>NC_092709.1:306065226-307274392 GCF_047496885.1 Scyliorhinus torazame
GTGACAATAAGCAATTTATTTCATTTCATTTCATTACATCCCCTTTCCTTGAGATTTTAAAAACATACTACACATCATTTCTGTAAACAATACACATGATGCACAGATTTCAGCCGCTCTGGTTTCTTTATCTTCCTTGTCAATCTTCTCAACCTTAGTATGCTTTGTGAATCAGTGTTCCTACTTTGAACATCTGTCGGTGTATCTGATAAGGTTGTGTCACTGTTTTGAACGTTGTTCTGGACATTCAAGTCTGACCCTTCCAATGTTTGTGTTCATTCAGGTTGATAGAAGTCGTCACTATTACCATTGTCTTGCTGTTCTTGAGCAGGTTCTTATGCTTTCAATAGTGCCTGATAATTTCTTCCCAAAATCTGTCCTTGTTCTGTCATCACCGAGTATGATCATGGACCTGCCTCTTGTAGTACAGTAGCTTTTCTAGACCATCCATCAGGATCCTCAATCCTTACAACATCGCTTGGTAACAAAGGTATAAGACTCCTGGTTGTTCTATCATAGTATGCTTTCTTTTTTGCTTCTGAGATTCCAGCTTACATCTTAACTTTTTGTTTTGCCTTGTCATTATATGGAATGGCAATGTGGTACGTAGCTTGCGATTCATCAGTAACTCTGCAGGTGACAAACCACAGCTTAAAGGTGAAGTTCTATTACTCAGTAGAGCTAGATATGGATCAGTTTTGCTGTCCAAAGCCTTTTTTAATAGCTGCTTTATTATTTGAACTCCGTTCTCCGCTTTATCATTCGATTGTGGGTCAAATGGACTCAAAGTAATGTGTTCAGTATCATCTCAAACTCTGACCATTCTTTGCAATTAAAACACGGACCATCATCACTCACCACAGTTTTCGGTATGCCATATCTTGCAAACGTCGATTTTGTATGCCATATCACACAACTTGCCTAGGAGCTTGACAGCAGGGCTATTTCTGGAAAATTCGAATAATAATCAATAACGATCAGATACACCTTGCCATTGAAGGAGAATAAATCCATTCCAACTTTTTGCCACGGAGCTGATGGTATTTCAGCTATGTTCATTGGTTCTTTCGCTTGCTGGTGCTGATACTTTTGACACATTTCACATTTCACTATCATGTCTTGTATATCCTTGTTTATACCAGGCCGATACACAGTATCTCTTGCTCTCTGTTTGCATTTCTCAATCCCGAGGTGACCCTCATGAATTTGTTTTAGCAAATAGCTGCGTAGAGACTGCAAAATCACAATTCTTTCTTGCCTTAATAGTAGCTCATTCACTACACTTAGTTCAGATCTGATTTCATTATATTTTGTGCATGAACCTTTAGTCCAACCATTGTTAAGGTTTTGTATTGCCATCCGCAACACCTCATCTTTTGCTGTCTCTTCGACAATTTGTTTCGGCTTTGTGTCTGATACTGGCAGTGCACCAGTGATCATGTCTATGCGAGCCGATACATCTTCTCCAGTAGAGCTGACATCGTGTGCTGTTGGAGCTCTAGACAACGCACCTGCTACCACTATATGTTTTCCAGGTGTGTATATCAACTCAAAGTCGTATCTTTGAAGCTTCATTATGAGACTCTGTATTTGTGGAGACATTTGGTGAGATTCTTTTGAATGATTGCAACCTGTGATCGATATAATTTTTCCAAGCCAACTACCAGTCCTTGGCATTCTTTTCCAATCTGTGCATATCTGCACTCAGACTCCGTCATTGACTGTGAAGCATATGCCACAGGTTTTCAATTATTTCCATCTTCTTGTTGCAGCAATACTGCATCTATACCATCTTTTGATCCACGAGTAAATATTTTGGTGTTCCTTGTTGGATCAAAAAAAGCCAGCACAGGCGAGGTTGTAAGTGCTTTCTTTAGCTGGAGACAATCCTGCTCATGCTGCTCTGCCCAAGTAAATTCATTCACTTTCCGTAGGATGTCTCTGAGACACACTGTTTTGGCTGGGAGAGTGGGAATGAAATGAAATGAAATGAAATGAAAATCGCTTATTTCAACTTCCCTATGAAGTTGATCATGCCCATTATTCGTAGTACTCCTATTTTATCCATGGATCAGGGCATGTTTAGTATGGCATTAATTTTCATTTCACCTGACTCTATTCCGTGAATGGAAAGCTTGTCGCCCAGGAATGTAATCTCCTGTACTCCAAACTGGCATTTGGCCTTATTTAGCCTCAGCCCATTCCGCCTGATGCTTTGTGAGACCTTGACCAGTCTGTCATTGTGGTGGAACCCAATACGATAATATCGTCTACATAGACTCGGACCCCCTCAATACCCTCAATGATATGTTCCATAGCTCTGTGGAATATCTCAGATGCAGATATAATACCAAAGGGCATGCAAAGAAAGCAATATCTGCCAAAAGGAGTATTGAATGTGCATAACTTGGTACTTTTTTCATCAAGCTTGAGCTGCCAGAATCCCTGCGATGCATCGAGTTTGGTAAAATACTTCGCACCAGACATCTCGCTTGTGATCTCTTCCCTCTTTGGAGTTTGATAATGCTCCCTTTTAATGTTTGCGTTCAAATCCTTGGGATCCATACAAATCCTGAGATCGTTCTTTTTCTTTTTCACACAGACCATTGAGTTGACCCAATCTGTCGGTGCTTATATTTTCCTTATGATTCCAAGTTGTGTCATCCTGTCTAACTCTGCCTTGAGACGGTCACACAATGGTGTTAGAATTTTTCGAGGAGCTTGTACCACCAGTTGAGCACCCTCCCTTAATTGTATTTTATATGTGAAAGGCAGGATACCAAAGCCCTTGAATATTTCCGGAAAGACCTGTACAATGGACTTCACTGAGCCACTGTGTGTACAAAGAACAACAAAGAACAAAGAAATGTACAGCACAGGAACAGGCCCTTCGGCCCTCCAAGCCCGTGCCGACCATACTGCCCGACTAAACTACAATCTACTACACTTCCTGGGTCCGTATCCCTCTATTCCCATCCTATTCATGTATTTATCAAGATGCCCCTTAAATGTCACTATCGTCCCTGCTTCCACCACCTCCTCCGGTAGCGAGTTCCAGGCACCCACTACCCTCTGCGTAAAAAACTTGCCTCGTACATCTACTCTAAACCTTGCCCCTCTCACCTTAAACCTATGCCCCCTAGTAATTGACCCCTCTACCCTGGGGAAAAGCCTCTGACTATCCACTCTGTCTATGCCCCTCATAATTTTGTAGACCTCTATCAGGTCTCCCCTCAACCTCCTTTGTTCCAGTGAGAACAAACCGAGTTCATTCAACCGCTCCTCATAGCTAATGCCCTCCATACCAGGCAACATTCTGGTAAATCTCTTCTGCACCCTCTCTAAAGCCTCCACATCCTTCTGGTAGTGTGGCGACCAGAATTGAACACTATACTCCAAGTGTGGCCTAACTAAGGTTCTATACAGCTGCAACATGACTTGCCAATTCTTATACTCAATGCCCCGGCCAATGAAGGCAAGCATGCCGTATGCCTTCTTGACTACCTTCTCCACCTGTGTTGCCCCTTTCAGTGACCTGTGGACCTGTACTCCTAGATCTCTTTGACTTTCAATACTCTTGAGGGTTCTACCATTCACTGTATATTCCCTACCTGCATTAGACCTTCCAAAATGCATTACTCAGTGCACAGTCAGTGCTATAGACTCCTCACACCAATTCCAGTGCCTCACACGCTTCATCACCCAATAATGATTCATGACCTTCAGCAACAATTGAGAACTTCAGCTTGTGCACTTTGTTTTTCACTTGCGCATCTAATTCGCACATACCCAAAGTGTCAATCTTTTTACCATTGTAGTCTTTAAGTAAGACCGGCTTATTCTGAATTCTCGGTTTTAGCTGCATGGTCTTAATATCACTTATACTGATTAGGTTTGCCTTCACACCAGTATCTAATTTAACAGTAATTAGCGATTGACTGGTAATCAAAGGTACACTCCATTTGTCCCTTGTTACCGCTGCAATATCATTTTCAGCACTGCTTATACTTGTGGGTGGCACTTTATTTGGTATGGCTTCATTTGCTGTGCCTTCATCCAACACCAGGCCAACAAAATATGTGTCACTTAATATAGTGTCATCGATCACGTTGATCGACAGCCCTACATTAATTTTCTTATTTGAGAAACAGTGTTTCTCGAAGTGATTATTCCCTTTGCACTTTGTGCATATTTTGCCAAAAACTGGACATTGCCTTGGTAGGTGCTTATTGTTTACATGCAATGGCTGTATGCTTAGAATGGCTGCTGAGACCACGTTTCTTTTCTACGTGCCCCACAACACCAATGGCAGCTGCATCGCTTGCAATATACACGCCAAAACTTCTTACATTAAACAAATTAACATGTTATGCAGCTAGTTCACTAGCATGGCAAATTTTTATGGCATCTTATAATTGGAGCTCATTTTCTCGTAAAAGACGCTCATGCACCTTAGTATCATGCAATCCAAAATGAATTTGATCTCTAATCATAGAGGATTTCAGAGTCGCGAAGTTGCACATCTGCACTTTCATCTTAAGGTCAGTAAGAAAACTATCGAATGATTCGCCAGTCTTTTGCATGCGCATTCGGAAAATGAACCTTTCATATGTTTACCTTTTTCTTAGGTGTACAAGGCTCGTCAAATCTTTTGATCACAGCATCAAATTTCTTACGGTCTTCCTCTTGCTCATATGCAAATATATTATATATTTCAATTGCCTGCGGGCCTGCTACCATGAGCAATAATGCAATTTTTCTCTTGCCCGACTGTGACTGCGTGAAGTGCTGCTTAAACGCGTGACAATTTCCATCCACATTACCAGTAAGTTAAAGTTCTGGAGTTTTCAGACTCTCTATTTAAAGAACCACGTTTTTCTTGTAGCACTGTTTCTTCTTTGTTTGTTGACTGTGCCGTTCAAATCACTCCTGCTACCATGTTATGTTCATGTACTATGATAATAAATGAATCAGTGTACGGCAGAACATCAAGTTCAAGACTAGTTATTTAATGTTGAATAAACTGTGGGTAAACTAAACTATTGCTAACCAAACTGTGGATCTTTTAACCGTGCTTCTTACAGCTTCTGTAACTCTGATCAAGACTGGTTCTGTCCGGTTCCAGTGTTCTGTCCTGTTCATTATCGACATGTTCTGTTGCATGACACCTAGTGGTCGGAGGCTATATGCACTTTTATATACACTGTTACTGCATATCATTACACCTTTGTCCCGCCTTCTCAACCTCACCCCTCACCTGACATGACCCTCAGGTTAAATCACCACCAGTTAGCTCTCCCCCTCAAAGGGGAAAGCAGACTATGGTCATCTGGGACTACGGTGACTACTTTTACAGGAGTGACAGAATGCTGTATCTTCTAGTTTGTAGTTTTGTCTACACTGTGTGGCTGATTCTTTAAATGTTCCCGGGGTAACAAGGATTGGGAAATAAATACTGATGAGTTTTTCTACAATGTGTTACTCATATTTCAAGAACAACTGAAACATTTCATTTAAGTGTATAATCTTGAGTGAAGCACACTTGCGCCCAAACAGAGGCAAGTTCAGTGAAGCTAATTGACCGGGAAAAGTTATGAGGGATAACTGAAGAAAATATTTGACACAGGTCAAAATTCACATAATTAGCAGCAGAACACATTGATGTAACTCATGCCTGAATCAGGTATGTAGGACCTGTGGCACTCCAGATCGATTGCCCAGCCGATCTGACTCACTCATGGATGGGCAGATCTGTGACTGTTTGCCTCATTGTGGGGGCACTTTCGTCACACTGCTCAAGAGAAAAGGCTCACCAACACTTTCTCAGGGCTTCAAGGCTGAGCTATTGCTGAGGAGCTCAGACTGCACACATCAGAAACCTGGAGACAGTATGGCTGGGATTTCCCACTACGCCTGTTTGACAGATGACGCTCTCCGCCAGTAATGTGCATCAGTAAAAATGGGCTTATTGAGATGCCAGTGATTCAGGTGAATGTTAAAGATTTCAAGGCACTATTTACTGTTCTGACCAACATTTCACCATTATGTTAAACTACATAAAAACAGATTAATTGGCTATTTATTTGGCAGTTATTTATGGGACATTACTGGTGCACAATCGTTTATAGAAGTGATTGCATTTTAAATCTAATTCATATTCCAATATAAAAAGGTGTTTTTTATTAATCTTCTTGGGCAACTCATGACTGCTACATATATTTGGAAATCAATTTGGCATAGATTGTGGAATGAGTGATACAGCAAGTTAGGAATTTTTTATTTCACCCTGGGGACCTGGATTTGAATCCGGCACTGTCTGATAGGATATAAGTTGCTCTGTATGCGAAGATCCGAGTTGAAATAAGCTTCAGCATTAACAATCTAGTTCCTTATGGGAATAAATTCAGTGCATTAAAGTTGCTCACAAACCAGCTCCAACTGACGCTAACTTGGCCGTATCACTCAGAGAGCAGACAAGACTGGTGTAGAAACAGAAATGAACATATTTAACTTGCGTTTAAGCATTGTGTTTTGTTGCTGATATCAAGGCACCCTGGAATCCATATTCCCATCACAGCTAACCCCACCACACGGACCGCAGCAGTTTAAGAAGGCAACGAGCCACCAATTTATGGAGTTAAGATACAGATCAGCTATGATCGAATTGTATGGCAGAGTGGGCTCCAGGGGCTGAATGGCCTATTCCTGCTCTGATGTTTGATGGTTCACAAAGTGGAAGTGCCACTGCATGAATTGTGTGGGAGGCAGGTTTACCCTGCTTGGTACTCCAGGGTATCTTTCCACAAGCTGGTCGTGCACCATTGCTGGCAGGAGCTGATAGCTGGGCTCAACATTGTACTTAGATGCCAGACCCGAAGGTGGCATAGTGGTTAACACTGCTGCTTCACAGCGTCAGGGCTCCGGGTTCAGTTCCGGCCTTGAGTGATTGTCTGTGTGGAGTTTGCATGTCCTCCCCATGGCGTGGGTTCCCTCCATGTGTTCCAGTTGCCTCCCGCAGTCCAAAGGTGTGCAGGTTTGGTGGATTGGCCATGATCAATGCGTGAGGTTATGGGGATATGGTGTATGAGTGGCCTCGGTAAAGTGCACTTTTGGAGGGTTGTTGGGCTGAATGGCCTCCTTTTGCACTGCAGCAATTCTACGGATTTGATGGAAAGTGGATGTGAGAAAAGTTGACATATATAAGGAATCTGGTATATTAAGCATACGCTGTGTGATAGTGCTCTAGATTGCATGGTAAAAAACATTACCTGTCATCATTAACTGTTCATCATGATAAGCTCTCATGCTCTTGCACTGTACTTTCCATTGTATTTCCTGAATACCCCACTCCAACAGCGCACACCAATTTACAAGGTGCTTACACTTTAAAGTCTTGTCTCAAGAACTTAAGAAGTAACAGCAGCAGTAAATCATTTGGCCCTTCCAACCTGCTGTACCACATGATCATGGTTAAACTGCCTTAATTCCATTTACTAGCCCACTCCCGACATCCATTGACAAAAATCTGTCTGCAGTTCATGCGTTACTGTATGAAAATAGGACATTAAACTAGATCCAAGTTGGTGTTCACCACCCAAGGCATGCAAATAATTTTCATCACATTTACCCATATTTTTGTCTATATCCCATCAAATCCTTTCCTTTTCACCTAATTACCCAATTTAATCCAGAGTGAATGTTGGGATAGTGTTCTGCCTCAACTCTGAGTCCTGCAATTCAATTCCACAACTTCACAACTCTCTGGAGTTTAAATTTGTCTTGACATTAGCAAATGGTCAGCCTATTCAGGTTACTGAGTTGGATGATCAGCCCCGATATAATTCCACAACTTCACATATAATGGCGGAGTAGGATCGAAGGGCCGAATGGTTTACTCCTGCTCCTATTTTCTATGTTTCCATGTTTCTATGCCTTGTTTTAAAGTCACATAAAGAAAAAAAGTCAGGTGGAGCTAGTGGCCATTTTGAGTTGCTACCCAAGGTGGTTTTATACCCCACGACCCATGGAAACAATCTGCACCCATCTACCCTGTCTTGGCCTCTCGCACTTTTCCATTGTATCACCTTGTATTCTGTGTTGTTCCAGTGAAACAATGCCCATTTCACAAGTCTTTCTTTGCGCTTGACCTTTCTTATACCAGTTAGCTGATATGGCAATGCTGGATAGGAATGAATTGAAGGCGCACATATTTACGTTCCTGGTGACTTTGCCAACTGTGCCATCTTGAGGTATTCTCACTTCAGATGGCAAAGTTCTGCAAATGGTTCCTTGCTGACCTGCATGAGCTGAGGCACTTTTCATGGAGGGAAGGAGTGCCAGAGCCTCCATGTATGCTTTGGTATCTGGAAGACAACTCCTTTGTCTTTGTATATTCCAAGGCTGTTCTCAAGATGTGAGCGATATTGGGCTAGATATTATGTTTTTCGGTGGAGTGGGGATGCAGAATGTAAAGTGGGTGGGTCCGCTTGCTCCTGACCCACAATTTCAGATCATCAAATTAAATGTCAGATGGCCAATTAGCGGCTGTTAGGCAAGAAGTAGTCCAATTAGTGATGCAAAGGGGGCTCCGTGCCCAATCAGGCACCTAGGCTAGGATGTCATGCAGCTAGGGGCTATGCCGTGAACAGGAAGTCGGCCACACAACAAATTTAAAGGCTCCCTTCCCTCTGAATCTGCCTTTATTTCTTATTACAGACTCAAAAATGTTAACAAATGACTTGACAAAATAATCATTTGAGTATTGCTGAAAAAAATGACATGGCAAAGCTTTTTTATTTTGTACTCATGAGGACATTTCACAAGAATACAAATATAAAGGGAAAACAACAATTTACACTGTAGGAGGAGAGTGGTAATTGGTTGGCAAGACAGAAAGGACATGTGTACACATTGGGCCTGTTTCAGTTCAACCAAATAAGTGACAGCCATTCGCTGAGTCATTCCTCAGGGCAATGCCTTGACTAATCAGAGTCAAGCTACCTGGTTTAAATTCCAAACAATGCTTGGCAGCTAACTGGCGGTCACCATTATCTGGTGCATCCTCCATGGCAACACCTCTAAATCCGGGTCACTTGCCAACCAATCAGCGCTCTCATCTCATACAGTATAAATGATTATTTTCCCCTTATACTGGTATTCTGTGGAGTGTGCTAATGAGTGCAAGATGAAAAGCTTCAATATGTCCCATTTTCCTGCAATACCTGCATTCAGAAAATTGCAGATGCTGTCACTTTCACCAGCAGAATCTTATCATAGAATTTACAATGCAGAAGGAGGCCATTCGGCCCATCGAGTCTGCACCAGCTCTTGGAAAGAGCACCCTACCCAAGGTCAACACCTCCACCCTATCCCCATAACCCAGTAACCCCACCCAGCACTAAGGGCAATTTTGGACACTAAGGGCAATTTATCATGGCCAATCCACCTAACCTGCACACCTTTGGGCTGTGGGAGGAAACCGGAGCACCCGGAGGAAACCCACGCACACACGGGGAGGATGTGCAGACTCCGCACAGACAGTGACCCAAGCCGGAATCGAACCTGGGACCCTGGAGCTGTGAAGCAATTGTGCTATCCACAAGGCTACCGTGCTGTTGTAGCTCTGTCTCCTGCCTTTGTGTCTCTTCACCATACCCACCATATAGGACTCCCAAATCTTTTCCCATGCAAGACCCGAATAATGCAGAAAAATGTCAATCGGCAATTTAGGAATGATAGGTAGGCTTCTGATTCACATCCGTCCTATCTGAGGCTGGCGTGACGATGTTGTATTGTCAGCCTGATGTTAATAAGCAATATTTTACATTCAAGTGGTAGTGGTGGGAGGCATTGGGGTGGGGCATTGGGATGGGGAAGGGGGGGGGGGGGGGGGGAGGTGCTGCAGCCTGCCAAAATTGTGGCCGTAAAATCCAGCCAATTGTCCAGGCTGAATTTGCTGCCTTTCTCTAGTTGCCCTGATACACTCTATAATGATATTCAGTCAGCCATTTAACCCCTGAATCCAACTTGAGATGGGAATCAAGAGGATAATAAGGCTTCCTGACTGTGACAGCATAAAGCCAGAAGATTATATTTCCCAGGCCTAATTGGCATGCCCCTGGTCAGTTTCCCATCTGACACTGATAGGAAGAGACATTAGAATGATGGGTATGATCATAATGTTGGTGACAGGAGACTAAGACACTGTTATAGGCTGTTGGCTATCATTCAGTAGGTCTTCATGGAATCTACATAGTCTCAAGAATGTTAACTGTATGCATTTATTAACCACAAGAACTATGTACATATAATGTGGAGATGCCGGCGTTGGACTGGGGTGAGCACAGTACGAAGTCTTACAACACCAGGTTAAAGTCCAACAGGTTTGTTTCGATGTCACTAGCTTTCGGAGCGCTGCTCCTTCCTCAGGTGAATGAAGAAGTATGTTCCAGAAACATATATATAGACAGATTCAAAGATGCCAAACAATGCTTGGAATGCGAGCATTAGCAGGTGATTAAATCTTTACAGATCCAGAGGTGGGGTAACCCCAGGTTAAAGAGGTGTAAATTGTACCAAGCCAGGACAGTTGGTAGGATTTCACAGGCCAGATGGTGGGGGATGAATGTAATGCGACATGAATCCCAGGTCCCGGTTGAGGCCGCACTCATGTGAGCGGAACTTGGCTATAAGCTTCTGCTCGGCAATTCTGCGTTGTCGCGGGTCCTGAAGGCCGCCTTGGAGAACGCTGGGATTCATGTTGCATTACATTCATCCCCCATGTCTACCCGAGAAGTCCTGTTAACCATTAACTTATGGTCCCTGGACAATTAGACCATCTTATCAGTTTGAGGACTGCGACTGCCGGTGCTGCCCAATTGGCAAAAACGCACGAGCTTGATGCTCCCAAGTCCTTCGAGCCTCCTAAGTTCGGTCTCAGCTTTCACAAGCAATGCATAAAGAACCGGGCAAGCTCTGAAATATTTCCGCTGCGCACCTGAGTCGGCCTGAATCCGTGCCATGGCCTATTTTATTTTCCCCAGTCCGGGCTGAGAAACTCAGCGTATTTTCCCAGTACATCGTACAGGCCCCCAGATCCCTCCGGAAAATCTGCTGGCAGTCTAGATGTAGGCGGCTCAACCAATCATGGCCTAACAATCTGCGGCGATGTCCTTTGACAATACTGAGCGAGAAACGCACTGACTGGGGCCCATAAACCACCGGGGCCATGGTGTTTTCCTGTATAAGTTGCTAATTTAGTGTCAGTGGCCCACAGATCTAACTCCTGCACCCCCACTTGATCCTATTGACGGTCTGCTTTCCTACCACAGAAACCACAGCTCTCATGTGTAACTCCATATCCAATAGACGTCCATTAACCTGCAGTTATCTTAATGGGGCCATACGGGGCGCCACTACACAATTCAGTTGTATTCGCTCCTCCTCTTCGAGTTCATCCGCGTGGAGGGTGCGAGCCCGAGGCTGGCGCCTGCCTTGACCAGGGCGGCGGGCATTCTGGCTGACCTGCAGCTTGCATTCATAGAACATAGAACATACAGTGCAGAAGGAGGCCATTCGGCCCATTGAGTCTGTACCGACCCACTTAAGCCCTCACTTCCGCCCTATCCCCGTAACCCAAAAACCCCTCCTAACCTTTTTGGTCACTAAGGGCAATTTATCATGGCCAATCCACTTAACCTGCACGTCCTTCCGGGCCCTACAGGGCAGGGTATCAGTCTTGGAGGAGGAAGGGGCACCCGCCGGGCGGGGCTGCATCCCAGGGCATTTACTTCCATCCCTTGGATCTCCTGCACCCCTTGCTCAGCGCTTTCTTGGGAGAGGGGAACTTGCATGCCTGCTGCAGTTCGGCTAGAAATTTGTTTTGCGATGCCACATTATTCACACCGTAGACCAAACGGTCGCGTAGTATTTATGACAGGGAAGTGCCATATTCACAAAATTCGGTTGCCTTGCATAATCAGGACAAAAACAGATTTCTCAGGGGCCCTTTCTCTGCACAATTACCGGTGGGGTAGGATTGAAGTGATGCCCCAGCAGTGTCACCAACTGTTCGAAGATGTTACTGTCTGGAGCTGCAGGATATGTGAGGCTTTGTATCACACCGTATGTAGGTGCGCCACAAGCAGTCGACAAAATTACCCTCGGGTGCTCATTCTCTGTGATATTGTTCGCCCGGAAAAAGAAACGCATGCGTTCTGCGTACTGTGTCCAATTCGATTTTTCTGATAGAGTTTGAAAAAGGCAATTTCTGACCACTGAACAATTTAAACGGTTTTCAGAATTTTCTTATTCCGCAATTTAAAAGTTTTAGCTCATCGCTATTAGATCTGAGAGGTCTTTCCACTGCCTCCAGCTCCGTTGCTCTTTCCCCAATAGTCCTGTAAAATTTCCCTTTTTCCTTTTTGTAGTATATTCTTTTGAGTTTGTTTGGAAAGTGGATCAGGTATTAGAAGCTCCTCTCATTGGGATTGTATAAGATAGATTGCGCATGGCCTGTGGAAAGATGGATGCAATTTCTTTTCCAGCTCATGGGGTTTTTGGCATCTTAAGGCTGCCCCTGAGATGACTCAGCCATTTAGTTAGTTGCTTGCAATACAAGCTCAGTTCTCACGTTTGGATCATTTTAATCAGAATGTGAAACTCTGTCAGTTTTATATTCTCAAACTGAACTGGAGTCTGTTGGCTATGGCAAGCTTACAAATGTACAAGACACAAGGCACCAATCGCTCAGAAGGGATTTGGTAAACACACATTGTGCGTTTAATTATTAAGACTCGGCACAAGAACAGTTAGACAAAGCTACAAAGCTAGATGATGTCAGAGCTGTGTGTGTGTGCTCTGCTCAAAGCACAAGTGAAAGTAAGACTGGAACACATGGAATACTTCCCTTCTAGTGATGTCATGCTGATATCCCTTAAAGGCAAATTACAACAGAATGCACAGGCTGAAGGTCCTCAAGGGGACTTTCTGCATCTTAAACGTTGCTACTGCACAAATCAAGCATCACTGTGATTTTGTAGAATTCAACAACATTTACCTAATCACCAATGACTATTTGCAAAAGCGAAATAAAGGCAATAATAATTCAGATTTTTCTGGCAATCCACCAAAGCCACGTAATTTAGAAGCAACATTGTGTCCAATTCTATCCAATGCAAGATTAAAAAAAGATGCATGTAAATCTCTTGTCAGTTCTGGAGGCAATCCCGCCTCTTCTAAAATCTGGCTGTGACTCAAAGAAATGGAGACAGGTTTGGATGCGAGCGAAGAGATTTTCATCCCTGTAAAATATAAATTTGCAGACTCCTTGAAGCCAAATCCGTAGCCAACTTGGAGATTATGCAGTACATGTAATTTATTGTGTATTTTCCTAGCAGATAGCATAGAAAAATGGTCATGACCCCACTAATAATTTATTGAATGAGCCTTACAATAGTTTGAGGGAAATGAAAACACATTTATTTATCGGACTGAAACAGAGGATCTTGTAATTTTAAACAAACCTTGGCATTCTCCTCTCACCCTCGTCCAATAATCATGAGATAACCATTTAACTGCTTAGCCTGAGGTAAACGTTTGTTTTTGTTTCTTGCTGTGAGGATTTACTCTGCACAGATTGACAGCACATACCATCTTGGATCAGTTTGGGTTCAATAGACAAGAGGGAGTCCAGCTGATTCATAAGACTGAAGATAAATGTGAGGAAGACCTAATGGCCTGTTTTAGCCGAACCTCACAGTGATGTTCGCACCATCCCCCATTAGAGGAACATTCCTTATTTTATTTTATCCACTCATTTTATGTGATATAGGTTGGTGAGGAGGCCGATGATAGGCTGTGTATGGATATGTTTTAGGAGTTCATTGAAGATGAAGAGTGGACAGTAATCAGAAGAGTATTAGAGTAATTGTATGTGGCAGCAACAACAACTTGCAATGATATAGCGTCTTTAACATAGGAAAATGTCCCAAGGTGTTTTGTAAGTACCATCAAATGGACGGCACAGTAGCACAGTGGTTAGCACTGTTGTTTCACAGCGCCAGGGTCCCAGGTTCAATTCCCAGCTTGGGTCACTGTCTATGCAGAGTCGGCATGTTCTCCTCGTGTCTGTCTGTGTTCCTCCGGGTGCTCCGGTTTCCTCCCACAAGCCCCGAAAGACGTGTTGTTCAGTGAATTGGACATTCTGAATTCTCCCTCTGTGTATCTGAACAGGCGCTGGAATGTGGTGACTAGGGGCTTTCCACAGTAACCTCATTGCAGTGTTAATGTAAGCCTACTTGTGACAATAAAGAATTATTATATTGTTATTGTGAAATTTGATACAGAACCACTTAAAGAGCTATTAACATAGAAACATAGAAAATAGAAGCAGGAGGCCATTTGACCTTTCGAGCCCGCTCCGCCATTCATTATGACCATGGCTGATGATCAAGTTCAATATCCTGATCCCGCCTTCCTCCCATATCCCTTGATCCGTTTAGCCCCAATTTCTGCTTGAAATTACACAACGTTTTGGTGTCAACTACTTTCTGTGGTAGCAGATTCCACAGATTCACCATTCTCTGGGTGAAGAAATGTCTCCTCGTCTCAGTCCTAAAAGGTTTACCCTCTGTCCTCAAACTATGACCACTAGTTCTGGACTCCCCCACCATTGGGAACATTCTTTCTGAATCGACCCTGTCTAATCCTGTTAGAATTTTGTAAGTTTCTATGAGATTTCCTCTCACTCGTCTAAACTCCAATGAATATAATCCGAACCGACTTAGTTTATCCTCATATGACAGTCCCGCCATCCCAAGAATCAGCCTGGTAAACCTTCGCTGCACTCCCTCCACAGCAAGAACATCCTTCCTCAGATAAGGACACCAAAACTGCACATCTACTCCAGGTGTAGCCTCACCAATGCCCCATACAATTGCAGTAAAACATTCCTATTCCTATACTCCAATCCTCTTGCTATGAAGGCCAACATACCATTTGCCTTCTTTACTGCCCGCTGCACCTGCGCGTGCGCTTCCAGCGACTGATGCATGAGGACACCAAGGTCTCGCTGAGTATCCACCTCTCTCAATTTACACCCATTGTGACGTAGTGACCAAATTCTTCATAACCGAAGCAAATTTCAAGGAGAATCTTAAACGAGGAGAGAAAGAAATAGAGAGGCAGAGATGTTTAGAGAGAGAATTCATCCTTCTAAAGACGCAGTGCAGCAGTTCAGAAAGACTGCAGCGGTTCAAGAAGATGACGCATCACCACCTTCTCATGGGTAATTAGGGATGGGCAATGAAGGCTGGCCTAGCCACTGATGTCCACACCCCATGAAAGAATAAAAATCCCAATGCCAAAAAGCTGTAGACCAGATCAATACCTTGCACCTGCATGAATGACGAAAGATATACATGGATGCAAAGCTGCTGTCGGAAACGACATGCCTGTTGCACTGGAGAGCATTCCGACCAGGAAGAATGTGGGCTGACTAAAGGGAGGGAGGACATTTACTGCACCCTGCACCCTTGGGACCCAATGCAAGCATTATGCTTTCACCTAGTGATACCTCCATTCTCCACTGATAGTGCCGATACCATCAGCATTTGCAAACCTGGCATCCAGCTTGCTTGGTTGACCTATGGAGATTAGAATGGCCGAATTGGAAATATATCACCGTTCCTTCACTGTCACTGGGTCAAAATCTCTGAGCTCTCTCCCTAACAGAACTATGGGTGTACCTACGCCACATGGACTGCAGAGGCTCAAGAGGACAACCTGCCACCACCTACCCATGGGCAATTAGGGTTGAGCAATAAATCTTGGTCTAGCTAGCAACACCCACAACCAACCACCACCCCACCTCCACCCGGATTAAGTCCACCACCAGAAGGTTGGCGGACAGCCTTCCCACTCCGTCTCCAATTGAGACCCTTAAGTGAAGTTGCCATTTAGTTACAGGTGCCGGCTGACTAGTCTCAAGAAGCAGCGGTAATTTCAGAGTATAATGGTCTGTTTGTAGCAACTCGAGCCGATTTTGTGCTGGCTGCGAGTCCTGCTGCCCCGGCCTCTCCTTGAGGAAACGGGACTGGATTTGCCTGGCTACGTGTAGTTGGCTAGTACTTTCCCTTCACTGACAGGAAATGTTGCGAGATAAAGCCTCACTAAAGAAGGGCTGGACTGTTGAGGCTGGGGGAAGGAGAGATAAGAAAGAGGGGGGAAAAAATGAGTGGGAAAATAATCTCTCTTTCCTAATTGCTCATTAGGAGCTGTCCCTTTGTACTTTCCCTTTGGTCTCCCCTTTCATTCCGCGTGCACTAGACATTGCCATTGTATTTGAGACAGCACAGCAGCAGGAAGGACATAAAAGAATCAATTTATTTAATTTAGAAGCCAATGAAAGCAGTTGGAATTCCTTCTTTGGTTTATTTTGACCATGGAGAACAAACATAACGGATGTACAGGATCCGGTCTACACCTGGGAAGAGGTGGTTTAGGCCGCTGATTACTTTCGACAGACCTAACTTCTCATCAACACTCGATAGACGTATTTTAAAGAGTTTCAGGAGGGGGGAGAGCAGCACTAATGAGTTTGTTTACCACATAACCACCCATTGTCCTCATTCACATTCACATGCCACACTCATTAAATGGCATTCTCTCCTTGCTGCTTGCCTTAATGTTTCATGACGGATTTTTAAAAAAAATTACCTCACCACAACCTCAACACGGCGGTGTTCCTGCCTCTCATCTGCCTTCGTCAAATGCAAAAGGGTTCAAGTCCGGCTAGTGATGGAGTCTGATTAAACTAATTACACTGATTGGCTTGTTCAATCCAATGCTCACATTTAATTGGCCCCGTTAAAGTAGAATGGTGTAATCCTCAGCAAGCAATGTGAGAACCTGGAGACCCGCATCAGTCTGGTGACACCGCTTAAGAAACCGGCCTTGTTTTTTCCCCCCAGCTAAACAGACAAAATTTAATAGATGCCAATCTGCACTATGGGGCTGAGTCCATTATTGAACTCAATGTACTTGAAGGAGCTTGAGGCATTAATTAAAACTACTGACAGTAAAATTCTTTCAGTGCCAGACATAAGGTCCCCCCTCTTCATCTGACCTGAGTTGTGAGCCTTCCATATTATTGTCTAGAAGCACATTTCCATCAAGTGTTGCTAGGTGATAGGGCCTCAATAATTCACTGGAAATGATTACTGTTTGTTATAGGTGCAACGATTCTTTTTGTCCTCTTTGAGAGTGGAGATTTCATTGGAAGAGTGGGGGAGGGGGTGGGAGAGGGGGTGGGAGAGGATGCTGTACTTCTAACTTGACCTTTTTACCATTCAGAAAACATTTACTCGGACTTCCAGCATTCCATATCACTGCCACTAAATATTTCTTGCCAAGACGCCCCATTGTTTGCAGTCAAGTTTACTTTAGCCCCACAGAGAGATGTGCACTCAAAGAATCTTACACATAGAAGGAGGCCATTCAGCCCATTGTACCTATGCTGATTCTTTGAAAGAGCTATCCAATTAGTCCCACTCTCCTTTTCTTTCCCCATAGCCTTACAGTTTTCCCCCCTTCAAGTATTTATTCAATTCCCTTTCAAAAGTAAGCATTGAGTCCCCTTCCCCCATCCTTTCAAGCAGCAGAATCCAGTCCACAATCATAGAATCATAGAATCCCTACTCTGCAGAAGGAGGCCATTCAACCCATTGAGAACACCCTACTGGGGTACACTCCCCCCGCCCATCCCCTGAACCCCACCCACCCTTTGGACACTAAGGGGCAATTTAGCATAGTCAATCCACCTAACCTGCGTACTTTTGGACTGCGGGAGAAAACCGGAGCACCCAGAGGAAACCCACACAGGAATGAGGAGAAAGTGCAAACTCCAAGGCCCGAATCGAACCCGGGCCCCTGGCGCTGTGAGGCAGCAGTGCTGACACTGTGCCACCGTGCCGCCTCGCTGTGCAAAAGCAAATTCTCACCTCACCTCTGGTTCTTTCACCAATAACCTTAAGGCTGTCTTCTTCAGTTGCTAACCCAGTTCAAGCCCAAAGGAGTGACAGTTTTTGCCAGGATCGATGAACGGTTGGCCCAAGTCAGTTCACTAGATATTAAATGAGCTGGCTGATGTTCTAATTTATCATTACAGTCGGCAGATTTGCTTGAGGGGCTTTGTATCAATTTGGCACAGATATGCTGCTTTGCAGCCCAGTCATCCTGATTTCTTTGTGTGCCAGTGAGAATCTTGTGCATTTTCCTCACCACTATCCACAAACACTCTGAATTTGCGCCACACCCAAAGGTAGGGTGGAAGTATAAGCAAATTAATTCTGTGCCCAATGAGGTAAACAATGAGGAGTTTAAAAAAATATCATATTGGTAACCACAGACTGGAGGCACTTCTAGCATTTCATGAATTTGTGACAAAAAGAAAAACTTACATTTTCCTTCCACAACTTCAGGCTGTCCCCAAAGCCAATGAAGCACATTTGAAGTGTAGTCACTGTTGGAATGTAGGAAACTAGAGAGTTCTCCAACTCCAAGCACATTAGTCGGCTTTGGGAGAAAGGCCAACAGACTTTGAGGTGTCAGCAAAAGCCACAAGTTTTACATTTCTACTCATCCAGTTGGGTTTAGCCTACGATCAGATTGGTTACAATGGTCCTTGCACACAAGGCGATTACGTAACCCAGCAGCATGTTGAGGGATTCATGGCTCTCATTCTCCAGGCACAGAGCTCGCCATCAGAGGAAGCACCACTAGAAGTGAAGCTCTTCCTCCCATTGATGAAAGATGTACATTGGCCTGTACTTAATATGAGTCAGCCTGACGGGCCACTCCTGCTCTGAGTTTCCATGTTTTTAGTGGTCAGATCAAGACAAGCAGCGTCAGGTTCTGGGAATGCTGGGCTGGAATTTACAACTCCCCACTTCATGAACACCCACCAGTGTGTTATAGTGAGTCGGGAAGGCATTAGGTAGTCCACCCGCCCTTGGGCCTATTGAGACACTTTAGTGGCCAATTAATGGCTATTTAAGAGCCTCATTCTGCCTCCTTCATGACGGTTAGGCCCACGGCAGGGGGTATCCCGGCAGCTTTTACTGCTTGGGCTGTCTTCCATCTCAGTTCCTCATAGCTCCAAGCATAGGCTTGGAGATTTATCAATGGTTTGGAATTTTGTAACAGCCATGAACAGCTGGGTCTAGTACCAGAGCCTAATGACCTGTCTCTGATGGCGGGCCCACACAGCAGGATAACATTTTTGACGTCATATGCCACCAGTGGAGCCCTCATGTACAGCCGGCATGCATCGGAAAGTGGTAACTGAATACAAGGGTCCTCTGAATGTACAGGGCCTAAGCATTGTTATCAGCAGAACCCGCTGGCTGGTGGATTGTGTGTCCGGAGATTTGGCAAGCTTTTGTGATTTCCTGCAAAAGTTGCAAAACTTTTAGCTGGCAGTGCACAATAACAAATTAAGAAAGGAAAGACTTGCATTTAGATGGCATTTTACATGTCCTCAGGATAGCTCAGGTGAAGTGTGGTCGCTATCTTAATGTTCTGCTTTCAGTTCTAGACGGAAATGCGGTGATGTTTTGCCTGCTGCGGAGGCAGATCTCAAAGATTTTGTTTGTATGCTTTCCTCAGAGCAGGTCACTTTTGTCTTACCTGCATTTAGATCCATTGAGTTTTGGCAATTGTCCACTTCTGCTCCAACTCAGAACTGCAGCACTGCACAAGGCCAGAATCATGGACAATACATCTGCAGCAGAGGCTAGGATATAATACAAAACAACCACCTTAGCATGGGGTGACTGGGAGCACAGGCTGGTATATTTGGGATGGGGCCTCACCATTTCACCCTTCGGCCTAGCCCCAAGCAGCATTTTATGACCTCCCGGGCAGACAGACACCCGAAATGTTGTGCCCAAGCAAATGGGTTGAACCTCCACATATTTGGGCAGGATTAATGTCTGAGGTCATCAGCAGTTGCCAGGATAGCCTCGTTGAGCAGTGTGTCACATTTGTCTCTGTCACCACCGCTGCTTACTGGTTCCACAGTACCTGTACCCTGAGCAATTCTGTGCATTTCCTATTGGTGCCTTGGAAGACCCTGCCCAAGGCAGGGGAAGCTGGATAATTGACATTTTCTCAAATCAGACTGATAGCTTTTTAGGTAAGGCAGGAAATGCAGTGGAGATCCAATTCAGTCATTAAATGATAGAACATGATTGAGGGATTGAGCAGCCTACTCATGCCTCTGAATTCCTAGACACTGAAAACATTGGAACAGGAGAGAGGGACCAAGTAGCAAACGAGAAAACGGTTTGTTACCAGGAGGCGTGCCAAAGAAAAGAATTCTCCCTTCCCGGGCACTAAGTTCCCACGCCGGCGGGAAAACCGGCGCCAATGACTCCGGCCTCAACGGGCCCCCAAGGTGAGGAATTCTCACCTGTCTCGGGGGCTAGGTGGACGGCAGAGGGGTTGACGCCGCTCCAGCCGGCGCCGAAGGGACAGCGCGAGTTCGTGCATGCGCGGAATGGCCGTCATGATCTCGCGCATGCGCGGAACTGCCGGCGTGATTCCACGCATGCGCAGGACCGGCCGTCATATTTTGGCGCATACGCGGGGGGTTATCTTCTCCACGCGGGCCTTGGCGGAGCCCTATAGGGGCCGGCGCGGAAGGAAGAACTGCCCCCACGGAACAGGCCCGCCCGCAGATCGGTGGGCCCCGATCGTGGGCCAGGCCACCGTGGGGGCTCCCCCGGGGGTTGGATCCCCCCCCCCCCCCGCACCCCCCCCCCCCCGAGAACCGCCCCCGCCGACTTGCCTGCCAGGTCCCGCCATGTGGGACCATATGTAACCCACGCCGGCGGGACTGGCCCGAAACGGATGGCCGCTCGGCCCAACGGGGCCTGGAGAATTGCCGGGGGGGGGGGGCGCTGCCAACGGCCCTCGACCGGCTTGGCGTGACTCCCACCCCCAACCGAAAAACGACGCCGGAGAATATGGCAGCCGGCGTCAGGAAGGCGGGCTGGGATTCGCGCCACTCCCCGGGGATTCTCTGATCCGGCGGGGGGGGGGGGGGGTCGGAGAATCCCGCCCAGAGTGTCCACAAGTTTAGAAATTATTATGGTTGGGCCTTGCATGCACGGTACAAACCAAAGACTTGTGTTGCAAGAACCCAAAGGTTAGGTTTCAGCCGAAGGATGGAATCACTCTCTCCCTGTTCTTCAGAATCCTGAACGGAGCAGTCCATGCCCAAATGCAGCAAGACCTGGCAATATTCAACCTTGGTCTGATAAGTGACAAGTAACATTCGCACCACACAAATGCCAGACAATGACCTTCTCCAACAAGAGAGAATCTAACCATCTCCCCTTGACATTTAATGGTATCACCATCACTGAACCCCCACTATCAGCACGGTAGCACAGGGGCACGTGGTAGAACAGTGGTTAGCACAGTTGCTTTACAGCTCCAGGATCCCGGTTTCGATTCTCGGTTTGGGTCACTGTCCGTGCGGAGTCTGCACATTCTCCCCGCGTCTGCGTGGGTTTCCTCCGGGTGCTCCGGATTCCTCCCACAGTCCAAAGATGTGCAGGTTAGGTGGATTGGCCATGCTAAATTGCCTCTTAGCTTCCAAAAAGGGTAGGTGGGGTTACTGGGTTACAGGGATAGGGTGGAGACGTGGGCTTAGGTGGCCTTTCCAAGAGCCAATGCAGACTTGATGGGCTCCATAAATCCTCATCACCAATATGATGACTCATGAACAAAGGTGAATTTATTTACATATTTACAATTACAGGCTTAGTGCAGCATCTCACTCCCAGTGTTCAGCATCTCACTCGCTGGGAGGATAGGTCTGACCGGGCCCTGAGTTGGACCTGCTTTTATCTCCTGCATTAACAAACCTCAGGTGGTTGGCCTCCACCCCCTACCTAAAGAGCTCCTATTCCACGAGTCCCACAGGGAGATCAATGATCGTTTTCCTACGGTCCTCATGGGAGTTCTAACAATTCTATCAGCATCCTGACCATTTAATTGATGAGAAACCTAACTGGACCAGCCACATAAATACTGTGGCTACTAGAGCAGGTCAGAGACTGGGAATTCTTGAGAGAGTAACTCACCTCCTGACTCCCCAAAACCTGTCCACCATCTACAAGGTACAAGTCAGGAATGTGATGGAATACTCTCCACCTGCCTGGTCGAGTGCAGCTCCAACACTCAAGAAGCTTGACACCATCCAGAACAAAGCCCGCTTTATTGGCACCCCATCCACCACCTTAAATATCCCTCCAATTTGATTCACAGTAGCAGCAGTTTGTACCATCTGCAAGATGCACTGTAACAATTCACCAAAGCTACTTCGACAGCACTTCCCAAACCCACAACCTCTATCATCTAGGACAAGGCCAGCGGACACATGGGACCACCATTTGGGCAGCACGGTAGCATAGTGGATAGCACAAATGCTTCACAGCTCCAGGGTCCCAGGTTCGATTCCGGCTTCGGTCACTGTCTGTGCGGAGTCTGCACATCCTCCCCGTGTGTGCGTGGGTTTCCTCCGGGTGCTCCGGTTTCCTCCCACAGTCCAAAGATGTGCGGGTTAGGTGGATTGGCCATGCTAAATTGCCCATAGTGTCCAAAATTGCCCTTAGTGTAGGGTGGGGTTACTGGGTTATGGGGATAGGGTGGAGGTGTGGACCTTGGGTAGGGTGCTCTTTCCAAGAGCCGGTGCAGACTCGATGGGCCGAATGGCCTCCTTCTGCACTGTAAATTCTATGATACTATGATTACCTGGAAGTTCTCCTCCAAGTCATACATCATCCTGACTTGGAAATATGTTGCTGTTCCTTCACTGTTACTGGATCAAAATCCTGGAACTCCCTCCTTAACAGCACTGTGGGTGTGTCTACGCCACATGGACGACAGTGGTTCAGGAAGGTGGCTCACCGCCACCTTCTCATGGGTAATTAGGGATGGGCAAAAAGGGGTAGGCAGATAAATACCTTGCACCTGCATGAATGATGATAGAGGTACATGGATGTAAAGCTGCTGTCGGAAACGACTCGCCTGCTGCACTGGAGAGCATTCCGACCAGGAGGAATGTGGGCTGACTAAAGGGAGGGAGTGCATTTACTACACCCTGCACCCTTGGGACCCAATGCAAGTACTATGCTTTCTCTTAGTGATAACTCCATTCTACACCGATAGTGCCGATACCATCAGCATTTTCAAACGTGACATCCGGCTTGCTTGATGGATCTATGAAGATTAAACTGGCTGAGTGGGCCAATGCCATCCCCCCTCCCAATCCTCCCTCTCCCCATCCCACCCTGAATTATTTACTGGCATAAAAGCAATGAGAAGAACTGCTGTCTGTGCATCGGCCTCCAACTGGTGTCTGAACTAGTGCCAGTGAACTTTGCCTATTTTCATGAGCTATTTTGCAACCACTTTGGACCAGGCATGCGGCACTGCGGTGCCCAGAGAACTATTAAGCAGGACATTACTTGCCGCATTCATCATATCCAGTGGCAATGGTAGTTATTCAGCCATCAAACAGCAGATTGCTGTCAAACATGCTTCTTTGTTTCCTCACTTGCCCACAGGTTCCAGGCGCAGCCTACGCATTTAATTTGCCAGCTGCATTTGTTTTGTTCCAAACACCATTTTTGCTGCAAAAATAACTTGAAATGTTTACCATCTTTGCAAAGGCCATTTTTGCTTCTGCCGTTACGTGCGACCGTTAAGTGCTCATATTCTGTTAACTTTCCCCCAGCCGTTTAAAAGCAGATGCTTCATTTTTTTAATACAAATTTAGAGTACCCAATTCATTTTTCCAATTAAGAGGCAATTTAGCGTGGCCAATCCACCTACCCTGAGCATGTTTGGGTTGTGAGGGCGAAACCCACGCAAACACGGGGAAAATGTGCAAACTCCACACGGAAAGTGATCTGGGGTCGGGATTGAACCTGGGAACTCGGCGCCGTGAGGCAACAGTGCTAACCGCAGCGCCACCACACTAAGCAGATGTTTCATACAAACCCCTTGCCACCTTCAGATTTTTTTGGGGAAATTTAACGTGGCCAATCCACTTACCCTGCACATTTTTGGGTTGTGGGGGTGAGACCCACGCAGACACGGGGAGAATGTGCAAAATCCACACAGACAGTGACCCAGGGCCGGGATTGAACCTGGGTCCTCGGCGCCGTGAGACTGCAGTGTTAACCACTGAGCCACTGTGCCACCCAACTTGCCACCTTCAGTAAGTGTCCAGTATCTGATCAAAATTAATTACAGTCAGACCAAGCCAACTTGAAACAGGTGACTATTAAGTTATTTGTTTTTTGTTTTTATTGGAGCAAATCTATCCTTTCACCTGGCCTTGAAATGTCCTTAAAAGGGAAAAAGGCAGTAGAATTCAATGGCAAACATCCCTAAATATAAAGCAGATTATTTGTCAGTAATGCCAGCAAGGATGGAAACCCACCGTGAATTCAAATGTATTAAAAAAATGCCCCTGGTTGTTTTCCCAAGGTTTTAAACAAAGTTTTGGTTTAAATCATCTGCTTGAAACTAGCTGGAAAAAAAAGAGGTTTTATACAACTGAATGTAGAACTTGGTGTTTTCAGCTTCTGAATTGGGCACTGTTTGTACACAAGAGAAGCTGTTGAACACTGTATCTCTTTAATATCCAGGACACATGGAGGTGCCAAAAGTGGTCACTGAATTCCCATTGAAAATAATGGAAATTGCTGAAAGCAGTGCACGAGAGTTGGTTCGGTACTCACTGTAAAAAGGCCAGACCCAATTCACAAACAGGGATTAATTCATACTTCTTGGAACAGTGGCGCTTTACTCCAGCATGTTGCTTATTTGTTTTCGCTTTCAAAAATTGCAAAAATGGGGGAAACTGCTTGAATACGTACGTTACTTAATAACCTGAAGCAGTGAAAGATCAAGCGAAGCCCAGCAGTGAGTGAGCTTGGTTCAAAATCACTCTTGTTGTCAGGGCTAAAACAGGAAATCGGTGCAGTGGACTGGGAAATCCAACCCAGACTACTGCCCCTCTGACACTGCCAGGTATATTCTATTGTGAGCATCAAAGACACTCCAATTTGCAGAAGCACAGAGATGAACAGCAAAAATGATTCAGGGTATCAGGGATTTCACTGCTGTGGGAAAGCTAAAGACGGGGCTTTGAGCAAAAACTCCCGAACAGACCAAATGGAAGCTCTTGGAGACGCACACAGGGAATTTTCTCGGGGCTTCTCCCACACCGCTGTCGTTACTTCGACAGAAACGTTTGTTGCTCATGTGGCGTCCACCGGGTTCAAACCAACTTTAGGTTAGCAAATCTAGAAAAAGAGCTGAGGAAATCCTTGGTGTATGTCGAGAATTGACAAAACTGGTGCTGGCAGATCAGCGTTTAATAGTGAAGGTTTTAAACACAAAGTTAGAAAGGCTTAAAAATTCCGAGGTTTGGAATAAGATAAGGAAAGGGATTTGGGATTGTTTTCATTCTTTCAACGAATTTGGGCGCCGCTGGCCAGCATACTTATTGCCCGTCCCTAATTGCCCTTGAGAAGATGGCATTGAGTCCTCTTCGTGAACTTGCAGGTGATGGTTTTCCTATGCATCTGCTGCCCTCGTCCTTCTAGCTGGTGGAGGTCACAGGTTTGGTAGGTGCTGTCGAAGGAGCCTTGGTGACTGGCTGCAGGACATCTAAATCCACCTGAATAAGAATCCTTTCCTTTATTTACTGAGGTATAGAATATAAGGTTATGCTGGAACTGTATAAATCACAACTTAGTTAGGCCACAACTTGAGCACTGTGTGCAGTTCTGGTAATCCCAATGCAGAAAGGATGTAATTGCACGAGAGAGGGTACAAAACAGATTTACGAGGATATTGCCAGGACTGGATGTATGCAGCTATGAGGAAAGATTGGATTGTCTGGGGTTGTTCTCCATGGAACAGAGGAGGCTGAGGACAGATTTGATTGAGATGTACAAAATTGTGAGGGGCCTGAATAGAGTGAATGGTAAGGGCTTATTTATCTAAGTAGAGAGGTCAGTGACAAAGTGGCCTAGATTTAAAGAGATTGGTAGAAAGATTAGAGGAGAGATGAGGAAAGACTTTTTCATCCATAGAATCATAGAATTTACAGTGCAGAAGGCCATTCAGCCCATCGAGTCTACACCATCCCCTGAAAGAGCACCCTACCTAAGCCTACACCTCCACCCTATCCCTGTAAACCAGAAACTCCACTTAACGTTTGGACACTAGGGGGCAATTTAGCATGGCCAAAGCACCTAACACACACAACTTTGGACTGTGGGAGGACTGTGGAGCACCCGGTGAAAATCCATACAGACACGGGGAGAACGTGCAGACTCCACACAGACAGTGACCCAAGCTGGGAATCGAACCCGGGTCCCTGGCACTGTAAAGCAACAGTGCTAATCACTGTGCTACTGTGCTGCCCCAAAATCCAGAAGGCAGTAGGAGTTTGGAACTTACTGTCTGAAATGGTAGTAGAGGCAGCTAGTCTCAGCTTATTTAAAAGATGTCTGGGTATAGTGATGCCACTGCCAGTGAGGCTAGAAATAGGAAGATAGAGCAGATAAACATGTGGCTAAACAGCTGGTGTAGGAGGGAGGGTTTCCGTTATCTGGACCACTGGGAGCTCTTCCGGGGCAGGTGTGACCTATATAAGAAGGACTGGTTGCATCTAAACCAGAGAGGCATAAATATCCTGGCCGTGAGGTTTGCTAGTGTCACACGGGAGGGTTTAAACTAGTATGGCAGGGGGGTGGGCACGGGAGCAATAGGTCAGAAGGTGAGAGCATTGAGGGAGAACTAGGGAATAGGGACAGTGGGGCTCTGAGGCAGAGCAGACAGGGAGAAGTTGCTGAACACAGTGGGTCTGATGGCCTGAAGTGCATATGTTTTAATGCAAGAAGTATTACGGGCAAGGCAGATGAACTTAGAGCTTGGATTAGTCCTTGGAACTATGATGTTGTTGCCATTACAGAGACCTGGTTGAGGGAAGGGCAGGATTGGCAGCTAAACGTTCCAGGATTTAGATGTTTCAGGCGGGATAGAGGGGGATGTAAAAGGGGAGGCGGAGTTGCGCTACTGGTTAGGGAGAATATCACAGCTGTACTGTGGGAGAACATTTCAGAGGGCAGTGAGGCTATATGGGTAGAGATCAGGAATAAGAAGGGTGCAGTCACAATGTTGGGTGTTTACTACAGGCCTCCCAACAGCCAGCGGGAGATAGAGGAGCAGATAGGTAGACAGATTTTGGAAAAGAGTAAAAACAACAGGGTTGTGGTGATGGGAGTCTTCAACTTCTCCAATATTGACTGGGACTCACTTAGTGCCAGGGGCTTAGACGGGGCGGAGTTTGTAAGGAGCATCCAGGAGGGCTTCTTAAGACAATATGTAGACAGTCCAACTAGGGAAGGGGCGGTACTGGACCTGGTATTGGGGAATGAGCCCGGCCAGGTGGTAGATGTTTCAGCAGGGGAGCATTTCGGTAACAGTGACCACAATTCAGTAAGTTTTAAAGTACTGATGGACAAGGATAAGAGTGGTGCTAGGATGAATGTGCTAAATTGGGGGAAGGCTAATTATAACAATATTAGGTGGGAACTGAAGAACATAGATTGGGGGCGGATGTTTGAGGGCAAATCAACATCTGACATGTGGGAGGCTTTCAAGTGTCAGTTGAAAGGAATTCAGGACCGGCATGTTCCGGTGAGGAAGAAGGATAAATACGGCAATTTTCGGGAACCTTGGATAACGAGAGATATTGTAGGCCTCGTCAAAAAGAAAAAGGAGGCATTTGTCAGGGCTAAAAGGCTGGGAACAGACGAAGCCTGCGTGGAATATAAGGAAAGTAGGAAGGAACTTAAGCAAGGAGTCAGGAGGGCTAGAAGGGGTCACGAAAAGTCATCGGCAAATAGGGTTAAGAAAAATCCCAAGGCTTTTTACACGTACATAAAAAGCAAGAGGGTAGCCAGGGAAAGGGTTGGCCCACTGAAGGATAGGCAAGGGAACCTATGTGTGGAGCCAGAGGAAATGGGCGAGGTACTAAATGAATACTTTGCATCAGTATTCACCAAAGAGAAGAAATTGGTAGATGTTGAGTCTGGAGAAGGATGTGTAGATAGCCTGGGTCACATTGAGATCCAAAAAGACGAGGTGTTGGGTGTCTTAAAAAATATTAAGGTAGATAAGTCCCCAGGGCCTGATGGGATCTACCCCAGAATACTGAAGGAAGCTGGAGAGGAAATTGCTGAGGCCTTGACAGAAATCTTTGGATCCTCACTGTCTTCAGGGGATGTCCCGGACGACTGGAGAATAGCCAATGTTGTTCCTCTGTTTAAGGGTAGCAAGGATAATCCAGGGAATTACAGTCCGGTGAGCCTTACTTCAGTGGTAGGGAAATTACTGGAGAGAATTCTTCGAGACAGGATCTACTCCCATTTGGAAGCAAATGGACGTATTAGTGACAGGCAGCATGGTTTTGTGAAGGGGAGGTCGTGTCTCACTAACTTGATAGAGCTTTTCGAGGAGGTCACTAAGATGATTGATGCAGGTAGGGCAGTGGATGTTGTCTATATGGACTTCAGTAAGGCCTTTGACAAGGCCCCTCATGGTAGACTAGTACAAAAGGTGGGCACGGGAGCAGTAGGTCAGAAGGTGAGAGCATTGAGGGAGAACTAGGGAATAGGGACAGTGTGGCTCTGAGGCAGAGCAGACGGGGAGAAGTTGCTGAACACAGCGGGTCTGGTGGCCTGAAGTGCATATGTTTTAACGCAAGAAGCATTACGGGTAAGGCAGATGAACTTAGAGCTTGGATTACTACTTGGAACTATGATGTTGTTGCCATTACAGAGACCTGGTTGAGGGAAGGGCAGGATTGGCAGCTAAACGTTCCAAGATTTAGATGTTTCAGGCGGGATAGAGGGGGATGTAAAAGGGGAGGCGGAGTTGCGCTACTTGTTCGGGAGAATATCACAGCTATACTGCGAGAGGACACCTCAGAGGGCAGTGAGGCTATATGGGTAGAGATCAGGAATAAGAAGGGTGCAGTCACAATGTTGGGGGTATACTACAGGCCTCCCAACAGCCAGCGGGAGATAGAGGAGCAGATAGGTAGACAGATTTTGGAAAAGAGTAAAAACAACAGGGTTGTGGTGATGGGAGACTTCAACTTCCCCAATATTGACTGGGACTCACTTAGTGCCAGGGGCTTAGACGGGGCGGAGTTTGTAAGGAGCATCCAGGAGGGCTTCTTAAAACAATATGTAAACAGTCCAACTAGGGAAGGGGCGGTACTGGACCTGGTATTGGGGAATGAGCCCGGCCAGGTGGTAGATGTTTCAGTAGGGGAGCATTTCGGTAACAGTGACCACAATTCAGTAAGTTTTAAAGTACTGGTGGACAAGGATAAGAGTGGTCCGAGGATGAATGTGCTAAATTGGGGGAAGGCTAATTATAACAATATTAGGCGGGAACTGAAGAACATAGATTGGGGGCGGATGTTTGAGGGCAAATCAACATCTGACATGTGGGAGGCTTTCAAGTGTCAGTTGAAAGGAATACAGGACAGGCATGTTCCTGTGAGGAAGAAAGATAAATACGGCAATTTACGGGAACCTTGAATGACGAGTGATATTGTAGGCCTCGTCAAAAAGAAAAAGGAGGCATTTGTCAGGGCTAAAAGGCTGGGAACAGACAAAGCTTGTGTGGCATATAAGGAAAGTAGGAAGGAACTTAAGCAAGGAGTCAGGAGGGCTAGAAGGGGTCATGAAAAGTCATTGGCAAATAGGGTTAAGGAAAATCCCAAGGCTTTTTACACGTACATAAAAAGCAAGAGGGTAGCCAGGGAAAGGGTTGGCCCACTGAAGGATAGGCAAGGGAATCTATGTGTGGAGCCAGAGGAAATGGGCGAGGTACTAAATGAATACTTTGCATCAGTATTCACCAAAGAGAAGGAATTGGTAGATGTTGAGTCTGGAGAAGGGGGTGTAGATAGCCTGGGTCACATTGTGATCCAAAAAGACGAGGTGTTGGGTGTCTTAAAAAATATTAAGGTAGATAAGTCCCCAGGGCCTGATGGGATCTACCCCAGAATACTGAAGGAGGCTGGAGAGGAAATTGCCGAGGCCTTGACAGAAATCTTTGGATCCTCGCTGTCTTCAGGGGATGTCCCGGAGGACTGGAGAATAGCCAATGTTGTTCCTTTGTTTAAGAAGGGTAGCAAGGATAATCCCGGGAACTACAGGCCGGTGAGCCTTACTTCAGTGGTAGGGAAATTACTGGAGAGAATTCTTCGAGACAGGATCTACTCCCATTTGGAGGCAAATGGACGTATTAGTGAGAGGCAGCACGGTTTTGTGAAGGGGAGGTCGTGTCTCACTAACTTGATAGAGTTTTTCGAGGAGGTCACTAAGATGATTGATGCAGGTAGGGCAGTAGATGTTGTCTATATGGACTTCAGTAAGGCCTTTGACAAGGTCCCTCATGGTAGACTAGTACAAAAGGTGAAGTCACACGGGATCAGGGGTGAACTGGCAAGGTGGATACAGAACTGGCTAGGCCATAGAAGGCAGAGGGTAGCAATGGAGGGATGCTTTTCTAATTGGAGGGCTGTGACCAGTGGTGTTTCACAGGGATCAGTGCTGGGACCTTTGCTCTTTGTAGTATATATAAATGATTTGGAGGAAAATGTAACTGGTCTGATTAGTAAGTTTGCAGACGACACAAAGGTTGGTGGAATTGCGGATAGCGATGAGGACTGTCTGAGGATACAGCAGGAATTAGATTGCCTGGAGACTTGGGCGGAGAGATGGCAGATGGAGTTTAATCCGGACAAATGTGAGATAATGCATTTTGGAAGGGCTAATGCAGGTAGGGAATATACAGTGAATGGTAGAACCCTCAAGAGTATTGAAAGTCAAAGAGATCTAGGAGTACAGGTCCACAGGTCATTGAAAGGGGCAACACAGGTGGAGAAGGTAGTCAGGAAGGCATACGGCATGCTTGCCTTCATTGGCCGGGGCATTGAGTATAAGAATTGGCAAGTCATGTTGCAGCTGTATAGAACCTTAGTTAGGCCACACTTGGAGTATAGTGTTCAATTCTGGTCGCCACACTACCAGAAGGATGTGGAGGCTTTAGAGAGGGTGCAGAAGAGATTTACCAGAATGTTGCCTGGTATGGAGGGCATAAGCTATGAGGAGCGATTGAATAAACTCGGTTTGTTCTCACTGGAACGAAGGAGGTTGAGGGGCGACCTGATAGAGGTATACAAAATTATGAGGGGCATAGACAGAGTGGATAGTCAGAGGCTTTTCCCCAGGGTAGAGGGGTCAATTACTAGGGGGCATAGGTTTAAGGTGAGAGGAGCAAAGTTTAGAGTAGATGTACGAGGCAAGTTTTTTACGCAGAGGGTAGTGGGTGCCTGGAACTCACTACCGGAGGAGGTAGTGGAAGCAGGGACGATAGGGACATTTAAGGGGCATCTTGACAAATATATGAATAGGATGGGAATAGAAGGATACGGACCCAGGAAGTGTAGAAGATTGTAGTTTAGTCGGGCAGTATGGTCGGCACGGGCTTGGAGGGCCGAAGGGCCTGTTCCTGTGCTGTACATTTCTTTGTTCTTTGTTCTTTGAAGTCACACGGGATCAGGGGTGAGCTGGCAAGGTGGATACAGAACTGGCTAGGTCATAGAAGGCAGAGAGTAGCAATGGAAGGATGCTTTTCTAATTGGAGGGCTGTGACCAGTGGTGTTCCACAGGGATCAGTGCTGGGACCTTTGCTCTTTGTAGTATATATAAATGATTTGGAGGAAAATGTAACAGGTCTGATTAGTAAGTTTGCAGATGACACAAAGGTTGGTGGAATTGCGGATAGCGATGAGGACTGTCAGAGGATACAGCAGGATTTAGATTGTTTGGAGACTTGGGCGGAGGGATGGCAGATGGAGTTTAATCCGGACAAATGTGAGGTAATGCATTTTGGAAGGTCTAATGCAGGTAGGGAATATACAGTGAATGGTAGAACCCTCAAGAGTATTGAAAGTCAAAGAGATCTAGGAGTACAGGTCCACAGGTCACTGAAAGGGACAACACAGGTGGAGAAGGTAGTCAAGAAGGCATACGGCATGCTTGCCTTCATTGGCCGGGGCATTGAGTATAAGAATTGGCAAGTCATGTTGCAGCTGTATAGAACCTTAGTTAGGCCACACTTGGAGTATAGTGTTCAATTCTGGTCGCCACACTACCAGAAGGATGTGGAGGCTTTAGAGAGGGTGCAGAAGAGATTTACCAGAATGTTGCCTGGTATGGAGGGCATTAGCTATGAGGAGCAGTTGAATAAACTCGGTTTGTTCTCACTGGAACGAAGGAGGTTGAGGGGCGACCTGATAGAGGTCTACAAAATTATGAGGGGCATAGATAGAGTGGATAGTCAGAGGCTTTTCCCTGGGGTAGAGGGGTCAATTACTCGGGGGCATAGGTTTAAGGTGAGAGGGGCAAGGTTTAGAGTAGATGTACGAGGCAAGTATTTTACACAGAGGGTAGTGGGTGCCTGGAACTCGCTACCGGAGTATGTCTTGGAAGCATGGACGATAGTGACATTTAAGGGGCATCTTGACAAATACATGAATAGGATGGGAATAGAGGGATACGGACGCAGGAAGTATAGAAGATTGTAGTTTAGTCGGGCAGGATGGTCGGCACGGGCTTGGAGGGCCGAAGGGCCTGTCCCTGTGCTGTACATTTCTTTGTTCTTTGTTCTTTGTACACCTCACATGCACATCCTCAAGCAACATGCAGATCAGGGGACCAAATGCTGGAATGTGGGATTAGGCTGGGTGGCTTGCTTTCCAGATGGTGCAGATACGATGGGCCAAGTGGCTTCTTTCTGTGCTGCAAAGGTTCTAGGATTCTTTCCATGATTCAGTAAGATGAGAAGTTAGGTGAAACTTTCATCCAAATGTCAATAGAATTCTGAAACAAAATGTAGCGGGCTATGCAAGCAAGCTCAAAATGCATTTCTGGAGAGAAAGGAATTGGGAGATTTGTTGAGAAAGTAGGGTTCATAGAATCAAGGTCCCTACAGTGCAGAAGGAGGCCATTCGGCCCATTAAGTCTGCACCGGCCCTCTGAAAGCCCAGTCCCCCAGCCTATCCCCATAACTGCACCTAACCTTTGGACATTTAGGGGCAATTGAGAATGGCCAAGCCACCTGACATGCACATCTTTGGACTCTGGGAGGAAACTGGAGCACCCAGAGGAAACCCACGCAGACACGGGAGAATGCACAAAGTCCACACAGTCACCCGAGGTCGGAATCAAATCAGGTCCCTGGTGCTGTGAGGCAGTAATGCTAACCATCGTGCCACCATGCCACCTTTATCTGGGTGCTGGGTTTTCTAAAAACTGGGGATGTCTTTGTAAGCTTTTTTACTGGCCAGAAGTTTACACTCCCCAAGCACCACCCCCCCCACCCTGCATCGGAAGGCCACATCAGACTGGGGGCACCCTCCCCTCATAGGCCAGATCCCTCTGGCCCTCCTTTCCCCCCCCCCCCAAATCTCACCCCGCCCCCCCACCCCGACAATGATATTGCACACACCCCCAGCGACCCCAGGGAATCCCTGACCCTCCCTTCCCAGGACAGCGATGTTTACAATCACTGCCCTTTCTGGGACTTGAGCCTCAGATACGGCATTGCAGTACCTCTTCTGGCCACTGTAGTGCTGTGCCAGGATGGGTTTGGAGAACTTTTGGGGAATCTGATTGGCCATCAGCTTTCCAAGGCAGGACTTCCTTCTAAGTGAAGATGGAAGTCCTGCCTGCTGCTAATCAACGTTCATTAAAGTGTGAAATGGCAGCATACCTGTCAGAGTTGGCAGGGATGCCAATTATCAGGGTACCAAGTGCACGCGATCCTGAAAACTCAGACCTCTATCGCTAAAGGTTATGTTCTTAAACTTTGCAAAGAAAATCCATATTGTACCTGTAACAATCAGTGAGTATCAGTGTGGACATGCTGAATGTCTTTATATCCCTGAGAAAGTGTAGGCGCTGTTGCGCTTTCTTGGTCATAGAGCTTGGGAGGACCAGGACAGATTGTTGGTGATGTGTACACCTAGGAATTTGAAGCTGTCAACCATCTCCACCTCAGCACCAATGATGCAGACAGGGGTGTGTACGATACTTGCGCGTAAAATGTTTTTTCTTCATGTCGTTTGCAAACTCCCTTAAATCTTTGTCCTTTGATTCTGGATTTTTTTAAATACCCATCTCGGCAGCACGGTAGCATTGTGGATAGCACAATTGCTTCACAGCTCCAGGATCCCAGGTTCAATTCCGGCTTGGGTCACTGTCTGTGCGGAGTCTGCACATCCTCCCCGTGTGTGCGTGGGTTTCCTCCGGGTGCTCCGGTTTCCTCCCACAGTCCAAAAATATGCAGGTTAGGTGGACTGGCCATGATAAAATTGCCCTTAGTGTCCAAAATTGCTCTTAGTATTGGGTGGGGTTACTGGGTTATAGGGATAGGGTGGAGGTGTTGACCTTGGGTAGGGTGCTCGTTCCAAGAGCCGGTGCAGACTCGATGGGCCTTCTGCACTGTAAATTCTATGATAATCTATGATAATTACCCTTGCAAAGATGGTGGTCACTTCTTGAACCGCTGCAGTCACTGAAGTGTAGGTTCACCCCCAGTGCTATTAGGGAGGGAATTCCAGGATTTTGTCCCAGCAACATTGAAGGAACGATGATATATTCCCAAGTCAGGGTGGTGAGTGGTTTGGAGGAGAACTTGCAGGTGGTGGGGTTCCCAGGTATCTGCTGCCCTTGTCCTCTAGATGGTACTCGTCGTGGGTTGGATTGTGCTGCGTAAGGAGCCTTGGCGAGTTCATGTTAATGGTACACACGACTGCCACTGTACATCGGTGGTGGAGTGAGTGAATGTTTGTGGATGGGGTACTAATCAAGCGGGCTGATTTGTCCTGGATGGTGTCGAGCTTCTTTAGTGCTGGAGCTGGACAGGCAAGTAGAGAGTATTCCATCACACTCTCGAGTACCCCGAAAAGATATGGACTACATTGGAAGACCGCTTCAGAATCAGGTTAAACCTCTGGGTTCATCAACTAGAGTTCATCTAATTTCAACAAAGGCCTACAGAATCCACAGACAACTTTGCCAGCAAATGCAGAGAAAAGGGTATGCAAGGTAATTTTTCAAATACAGAGCTAGCAGACAGAATTGTTGAGTGGGTGATCGCATCTACCCCATGGAAGCATTCCAGAAAGGTTTGCCAGACAAGCCCTAAATGGATAACCTGGAAGAGCAACTCAAGGATGGACATAAGTGCAAAGTGATCCTCACAACTTGACAAAGCTTACAGATCCTAAGTACAACCCTCATTGCTGACTCACTAGAACATTCAATCATGTTGTCAGGGTCCTTCCTGGTGATCTTCTTATTTCCCTTTTCTTTATTTTTAGCCGTGATCATTTTGATCCATGGGTGCTTAATGGACTAAAGGGTATATATCCATACAAGTGGAAGGCCTTGCCAAAATCCACTACTGTGCAACTTTCAGCGTACTATGGTCTGCTTCAATAATTCCATGTGCAGAATCCCTAGTCCTGGAGTGGAAGTACAATCAATCCTTCTGCGTGTCACAGATGTTCTACGTCATGGAAACTAAAGGCCCAGCTGTTATGTTCTCTATTCTGCTTTACCTGGATGGCTCAGATGCGTAGTGTTGAATAAAGAACACAAAGGTTTGTTAATGATTAAAACTATAAATTTATTACACTACTAACTAAGATTTGTTCACATTCCTAAAGTAGATCCCTAACGCGAAGCGTGAAGGATCACATAACTGCGTTGTCTTCATTCCCTGACCCAGCGAGCACTCTTCCATGGCCTCTAAACTGACCATAGCTATGCAAGAAATTTTTAACTATCATTCTAAGAGGCGCTGTCATAAAGAGGCATGCATTACCAAATATAAAAAACGGTACCTCTAACTATCCTCAATAAACTACACTCACTCAAACATTCAATCAGACTAACTTCCTAAAAATACAAAAATAAAAGCAGCATTCACATTTTTCCTGGCTTGGCAGTCAAGCACAGGGTTGTACAATCTTTCCGTCGTAAACGAAACACATTTCTTTATTTACAAAAGATGCAACACAAATGGTCTTTATTGTAGATCGAGGGGTTCGGGGTCCTGGTGATAACCGAACATAGGGGATCTCATTCTGTATACTGGGGTGCAAGAGCGGTAGGCTCTCCTTCGCCATTTCCTCATGCGGATAGTTTGCACGATGCTGCAGAGTATCGCCAATGCTAATAGGGATTTGACTACGTAGGAAAGGGAGTGCCACGTTATGAGCTTATCACACCATGATGGTGTGGTGTTGCCTGTTACTGGGCTCTGAGTGCTATGGGGAAGTGAATCATTAACGGCCGGGGGGGAGGGGGTAGGGGTCAGGAGGTTCGTGTTCGCGTGCAACCGAATACACATTATAATGGTGGTGATCAACACAGAGGATGTCCTCATTGTTCTTCTTTCGCTTCTCTTCTTTTCTTTCCTTGGGGCTTCTGGGGTTCTGTGAGATCAAGCATAGTTTCTGTTACTATCTTGGTTAATATCTCGTCTGTTAGTATGTCTGTCATTTAGTGCCAATTCCCCTTTATAATTTGTCACCATGTGTGACTCCCTCATTTAAAAAAAAAGAATATTCAGGACAAAACAACTTAAACAAAATACTGAAACAGTGCGAGCCGTCTCGCAGGCTGTGCGATTTACCATCCAAATGTTTGAGGATGTAAATAGCATAGGGATGGCAACCTAAGGGTTGCCGGAAAACAAAACTAAACTTTTTGAACCAAGAGTGCCGAAATGAGGTGCGTATGGGCCGCGACGGGTAAGAATTGGATGGAATTCCCGGGTAGGATGGTAACTGATGCCGTGTGTGCTCTACCTGAGCGTAGCTGACCAGAGGGGGGGGGGGGTCCTCAGGCAGGGTGGAGACCAATGCCGTGTCTCCACTGCCTGAGCAACCGGCAAGAACGGGCAAAAATGTAGTCATCGTGGGGGGGGTTGCTGTAAAGGTTCCACCTTCGAACCAGAAGAGCAGTTATGAACGGGGCTGGCACGCTCTCAGCGGTTTCTGCCGAGAAGCGTGCTGGCAAGTTCTCAGAGGTTTCTGCAGACAAATATGGAGTGGGGCCATGGAAGAAAAAAAATTTCCGATCTTACATACAACACATAACAATAACAGTAACAAACAAACATTGAACAACATGCTGCAGGTTCCATCAGAAAGGACATCGTAAATCACATTTGGACTGGGGTGTAACTAGCATGTGGAGGCAGTGTAGTGTGGCCGAAGAAGAGAGGAAGGAGGAGTGAAACAAAAATGAAGTGACCTTGCTGAGGTGTCCCTGCCATGTGAAGTGGTGGGTAAGCGCTCACAGTTTGCATGGGGCAGCTGCGACCTTGAAGCTGCTGTGGGTGGTCTTCGCTTTCATATCTGGGGGCTAGTCTAGCTGGTGGGGGTCTCCTGCAATCTCGGGCGAAGTGTCCTGACTGCCCACAGTTGTAACATGACCCCTGGGGCACATAAGGTGGAGCAGCCTCTCTGGTGCATTGTTTCCTTGGGTATGGTTCCCTGGGTGAGTGGTCCGGGCTGTTGGTGTCTTTGCTGGTTTGGGGGGCATTTTTGGGCTGATTCCGTTGCTGTTTCGGGGGGCTTGACATTCTCGTGCGTAATGTCCTAATTGTCCGCAATTGTAACATTCTTGAGCTTTGGGCTGGGGTTGGCTGTTCCTGCCCTCATTTACCCATGCGGGGTTCCGGTGTGCTTTATCTGGGTTCATTTCTACCTGCTCTTCATTGGGTGCTATAAATGCGGTTTTGCCTTTAATTCATTGCTCCCAAGGGTGGGACAATCTCTTCAAAACCCATTTTTCATTGTGGGCCTCATCTGAGGGGTCATAATTAGCACAAGCTTTTTGTCCTGCCTTTGTGGCATGGGAGATAAGGGTGCGGGTCCATTTGGCCATGTTGTCTTGGGACAAATGGGCGCGGTCTAAGATTCCAAAAACAGCTGTAAAATGGATCCACAGGTGTCCAGCAAACGCTGTGGGGTGTTCTGTCTTTTTCTGCCTGCACTTATTCAGGCCTTCTACGGGGTCACCTCTGTTATAGCCGATCGCATCTAGGATCGCTGTGTGCATCTCTGCAAGGGTGCATCCTCCTACATTCTGTGGGTGGGAAGGGCTGCTACAACCGAAGGGTCTAAGCTTAAAACTGCGAGCTTCACTTGCTCACGCTCATCCAGGCCGTACATGGTCGCCTGCTGCTTCACTCTAACAAAGAAATGGTGGGGGTCTGAGGTGGGGAGGAACAGTGTGTTCCCCATTACGCATCCCGTAATTGGGTCACGGTTAAGGGGGTGATGTAAAGAAATTCTGCGTCTCCTTCCGATGTGACTGCGGTGGGTGGTTACTGGATTCATGGGTGCCTGATCTATCTGCTCTGTGGGGGTTTGGGGTACTTTTCTCTTTTGGGGCTTTCCTTGCACACATGGGGCGAAATTCTCCTACCCGCCCGGCCACATTTCTGCCCCGACCGGCCGGCGGGAGTCTCCGTAACACCGGCCGGTCAATGGGGTTTCCCATTGTGGGGCAGCCCCACGCCGTCGGGAAACCCCCGGACGCCGGCAAAACGGAGACTCCCGCCGGCGGAGAATGACGCCCATGTTCCCTGAACATACCTATGCGTAGTTTTGTTTAATTCTTGCCAATCAGGGCCGTCTTCCTCATCTAATTGGGATCCAAAGGTGCTCTGAAACCCATTTTGTACTGAAAGCAAAGACTGCAGTTCCGCAATCTGCTTCCTGCATTTCGAATAATCCACTGAGCTTTGTCTGTGCTCCGTGGTGGCAGCATGGAGTGCTCTTAACACTGCCTTTAGATCGCTGCACTGCCTTTGCAATGCCTCTACCTGTTTCTCTGTCTCTTCTCTTACCAGGACTGCATGTTGCGTGTCCTGATAGGCCTTCTCATGTTGGGTTTGGAAACTGCTCAGATGCGCTAGACAAGACTGGTGTGCCCTCTTGGCAAAATCCACCTCTCCGTCCTTTGCTGCCAACTTCCTTCTTAAATCTATATTCTCTCTCTCAATCTCACTAACATTGACCTTGCTCATTCGATGTCTCTCTTCTATCTCTTTGCGGAGCGTCCAAACGACCTCCTCTGTGCCTCGCTTGTGCCAGACAGGACGCGATTGCCATCGGCTTGCGAGCTTTCCCTAAGCTTTTCTTGTGGATCTCTGACAGGTTCTCCCACCAAGTATGTCCTACACTCCCGGGTCCTGTTTCATCATTATCACAGAATTCACTCCAAAGGGGCCATCCTTTCCCTTTGAGATATTTCCTGATCTCTTCTTCCCAAATGGGACACTGTCCTACTCTGCTGCTGGTCGCTGCGACCTCGAATTCCTGGGGGTTCATAAGGCGTTCCAGTGCCTTCATTGCCATTTTCTATATCTGAATGTTCTTTTAAAATTTGGAACGAGGGGTACTAAGGCGGGGCTGTAACCACGGGTACGGCGTTCGCTAATTTCCAGAATACAAACTCCCGACAGTTTTTTGCAACAAAAATCTATCAGTTTTACCTCACAGCCCTGTTACACATGCATTAACACACTTCTGAATTATGAGGCTTGATCAGAACTGCTTGAACACTTGTGGTTTTTCTGTTCCCAATTGGATTCTTAATTCAAATTTTGGGTTCTCCTGGAGTGGTTAGGCCACTTCTAAGTTGGGTCCCGTCAGGATGTCGCCAGAAATATGTTTCTAACTTTTGGTTGGTTCAATTTGCTCTGTTTTATAACCTTTGCTCCAGAGTCGCCAGGTATCTTTATGATACCACCACGAGGTTCAAGTTCAAGTAATGATCAATAACTCAACACACCAATTAGTAAGATTCAAATCAAAACACATTTATTATACACAGTCAATCGCTACTCATGCATAAATTCTACTTAATAAACTATCTCTGTAACTAACAGGCCTATACTTAGCTTTGGACTGGCCCACCAGGTCAGGGGAACAAATGGCCTTTCGTTCGGGTTCTGAGTCTGCAGGCTTCAAAGCTGGTATGGACTGGTAGCTAGGAGCGCCTATCTCGTCGCGTGCGTTGGCAGGAGACTTACTTGGTTGGTGCGGCAGCTTGGGCAGGTCACTCTCAAGGGTGATTCGCTGTTGAGTGACCCTGCCAAGAAGACTGATTTGAACTTGGGGGCTCTACTTTATAGTCCCCAGGGCCTTCCCACCCTTTGGGGCGGACCCCGTACCTGGTTTCAAGTGATTGGACAGCACGGGCAGATCGGGCAGCACGGTAGCCTTGTGGATAGCACAATTGCTTCACAGCTCCAGGGTCCCAGGTTCGATTCTGGCTTGGGTCAATGTCTGTGCGGAGTCTGCACATCCTCCCCGTGTGTGCGTGGGTTTCCTCCGGGTGCTCCGGTTTCCTCCCACAGTCCAAAGATGTGCGGGTTAGGTGGATTGGCCATGATAAATTGCCCTTACTGTCCGAAATTGCCCTTAGTGTTGGGTGGGGTTACTGGGTTATGGGGATAGGGTGGCGGTGTTGACCTTGGGTAGGGTGCTCTTTCCAAGAGCCGGTGCAGACTCGATGGGCCGAATGGCCTCCTTCTGCTCTGTAAATTCTATGAAGACTGCGTTCCGATCACTTGGATCGATTTCTCCAATACTGGAGTTGTTCCCTGATCGCTGGGCGGTCCCTGAGTGTCCGCTGGCCTTCCTTTGTCTTGGCTCCTGCTGGCGCCGAGGAGTTTGACTTGGCCTTATTCACCTGAAATGTTTCCATTGTGCCTGGGAATCGCTCATTACTATGCAGATGGCTGCTGGTTTCAGTGCTGTCTGGTTTTTGCAAGTTCCAATACACAGGATTTCTGCACTTGCTGGTTTTTGCCTGTGTTGGCTGAATTTCCCTTTAGTCTTTGCGGTTCACCATTTTAAGTCGGGAAGTGGCCAACCAAGTGGCTTTCCCAGAATGTTGCCTGGTATGGAGGGCATTAGCTATGAGGAGCGGTTGAATAAACTCGGTTTGTTCTCACTGGAACGAAGGAGGTTGAGGGGAGACCTGATAGAGGTCTACAAAATTATGAGGGGCATAGACAGAGTGGTTAGTCAGAGGCTTTTCCCCAGGGTAGAGGGGTCAATTACTAGGGGGCATAGGTTTAAGGTGAGAGGGGCAAGGTTTAGAGTAGATGTACAAGGCAAGTTTTTTACGCAGAGGGTAGTGGGTGCCTGGAACTCGCTACCGGAGGAGGTGGTGGAAGCAGGGACGATAGTGACATTTAAGGGGCATCTTGACAAATACATGAATCGGATGGGAATAGAGGGATACCGTCCCAGGAAGTGTAGAAGATTGTAGTTTAGTCGGACAGCATGGTCAGCACGGGCTTGGAGGGCCGAAGGGCCTGTTCCTGTGCTGTACATTTCTTTGTTCTTTGTTCTAACCCAGGTGGCTACACTATCTCTAACTTACAGAACTCTCAAGTATACAACTGCTCTCTATGCCTGACCCTCTTCCAGCTCTCTCCTAACTCTTAACTCTTCATCATCTCATCCCAGAATTCACAAAGTCACATGGTATATATGACTGTTCTATGGTTCCCTCGAGTGGTATGAATCATTATCATTAACTTGTTAACTCTTGACATCCCAGTTAATATACATATCATTACACCCTTTTGCAGGTCTACCGGTATGCTGAGACCTCAACTAATAATAATGTATGGGCAGCACTGTAGCACAAGTGGATAGCACTGTAGCTTCACAGCGCCGGGGTCCCAGGTTCGATTCCCCGCTGGGTCACTGTCTGTGCGGAGTCTGCACGTTCTCCCCATGTCTGCGTGGGTTTCCTCCGGGTGCTCCAGTTTCCTCCCACAGTCCAAAGACATGCAGGTCAGGTGGATTGGCCATGCTAAATTGCCCTTAGTGTCCAAAAAGGTTAGGCGGGGTTATTGGGTTATGGGGATAGGGTGGAAGTGAGGGCTTAAGTGGGTGAGTGTAGACTCGATGGGCTGAATGGCCTCCTTCTGCACTGTATGTTCTATGTTCTATGTGACGTCACTTCCATCACAGTCATGCCTTCATGCATATATCATTATTGCGGTGACTGAAGGCAATACTGTGGAAGTTTCTTGTATAACCAAAAGAGCTTTATTGAGAACAAGGAAAAGGATAACTATATACAGGCACAGAGGTCTCTGGAATAGGTCGTCACTCTGGGTCCACCCTTCCCAGGCCCCGTGCTTTTTCCTCATAGGTCGTGGTTCGCGCGCGCACACGTGAAAGGCCCCAAGTGGGTCATATGGACCGCGAGGGATTGCCCCTTAAAGGGGCTGTGCTACCACATCCCTTCCACCTTAGGTTGCTCAACATGGCTCATTTGCGGTCAACTATATGCAAGGAGGAATTGAGACAATGAAATTAGAGAGTCCAAAAGAGTCCTTCATAGGGTTAATCTGTCAGGGGCTTCTAGGCCTGGTGGACCACCTCAGTCCTCCAATCAGTTCCCCCCCCACAATGAGGCAGTGACGTTGTCAAGAGCAGGCAGGTGGTTACCTCGACGACTCAACGAGCTACCTCTCCAGCTACCTCAGAGGTCATTGGCAGGGCCTCTACTGAACTTCCAGGTTCCCTTGGTTCCGGCTCCATTGCGGGGGCACTGCTACTGCTTGCTGGTTCCACCTGTTCAGCCATTAGGGTTGTGGCCTCTCGGCTCCTTACATGGTTATGTGCTTCCGCACTCATCTGCTTTGCAAGTCCACCCTATAAGAACAGACCAGACTGCACCATAATTCTGCCAGGTAACCAGATATGTTATGACATTGGTGTTGTAGTTGTCCCCAAGATTTTCAGGGTATCCCCTGTATACGTCACTTTCACCATATTCAGCCTGGAAGTTGTTCTCCACTTTATTCACTGGAGTCGTTGTGTTTTTTTAACTTGGCATGCCCTGCCTGGTGCGCCAGAACAGGTGAATTCTCTGCCGTGGTTCTTGAGGGTGACCTCCTCCACAGCTGTAAAATTTGTCAAAATTCCTGGGTTGACAGCCCGTTTACGTCCTGACCTCTGACCAAGATCCTGCTCCTGGGACCCTGGCTGAACCTAGTCTGTGCCTGTTGACCTGGGTGTATGTCTTGCAGCCATAATGCTCCACAGTTGGCTTACCTCACCCTCTTGCACCCTGATCAGCACATTTGGTTGCTTGAACTATTTCAATTGCCTTGTTCAGAGAAATCTTTGTCTCAGCCAACAGTATTCTTTGCGTTTTGATGTCATTGATGCTGCGTACTAAGCGGTCGCGCAGCATGTCGCTCAGCATCGTGCCAAATTCGCACTGTTCGGCCATCTGGCAGTCTGGCAATGAAAGCCAAGATTGACTCTCCAGGTTCCCTGGCAGCTGAATTAAACCTATAGTATGATGGAAGGTCTGGGATTGAAATGCTCCTTCATGAGCGTCACCAATTGGTCAAGCGATTTTGTGTTGGAAGTCTCCGGGGGCATCAAATTTGTACTGAGGTTGTAGATCTGGGGCCTACAAACTGTCAATAAAATAACCTTCTGTTTATCTTCCCCATGATTTAATTGGCAATAAAGAAGTTCTGCAGTCTCTCAATGTAGTGACTCCAGTCTTCAGCCCCCTGATCGAATGGGTCGATTTTCCCAATCATAGGCATGGTTTTTTTCCACTCACTGTTTTCCGACGTAACCCCTTCCCCCATGAATTCTGAGATAGTGATGACTTGTGACCATGGTCCAACTTACGTTCGGCGTCAATGTGGTGGCTCGAGACACGACTGCGAAGGCTTCCCACCAAAGGGGGTTTACTGAGAACAAGGAAAAGAGTAACTATATACAGGCACAGAGGTCACTGAAACAGTCTTCACTCGATGACTCGCGGGTGGGTGCGCTCTGCCTGGGCCTTGCCACAGGGCACCGAGCTTTTCCCCCATTGATCGGGGTTCGCACGATAGGCCCCAAACTGGTCATGTGGACTGTGAGGTATCGTCCCTTAAAGGGGCTGCCCTACAACAATTATACACTGCTCAGTGCAGCTTTAGTGCTGCTTTTCAGAAATCAATAGAAGTACATAATACCAGCAACGCCCACATCACATGAAAGAATACATTTAAAAACAATCAGCCTCATTACTACTCATTAATATCAACTACCCCAACACCTAACACCGAAATGTCCAAAATGTTTCAACAAAATTGGCAATTTCAAGGGAACTGCACTTGCACAAGAATGAAAGCCTGCCCATTGACCCCCACGTATGTGCAGCACTCACACACAAGACAAAGTGAAAGCTGAACTGGACAAAATGGAGAAAGACGGGATCATTAGAAGATTACAAGTACACACAAACTGGTGCAGCTCAATCACAAGTGTCATTCAGAAGGGCTGATCATTGAGAGCGTGCCTCAATCCACAACATTTAAACACAGCTTTGAAATATCGCCCTTACAAAGTACCCACACTGGAAGAGTTAAATCTGAGATTTTCAGGTGTGAAATTCTTCTCGAAGCTTGAGACCAAGTGTGGTGACTGGTCAGTGCATCTCATGGAGAGGCCCCAAAGGCTGACTACATTCCGTACCCCATTCGAATGATCCTGTTTGCAACAACTTCCCTTTGGGCTGTCTGTTAGCCAGGATCTCATCCAAGCTCACATGGACCACATTACAAGTACCAGGCCACAATGCATCTGTATCACAGATGATATTGCTGTTGTGGGAAGAACAAAGCAAAAATGTGACCATAATCTGCGCTTATTGATGCAAGCAGAATGTAATAAAGGATTGACGTACAGCAGTCTGAAATGAACAACCTGTTCCCCAGATTGATCTGGTACATTTTGTCAATGCAAATCTCAAGAACAAAGGGCAAAAGATTCTACACTACAAAAACTGTGGCAAACCATTGTTGAAGGACAGCCTGATTCAATTGAACATGCCCATGAAGATTTGAGACCATTTTGACCATATCAGTTTAAGATGGGCATTTCCAGGGAGTCATTTTTAAAGTCAGGCACGCATCATATCGGACTCTGCGACCTGACACTCGTCAACTGCTTCATTCACACAGGCATAGATCGGATGAGAAGACTCACAAGATAGACAGTCTATTGGCCAGGTATTAACATTGACACTGAAGTCATCGTCAAGAAATACGAAACATGTCAAGAAAATATGACAAGTCAGCACAAAACACCATTGATCCCACATAATGTTTCCAGCCATCCTTGGTCCAATATCGCATCCAATCTCTTTTGTGGCCATGGTACTGACTTCATAATAATAATCTTTCTTATTGTCATATGTAGGCTTACGTTAACACCGCCATGAAATTACTGTGGAAATCCCCTCGTCGCCACACTCCGGCGCCTGTTCGGATGCACAGACGGAGAATTCAGAATGTCCAATTCACCTAACAGTCTTTCGGGACTTGTGGGAGGAAACCGGAGCATCCAGAAACCCACGAGACTCTCCACAGGGAGAACGTGCAGACTCTCCACAGACAGTGACTCAAGTGGGAATCGAATCCGGGACCCTGGTGCTGTGAAACACCAGTGCGAACCATTGTGCTATCGTCGTTGCCCACTATTTTACCAAGTACCCTATTATTAGTCGGTTGTGCAATACGTCAAGCATAACTGTCATGCATACTCAAAGTGATATTTTCAAATTATTTGGTATACCTAGCAAGATCATTACAGACAATGATCCACAATTTACTGGTAAGTCATTTCAGGATATATGTGAGAAGTGGAATATTGATCACACTCTTTCTTCTCATTACCCTAGATCTAACAACCTAGCTCAATGAATTATTCACATGGTGAAATCCCTAATTCTCTAATGTAGACAGATCAAGCAAGATCTACGCATTGCAATGACACATCTGTGAGTGACAACTTTAAGTGAAAATATTCCATAACCAGTAAAGCTCATGGTTGGCAGACCAGTGAGCACAAATTTAACTCAACTTACCTTACTCTCTCAAAAACTAGAGAGCAACTTTTAAACCACAACAGAAAATGACCAATACGCACAATAAAAATGCAAGTACAGAATTGCCAAGTTTACATTTGGGGCAACAAGTTCACACCCAGGATCCCACAGAAGGTTGTCATAATATACACACAGGTATACGATGGTGCACAGACAGGCAGTGATTGACACACAGGATGACCAGTGAACACACAGAACACAGCAGCCAATCACCAGACAGGACACGACCACTATAAAGCCAGAGGGCACTAGTTTTCCCGCTCTCTTGGGATCCAGCCTCTGAGACAGTCAGAGCCCGTGAGCAGCATCTAGAACATACACCATGTGGTAGTAAGATAGTCTGGTCAGGTTAGCCTCAGGTCTCGAGTCAAGCATAGTGTCAACCCACAGTTAAAGTATGTATGATAGTTAAGAGTTCAATAAAATCGAGTTGCATTTCTTCAAGTGTTGGAAGCCTGTCTCTCTCACTGCTGCAGTAAACGCAGTCCTCGCAGACCTGGCATACCCGGCATAGGGGCTGATTTAGCACAGGGCTAAATCGCTGGCTTTGAAAGTAGATCAAGGCAGGCCAGCAGCACGGTTCAATTCCCGTACCAGCCTCCCCGAACAGGCGCCAGAATGCGGCGACTAGGGGCTTTTCACAGTAACTTCATTTGAAGCCTACTTTTGACAATAAGCGATTTTCATTTCATTCCATACCCAACACACCATCGTACCAGTGAGTCATGCTCGAGTTTGACGGACCTACCTTGAGATAGTCGGCCTTTGACCAGCGATCAGCCATCCGGTATCATGGACAGCGTTCGCCCTCCCCGCAGCTCCGCATCGCCGGCAACCTCGGTGCTAACTGGAAGATGTTCAAGCAGATGTTCCAGCTGTATCTTGACGCCACCGACCTCGAAACCGCATCGGATGCCCGGAAGATCGCTCTCTTCCTCTCTACAGCCGGGGACCACGCTATCCACATCTTCAACTCCCTCACCTTTGCTGAAGGCGAGGACAAGACCAAGTTTAAAACAGTCCTGATGAAGTTCGACAGCCATTGTGACATCGAAGTCAATGAGAGCTTTGAACGCTATGTGTTCCAGCAGAGGCTGCAGGGTAAGGATGAACCTTTTCAGTCCTTCGTAACCCATCTCCGTATCCTCGCGCAGTCCTGCAACTACGGCTCCACTTCCGACTCCATGATCCGCGACCAGATTGTTTTCGGGATCCATTCCGATCCCCTTCGCCAGCAGCTCCTTAAAGTTAAGCAGCACGGTAGCATTGTGGATAGCACAATTGCTTCACAGCTCCAGGGTCCCAGGTTCGATTCCGGCTTGGGTCACTGTCTGTGCGGAGTCTGCACGTCCTCCCCGTGTGTGCGTGGGTTTCCTCTGGGTGCTCCGGTTTCCTCCCACAGTCCAAAGATGTGCAGGTTAGGTGGTTGGCCATGATAAATTGCCCTTAGTGTCCAAAATTGCCCTTAGTGTTGGGAGGGGTTACTGGGTTATGGGGATAGGGTGGAGGTGTTGACCTTGGGTAGGGTGCTCTTTCCAACAGCCGGTGCAGACTCGATGGGCCGAATGGCCTCCTTCTGCACTGTAAATTCTATGACAAGCTCACCCTTACCATCACCATCGAAACCTGCGTCCTCCACGAGCACGCTAACAACCGGTACTCCCATATCAAGGCGGCAGAGATGGCGCGGCAAGGCCCCCACGGTGCGGAGCGGGTGCAGGCCGTAAAACAGCTCCAGGGCCTGAGTCTGGATGAGAGCGGCCATTTCGTGCACTTTTCCCGGGCTCCTGCGCATGTGTAAGGTTTTCGGGCAATTCGGCCCTTTTTGGACTGCCCAAGAATAAAACCCAGAGACTGTAAACTGACTTTTCAGCTAAGAGAACGTAACCAGATTTCCCAGCAGGCTTGGTCCGCTGAGCTGAGTAGGGGCATAGGTATTTACAAACCCCCCCCTAGGAGCTACAAGGAAGAAGGAGCCAGACAACGAGATAAGATCAAAACACAGACAAAGGGGCACGGGAATACACAGGGGGCCTGCCTGCAAGCAGGACAATGGGATGGTCATAGCCCCATGCAGATGTAAATGACCTGGCCTCCACCAGAGCAGAATCCAATTAACACCCCATCAACATAGCAAGGTGAGAATAGCAGCCATCTCCGGAGCAGCTGGAAGACTTTTGAAAATCTTCACAAGAGAGCTTAACCTTGTTATCCTAAAAAGCAGACTGTCTGGGCTCAGTATATTGCGCTGGAAAAGCCCCTTGAAGATAAACGGTAGAAAAAACCAAGTTGGAGGCGGACCTGGGGGAGGTACTCCAATCTTGACAGAAGCCACCGGCAGGAACTCACTGGGAGGAGGGGGCGGAGTCGGCGCCAAATTCAAATCGCGGCAGGTCTGCCTGGCTGGAAGGAGCGGACCTGCGAGGAAAACCCGGAAGCGAACAGCTCTGACCGGCTCAAAGGGGGCGGGACCAGCGGGAACTTTAAACTTGGACTGATACAACGCAAAGGAGGAGGAAAACCCGGAAGTCGACAGCTCTGACCGGCTCAAAGGGGGCGGGACCAGCGGGAACTTTAAACCTTACCAATTCAATGCAAAAGGGGCTGGCCGAACACAGGAAAAAGCCTGGTAAAACGGATATAAAAGGGGCTGTGTTTCGATTGAGGGGCTCTTGGCTTGACCTCTCCACCTTCGACTTGACCTCTCGCAGCCTGTGACCGTAAGTACCCTGCAGCAGCTTGCGAAACTCCCTTGACTTTGATAGTGGTTGAGGCTCTGGGGAAGGGGACTTGATTTGTGTTCTGTGTCATTGCTAAAACTGTGTAACAATAAGATTTTTCGTTGTGTCCGTTATAGTACTTTCTGAATAGACTTAGTTTGTGTTAGAGTTTAAGATTTTATTATAATTTCTTCTGTTTGATGATTTTGACCTGGGTTTTGCAATAAACCTTGATTTGCTGATAATTGGAGTCGTTTAAATTCTTCAATCTCTCACCAACGATCTCTGACCAAGTCATTGTTAAGATATTCCTCACCTTAATTCCGGGTTCAAGAATCTAGGGTCATCTTGAGCGATTCACTCAGGACAGGCTGCTGGTTAGGTAATAAACAGCAGTGTCCTATTCTCTCTCTTGGGAAAGCTACTCCAGCGAAGTAGGAACCGGGTGGGTGTTGCACCACCGGCAAGAGAGAGAATCACCTGGGCATTGGTAGGGGTCTGGATATCTGTGTGATATAAGCCTCAGGCTTCCGGTTAGGGATAAACGGCAGGCTTGATTCAGTGCTCTCTTCCGTGGAGGTGTCCCAGTGCGGCATCCCCAGGCCTCTGAAGTTTCAGTGCCAGCTGGAGAGAGACACACACAGATACTCAAACCCCAGATATCGGCCCAGTAGTGGAGTAGCAGAGATGGCACCCTCTACAATGGCGACCGCGGCAGGACCCCGGTGGCGTGGAGTATGTGACTTGGCAGAGGGGGTGAGGGAACGAAGTAAAATGGAGGAGAGAATCTTCTCGTATATGTGGCAAAAGGTCAACCTCACCAAACCTTGGGTCTCAGAACTAATCAATGCGGAGCAACCGGTAATGGCAGCGGCTGCATGGACAGAAAGTAAGGCGCACAAAAAGCACTTGGAGAAGGCAGTTTGGCTGGTCTGCCTGTCCCAGCAGGTAGTCAAAACAGAGCAAAGGGTCGAAGAGTTAGAGCAGGAGGCTAGCGCAGCGGAACGACTGCGGGAGGAATTGGCAGAAATGAAACAGGAAAGCGAGTCTAACCGGTGCGAGAAGGACTATCTCCACTGCCAGATAGTGGAGGGTAAAGAAAAGGAACGGAGGCTCCAGGAACTCTATGCTCGGAGTACAGAGCAGTGTAGGAAGCTGGAGGGGAAGTCCCGGGACATCCAGGCAGCGTACCGAGTGGCTCGCGAGGAAGTAGGGGACTGTGCCCATGGGCCGTGCCAGGCACGAATAACGGAGTTGGAGGAGACCTTGTCCAAGTTCAGGGGACAGATACACCTGGTAGGTCCAGGGGGGTTCCCTAGGGGCAAGGTGCTCCTCGCAGCGGATGATTCCCCAAAGGCCAAGGGGAATAGACCGCCTCCTGAGGCACCGGGATTGTGTCCGGGTCGGCAGGGGGGGATCGGACTGCACGTTCAGGGGCAAGTCCAAGGGGGGTCGGCAGGGTACCCCCAGCTGGCGGCGTGTCCGCCTGGTTTCGTATGTGGGTCCCCATGGGATGGGGACAGACCGCTGCCTGGGATGCCGGTGATGGGGCCGGGTCAGCAGGTAGGGTTTGGACCGCCCGGTCAGGGGCAGGTCCAAGGGGGGTCAGTGGTGTATCCCCAGATAGCGGCGTCTCCTATATGGGTAGTTAGCCCGGGGACAGGGGGGCTACCCAACGGGGCAGGAGAGCTGGACAGTGGGGAGGAGGAGCAGGAACCCCAGGTAGGGCAGATGTGCCCTGTCAGACAAAGAAGGTATGGTCCCCCGGCGGGGCTGGCGAATAGGGGACCGGTTGAGGGCGACATTATCATTCCTCATGGGGCATCCGCGCTCAGGGGGATGGTGGCCCACGTTCCCAGGCTAACTCCAAAAGGGGATCCGTCGCTTCATTTTATGGAGGTGGAACAGGCAGCCAGCATTAATGACTGCGACGAGGGGGAGCAAATAAGGATGCTCCTGATGACCCTAGATGCACAGCTATGCAGGACAGTGACCTCTGGGAATGGGGGAAGACCTGACACATGGGCGGCAGCACAGACTGCTGTTCTGGAGGCGATGGGCTTGAATCTGGGGAGCCCTTTCATGAGGGTGGGGGAAACCAAGCAGCAACCAGGGGAATCTCCCACCATGTTCGCAGACAGGCTGTGGATTGTCTATATGGAGGCATGCGGGGTTCCCGCGGATAGACGGAATTTAGGGGAAAGAACCGCCCACTGGCTGAAGACCCTAGTTGCCAACTGTCTCCCTAACGTTAGGGCCAAAGCCGAACACTGGTTCGACCCGCAGACCCCGGCCCTTAATGAGGAAGAGGTCCTTAGGAAACTTACCCTCGCATATCGTAATGGGGAGAGGGGTGAGGACAAGCCCCTTAAGGGTAGGGTGCATGAAATCGCGCCAGCAGCCCCTAAGAGAGAGTGGAAGCATGAGGGCACCCGGACCTCCGACAAGAAACCGGTATGCTACGGGTGTGGGAAGGCCGGGCATTTCAAGAGGGAATGTAAAAACCCTAGCAAGCAGGAGAGGGCTCCCGCAGTAGAGAGTCAGACCCCGGCGGCAGGAGCAGCTGCCCCGGAAACCATCGAGGTAAGTAAAATTTTAGCCCTTTTGCAAGGCTCAGGACAGGTGGCAATGGCAACGGGCCAGGGCCTGCCCGCACCCACACCACAAGAACCCGTATGACTACCCAGGGAGCAGCCTCAGGAAAAAGGGAGCGCAGGGGTAGTTCTAGCCCCAGACCCTGGTCCGGTCCAGGTGCAGGGTCCCATTCTGGAGGCTTCCTCAGCGGCTATTTGCAGTTTAAATACCTTAAGGTGGGACCCATGCGAACGCCACATCAGTCAATTTAAATTGTTCCACCCCATAAGGGCAAGAAAGAGCAAGGTGGGGGGAAGACTGGGGGTGGTAGTGGAGAAACCCCCCGTAGAATTAACGACGGTGGGGGAGGTCCCTGACTCCACGGTCACACAACCGGTGACAAGGTGCTGTCCCGAAGGGGCAGTCCCAAAGAAACCGACAGTGCTGCAAGCACCCAGCCCAGGGACAGTAACGATTCCCAAGCCCTTACCTGTGGGTCAGGTAGCCTGCCTTAGTATAGAGGCTAAGGAGGCGGGGGAAGTGGAGGTATCACCTTGGGCTTGGGAACCAGTCAGGGGACGAAGGAGCAATCGGGTCTCCAAGCCCCCGGTAAGATGGTCCCCATCACACCTCCCTAGAACCCGGTCCCGCAGTAAGGGGGCCCGAGTAGAAGGGAGCGCTGAGGGATCACCGAACCCGGTTGGGGAAGGAGAGGCAAGGGGCAGCCCGAACCCCCGGGAGGGGACGGTCTGGCCCGAGCCGTTGGTCCAAACAGGTGAACTGCCCCAGTATAGCGGGGCCCAGTTTTAATTTGGCCACCCGGAGACGGGTGGCATTGTATATATCATTTTCCCCCTGCTAGTTCTAATTAGTGTGTAGTGGTGTGTGGGTATTTAGGATCGTGGGATCACAGAAGCGCCTAGTGCAATGGTATAATGATGGAGCAGCAGGCACTAGGACCCTGGTGGAGCCGGGCTGTGGACACAGAACCACAGACAGGCTGCGGCAACTTCAAAGCGGGAGCTGCTGCTGCCGCCGGATAGCAGCAGGCACTAGGACCCTGGTGGAGCCGGGCTGTGGACACAGAACCACAGACAGGCTGCGGCAATTTCATGTTGATTTCACAACTTCAAAGCGGAAGCTGCTGCTGCCGCTGGATAGAACCCATGCACTTTAAGGTAGGTAGGGCTGTAGAGGCAAGGATGTGTTTTGTCTGTTTTACAGATGGGGCACCCGACGATGTGGAGCTTGCTGATGATCTTGGCGATGGTGGGACCGGGAGAACTCCGCAGAGGCGAGACAGAAGAGTCCTTCGTCTATGGGTGCTCTGGCGGCAGAGCCCCTCTTGTCACTACCGGACAGGGAGGCCAGGTGGCCACAGAGCAGACCCGCTACTCACACCTGGGGAGGTGGCCTGGGTGCCTGGGGTCGAACTCGACCAGGTACTCCAGCCACCAGAGCTTCACCTATGGAGAGGCCTCTGTACTCTGCAAGGAGATACAGGTGGCGACTGACCGGGTTAGGGTGACCGAGGGCAGGCGGGTGTGTTTAACCTGTGAGGGGGACCTTCCTTTGGGGAGATGGTGGTGGCTCAGGAAGCTGAGCCTGGACATGAGGGATCGGTCCTCGGACTGGGAACGCCTGGACAACAACACCTACCGGACCATCACGGGGTCACCGGGTAGGATCACCGTTTGCTGGGATAAGTGGTGGGCTTCTGACCAGGGCATTTATTTATGTTTATGGGGGTCTACCAAGGCATGTCGACAAGGGGCATCGATCACTTTTGTTAGGCGGTGGCAGAACCCAGGGAACGGGATGAATTGACCGCAGTGGGGAGGGATGTGTAACGCCCAGGGAAGGGATGACTGTAAAAGCTACCGAACTGCTGGTTCAGGTAAAGCGACCCCTGCCCACAGCCCAACCGATCGACCCTCACAACTGTCCAATCACCACCAGGGGGGCCTGAGAATGGTTTAGTGTTTGTCCCCACATAGAAAATGTTGTACAAGGGGGTACATTATGCTGTCGCCTCAGTTGGACTAAACCTCTCAGCTGCAGGTATCGACGACGGAGGAAAAATGAAGAGCCTTCAACGGGAAGAAGCGAAGCGCAGCCAAGAAAAGAGGATCCTTAGTGAAATAAAGAGATTCAAATGTAAATAGTTGTATGGATTCGCGGGTTTCAGTTACTTGATTGTGATATATGCACAGGGACCCTTACGTTTGGGGTTCCGGTGAAATGTGTGTATGTTACTGTGTGTTTGAATTAAGTATGGTCTTGTCTTTCCCTTTCATTGAAATCAGGGGTAGCCTAGATTAAGGGAACTGTCTTGGGACTTGTAGTTTCGCATGATGTTGAGGGGGGGCCTACGGTCCACACAAAAGGAAATGATTGCCCTTCACCTGTGTCGATACGGTCCAAGCAGGTAGGGACGTATCGAAGGGGCATCTGTAAGGTTTTCGGGCAATTCGGCCCTTTTTGGACTGCCCAAGAATAAAACCCAGAGACTGTAAACTGACTTTTCAGCCAAGAGAACGTAACCAGATTTCCCAGCAGGCTTGGTCCGCTGAGCTGAGTAGGGGCATAGGTATTTACAAACCCCCCCCTAGGAGCTACAAGGAAGAAGGAGCCAGACAACGAGATAAGATCAAAACACAGACAAAGGGGCACGGGAATACACAGGGGGCCTGCCTGCAAGCAGGACAATGGGATGGTCATAGCCCCATGCAGATGTAAATGACCTGGCCTCCACCAGAGCAGAATCCAATTAACACCCCATCAACATAGCAAGGTGAGAATAGCAGCCATCTCCGGAGCAGCTGGAAGACTTTTGAAAATCTTCACAAGAGAGCTTAACCTTGTTATCCTAAAAAGCAGACTGTCTGGGCTCAGTATATTGCGCTGGAAAAGCCCCTTGAAGATAAACGGTAGAAAAAACCAAGTTGGAGGCGGACCTGGGGGAGGTACTCCAATCTTGACAGAAGCCACCGGCAGGAACTCACTGGGAGGAGGGGGCGGAGTCGGCGCCAAATTCAAATCGCGGCAGGTCTGCCTGGCTGGAAGGAGCGGACCTGCGAGGAAAACCCGGAAGCGAACAGCTCTGACCGGCTCAAAGGGGGCGGGACCAGCGGGAACTTTAAACTTGGACTGATACAACGCAAAGGAGGAGGAAAACCCGGAAGTCGACAGCTCTGACCGGCTCAAAGGGGGCGGGACCAGCGGGAACTTTAAACCTTACCAATTCAATGCAAAAGGGGCTGGCCGAACACAGGAAAAAGCCTGGTAAAACGGATATAAAAGGGGCTGTGTTTCGATTGAGGGGCTCTTGGCTTGACCTCTCCACCTTCGACTTGACCTCTCGCAGCCTGTGACCGTAAGTACCCTGCAGCAGCTTGCGAAACTCCCTTGACTTTGATAGTGGTTGAGGCTCTGGGGAAGGGGACTTGATTTGTGTTCTGTGTCATTGCTAAAACTGTGTAACAATAAGATTTTTCGTTGTGTCCGTTATAGTACTTTCTGAATAGACTTAGTTTGTGTTAGAGTTTAAGATTTTATTATAATTTCTTCTGTTTGATGATTTTGACCTGGGTTTTGCAATAAACCTTGATTTGCTGATAATTGGAGTCGTTTAAATTCTTCAATCTCTCACCAACGATCTCTGACCAAGTCATTGTTAAGATATTCCTCACCTTAATTCCGGGTTCAAGAATCTAGGGTCATCTTGAGCGATTCACTCAGGACAGGCTGCTGGTTAGGTAATAAACAGCAGTGTCCTATTCTCTCTCTTGGGAAAGCTACTCCAGCGAAGTAGGAACCGGGTGGGTGTTGCACCACCGGCAAGAGAGAGAATCACCTGGGCATTGGTAGGGGTCTGGATATCTGTGTGATATAAGCCTCAGGCTTCCGGTTAGGGATAAACGGCAGGCTTGATTCAGTGCTCTCTTCCGTGGAGGTGTCCCAGTGCGGCATCCCCTGGCCTCTGAAGTTTCAGTGCCAGCTGGAGAGAGACACACACAGATACTCAAACCCCAGATATCGGCCCAGTAGTGGAGTAGCAGAGATGGCACCCTCTACAATATGCGCGCCACGACCAAGGGGACGGCATGTGCGCACATCGTTCAACCGCACCGCGCATGCGCGGTGGCACACGGAGCGTCCTGAAGTCGGTCAATGTCCCGCGAAATCTCGACGCTGTCTCCAGTGTGGCAAGCTTGGCCACTACGCAGCCCTGTGCTGATCTGCTCAACTGCCCAATACACAGCGATCCCTAGATCATACTAGATAATAAACTCAATGTGACTAAGGGGAAGAGTAGACAGGAAAGAGATGATGAACGCAAAGGGACAGGTGGTCTGAGGTGCATTTGTTTCAATGCGAGACGTGTAGCAGGTAAGGCAGATGAACGTAGGGCTTGGATTAGTACCTGGGAATATGATGTTATTGGTATTACTGAGACTTGGTTGAGGGAAGGGCAAGACTGGCAACTAAATATCCCAGGGTAAAGATGCTTCAGGAGGGATAGAGAGGGAGGTAAAAGGGGTGGAGGATTTGGATTACTGGTCAGAGATGATATCACAGCTGTGATTAAGGAGGGCACGAGGGAGGATTCAAGCACTGAGGCAATATGGGTAGAGCTAAGAAATAGGAAGGGTGCAGTAACATTGTTGGGACTTTACTCCAGGCCTCCCAAAAGCGAGCGTGAAGTAGAGGTACAAATATGTAGACAGATTATAGAAAAATGTAGGAGCAATAGGGTGGTCGTGATGGGAGATTTTAACTTCCCCAACATTGAATGGGACTCATGTAGTGTTGGAGGCGTAGATGGAGCAGAATTTGCAAGGAGCATCCAGGAGAGTTTTTTAGAGCAGTATGTAAATAGTCCAACTCGGGAAGGGGCCATACTGGACCTGGTATTGGGGAATGATCCCGGCCAGGTGATTGAAGTTTCAGTCGGTGATTACTTTGGGAATAGCGATCACAATTCCGTAAGTTTTAGAATACTCATGAACAAAGACGAGAGTGGTCCTAAAGGAAGAGTGCTAAATTGGGGAAAGGCCAAGTGTAACAAAATTCGGCAGGAGCTAGGGAATATGGATTGGGAGCAGCTGTTTAAGGGTAAATCCACATTTGAAATGTGGGAGTCTTTTAAGGAAATGTTGATCAGAGTGCAGGACAGACATGTCCCTGTGAAAATGAGGGATAGAAATGGCAAGATTAGGGAACCATGGATGACGCGTGGAATTGTGAGACTAGCTAAGATGAAAAAGGAAGCATACATAAGATCTAGGTGACTTAAAACTGATGAAGCTTTGGAGGAATATCGGGAAAGTAGGACAAATCCCAAACGTGCAATAAAGAGGGCTAAAAGGAGTCATGAAATATCTTTGGTTAACAGGGTTAAGGAAAATCCCAAAGCCTTTTATTCGTATATAAGGAGCAAGAGGGTAACTAGAGAAAGGATTGGCCCACTCAAAGACAAAAGAGGGAATTTATGCGTGGAATCAGAGGAAATGGGTGAGATTCTTAATGAGTACTTTGCATCGGTATTCACCAAGGAGAGGGACATGACGGATGTTGAGGCTAGGGATGGATGTTTAAATACTCTAGGTCAAGTCGGCATAAGGAAGGGGGAAGTTTTGGGTATTCTAAAAGGCATTAAGGTAGACAAGTCCCCAGGCCCGGATGGGATCTATCCCTGGTTACTGAGGGAAGCGAGGGACGAAATAGCTGGGGCCTTAACAGATATCTTTGCAGCATCCTTGAGCATGGGTGAGGTCCCGGAGGACTGGAGAATTGCTAATGTTGTCCCTTTGTTTAAGAAGGGTAGCATGGATAATCCAGGGAATTATAGACCTGTGAGCTTGACGTCAGTGGTAGGCAAACTGTTGGAGAAGATATTGAGGGATAGGATTTATTCACATTTGGAAGAAAATAGACTTATCAGTGATAGGCAGCATGGTTTTGTGCAGGGTAAGTCATGTCTTACAAACCTAATAGAATTCTTTGAGGAAGTGACAAAGTTAATTGATGAGGGAAGGGCTGCAGATGTCATATACATGGACGTAAGGCGTTTGATAAAGTTTCCCATGGCAAGTTGATGGAAAAAGTGAAGTCGTATGGGGCTCAGGGTGTACTAGCTAGATGGATAAATAACTGGCTGGGCAACAGGAGACAGAGTAGTGGTGGAAGGGAGTGTCTCAAAATGGAGAAAGGTGACTAGTGGTGTTCCACAGGGATCCGTGCTCGGACCACTGTTGTTTGTGATATACATAAATGATCTGGACGAAGGTATAGGTGGTCAGATTAGCAAGTTTGCAGATGATACTAAGATTGGTGGAGTTGCAGATAGCGAGGAGGACTGTCAGAGAATACAGCAAAATATAGATAGATTGGAGAGTTGGGCAGAGAAATGGCAGATGGAGTTCAATCCAGGCAAATGCGAGGTGATGCATTTTGGAAGATCTAATTCAAGAGCGGACTATACGGTCAATGGAAGAGTCCTGGGGAAAATTGATGTACAGAGAGATCTGGGAGTTCAGGTCTATTGTACCCTGAAGGTGGCAACGCAGGTCGATAGAGTGGTCAAGGAGGCATACAGCATGCTTGCCTTCATCGGACGGGGTATTGAGTACAAGAGTCGGCAGGTCATGTTACAGTTGTATCGGACTTTGGTTAGGCCACACTTGGAATACTGTGTGCAGTTCTGGTCGCCACATTACCAGAAGGATGTGGATGCTTTAGAGAGGGTGTAGAGGGGTTTCACCAGGATGTTGCCTGGTATGGAGGGTGCTAGCTATGAAGAAAGGTTGAGTAGATTAGGATTGTTTTCGTTGGAAAGACGGAGGTTGAGGGGGGGACCTGATTGAGGTCTACAAAATTATGAGAGATATGGACAGGGTGGATAGCAACAAGCTTTTTCCAAGAGTGGGGGTGTCAATTACAAGGGGGTCACGATTTCAAGGTGAGAGGGGGAAAGTTTAAGGGAGATGTACGTGGAAAGTTTTTTACGCAGAGGGTGGTGGGTGCCTGGAACGCTTTGCCAGCGGAGGTGGTAGAGGCGGCACAATAGCATCATTTAAGATGCATCTAGACAGATATATGAACGGGCGGGGAACAGAGGGAAGTAGATCCTTGGAAAATAGAAGACAGGTTTAGATAAAGGATCTGGATTGGCACAGGCTGGGAGGGCCGAAGGGCCTGTTCCTGTGCTGTAATTTTCTTTGTTCTTGTTCCTTGTTCTATCCCAGCCGCAGCGCAGGAACGTCTGGTCAGGACAGCAACCCGTTGCAGACTCCGACATGGTTCCCGATTCCGACACCGAGGGCCTCATATCCCCTTTCCGGGTGTGCATCATCACCAAGCATATGATGCTTTCAGCGAAGAAGGTGAAACAACTCCCAGTGATGAGCATTGATCCGGATGATGAGTGGTGTGCCACCCTTACGGTCACCGAGGCTCGCATAAGGTTCAGGCTGGACACTGGCGCTTCAGCGAACCTCATTTCAAAGTCTGACCTTGACACCATCCGCGTCAAGCCAAGCATTCTTCCACTGGCCTGCCAGCTCCTCGACTACAATGGCAATGCCATTGCTGCCAGTGGCTCATGCCAGCTTGCGGTATCCCATCGTTCTTCAAAAGCAACCCTGCGTTTTGAAATTGTAGGAACCAACAGAGCTTCCCTGCTCGGTGCTTGGGCCTGCAAAATCCTGAATCTTGTGCAGCGGGTTCACACCATGTCGTCCGCAGAGGCAACAACCTCACCAGATGTCAACTTCCAAGCCCAATTAGATGACATCATAGCACAATTCCACAGCGTCTTCGAAGGTATGGGTACACTACCTTACCGATACAAGATACTGCTGAAGCCGAATGCCACAGCTGTGGTTCATGCACCACGTCGGGTGCCAGCACCCCTCAAGGACCACCTCAAGCAGCAGCTGCAAGACCTCCAGGACTAGGGCGTCATTTCTAAGGTCACTGAACCCACGGACTGGGTTAGCTCCATGGTCTGTGTCAAAAAACCGTCAGGGGAACTTCTCATTTGCATCGACCCCAAAGATTTGAACCGGAACATCATGAGGGAACACTACCCTATACATAAACGAGAAGAGCTCACCAGCGAAATGGCTCACACCAAGTTTTTCACAAAGCTGGATGCCTCCAAGGGGTTTTGGCAAATACAGCTGGATGCATCCAGTCGAAAGTTGTGTACATTTAACACCCCGTTCGGTCGCTACTGTTACAACCGGATACACTTTGGCATCATCTCCGTCTCGGAGGTGTTCCACCGCATAATGGAGAAAATTATGGAGGGCATCGAGGGGGTGCGGGTGTACGTCGATGATATTATTATCTGGTCCACAACTCCTCAGGATCACATCGATCGCCTCAAGCGAGTGTTGCACAGGATCCACGAGCATGGCCTCCGACACAATAGGGCCAAATGCTCGTTCGGTCTTGGTGACCATATTTCGCAGTTCGGTGTGCAGCCAGATGCAGACAAGGTGGCGGTGATCAACGCCATGAAGACCCCGGAGGACAAGAAGGCGGTCCTCCGCTTCCTAGGATGGTCAATTTCCTTGGGAAGTTTATCCCCAAACTTGCATCACACACCACAGCTCTCCGCAATCTTGTCAAAAAAACTACGGACTTCCAGTGGCTCCCCGCTCATGAGCAAGAGTGGCGTGAGCTCAGGGCAAAACTCACCAAGGCCCCGGTACAGGCATTTTTCGACTCCGCCAAGGAGACGAAGATCTCCACCGACGCTGGCATTGGGGCAGTACTCTTCCAGCAGGCCGAATCCTCCTCCTGGGCCCCAGTCGCATATGCCTCTTGAGCCATGACGCCTACTGAGCAACGATACGCTCAGATTGAAAAAGAATGCCTGGGCCTCCTCACAGGGATTGACAAATTCCATGATTACGTGTATGGACTCCCCAAATTCATGGTCGACACAGACCACAGGCCATTGGTTCACATCATCCAAAAAGACAAATGATATGACGCCATGGCTACAACGTATCCTCCTCAAACTCCGCCGCTACGATTTTGACCTGGTCTACACCCCAGGCAAAGAGCTCATTGTGGCCGACGCACTCTCTAGATCCATCACCACGCCGTGTGAGCAGTCGGACTTTGTCTGTCAGATAGACGCTCAGGTGAAGTTTTGTGCATCCAACTTTCCGGCCACTGATGAAAGGGTCGTGCAAACTCGTCAGGAGACGGCCAGGGATCCTTTACTCCAGCGGGTGATGCGACATCTCACGGAGGGTTGGCAAAAGGGGCAGTGCCCCCAGTTTTATAATATAAAGGACGATCTAGCGGTAGTGGACGGCATATTAATGAAGCTGGACAGGATAGTCCCACAGAGCATGCGAGAGTTGGTCCGAGGCCAAATCCACGAGGGTCACCTGGGGGCCGAAAAGTGTCGCCGTCGAGCCCGAGAGGCAATATATTGGCCAGGCGTCAGTCAGGATATCGCCAACACGTTCCTCAATTTCCCAACGTGTCAAAGGTTCCAGCTGGCTCAGCCCAAAGAGACTCTACAGCCGCATGAACTGGTGTCCTCCCCATGGTCCAAAGTTGGTATTGACCTCTTTCATGCAAAGGGCCGAGACTATGTCCTCCTCGTGGACTATATTTCCCACTACCCCGAGGTGGTCAAACTAACTGACCTCACATCGGCAACAGTCATCAAGGCATGCAAAGAGACTTTTGCCCGTCATGGCATTCCACTTACAGTTATGACTGATAATGGCCCTTGTTTCTTCAGCCAGGAGTGGACGGATTTTGCCCGTCTGTACAATTTTACGCACGTCACTTCAAGCCCCCACTACCCCCAGTTGAATGGGAAGGCTGAAAAGGGGGTCCACATTGTTAAAAGACTATAGTGCAAAGCTGCTGACTCGGGTTCGGATTTTAACCTGGCGCTGTTAGCCTGCAGGGCGACTCCTCTGTCCGCTGGCCTGTCCCCAGCACAGCTGCTAATGAACCGCACACTACGGACGACGGTGCCGGCTATCCACATCCCGAACCTTGACAATTTTCTGGTCCTGCAGAGGATGCAACAGTCTCGGGCTCAATGCAAGTCGGCGTACGATGCCCACACCACAGATCTCCCTGCTCTGGCTCCAGCTGACCGAGTTTGTGTTCAGCTACCTGACGGTGGCTGGTCTACCACGGCTGTGATGGTCAAGCAAGTGGCCCCGAGATCGTTCCTCGTTCGCATGCATGATGGCTCCTTTCTTCGGCGTAATAGGCGGGCACTGCGGCTACTTCCACGCCTGCCACCTGAACGTGACGTCCCGCCTCACATGCTGGTTCCTCAGGACGCGCTCTTCCACGAGGCCACCGATCTGCCAGTTCTTTTACCGACCTCTACATTGGAGGCAGTTCCGCCCGTTCAAGTGCAGGCAGCCCCTGACCCACCCTTGAGGCGGTCAACCAGAATTTGTCGCCCGCCACAGAGACTGGTTTTATAAACTCAATGTTGCATTACCTTGTGATCCGTTTACACATCTGTACATATTGTTTCTTCCTAATTTGTTATCTACCCTCTATCTGCACTAGACACCTTCCCATGTAAATGCGTTAATATACTTTGTATATAGTCACACACCCACTCACTATTTATTGACCTACACACATTTTTTTAAATAAGTAAAAAAAAAGAGGGGGGAGATGTCAGAATATTGACACAGGTATATGATGGTGCACAGACAGGCAGTGATTGACACACAGGATGACCAGTGAACACACAGAACACAGCAGCCAATCACCAGACAGGACACGACCACTATAAAGCCAGAGGGCACTAGTTTTCCTGCTCTCTTGGGATCCAGCCTCTGAGACAGTCAGAGCCCGTGAGCAGCAACTAGAACATACACCATGTGGTAGTAAGATAGTCCCAGGTTCGATCCCGGCTCTGGGTCACTGTCCGTGTGGAGTTTGCACGTTCTCCCCATTTTTGCGTGGGTTTCACCCCCCACAACCCAAAAATGTGCAAGCTAGGTGGATTGGCCACGCTAAATTGCCCCTTAATTGGAAAAAATGAATTGGGTACTCTAAATTTAAAAAAAAATGTGTGAGTCATGTCCTGCCCCGATTCCCACAAACTCCTGTGTAAATAGAATCTTCCAGAAACTGGGGCTTGCTTTCCGGATCTGGGTCCTGCTCACTTTTCCAATCATCCCTGGAAATTCCAAGACACTGCAAAAATCTAGGCAAGTGTGTCAGTAGATTATTTGGCTATGGGAAGTGTCAGGCTTTCACCTGACATCCTATCCTAGCAGGGCAGACCCAGCACAGGTGGCACGGCTCACTGGTATGCAGTCGGGAGGGAGTTGCCCTGGGAGTCCTCAATATTGGGCGTGTTTAACCCGAAAAATTACATTTTGGGCGTGTTTGGCGGGTGTTCCGCATCGGCTGTGTTGGCAATTTCGCAATCTGTATTCACTTGCACTTCGTGCAAAAAACGCACCCCCATGTGAATCTCGCCATGCCGGGCTCCCTCGCCATCTGATTCGCCCGACTCACGCCTCAGCTGCTCGCCGCTATCAAGGGTGAGCTGCTTTTAAACACTACCTCAGAACTCACTCTCAGTCATGACATGAAGGTGGCAGCGCGGAGACCTGCTCCTCGCTTTGGGGGTGCCGACCTGCCCAGGCTTCTCGGCTCAGAGGATGAGAGGTGGGGCACCCTGTTCCTCCAAGGGGGTCGGAGAACCAGCAACAGGGTCAGCAATGCCACCTGGGAGGCAGTGGCAGCTGCAGTGAGTGTGGGCAGCCTGACCAGGAGGACCGTCATCCAATAGAGGAAGAAGATGAACAACCTGCATTGAGCTGCAAGGGTAAGTTACCCTTGGTCTCACCTAGGACCAGTCCCACTTACCACCCTTCAACCCAAACCATCCCCCCTCACCCCAATCCACTGGCTGACAACTGGTACCCTCCCAATATCCGATCTCCAAGCTTAATCCTCAGAACCCCTGGGACCCACCAACACAATCCCTTAAAGTCTACCTGCGCTCCCCACAGATGCCACCTGCTATAGACACCCGTGGCCCATAAGCATGTAGCTCACAATGCCCTCTTTATGTCCCCACAAGAGAAGATAGCCCATAATAAGATGGAAAGGGCAAAGACGGGGACCCAGAGATCCAAGTCCTCACTCCTCTGAGGAAAGGGTGCTGGAGATTGCGGGGTCACCCGAGGCGAGAGCAGTGACCGACAGTGAGGTTGGCCTGTGCCAGAGAAGCGAGTATTCACTGTCCCTTCACCCAGATAACCTGTCTCAAATGAGTTGTTGACGTCCCACAAAATTATCCTTCCCTTTTACTGATTACATGTCCATTGTCTTGCAGGGTTATCATATGATGAGGATATCCAGAGGATATCCTCTGCCACCCAACAGACCACCTCAGAGGGGAGCTCTGACTAGAACACCTAAATGCATCACAGCTGTCACCCACACCTTCCACCAGCACAGAGACACACCTCGGTGGGCGACAGTAATGGACAGGCTTCGGGGGCACTATCTGGTGAGCACCACACAGCTGCTGATGCACTTCAGGCGGAGGCAGGGACATCCAAAGGAGCCAGCATTTGGATGCCTTCAGATTTGGGGGGGGGCCCTTCTCTCAGGATTCTGGGAGATCCGGCCCTCCCCGGCCTATCTCCTGACACCGAGATTGTCCACCTCTTGGCCCCCCCAGGGCACCCACTATCCTCCTGCCCATGGGACCCCTGGTACTTACCTGAAATGCAGTCCTGGGATTTGTGCTCAGACACTGCGCTGCAATACCTCTTTTGGTCACTGAGGGGCTGGAAATCGTAAGCCTACTTGTGACAATAAAGATTATTATTATTATCCTCGCCAGGAAGGGCAGCACGGTGGCACAGTGGTTAGCACTGGGACCACGGCGCTGAGGACCCGGGTTCAAATCCCGGCTCTGGGTCACTGTCCGTGTGGAGTTTGCACATTCTCCCCGTGTCTGCGTGGGCTTCACCCCCACAACCCAAAGATGTGTTGGTTAAGGGGTTGGCCATGCTAAATGGCCCCTTAATTGAAAAAAAAAATAATTGGGAACTCTAAATTATCCTCGCCAGCCGAGCAGGCCCCAGTGCTTCCAATTTAAACAACCTGGCCAGGATGCCACCGGAAAAGAACTGTACATCAGTGAAGAGTTTAGCAGCAGATTCATACTTGCTTTTACCTTCAAAAATGTCCAATCAGAATGAGATATCTCTTGTGCTGTCCAATCAGAAAAGAATAAAGCCTTGAGGAAGGACAAATATTTGTCCTTCATCCAATACCACCAAAAGAAGAATGGGCATTGATCTCACTGCCGTTTGTGGGATATTCTTGGGTTCAGGGTGGCTGCTATCTTTACCCACCTCACATTTTAATATCAGCAAAGAGCTGACTCGTGTGGTGAATTTTAAGACAATATTTTCTTTCGATAATTCCAGTCATCAGTCAGAAATATGGGTAGAGTATGTGTCACAGCTATCAGAAGCAATCTCTCATATCAGAATATATTGCTTTTAATAATCATTCAACATCAGAATGAAAAAGAAAAATACAAAGGCATTTCTTCCCTGATTACCGCATTATATATAGCATGCTGTCCCAAGACAGGCTCCAGAGTTTGAAGGGTGGGAAGCATTATCTTTAAATATGGTGTCCATAATAGATCAAAAGATTTTGCAAAAGTATGGAATGGAAACTGAGGGCTTCACTGAAAATGTGCAAGATGTTTTATGGAGCAGTTATTTAAAAAAACATATATTGTATGTGATATAATGTATTGTAGTCATGTCATTTGTAAAATGTCAGGGTGCACATCGATAATGAAGCAGTGATTTCTGCAGAGGTTTTCTGTTCTGCTGTTTGAGCTACTCTTGAAGTCCTTTTGATGAATAATGTATTGGAAGCGTCATCCTACTACTAACCAATATTCAACTTCTAAAATCTTCTTCCAATTTCTTTCCTTCCTCCTTCCCAAGAATACCAGGGGCAAAATTCTCCCCCAAAGGCGCGATGTCCGCCGACTGGCGCCAAAAACGGCGCCAATCAGACGGGCATCGCGCCGGCCCAAAGGTGCGGAATGCTCCGCATCTTTGGCGGCCTAGCCCCAACATTGAGGGGCTAGGCCGACGCCGGAGGGATTTCCGCTCCGCCAGCTGGCGGAAATGGCGTTTGTTGCCCCGCCAGCTGGCGCGGAAATGCGGCGCATGCGCGGGAGCGTCAGCGGCCGCTGAAAGTTTCCCGCGCATGCGCAGTGGGGAGAGTCTCTTCCGCCTCCGCCATGGTGGAGGCCGTGGCGGAGGCGGAAGGGAAAGAGTGTCCCCACGGCACAGGCCCGCCCGCGGATCGGTGGGCCCCGATCGCGGGCCAGGCCACCGTGGGGGCACCCCCCGGGGTCAGATCGCCCCGCGCCCCCCACCAGGACCCCGGAGCCCGGCCACGCCGCCTGGTCCCGCCGGTAAATACCAGGTTTGATTTACGCCGGCGGGACAGGCAATTTCTGGGCGGGACTTCGGCCCATCCGGGCCGGAAAATTGAGGGGGGGTCCCGCCAACCGGCGCGGCCCGATTCCCGCCACCGCCCAATCTCCGGTACCGGAGACTTCGGCGGGGGCGGGATTCGGGGGGTCGGAGAATGACGCCCCTTATTCCTTTCAAGTTCTCTGTGCCAAAAGTTGGGGTCCGCAGACCACCAGGGGTCTGTGACTGGTGTCCAGGGGGTCCGCAAAGCTGGTGGCTGCCACATGACCAGTAAATGCCGGTTAAAACGTGCAAAATTTAAAAAAGATTCGAAAAGCCAAGTGCGTCAATCAGAGCAAAACCTCTTGGAGCACTGAGTGTTGATAGGCTACCTAATCAGCCTAATTAGAACCTTACCTACATCCCCCGGCTCCACACACAAATTACCACTGTGGTCCTTAATGGACCCTACTCTTTCTTGTGTTATCCTTTTACCCTTAATGTACTTGTAAAACAACTTAGGATTTTCTGTTATTTTACCTGCCAGTATCCTTTTATGTCCCCTTTTTGCTCTCCTAATTTACTTTTTAAGTTCCCTTTTGCACATTCTATACGCCTCTCAGGCTTCTGCTGTTTTGAGGCCTAGATATCTGCCATAAGCCTCCCGTTTTCTCCTTATCCATTTCTGTATGTCCTTCGATATCCAGGGTTCACTGGATTTGTTGGTCCCATCCTTTTTCTTGATTGGAACATGTTGGCCCTGCACTCTCCTTGAATGCATCCCACTGTTCTGTCACAGATTTACCTAAACATGTCTGCTCCCAGTCCACTCTGGCCAAATCTTATATGATCTTATTAAAATCGGCCTTCCCCCAGTTTAGAACTTTGATCTCAGGCCCACGCTTGACCTTTTCCTTAACGATCTATAATTTAACAGAGTTATGATCTCTGTCTGCAAAATGCACCCCCATTGATACTTCAACCACCTGCCCATCTTCGTTACCTAAACTAATTCCAGGACCGCCCCCTCTCATGTAGGACCTTCAACATTCTGGCTGAAAAATTCTCCTGAGTGCATCTTAAGAATTCCGCTCCCTCTAAACCTTTTACACGATGACTACCCCACTTAATGTTGGGGAGGTTGAAATCCCCCACTCTCACTACCCTGGGTGCGATTTATTGGCTGCATCCCACCGGAATCGGGATGAGATTCGGCTGGTAGATCCCGGGAGAGGCCTCTCCTGAGATTCCCGACGGTCGTTAAGCCTCACAAGATCTACCAAGATCTCGTAAGACTTCACGATCTGGATTCCGCCCAAATTGGCCGGGACCCAGACTTGCAGAGTTAAGAGAGTTTAAAAGCTCACTTAATTCTGCCGACCCGAGGTGGAACCGGCTCCTGGGATCTACCGGCTCGCCGAGGAGACTCCAGCCTGGCGCCATTTAGCACTGGACCCCACTGGGAACCGGGTGGAACGGTACTTGGAGTGGTCTCCCAGGCAATCGGAGGCCCCTGGGCGGCTGGTATCTGGACAGGGTGGCACCTTGGCAATGCAAGCGTGGCACCCTGGCAGTGCCACCTAGATGCCAGTCTGGGTGCCCAGGTGACACTGACAGGCTGGCAGGCGCACTTTCAGGGTGCCAAGTGGCAGTGCCAAGGTGCCAAGCCAACGTTTTGCCCATACCGGGGATTGGCCTGGGGGTGTCCTGCCCGTATGAGGTGGGGTGTGGGGAGCTCTAGGACCCCCTTATAGGTGAGTTGAGGTGTTGGGGAGGGTCCGGAGGCTGTGTCGGGGGGGGGGGGGGGGGTCGATGCACTGGGCCGCCATTTTAAAATGGCGCCCCAATCTCTTCCTGAGGAGCTCCCCTTGTCTTAAATTATCCCAATTTGCTTAGAGCTTCTGAATCTTGCATTCGCCCTTTGCAGGACTGGCAGCATTGAGTTTGTTTGATCCTGATTCTCTTCTGCTCACCTGAACTCAGCTGCTTGCATCAATTAATGATGTCTGATTCCAACTGGACCTCAGTTAAATCAATCCAAATGACAAGCAGACTTTGAACGTTCACTGCTACCACAGAAATTCTGAGTGAGAAGTGGGACGTTGCTATATTTTATTCTGGTTTCCATTGTTGAAAGCAACTTTGTTTTTATTTGCAAAGGAGCGACTCTTGTCACATTAAGTGACAAGTTTGTTGCTGTAAGTGGTGAAGGAAATTCATATTCAGGGTCAGCTTGGTGCATTTTCCCACATCGCGGGACAGACACGATGAACTCACAGAGTCTGCCAAAGTAACATTTTGTCAGAGAAAGACGAATGATAATAGCTGAGGAGAATAATTACTCTATAATTACTCCACATTAAATAATGGTTTAGGAGCTAACAAGGCGTTCGCTGATGCAGCTTAATTGGCTATTTAACAAATGGCGTCGCCAGGACGATTCTCAGTTAATCCTTTAATACACAGCTCTGCTGGTACAGAATGCTCAGAGCAAAGCCCCCTTTCCTGTCATTCGTTTCCCATTGTTCACTCTGTAAGCTTGAATATGTCTCCATTGTCATGCCAATGTTACTGTCACATGGTACAAAATCATGGCTTCATATAGTATTCATAAATATCTCTGGTTCAGATCAAAGACTAGCGTTGGAAAATTTCTGCTACATAAATAGGCTAATTATTGGGGGGGTTTTGAGCTGGGAGAACCTGACATCATTTTAACAGTAGTTACAGTTTGAATACTCTCATGGCAGTGATTAATGAAATGAAATGAAAATCGCTTATTGTCACAAGTAGGCTTCAAATGAAGTTACTGTGAAAAGCCCCTAGTCGCCACATTCCAGCGCCTGTTCAGGATTCTGGTACGGGAATTGAACCGTGCTGCTGGCCTGCCTTGGTCTGCTTTAAAAGCCAGCTATGTAACCCTGTGCTAAACCTTCAAAAGTGGGTGGAGTCGGCCTGGAGAGGAGTTGACCTGCGACCCCTGCCGTCAGCTTATTTTTGGCTTAGATTGGTTTTGGGAGGGTGGGACTGCTGAGCAAGCGGGGTTGGAAAGAACGGCACTTCCTCGCCAAGTGACCCATCTGCTACATTGTGCCCAACAAAGTTGGCAAGTGCCTCCTCTTCTGGTCACATTCGGGGCTCCACATTTCCCATGCCAGAAGTGAGCTGCTTAACGTGTATTGCGATGGTCCAGCTGCAGTGAGATAAATTCAGAAAGTTTCAGCACTGTCCACAGCCTTTAGTTACAAATCCAGGCCTTCAGACATGTGCCCTGGGCACCTTCATTATTTGCGATGCTGGATTAAATTGGTGATCTTTACAGGTCAGGAAGGTGAATCGCTGAACAAGCACAGTGAAGGCTGCCCGCCTGGCGGGTCCAGGTCCCTTCAGCTCAGACATGTTCCGTATTGGAAGGGCATAAGAAAGTTCTAACTGTCAGTCAAACTTCACAACATAAATACAGATCAGAAAATGCTTCCTTCTGTCCATGTGCGATGCAAATATATTTTTAGTGAACTCAGCCTGCCCCAGCGATCACTCCTCTGATATTTATGGATTAAAAGCACAAATCGTTCGAGCCGCAGAACCCCTAGTGATCTTCCAAGAGCGAAGAGCGCGGGGGAAACCCCAAATTATTTCATAATTTCCTTCTATTCCATAGAAGGAACCCGCTTCTAAACCCTGAAATAAGCGCAGACCTTATAATTGTAAAACATGCCATAAATCAGCACAATTGGGCAGCATATTTTTAGAACCTAACTATTTATTATTTTTCTCCTGGTGTGAAAATACCTTGTTGTATTTAAGTGTGCTGATCTGGAGTAACTTCATTAATACAGCTGAAATTATGTTTCTCATATGAACAGGTATTTTCACCTAGAAGGTGATGGAAGTTTGGAACTCGCTGCCTGAAAGGGTGGTGGAGGCAGAGACCCTCAGAACATTTAACAATATTTAGATGTACACTTGCGATCCCAGGGCAAGCAAGGCTATAGGCCAAGTGGTGGAAAATTGTATTAGAATAGTTAGGTCATTGTTTTTGACAGGCGCAGACGCGATGGGCTGAAGGGCATTTTCTGTGCTGTAGACCTCTATGAATCTTTGAGTCACCAACTAACCGGCACTAGTCGGCATGATCACATCTGCAAAGCTCCATCTGCAGACTGAGGATCGCCTCCATCATGTTGTATGTCATTACCACTGCGCTAAATGGGAAATAGAAGCAGAAATAGAGGCAGAAAATATTGAAAATACTCCTCAAATCTAGAAGCACCCATGGAGTGAGAAAGCAAAATGGAGGGGGGAGGGGGGATGAGGAGGGGGTGGAGTTTGGGGGGTGATGGGGGGGATTTATGGAGCCCGTTAGAGTAGGAAATGTGACCTATGGGGTGACTGAATTAGATGAGGTGAAAAATTTAAATTTCCTGAAGGCAGGTTGAGCTACAGAGATTAGGCACCACATTTTCATGCAGTCATGGCAAAATGGATCCAGACATGGAGGTTCTGACCCCATTTCCAACGGATCCTATTTTCCCCTAGGTGGGGGAAAGGGTGAGATGCGATTCACACCATTGGGAAACCCAAACGTGACAGGGCCACTTGAAGACACCTGTAGAAGGATCATTTAGACCCAAAATGTTCACACTGTTTCTCTCCACAGATGCTGCCAGTCCTGTTGAGTTTGTACAGCATTTTCTGTTTTCACTCAGGGATATTTGAACTCAGTGCTGAGTTCAAACAGACCCCGGGGGCGATTCTCCCAAATAAAGCCCAAGTGTTTGCGCCGTCGTGAACGCCGTCTCGTTTCACAACGGCACGAAATGGGCAAGGGGATGATTGATTCTGGCCCCCACAGGAGGCCAGTACGGCGCTGGAGTGGTTCACGCCGCTCCAGCCTCCTTTCCAGGCGCCAAATGGGCATTGTGCCAACCCGTGCATGCGCAGTTGGGCCACGCCAACCTGGACGTACGCGGGGTACTTCTTCAGCGTGCTGGCCCCGACTCAACATGGCGTCGGTGTTCGGGGGCCGGCCGCGCCAGAAAGTAGGCCCGGGGAGGAGAGGCCGGCCTGCCGATTGGCGGGCCCCGATCGTGGGCCAGACCCCATCGGAGGCCCCCCCGGTGACGGATCGCATCCCCCCCCCCCCCCTACAGGCCGAACCTTCATGCAGAGTTCCCGCCGGCAGCGACCAGGGGTGAATGGCGCCGGCGGGACTCTGTCGTATCCGCATGGCCGCTCGGCCCATCCGGGCCGGAGAATCGGCGGCCCCGCCGATTCCAGTGGCCCGCCGCTAGTGCCGCGTCAAACACGCTGGCACAAATGGCACCGATTCTCCGCACCTCGGAGAATCGCGCGCCGGCGTCGGGGCATTGTGGCGCGGCTGCGGCGATTCTCCGGCCTGGCGCGGGGCTCGGAGAATCGTCCCCCCCATTTTTGTTGGACCGACATCTGTTTCTCATAATTTGTGTCAAACAATTTTTAAGATTAAATGTGAATGTGTATAAAAGGCGGATAAAATCCACCTGTTAAGTTGTTTAAACATTCTGCTCTTTAAATTTTGAAGAAAAACAGCCTGCTGTATCTCTCGCTTGAAAAAGAATGAATGCTTGCAATTTCAATACATGTTTGTTGACGTAAGCCTGAGGGTCATCCTTATAGTATTAGAATAAGATCTTGAGGGGGACATGGCAGGGTTAATACTGGGAGGATGTTTCCATTTGTGGGAGAAACAAGAACAAGGAGACCTAGTTTAAGAATAAGGAGTCTACCTGCTCAACTGAATCCCTGGCACATGACTGCTGATGTCACTGTTGCATCATAATATACATCACTAACTCATTATCATAACCACTCAACCATTGCGCCACACATCACTTGACTCTATGCGGTTGTGCCTGAGTCAGTGATTTTCCTTGATGAACTCTGTGGCACTAGGGAGGGGAGCATCAGAATGGTGACTTGCATGGAGGCTCAGGGCTGGGAAGGCCCGATCAGTGGTGAGGTGGGGGATAGAGTCGGGTGGTGTGAAGTGGGGCCGAGGGCATGGAGGACTGAAGTGGGAAAGAGTTTGGCATCCTTGGTGAGGTGGTTGGTTGGTGGAGACAGTCAGTCAAGATACAAAAATCGGGGTCCCAGCAGCAAAGTCAGTACTGTCCACAAGTGGGGCAATGTGGGGATTTAGGCTGGCAGAGCTTTAGTTCACATACAACGTTTCAATTATCCCAGGCAGTGCAAGAGAGCAGTGCCCGGGCATGGCACTGTCTCCCACCCCCACCCCCACCCCAAAGCCATGCATTCACAAGAGCTCCCCTGGGAGGTCTGCCTGCCTGGTGCATACCTTGGGACAGCGGCCGGGTTTCACACATGTTCTGTCGTCATGCCAACGTGAATGAATTTTCTGATGGATGGGGGGGGGGGGGGAATGATTCAGGCACAAGGGCCTGAGATGTAAATGAACGCAAATGAGGTTTCCAGCATTGATAGTTGGGGGGGAGGGGACAATCAAATCGAGTTGTTTACGTCAACGTAAAACGCGATTTGGCTGTTCTTGGCGCAATTTTCCGCTTCTATTGCCAAACCGCTCGATGTGATCGGAAGTAGAATATCCCAACCTTTGGGCAGAATTATGCCATTTTTTGGCAAAGTGTCATCTCGGGCGGGAAAAGCTGGCTGCACTGCCGTCTGTTCCCACCATACTTCGTGACACTTTAAAAACAAAAAAAACAAGGGGCGGGTCCCACGACATCACACTGGCGAGGTCAGGTCTGAATGAGCCCACCAACAACTTAAACTTTAAAAAAAAATGGAAATCGCCTCCCCACAGAATTCCCCCCTCCCCATAGAACTCCCCCCCACAGAATTCCCACCCACAGAGTTCCCCCCTCCCCACAGAACCTCCCCCTCCCCACAACCCCCCCCACAGAACTCTGCCCAGACAGAACTCTCCCCTCCCCACAGAATTCCACCCACAGAATTCCCCCTAACCACAGAACTCCCCCCCCACAGAACTCCCGCCCACAGAACCCCCGCCCACAGAACTTCCCCCCTCCCCACAAACCCCCCCCCACAGAACTCCGCCCCAGACAGAACTCTCCCCTCCCCACAGAACTCCCCCCCACAGAACTCTCCCCTCACAAAACCTCCCCCACTCCCCACAGAACTCCTCCCCACAGAATTCCCACCCACAAAACTTCCCCCCCCCCACAGAACTCCCTCCTCCCCACAGAACTGCCCCCCCCCACAGAACTCCCTCCCCCCCCACAGAACCCCCCCCCAACAGAACAACCCCCCCCCCACAGAACTCCCTCCCTCCCCACAGAACCCCTCCCCACCACAGAACTTCCCCTCCCCACAGGATCCCCACCCTCAAGGAACTCCACCCTCCCTTACCCAATACTTACCCCACGGAACCTGCACCCGCACTTCTTCGGCGGAAGCCCCTCCTAGCATTACCCTCAGCTCTGCCCTGGCACTTCCCCCTGTACCTGGGGGCAGTGACTTGACAGTGCCACAAGACAGTGCCTGGGGGAGGGGTTCTAGGGGAAGTGCCAAGGGGCAGTGTCTGGGCAGTGCCAGAGTACTGCTCGAGCATGACCCTCTTTCCCTGGGGATTGTATTCACATGTGTGTCTCCGGTGGATTCTGTTTGCCAGGTGCTTGTCATGGGGGGACCTGCTGTGATTCATGTGTGCGTGAGAACACACTGACGTGAATGGACAGTTTAACAAGATGGGTACGATCAGGTGTAAAGTTCTGATATGCCACTTTCCTGGCAATTCCTCCCAAGGTGTGTGGGCCGAGTCCGGAAATTTCCCAACCCCCTGCCTTGAAGATGAAAATCCAGTCTGCAGTCATTCTTGCCATGCAAGAATTGGAGCCAAATAGCTCACAGAAAGCTCCAACAAACAGCAATGAGATGTTGACCAGATCATTTCCTTTAGTGACATTGGTTGAGGGACAAAATATACACCAGGGTGCTGCTCCATTTCTTCAAAATAGTAGCACAGGATCTTTATGTTAACGAGAGGGCAGATGGAGCCTTGGTTTAATGTCTCTGTTATACATACCATCTGCTAGTGATGTCAATGGCACTGAATCATGGACTGGATTTAGAGCTGGCAACAGATGCAACTGTTTCCTTTCACTGCCATGGCACCTAAAATGGTTCTTGATCAGGTCCAAGAGATTTAGAATGAAGTAACCACCATTAGTAGTTTGAATCCTTTGAAAAAACTTACCCAAAAGGAGCAGCAAAACCATAATCATATAAAACCATAAGGCTGCTGTTCCTGGCTGACACCAGTATCCTGTCACTTAAAATGCTGCATTAAAATTCCCAATGGCCACTCAATTTAGCTATGTCATTTTGGGTTACATTTGAAAATCACTGGTATGTTATTTTTGCTCCTTTAATAGGATGTGGGCCTCACTGACGAGGCCAGTCTTTGTTGCCCATCACTAATTGCCCTTCAGCTGAGTTGATTGCGACCCCATTCATTACAGAGGGCAGTTAAGAGTCAATCACATTGCTTTGGGTTTGGAGTCACATGGCAGTAACAGTGGCACATTTCCTTTTCTACAGGGGGTTTTAACCACAATGGATGATAATTGGCATGATGACCATGATTGGCTTTATTTTCCACCATGGCTGTGGTGGCATTTGAACCCCTGTCCCCAGAGCATGAGCCTGGGCCTACTAGGTCAATGACACACCACTACACCATCATCACTCCACAGCACCAGCACCTCCTCCAGCATCCCCTCCCCCCGCCCCCACCGCAATTTGGAATGACTGAATCTGTAGCAGTCACCATGATTGCTGCAAGACTGTTGATGCTATTTTTAATGGCACCCTGTTTCTCTCTTCCTCCTCTTTTTCTCCTGTCGATGTTAACGCTTCACTGGGATGCAGTCGGCCAAATTATCATGAATCAGGGACGATTTTGAGAGTGTTGATGTGCAATTCACCATCGACCAGTGGGTTTTGTAGACAAAGTAAATCACAGCTGGCACCTTCTGGTAGGGATTACCCAAGGAGGAACATTGGGCAATTTATCCCTTTCAAACCCAGGAAATGCCAGTGCCAACTTTAGACCCTGAGCAGTGACTATTGTAGGATTAACTGACTTTGTTGAGACCAGGGAGCTTCTGGTATGCCTCGGGATAGCTAGAAAGTTGGCTTTTTAATTATCTTATGAGAATTGAATAGTTAAGGCATGTAATATTAGTCATCAGAAGGATTGAAAACAGGAAGAACAAGTGGGATCAGGAAGTGACAGTTCAATAACATTAGGCTTTTGATGGAAAACTGAAATATAGGAGGAATTGGGAATGAGGGAATGCTAAAGGAACCTATATAATATTGAAGATCTGGCCTGGCCTAGAATAATTCATTCAGTCATACTTCCATGTCTGAGCAGTATTTCAAAGCAAGTCAGTGAGAAAGGAGACAGGGCTCATTCATTGATCATAAATATTTTGGAGTAGTTTCCACTTTCGGCAATGACCGTCAATCTGGACACAAATTGCGTTTATAATTCTGTTAGTTTTTCATAAAGTTATGGTTCAAGTTGTCATCCAAAGTCATTCCATAATTACAATTGTAAAACCTGCCATAAATCAGAACAATTGGGCAGCATGTTTTTAGAACCCAATTGTTTATTATTTTTCTCCTGTTAAAATACCTTGTTGTATTTAAGTGTGATAATCTGGCGTAACTTCATTAATACAGCTGAAATTGTGTTTCTCACAGGAACAGGCATTTTCTTTTGACTAGGTGCATCTAGCCCCATCTAGCCCCCCTACCTATAATCAGAACCTCCCACAGTCCAAAGATGTGCGGGTTAGGTGAATTGGCCAATGATAAATTGCCCTTAATGTCCAAATTGGCCTTGGTGTTGGGTGGAGGGTGTTGAGTTTGGGTAGGGTGCTCTTTCCAAGAGCTGGTGCAGACTCAGGGGGCCGAATGGCCTCCTTCTGCACTGTAGATTCAATGATAATCTATGATTAATCTAGGACAAAGGTTCGGCACAACATCGTGGGCCGAAGGGCCTGTTCTGTGCTGTATTTTCTATGTTCTATGTTCTATGTTCTTTAATAACTGGAAATGAGTTTTTTATTAAACTACACAACCATTGACTAGTTTCATTGGAGTGCACTAGTCAGTTAATCCATAAAGGGAAAAACATTTCAAAGAAGTCAGCCAAAGCTTTTGTACCTAAATTTATAAAAATAATGGGCTCCATTGGCTGACGCCGGAATCAGGGGCGAAATTCTCCGGTATCGGTGCGATGTCCGCCGACCGGCGCCAAAAATGGCGCAAATCAGTCGGGCATCACGCCGCCCGAAAGGTCCGCCAGCTGGCGGACGTGCCCCGCCAGCTGGCGCGGAAATGACATTGCTGGGTGGCGCATGCGCGGGAGCGTTAGCGTCCGCTCACGGCACCCCGCGCATGCGCAGTGGAGGGAGGCTCTTCCGCCTCCGCCATGGTGGAGACCGTGGCGAAGGCGGAAGGAAAGGAGTGCCCCCACGGCACAGGCCCGCCCGCGGATCGGTGGGCCCTGATCGCGGGCCAGGCCACTGTGGGGGCACCCCCCGGGGCCAGATCGCCCCGCGTCCCCCCCAGGACCCCGGAGCCCGCCCTGTCCAGCCTTGTCCCGCCTGTAAGAGAGGTGGTTTAATCTAGGCCGGCGGGACAGGCATTCCAGCAGCGGGACTTCGGCCCATCTGGGCCAGAGAATCGCGGGGGGGGGGGGGGGGGGGGGGGGGGGCGGGGGGCGCCAACCGGCGCAGCGTGATTCCTGCCCCCGCCGAATATCCGGTGCCGGAGAATTCGGCAACCGGCGGTGGCGGGATTCACGCCAGCCCCCGACGCTTCTCCGACCCAGCGGGGGGTCGGAGAATCTCGCCCCAGAAAACGCAATTGGGCAGAAAATCGGTTCTATAATAATAATATAATAATAATCTTTATTGTCACAAGTAGGCGGACATTAACACTCCAATGAAGTTGCTGTGAAAAGCCCCTAGTCGCTACATTCCGGCACCTGTTCAGCTACACAGAGGGAGAATTCAGAATGTTCAATTCACCTACCAGCACGTCTTTTGGGACTTGTGGGAGGAAACCGGAGCACCCGGAGGAAACCCACGCAGACACGGGGAGAACTTGAAGACTCCGTACAGACAGTGACCAAGTCGGCAATCGAACCTGGGACCCTGGAGCTGTGAAGCAACAGCGCTACCCATTGTGCTACCGTGCTGCCCACACGCTGATGCCGTTCTGATGCCGAAATCGCAGCGGATGCCGATTTCATGCCAAATCGCAATTCTCCGTTGCCATGACAGCAGCGTCAATGCATTCATGTACAGTAAACGCAGTTGGCATATCATTAATGGACCTGACCTGGTATTCTCCGGGGCCACAGCAATCCTCCACCTCCAATGGGCTGAATTCCCAATGGCGTAGTTCACTTGTGCTTTTAAAAATCGTGAAACAGGCGCTGTGGTTGCTGAGGGAGATGGGGAGATAGGGCAACTATGTTGCCATAGTTTGCTGACAGCTGTACCGCTGGCCAGGGAGCTTCTACCAGGGCCGGGGGTGGGGGGAGGTAGCAGGGAGTGTCCAGGAGGTGGACTGTGGGGTCAGGGTGGACGGGCATGGAACACCATTGCAGCAGCCTGCAAGGGCAGCACGGTAGCATAGTGGATAGCACAATTGCTTCACAGCTGCAGGGTCCCAGGTTCGATTGCGGCTTGTGTCACTGTCAGAATGGAGTCTGCACATCCTCCCCGTGTGTCCGTGGGTTTCCTCCGGGTGCTCCAGTTTCCTCCCACAGTCCCAAAGATGTGCAGGTTAGATGTGCAGGTTAGGTGGATTGGCCATGCTAAAATTGCCCTTAGTGTCCAAAAATTGCCCTGAATGTTGGGTGGGGTTACTGGGTTGTGGGGATAGGGTGGACGTGTTGACCTTGGGTAGGGTGCTCTTTCCAAGGGCCGGTGCAGACTCGATGGGCTGAATGGCCTCATTCTGCACTGTAAATTCTATGAAAATAAGGCAGCCATGCAGCTGCACATGCCGCTGACTGTCCACTGTGAACTTAGGGCCACTGGTCTTATGGGTGTCCCCTCAGGCACCCCCCTAGGTGCCCTCTGGCCCCAGCCGAGCTATCAGCTGTATGGGCGCGTCGGGGTCAGCACTTAGTCTCAGGAATGGAGAATCCCGACGAATAATTTTGAAAGCCTGCTTGTAGGGGCACAAGCAGACAACATTAGTGGAAATGGGCCTTGATGATTATTTCGACCTGGGCCATGGGTGGTTTTGTGGGCAGGGCCAGCTTCTTGCAGACTACTTTTATAATCAGCACAAGCGATGCAGAAATGTGATTTACAGAGAAATTCCTCCATCATTTACTTTGGTTCCTGCAATTTCACATCACTGGTAAAATAATTGCAATCGAACATGACGTCACTTTATCTTTTGTCTAGTTACGTGGGATGTTCAAAACTCCTGGACGGTTTCCTTGTCCTGTGATCTCTGATCTTGGTGATGCTGCTACCTCATCATCCTGATCCTCTGTGGTTCTGACTCCTTCTTTTAAAAAATATTATTACTGTACTGAAGAGAGCAAGTGGGCCAAGCTATATTATTACAGCCTTTCTTCATGTTGATCCAGGGCTGGTGGCTTACAAAATGGACAATAGTCTCCCCTTCCCCGAAGTGTATTTCTCTAATGTGTGTGGTCCTCATTTTCTAATATTAAATGGCTGACAAGGAATATTACATATTGTCTGCACAGATGCCAACAACAACCTTTAGATGCTGGAGAGCAGTTTCATTCGATATTTTCTTGGACCAAAACAGAGGTAATTATATATCTGAGGTTTGATGGTCAAAATAATAATGTACCAGCGAGTTATTTGTCTCTGTAAAAGTTTTAGTGTACAGTGAGAAAGATTGCCTGCCAGCTGCAAACTCTTTATTCAGCAGCCATTGAAAGCATCAAAATAGGAATAGTTGAGCACAAATGTGGCTGACTCACCACTTACAGAAATAAATCAAAATTTTACAACTTTCTAAAAGGAGCACATGACTTTTCGCAGTAACTTCATTGAAGCCTACTTGTGACAATAAGCGATTATTGTTATTATTTATTATTATTATTATGACAGGAATCAGGGCACCACGGAGCCTTAAGCAGGAGCAGGAAATCCCAATAAGGAAAATTGGGGCGGGTTTCTCCGGTCGCCGATGGCGAAATCGTGTTTGGCGATCGGCCAGAGAATCCCCGTTCACGACCAAATCGGGGGCGGTGCCGCTTTCCTCTCCTTGTTCCCTTCATTTTTTGTCACAGCATTGAAGGAAGATCCAGGTTCTCTACTTTGAAATGCACAGCTGACCCTCCAATCCTTTCCTGCTCCCCAGGGGCTGATGTATACACATATGTAATATATTTACTGTAGTGGTGTTGTCACTGGACGAGTAATCCGGAGACCCAGGGTAATACTCTGGCAACACTGGTTCGAATCCCACCATGGCAGATGGTGAAATTTGATTTCAATAAAAAAAATCTGGAATTAAAATTGCCGATTGTGGTAAAAACCCATCTGGTTCACTAATGTCCTTCAGGGAAGGAAATCTGCCATCCTTACCCGGTCTGGCCTACATGCGACTCCAGATCCATGGGCAGCATGGAAGGACAGTGGTTAGTACTGTTGCTTCAGAGCTCCAGGGTCCCAGGTTCGATTCCCGGCTTGGACCACTGCCTGTGCGGAGTCTGCACGTTCTCCCCGTGTCTGCGTGGGTTTCCCCCGGGTGCTCTGGTTTCCTCCCACAAGTTCCAAAAGACACGGTGTTAGGTAATTTGGACATTCTGAATTCTCCCTCTGTGTACCCGAACAGGCATCGGAGTGTGGCGACTAGGGGATTTTCACAGTAACTTCATTGCAGTGTTAATGTAAGCCTTCTTGTGACAATAAAGATAATTATATATAAAAGATCCACAGCAATGCGGTTGACACTTAAAATGTCACTCAGTTCGAGGGCAATTGGGGACGGGCAACAAATGCTGGCTTTGCCAGCGACGCCCACCTCCCATGAATGAATAAAGTCTGGACATGGGTTCAAATCCCACCACGGCAGCTGGTGGAAATAATAAATCTGGAATATAAAGCAAGTCTTTGACACCATCATCAAAATCCATCTGGCTCACGAATATCCTTTTGAGAGGGAAATCTGCCTTCTTTACCTGACCTAAGCTACTTGTAATGCTGTAGTAATAACTGTCTTTTAAAATGTTTTGGCTGAGGATAATTAAGCATGGGCAACAAATGCTTGCCGGTGATGTCCATATTCCAGGAACGAATAAAAAAAATATAATTGCTTGCCCTGTATTTTAACTGAACTGTACTTGAATTCAGTATCGAAACAAAACATTTAATTTTACCGTAGTAGAGAGGGTGGATGTTGTGTTGTATAATTCTGGCTATGAATGCAGTGGAAACATTAGTGCAGAGATACTTTGTTAGCTATTTAAATACAGCCATGAACTCATTGGGCTGGATTCTTCCGCCCTGACCGCCGCAGGAACGCCACGGGTGAGACACCGACAATGGAAAAATCCATTGACCTCAGGCGGGATTCTCCGGTCGCTGGGCGAATGTGGATGGAGAATCCCACCCATTTATTTGAAGTAGTTGACCACTTTGAAAAATTAGCAGTTAGGAATGTTATTGGAATTATCTCACACATTTGATATTGAAATGTTCCTGCACTACTGCAACCCAGAGGTGCCCTGGGGTAATTTGTAAAATGCTGATAATGCTAATTCCTTCTGATTTAAAATGACCACAAAATGATTCTGAAAAGTTGAAGATTTGCATTGGTGTAGCTCCATATCATACCTCGAAGAAATATTTCAAAGCACTTCACAATGAATTACTTTAAAGCGAAAGCACTATTGTATAGACAGATGTGATAGTCAATTTGTGTACAGCAAGATCCGATAAATAGAAGTTTGATCAGTACAAGTTCATTTGTTTTTGTGTGCTATTTTTCCTAATTCATGATATTGTAACTTTTAATGCCAGTACTTTAGTTTAATGACTCTTCTAAAGATGCTACCTCTGACAATGTAACTTTCACTCAGTATTGTGTCATGACCACGGATCATAGCCCTGAATTACCTACAGACATATTGAACTTTTAAGTGAGATGTGTTTTTGTTTAAATACATACAAGCAAATTCTGAGAATTCAGTGACTGTTCTGGCATGGATTATACTCAGTCACAAGAGAGAAAACGGAATGTCACACCCTATTGCAAACAGAGACACTTCAAAGGAAGAGATGCAATGCAAAATAAAACTGTACTGTAAAGACCTGCAGAGATAATGGAGGTTGCATTACCATCTGAGCAGAAACCATCTACTGTGGATATGATGTGAGTTGAAAGAAAACAGTTCTGGGTGAAAGTCCATGTTCATGTTTTTTCCCTATCCCTTTCTGGTTGTTTAACCCACACAAGAAAGGGGGTTAAAACCCAACTACAACCCTGGTCTCTATGTGCTAGCCTGGTGTTCCAGTTTTACTGTGTTAATGTGTGCTATGAAGGTCACAGCTGTCGAACTCCACGAGGCATCCCTCTGCTTGCAGGTAAAACAAAAGTCCCTCTGATCGCTGGAAGCAAGTCACAAGTCAGTAAAGCCACAGCTGAAAAGGAAACAGGAGAACACCTTCCAGCTAACTAGTAGAACCAAGAATCTCCAGAATCACCCAGCTTAACAGCTCAGCGTTTCACCATCCACTCCTCATAGACAAAATCCCGTGGTCGCCACACTATGGCGCCTGTTCGGGTGTACTGAAGGAGACTTCAGAATGTCCAATTCACCTAACAAGCAGGTCTTTCGGGACTTCGTGAGGAAACTGGAGCACCCGGAGGAAACCCACGTAGACACAGGGAGAACGTGCAGACTCCACACAGACAGTGACCCAAGCTGGGAATCGAACCCGGCACTTGTTCTGTGAAGCAACAGTGCTAACCACTATGCCACCGTGCCGTCCATTATTTAATGTCGCATTTTAGTAGTTAATAAACTCGCTCTTTCTTTAACTCAAGGTAGCCTAGTTAAGTTGGCTGCTTTAAAAATATAAATACATTTGGACTGGGAAAAGATATCCACGAAGGGAGAGATCCTTTTTAAACGACCTTGTTGTGCCCACCTGAGGGAGTTGAATAAGAAGTTCATCCTTCCTCATCCTTGGGCATAACAATTTGGGGGGATCTCGTTTGGAATCATAATAAATTGGAGACCTCGTCTGGGGACTGTTAGCAACAATTGCATTGCAAAAGTGAGCTTAAACTATATGCTCAGGTACTGCAATAGCATTTGAGCGTATGTTAAAAAATAGTCAGGTCTATTGTTGGACTGCATGTGATATATGGCACAGAAAAAGGACATTTAGCCCAACCAGTCCTTTTATATTCCACTCTAGTTGCAACACAAATACAAAACTGACTGAATAATAGGAAGCAGAGAGTGGACATTGTTTGGGCTGGAGCAAGGTTTGAAGTGGAGTTTCCCAGGGGTTGGTATTGGGACCTTTGATTTTCCTGATATTATATTTATGATCTGGATTATGGTGTGCGGGGACAATGTGTTACGGGAAAGCGCAGGAGAATGGCACTTAGTCAGGACGCTCGTTTCGAGAGATGGTTCAGACACGATGGGTCAAATGACCTCCTTCTGCACCATAATAATTGTGTGATTCTGTGATTTTGTGACAAGCTTGTCTAGCTTCCGTTTAAATGAATCTATACTATTTGCTTCACCCTGTGCAAGTTCCACATTCTCACCACTCTTTGAGTAAAGAAGTTTCTTCTGAATCACCTACTGCATTTCTTGGTGACTGTCTTACACTTTTGACCTTTAGTTACGCTCGGACCCACAAGAGGAACCATTTTCTCCGTATCCTCTTTATCAAAACCTTCGGTCATCCCTCAGCCTTCTTTTCCTTAGATATTTTCTAATGTTCAATAATGCTGTAAGTGTTCTGAGTATTAATATTCAGGAGTGCGTTTGTATTGCTGAAAATTCAATTACATCACAGCCTAATCCAGGGATGTATCCATAGGACTGTTTAGAGATTGAATGGAATATTGTGTGTCACATTGCTTCAATCTGTTTGAAGGAAAACTGAAACACTCAGTGAGATGAGATGAGATATAAATTGTTAAGTTATTTTATAGTCAGCAAATGAATATACAGAGTAAAAGATCTGAACAAATTTCACCTTGATTCAATTCACTATAGAAATCTCTGGACTTGGAATGAGTGAAGTGTGATGATTTGCATAAAGCAGTTATGTGCATAATGTTATGCACGACCTCCGACTACTAGGTGGCAGTGTTAGCCCACCAGGTGACTGTGGTTCTGGGAGTTGAGAGTAGGTCATGCTAGGAGACAGATGTATTTTGCAGTAGCTCTACAATTGTTAATTAGTGTTGTAGTTCATTATTTTATTTATCTTAGTTAACTTAATCACATAGTTGTTGAATAATAAATTATTTAAATGAGATGTTCTGTAGTTTATCATTTACTTCGACCCTTCTATAGAACATGACAGGAAGCTGGGCGTACACCTCAGCCTCAACTGGTTTAAGGATGTGTCTCTTTAATCCTGTACTCTTGGGCATTCACAGGATGCAGATGGGTATAGTTCCGGGCACCTTAGCTGCTCAGGAATTGACCAGCAATCCCGACAACCAAGCCTGACTGCCCTCTTTCTCAGAACCTTAACACCAGGGTGGGCTACATGGATAGTACCCGCTCCAACTCAATAGGAGCAAATATACAAGGCACTGGGAGGTTGATTCTTCCATAATTTTGAAGGGAGTAGTCACTGCTTGGGCCTTCTTGGGGACCACTCCCAAATGTCAGCCTCTTGGCTGAGATCCGGTTCTGGTTGGCCAAGCTGTGTGAAGGCTGGACACGGGAGGCAGGACCCATGCGGAAGGGTTGGGGAGGGCGGGTGGTGTTTGGGATATGGGAAAGGAACTCAGATCACCTGGGACACGTTAGGAAGGTGTCTGAGGAAAAAAGCCAGATTGTCCAGGGTTTGATTTGGAGGGTAAGCATGGCACACATTCCTTGGTGCTATTGTGGAGTGATGGATGGCCTCTCTGGGCACTGAACTTCATAGAGTGATGAGCCTAAAGAGCGTGGTCCGTGATTTCAAGAATTTTGTTCGAGGGGTTTGAATGAGGGTACCTCTAAGAGGAAATAGCCACAGTCAGAGAAGGGGGTTGGATCAGGTAGGGGGGAAGAGCTTGAGATATGGGTGGGGAGTGGATGGTTTCATGCAGGGAGGGAGGTTGTGGAAAGTCTGGATACAGCTGGCTTCGGGAACAAAAAGGGTCAAGGTCAGGGGGTCAGGTGATGCGTGAGCAGGTTGACAACGATGGGAATGGGGGAAGAACAGGAATGCCACCATAAATCATAATTGGATCCAAGATAACGGGGGGGGGGGGGGTTGAATGATTACGGGAGAGAGAGGAATGATAAGGCGGTGATCTTGTTGGAGGATGAGAGGAAATTGCTGAGTTCTGGGGGAGGGTAGAAAGTGCTTGACGTGCTGGCAAACCTCATACGCACCATGCTGAATCTCTCTGTTGCACAGTTCGTAAAACTTCTCAGGCAATCGGTATGGGAGGGATCTTTTTCTGGGTGGGAATTAATGCCCCTTTTTTAGGACCTCTCAATGGAGAACCATACCCAGTTGAGTTCTGCTCTTGGGGTTCTAACGCCCTAAAAACAGCATTTGTTCCTTGATAATGGGTTGCCTTCTGGGGGACCATCAAAGGCTGGGTACATTGCTGTCTGCTGCTGTCAGAGGCAGGGATGAAGAGAGGTGTGCAAGTGGATGTCAATGAATGACACGGTTGGACTTCCGGTGACGGCGGGCGGGAGGCGGCCGCACAATGGAGGGCTCCCGTTCGGCAACAGCATTTTCGGGGCTTTAAGCCCGGTCCCAGGGTCCACGGAGGCGGCAGAAGCAGGGAGAAGGCACGGAGGAGGCACAGTGAAGACACAGGAGGAAAAAAAGAACAAAGAAAAATGTCGAGGGTGAGCAATAAAACGGCCGAAAAAAAAACAGCTGAAGGTCCGTCGGGGAGTGGAAAGGTCACCGCGGGGTCACCAAGGAAAATGGAGGCTGGAGCACCAGGGAAGGCCGCACTGCTTACGGCTGAAGAAATAACTAAGGTGATGGCTGAGGAATTTGAAAAGCAGTTGGCGCAGATTGCGAAATGCATGGTGACGGCGAGGAAGGAGATGAGGGAGGTTTTGAGTGTGCTGGTGGAGGAGGCGGTTTCCCCGGTGAGGACGGAGGTGGCGAGCGCAGTGGCGGAGGTGCGAGAGCAAGGGGAGGCGCTGAAGGAAGTGGAGGAGACGTTATTGCAGCACGGTGATCAACTTGCCTCGATGGGGAAAGAGATGCGGAAGGTGATGGATACTAACAAGGATCTGCAAGGAAAAATGGAAGACCTGGAAAACAGATCCAGGCGACAGAAGTTGAGGATTGTGGGGCTGCCCGAAGGAGTTGAAGGACCAAAGCCGACTGAGTATTTTGCCGCGATGTTGGCAAAACTATTGGGGGAGGATCCCTCCCGATATGAACTGGATCGGGCTCATCGGTCGTGGAGGCCTGTACCAAAGGCGAGTGAGCCACCAAGGGCAGTGACTCTGTGCTTCCATAGGTACAGTGTGAAGGAGAAGGTCCTGAGCTGGGCCAAGCAGAAGCGGGTGGTGCAGTGGGCTGGAGCTGGTATACGTGTATACCAGGACTTTACGGTGGAGCTGGCGAGGAGGCGGGCTGCCTTCAACCGGGTGAAGAGGGCACTGTACATTAGCAAGGTGCAGTGTGGCATTGTATATCCAGCAAAGCTGAGGCTGACTTACAAGCTCAGGGACTTTTATTTTGGAACGGCGGAAGCAGCGGAGGAGTTTGCGAAGGCAGAAGGACTGTGGCAGAGCTGACAAATTGAGGAATGGCCATGTGCCGATGTAACCTCAGGACTGTATTTTCTTCTTTTTTGTATCACTGCGCGCGGGTGTAGAGACTAAAGGAGCCAATGTGGTATATATTTGGACAAGGGAAGGGACGGGACTTTCACTCGAAATAAGGGTTCTTTGGGGTGTAGGTGGATATGCGGGGTGTGTGTGCTAAAAAGGGATCTTTGGGCTTTCCTAGGGCCAGGCAAGTGGGAAAGGGACCCGGGCGGGGGCCTCCACGCTGGCCGGTTTAAGCCGACCAGTGAACGGGAGTGAGGTGGGGGAGGGGCTGCGGCCATCGGAGCCTGACAGAACAGGGTCCGAGTGGTCTAGCCGGGGTGGAAAGTTGGGGGAAGGAACCGAGGTTGGGAGGAGGAGTTTTACAAGAGGCATTGGATGGGAGGAGCTGGAGACCTGGGGTGGGGGGTGGTGGGTGGTGGGGGGGGGGGGGGGGGGGGAGCTGTGTAAGATTAAGGGTGACTACGGGTAATCCCTGATTCCTTTTTGCCATTTGTTTATGTAAACATGCGGGTTGAGGTTTGGGGGTTGGTGGACGGATGGGATCGTTGTTATTATGGGGACTGACATATCTTGCTGATTATTGTTTCTTGTTGGTGGATGTAAATGTGGGAGAAAATGTGAAAAAGGAGAATTTAAAAAAAAGAAGAAAAAAAAAATGAATGACACGGTTGGTGGACAGCAGCAAACACTTGACTCCAACCCTCCATCCACCTCGTAAATGATGATAGCTGGCAAGGGTTCCTGTCGTAATTCTTTCTGTGGTGCCTAAACAACAGACCCTCTGTAGAGTCTCGAGAGTAATGGAGGCAAGCTGAGGGTTCAGGCACATGGCTGTCATGATACCAGTCAATCCACAATGCCTCCATATTCAGTATGAATGAGAGGGACACTCATCTCTGCTCCTGCAGGATATCCTTCACTTGGGAAGGATGGGGTAGGGATGCCACATCTGGATGGAAGGCAGGTATGGGGTTTGGCACTGGCTTACTGGCTCAGGGATGGAGGTGAATCTCTAACAAATATGCTCACAAGACAGTTTCCTTACCTCTTGCAGCTTCCATGTTGCCGATAACTCCAGAGGGACATCAATAGCCTGGGCCTCAGCAAGGCCTGGCCTTCCACACATCTCCGATTATCAGTGGCTTTGGCTGTCACAGCCTCCGACAGCCGCTCAGGTGCTTCTGTGATCACCGGCTTGTGCCCCTGAATTAATACCCACCGATGTGACTATCTGTCCTGCTGGAGGGTGCAGGGGAATGATCCGACACAGCATTCTCAGAGGATCTCTCCTACTCCTCAGAGGTACTGGCTGTCCCCCCTGCTTCTCCAGATCTCTGATCATTGGCGTAATTCTGACCTGCAAGAGAGAACAGATAGACTGAAGGATTATGACCTTCTCACTACAGCATCCCACTAACCTGAGTGTTGAGTGCCATGTCTCTGATGGTGAGCACGTGAGCACTGTTCTACATATGTGTGCCATACACACCTTATGCACTTGTACTCATTCACTCTGCCGCTTGGGTTTACACTCCTGTCTTGCCATCAGCCCTGGCGCTCTGTCAGCTCCAATGTCGCCTCCTCCAGAGTGTTCGGATGGACAGGTACAGCAATACTCCACTGGTCTTCGCCCTTTCCTTCATATTACAGGTTCTTTCCTGCTGCGAGTACAGAGATGAATGTTGTTATTTCCCCATGGAGATAAGGACAACACCTCTGCTGTGTGGGAGGCCCAGGTTCCATGATAGGTTGGATTGTTGGTGGGTGGGGGGGGCGGTGCGGTGGGCACAGGACTGCCTCCTACAAGTATCTTCTCTCAAGGGACCTTGTGCTGATCATAAATGACAGGTGGGCACCTCTCAACGAGATGCTACCATTCCTCTGACAGGATAAGCTGCTGTCTGACCCCATTGTGATCTCTGTCAAACCCTACTTGGCCGGGGGGGGCGGGGGGGGCACGTCTCCTCCTGTCGTCCCAGGGAAGAGAGGCCCCATTTTAGCCTAGCAGCCAGGAGAACATGCGGGGAGGCATCATCAAACCAAAGGGCCACCCAGGGTCTTCCATTTGCCATTGTGGTTGCAGCTTTCCATTCAGTCCCCTGATCACGAGGAAACGGTGAATGCTGGGCTGCCAACCCTTAAATATGGAGCCAGCTGATTTAACGCCAGCTGACTCGGTCCATACCACCTTGCTTACCCCTCTGTAGAACATAGAACACACAGTGCAGATGGAGGCCATTCAGCCCATCGAGTCTGCGCAGACCTCACTTCCACCCTATCCCCGTAACCCAATAACCCCTCCTCAGCTTTTTGATCACTAAGGGCAATTTATCATGGCCAATCCACCTAACCTGCACGTCTTTAGGCTGTGGGAGGAAACCGGAGCACCCGGAGGAAACCCACGCAGACACGGGGAGAACGTGCAGACTCCGCACAGCCAGTGACCCAGCGGGGAATCGAATCTGTGACCCTGGCGCTGTGAAGCCACAGTGCTAACCACTTGTGCTACTGTGCTACCCTGTAGTGTAAGTGGATGGTCCCAGGGTTAATTGGCCAGCTGCTGGTTGCCTGATCAGGAGTCGCTCCCATTCCTGGTCCTGCTGCTGGGGTTCCATGGCCAAGCTGCAAAATTCAGCCCACTGTTTCCATGACGAAAGCATTTGAAACACATTTAACACATCATGATGACAAATGCCACTTGCTTCTCAGTATCAATTGCTTCCGTGCCAACAGTGCTTCAGTTAGTAGCCAGCAGTTTGTGCATCCGGGTTCCATGGTGCAGACCTGAGAGAGTGCTGCCCTATTGGAGGTGTGTTTTTCAAATGAGATGGTAATCTGAGGCCTTGTCCGCCCCATCAGGTGGATATAAAGGATCCCCTGCACTGTCTTGAAGAAGAGCAGAGGGTGGTGGGGGGGGACTCCCTGGCACCCTGGCTGATGTTTACCCCTCAATTAACATCAGAAAAAAGATTCTGTGTCTGTGGTCAGTATCCCTTTGCCGTTTACGGGATCTTGTTGCGCACAAATTGGCTACTTGAGTTCCTCTATTACAACAGTGACCACACTGCGAATTCACTTCATTGGCTATAAAGCATGTTCTAGTGGTTGTGGAAGGCGCTATATAAATGCAAGCCTTTAATTTTTGCAAACAAAGTAGCATTTACCAATGACTTTTTACATTTAAAAAAGAAGCAAAAATAATCACTGAGCTCTCCCATTTCACACAGGGAGATAGCTGCTGCCAGCTGGCCATAGACAGATGAACCCTGAAACTGCAGATTTTGTGGATATTTGAACGAGTTGAAAAACCTGCATCAGGTTAGCAACTTGAAACTGCAGACGACCAATGGACAACCCGTGCTATCGTATGTTCTGAGCTGTATATTCCCACGTTGCAGACACAGAAACTTCGAAAGTTCCTCCTATTGACCGGAACCAATCTCAGAATGTACGGGCCATTCTATCAATGACCTTACACTTCTGTTCAATTTACCTTGCTTAGCTTCAAAGGAAATATTGCATTGTCTAACTGGTTTGCACAGTCCCATTGCCAGTGCCTTGAGCTGTGAAACTTTGAGTTTCCTCATTACTTTCAGGGCAAGGCCTGTGGGAATGACAGTGCTCAATGGTAGGGTTGTATCTCAGGATCTTGACTGCCGGTTGTGTTGCCCAGCAGCTTTTATTCTCAAACCTTTCAGCAATCTCCAAGCTACTCTTCATTACGTATCATTGTTGGGTTTTTTCCCACTTGCAACCTCCTGTGTTAGTCCAAGTCTCTAATTCATCAAGCGATCATCTTTTAGGACATGGTTTTCCAAAGTCAGGGTCATGGCCCACGGGTGAGTCATGGGTTGGTGTCAGGAGGACCATGGAGCTCGCTTCCCGCCATTCCCGCCCAACAGCCGCTACCGGCTTTTACATCGAGAATTGTGGCCGCTGCCATCTTTTAAATGGAGATACATTAGGCTGCGTGGAGTCTTCCAGCCAGAAGCGGCAGCAGAGAGCAGATTACATGCCTTGCGCGTAGAATTGACATGAAGCACCATCCAGATACATGCTTTTGGCGCCAAAGCAGAGAGCAGAGTTGCTTCAATTATGGTTTCTTAAAAGTGAGAGAATGCAAGAAACTCAAATGGGCAGTTTACCTCATGGACAGGATCTCACAACAGAATCTGCTAGAGAGAACTGCTCAGGAGAGTCCAGGGCAGTATAGAGCAGTGCTAATGTTAGAGCTCCAAGGCCTCTGGTTAACGGCCCTGAAAAAAGAAACTTAACTTGGAAAGTAGTCTTTTAATTTGGAGTCAGCTCTAAGTTAATGACTGATTCTGTGGCCGAAACCTGAAAAGGAATTTTTCACACACCACTTCTCTTTCAAAATCTGAAACTTTTCCTCTCATTTGCCAGTACTTCACTCCATATAACATACATGGGCTTTGCCTCATTATTTGCATTGTCACAAGTGACAAATCCATACCTCTTTATACTTCTTTATTCCAAGTTAAGTTTTTTTTCCAGAACTGTTAACCAGAGACCCTGGGGTTTTAACGCTACCACTGCTCTGTCCCACTCTGACTCTCCTGTGCAGATCTCTCAGGCGCAATGGTTGACCTCATTCGCCTTCTCGTGAGCCGAGACCAGCCTCCCACTCCGCACCCTAATCTGGACAATCTCCCTTTCTGACGCTCGTTTCCTCAGTTGATATGTCAGGAGCTGACTTGCCTTCTTCCCGTACTCGTAAATTGTCCCTTTAGTTCACCTCAACTGTTGCATCGCCTATACATGGAGATCAGATCGAACTGCGTTTGCAGTTTTTTTTCTCTCCGCTAATAGCTCTTGTGATGGATTGTTCACATTCCTGCGATCAACCTCTGTAATATCGTCCACCAGTTTTTCCTTCTACATGTGCCTTAAAAGACAATTTCTCCCCTACATACTACCTTCAGTGCCTCCCATAATATTGGGGGTGAGACCTCCCCATAATCATTGTTCAAAATATAATCCTGGATAGCCCCTGGGATCATTGCACAGAACCCCAGGGCTGCTAGCATATCTACATCTAACCCCCACCCCTTGAGACACCCCTGGCCTACCTCCAACTCCAGGACCACCCAATGCGTGGTTATGGTCAGAAATGACCACTGCTGAGTACTCAGGTTTCTTCACCCATGTCAACAGCACCTGACACATTACAAAGTAACCAATTCTGGAAAACATAACAGAGGGCTGGATTCTCCGATCGGCGACACCAAAATCGCAATCGGCGATCGGCCAGAGAATGCGTTTTTACGCTGGAATGGGGGAGCGGAGCCGTTTTTCTGATGATCCGCCCCCTCAAAAACGCCCCCTTGAGTACGCCGCACGGCATCTGGGCAGGTCCGGGACGTCACCTGAGGCCCTCTCCGATGCTCCGCCTCTGATGGGCCGAGTCCCCGATGGCGTGGTGTGCGTTTCCTTACAGCTTTCGGGGACCTTGTGTGGCGGCTACGGACTGTGTCCAGCGCCGCCACAGTTGTGGGGGAGTCATTCCACTGGCAGGGGGATTTCAGTGGGGGCTGGGGGGACTGGTGGGGGGTGGTCCGGGGTTGGCGAGCGGGTTACAGAGGGACAGTTTTTGGCAGGCTGCGTCCGCATGTGGCCGGCGCCATGTTGTACGGCGCGGCCACCTCAGGTATCTTCAGGTAAAGCCGGGGGCTTTACGCGGCGCCGACATTTTGGGTGTAAGACCAGACGGATCCTGCGGACGTAGACACAGAATCGGAGAATCCGCCCAGAGTTCTCCCACCGATGCCCGAACCACCATTGGTCTGCCTTCCCCATTTCCTCCATAAGTGCAATTAACGCCTTCTCCATAGCCCCTGGGACCGACCACTTTGGCCTAGAGCGATCCACTCTCGGGTCTAACATGCAGTTCATGACCCCGTCACCTCCCCTCCCCCTCCCCCAAAACAAGTTGATGGGTAGCTTGATCTGGTATTGCTGCCAGAAACCGCTTCATGAACATTGTATCGTCCCAATTCGGGGCGTATACATTCACCAACACCAGCTGTTTCCCTTCTAATATTCCCATGACTATAACATACTGCCCACATCTGCTACTACCTTCTCCAAACAAAGCTACACCCCTCGGGCCCTGCTGTCAAACTCTGAATGGAAAACTTGGCTCACTCAAGCCTTCCGAAGCCGCGCCAGATCCCGCTCGCGCATGTGGGTCTCCTGGAGAACCATCATGTCCGCCCCAGACTCTTTAGATGGGCAAAAACCTGTGCTTTTTTGACTGACCCCCCCCCCCAGGCCCCGCACATACCAGGTGACCACCCTCGTTGGGAGTCTTTCACCCCCCCCCCTCAGCCTCGAATCAGCCATTACCACTGCGCTAGGCCATAGCTTCACCAATGATTTCCGGGCCACAGGCCCACCTAAGATGGCGACCCGTCCCACCCAAGTGGTGGAACAAAGAAAAATTCCTGGTAACTGTCAGCACGCGGCAGCTCATTCTGTCACGGCTTCTGCCTCAAGGTCCGGTGTGCCCCGTCCAGCTCTGGTGCAGCAACACCTCCTCGCCGCTTATCAGCTGAGAGAACTTCGCAGAGAAGTATTTGGTCGGCCTTGAGCCCTCGACTCCGTCCGGCTGACCCACCAGCCTTAGGTACATGCACCTGGACCTGTTCTCCGTACCATCAAGTTTTGCCTTGAAGCACTTATTTCTGTCTCCGACAATCACCATTTCGGCTTCCAACGATGCGAGCCGATCTTCGTGCTGAGACAAGGCTTCCTCCACGTCTTTTAACGTCTCAGCCTGCTCACCTACCGCCTTAGTCATCTTGCCCAGCCGCTTCTTGACCGGACCCAAAGCCTCCTCCCCCATAGGTTTAAATGATATCCTCATTTCTTGGCCATGCTTCTGCAATTGCTCATCCATCTCATCACCAAACTTCTCCAGTTCTTTTGCTATCACCCCAAACATCATATTGAGGGTAATGGGTGCGGCCACATCCCTCAACATCTTTGTTTAATCCTTGTTTGGGCTCGGCACTTGTAATTTCCCTCCTCTGCCTCTCCTCATCGTCGACCTCCACGTGCCCTGATTCACTTTCGCTTGCTCCGCTGGGCCGTCGGGTTAGATCCCCAAAATTCCTCAAAAATAGGGGCAAAAAACCTGATGTAGCGGGGCCTGCATGGCAGCCACCCAAGGTGCCACTGGCTGTTATATGCCGCTACGACTGAAGTCCATCTTCCAAGATTTTTTGACTCGGGAACCATTCCTACCGATTGGAGGGCAGCAAATGTAGCCCCGATATTTAAAAAGGGAAGTAGAGAGAAAACAGGGAATTATAGACCAGTCAGTTTGACGTTGTTAGTGACAAAAAGTTTCGTATCCATTATCAAAGATTTAATAGCAGAGCACCTGGAAAACAGTGGCAGGCTTGGATTTACCAAAGGGAAATCATGCTTGACAAATCCTCTGGAATTCTTTAAGGATGCAACAAGTAGAGTTGATGAGGGGGATGAACTGAATGTGGTTTGTTTAGACTTTCAGAAGGCTTTCAACATAGTCCCACATAAGAGATTAGCGTGAAAAATTAAAGTGCGTTGGGTTTGGGAGTAATATATTGAGATGGATAGAAAACTGATTGGCAGACAGGAAATAAAAAATAGGAATAAACGGGTCTTTTTCTATATGGCAAGCAGTGGCTGGTGAGGTACTGCAGGGGTCGGTGCTGGGACTCCAGCTATTCACAAGATATATATATTAATGATTTAGATGAGGGAGCTAAACTAAATGTAATATCTCCAAATTTGCAGATGACACAAAGTTGGGTAGGAGGGTAAACTGTGAGGAGGATGCAGAGATGCTTCAGTGTGACTTGGACAAGTTGAGTGAGTGGGCAAAAGCATGGCAGATTCAGTATAACCTGGATAAATATGAGGTCATCCACTTTGGTAGCAAAAACAGGAAGACAGATGATTATATGGGCAGCACGATAGCACAGTGGTTAGCAGTGTTGCTTCACAGTGCCAGGCATCCAGGTTCGATTCCCGGCATGGGTCACTGTCTGAGCGCAGTCTGCACATTCTTCCTGTGTCAGCCTGGGTTTCCTCTGGGTGCTCCGGTTTGCTCCCACAAGTCCTGAAAGACATGCTGTTAAGTGAATTGGACATTCAGAATTCTCCCTCATGTACTCGAATAGGTGACTAGGGGCTTTTCACAGTAACTTCATTGTAGTATAAATGTAAGCCTACTTGTGACAATAATAAGGATTATCTGATTGACTATTGATTAAGAGGTTACTTCACTTGAACAGCTAGGGTTACACTTGAAGGTGTACCTGAGCAAAAGACCCTAGCTGTTCAAGTGAAGGCAAGCATCCAGCCGAGGGCAGTAGAGTGGAGCTGCTGATTGGCTGTTGTGGGGAAAATTTGCATACCTCTGCTGTGGTCACCCTAACTTGAAGGTGGTTTGTGGAGGAGCTGTTGTCAAGTGACACTTAAACCCGAAACACTTCTTCAGTGTTTCCCTCCCTACCCCCTCCACTAACCAAAAAAAACCAACCGCTGGAAAGATCAAGAGGAAGGCTCGAGGGCAGGTAGAAGTAGAAAGAAGTTGAACTGTGACATCACAGCCTGCAGGTAAGGGATTGGCTGGTGACTGGTAAGTAGTTTTTCTTTTATTTTCCCTCAGGTGTTATCGTGCAGGGCGCAGAGGTTGCTGAGTGAGTGCTTGCTGAGAAGGGGAGTGAATAACAGGTAAGCTCTTTCTTTCTTTTTCTTTGTTTTATCTAGAGGGGATGGTAGGGAAGGTAGTGCAATGTTCCTCCTGCAGAATGTTTGAGGTGAGGGACGCCGTCAGTGTCCCTGCTCATTTCATCTGTGGGAAGTGCACCCATCTCCAACTCCTCAGAAACCGCATTAGGGAACTGGAGCTGGAGCTGGATGAACTTCGAATCATTCGGGAGGCAGAGGTGGTCATAAATAGAAGCTTCAGGAATGTAGTTACTCCAAAGAATAAAGATAGATGGGTGACGGTGAGAGGGGCTGGGAGGAAGCAGTCAGTACAGGGATCCCATGTGGTCGTTCCCCTTAGTAACAAGTATACCGCTTTGGATACTGTTGGGGGGGGGGGACTTACCAGGGGTAAGCCATGGGGTACAGGTCTCTGGCTCAGTGTCTGTCCCTGTTGCTCAAAAGGGATGGGGGGAGAGGAGTAGAGCATTAGTCATTGGAGACTCCATATTTAGGGGGATAGATAGGAGATTCTGTGGGAATGAGAGAGACTCGCGGTTGGTGTGTTGCCTCCCAGGTGCCAGGGTCCGTGATGTCTCAGATCGTGTTTTCGGGATCCTTAAGGGGGAGGGGGAGCAGCCCCAAGTCATGGTCCACATAGGTACCAACGACATAGGTAGGAAAAGGGATAGGGATGTAAGGCAGGAATTCAGGGAGCTAGGGTGGAAACTTATATCTAGAACAAACAGAGTTATTATCTCTGGGTTGTTACCCGTGCCACGTGATAGCGAGACGAGGAATATGGAAAGAGAGGAGTTGAACACGTGGCTACAGGGATGGTGCAGGAGCGAGGGTTTCAGATTTCTGGATAATTGGGGCTCATTCTGGGGTCGATGGGACCTCTACAAACGGGATGGTCTACACCTGGACCAGATGGGGTACCAATATCCTGGGGGGGGAAATTTGCTAATGCTCTTCGGGAGGGTTTAAACTAGTTCAGCTTGGGAACCTGAATTGTCGCTGCAGTATACAGGAGGTTGAGAGTAGTGAGGTCATGAGTAAGGTTTCAAAGTTGCAGGAGTGTACCGGCAGGCAGGAAGGTGGTTTAAAGTGTGTCTTCTTCAATGCCAAGAGCATCCGGAATAAGGTGGATGAACTTGCGGCATGGGTTGGTATCTGGGACTTCGATGTTGTGGCCATTTCGGGAGACATGGATAGAGCAGGGACATAGAACATAGAATATTACAGCGCAGTACAGGCCCTTCGGCCCTCGATGTTGCGCCGACCTGTGAAACCACTCTAAAGCCCATCTACACTATTCCATTATCATCCATATGTTTATCCAATGACCATTTAAATGCCCTTAATGTTGGCTTAATGATCGCTGTGCTCCTCTGATCCCGGCCTCTCCCGGAGTTTAGTGGTTGCACCACTGGCAACTGTGCCTTCAGCTGCCGTGGATCTAACTCTGGAACACTCTCCCTAAACCTCCACCTTTCTATTCTCCTGCGGTGCTACTTAAAACTTACCTCTTTGGTCATCTACCCGAAACATTAGCTCTGTTCTCTCTCAAGATGCTGTCCGACCTGCTGAGATTTTCCAGCATCTTTTGTTTTTGTTCCTTGGTATGTGGTTTAGTTTCATTTTTATAATGTTAATAGGTGTCTTGGAACATTTAATTACATTAAAGGCACCATGGAAATACAAATTGCTGTTGTTAGTGAAGGTTAACATTTGCCACACAGCAGATAACAAGCTGATCAGGAGGAACCGAAACAATGAGCAAAGCAACTCATGATGTGTGAAATTCACCTGCATTCGTCACAGCAGAACATCTTTCAGATACCCACGCACACAATGCAAGTGTCATTTGTACTGGAACAAACTCTATTATTAGCCCCAATAGAAAGCATCCAAGCAGGAATGGTTGTTAGAGGTGCTGGGGTTTAGATATTTCAGTAAGCTCAGGGAAGGTGGTAAAAGAGGGGGAGGGGTGGCATTGTTAATCAAGGACAGTATTACGTGGCAGAAAGGACGTTTGATGAGGACTCGTCTACTGAGGTAGTATGGGCTGAGGTTAGAAACAGGAAAGGAGAGGTCACCCTGTTAGGGATTTTCTATAGGCCCCCGAAAAGTTCCAGCGATGTAGAGGAAAGGATTGCAAAGATGATTCTGGATAGGAGCGAAAGCAACTGGGTAGTTGTCATGGGGGACTTTAACTTTCCAAATATTGACTGGAAACACTATAGTTCGAGTACTTTAGATGGGTCCATTTTTGTCCAATGTGTGCAGGAGGGTTTCCAGACACAATATGTAGATAGGCCAACGAGAGGCGAGGCCACATTGGATTTGGTACTGGGTAATGAACCAGGACAGGTGTTAGATTTGGAGGTAGGTGAGCACTTTAGCGATAGTGACCACAATTTGATTACGTTTACTTTAGTGATGGAAAGGGATAGGTATATACCGCAGGGCAAGAGTTATATCTGGGGGAAAGGCAATTATGATGCGATGAGGCAAGACTTAGGATGCATCGGATGGAGAGGCAAACTGCAGGGGATCGGCACAATGGAAGCTTGTTCAAGGAACAGCTACTGCGTGTCCTTGATAAGTATGTACCTGTCAGGCAGGGAGGAAGTGGTCGAGCAAGGGAACCATGGTTTACTAAAGCAGTCGAAAAACACTTGTCAAGAGGGAGAAGGAGGCTTATGTAAAGATGAGACATGAAGGTTCAGTTAGGGTGCTCGAGAGTTACAAGTTAGCTAGGAAGGACCTAAAGAGAGAGCTAAGAAGAGCCAGGAGGGGACATGAGAAGTCTTTGGCAGGTAGGATCAAGGATAACCCTAAAGTTTTCTATAGATATGTCAGGAATAAACGAATGATTGGGTAAGAGTGGGGCCAGTCAAAGACAGTAGTGGGAAGTTGTGATTGGAGTCCGAGGAGATAGGAGAGGTGCTAAATGAATATTTTTCATCAGTATTCACACAGGAAAAAGGCAATGTTGTCGCGGAGAATACTGAAATTCAGGCTACTAGACTAGAAGGGCTTGAGGTTCATAAGGAGGAGGTGTTAGCAATTCTGGAAAGTGTGAAAATAGATAAGTCCCTTGGGCCGGATGGGATTTATCCTAGGATTCTCTGGGAAGCTAGGGAGGAGATTGCTGAGCCTTTGGCTTTGATCTTTAAGTCATCTTTGTCTACAGGAATAGTGCCAGAAGACTGGAGGATAGGAAATTTTGTCCCCTTGTTCAAGAAGGGGAGTAGAGACAACCCCGGTAACTTATAGACCAGTGAGCCTTTCTTCTGTTGTGGGCAAAATCTTGGAAAGGTTTATAAGAGATAGGGTGTATAATCATCTGGAAAAGAATAATTTGATTAGAGATAGTCAACACGGTTTTGTGAAGGGTAGGTCGTGCCTCACAAACCTTATTGAGTTCTTTGAGAAGGTGACCAAACAGGTGGATGAGGGTAAAGCAGTTGATGTCGTGTATATGGATTTCAGTAAAGCGCTTGATAAGGTTCCCCACAGTAGGCTACTGCAGAAAATACGGAGGCATGGGATTCAGGGAGATTTAGCAGTTTGGATCAGAAATTGGCTCGCTGGAAGAAGACAAAGGGTGGTAGTTGATGGGAAGTGTCCAGACTGGAGTCCAGTTACTAGTGGTGTACCACAAGGATCTGTTTTGGGGCCACTGCTGTTTGTCATTTTTATAAATGACATGGAGAAGGGCGTAGAAGGATGGGTGAGTAAATTTGCAGATGACACTAAACACGGTGGAGTTGTGGACAGTGCGGAAGGATGTTACAAATTACAGAGGGACATAGATAAGCTGCAGTGCTGGGCTGAGAGGTGGCGAATGGAGTTTAATGCAGAAAAGTGTGAGGTGATTCATTTTGGAAGGAATAACAGGAAGACAGAGTACTGGGCTAATGGTAAGATTCTTGGCAGTGTGGATGAGCAGAGAGATCTCGGTGTCCATGTACATAGATCCCTGAAAGTTGCCACCCAGGTTGAGAGGGTTGTTAAGAAGGCGTACGGTGTGTTAGCTTTTATTGGTTGAGGGATTGAGTTTCGGAGCCATAAGGTCATGTTGCAACTGTACAAAACTCTGGTGCAGCCGCATTTGGAGTATTGCATGCAATTTTGATCGCCGCATTATAGGAAGGATGTGGAAGCATTGGAAAGGGTGCAGAGGAGATTTACCAGAATGTTGCCTGGCATGGAGGGAAGATCTTATGAGGAAAGGCTGAGGGACTTGAGGCTGTTTTCGTTAGAGAGAAGAAGGTTCAGAGGTGACTTAATTGAGGCATACAAGATGATCAGAGGATTGGATAGGGTGGACAGTGAGAGCCTTTTTCCTCGGATGGTGATGTCTAGCATGAGGGGACATACCTTTAAATTGAGGAGAGATAGATATAAGACAGATGTCAGTGTTGGTTCTTTACTCAGAGAGTAGTAAGGGCGTGGAATGCCCTGCCTGCAACAGTAGTGGACTCGCCAACACTAAGGGCATTCAAATGGTCATTGGATAGACATATGGACGATAAGGGAATAGTGTAGATGGGCTTTAGAGTGGTTTCACAGGTCGGCGCAACATCGAGGGCCGAAGGGCCTGTACTGCGCTGTAATAGTCTATGTTCTATGTTCTAAGAGAGGGAAATGTGTAACAAGACCTGGATATCTTCGTATACCAGTCGTTGAGTGTAAGCATGCAGGTGCAGCAGATGGTAAAGGAGGCAAATTGTATGCTGGCCTTCAGAGCAAGAGGTTTTGAGTACAGGAGCAGAAATGTCTTGCTGCAATTATACAGGGCCTTGGTGAGTCCACACCTGGAATAGTGTGTGCAGTTTTGGTCTCCTTATCTGAGGAAGGATGTTCTTGGAACAGAAGGAGTGCAGAGGAGGTTTACCAGACTGATTCCTGGGATAGTGGGACTGACATATGAAGAGAGATTGAGTCAGTTATGATTATATTCGCTGGCGTTTAAAAGAATGAGGAGGGATCTCATAAAAGCCTCTAAAGTTCTAACAGGCCGTGGCAGGGTAGATGCAGAAAGGATGTTCACGATGGTGGGGAAGTCTAGAACCCGGGGGCCTGAGGATACAGGGCAAGCCATACTTCTAGATTTTTTTCTAGTCTAAGGCGTAAATTTTTACTTTTGTGACATGTCAGGTGAGGACAGCCGAGTGGAATGTGTGGCCTATCACATGTGGGGAGTCTGAGTCCCGACCAGTGTCCTAGATGACTACATGTGTGGGAAGTGCTCCCAGCTGCAAAAAATAGAGCTCGGAGCTTGAACAGCAGCTGGAGAGACTGTGGTGCATTCGCGATGCTGAGTGTTACGTGGATAGCATGTTTAGAGAGGTGGCTACATCGCAGCTCAAGGGGCGAGAGGAAAAAAGGAATGGGTGACCACCGGGCAATCCAGGGAGAACAGGCAGGCAGTGGAGGAGTCCCCTCGGGCCCTGCTCACAAATTGGTATTCCGTTTTGGAAGCTGATGAGGACGCTGGTACCTCAGAGGAGTACAGTCAGAGCCAAGCTTCTCAAGCGGCTTGGCTGTACAAGGGGAGAGGAAGGTGAAAGGAAGAGCAATAGTAATAGGCATTCATTAGTCAGGGGAGCAGGCAGGCGTTTCTGCCGCCAAAGATGCGACTCCAGGATGGTATGTTGGCTCCCTAGTGCCAGGGTCAGGGATGTCACTGAGCGGCTGCAGGGTATCTTTGAGGGGGAGGGTGAAAAGTCAGAGGTCATGGTACATGTTGGTACCAATGATATAGGTAGAACGTAGGATGGGTTTTTGCATGAAGAATTTAGGGAGCTAAGCAGTAGATTAAAAAGCAGGAAAATGCAGGGGCTCTGGTGCACATTTTTAATTCCTCTCTGGTCATAGGAGGTGGCGGGGGGGGCGGGGGGTGGGGGGTGGGGGGGAGAGCGCCAGAGGATTGGAGAACAGCTAATGTTGTTCCACTTTTCAAGAAAGATGGTTGAGATAAACCAAGGAATTACAGACTGGTGAGTCTCACGTCAGTGGTAGGGAAACTACTGGAAAACATTCTGAAGGAGAGTGGGTTATGTTAGCGCAGGACAGAACATTGGTTAGGCCACAGCTGGAGCTGGAGTCCTGTGTGCAATTCTGGCCACCTCACTATAGGAAGGAGGTGATTGCACTGGAGGGGACGCAGAGGAGCTTTACCAGGATGTCGCATGGGATGGAACATCTGAGCTGTAAGGAGAGACTGCACAGGCTGGGATTGTTTTCTTTAGAGCAGAGAAGGTTGAGGGGGGTATGAATGAGGTGTATAAGATTATGAGGTGTTTGGACAGAGTAGAGTGAGCAGCTGTTCCCTTGGTTGAGGGGTCAATCACAAGGGGGCATGGTTTTAGGGTGAGGAGCAGGAGATTCCGAGGAGATTTGAGAAAAAAGAATTTAACTAATAGGGTGTTGAGAATTCGAATGCATTGCCTGGGAAGGTAGTGGAGGCTGGAAACCTCACAGCCTTTAAAAAACACTTGGATGAGAACTTGAAACACCGTCACACTCAAGGATATGGGACAAGTGGGGTTAGAGCAAGATTAGGGGTAGTTATTGTTGGTGCAGACTAGATGGGCCGAAGGGCCTTTTCTGCACTGTATGACTCTATGATTCTATTTAGGACTGAGTTGAGGAGAAATTTCTTCACCCAAGGAGTGGTAAGCCTGTTGAATTCGCTTCAACTGAAAGCAGTTGAGGCCAAAACATTGTGGGCGAGATTCTCCGTCCCGCCGCACCCGAAAACGGGTGCAGCGTGCCCCAGCTGGCAGTGGGATTCCTCGTCCCAGCAGCTGGCCAGTGGGGCTTCCCATTGTGGGCAACCCCATGCCGTTGGGAAATCCGTGGGCGTGAGTGCGCTGCCGGCAAAATGGAAGCTCCCACCAATGGAGAATCCCGCCCACGTATGTTTTCAAGAAGGCGTTCGATATAGATCTTGGGGCTAAAGGAATCAAAGGATATAGGTGAAAGTGGGAGCAGGTTACTGAGATGGGTGATCAGCAACGATCATAAGGAATGGTGGAGCAGGCTCGAGGGGCTGAATGGCCTCCTCTTGCTCCTAGTTTCTATGTTCCTATGTGACCAAGAGGCCCTTGTGCTGTGCACCTCTCCCCAACCTCCGAGTGACCTCCTCTCTTGGAATGGTTGGGAAGCCATCCGAAGGGATTTGGATAAAATTCATTCTGCGTCAGTGGACAGGAAACGAACATGTCAGTGTGGCTACCCACTAACAGCTATATTTGCTGACAAGTCTGTTACAGACTCACAGATTAAACATCAACTCTGCAAAGCACGATCAGCTGGATATAAGGCAAGATGACACACTAATTAGAGTCAAATACATTGCTGTGTTCAGACAACAATGTGAGCAATGGACCACCACACATTCCACTATAGGCACATGCAGGGGACATCAGCTTACAAACAGACAGGCTGTGCGTCGCTGGAAAGAATTAAGCTCCGTTTTAACGGAAAGCTAAACTGAGAACATTTTCATTGATGCCTTGCATTCCTTCTGCAAATTATCTGCAACTGCCTCCTTAAGCATACATAATTTCTTCATCGATGTCAGTTCGGTCCCATAGCATAAACAGGACAGGAAGGCGCCCAGCTTACATGAAAGGACTGTTTTCATTGTACTGTGCATGAGTTATCAGTGAATTGATTTAACATAGATGGGATAATGATTGTGCTTGCTGATGTTAGTTCCCAGACATGTCAGCCTAACCGTGTTGTCTACACAAACTGGTTAAATAGACACTTTTCTGAACACTTCTGAACAACATTTGCTGCCAAGAAAGTATTATTAGCTGAGTTTTTCCTGAGTCGTTTTGTTGTATTCTCCCCTTGAGTATGGGGATTATAGGGTTAAAAGTTCCTAATTTAAAGTGACACCACACTGCTGTATAATACTGAGAGCACGAGATGCAGTCCCTTGGATATGTTAGGAACATTCAAAATATTAGGAACAAGAGTAGGTCATCTAGCCTCTCAGCTAAAAGCTAATCGACACCTCAGCTCTTTGAAAAATATCAACCTCTGCCTTGAAGGCTTCAGTTGTCCCAGCATTCACAATCTTTTGGGGGGAAAGCTCTGCTGCCCTGGGTGGGGAAAAAGTACCTCATGATTTCCTGTCTAAATGGCCTTGGTGTTATTCAGAAATGAAAGGCTGAATACTCCGTTTTGCGACCCCGGACGTGAGAATCGTGATCGGGCGGAGAATCGCACAAAATGGAAAAGATCCGATATGCGCCCGGTGCCGATTCCGACACCATGCTCTGGTCCCTCGCTGGTGGTGATATCGAGGGTTGCACCCCACGTCGGCAGATCCATGCAAAACCATCATTTGCGTGGATTTTAATACCATTAGCGGTGATGCTTCATGCTCCACCCGTCCACAATGCTCCACCGCACTTAGGCCGAGGTGTCGCGGGTGTGAATTGGTGCGAGTATTTACAAGCGGTGCCTGGGCACCATGGCTGTGGAGGGGGAGCAGGAAGCTAGAAAAATGCCTCAAGGGTTGCCAGCCTTGCTGGGGGGTGGCTGCCCGCGCCAGGGGCAGTTGCGGTGATCAACCCGGGATGTCCCTCTCGGGGTGGGGGTGGCCTGGCTCAGACCGCCATTGCTGCAGATTGTGTTTTAAACACACCCCTCTGGTGCTACTTACAGGGTCCTGGCTGATCACACTGCTGAATGCTCCCTGTGTCCTGTGGATGTTCAGGGAGCCTCTGGTCATCTGGGAGCCCATCCAGACCGTCCCTCTGGACACGTGTATGCCCCAGCTGTTTCATCAAGGAGATGGGCATGGCCAAGCTCAATCAGGGGCCCACCAGGTGTTAGCACTCCTCAGTGCAATCTTCTGAAGAGCTGCCCCACTGCAGAGGAAGCAGGTGATCAGCAGAGGACACCCCAACCAGAGGACACCTGCACCGTGACCTACAGAACCCTCCCTGGTTCTCTGCCCCTCTCAGGACTGAGGCCTCACCAGTGATCCCCACCACTCCAGATCACCAGCTGCCTCCTCCTGGTGAGGTTGGCAGCACTGAATGACTCTGCCACCATCTCCCAGGCGCAGTTCAGGAGGGCAGGCTTGAGTCTGCGGCCCACCTTGGGGAAGAGGGTGTCCCTCTTCTCACTTGCATGGAGCTGTGGTTCCACCTCGGACTCCCAACCTCGAGGGGCAGGTCTTCTGTGAGACATCCTCATGGCTGTAGCGAGAGTGAGGTAAGTGGAACACTTAAAAAAAGCTCCAACAGCCAGGTTATTTAGTGCTAACTCTGGCCCCAGCAGTTACAATGCCTGCTGGGCCGGGAATAGCTCTCAATTCTCACCGGTAGGGCGCTGGACCATTAGCATGTCCTGACTCCCTTACCGAATAGCGCCCCCCAACGGAAGTGTGAATAGCATGCTATTCAGTCCCGGCCGCAATTCGGCTCCCAAACGGATAATTCCAGACAATATCCCGATATTTTGATTCCCCTACTGAAGGAATATTTTCACCATATTTTCCCTTTCAAATGTTTCAAATAACTTGATCTGATCACGTGGTTTTCAAGAGATTACAGTGGCCGGGATTCTCCGATCCCTCGGCCAAGTTCTGACGCCGGCGTCAAAAGCGGCGCGAGCCACTCCGGCATCAATGGGCCTCCGGGCCCAGGTATTCACCCCTTCCCAGGGGGCTAGCACGGCACCGGAGTGGTGTCCGCTGCTCCAGCCGGCCCGCCACAGCCGGCGCGAGTTCGCGTATGCCCGTGGGTTACCGTCTCCGCGCTGGTCCCGGGCAATGTGGCGGAGCCCTACAGGGGCCCGGCACGGAGGAACATAGGCCCCCCACGGAACCAGCCGGCCCGCCGATCGGTAGGCCCCGATCGCGGGCCAGGCCACCGTGGAGGCCCCCCCCCCCCCCCGAGTCGGATCCCCCCCGCCCCCCCACCAGTATGACACCCGCAGCCAGAACTCCGAGGTCCCGCCAGGTAGGACCGTACGTAGCCTACGCCGGCGGGACCCGGTCGAACTTGGCAGGCACTCGTCCCGTCGAGGCGCGGAGAATCGCCGGGGGGGGGGGCAGGGCGCTTTCAACGGCCCCTGAGAATCGGCGCCGGAGAATCAGCGTGCGGGCATAAGAGCGGCGTGGTGCGATTCTCACGCCCTCCTGACGATTCTCCGACCCGGCAGGGGGATCGGAGAATCCTGGCCTATGTTTTTCAATCTGTCCTCATGATTGAAACTGTTCATTACATGCCCTCCAAGGTCAATATATCCTTTCTGAGGTCTGAGGTCCAGTGTCCAAACTGAATATAATACTCCAGACGGGGGTCTGACCAAGGCTCTATACAGCTGAAGCATCATTTCCTCCCCTTTGTGTTCCAGCCCCCTTCTCATAAAGGCCAAAATACCATTAACCATTTAATTGCCCGTTGTACCAGTCTGTTTGATTTAAGTGTTTTTTAAAAATTACATTCTCAGGTCATTTTGCTCCTCTACAGTTCTGAGTTTCTCACCAATCAGAGAATATTCCAATTTGTCTTTCCTGAGTCCAAAGTGGGTGATCTCACACTTGCCTACACTCCGTTTGCCATAGTTTTGCCCATTCTTTTAAAACTTAATTTATGGGATATGGGCATCGCTGCCTAGGCCAGCATTTATTACCTATTCCTAATTGCCCTAGAGAAGGTGGTTTTGAGCTGCCTTCTTGAACCGCTGCAGTCCATGTGGTGTAGGTACACCCACCAGTGCTGTTAGGGCGGGAGTTCCAGGATTTTGACCCAGCGACAGTGAAGGAACAGTGATTATAGTTCCAAGTCAGGATGATGGGTGACTTGGAGGGGAACCTCCGATGGTGGTGCTCCCATGCGTTTGCTACCCTTGTCCTTCCCTTTATCTATCTAAATGCTTTTGTAACTTCCGCCCATCTGCAGTTCATCCAAATTTATTGTTATCTTCAGATGTCAATGTACAAATTTCTCTGTTCTTTCATCTAAGTTATTAATTAATCCGGTAAAACATTGAAGGTCCTGAACAGATCCCTTGGGAATAAGATTTGTCATTTTCCTTTCAACAGAGGATACCTTGTTGAAGAATGTTTTAAAGAGCTCATGGCATTATTAATAAGAGAGCAAGAGGTTGTCCTGGTCAACACATTCCCTTCCATCTAAACAGACTGATTCCTTGTTTATTTGTTGTCTCTGGGATTTTGCTATACACAAATTAGCTGCCACATTTGCTTATATAACAACAGTAAACTTCACTTCAAGAATATGAGTGGGTAAAATCCGTCCTCACCAAACAGGGTTGGAAAAGATTGCACATTGTGTAAAACAGGCTACTGATTGGCTCTGAGCCCAGTTCTCGCTGTTGGTTTTACCCACAAAGATGTTGTTCAGAGTTCCTGTATAATTGCAGGTCTTTCTTGCACAGAAGAGTAATGTGGAAACTGCACTGCAGGCCAATACGCCCACCTATTGGTTAAACACTCTGCACAGAAGAAGGACATTCAGTCAATTGTACCTGCGCCAGTCTAGATTCACATTGGAATTACTTACCCCAATTTAATCTCCTTAACTCTTTCCCTGTTTGTCTTCTCTCTTATTCCCTCTTAATTTGGTTAGGTTTCGGGTGGCACGTGGCGCAGTGGTTAGCACTGGGACAACGGTACTGCGGAGCCGGGTTCGAATCCCGCTCCTGGGTCACTGTCCATGTGGAGTTTGCACATTCTCCCCGTGTCTGCGTGGGTTTCACCCTCACAACCCAAAGATGTGCAGGTTAGGTGGATTGACCACGCTAAATTGACCCTTAATTGGAAAAAAAAATAATTGGGTACGCTAAATGTAAGAAAAAAAATTTGGTTTGGTTTCCCCATTGTAAGTTGTGGTAAGGTGTCGTATGTCACAATATCTTTGCATTTTTGATTCCAACTTTCAGTTGGAACTGAAAACATGGGAGACTCTCGAGGAAGATCAGCACAGTGCACTGATGTGATTTGTAGGTCAGACCAAAAGGTAAGTGAAATAAAAACAGAAAAGGCTGGGAAGCCTCAGCAGGTCTGGTAGCATCTGTGGAGAAACAAACGTTAACAGTTCAAGATGACTCTTCATCAGGATAAAAACAAATTACTGCGGATGCTGAAACCTGAAACCAAAGAGACTTGAAACCAAGGGAAACCAGCTTTGACAAAGGGTCATCTGGACTGGAAACATTGTTCGCTCTTTTCTCTCCCTACAGATGCTGCCTGACCTGCTGAGATTTTCCAGCATTTTCTCTTTGGACTTTTCATCAGACCTGGAACCAAATGAAACCATTGACACCTCAATGTGATATTATGGTCTGACATTCAAACACAAAGGACTTTAGATGTCTGAAACCACAGGTATGAAAAGCCACAGTCCAGAATGCTTACTGGTCACATGGTTAAGGCTGCCATCTTTGTTCCCTGTTTTTAAAACAGACCACGTTTAGAGTTTGTGTTCAGTTCTGGGCACCTCATTTAAGGAAGGATGTTAAAGCCCTGGAGAGAGTGCAGAGGAGATTTACTAGAATTATTCCAGGAATGAGGAATTTTAGATACAGGGAAAGATTGGAGAAATTGGGCTTGTGGTCCTTGGAGCAGAGAAGATTAAGAGGCAACCTTATTGAGGTGTTCAAAATTCTGAACAATTTTGACAGGGTAAAGAAGGATAATCTGTTTCCACCAATTGGTATGCCAGTGACTAGGAGTCACAATTTCAAGATGGTCAGCAAGAGAGCTAGGACTGAGATGATGGGAAATCCTTTCCCCAGAGTTGTTGGGGCCTGGGAGAGTGGTGGAGGTGGATCCCATAGGAAGTTTCAAAAGAAAGCTGGATATATATTTGAAAGTGCTGAATTTAGAGGGCTACGGAGATAGGGCTGGGGAATGGGTCTGGCTAGGATGCTCATTTGGGAGCCGGTGCAGACACGATGGGCAGAATGGCCTCCTTCTGTACTGTAAATAACAAACAAACAAACAAATAAGCACAGAATTCCATTCGAGAGTACACAAAACACCATCAAAGGGCATGCAACCGCTGCAGTCAGCTAAACAACCAAGGTACCCAACAGCAATACCTTGACAGAGAAAGAAGAATTCTCTTACATCCTGTTCCAACGGCAAGGTTACATGAGAGACCAACCTCCTGGCAGGTCAACTGCAGGAATCTTTGAAGTTACTGAGAAACCTGTGCTTATCAAGAACTTCAGTCCTGCCAAATCTCCAGCTCAACTAAGAAACTTTAGACTTGTGGTGAAAGTTGAATGAGTGATAAATTGCGTTCTCGTTAACCTCCTGGGCAAATGTGTAAGGACAAATAATCTTCCTCACATTTAAATACACAAAAGCTAGCTGCTGGAGGTCATTAAAAATTGAGTAAACCATTCCAAGAGTAAGTAAGCACACATATCTACATACAAACTTATTGACCACAGGCAATAAAAAAGAACCACATAAAATTTGTCAATAACCCGGCCCCCACTGCTTGCTGGGGGAGAGGATTCCAATTGAGAGAAGAAATTCCTTGACCATGGGCGGGATTCTCCATTGCCCGACGGCAATCTTGTAATCGGCGATCGGGCAGAGAATCAACTCCGACGCCGAAATCGGGGCCGGCGCCAGCCATGCCCCGCCCCCTCCGAAATGACTTAATCGCGTTGCGTGCCATTGCCACGGCATTGGCGCATCATGGGCCGGCCCTGCTGCGATGCTCCGCCCCCGATGGGCCGAGTTCCCGACGGCGAGGGCCACGTATGGACTCAGACGTGTGGGTACCTGGCATGGCAGCTGCGGACTGTATCCAGCGCCTCCACACTCGGCCGGGACCCGTGCCGCTGGCCGGAGGGGGCCTTCCGCAAGAGCTGCGGAGACTGGTGGGGGGTAGCCAGGGGATGAGCTGTGGGGTCGCGGATGGCGGGTCGGGTCTCTGCACGGCCGCCGCTATGTTGTACGGAGCGACCGCTGCGGGTCGTCAGCTGTGCCCATGCGCGGCCAGTGACCCGGCCATTCTCTGGCCGTTTTTGGCACGGGAGCCGGGAGTTTCACCCGCCGCCGGTGCTAGCCTCTCACCAGCCCTGGAATCGTTGAGGGTTCCACGCAGATTTTTGGGTTGTAAAAGACCACACATGCTCCGCTGGCATCAGCACTTAGCCGCTGAAACGGAGAATCCAGCCCCCTTTATTTTGAACCTATGTCCCCAGTTCTAGATTTCTACCCTCACAGTATTTGCCCTGTCAAGCACTCAGAATCTTATGTTTCAATAAGATCATCTCTTATTATTTTAAACTCCAATGAATATAGATCTTACCTACTCAACCTTTCCTCATTGGATGACATCTTCATCCCAGAAATCAGTTTAGTCAATCTGCTCTGAAGTGCCCTCAATGCAAGTACGTTCCTCCTTGAGTAAGGTGGCCAAAACTGCACACAGTAATCCAGGTGTGGTCTCACCAACACCTTGTGCAGTTGGAGCAAGGCTTCCTCACTTGCAATAAAGGCCAACATTCATTTTGCCTTCTTTGTTACCTGTTGTACTTGCATGCTGAGTTTTTGTGATTCCTGTACAAGGACACCCAGTTTCTCTTCATTTAAATAAAACCCTGCTTTTCTCATCTTCCTGCCAAAGCGGACATTCTACCACATTACACTCCATTGCCAAATCTTTTCTCACTCACTTTAGCTACCTGGCCCTTTACAGACTTGTAAAATCCTTCTCACAAGTTATTTTCCTCCCCATCTTTGTATCATTATCAAATTTTGTTAGATTATAATCAGTCCCTTCATCTGAGTCATTAATTTAGATCATAAACAGTTAACGCCCAGATTGATGCCCACTACTTACAGTTTGCCAACCTGAAAATGACCCATTTATCCTAACTGCTCCACAGCACTTGCTGTCATTGAAGCCAGGAGGCCGGCAATGAGGAAACCTGCACCTTGATTCACGGATGCCATGGAGGAGACGCCTTCCAACAAGCGACGAATCCTGCCTGGGAGACAGTGCCAGCAGCCTGACCAAGAGAGCAATGTAGAAAAAAGATGAATGGCCTACTCTGATCAGCCAGGTTAAGTGCTTCCTATCCCGCTCTGCACTCCACCCTTTTGTCAACCCCCGGAATGTCACCTGAATCCCACATATCGCCACCTCTCAGCGCCCCAGCATCTGACTTCATGCCAGCATCCTCAAAACTCCCTGGCATTCCTAACCCTAACCCTAATGCTCCTTGCTTAAGAGCAGTGCCCACACAGGCCAGGTGTCATTGACCCCTTACCCACCAGGTGTCCAGCTCATATTTCTGTTCCTCCAGGAAAAGCTCTCCCACAACCACTGCAAGCGAGAAAAAACAGCCCATACGAGGAAAGGGCTATGGAGCTCACGGAAGGAGCAGGGGCGGGCCCCTGCGGAGAGTGCGGTGGGCATGAGAGAGACAATTGAGGAGCCACTGTAAATGACCAGTCTCAAGTGAGATCTATGTCGTCCAAACCCTTGACCAGGCCATATGCTAAAACCATGTTTCTTGCCTTGCTGAAGAACCTGGCCCATCTATCCGCAGTGTTCCACTGCTCACCCGCGACACCACATCGGAGGAGACCTCAGAGGCGGACGCAGCGTCATACCTATCACCCGCAACATCCAGGATCGCAGAGACACACACCTTGGTGGGTGAACTTGGCAGACAAGTTTCTGGATCACTCTCTGTTGAGCACGATGCAGCTTTTGATGCATAGCAGATGGAGGTAGGAATGCCCGGGGATCTGACAGCTGGAGGTCTGCTGGATCCCAGAACTCACCTGTGCCCCAGCCAGATGCCATGCCTCTGAACACTTACAGCTCTCATGTGCTGGAGATGCAAAGGCAGGGCCAGGAATTCCAGGAGGTGCTGCCAGTGACACTCCTGCGACTGCAAGGTCGATTGGAGGAGTCCAAAAGCATCCTGTCTCAGAAAATGGTGCCATCGATGTGTGCCACCCAGGCCAACACTGCAAGGCTGGGTCCACAGTGGAAAGCCTGGGGAAAGATCATAGAATTTACAGTGCAGAAGGAGGCCATTTGGCCCATCGGGTCTGCACCGGCTCTTGGAAAGAGCACCTCACTTAACCCCTCACCTCCACCCTATCCCCGTAAACCAGGAACCCCACCTAACCTAAGGGTAATTTATCATGGCCAATCCACATAACCTGCATATCTTTGGACTGTGGGAGGAAACCGGAGCACCCGGGGGATACCCACGCAGACATGGGGAGAACGTGCAGACTCCGCACAGACAGTGACTCAAGCCAGGAATCCAACCTGGGACCCTGGTGCTGTGAAGCAACAGTGCCAACCACTCTGCTACCATGCTGCCCACATGTCAGATCCATGGTGGGGAACTCCGAAGCATGGTCCCTGAGGACCATGACTGAGGGCATCAACAGCATGATGTAGACAGTGGTGGGCCTCCAGGACTGGCAGAGCCAGATGACATTGAGATTTCAGTAGGTCAATCCAGCTGCCCTCCATCCCATGGAGAACCCAGAGGTCCACGAACACCCAGAGTGAGGAAAATCCATTGGACACAACCCGGGGCCTTCTACCCAGGAAACCCTGGGAGTGACCAGACAATATGAATCTCTCCTTCCAGATACCTGCGCAACTCAGGCACAGCAGGAAGAACAGGGTGAGGCAGCAACACCAGTGCCACATGGAAATAGGCCAGGGCCCTCCATGTCCCAGCCCACCAGAGAACACCTGCCAAAGGCATCACAGGCAACAGGGTGTGGAAGGCAGCAAGTCGCCTCCAACTCTGATGTGAAACCTTGGAACACACCCAGACGTAGTGGGAGGGTTTGAAAGTGTAAGGTATTGTAGGGTCACAGCGTGGGCATGGGTGAGGTTAGGCATAGGTAGTTGGGATTCATTATCACTTGTAACATCTGTACATCACTGAATTAAATATGATTGTTCTTCAACATCTTAACGCCTCACCTTCATTAACCGTCCCTCCCAGTGACAGAGCACTTCTCCCCATCGGGATACAGCTCTTCTCACTGGCCCTCAATGTCAGGTGGATGGTTAGGCCGAATCATTGAGAACATTTGCAGTGGTTGGACTCAGGCAGGGTTCAGTGAACAATAGACCCTTGCTCCTAATTTCCCTTGAGAGCAAAAGGACAAAAGGAAAGTAGGGTAGAACCATACTCGGACATGAGCTGGGGTGTCAGCGTGTTGGCTTCGGACAGACAGGAGTCAGGTATAAGCAGTAGTGGAGGAGCATCACACACCATTCCGCACTATGAGTCGTCATCACCCTCCTGTATTGTCCAGCCAGCAGGCACTCAAGGACTCCACAGCGCTAGCACTCTGATGAGTAAGATCTCTACAACATTATCCCCTGGTTGCAGAGTGGTTACAACGTCCTGGGGCGGGGATAGGTGGGGAGGGGGGGGTTGCGCTGTCGGACATCATGCTGGTCCTTGCCCATGAAATGGGATGCAATGAGGGCGTCCCTAACCCACCTGCCCATGTGCACCCTCACCCCAACCCTGTACCCCATCCTCTGGGTCTTCAGAGGCCTCTTCCTCAACTCCTTCCTGAACGTCCTCCTCATCTGAGGACACTTGTCGCTCCTCCAGATCTTCCTTATGAAGGTCGTCGTCTCGCTGCAGAACCAGGTTACATCAGGCACATCAGACCACTGCAACGCAGGAGACCCTTTGGGGGCTGTATTGGAGGGCCCCACTGGACCCGTCGAGGCTGCGGGGTGCAGCTTGAAGAGGCTCTATCACAGATTGGGCAGCACTGTGAGCCTCATTGTACCGGGCCCCCACTGTGCTCTCAGGCCTCCGCACTGGTGTCATTAGCCAAGACCTCAAAGGATATCCTATGGCCTCTATAGGCCATCCCTGCAGCCTGGGGTGACTCTCAAAAATGCCAGGGATCTGTGATGACACAAGAATGTAAGTATCATGGACGTTCACTCGAAAACATTCATGAATCGCGTCTGGCGATCCCACATCAGCTGCATATTGAGGGAGTGGAACCCCTTCCTGTTTATCAAGGAGACTTCTTGATGCCACATGGCACGTAGAGCGATATGGGTCAATATCCCCCTGCACCCGTGGCAGTCCAGCGATGGTACCGAACCCTGCGGCCCCCTTGTCTTGCTTGACCGGGTCCAGGTCAAAGCCCAAAGCCCTTTCATAGAGTGCATCTGTGACCTCATGGATGCTCTTTTGGACAAATGCCTGTGAGATGCCACTCAGGTCACCCGTGGAGCCCTGGAATGGCCCCATTGTGTAAAGGTTGAGGGCTGCCATGACCAACATGGCCAGAGGGAGCGAGTGTCCACATGGCGCCAATTCAGCAAGGATGTGGCACAGGTACCACACAGTCGTCCTGGTGAGGTGGACTCTCTCTTATGGCACATGTTGTCCGACAGCTCCGCAAAGGACACTCAGTTCATATACACCCTCAGTCTCTTTCTGCACCTTCGTGCCCCCTGTACGGCTGGTGCGGCCTCCGGCCCCTGAGCCTGCGGTCCCCTGGTCTCCTGCTGTAGGGCTTTCCTTGGGTGCTGCTGCACGTTGCTGCTGGAGTCTGTGCTCCTCCAATGCAGTAATAAGAAGAACAGCCACCTCTACTGGCTCCACAGCCATATCTCTCGGTTACCTGCGAGGGATGAGAGAGAGAGAAACAGTCAGGTTGGTGTCACAGCCGGATAACATCATTACCTCCCCAGTCTATTGGTTGGCTGCACCTGAAAGCAGCCAGGCTCACACTTTATCCGATGGCCACCGCTCACTCAAGAGTCAGCTGCCCTCCCATCTCCGTTGAGAGTGGCCCTGGCCTATGCCCTCACCCAGTCAGAGTTGCCTTTGCCCTCCCACCTGGTTCTCCCCTTTAATCTCTACATCCTTGGGGGCTCTGATAGGAAATGTATATGGTCGCCCATCCTTAATGGGCAGGGTCTACTGGATGATGATGTCCACCTTGGGGGCTAATGGATCCTCACTGGCTGGCATTGGGGTGCAGCACGTAAGCAAACCCAGTGTCTCTGGACCCCGTGTGCCCAAGTGAACCCCAAGTATTCATCTCAGTCCTTGACGTTGAGACTCTGGGGAACTGACATTGTTAAGGGGTAACACTTGACGGCCAATTAGTTTGATGAGAATGAGTCTCAGGAATGTTAGAGGGCACAATCGCTTTCTGCTTCAGGAATACCCTTCTTACTCAGCTGCATCATTCAGAGATCTCATTGCCGTTTGGCCTCTTGTGCCTCCTGGCCAGCCAGCCACTGTGGTCAGTGGGAAGAATCAATGAGGACTGAAGATGCAGCGATAACCACGCTAAATGATTCAAATTCATGAAACTCAGGTTTGCCCCCATTCCTGGATGTGAACCTGATCGTGTCATCAGAGAGGGTCCAGGAAGATCGAGTTCTGAAATCTTTCTGGCGCAAATCCTAATTTTGGTCTCACACGAGATTTTGCGTCCGTTACAGAATTGATACGTGCGGCTGATGTGGCTGCTAAACCCCCCGCCTAACATTTCGAGTCGACTATGACTTTACTTCAGAATCATGTGCTCTTAGCTTAACCACTGACCTTTTATGTATCACCTTGTTGAATGTCTTTTAGAAAGTGAAATACAATGGGCTGAATTCTCCGTAGCCCGACGCCGAAATCGGGATCGCGATGGGGCGGAGAATGGATTCCGACGCCGGATTTGGGGCAGGTGCCAGTTTCACGCCGGTTTGCGATGCTCCGCCCTCTCCAAACAGGCATCATCGAGACGCGCGCGGCCACATTCGCAAGGCTGGCCGACCCACGACGCTCTGCACTCGATGGCCCGAGTTCCCGACGGCGCGGGCCACGTGTGGTCCCAACGGTCGGGAACCCGGCGTGCCAGCTGCGGACTGTGTCCAGCGCCATCACACTCATCCGGTATCTTTGCCGCTGGCCGGGGGCTTCTGGGGTGAGCTGTGGGGTCGGGGAGGGTGGGTTTGGGTTCCAGCATGGCCAGCACCATGTTTCCTGCGCGACCGGTGCAGGTCGTCAGCCCTGGACATGCGCGGCCCGGGACCCGGCCATTCTCCGGCCGTTTTCCATGTGATCCGTGGGTAGTTCAAGGAGCGTCGGTGCCAGCCCTTCACTGCTACCAGAATCGGTGATGGTTTCCCACCGATTTTCCTGTCGTGAAACACCCAAGGATTCTCTGTTGGCGTTGGCACTTAGCTGCTGGAACGGAGAGTTCCGCCCAATATGTCTATTATTACGATCCCAGTCCAGACTCTAACAGTGGCTAGGTTACTGGACAGAAACCCCAATATTTATTTTAATTTTGTAAGACTGTGACAAAATGATACTTTGCTCCAGGAGCGATTGCAGAAATAAGAATATGGGGCGGGATTTTCCTCCCCGCCACAATGTTTTCTGGTGCGCTGCAGTGCGCCCCCGTCGGCAGCAGGGTCCTCCATCCCGCAAGCTGGCCAGTGGGGTTTCCCCATTGTGGCCAGCCCCACGCCATCAGGAAATCCCCGGGCGTGGGAGCGCTGTCGGAGCATCGGAATATCCCGACAGTGGAGAATCCAGCCCATAGTATTTCAAAACAAACTTTGGGTGGGATTCTCCGACCCCCCCCCCCGCCGGGTCGGAGAATCCCTGGGGGGGGCGGCGCGAATCCCACCCCACCGCTTCGACGCCGGCTTTCGGGCGGGGGCGGGGTTTACGCCGCTCCAGTCGGGGACCGTTGGCAATTCTCCGGGCCCCAATGGGCCGAGCGGCCGTCGTTTCTTGGCCAGTCCCGCCAGCGTGAAATAGACATGGCCCACCATGGCGGGACTTGGCTTGTAGGCCGGCTAGCTGAGTCCTCGGTGTGGTGCGGGGGGATCCGGCCCCGCGTGTGGCCTGGCCTGCGATCGGGGCCCACCGATCTGCGGGCGGGCCTGTGCCGTGGGGGAACTCTTTCCTTCCACGCCGGCCTCTGTAGGGCTCTGCCATGGCTGGTGCGGAGAAGAAACCCCCCCGCGCATGCGCAGGACCATGCCGGCGGTTCTGCGCCGGCCCTTTGGCACTGGTTGGCGCGGCGCCAACCCTTCCGGCACCGGCCTAGCCCCCGGAAGTGCGAAGGATTCCGCACCTTCCGGTCGGCTCGACGCCGGAGTGGTTCGCGCCGCTCTTAGCACCGGCATCGGGCCAACCGGCCAGTTGCGGGAGAATCCCACCCCGTATTACTAACACGGTATTAAAATCTTTAACATCATAGTAGAAAATAACTTACAATTACTCCTTAACCAATACTACTCAATACTGAGAATACATTTGCGATCTTTATTCCCACTTAAACAACAAGGGAAATAACCATGTCAGCTCTACGGCGGCACGGTAGCCTAATGGTTAGCACTGTTACTTCACAATGCCAGGGTCCCAGGTTCGATTCCCAGCTTGGCACTGTCTGTGCGGAGTCTGCACGTTCTCCCAGTGTCCGCGTGGGTTTCCTCCGGATGCTCCATTTTCCTCCCACAAGTCCCGAAAGACGTGCTTGTTAGGTAATTTGGACATTCTGAATTCTCCCTCTGCATACACAAAGAGGAGCTGGAATGTGGCGACGAGCGGATTTTCACAGTAACCTCATTGCAGTGATAATGTAAACCTATGTGTGACACTAATAAAGATTATTATTCAATCCGCTGTACCTATCAGTACAGTGAAGACTTGCTTCACAGAGATGTTCTTTGAGAAAGAAAGATCTTTTGACACTGCTTTAAAGACAAGTCTGTCAGGCACATGCAGAAACTCTGGCTGTATTTATTCAGAAGCTGTTTCTCAGCTTGTTTCAGTTTCCCCTTGTTCTCAGACAAGTCTGCATTGCTTTAAAGAGTATTAATATCTTTTAACTGAACTGCAGAGAACAAACTGCCTGATCTGTGTTCACAGCTTCATCCAGAACTGCCTGACCTTTTCCTACAAAAAGCCTGATGTCTTCGCTCCACCCAGCAATGACATCATCTTACCAAGCTGAAATCTAATTAACTCCACAGGGAATCCCCTAATCAAACCAAAATTCCATTGGCCCAAGCTTTTTACGATGGTTTAATTGCACCCCAAAATATACTTGCCTTTCAAACTGGGATTTATTTTAAAACATGGCTGCAGAAGTCAAACACACACTAACCCAGGTTTTTAACCCTTTCTGCACCAAATATCTATAACACAATACACCTGAAATTATTACATTCATCACACTACTGGCTGTCCTTTTATTACCTCTGCAAAGATCTTGAACAGATTTTTCAAACACGATTTCCCTTTCACAAAACCATATTGACTCTGTCTGATTCTATTACAATTTTCTACTTGTCCTGCTACCACCTCTTGAATAATGGATTCTAACATTTCCCAACGACAGACGTTAGGCTAATTGAGCTATAATTTCCTGCTTTCTGTTGCCCTCCTTCCTTGAACAGGAGTGTTGCAGACATGGTTTCCGGCCCAACAGGACCTTTCCAGAGTTTCCCAACTCTCCGAGTCCTATGTGGTGTTCTCCTCGTGGCTTGTGGAGAGCTGGTGAAAGGAAAGCTTCTGTCACTCACACAGGGCCCCTTGAGACACTTGTGGCCAGTGATTTGAAAGGGAACCACTTCCTGTTGACCAAAGCATTTGGTTCCTTGATAGCTTCACAAGTACAAACTGTTATTACCATGGACATCAGCAAAGCTGGACACGACTACAAGACCAAGACCTCCTTCATTCTTGCTGTTGGAAACCATTCAATATATTAGTTTTCCCTGGCGGGGGTGGGGGGGGGGGGGACGGGACACTAGTGACCTATTTTATATAGTGTAGACAACAGCCATAACAGCCTCCCCGAACAGGCGCCGGAATGTGGCGACTAGGGGCTTTTCACAGTAACTTCATTTGAGGCCTACTTGTGACAATAAGCGATTTTCATTTCATTTCAAGGAGATGCAGAGGATGTCTCCTTTTGCAGCCTGGAAGACACCTGTGGGGAAAAAGTTAAGGGTGGTGGAAGGCACGTAGGTTGATCGCTGCTGGAATCCATAGGAGTCAATATAAAGCACATGAGGTTTTACACTGTAGGTCTTAGTAGATTTTCCAAGTCAGTTCTGGTAATGTCCTCAACTGTGACTGTTTAAATAAAAGTGGGGCCTATTTTTGGATCGGTGGATGTAAAAGTTCTTTTGGCAGGAACTTTTTCCTTTTATCCCCCGGGTCTTGATTTTTATAAATATAATCACAAGGGTGGCCTCTCCTCTGCCAGTAGAAAAACAGGGCCCTTGTTATTTTTTTCTTTTAATGATATTTCAGGAAAATTGTTGTACTGAAACATGTTTTTTTTGCACAGTTGGTTGCGAGACAGTGGATTATAATATCAAAATTAGGGACTGAACCGGAGGCTCCTGTCAACATTTAAGAATGGGCGGTTAAAGGAAAATGAAGAAATGTGGGAACAGCGTGAGCATATGGGCCAATGCATGACTGAAGGATAAACAACAACACAGACTGGTTAGACTAAATGGCCCATATTGTGATTTCCCCATAATTGTGGGTATTAATTTAACTTTGCATCAATGGAACAGTTTCTACTAAAGTTGCTTGACATTTAACTGTATGCAATTGCTAAGGCTCTTCAAGCCCACAAGCATGGCAGGATGATAATATCCCAATGCCATATGACTGTTCCAGGAGGAAATGTCAAGCCAAATTGGATTTCTAGTAGTGAACAAGCTACTCAGGAAAAAAAGCATCTGTTTCCTATTTTAATTAATTGGAGGTACAGCTACCCCATCAACCTCTGCATGTGAACAATAATGTTGCAGAAAATTTGTTCCTTTTCATGTAGCCTTGTTTACAGTGAAATGGAAATAGCTGATCGCTAAAGTCATGCTGAAATTCTTTGTTGATCTGCTCTGGGACACAGCAGTGTAATTAGAATTCAGCTGCTTTGCAAGTTCAACGAAGACAACCCATTTAACTGATTAACAATGGCTCTGTGTTCGCTACCTGTCTCTCACTCCCCAGCATAACAACCAATGTTGGTCATGAGGCTGTGGCTTCAACTGCTTGCCTTCCCTCTCGGGGCTGTTCATAGCAATTAAACACTGACAGCCCACTAGAATGTCAATTAAGCGATCACGGTACAAGTCGAACTCCAGTAAGTGTCAGCGTTGTCACTGAGCCAGTTTAGATCCTCACCTCTTGCCTATAGATGCATCAAGAGCCTCTGGAAAGAAGTGGGAATCCTAGCCAATGGCATACAGATCAATTGGGACTCTTCCATTGCCACGGGGTTAAAATGAGTTAACTCTATGATGTGCAATCAATTACTCTCGAGACAAGGTGAGTCATAACTAATAGGCTTTAATCTGCTAGAACTGTTCCCCAGCAGCTTCGGTACAGAAAATGAAGGCTGCTGGGACGGCATCGGTTCTTATACTCCGCCTCTCAGGGTGGAGCTATGTACATCAGCCAATGGTAGACTCCTGGGTCTAGCCAATGGTCATCCACCTCTCAGGTACCGCAATACCTGTTATTACCACATTCACCCCCTGTTAAAAAAGAGCCCAGCGGGGTGATGGCCAGCGTTAATGTCGCCTTTCGCATGGTAGGACCAGGTATGGAGGTGCCGTGATGTCGAGGGTAATAGTAAAGTGTTCATGGTGCAGCAATCAGTCGATCGGGTGGCCTGGTCGTCCTTCTGGAGCGTCTGGGCTTCGGCGGAGATCATGATGGGGTTCCCGGCGGTTGCGACTCCGGGAACGTGGTGTCGTCCTCAGAGTCAGCTTCGTCACCCCTAGGCGGCGCTGTTGGGGCGAAAAGTGGGCAGGGGGCGCCTGTAGAGTGTGTCGGTGCTTGTTCGGGCCTAGGCAGGGGCGGTGGGAGTACTGACCCTCCGGTCAGGTGCTGCGGGGAGGGTGGGGGTGGGGGCACTGGTGCGGGTGCGCGTGGGGCTCCGGCGGGCACCAGGTCCCGAAGGGAGACCGTGTCTTGGCGGCCATCAGGGAACGCTACATAGGCGTACTGGGGGTCGGGGTGCAGTAGGTGGACCCTCTCGACTAACGGGTCCGACTTGTGCGCCCTCACATGTCTCCGAAGCAGGATGGGTCCGTGTGTGGCTAGCCAGGTTGGGAGCGAGGTCCCGGAGGAGGACTTCCTGGGGAAAACAAAGAGATGTTCATGAGGTGTCTGATTTGTGGTAGTACAGAGCAGCGACCGGATGGAGTGAAGGGCCACCGGGAGGACCTCCTGCCAGCGGGAGACTGGGAGATTCCTAGACCGTAGGGCCAGCAGGACGGTCTTCCAAACCGTGCCGTTCTCCCTCTCAACCTGCCCGTTTCCCCGGGGGTTGTAACTGGTCGTCCTGCTCGAGGCGATGCCTTTGCTGAGCAGGAATTGACGCAGCTCGTCACTCATAAAGGAGGACCCCCTATCACTGTGAATGTATGCGGGGAAACCGAACAGTGTAAAGATACCCTGGAGGGCCTTGATGACGGTGGTTGTGGTCATGTCTGGGCAGGGGATGGCGAATGGGAACCGGGAGTACTCGTCAATCACGTTCAGGAAGTACGTGTTGCGGACGGTGGAGGGGAGGGGGCCTTTGAAATCCATGCTGAGACGTTCAAAGGGACGGGAAGCCTTTATCAGGTGCGCCCTCTCTGGGCGGTAGAAGTGCGGTTTGCACTCCGCGCAGATTTGGCAGTCCCTGGTGACTGTCCTGACCTCCTCGATTGAGTAGGGCAGGTTGTGGCCTTGATAAAATGAAAGAAACAAGAAACCCCCGGGTGGCAGAGGTCCTCGTGGAGGGATCGGTGGCGATCCACTTGTGCGGTGGCGCAAGTGTCGCGGGACTGGGCATCAGGAGGCTCGTTCAGCTTCCCCGGACGGTACAAGATCTTGTAATTGTAAGTGGAGAGTTCGATCCTCCACGGCAAGATCTTGTCGTTCTTAATCTTGCCCCGCTGTGCATTATCGAACATGAGGGCAACCGACCGTTGGTCCGTGAGGAGAGTGAATCTCCTGCTGGCCAGGTAATGCCTCCAGTGTCGCACAGCTTCTACTATGGCCTGGGCCTCCTTTTCGACTGAGGAGTGGCGAATTTCGGAAGCATGGAGGGTACGGGAGAAGAAAGCCACGGGCCTGCCCGCTTGGTTGAGGGTAGCTGAAGAAGCCGAGGCAGCGCTTTAGGGCCTTGGGGAAGTGAGGGAGGGGGAACTCCATGAGGGGGCGCATGCGCACAGGGTCGGGGCCTATGACTCCACTTCGCACTACGTAGCCTAGAATGGCTAGATGGTCGGTGCTAAACACGCATTTATCCTTATTGCAAGTCAGATGAAGGATATTCGCGGTCTGGAGAAATTTTCGGAGGTTGGTGTCGTGGTCCTGCTGGTCATGGCCGCAGATGGTGACGTTATCAAGATACGGGAACGTTGCGCGTAAGCCGTACCGGTCAACCATTCAGTCCATCTCACGTTGGAAAACCGAGACCCCGTTCGTGACACCGAAGGGAACCCTTAAAAAGTGATAGACCCGCCCATCTGCTTCGAAGGCAGTGTACTGGCGGTCACCATTACGGAGGGGTAGCTGGTGGTAGGCAGATTTGAGATCCACCGTGGAGAAAACCTTGTATTGCGCAATCCTGTTCACCAGGTCGGCTACATGGGAAAGAGGGTACGCATCCAGCTGAGTAATGGTCTGTTGATGGTCTGGCTGTAGTCAATGACCATCCTATGTTACTCCCCGGTCTTTACCACCACTACTTGAGCCCTCCAGGGGCTGTTGCTCGCTTCGATGACCCCTTCCCTCAGCAGCCTTTGGACCTCCGACCTGATAAAGGTCCGGTCCTGGGCACTGCACCGTCTGCTCCTGGTGGCGACGGGTTTGCAATCCGGGGTGAGGTTCGCAAACAGGGAAGGCGGGTCGACCTTAAGGGTCGCGAGGCCGCAGACAGTAAGGGGGGGGTATAGGGCCGCCAAATTTAAAAGTCAGGCTTTGCAGATGGCACTGGAAATCCAGCCCAAGGAGGGTGGCTGCGCAGAGGTGCGGCAGCACGTACAGGCGGAAATTGCGGTATTCCCTGCCTTGGACAGTGAGGTTCGCTAGGCAGAACCCCTTTATCTCCACCGCGTGTGACCCGGAGGCCAGGGAGATCCTTTGGTTTACGGGATGGGTGACAAGAGAACTGCGCCTTACCGTGTCGGCGTGAACAAAGCTTTCTGTGCTCCCAGTGTCGATCAAGCACGATGTCACGTGGCCGTTGATGGAGATCATCGTTGTGGCTTTCGCAATCGTCCGGGACCAACTCTGGTCCAAAGTCACCGAGGCCAGCTGCAGTAATGGAGAGTTCTGGTCGGGCAGCGTGTAGTCGGCTGTGCTGGGGGCCTGGGGCCCCATCCAAGATGGCGTCAGCCATGGGTCGCACATGGAGTCCGGGGATGAAGAAGATGGCGGCGGTGAGGGACAAGATGGCGGCTCCCACCCGTCCAGTGTGGTGGCTGGGGGGCAAAATGGCTACGCCCGTGGGTCGCACGCGGCCTGAGGATAGGGGGGTGGCGGTGGGCACTGGACGGCCGGAGCCTGAAAGGGGGGCTGCCGATAGTCGCTGGAGACCGCGGCCATGGCGCGGGCCTGGCAGTCCCCGACATAGTGGCCCTTCTTGCAGCACCCTTCGCAGGTGGCGGTGCGGGCCGGGCAGCACGGGCAGGGATGATTCGCCTGCCCGCAGAAGAAACAGCGTTGTCCGGCGGTGGTAATGGACCGTCTCGCCGCGCAGGCTTGCGGGGTCAGAGGGAAGGTCTGAGGGGCTGCTGCAGCCCAGGGGGCCGCCGCGCGTCCGGGAGCAAAAGCCAGCGCGTTGTTATACGCAACGTCCATGGACCCCGCCAGCGCCCGTGCCTCAGTAAGTCCCAGAGTGTCCATTTCTAGGAGCCTTCGGCGGATATCGGGGAAGGTCATACCTGCCACGAAAGCATCCCTGATCAAAAGTTCCGTGTGCTCGTTCCCCGAAACTGGCGGGCAGCCATAGTTTCGGCCCAGCACCAGTAGCGCCCGGTAGAAGTCTTCCAACGTTTCTTCGGGGCTTTGCCTCCTAGTCGCCAGCAGCTGACGAGCATAGACCTGGTTCACAGGGCAGATATAATGTCCTTCTAGCAGCTCGATCACTGCAGCATAATTCTCCGCCTCCTCGATCAGAGGGTAGATCCCAGGGCTGACCCGCGAGCGTAGAAGGTGCATCTTTTGTCTTTCCGTGGGGGTGTCGGCAGCCGTGTCGAGGTAGCCCTTAAAGCACGCCAGCCAATGTTTGAAGATAGCAGCAGAGTTGTCCGCATGGGGGCTGAGCTGAAGGCACTCCGGTTTGATACGGAGATCCATCCTTTCAACTGAAGTTGTAGCAGAGTAAATTGATGCGCAATCAATTACTCGCGAGACAAGGTGAGTCATAACTAATAGGCTTTAATCTGCTAGAACACTTCCCCAGCAGCTTCGATACAGAAAGTGAAGGCTGCTGGGACGGCATCGGTTCTTATACTCCGCCTCTCAGGGTGGAGCTATGTACATCAGCCAATGGTAGACTCCTGGGTCTAGCCAATGGTCAACCACCTCTCAGGTACCGCAATACCTGGTATTACCACACTCTACATGGACAAAAAATTGAAATCTGAATTGTATTGTACAGTTTCACAGAGCACAGTCTTAGTTTTTATTCTCTGGAGGGGCGGGCAGGAAGGAATTTGGTAGAAGCAGTGCTGCACAAACAAAGTTTTCCCTGTGTGTGTTTCATTCATACTAGAAGACCCCAGGCTCATCTTATCTGCTACTGAAACACCCATCTCAGGTTTTGTTATTCCATTTGCTCTCCTAACCGGTCACCCACCTTCCACCCTTTATAAACTTGATCTCTGCTGCCCCTCAGCTCACTCGCACGATGTTCCGTTCACCCATCAACCAGATGCCAACTGACCCACATTGACTCCTAGTCTAGCGACACCTCAATTTTAAAATTCTCATTCTTGTGTTCAAATGCCTCCGCAGTCTTACCTTATCGCTGTAACCTCCTCCAGCCTACAATCCCTTAGAAATCTGCATTCCTTCAATGTGGAACTTTTGTGCGTCCCCTCGTTTCTTTTGCCCCACACTTGGTGGCTGTACTTTCAAATATCGGGGCATTAAGTTCTCGAATTCCCACTCTACCTCTCTCTTCTCCTTCACTGGATTTGTAGTCCAGGGGCCCATGCTAATGCTCTGGTGGTAAGGGTTTAAATCTCACCAGGGCAGCTAGTAGAATTTAAATTCAATCATATAAATCTAGGCTCAGTAATGATGGCCATGGAACTACCATTGACTGTCATGAAAAAATCTCATCTGCTTCACTAATCTCCTTTAAGGAAGGAAATCTGCCACCCTTACCTGGTCTGATCTACATGTGACTCCAGACCCACAGCAATGTGGTTGACTCATAAATGCCTTCTAAAGTGGCCTCTTGGATACTCAGTTCAAGAGCAATTACGAATGAGCAACAACGCTGGCCTTGCCTGTGACGGCTGCATCATATGAAAGAATAAATAAGAGAAAACAACGTCCTTACCTCTTTGATGGCCACGTCTCCTAATCTTCCCTTGCCTAGTGTCAGTTTTTGACTCCCTGTGAAGCACCTTGATATGAATTTCCGAAGTTATAGGTGCTATATAAATGCAAAGTATTGTTAATGATGAATGCCTCAAGTTAGTGCAGCATCGTGTTCTATAGTGTTTAGTTTATAGTCTAAACCCAGCAAGGTTTGGCTCATAAATATTCAGGACTAGGGAATGAAAGTGATTTGCTTTCAATGTGAATTTATGGAGAAGCTCCACTCTGAACATATTTTGCTCCAAATATTCTGTTTTGGAGCCAAAGTGCCTATTACAGATGTGCTACCTACCGGAGTCTGCAATGTGAGTTTTCAATCATTCTTTTTGCCTGCACACAGAGTGCTGAAAAGCGTTCCATAATATTGCTCAGTGGGAATGATGCTTCTTTTAAACACAGAAAAGTTAATCGAACGCGACACTCTTGTTGACAGCTCTGTTGTATAGTTTTGATGCCTGACTCCTGAAAAATGTAATTTTTTCTGCCACATTGAATAGATCGAGAGGAAGAGACTTATTTGAGCTTTTTGAGAGGGTTCACATAATCTCCCCCTGCTCATTATTAAAGTCACAGAAGATGAAATTCAGTGGCCCCCGGAGCTGGTGTTGCCACTTTATTATCAGACCACAAGCTGCAATAACAAAATGACCATACGACCAGTATGTTAGTTCAAAAGACAGTTTATTATAAAACACAAGACTTATTTCTATGTGCAATGATACACGCGGCTACGTATTAAACACACCTATCAATCAAGTTGACCTTTACTTAACTTCTGGGTGACCGGCTCTGTGAAGGTAGATAAGCCTTTATCTGAGTCCCCACGTGTGTCGGCTGGAAATCGTCAGGTTCGTCTCGGCTGCGGCTCGTCTCGCTCAGGTAGCGATCGCGGGTCTTTAACTTGGCTGGTCGTTATGCTGCAATTGGTGTGGGCACAGGCCGATCCCAAAAGAGATTGATCCCTAGTGTGCAGGGCTTCTTATCCTTCTTCTCTTTCACGCCTTTTTGGGCGGGATTAACTCGGTCCAATGGATCGATAGAGTCTCAATTACTCTGATCGAAACCGGCCAATTAGGGGCGGGTAGCTTGATGGCTGGGCGGATCCTAGTCGTTATTGTTCCAAGTGTGTATGCCTTTCCAAATAAGGGGGAGCGGCGCCGGGGAGTCTGCTACTGTTGCTATTCCTTGATTTGCGTCTATTGTCTTGGGAAAATCAGTGATCGACCCTTAACAGGTATCCATTGGTTGCATACCTGGGCAGGGGTGGGGGGGGGGGCAATATTGTGAATGGCCAGCACCAGTTAAAGCTAGCCAAATTTTAAAGCGAGTCTGCACCTCTTTGTGGTGAGGCACACTGTGGTGGAACCGATGCTAACAGTTGTGCAGGAAGTGAATGAAATGGAAATGAAATGAAAATCGCTTATTGTCACAAGTAGGCTTCAATGAAGTTACTGTGAAAAGCCCCTAGTCGCCACATTCCAGCGCCTGTTCGGGGAGGCTGGTACAGGAATTGAACCGTGCTGCTGGCCTGCTTGGTCTGCTTTAAAAGCCAGCAATTTAGCCCAGTGTGCTAAACCAGCCCCAGTCTGGCTGATGAAGCATCAAAGAATGTCACACAAACATGCAACCAATGAACACTCAGAATAGGACACAACCAATGGGCAGTCAGGACACTCAGAGGTGGCATCACCATAAGGGGGCATGACATAAACACTATAAAAGGGATGAAGCACTCACACCCTGCGTCTTTCTATAGACAGAAATCTAGAGAGTTAGACAGGGTTGATCAGCAGCTTCAAACCCCAGCATGTGGCTTAAAGCAAGCTGGTACAGTTAGACTGAGTTACTACAGTTAGATTAGCAGAGAGTTGAACTCATTTGAGAACTGTGTTAATAGATCAATAAACACGTTGAACTCATTTCAGAGTTTGGAGCATCCTTTAGTTAAGACTGCATCGAAGCAGCATAACACAACACAGGTTTTTTGCTATTGCACTGGTGGTGTTGCCAAATGGGATGGAAAGAAGGAGCGATGTCCTGTAAATTCAGAAGACCAGGAGGCTTTTATGAAGTCACGGAGAGTCCACACGGAGTTGTATCAAATAAACGTTGGTTTATTTACAAGGCTATAACACACAGCTCCCGGTAGATCCCAGACCCCCCGCAGGGTCGGAGAATCGCCGGGGGGCAGCGTGAATCCCGCCATGCTGCCAGCTGCCGAATTCTCTGGCGCTGGGGTTTTGGCGGGGGCAGGAATTGAGCCGGGTCGGTCGACGGCCACTGGCAGCGGCCCCCCCGGCGATTCTCCAGCCCGTAATGGGCCGAGCGACCGCCGTTTTCGGCCGGTCCCGCCGGCGTAAATCAAACCAGGTCCGTACTGGCGGGACCTGGCTCCACGGGCGGCCTGCAGAGTCCTCGGGAGGAGGGGGGGGAAGGGGGGATTACGGGGATCTTGCCCCGGGAAGGGGGGTGCCCCCACACTGGCCTGGCCCGCGATCGGGGCCCACTCCGAGTGGGGGCACTCTTTCCCTCCGCACCGGCTGCTGTTAACCTCCGCCATGGCCGGCGCGGAGAAGAACCCCCCTGCGCATGTGCTGGGATGATGCCAGCACACGCTGGCGTTCCTGTGAATGTGCAAACTCGCGGCGGCCGGCAGAGGCCCTTTGGTTCCGGTTGGCACGGCACCAAGCCCTTCCAAGCCAGCTGGCGTGGCGCCCAACCCTGTCGTCGCCGGCCCAGCCCCTGAAGGTGCGGAGGATTCTGCACCTTCTGGATGGCCCGATGCCGGAGTGGTTCACGCCACTCCTCGGTGATGGTACGGCCCGCCCCGCCGGATAGGGGAGACTCCTGCCCCGGGTCTTTAAGGTCAGGGCCAAACTGGCCAACTTTATATACAACATAGATTTGAGTTTCCCCCACCCCTTAACGAGAGTACCCATAGTCTGCAAGGGACACAAGGTAGACAATCATTCCCACCCCGTAAGACCTGTGTGGCAGGATATGACAGAGGCCCTCCAGACACATGCTCAGATAGTTATAGAGGTCAGTGTTAGGATTCAAAACTTGTTGACCTGGATGCAGTGCCGGAAGAGGTTCAATGACCCCACACAAATGATCAAAGTCAATGAATGCATCTTCAAATGCACCATTCTATCAACCAATCGGGGTGCCTGCCGTGGGAATTGTGGTGGGCAGGACGGACAATTTGATACACCATTTAAAGCTGCATTGATCTGGGGAGGGTGGGCGCAACCGGAAAATCCCGCTTATATTCTTAGACAACGTAGTGTACTCCATCACTCACCTATCAATCAGAACGCATAGCTGTGGTGATATGCCTATGGGCTATCTCATAGCTGGATGGTGTGCGACCTCCAACCAGCAGGTGGCGGTGCAGACACACCCTGCGGTCTCTGGACCAAGGTCATGTGACCAGTGACTCCCATATAAGGGGAGACACATCCGGCCATGATCAGAAGATTGCAGAGGGTAATAAACATACAAGTGCCAGATACAGTTCCAGAGGAGTAACAAGCAGACGCCATGATAATGTGCTCTGTAACAGATTGCTATCATACCACACGAGACTCAATAAAGATCCTGGTTTGGACAAGTCAAGGTGTTTGGTGGATTCCTTCGTAAGGTACAGAAGACCAAGCTAAATAATAGCTGGTATTGATATGATCCAGCACGCACTCACACACCTAGCATCACTGCATGTCTCACACGCACATCTTGCACACACCACCAGCTATTCAAATACGACAGCCACATCATCCAAACAGATTGCACCACACTCACTGATACACTTCCCACTTTATTGCAGGACAAAGTGGCGCACAGTTAGAGGCAGCAAGAACTAAGTGGTGGGGAAACGGCACAGCTCCATGTCCAAACCCACATGGGGAAGATGATGCTGCTCGTTCTTGGGGAGCAGAATTCTGAGGCTGTGGCTATAAAGGAGCTAAAATCAATTAAGTTTAAATAAAAAAACAAGAATGTATTGAATGAAGTACTCATACTCAAAAAGGATAACACCCCAGGCCCCGTCACGGTGTGTCTCCCATCCGCGAGTGCGGCAGGTCATTTAAACTGCCGCTTACTTCAGTGGGTTCATAATATCCCGCTGGGTGGGAGGGGCTGTAAAATCCTGGCACTCATCGGGATGGATTGCATCAACGTATTTTAAACAGATCGAGGGAAGATATAGCAGAGATATTACTACTCTTATTTTCCAGTCCCCTGCGGTTTTCCTGCAGTGAAGGTGGTTCCCCATTGGACGCCAGCAGGAACTTCCAATCCCGCCGAAGTCCACAGAGTTTTACATGGCTCGCTCGTCCCACCGCCGGTGAACCTGTGGAGGATCCCGCAGGCGGGGAGTGCCAACCAATTCTGCTCTTAGTTTGAGCATTAACATTTTTAGATGTGAGATTAATGAAAGCACATTGAGAATCTGGTAAACAAACCTAAAGCAACTGGAAATCAAAGGGTGGCCTATGTTTATTTAATGAGATCAGGGTTGTAAGTGGAAAAACACTAAAAAATGGGTGACCTCTCTCTGGGTTTTGTGATGGAGACAGAAGACAGGGGGCGCAATTCACCCAAAGGATTATTGCGGGCCCGCCCATAGTGTGCTCAGGCTGAGGGGAGGTTGGGGATTGTTTCGGGGGGCTCGCAGATTGGGACGGCAATTAAAAATGGCGTCCGATCTCTCGCTACACTGGGCAGTTCCACCGAGCGGAGCTCCACAATGTACAAAACGGGGCCTTGTGCGGTCAAGGCCACGTGTTCCCTGTTCAGGCCCCTAATTCAATGCGAGTCGCGTTAAATGGCCATGTGTTTCTCGGCACTGCGAACGCCGGGAAACGTGCGGCAAATGCGCTCACCAGGGGCCGTTATTCCCTTTTAAGACCATAAGACCATAAGACATAGGAGCAGAATTAGGCCACTCGGCTCATCGAGTCTGCTCCGCCATTCAATCATGGCTGATATTTTTCTCATCCTCATTCTCCTGCCTTCTCCCCATAACCCCTTATCCCCTTATTAATCAAGAACCTATCTATCTCTGTCTTAAAGACACTCAGTGATTTGGCCTCCACAGCCTTCTGCGGCAAAGAGTTCCACAGATTCACGTTACTAACTTTTGGTTGATTCACTTGGCTCTGTTTTATAACCTTTGCTCTCGAGTTGCCAGGTATCTTTATGATACCGCCACGAGGTTCAAGTTCGAGTAATGACCAATAACTCAATACACCGATTAGTAAGATTTAAATCAAAGCACATTTATTATACACAGTAATCGCTACTCATGCACAAATTCTACGTCTAAGCTACTTCTACAACTAACAGGCCTATACTTAGCTTCGGACTGGTCCACCAGGTCAGGGGAACAAATGGCCTTTCATTCGGGTTCTGAGTCTGCGGGATTCGAAGTTGGTACGGATTGATAGCTAGGAGCGCCTATCTCGTTGCGAGCGTTGACTTAAGACTTACGATCTCTCGGCGGCCGTTGAACCGGTCACGGTCAATGTTGGTTCGCGTTACTGGGTGACCCGGTCAAGAAGAACGATTTGAACTTGGGGCTTAACTTTATAGTCCCCAGGGGCTTCCCGCCTTTCGGGGCGGACCCTGTACCTGGTTCAAGCTGATTGGACTTCTCCAATACTGGAGCGGTTCCCTGATTGATGGGCGGTCTTGAGGTGTCCGTTAACCTCTTTTGTGTTGGCTCCTGCTGGCGCCGGGGCGTCTGGCTTAGTTTTGTTTGTCCCAAATGTTGCTATTGTTCCCGGGCATTGCTTATTAGTATGTAGATGGTTGCTACATTATTATGCAGATGGCTGCTAGTATCGATGCTGTCTGGGCCTTTGCAGAGTTAAATACACAGCAACCTTGCACCTGCTGGTTTCTGCCTGTTTAGGCTGGATTTCCCTGCAGCCTTTGCCGTTCGCCATTTTAAATCGGGACTTGGCCAACTCAGGTGGCTACACACCATCCTTGTGATCCTAACGCGAAGCGTGAAGGATCACATAACTGCGTTGCTTTCCATTCCCTGACCCGGCGAGCACTCTTCGATGGCCCCTACACTAACCATACCTATTTTTGTTAGCAAAAAATTTTAACTAACAATTCTGAGGGGCGCTATGTCAAACAGGGACATGCATTACAAACAAGAAAATGGGAACCTCTAATTATCCTTAATAAACTACACTCACTCAAACATTTCATCACACTAACTTCCTAAACCATACAAACAAAATCATAGCAGTTTTATACAAATTATCCTGGCTTGGCAGTCAAGCTCAGGATCGTACAATTGCTCATGAACATTTCTTTATTTACAACAAATCGCAAATGAATGCTCTTTATTATAGATCGCGGGGGTCGGCGATCTGGTCGTATCCGAAAATAGGGGATCTTATTCTATATACCGGGGTGCAAGCGCGGTAGGCTCTCCTTCTCCATTTTCTCAGACGAATAGTCTGCACGATGCAGCAGAGTATCGCCAATACCAATAGGGATTCTATCATGTAGGACAGGGAGTACCAGGTTATAAACCTGTCACACCAAGATGGTGTGGTGTCGCTTGTGACTGGGCTCTGGGTACGGTGGGGAAGTGAATCATTAATGGCTGGGGGAGGTGAGGTCAGGGGTTTCGCGTTAGCGCGCAACCAAATGTCCATTATAACGATGAGCCACGCGGAGGATGTCCTCATGGTGCTTCTTCTTTCACTTCTCTTCTCTTCTCTTCTCTTCTCCGGTCCTGGAGCTTCTGGAGTTCTGTGTGATCAAGCATAGTGTCTGTTACTACCTTGGTTTAATATCTCGTATGATAGCCTAACTGTCCTTTAGTGCCAATTACTCCCTTTATAATTGGTCACTATGTGTGACTCCTCATTTTTTTTCAAAAACCGAATTTCAGGACAAGACACACTGACAAATACTGAACCAGTGCGAGCTGTCTCGCAGGCTGTGCGATTTACCATCCAAATGTTTGAGGATGTAAATAGCATGTGGTTGGCAACCTAAGGGTTACCTGAAACAAAACAAAACTTTTTGAACCAAATTTTCCGAAATGAGGTGCGTATGGGCCGCGACGGGTAAGATTTGGATGGAGTCCCCGGGTAGGACGGCGACCAATGCCGTGTGTGCCCTACCCGAGCGTAGTTGACCAGAGGGGTTCCCAGGCAGGGCGGGTCCCAATGCCGTTTTTCCACTGCCTGAGCAACCGACAAGAACGGGCAAGAAATGTAGTCATCGTGGGGGGCTGTCGTATTGGTTCCTTCCTCGAACCAGAAGAGCAGTTACGAACGGGGGTCTGTGTTTCCGTCGACAGACGAGTTCCTCTGAACTGGCGTCTGGGACCTTAATGAGTCTTTGTGGACAAATTCTCAGAGATTTCGGCCGAAAAGGCATGGGGCCGTGGAAAAAAAATTCTGGTCTGACATACAACATTTAACAAAACACTACAAACAACATCGAACATGCTGCAGGTTCCATCAGAAAGGACACCGTTTCTCCCAAGCGGTTCCTTTTAAAACATCATCTCGACACCTCAGTTATCGGTTGCGAACAGGGTCGCAAAGGGGTTCTCGTTTTGGGAGTCAGACTCAAGGTTGTCATCTTCTCCCGGATGCCAAACTCTCGAGTGTATCAGGGCTGATAGGGCTGCATGGTGTGATTTGGGATTGCTCTCGGCATTCCGGACGAGTCTGTACGAGTTATCTCTGTGCCAAAAGGTGGTGTCTAGTTCTGTGGGGATGGAATCGGGGCCGTTATTGTAGGTCGGTGTTTGGTGGTGGGGTTTGTTTAGGAAAGTGATCGTGAAGGGATCACTCGAATTGTCAGATTCCCTGGGTGTGGGGTCTGTTGCATGGGGATAGTAGGAGGCGTGCTGTGGCTATTGTCTGACTCATTGTCGCTGTCGCTGCTGCTGCTGTCTGTGGGCGTTCCAGGGCGGAGTGTATATTTCGGGGGTGGAGTCGAGGTTGAGTCCGTGGCTGGGCTGGACGTGTTGGGGGATGGTAAGGTTACGTTGGCTGTGGGCGGGGTGTGGTGTGCTGCGTCGAGCATGACGTGGTGTGCGTGGTTAGACTGTGTTCCATATGCCTTCAGCTGGTTGATATGGAACAACGCAGTCTTTCCGTTGGGATACTTTATCTTGTAGACGGAAGGGCTTACCTTGTCCGCGATGGAGTACGGACCCGAGTACTTTGGTGACCGGAATGTGCTGGGGTTGCATACGGAGAGCATGGCTTGCTGTCCTACACTGAACTCAGTCGCATGCACTGTCCTATCGAAACAGGCCTTGCTCTGTTTCTTTCTTGTGCCCAATTTCACTGCGGCTGCTAGCTGAGCCGTTTTAACATTTGCCACCAATTGTTCTACTGCTTTCTCGTGTGTGAGGGCCGTCACTTCGGGGCTGGTCAAGTCTAAGCCTGATAAAAATTCTGTGCCTTTCATGGGGCGTCCGGTCATGAGGATGTGTGGGGTGTAACCTGAGGAAGTTGAAATTGCATTACGCAAAAACATCAGCGCTAAAGGGAGGACCGAATCCCAAGTGGCGGTGTTTTGCTGGACCATTTTTTTAAAAGGTTGATTTTAGGGTCCGATTCATGCGCTCCACGATACCACTTGACTGGGGGTGGGATGCAATGTGGAATTTTTGGGTAATGCCAAATATCGTGAGGACGTTCTTCATGACATGTCCCGTAAAATGGGAACCTTGGTCGGATTCAATGCTGCGGGGGAGTCCCCATCTTGTAACGATGTGGTGGGTCAAAATCTTGGCTGTGGTTTTTGCCGTGTTTGTGCGGGCTGGGAATGCTTCCACCCATTTTGTAAATGTATCGATTACCACGAGTACATATTTATAGCCATTTCTGCGAGGGGGCAATGGACCTATAAAATCAATCTGGAGGTTAGTCCAGGGGCCATTAACGGGTCGGGTGTGGCTGAGTTGAGTCGTTTTGGCATATCTGTCAGGGTTATTCTGGGCGCAGATAAGACAATTCTCGATGTAGTGATTTACATCGTCTTTTAAACTTGGCCATCAGCAGAGCTCCCTGAGGTGGGCTGTAGTGGGATCGATTCCCTGATGTCCATGATTGTCATGGAATAAGCAAATCATTTGATTCCTGTCCTGTTCAGGGACCACATAAAGGGTGTCTTTTAACACCACACCGTCATGTGTGGTCAGAGCATTTTTAAACCTATCATAGGGGGCTGGATAGTTTCCTTTCAAAATCTCCTTGAGATTGCTGTCCTGCTTCTGGGCCTGCACTAAATCCTCAATATTAGTCTGCGAGACCTGAACTGCATTCACTGGTGCGCTTTCGGGGGGTGTCCAAAAATATCCGTGCCTGGAACCTGCTTTAGCCAGTGCGTCGGCTTTTACATTTCCAGGGGGGGAGGAACGATGGTGACTTTGAACTTTGACTATCCCAAAAGTCCTGTTCTGTGCTCTCTCTAAAATGTGACGGAGCAACGGGGCTGAAGGGAGGGGTTTTCCGTCTGCGGAAACAAATCCTCTTGCTTTCCACAGGGGTAGGAAATCCGTAAGGCTGTTGCAGACATAGAGGCTGTCCGAGTCTATGTCTGCTGGGCTGGGGAAGGAATCTGGGTGTTCCACTTTGTATGCGATGGCCGCAAGTTCTGCCGCCTGCGTGCCTCAGTGTCCTGGAAGTTTTATTGCTATTTATTCTAGGGCGCGACCCTGCGCGTCCTCGACATAAATACCACATCCTGTTATGCGCTTCCCTTCTAATATTGTGGAAGATCCATCCACATATATCTTTATGGGTTCGCACGTATCTGTGTGCTTGGGGCTCTGGGTTGAACTGCCTATCTTTCTGGGGTTTTTTTTAGCAATAAAGGGGCCTGTGTTGTGGTGTGGAGAGATGATATCACATTCGTGGGGAATTCCGGGGTACTGTAAGTTATCGGCTAAAAAAGTGTGGGTCTTGGTCCTTTTAACAGTGATGTCCCGTCCCTGCAAAAGAAGTGTCCACCTGGCTGCTCTTATCTGACTGACTGTACCGTCCTTGAGTCGTCCGTCCAGTAAAAGTTGGGTGGGGCTGTGCTCTGTGAGGATTGTGATGGGGTTCAATCCGGTGATGTACGAAAAATACTGAACTGCCCAAAATACTGCGAGCAGGTGCTTCTCACAGGCTGAAAATCCCTTCTCCACAGCATCTAAAACTCTGGAGGCGTAAGCCACAGGCCTTAACTGTTCATGCCGTTCCTGAAGGAGCACAGCCGCAAGGGTGCGGTCTGTGCTTGCTACCTCTATAGCGTAAGGGGAAAGCGGGTCTGGAACTTGTAGTGCGGGGGCTGCTATGAGTGCTTGCTTCAACGCATCTACAGCATCCGTATGCTGCGGAAGCCATTCCCAGGGGGCTCCTTTCTTTAGGAGGTCTGAGAGGGGTGCTGCCTTGCTGGCGAAACCGTCAATGTGGTTTCGGCAGTAGCCAACCAGTCCTAAAAACGACCGGAGGGCTGAAATGTTCTGGGGAAGGGGAAATTTAGCAATCGAGTCAATTCTTTTGTGCTCGATCTCGCGTTTACCACGTGTGATAATTGTACCCAAAAATATCACCTTATCTTCCAAAATCTGGGCCTTTTTGGGGTTAACTTTACAACCAATTGAGTGTAAGAGTTCCAGGAGTTCGGACAGAAGCTCGATGTGCTCTTCCTTGGTGTCTGTCTGCAGTAGTCGGTCATCTACGTACTGGACCAGACATTCGGGACGAGACAATTTGGCTAAACCATTTGCCAGCTGTCGGTGGAAAATGGAGGGGAACGTGTGGAATCCTTGTGGAAGGCATGTCCACGTGTACTGTTGATTTTTAAAGGTGAAGGCAAATTTGTACTGGCATGCCTTTGCCAATGGAATGGACCAGAATTCATTACTGATGTCCAAAACCGTAAAGTCTCGGGAATTGAGTCCCTGCTTGAGCATGGTCTCGGGACTTGTGGCTACTGTGGGGGCTGCTGCGGGGGTGATTTTGTTGAGTTCCCAGTAATCGATGGTCAGTCGCCATGATCCATCGGGCTTTCTCACTGGCCAAATCGGGGCATTATTACTGGAGGCTACTGATCTAAGTACGCCCTGCTATATATAATAAGCTGTCGATTACTTTTGCGATTTCTCCCTCTGCCTCTTGGGGAAATCCATACTGTTTTTGGGGTCTTGGGTCAGGTCCTGTGATTTGTACGGAACCAGCCATCCGTCCACAGTCGTGTTTGTGGGTCGCGAATGCTGTCCTGTGCTTCTGTAAAACTGCCCTCACCTGCTTGTCCGTGCAAAGCGTGGCCGGGTTAAACCAAAATTCGCCTACTGCGTTGATTTTGTTGGCGTATTCACCTATGTGAGCGTTGCGGGGGCTCTTGCAGACTTTGCATTTTTCCAGACACATTGGTTGACTGGATCAAATGATAAATTGTGGGAATTCATGAAGTCTATTCCAAGAATGTGTTCTGCTGTGTGGGGCAGGTCAACTAAAACTACGGGGTGCTTGGTGGTGATGTTGCCAATTTGAATGGGTACAGGGGCTGTGATGTGTCCCTGCTGTGAGTGGCCTGTAAAGCCGCTGAGGGTGATAGTGGCTGTAGTGGGCCACGTGTCCTTTTGGAACATGGTGGAGGAATTTATTGTGGTGCGGGACCCTCCTGTGTCCCAGAGAAACTCGATGGGCTGTCCCCGAATTTTTGCTGCAACTACCGGTCGTCAGGACCTATCCCAAAGGGTGTCGCAGACCCAACTGGGGGAGCCCGAACACCGTCAGTCCGTTCCGGTGAGGTCCGTCTGATCTGAACGGGTGCTAACACTATGAATGGGCTCTGTCTTATTCTTACTTAGAGTGCCCATCTGCTGGGCTCTCTCTGGCTTTCGTGGGGCATTGCATTCCCTTGCAAAGTGTCCCAATTGTCCACAGTTGTAACATTCCTGTGACTTTTGTGGGGGGCTGTTCTTTCCTTCATTTACCCATGCGGAGTTCTGGTGTGTTTTAACTGCCTGTATATCTGCATCGGCCTGCTTTTCTTCGGGATTTTTAACTGCGGGTTTGTTTTGTACAGACTGCTCCCAGGCGCGGGACAATCTTTTTACTAGCCATTTTTCAGTATGAGCCTCCTGTTTCTGTGGCATGGGAGATAAGGGTGCGGGTCCATTTGGCCATGTTGTCTGGGGACAAATGGGCGCGGTCTAAGTCTCCAAAAACTGCTGCAATGTGGATCCACAGGCGTCCAGCAAACGCTGTGGGGTGCTCGGTTTTCTTTTGCCTGCATTTATTGAGGCCATCTACGGGGTCACCCCGGTTACACCCGATCGTGTCTAGGACCGCGGTATGCATTTCTGCAAGGATGCCTCCTCCTACATTCTGTGGGTCGGGAAGGGCTGCTGCGACTGAAGGGTCTCGACTCAAAACTGTGAGCTTTACATGCTCTCGCTCATCCAGGCCATACATGGTCGCCTGCTGCTTTACTCTGACAAAGAAATGGTGGGGGTCTGAGGTGGGGAGGAACGGTTTGATTTTATCGCACGCGACCCGTAATTGGGTCACTGTTAAGGGGGTGGTATACAAAAATTCTGTGTCGTCCGATGTGGCTGTGCGGTGGGTGGTTACTGGGTTCACTGGAGCCTGAACTATCTGCTCTGTGGGGGGTTGGGGCGCTTTCCTCTTCTGTGATTTTCCCTGCGCACATGTTCCCTGAACATATCTCTGCGCTGTCTCGTTTAACTCTTCCCAATTAGGGCCATCTTCCTCATCTAATTTTGCTCTGAAGGTTTCCTGGAATCCTTTTTGGACTGAAAGCAGCGATTGCAGCTCTGCAATCTGCTTCCGGCACTTTGCGTGGTCTAGTGAGCTTTGTCTTTGCTCCGTGGTGGCAGCATGGAGTGCTCGTAATGCTGCCTTCAGGTGACTACACTGCCTCTGCAATGTCTCAACCTGCTTCTCAATTTCTTCTCGTACCAGGACTGCACGTTGCGTGTCCTGATAGGCCTTTTCATACTGGGACTGGAAGCTGCTTAAATGCGCCAGACAAGACTGGTGTGCCCTTTTGGCATCATCCACCTCTCCGTCATTTGCTGCCAACTTCCTCCTTAACTCTAAGTTCTCTCTTTCTACCTCACTTACATCGACCTTGCTCATTCGATGTATGCCTTCTACCTCTTTCCAGAGCGTCCTAATGACCTCCTCTGTGCCTCGCAACTGTGCCAAGCAGGACACGATTGCCATTGGCTTGCGAGCTTTCCCTAAGCTCTTCTTGTGGATCTCGCTCAGGTTCTCCCACCAAGTATGTCCTATACTCCCGGGACCTGTTTCCTCGTTGTTACAGAATTCGCTCCAAAGGGGCAATCCTTTCCCTTTGAGGTACTTACTGATTTCTTCCTCCCATACGGGACATTGTCCTACTCTACTGCTGCTGGTCGCTGCAACTGCAAATTCCTCTGGGTTCATGAGGCACTGCATTGCCTGCATTGCCATCTTTCTTATCCGAATGCTTCTTTTAAATTTGGAACAGGGGAGCTAAGGCGGTGCTGTAAATACGGGTACGGGCGACTTCCGGGTGCGGCTATGCAGAGCTAGGTCGCATATTCGGCAGCTCCTGCTTGGAACGGACTTTTGGGCTCTTTTACAGGGCCCCCACGGCATTTGTTTGACATTTCCCGGTGTGGGAAGAAGGCGGCAATATTCCCCCGACAGTGTCCCCCAGGAAGGGTATGTCTCTTGGTTGCCAGACACACGCAGAAACAGTGAAAGATTTGGCTGCAACTACAGGATAAACAGGGCCTCTTCCAGCATGCAGGCGGGGGAAGGGCAAGCTTAAAGCTGCAAGCTGACCTGAGGGCCTGTATCAAAGGTGAATTCTAGCAGCAGAGGGAACAACTGTGAAAAGACCTCATCAAGGCCACTGAAGGGACTTCCGGTTGCGGTGATGCCTAGCTAGCCGCACGCTTCGGCGGCTCCAGCTCCGACGGACCTTCGGGCTCTTTTAAGAGCCTCAACGGGGAATTTTTCGACGACGCAACCCGGTGTGGGGCGTGTGAGAAGGGAGTCCCCCCCAAACGAAGGAGGAAAAAACCGGCGGCGGCGGCTGCAGCGCGAGGAATCGTCGACCAAAGGGTCAGAAAGAGAGAAGTACAAGATGGCGGCGGAGAAAGCGCAGGCGACATGGGGGCCTGAGCATGAAATTGTGAGACGGTGCGTGGAGCTGCTGAAGAGGGAGGTGCTGACCCCGTTGCTACAGGCAATTGAGGGGCTCAAGGAGACATTAAAGACCCAGGAGACAGAGCTCCGTGTGGTGGAGCAGAAGGTGACAGATATTGAGGACGAGATCCTGGGCCTGGCGGTTAAGACACAGACGCACGAGGCACTTCATAAAAAGTGTACTGAAAGGATCGAAGCCCTAGAAAATGGAGCGCGAAGGAAGAACCTTCGGATACTGGGTCTCCCTGAGGGTGTGGAAGGAGTGGACTGTGGAGCGTACGCAAGTACGATGCTGAGCTCACTGATGGGTGCTGAGGCCCCTACGGGCCCCTTGGAGGTGGAGTGGGCAAATCGGATTCCGGCGAGAAGACCAAAAGCGGGAGAACCACCCAGGGCGATAATCGTGCGATTTTACCGCCTTAAGGATAGAGAAGAGGTCCTGAGATGGGCTAAAAAGGTGCGGAGTAGCAGATGGGAGAATGCAGTGGTACGGGTATACCAGGATTGGAGTGCGGAGGTGGCGAGAAGGAGGGCGAGCTTCAACCGAGCCAAAGAGGTGTTGCATAAAAGGAAGGTGAAGTTCGGGATGCTGCAGCCGGCAAGACTATGGGTCACGTATCAGGAGAGACACCATTATTTCGAGACGGCGGAGGAAGCATGGACCTTCATCAAAGAAGAGAAATTGGATCGGAACTGAGGGACTGATGCTGCAGGAAATGTTATTGTTAATGTTACGGTGGAAGTTAATTGAGAAGTAAACAGGGAAGGGGGGAGACATTGGGGAAATGTGGGCGCCGGTGAGGGGGGAAAGACGGGACATAGTTGGAGAATGGGGAAGGGGAGGGGGAGGGGAAAGGGAGCTGCGCCATAAGAGGCGGGTCAGGTAAAGGGATGTTCCCGCACCAGAAAGAATAAGGCGAAAAGACAGGCGCAAGGCGGATGGGAGTTCCCCACATGGGGAGGTCGAGGAGTGAGCAGGAGTAGCCGGGGTCAGTTGAAGTCAGCTGACTTACGGAAGTAATATGGGGGGAGCAATCAAGCTAGAAAGAGATCTAGCGGGGAGGGGAGGAGGGAGGGAGAAGGGGGGGGGGGGACAACTGGGTTGCTGCTGCGGAAATCCAAAAGGAAATGGCTAAAGAGTGGGTGGGCGGGGATGGTGTGCGACGCTGGGGGAGCGAGCGGGAGCGCGGAGGCGGGATATGGGACTGGCCTAGAGAAGGTAATGGCTAGTCGACACGGGAGGGGGGCAGGTAGCCCCCTAGTGAGGCTGATCACGTGGAACGTGAGAGGCCTGAACGGACCGATAAAAAGGGCCCGAGTGCTCGCGCATTTGAAAGGACTAAGGGCAGACGTGGTTATGCTCCAAGAGACGCACCTAAAGGTGGCGGACCAAGTTAGGCTAAGGAAAGGATGGGTGGGACAGGTGTTCCACTCAGGACTGGACGCAAAGAATAGAGGGGTGGCCATTTTGGTGGGGAAACAGGTCGCATTTGAAGCAAAGAACATCGTAGCAGATAGCGGAGGTAGATATGTAATGGTGAGTGGCAGGCTGGAGGGAATGGAGGTCGTGTTGGTTAACGTGTATGCCCCAAACTGGGACGATGCGGGATTTATGAGACGGATGCTGGGGCGTATACCGGACCTGGAGGTAGGAAACTTGATTTTAGGAGGGGACTTTAATACGGTGCTGGACCCGGGGCTAGATAGATCCAGCTCAAGGACCGGAAGAAGGCCGGCAGCGGCCAAGGTACTTAAGGGGTTTATGGACCAAATGGGGGGAGTGGATCCATGGCGATTTCTTAGACCTAGGGCGAGGGAGTATTCCTTCTTCTCCCATGTCCATAAAGTGTACTCCCGGATAGATTTTTTTGTTTTGGGAAGGTCGTTGATCTCTAGGGTGGAAGAAGCTGAGTACTCAGCCATAGCGGTTTCGGATCATGCCCCACATTGGGTGGACCTGGAATTAGGAGAGGAAAGGGAGCAGAGAACACTCTGGCGATTAGATGTGGGACTGATGGCGGATGAGGGAGTGTGTGCAAGAGTGCGGGGGTGTATTGAGAGATACCTGGAGGTCAATGACGACGGCGAGGTCCCTGTGGGAGTGGTATGGGAAGCACTAAAAGCGGTGGTCAGAGGAGAGCTGATCTCCATTGGGGCCCACAAAAGGAAAACAGAGGCCAAGGAAAGGGAAAGATTACTGGGGGAGATTTTAAGGGTGGATAGGGAATTTGCAGAGACCCCGGAGGAGGAATTGTACAGGGAGAGGAGACGACTCCAGACGGAATTTGACCTTCTGACCACCAGAAAGGCGGAGGTACTGTGGAGGAAGGCACAGGGGAGGAGGTATGAATATGGGGAAAAGGCGAGTCGCCTGTTGGCTCATCAATTGCGAAAGAGGGCAGCAGCGAGGGAAATAGGAGGAATTAGAGACGAAAGGGGAGACACGGTGCGAAGGGCAGGAAAGATAAATGAGGTGTTCAAGACCTTCTATGAGGAACTGTATAGGTCTCAACCCCCAGAGGGAGAGGAGGGGATGCGGCAGTTCCTGGACCAATTGAGGTTCCCGAAAGTGGAGGAGCGGGGGGTGGTAGGACTGGGGGCACCGATTGGGGTGGACGAGGTTATTAAGGGACTGGGAAGCATGCAAGCAGGGAAGGCCCCAGGACCAGACGGGTTCCCGGTGGAGTATTACAGAAAATATGTGGACTTGTTGGCCCCGTTGATGGTGAGGACGTTCAATGAGGCCAGGAAAGGGGGGACTCTACCCCCGACGATGTCGGAGGCGACAATATCGTTAATTTTGAAGAGGGATAAAGATCCGTTGCAGTGCGGGTCCTATAGACCCATTTCATTGTTGAACGTGGACGCCAAATTGTTGGCAAAGGTGCTGGCATCGAGGATAGAGGACTGTGTCCCGGGGGTGGTGCACGAAGATCAGACAGGGTTCGTAAAAGGGAGACAACTGAATGTTAACGTGCGACGACTATTAGGGGTGATAATGATGCCCCCAGTGGAGGGGGAGGCAGAGATAGTGGCGGCAATGGACGCAGAGAAGGCATTTGATAGGGTGGAGTGGGAGTATTTATGGGAAGTGTTAAGGAGGTTTGGGTTTGGGAACGGGTTTATTAGCTGGGTTAGACTTCTTTATGGGGCTCCAACGGCAAGCGTAGTTACAGGTCGACATAGATCGGAGTATTTCCGACTATATAGGGGAACAAGACAGGGATGCCCGCTGTCTCCATTGTTGTTCGCGTTGGCAATTGAACCTCTGGCCATGGCGTTGAGAGACTCCAGGAAATGGAGAGGGGTGATTAGAGGGGGAGAAGAACACCGAGTCTCGTTATATGCGGATGACCTATTGTTATACGTGTCGGACCCAGCGGGGGGAATGATAGAGGTTATGCGAATTTTGAGGGGGTTCGGGGATTTCTCGGGGTATAGGCTAAACATGGGAAAGAGTGAATTATTTGTGATACATCCAGGGGACCAGAGTAGAGAGATAGAAGGCTTGCCTCTAAGGAAAGTGGAAAGAAACTTCCGATACCTGGGGATTCAGATCGCTAGGAGCTGGGGAACCTTGCACAGACTTAATCTGACACGGTTGGTAGAACAAATGGAGGAGGACTTCAAGAGGTGGGACATGCAGCCTCTATCGCTGGCGGGCAGGGTGCAAGCAATTAAGATGATGGTCCTCCCGAGGTTCTTATTTGTATTTCAATGTCTCCCTATACTAATCACTAAGACCTTTTTTAATAAAATAGACAGGAGCATCACGAGCTTCGTGTGGGCAGGGAAAGTTCCGAGAGTAAGGAGGGGGTTCCTTCAGCGTAGTAGGGACAGAGGAGGATTGGCACTACCGAACTTGGGCGATTACTATTGGGCCGCCAATGTGGCAATGATACGTAAATGGATGATGGAGGGTGAGGGAGCGGCGTGGGAAAGACTGGAGAGAAAGTCCTGTAAAGGGACGAGTTTAGAGGCGCTGGTGACGGCGCCGCTACCGATCTCACCTAAAAAGTTTACCACGAACCCGGTGGTGGCGGCAACATTGAATATCTGGGGACAGTGGAGGCGACAGAGAGGGGTGCGGGGAGCCCTGGTGGGGTCCCCAATCAGGAACAACCATAGGTTCGCCCCAGGAAGAATGGATGGAGGATTTCAGAGCTGGTTCCAGTTGGGAATTAGGAGGGTGGGAGATTTATTTATAGATGGGACTTTTGCGAGCTTGGGAGCATTGGAGGAAAAGTATAAGTTGCCCCGGGGAAATTTCTTGAGATATATGCAGGTGAGGGCATTTACTAGACAACAGGTGAGGGAATTTCCATTGCTCCCGACACAGGGGATACAGGACAGGGTGCTTTCAGGGGTGTGGGTCGGAGAGGGCAAGGTGTCAGAGATTTACCGAGAGATGAGGGAAGAGGGGGAGGAGTCGGTGGGCGAACTAAAAGGAAAGTGGGAAGAAGAACTAGGGGAGGAGATAGAGGAGGGTATGTGGGCTGATGCCCTAAGCAGGGTAAATTCCTCTTCCTCATGCGCCAGGCTTAGCCTGATTCAATTTAAGGTGCTACATAGAGCACACATAACGGGAGCAAGATTGAGCAGGTTCTTTGGAGTGGAGGACAAATGTGGGAGGTGTGGCGGGAGCCCGGCAAACCACGCACATATGTTTTGGGCATGCCCGGCACTGGAAGGGTATTGGAAGGGAGTGACGGGAGTGATTTCGCGGGTGGTGAAGGCCCGGGTCAAACCAGGCTGGGGGTTAGCTCTATTTGGAGTTGCGGAAGAGCCGGGAGTGCAGGAGGCGAAAGAGGCCGACGTTGTGGCCTTTGCGTCCCTAGTAGCCCGGCGCAGGATCCTACTCATGTGGAAGGAGGCGAAACCCCCCGGACTGGAGGCCTGGGTAAATGATATGGCGGGGTTCATTAAACTGGAGCAGATAAAGTTTGCCCTGAGAGGATCGGCTCAAGGGTTCACCAGGCGGTGGCAGCCATTTCTCGACTACCTAGGGGAACGTTAGAGGGAAGACAGATGACCAGCAGCAGCAACCCAGGGGGAGGGGGGGGGGGGGGGGGGAGGGGGGGTTTAGTTTAGGTCAAAGATAAAGGGGTTTTGTTACTTGTGTATTGTTTAAAATTTCTGTATTGTTATTGTTGCGTTTGCTTTGTAAGAGGGGAAAAATTGTTGTTTGGGAAAAAATTTTCAATAAAACATTTATAAAAAAAAAGTAAATACGGGTACGGCTTTCGCTAATTTCCGAAGTACAGACTCCCGACAGTTTTGTCGCAACAAAAAATCTATCAGTTTACCTTATAGCCCTGTTAGTTATGCATGCATACACACACTTCCGAATTATGAGGATTGGTCAGAACTGCTTGAACACTTGTGGTTTTCAGTTCCCAATTGGATCTCTAATTCAAATTTTTGGGTTCTCCCGGAGTGGTTAAACCACTTCTAGTTCGGGTCCTGTCAGAATGTTGCCAGTAATATGTTGCTAACTTTTGGTTGGTTCACTTGGCTCTGTTTTATAACCTTTGCTCTTGAGTCGCCAGGAATCACAAACAGAGGCTGTTTAGCACTGGGCTAAATCGCTGGCTTTGAAAGCAGACCAAGGCAATCCAGCAGCACGGTTCAATTCCCGTAACAGCCTCCCTGAACAGGCGCCGGAATGTGGCGACTAGGGGCTTTTCACAGTCACTTCATTGAAGCCTACTTGTGACAATAAGTGATTTTTATTTTTCATTTCATTTCATCTTTATGATACCGCCACGAGGTTCAAGTTCGAGTAATGACCAATAACTCAATACACCGATTAGTAAGATTTAAATCAAAGCACATTTATTATACACAGTAATCGCTACTCATGCACAAATTCTACGTCTAAGCTACTTCTACAACTAACAGGCCTATACTTAGCTTCGGACTGGCCCACCAGGTCAGGGGAACAAATGGCCTTTCGTTCGGGTTCTGAGTCTGCGGGATTCGAAGTTGGTACGGATTGATAGCTAGGAGCGCCTATCTCGTAGCGAGCGTTGACTTAAGACTTACGATCTCTCTGCGGCCGTTGAACCGGTCACGGTCAATATTGGTTCGCGTTACTGGGTGACCCGGTCAAGAAGAACAATTTGAACTTGGGGCTTAACTTTATAGTCCCCAGGGGCTTCCCGCCTTTCGGGGCGGACCCTGTACCTGGTTCTAGGTGATTGGACTTCGTTCCAATCGCTTGGTTCGATTTCTCCAATACTGGAGCGGTTCCCTGATCGATGGGCGGTCTTGAGGTGTCCGTTAACCTCTTTTGTGTTGGCTCCTGCTGGCGCCAGGGAGTCTGGCTTAGTTTTGTTTGTCCCAAATGTTGCTATTGTTCCCGGGCATTGCTTATTAGTATGTAGATGGTTGCTACATTATTATGCAGATGGCTGCTAGTATCGATGCTGTCTGGGCCTTTGCAGAGTTAAATACACAGTAAACCTGCACCTGTTGGTTTCTGCCTGTGTTGGCTGAATTTCCCTTCAGCCTTTGCCGTTCGCCATTTTAAATCAGGACTTGGCCAACTCAGGTGGCTACATTCACCACTCTCTGGCTGAAGAAATTCCTCCTCATTTCTGCTTTAAAGGATCGTCCCTTTAGTCTGAGTTTGTGTCCTCTGGTTCTAATTTTTCCTACAAGTGGAAACATCCTCTCCACGTCCACTCTATCCAGGCCTCATAGTATCCTGTAAGTTTCAATTTAAAAAAACCTTATCTATCTAAACTCCAACGAGTACAGACCCAGAGTCCTCAACTGTTCCTCATCCGACAAGTTCTTCATTCCAGGGATCATTCTTGTGAACCTCCTCTGGACCTTTTCCAAGGCCAGCACATCCTTCCTTTGATACGGGGCCCAAAACTGCTCACAATATTCCAAATGAGGTCTGACCAGAGCCTTATCCTTTTGGGAGAATTGCATCCTGAGTGTCATTTTGGGCGGGTTTGGGAGGGCTGTTTTGCACAGGCTCTAATGGCGAGATCGCGACCTGTATTTACCCGCACTGAGTGCAAAAAAGAAGCCCCCACATGAATCTTGCCATGCCTGACTCCCTCACCGTCTGATTCATCAGCCATGCGAACCACAAACAACCTGGGAGCAGCCTGTCAAACAACCACAGTTGGTGCCGACCAGCCTCCACCAGGCAACTTGATGCGAACAGCATCCGTTGGAGAGAGCACAGGCAAATCAGTAGCATGAGCATCGTATGTCAGCTTTTGCTTGCTGCTTTCTGATTTGCTGCATCTTTTGCAGCACTGGAAGGCGATCCAGGTCAGGTAAATGAATGGCCAGAACAGTCGTCCTCTGGATCCGTGGCGGTATCAGGTTCCGAATCCAGCACCCCTTGCTGCACACTTCGAACGCGTTTGCGCTGGAACTGGGATCGCTGGCCCACGATCGGAGGTGGAGACCTGCACAAGGCTGCATAATGGCCAGGCTTCCGACAATTTAGACATCGCCTGCCTCTTGCAGGGCATTGCCGCTTTAAATGGGCGGTGCCACAGTTCAGGCACGTCATCACGTTGACGTCGTAACGCTCCGTGCGTCGTCGCACATGCGCAGTGCGGTCAGCCGCCGCTCGCACCTGCGCAGTGTGGTCTTCGGCCGCTTCGTTCTCCTATCCGTGGTGCGCATGCGTGGGACCCCGGGAAAAGCGTGCAAAATGTCCGCCTTCATCGATGCTAAGGCGCCGCATTCGGGCGATGGCCTGTACACTCTCAGCCTCGTGGGAGACAGGTTGGTCCTGCTCTACCGATTTAAGGCGGGAGTAGCGACGTTTCGCCTGTTCATGGACTTTGCACGTCTCGATGGCTACTGGCAGGGTCATGTTTTTTATTTTTAGGAGCTGCTCCCGCAGTGTGTCGGAGTGGACCCCAAACACGATCTGATCCCTGATGAGGGAATCAGCTGTGTCACCGTAGTTGCAGGATTGCGCGACAATGCGGAGATGAGTGAGAAAAGATTGGAAAGGCTCATCCTTACCCTGAAGGCATTGCTGGAAGACATAGCGCTCGAAGCTCTCGTTCGTTTCGACTTCACAGTGACTGTCGAATTTGGCTATCACGGTCTGGAACTTGGTCTTGTCGTCACCGTCGGCAAAAGTGAGCGAATTGAAGATTTGGATGGCCTGGTCCCCCACAGTCGATAGGAGAAGCGCGATTTTTCTGGCACCGGACGCGTTTTCGAGGCCCAAGGACTCAATGTATAGACTGAATTTCTGCCTGAAGACCCGCCAGTTGGCGCCAAGGTGCCTGGATCTTCTCCATGCCGCTGGTCGTCAGTGAACTTTTGAAGGTAAATTACTTAGATGAAGTAGACTCCTGGTATCATGTCGTGTTATTCACCCTGGGGTAACACGGACTGCAACACGATGCAGATAGACTATAAAGCATACACCAAATGTAGGCGTTGGTTCAATATGATTTATTGAACTTCTGTAACAATGCACACAGCTGGCTGTGGGTTGACTCTCTACTACTCTAAGTAAACTAACTCTAACTATCTAGGCCAGGCTAGCTCTGATCCACGTGTAGAAGGTGCTGACTGATATGTACACCCTGACTGTCACTACAGTTGTCACCAGTGGAAAGAGGCGGAGTGCTGATGCCTCGTGTGTTTTATAGTTGGAAGCACCCCTCTGGTGTTCTGTCTGGTGATTGGTTGTGTTCTGTCCTGTATGTTGATTGGCTCACCTGGGGTGCTGTCACTGCCTGCTTTTACCTCATGATGTGCATGGGTGCATATTATGACAGTCTTCTTCGGCGTCTGCCCGTCTCGGCTGCAACAAGCACAACGAGAGCCAACTCCTCGGGATTCACATCAGCAAATATTGTTTTCCCTGGAAAGAATTGGAAAAAGAGAGAGACCAACAATCAGTTAGGTCTTCCATCCCAGGGCCCTCATATCTCCCAAGGCTCCCCCACTCTTACCATAACTGTGCTGCCTTCTCTCAGATTGCCAGCCAGCAAGACAGTTGTGCTGGCAAACTTTGGTTTGCACACACTCCCAGACACATCAGGAGCCCCTCGACCCCAGACCTCTGCCAGCAACATTACGGAGGCTGTGCTCAGCTGCCCTCCGCTCATCCAGCCACTTCCCCTTTAGCCGCGGGATTGTCTTCTGTGTTGAAGCCCTGCTCTTTAGTGTTCTATTGTTGGCAGCTGCCTCTATGGTGCTGATGTTCCTAGAGTACAGGCACACTGTTCAGGCATCAAAGGTTTCAGGACATCCAGTCCAGTAATCATCCTCTCAGACAGGGCACCTGTGCCTTCGAGGAGGCACTTGAGAGTTCAGGGGCATTAAGTGCTCTCACAATTAACAAGACTAATCACTCCTTTGATAAACTCCTTTGGTAATGCTGTGAGCAATTTTGGGCCCCACACCTCAGGAAGGACACACTGGCACTGGAGCGGGTCCAGCGGAGATTCACACGGATGATCCCAGGAATGGTAGGCCTAACATACGAGGATCTGAGGATCCTGGGATTATATTCATTGGAGTTTAGGAGGTTGAGGGGAGATCTAATAGAAACTTACAAGATAATGAATGGCTTAGATAGGGTGGATGTAGGGAAGTTGTTTCCATTAGCAGGGGAGACTAGGACCCGGGGGCACAGCCTTAGAATAAAAGGGAGTCACTTTAGAACAGAGATGAGGAGAAATTTCTTCAGCCAGAGAGTGGTGGGTCTGTGGAATTCATTGCCACAGAGGGCGGTGGAGGCCGGGACGTTGAGTGTCTTTAAGACAGAAGTTGATAAATTCTTGATTTCTCGAGGAATTAAGGGCTATGGAGAGAGAGCGGGTAAATGGAGTTGAAATCAGCCATGATTGAATGGTGGAGTGGACCCGATGGGCCGAATGGCCTTACTTCCACTCCTATGTCTTATGGTCTTATAATATAGTTCTTTTTTATTCTCCTTGCCAAAATTTATTTATTTTTAAAATAAATTTAGAGTACCCAATTATTTATTTTAAGGGGCAATTTAGCGTGGCTAATACACCTACCCTGCACATCTTTGTGTTGTGGGGATGAGACCCACGCAGACATGAGGAGAATGTGCAAACTCCACATGGACAGTGACCCGGGGCTGGGATCGAACCCGGGACCTCAGTGCCGTGAGGCAGCAGTGCTAACCACTGCACCACCGTGCCTCCTTCTCCTTGCCAAAATGGGTAATTTCCCCTGCCCCTTCACAGGCACTGGACAATCATAGCACCCCCCCCCCCCTTCATCTCCTCCACATCACACATAAAGGGAATCTCCCCCCCCCCCCCCCCCACAATGGGACAGCTGAGAGGTCCTGCCTCTGGCACTCCCCTCATGGCCCAGACCTGGCAGTGCCAACCTGTGCCCAGGGGCAGTGTCTAGGCATACCCCGGGCATGTCCCTCTCCCCTCGGGGTCTATACTTACCTTGGCACCACTGTGGGATCCCTCAACTGAATCCCGTTCTTTTAAAGCTGCTGTAAACGGATGTCTGTGAGGTATATATATTCAGTGAGGTGGGGGGAGGGGGGGGGGGTCATGCGGCAGGGGAGTCCGTTAATAATATTAAAATGTATTTAAATGAGTGGGTGAGAAACCCGTTATGTCACCAGTGAGGGGCGGGGGATTTTGTGCCCATGTGGCCGTTTACGCCTGTGGCAGACGCAAGCTCAAAGTTCCACCCTGTATATTCCTTTTATTTTTATAGGCTCGAATATCCCTCCCCACTCTATAATCTATTTGTGTGTGTGTGAAAGTCAAGTGCATTTTACTGAGATTGATTTAATTGTAATAAAGCTAATCTCTTTCTTTGTTAACTGAAGAAAACCTGTCTGGTTGTTTTTTTTATGATCATAGCGTGCTCACTAAGTAAGTACTCACTAAGTAGGCATGTGTATCCTTTTCAAATTTATCCTTTTCAAAAGAAAATATATGTTTTGGGCAAACAGGAGGAGGGAAAAGAGGGGAGCCATTCGACTCCTCCTCACCTAATCAGAATAATCTGAGACATACAACATTCAGAAGAAGATGGATGACTGAGGAGACAGTGGTGTCGCCGGACCGGTAACACAGGTCTCACCATGACGGATGTGGAATTTGAATTTGAATGATACTCAGTGTTGTTAGGGAGGGAGTTCCAGGATTTTGACCCAGTGACAGTGAAGGAACGATTCCCGGCTTGGGTCACTGTCTGTGCGGAGTCTGCGTGTTCTCCCCGTGTCTGCGTGGGTTTCCTCCGGGTGCTCCGGTTTCCTCCCTCAAGTCCCGGAAGACGTGCTGTTAGGTAAATTGGACATTCTGAATTCTCCCTCTGTGTACTGTGTACAAGAGTGTACTGCCAAAATTCCACCAGCACACCTCCTGTCCCACCAGGGGCGACAACACTCTTGACCACTGCTACTCAAAAATCAAGGGCGCCTACCGTTCCATCCCCCGACCGCACTTTGGGAAATCAGACCATAAGATGTTGCTCCTCCTCCCGGCATACATACAGAAACTCAAGCGGGAGAACCCAGCTAAGAAGGTCGTGCAGGTCCGAGGAAACAGAAAAGCTCTTTTGTGACTGCTTAGAGACAGTGGACTGGTCCATATTTAAGAACTCAGCGACCAACTTAAATGATTATGCCACCATTGTCACAGACTTCATCAGCAAATGTGTGGACCACTGCGTGCCAAAGAAAGCAGTACGTACGTTCCCCAACCGGAAACCATGGCTCAATCGCGAGATTGACTCCCTACTGAAGGACAGGTCTGAGGCGTTCAAGTCAGCCGACCCTGACCTATATAAGAAATCCAGGTACGACCTCCACAAAGCCATCCGCGATGCCAAGAGAGAATATCAAACCAAGCTAGAGTCACAGACTCTCGGCGGTTGTGGCAAGGACTAAACAACATAACGGGCTACAAAGCGAAGCCAAGTAGTATCTCCGGAAGCAGCGCACCCCTCCCCAATGAACTCAATGCATTCTATGCTCGGTTCGAGCAGGAAACCAACAATCCGCTGGCGAGTGCCCCAGCAGCCCATAATTCACCCATACCCACCATCACAGCTTCCGGAGTCAGATCGGCCTTCCTGAAAGTGAACCCTCGGAAGGCGACGGGCCTGGACAGGACCCCTGGTCATGCACTCAGAGCCTGCATGGAGCAGCTGGCAGATGCGTTCGCGGAAATCTTTAACGTGTCTTTAACCACTCCGAGGTCCCCACCTGCTTCAAAGACCACCATCAAACCGGTGCCAAACAACCAGGCAACGTGCCTCAATGACTACCGTCCGGTGGCCCTGACTTCAGTCGTAATGAAGTGCTTTGAGAGGTTGGTCATGAAGCACATCACCTCCATACTCCCAGAACACCTTGATCCACTGCAATTCGCAGATCGCTGTAACCGGTCCACAGCAGACACCATTTCCCTGGCCCTACACTCATTCCTAGAGCATCTTGACAACAAGGACGCCTACATTAGACTCCCATTTATTGACTACAGCTCCGCCTTCAACACCATAATCCCAGCCAAGCTCATGTCAAAGCTCCAAAACCTAGGACTTGGCTCCCCACTCTGCAACTGGATCCTCGACTTTCTGACCTACAGACCACAATCAGTAAGCATGAACAACATCACCTTCTCCACAATAGTCCTCAAAATCGCAAGGCTACGTACGTAGCCCCCTACTCTACTCCCTGTAGACACACGAATGCGTGGCAAAATTTGGTTCCAACTCCATCTACAGGTTTGCTGACGATACGACCATAGTGGACCGGATCTAGAATGACGATGAGTCAGAATACAGGAGGGAGATAGAGAACCTAATGGAGTGGTGCAGCGACAACAATCTCTCCTTCAATGCCAGCAAAACTAAAGAGCTGGTCATTGACTTCAGAAAGCAAAGTAATGTGCACACCCCAGTCAGCATCAACGGGGCTGAGGTGGAGATGGTTAGCAGTTTCAAATTCCTAAGGGTGCACATCTCCAAAAATCTGTCCTGGCCCACCCACATCGACGCTACCACCAAGAAACCACAACAGCGCCTATACTTCCTCAGGAAACTAAGGAAATTTGGCATGTCCACATTAACTCTTACCAACCTTTACAGATGCACCATATCCTATCTGGCTGCATCACAGCCTGGTATGGAACTGCTCGGCCCAGGACCGCAAGAAACTTTAGAGAGTCGTGAACACCGCCCAGTCCATCACACAAACCTGCCTCCCATCCATTGACTCGATCTACACCTCCTGCTGCCTGGGGAAAGCAGGCAGGATAATCAAAGACCCCTCCCACACGGCTAACTCACTCTTCCAACTTCTTCCATCGGGCAGGAGATACAGAAGTCTGAGATCACGCACGAACAGACTCAAAAACAGCTTCTTCCCCGCTGTTACCAGACTCCGAAATGACCCTCTTATGGACTGACCTCATTAACACTACATCCTGTATGCTTCATCCGATGCCGGTGCTTATGTAGTTACATTGGAAAACTTGTGTTGCCCTATTATGTATTTTCTTTTATTCCCTTTTCTTTCCATGTACTTAACGATCTGTTAAGCTGCTCGCAGAAAAATACTTTTCACTGTACCTCGGTACACGTGACAATAAACAAATCCAATCCAATCCAATCCAGGACAGGCGCCGGAATGTGGTGACTAGGGGATTTTCACAGCAATTTCATTGCAGCCTTAATGTAAGCCTACTTGTGACAGTAAATATTATTATTATTATAGAAGGACGAGGGCAACAAATGGATGGGAATAGCACCACTGAAGTTCCCGTCTAAGTCACACATTATCCTGATTTGGCAATATATCATTGTTCCTTCACTGTCACTGGGTCAAAATCCTAGTACGACCTCCCTAACAACATTGTGAGTGTACCTGCACAACATGGGTTGCAGTGGTTAAAGAAGGCAGCTTATCACCACCTTCTCTAGGGAAATTAGGGCTGAGCATTAAAAATTCTGGCCTAGCTAGCGAGCGAAAACCAAGGATAAAAGGATAAAAAAAACAAAGTCCTACAATCAGTAATGAGATAATGACCACGATATTTGTTTGGGATAAATATTAGGTCAAATTACCAAGGATAATTGTTCTGCTCTTCTATGAAATACTGTGATAGGATTTTGTACATCTAACTGCAAGGACGATTTACATAAAACTATTCCAATTCTCAATAAGTGATCATGCTAAAAATCCACAGAATGTGATGAAAATGTCCGTAATGTGGTAGTTTCAGTGTTGAATCGATATGCTATTATTTTTGTGCCTGTCTGTGTCTAGTTCCGTATATGTGTCTGTCTGGGTGCTGTAATGTAACTATTTTTATCAACATCCGGTATCAAGACAAAATCCAATTTTAAAAATCGCATGGAGATAAATTTTGTCATAATGTGTTACCCATGTGTTTGCCTCGAACACGTCTGACACACAGTTGCTGAGACCCTTGCCCATATTTGCTTATTTATATCCGGATTTTCAATCAGGAAGCACATAATTTACAGCATGAATCGATCATTTAAAATTGTGCAAAAATGTAATCCATCGCCTGTATTCATTGGAAATATCCAGTGAAGCACAGTGCACGGCTGCTTATCCAGGCACACACCCCATGAAAGGTAAAGTCTGCCCAAGTAATATAGCTGATTTGCAAGTAGTGAAATTAAAAATTGATGGAACTATTAAATGTCACTAACTTTAATCACAGCTGATTATATTTGAACATGCCTTCTTGATATTATCTTTAGAAATCTGTGCAAGTACCAAATGTAGGATTAGGGTTTACAAACAATATGTTAATGGATTTTTTCTATTAGGCATAGAGCCGAGATTAATGCCGGTGATGTCAAAGGCTCACAAAAGTAATTTGCACAGAGTAGGGTGCTTGCATTTCTCCCTACCTGTTTGACCAAGTGTTGGTTGTTTATCCTAATATCTGCTTATTTGACTCAGCATTAAATTTTGTTTGAAAACAGACTTGTGAATGACCTTGACTCATTTTACTACATTTAAAAGACAAGGTAAATACAAGTTGTTGTCGTTTTGTGTACCATTGTATATTGTTGTTGAATAAACGTTGGGAAACAGTGAGCAGAATTTATTTCCGCACAGGCGCTGGATTTGGAGGCAGGGGGTAGGAGTGTTTGGGTCGGGACACCCATTGGTGTCACTTTACCCCCTCCACCCAATTAAGTTGGGAAGGCTAATGGGGCAGAAATACCCGCACCACCTGGAGGTTCCCCTCCAAACCACACACCATCCTGACTTGGAAATATATCGCTGTTCCTTCACTGTCACTGGGGCAAAATCCTGGAATTCCCTCTCTCACAGCACTGTGGGTGTACCTACACCACGCGGACTGCAGCGGTTCAAGAAGGCAGCTAACCACCACCTTCTCAAGGGCAATTAGGGATGGGCAGCAAATTGCCAGCGAATGAACATATCCCATGAAAGAACTAAAAAATGCTAATCGTGGCCCTCACGTAGAAAATTAATGTTAAGAGCAACATACCGCCACTGATTTATTCAACCAGCAATGGGCGTGGAGTCTAAGTGGGGAGTCAGAAAATTGTAAAATTGCAGGCGTCTATTGTGGGGTGGTGGGGGTCCCTCGTTCCTCATTGAAAGGCACTCATTGCCTGATTGCGGGACCAGACATCAGGAAGGGAGGTGGACCCCCTGCTCTGTCTTCTGATCCCTACTCCATCCTATCCAGCGATTCTCCCCCTCACCATCCCTATCCTGCCCTCACTCGCCTTTGGCCTTGGGCCTCTCAATGGTCCTGGGCCTTGTGGGTGAATTGCTGGCAACTGCTAGCGCTCCCGGTGGCGCTTATGGTAATGGGGATTTCTAATCTCAGGGTCCTTTACCCCAGGAAAATGCCGACCCTGACCACTTAATACTCTGCCAGCAGAGGGGACACCGGGCGGTTCTCCAGCTGGCGGGCAAGACCCCTTTGCAAAAATTAAATCATACCCTTTGTGTGTCCTTGTGAATGTATGTTTGTATTTGTGCATGTTTGTCTATGCGTGTGTTTGTGTTTATGTTTTTTTCTCATTCTTTCATGGGATGTGGGCTTTGCTGGTATGGTCAACATTGATTGCTGCCCTTGAGAAGGTGGTGGTGAGCTGCCTTCTTGAACCACGACTGTCCATAAGAATAACTCTGTGTGTGGAGGTATGAAGTGTATATATTGCCGTTTGGCTGTCACCTGTGACTCAGTGGTAACATTCTACCTTCTCAGTTAGCAGGTTGTGGATTCAAGTCCCACTACAGAGACTTTATCATGAATTCCAGGCTGATACGCCAGGGCGCTGTGGGAGCGCTGCATTGTAAGAGGACATACTTACTGGTAAGTTCAAAGTTATGATGAAAATTCCAGTGGGCACACAGCCAATTGACTAACGTTGGACATGATTATTTATATTCAGCTGGTTATATTTAACAAGTTGTGAAATACACCATCCAAGACGACATGAAAAGGTTTTCAATAAAGGGTCCTACGTATCGAATCTCTCAGGATGTAGTCCCCATCTGCCAGAAATACAAATTGTTTGTTACAGATTGATCTTTATTATTATTTATTTGTTCATTGGATGTGGGCTTGGTTGGCTAACCCTGCATTTATTACCCACCCCTACTTGCCATTGAGAACATGGTGGTGGTGAGCTGCCATCTTGAACCGCTGCAGTCCCTGAGCTGTCGGTAGTAGAAGTAAAAACTGGGAGAATTGCGAAAGTGGCTGCCAATTCACTAGCACCAGTTTTACACATTGCACAAAATCAGGAGCTGGATTTCACGTTTGGAAGGTTCTGGTCTCCCGCTGGGACTGAATCCCTTCTGATTTGTGCTGGTTCCAGGGCCGGCGCCCATAAGCAATTCACTCTCCCCAGCCATGCAAATATATGCATGGCAGGGCTCACAAGGGATTCTGTGGCGAATACCACCATCAGGCCCCAATTTTGCACAGGCGGCCCGATAGCAAGGTCCAGTGGCAGGCCCCCCCCCTCCCCCATAATGCTAATCCTGCACTCCCCATGAGAAGTAGGGGCATTATCATTCCCCCCACCATGGGAATTGCTGAGTCACCCCTTCATACACAGCACGAATGGATGAGAGTGACCTGAAACCCCCCATCAGACCCCCTACCAGACCTGCCTACCAGACTGCCCCCCCAGAGACCCCAACCAGAGACCTCCACCAGGTAGCTCTCCATATCAGAGACCGTCCCCCCAGAGGCCCCATATCAGTGACCCCCCCCATGTAACAGTGATCCACCAATTTCAGAGATTCCACCAGGGGCACCCCATATCAGACACCCCTCCATAACAGAGAAGCCCCACTACAGGGAACCCCCCACCATATCAGAACCCCCCCCACCACACCAGAGACCATCGCCCCCCATAACAGAGCCTCCCACGTAACAAAGTCAGTCACCCTGGTGGGTTAAATTATTTTTCTCAACAGAAAGCACTTAAATTGCTTTTGATGTGGTCAGGAGCTGTCAATCATAGCTTGTTATTTATAAACACTGCAGTTAGGTTCACAGTAGGCTACTTGAGGTGGATTGAAGTGTGAAGGGAAATGAAAATAAACAATCCAGATGAGTGGAGGCTGTCAATTAATTGCAGCCTACTAAACGCTATTTCTCTTTGAAGTGAATAGAAGCCTCGCAGATCAAAGGATCTGAGGGTGTTTAAGCCTTGCCATGTGGTTTTGGCTTTCTATGAAGTCACAGCTACTGCTTTCTAGACATCTGTCTGAGGCAGCAGCGGTAAAGGACAGGTGAGTGAAAAAGCAGTGATTTTCTTCACTGTCTGCTTGGATTGCTCTTTAGCTTCTGGACGGAGGATTTTAGTGTGGTTCATGAGTGGAAGCAGTGAATTTAAGTTAGTAAAGTAAAATATACAGGCCTCTGATATCCCCTTCTATGTAAATGCTGGGTGTGAGAAAGAAAGCAAGGCAGGATTGTCTAAAAGACGAACTGGTGCTGCGATCAAACCAATGCACTTTCTGTCAACATCAATTCAGCTGTTCCTTCCCCACAATTAACTCAATTTGAACATTCTTGCCCTTGACCTTGTCCCACTCTATTTCTAGCCAATCCCTATATTCCTCCAGACTGTTAGCATCCCTCTTATCAACTTCATCCTCTCCTCATTCTTATCTCATCACTAATGGCAATATTTCTGCCACCATGGCCCCTCCCTTTGGATGTTACGCACAAAATGCCTCTGCATTTCTCATTTTAGTCCCTTAAAAATCCCTACAAAGTCCCTCTGTGTGTCGAAGCCTGTGATCAATCACACCTTCATTAATGTATTTTATAGGTATCGCAGCAATGGTAGTAGGAATATAAAGGCCAAAGCCATCCAAGGATAAAATGCTGCTTCCTGATCTGTGGAAGCCCTTCCAAAAGTTCTGTGAAGCTCCTGGGAACAAAAAGCATGTTGTATGATCCATCCCTCACCCCTCGCTTCCAACAACTGTCGCAGATGATCTTATTTTTCTTTCATCAATGGGCCTACATTTAGGCCCAGTATTGCCCCAAGGCAGACCGGTTTCATCTTGGTGAACATCCTGGAAATGGCCGAAAATTCTAAATCCCGTCCCACGACCTGGCACCTTCATGAGAGCAGGACGGGACTCAGACCGGGGTTCACGCAGGCACAATTCGTGCAGGCAGCTGGCCATATAAATCACCAGTTGCGCACACTGAAGTGGGACTTTGGCAGGCCAGGGGTGTGAATCTCAAAGTTTGCAGATTAGAACAGGTAAAATGAAGTCTGAACTTGGTGGGATCATTTGGACAACCTTTTGGAAAGGGTCCCAGAATAGCTTTGGGAGAGATTAAGCATTCATTGGGAGAGGTAAGGCACCCTTTTGGATTTTTAAAATTAAACATGATTATGCACTTGTTACGCATAAACACACTGGAACTGTCAAAGAACTGTGCAACTGTCAAGGAACTGTCCAGCTGTCAAAGTAGTATCAAACCTGTCAAGGAAGTGTCCAAGGATACTCTGTGATTTGGAGAGAGTAAGAATAAAGTGTGGTAGGCGGAGGGCATGGGCATGTGAAAGTCCCAGGGATGGTTAGGGGGCACAGGTTGGCATAGGTTGGCATGAATGGTGCATAGAGAATATGTTGGGGGTGAGGGGTGAGCGCTGGAGTGCTTTTTTATTTCTACCCTTTTGCTTCACTTGCATAGAGGCAGACCTTCCGCTCAGCCCGCAGTGCCGTCCCTGATTCTGTGCACCCGGACTGGGTTTAAAAACCTGGGTCTTATTCTTTCTCAGGCCCACACAGTGCTGGAAGAACTCTAGCCTTCTCAACCTCTTTCTCCCTTACAGCTTAAAACACTTTATCAATCCAACCTTGCTGTTAACTCATCACTGGGTCTTTAATCCCCTGTCTGTTTCAAATGTGGTGACAGCCTTCACTAAGCCAAAGAGGCCTAGCACGGACCATGATTCACCCAGGTTACTCAATAAATAAAAGCAGCAGGGATAAGCCATCACAAGGCATTATTAATATATTTCAATACCATGGAGGCCATCTGAAGAGAAGCAGTTAAACACAAGCAGCGGGAGTGGAATATTTTGTTGACAGTGACAGCAGGAAGCCCACTTTGGCCACAGAGCGGAGATTCCAGCTCAGTGGCCATGGGAGGAAAGGTATAAAAGAAACCAAAGATGTTAAACAAAGCTCCATTACCTTTTCATAATACAAAGATCACAACTACATTTCAATGTATTGTGGGGCACAGAGCATAGGCAAGCCACCTGGGCAGCAAGACTGAAGGCATGTCTATTATTGCCTGGTAATTCTATGATAGTCAGCAGATGTTTTACTCGGAGGGCTGTGGAACTATTGTGGCTTGACACTGCGTAATAAAACGTTGTCTTCCTCTGTTCGCAGATGTGGATAGCACTTCCTGGCAAGGTCATTACCTACTCGGAGGCAGCCCATGTGCCTCTTAAATCAAGCACAGTCATTTTGAGGAGACAATGGCCAGATGTTCATATTCACTTCCAGTTTGTAAAGGCACTGCCATATGGCTTCAGCAGTTGATTCCATTGTTTCTCCTTCTGTGAACGCTCTCCCTTCCAGAGTTATGTTAAATTATGTATCATTTAAATCCAAATTAAATGCTTATGATGTCAAACTTTACGTTCAGCTTGTTCCCTCTACCTACCTCCTTTGTTTTTTCTGTTGAAGTAGGGTGCGTGGCTGAGAGAGCGAGAAAGGTTTGGGTGAGGAACTCCGTCAAGGTTTTAAGAGCTAAACTAACATCTGTGGTTGAAGTAGACTGACCTCTCGACAGCCTGGCTATACATAGTCAAGTGCAACGCTTGCACTTATTTCCAATTTTCTTTCAGTTACTCTGCTGAAAGTGCTGATTTTTGCTGAAGTACGGCTCTGTATGAATCGCTCATTATTTTTGGGAAACCAACCTTTCGAAATCTAAATCCCACTGAAAACTTTAGCAAATTTGGACACCAGCGACTCAGAAGTGTACATTGCTGCTTGGGTGCAGCATATGGTAAAAGCATACAGCTCCTCCCATATCCGCATGGGTTTAATACTATTAACTATATATTGGTGGGCACCTACACCCACCTCTACTTCCCAAGTAATTATTTATGGATGTAAAGAGTTATTGTATTCACTGGAGTTCAGAAGAGTGAAGGGGGATCTCATAGAAACCTTTAAAATTCCAACAGGACTAGACAGGATAGATGGAAGATGGGGGAGGGATTCTCCAATCCCGCGGCCAAGTTCTGACACTGGCATAAAAAACTCCGGCGTCATCGGTCCTCAATTGTCAGGTATGCTCCTCTTCCGAGGGCGCGAGGTCGGCCCGGAGTGGTCCCCACAGCTCCAGCCGGCGCGGCATGGCCGGCGCATGTTCGTGCATGCGCGCGGGTTCCTGTCTCCGCGCCGATCCCCGGGCAATATGGCAGAGCCCTACAGGGGCCCGGCACGGAGGAACATAGGCCCCCACGGAACGAGCCCGCCCACCGATCAGTAGGCCCCGATCGCGGGCCAGGCCACCGTGGAGGCCCCCCCCCCCCCCCCCCCCCCCGGGGTCGGATCCCCCCCCCCCCTCCCTCCAGGACGGCCCCCGCAGACACACCATCCAGGTCTCACCCTGTGAGGATTTCAACGTCCCCCGACTGGCGCGGTGGCGATCCCGTGGGCGCCCGAAAATCGGCGCTGGAGAATCGGCGAGCCGGCGTCGGGGCGGCGTGGCGTGATGCCCGCGTCCCCCTGGGGATTCTCCGAACGGCACGGGATCGGAGCATCCCGGCCGGGATGTTTCAGATGGTTGGGCAGGCCAGAATCAAGGGTCACAATCTAAGGATACGGGATAGACTGTTTAGGACAGAGATGAGGAGAAATTTCTTCATGCAGAGAGTGGTCAGTCTGTGGAATTTGCTACCACAGGAAGTTGTTGAGGCCAAAACACTGTGGGCGGGATTCTCCGTCGGCTGATGCCGGAATCGGGCAACCCGATTGGGCGGCGAATGGCACGTGAGGCGCAAATAGTGGCCGCTGCCAGGTGCCTGACAGACTTCCATACTCCAGTGTCTCGACAGCAGCGTCAATATGTTCTATTCCACAAGTACCGTAAACGTTGTTGGCATAGCTTCCAGAGAATAAGGGGGGCCCATACATAGCTAGGCAGGCTTAAAAAGCAACAGCAATCAAAAGGAAATCAACAGAAATCTGAACCGAGACATCAACAGAGTTGCAAATAAACTGGAAGTGTGTCTGCTCCGGGGACCTTTTACCCGCCCTTTGATGACAATTTGAGAAAACGTGCAACCCACCTGCCTCTATGCAAAATTGCAGTCAATAAGCCTTTTAATGGCCCTGAATTAGCCCTTTCGTTGTCAGTGGACATGGCGGCTCCGACTCTCGCAAGTTCCCACCGACCTCAATATTGCATTTGCGTGGTGATCGAGTCATCGGGTTTTGCAGCAAAGTAAGACACCCTTCGGCCCATCGTTCCAACGCTCGCCATCAAACACCTGCCTAATCTAATCCCATTTTCCTGCACTTGGTCCATAGTTTTGCATGCTGTGGCATGTCAAGTGCTCATCTAAATGCTTCTTAAATGCTGTGAGGGTTTCCACCTCTACCACCTTTCAGGCTGAGTTCCAGATTCCAACCACCCTTGAGAAAATGTTTCCTTCAATGCACTGAAAAAAATACGTTATGGCCACACCACACAGAAATGTCAAAATATCGAACGCACATAATGCCACCCATGACAAACTCCTGTCATGTTCAAAGTGCCTTAAACTTAGATTTGCAGGTGCTGCATCTTCTGCCTTCTGCATTGGAATTTCAGGGGGCATTCAGGCTGTGACATTTTCCATTTCAGATGAGGGACCCCACAATATTTGTACTCCCCTCGCACTTGCATCTGTACACTGCTCTCTTACCTTTATCTAAGACTCCTGTCTCACCACGAACAGTGGAGCGATCTCCATGGTGACACTCCATTCTGACATGCAGACCGGTACTCCACCGCCCGTGCTTCAGTGTTCTGCCGCATTATGGCTTTTCTTTTCCCCGGAGTGGCAAAACTACGACATCTTCTTCACAGTCTTCAACATGTCATCGATGAAGATGAACATCTTGCAAGGTCATGCCCAAACCCCCACTACTTGCCTTCAAACACCTGTGCAACCTCAAACAAACCATTGTTTGCAGCAAACTACCAAGCCTTCAGAACAGCGACCACGACACCACACAACCCTGCCATGGCAATCTCTGCAAGACGGACCAGATCATCGACATGGGTACCACCATTACACGTGAGAACACCACCCACCACGTACGTGGTACATACTCGTGCGACTCGGCCAACGTTGTCTACCTCTTACACTGCAGGAAAGGATGTCCCGAAGCGTGGTACATTGGCGAGACCATGCAGACACTGCGACAACGGTTGAACGGACATCGCGTGACAATCGCCAGGCAGGAATGTTCCCTGCCAGTCGGGGAACGCTTCAGCATTCAAGGGCATTCAGCCTCTGATCTTCGGATAAGCGTTCTCCAAGGCGGCCTTCAGGACGGGCGACAACGCAGAATCGCCGAGCAGAAACATATAGCCAAGTTCCGAACACATGAGTACGGCCTCAACCAGAACCTTGGATTCATGTCGCATTACATTCATCCCCCCCATCTGGCCTGGGCTTGCGAAATCCAACTAACCGTCCTGGCTTGAGACAATTCACACTTTAACCTGTGAGTATCTCGCTCTCCAGTCGCAACGTCTGGAACTGTAAAGACTTAACTACCTGCAAAGACTCGCATTCAAAGTATCGTCTGGCATCTTTGACTTTGTCGATATATATGTTTCTGGAACCCACCTCTTCATTCACCTGAGGAAGGAGCAGTGCTCCGAAAGCAAGTGATTTGAAACAAACCTGTTGGACTTTAACCTGGTGTTGTAAGACTTTTTGCTGTGCTCATCCCAGTCCAACGCCGGGATCGCCACATCATGGCTTCTCTTTTCCTGACAGGGAAGAACAGAATTCATCATTAGTGCTTCCTCTCCGTGGATCACCATTGCAGTTTGCCCCCCCCCCCCCCCTCCGCCCCCCCCCCCCCCCCCCCCCCCCCCCCACAAACGGAGAGAGCCAGGATGCAGGACCAGTCAGAGTGGCACAACTCACCCTCCAATGCACTCAGACAAAGCATGCAGGCACCCCAGCCTTGGCAGCACAGGCTTCAGTGCCAGTTGTCACACACAAACCCTTACACTCCTGAGCATCAGGAGGAAGGGCCATGTGACTACACTCTTCCACACAGCTCCATGCCATCTCTCTACCCACCCTTGCTGACCACAGAAGATCATTGAACCTAGTGCCTGCCAGGTGCTGAGGTCATTATTGCAAACAACACTTCCTTCTTCCATTGTATAAAGTGCCCCCCCTGCCTCCCCCCCAACCCCTGGCAGCCTTCAGGGTGCTGGCTGTAGAGTTTCTAAACCCCTGCTGGGTCCCCATTGTACCTGCCGCTTGACCTGTCCTCGTCCCAATTCCGGCCCGCACTGTCAGGCCGCCCGAAGACATGTTTCCCGCTGGGAAGGCCTTAATTGGCCACCCAGTGTGAAATCGTTTGGAGAATGTGAACTTGCCCAGGAGCAGATTCTACATCTGTTTGCCCGCCCACCGACTTTGAGTGCACACCAAGCGTGAAGTTCAGACCCATGTTCCTTTTTATTAATGTGACAATATTTACTTACATTATCTCTCCAGGTTTGATGATACATCCCTCGTTGCTTAACAGTTACAATTTATGACATGAAGTTCTAATTAGATAAGACCATTAAATAGACACAGCAGTGGGCAAACAGTACAAAAGGACAGGGAAACAGCACCATGCAAAGGAACATATACCCCATATTGTCCAGGGTAAGTTGGCATCACATTTGTTCAAATGAATTTGAATAGGGTTAAGGAAAATCTCAAGGCTTTTTACACATACATAAAAAGCAAGAGGGTAGCCAGGGAAAGGGTTGGCCCACTGAAGGATAGGCAAGGGAATCTATGTGTGGAGCCAGAGGAAACAGGTGAGGTACTAAATGAATACTTTGCATCAGTATTCACCAAAGAGAAGGAATTGGTGAGTGTTGAGTCTGGAGAAGGGTGTGTAGATAGCCTGGGTCACATTGAGATGCAAAAAGACGAGGTGTTGGGCGTCTTGAAAGATATTAAGGTAGATAAGTCCCCAGGGCCTGATGGGATCTACCCCAGAATACTGAAAGAGGCTAGAGAGGAAATTGCTGAGGCCTTGACAGAAATCTTTGGATCCTCATTGTCTTCAGGTGATGTCCCGGAGGACTGGAGAATAGCCAATGTTGTTCCTTTGTTTAAGGAGGGTAGCAAGGATAATCCAGGGAACTACAGGCCGGTGAGCCTTATGTCAGTGGTAGGGAAGTTACTGGAGAGAATTCTTCGAGACAGGATCTACTCCCATTTGGAAGCAAATGGACGTATTAGTGAGAAGCAGCATGGTTTTGTGAAGGGGAGGTCATGTCTCACTAACTTGATAGAGTTTTTCAAAGAGGTCACAAAGATGATTGATGCAGGTAGGGCAGTGGAGCTTGTCTATATGGACTTCAGTAAGGTCTTTGACAAGGTCCCTCATGGTAGACTAGTACAAAAGGTGAAGTCACACGGGATCAGGGGTGAGCTGGCAAGGTGGATACAGAACTGACTAGGTCATAGAAGGCAGAGAGTAGCAATGGAAGGATGCTTTTCTGATTGGAGGACTGTGACTAGTGGTGTTCCGCAGGATTCAGTGCTAGGACCCTTGCTGTTCATAGTATATATAAATGATTTGGAGGAAAATATAACAGGTCTAATTAGTAAGTTTGAGGATGACACAAAGTTTGGTGGAATTGCGGATAGCGATGAGGACTGTCAGAGGGTACAGCAGGATTTACATCGTTTGGAGACTTGGGCGGAGAGATGGCAGATGGAGTTTAATCCGGACAAATGTGAGGTAATGCATTTTAGAAGGTTTAATACAGGTAGGGAATATTTAGTGAATGGTAGGACCCTCAAGAATATTGACAGTCAGAGAGATCTAGGTGTACAGGTCCACAGGTCACTGAAAGGGGCAACACAGGTGGAGAAGGTAGTCAAGAAGGCATACGGCATGCTTGCCTTAATTGGCCGGGGCATTGAGTATAAGAATTGGCAAGTCATGTTGCAGCTGTACAGAACCTTAGTTAGGCCACACTTGGAGTATAGTGTTCAATTCTGGTCACCACTCTACCAGAAGGATGTGGAGGCTTTGGAGAGAGTGCAGAAGAGATTTACCAGGATGTTGCCTGGTATGGAGGGCATTAGCTATGAGGAGCGGTTGAATAAACTCGGTTTGTTCTCATTGGAGCGACGGAGGCTGAGGGGCGACCTGATAGAGGTCTACAAAATTATGAGGGGCATAGACAGAGTGGATAGTCAGAGGCTTTACCCCAGGGTTGAGGGGTCAATTACTAGGGGCATAGGTTTAAGGTGCGAGGGGCAAGGTTTAGAGGAGATGTACGAGGCAGGTTTTTTACACAGAGGGTAGTGGGTGCCCGGAACACGCTACCGGAGGAGGTGGTGGAAGCAGGGATGATAGTGATATTCAAGGGTCATCTGGACAAATACATGAATAGGATGGGAATAGAGGGATACGGACCCAGAAAGTGTGGAAGATTTTAGTTTAGACGGGCAGCATGGTCGGCACGGGCTTGGAGGGTTGAAGGGCCTGTTCCTGTGCTGTACTTTTCTTTGTTCTCTGTTCTGTGAATTATTACATTTTTACTCAAAAGGGTGTGCCTCTCGTGGCACTTCTGTTTAACACGGACTTGAACACAACAGCGGGCTGGTGCTTCAGTAAAGAACTGAGAGAATGTTGTACTGTCAGAAGTGCTGCCTTTCAGGTGCAGTGTTAAGCTGAGAACCCCCCCACCCCCACCGGCTGGCCCTCCAGGGGGATGTAAGAGATCCCATGGAATCATTTCAAAAAAGAGAAGGGCAGATTTTCCCAGCTAATATTTACCCTTCAACAGAGATCACCAAAGACCTGGGCTGCAGTTCTCCGGCCGTTGCGATTCACGTTTCCCACCAGCAGTGCAGCCCACACCCCCGTTTCTCGACGGGAATAGAGGATCCGGGACCAACGAACGGCACCCCGCCCAGGGACACATGGCTGGGGGACGGGAGGTTCCATCCCCTGAGCAGTTAGCAGGGATGAGATTCTCCGACCCCCCCGCCGGGTCGGAGAATCGCCGGGGGCTGGCGTGAATCCCGCCCCCGCGCCGGTTGGCGGGCCCCCCCCCGCGATTCTCCGGTCCGGATGGGTCAAAGTCCCGCTGATAGGATGCCTGTCCCGCCGGCGTGGATTAAACCACATCTCTTACCAGCGGGACAAGGTGGCGGGGCGGGCTCCGGGTCCTGGGGGACGAGCGGGGCGATCTGTCCCCGGGGGGTTCCCACACGGTGGCCTGGCCCGCGATCAGGGCCCACCGATCCGTGGGCGGGCCTGTGTCGTGGGGGCACTCTTTTCCTTCCGCCTTCGCCACGGTCTCCACCTTGGCGGAGGCGGAAGAGACTCCCTCCACAGGGCATGCGCGGGGATGCCGTGAGCGGCCGCTAACATGATAGCAGTGAGTGGAGCTGTAAGGGGTGTTAACCTGAGGTATGCTATGCAAGAGGATTCTGAGTAAGTCAGGGTGTGGGCCCCGCACACGAATGGGTTATGCCCCTCAGCTTTCATGTCCTCCTGGATCCTCATTGAACATTGTCTCCAGGTTGGAGGGACCACCCTGTGCTCCTGATTTCCTTGTCAATCCATCGTCCTTGTTTGGAGAGGTTGGGCTGAATTTACTGATCGTGGTGATGTCTCCATCCACCGCCGGCTGGAGGGCTGGTGGTAACGCGGCTGCCGGCATTTCCAGAAGCCTCAAAGGGAATTAATCCTAATCTGGCATTTATAAGCCTGCTGTCAGGATGATGATCCTGTGTCCAATCAGATGAATAGCAGCTCCTCAGTCCCAGCAGCACCACTAGGAGTGGTGGTCACTGCTGACTGACTCAACCGTTATTGGTCACCAGAAATGTCATTAAAATGTTAAAGAGAATTAGGGATGACAAGATTACGTTTGTACAACATGGGTGGCACGGTGGTAGACTGGTTAGCACTGCTGCCTCACAGAGCCAGGGACCCGGGTTCGGTTCCGACCTTGGGTGATGTTGCTACAGGAGGCTTTGGACAAAGAACAATAATGGAAGACCCTGAAGAGAGGTAGCTGGGTAGACCTCGCTGGGCCAGTGAGATAGCCCCTGGTGAGATTGGAGGAGAGGGTTGGCATGGATGGCAGGGGCAAGATGTCCTATGGGGATGGCCTTGCTGATAAAGTGCCCCCCCCCACCAATACTGGTGGGAAGAAGCCCTTGAGTGGCCCTTAATTGGCTGCCTCAGGGCCTCAATTGGCTAAGGGGTCGAGAAGGCCTTTTTCACAACTTTCCCGGCCTCTGATACAATGATGGGAAGTTGGGAAGACGATGGGCTCTCCACCTCGTCTTTTGTGCGATTAAGTGGCCCTCTTCATACTGTGTCCTCTTCCTCCCATCCTTGGGAGAGCTCATTTCACTGCAGTCTCTCAGACGCACAACAGAACGCCCAGGAAAAAGTGAAAGGCCCAGGGATCAGCCTTGTCAGGTCGCCTCTTCATCCTTGTAGGTGCTGAAGCCCCACCCACCCTCCCTGATTGATCAGGAAAGTCTGGTGACGAGATGACAATCGGCAAAAAAAAACAATGTCCGGACAATCCATCCAGGAAATTGGGTTCCAAACCCAAGAATGGTTCCTCTGTTCCGGCAGGTACTAAGGCAAGAAGATTCAGCCCAATATTTCAGGTCAGTGGCTTTTCAGCACAACTGGGGAGCTAACTGGCAATGAACATCTTTTAAGCAAGTAGAGAGGCAGGGAATGAAGAAAAGGGACAGGTTGTGAGAGAGTAAAGGGCAGCAACGATTAAATGACAAAGGTGATGAAGCTGTAAGGCAAAAGGAGGTTATATTCAGTTAATGGTAGGGAGTTGGAGAGAGTTACAGAACAAAGAGATCTAGGGGTACAGGTTCATAGCTCCTTGAAGGTGGAGTCACAGTTGGACAAGGTGGTGAAGAAGGCATTCAGCATGCTAGGTTTTATTGGTCAGAATATTGAATACAGGAGTTGGGACGTCTTGTTGAAGTTGTACACGATATGGTAACAACACACTGTGGAATATTGTGTTCAGTTCTGGTCACCCTATTATAGGAAGGATATTGTTAAACTAGAAAGAGTGCAGAAGAGATTTACGAGGATGCTACCAGGACTTGATGGTTTGAGTTATAAGGAGAGGCTGGATAGTCTGGGACTTTTTTCCCCTGGAGCGTAGGAGGCTTAGGGGTGATCTTATAGAGGTCTAAAAATAAAGAAGAGCATAGATAAGAGAGATAGTCGACATCTTTTCCCAAAGGTAGAGGAGTCTAGAACAAGAGGGCGTGGGTTTAAGGTGAGAGGATAAAGATACAAAAGAGACCAGAGGGGAAATTTCTTCACACAGAGGGTGGTGAGCATCTGGAACGGGCTGCCAGAGGCAGTGGTAGAGGCGGGTACAATTTTGTCCTTTAAAAAACAGTTAGGCAGTTACATGGGCAGGGTGGGTATAGAGGGATATGGGCCAAATGCAGGCAGGTGGGACTAGCTTAGTGATAGAAACTGGGCGGCATGGACCAGCTGGGCCGAAGGGCCTGTTTCCATGCTGTAAACATCTATGACTCTATGATACCAGGACAAAGTATAAAAAGAAGAGTCCAGTGGGAGTTGTTATAACCCCGAAGTTGTCTCTTAACCGTGGAAACTTTCCTGCTCTATTTGACAGAGCATGGGCGGTTTCCCAATTGGGAAAGTCAATCAATTAGCAGATTCAAAGAGCAATTTACATCTTCTGAAGACGTATGAGCAGGTGTTCGAAGATTAGGCCACAACCCTGAAGGAAAAGTGTGACTTTTTCAAATCATCGATAAATTACCACAGTCATATCATCAACAAAGATGGGTTCACACAAAGAACTGAGGAAAATGTCAGAAATCTGAGAAGCACCGCATCCTCAAAATGTGACACAATTCAGGTCGTTTTTTGGATTGATCAAGGATTATGGTAAATGTTTGTTGAATTTAGCAACACGATTAAAGCCTTTACCCACGTTGTTATGTGTCAACTAGGCAAGGTACTGGTCAGAGGAATGTGAAAATGCAGACAATGAAGTGAAAGAATCTTTACTGAAGGCAGAGCTGTTGGTTTATTATAATCCAAAAATAAAGTTGCAATTAGCCAATGATAATAATAATCTTTATTGTCACAAGTAGGCTGACATTAACACTGCAATGAAGTTACTGTGAAAAGCCCCTACTCGCCACATTCCGGCGCCTGTTCGGGTACACTGAGGGGGAATTCAGAATATCCAAATTACCTAACAGCTCGTCTTTCGGGACTTGTGGGAGGAAACCGGAGCACCCGGAAGAAACCCACGCAGACACATGGGGAACGTGCAGACTCCACAAAGTCAGTGACCCAAGCCAGGAATCAAACCTGGGATCCTGGCACTGTGAAGCAACAGTGCTAGCCACTGTGCTACTGTACCGCCCCGATACCTCACCCTCTGGAGTTGGTGCAGTCGTCTCGCACATGAAGCCTTCAGGAGGGGAACCACCAATGGCATTTATTACAGGCACTCTTACTAGTGCAAAAATGAATTACGCTCAGCTAGAAAAAGAAGCATAGAGCATAAGTTCCGGTGTAAGAAAGTTCCACCATTACCTTTATGGGAGTCATTTTACCCTTTTGATGGATCATTGACCCTTGAGTACAATATTTGGGCCGTATAAAGGTAGACCTTCTATGGCAGCAAGTAGATTGCAAAGATAATCATTGATATTGTTGGCACGCACGTAGGATATCCAGTATTGCAAGTCAGAGCAGCATACAAACGCTGATGGTTTATCGCGATTGCCGTTACAAGTCAAGCATGATCTTGAAGAACATTTTGTATTTTGTATTTCAATATTTTGTATTTCTCACTCGTGAACAATGTACCTGTGGCTTCATCTCAAGTCCAAAGATATACCAGAACCCATCCAGTGATGGGGAAGGTGATGGGTTTGCAGCATGGAGGCACAGTCATTAACATTGCTGGCCTCACAGCTCCAGGGACCAGGGTTCGATGCTGACTTTGGATGACTGTTTGATGTGGAGTTTGCACATTCTTCCCATGTCTGCGTGGATTTCCTCCGGGTACACCAGTTTCAACCCACAGTGTATGTTAGGTGAATTTGCCACCCTAAATTGCCTTTATTGTCCAAACGTTAGGTGGGGTTACAGGGATAGGGTGCGGGTTTGGGACTAGGTAGGGTGCTCTATCGGGGCAGGGCCTGGTGGAGACTCGATGGGCCAAATGGTCTCCTTCTGCACCATAGGGATTCTATAATTCTATGAAAAAGGGATGTTATCAGACATTCATAAGAAAAATCCAGACCTCAAACCCTACAACACACAAAGATTTGAGCTGACAGTGCAGAATGGAGTTCTATTGTGGGGAATCCGTGCGATTATTCCTCTGTGCTTACATCATAGAGTCCATGGCAACTGCATGAGGGACATTCTGGTGTGGTAAGAATGAAGAAGTTGGCATGCAATTAATTTAGGTGGCCAGGATTAGCTGCTGAAATTGAAGAGAAATTTGGGCAATGCCAATCTTGTGCAAAACTAAGGAACACTCCACCATTCCAACCATTACATCTATGGGAATGGCTGACACAGCTAGGGCAGAGAATACACATCGATTATGCGGGTCCACTGGAGGGTCACTGTGGTGACCTGCGGACACGCATTCAAAATGGCCAGAAGTCGCAATTATGAAGTCAATGGCAATTAAGCAGACCATTGAGAAACTAGACGAAGTAGTCACCAGGGGCGTCATTCTCCGACCCCCCCGCCGGGTCGGAGAATGGCCGTTGGCCGCCGTGAATCCCGCCCCCGCCGAAGTCTCCGGTACCGGAGATTGGGCGGGGGCGGGAATCGGGCCGCGCCGGTTGGCGGGACCCCCCCCGCTCAATTCTCCGGCCCGGATGGGCCGAAGTCCCCCCCAGAAATTGCCTGTCCCGCCGGCGTAAATCAAAGCTGGTATTTACCGGCGGGACCCCAGGCGGCGTGGGCGGGCTCCGGGGTCCTGGGGGGGGGCGCGGGGCGATCTGGCCCCGGGGGGTGCCCCCACGGTGGCCTGGCCCGCGATCGGGGCCCACCGATCCGCGGGCGGGCCTGTGCCGTGGGGGCACTCTTTCCCTTCCGCCTCTGCCACGGCCTCCACCATGGCGGAGGCGGAAGAGACTCTCCCCACTGCGCATGCGCGGGAAACTTTCAGCGGCCGCTGACGCTCCCGCGCATGCACCGGGAAACTGTCAGCGGCCGCTGACGCTCCCGCGCATGCGCCGCATTTCCGCGCCAGCTGGCGGGGCAACAAACGCCATTTCCACCAGCTGGCGGGGCGGAAATCCCTCCGGCGTCGGCCTAGCCCCAGCATTGAGGGGCTAGGCCGACGCCGGAGGGATTTCCGCCCCGCCAGCTGGTGGAAATGGCGTTTGTTGCCCCGCCAGCTGGCGCGGAAATGCGGCGCATGCGCGGGAGCGTCAGCGGCCGCTGACGCTCCCGCGCATGCACCGGGAAACTGTCAGCGGCCGCTGACGCTCCCGCGCATGCGCCGCATTTCCGCGCCAGCTGGCGGGGCAACAAACGCCATTTCCACCAGCTGGCGGGGCGGAAATCCCTCCGGCGTCGGCCTAGCCCCTCAATGCTGGGGCTAGGCCGCCAAAGATGCGGAGCATTCCGCACCTTTGGGCCGGCGCGATGCCCGTCTGATTGCCGCCGTTTCTGGCGCCAGTCGGCGGACATCGCGCCGTTGGGGGAGAATTTCGCCCCAGATTTGGGGCACTGCAGCAGATTGTCAGTGATAATGGCACTCAGTTTACTTCAAAGGAATTTGAGGACTACTTGAGAGGAAATGGTATACACCATATCAAGTCAGCTCCATATCATCCAGCAATGAACGGATTAGCTGAATCTTTTGTGCAATCATTAAAGCGTTCTATCAAAGTGTCGAACATTATCAAGAAGAGTAAACAATTTCTAATGTCTTACCAGAACACTATACATGCTGCTGCGCAAGGATCACCGGCAATGCTGTTGTTCAAGAGGAAACTACGAACACAGTTTGATTTGTTAACTCCACCTGATACTTCAGAGATTGTCAAACGACAACAAAAAGCACAAATTGCTAGGAGGGAGAAAAACTATAAAAAGCGAGTATTCAACATTGTGTATTTTATGTTTGCCCAACTATGTATTTTCTTTTCATGTACAGAATGATCTGTCTGAGCTGCACGCAGAACAATACTTTTCACTGTACCTCGGTATACGTGACAATAAAAAAATCCAATCCAAAACCAGAGAGGAAGTGGAGAGTGTTAGCTAGGAGCTACACCATCGATTACAAATAGGTAAGAGCTGTGAACCGAGCAAAGACAGGCCCAATATCATTACCCTACAGATGTCAGGCAAAAGTCAGGATTATGATGGAATACTCTCCACTTGCCAGGATGAGTGCAGCTCCAACAACATTCAAGAAGCTCAACACCATTCAGCACAAAGCATCCCGCTTGATTGGCACCTCATCTAAGGCAATAAACATTTACTCCCTCTACCACTGACACACAGTAGCAGTGTGTACCACCCACAAGATGCAACACAACGACTCACCAAGGCTCATCGACAGCACCTTACAAATCTGTGACTCGACCATTTAGAAAGAAGGACAGCAGATCCGTGGGTTACCCTCCAAGTCACTCACCATCCTGACTTGGAAATATATCAACGTTCCTTCACTGTCACTGGGTCAAAATCCTGGAATACCCTTCCTAACAGCACTGTGGGTGTACCTACACCACATGGTCAGTAACGGTTCAAGAAGGCAGCTCATCACCACCTTCTCAGGGGCAATTAGGGATGGGCAACAGATGCTGGTCTAGCCATCGATGACCACGCCCCGTGAACAAATATAAAATCACAAAACCTACAAGTCATTAAAATTTTACATCATCAATAAAATTACTTACATGCACCCCACATTGAACCCCACAGCTATGCATTAAAAGCAGCAGATTGGCCTGGTTTGGAGAACTGCCATTTGAAAATCACCCTTAGGCCCACCCCAGCCCATTAACAAACTGCTCCAAGAGGCTGTTAATTGGAGTTGAGTGAGTTCCCAACTCTCCTCACACCCACAGCTTTGAAAATTCCAGAGAGTCCTGGACACTTGCATGCCATCTGGGAGCGCTATTTTCAAAGTGCATCCGCACTTCTTCTTGCCCCCATGGGTCATTGAAAATCCCTGCCACTGTCACACCTTTTACACTATCACATGAAGTCCATATCCACCCCATTGTGTTTTAACATGAGACACTGAACAGACAACGGTGTAAATTACGTCAGTACAATGTGAGTTGATTGTACTGTTATGCAGGCTTTCTTCATCATGATGGTACTCTGCTTAATCACTGGGGGCTGGTTTGGTTCAGTTGGCAAGACAACTGGTTTGTGATGCAGAGTGAGGCGAACAGTGTGGGTTCAGTTCCAGCTGAGGTCATTCACGCTTTTTTAACCTTGCCGCACGCCTGTGCTGATCCTCAGGTTAAATCACCACAAGTCAACCATCTCCCTCAAAGGGGCTAAAAGGGCAGCCTATGATCTGAGACTATGGTGACTTTACTTACTTAACCACTGCATGCCCATCTAACAATTTTGCAGTTATTACCAAGAATGAGCAGCACCTGTCTGTAGATTTGTAACAATTGTGTACAATTTTTTAAAAATTAAAATATTTGAAATCTGAGACAAAAACAGAGATTCACACAGCAGGTCTGTCAACTTCTGGAAAGGGGAAACAGCAGATTAATAATGTTTCTTCAAAACAATTTGTCAGGGCTTCCACCTGCAGCATGAGTTTTTTTCCTCAAGTGTTGACAACCTGCTATATTTTCAGCAGTTTGTTATATTACCGCATTTGTGTATAAATTCCTATTTCCCTGACAGATTTGTTTTCATTTACAAGCGTTCTTCCAAATGGGGTACTGGAGCCTGCAATGATAAATTAGGGGGAGTGTGGCGAGAGTATCACTCAAATTTCCCCAACATTGACCGTTTTCCTATTTTGATGTTGGGCAGCAGTTCAGGGATTGGCTCTTTCTGAAGGAAAGGACGGTGGGCTGGAGAAAATCTGGTGGAGAAAACCTTGACTTTCACTCACTGCGATCTCAGAATTCTGGAGATTACCCCGGGGCTTGTTAAAAACTCTGAATATGTTTATTTTTAACTCTGCAAACAAGAGTGTTGGGCTCACGGAGATTTAGTGGCCAGCATGTGAACCACTTGTGGAGGGCAAACATTCCACTCGTTGCCTGGTTGGGCCTTCGCCTGGACTCACAAACCCTGCATTGTAATTAGAGATTAAGCTGACATCGGGAAGAGGCTTGACAGAAGTCTAATGGCATGGGCACAAAACGGCTCACAGCTCGGTAATGAGAGGTGCTTCACTGCAATGAGATCTCACTTGGGTCGCTCTTCGACCTGAAGGTGTCCACTATGTTGAAACAGCTGCATCTGGCCCTTATCCGCGAGCTTAGCTGAATAAATACGGCCAATGCTGAAGCCAATCATAAAGGCTTTTAGATATTTTACTGGCTAACAAAGGAGCTACAGAGAGTAAGGCTGAGTTGAATACCAGACTAATATCCAGTAATCCGTGTAGCCTATTCAGCTGTAAGGATCCCAGTCGAGGCCTAATTAATTCCGCTTTTAACCGCTGTGAAGGGAAGGCATCAGATGTAAAATTATTCTGTTTGTGGCAACAATCCTGACAATGCTATAGTCTAAGAGCAGAGGAGCAGGGCAAAGTAGAAGCCTGAATAAACACTCACTTCTGAACTGACATATCTCCCTCCACAATGTTCTGGGACACGACTTGTACAACAGGAATTAACCAACTATTGAAATTATACCTACTAAGAGAGCAAGAGCAGGCCAGGCCGTGTGTGAAAGGATAGGGCTGCTGTTTGCTTCTACTTAGCCCCATATTCCCTTCTATCTCAATTGTTAATTTGAAGTACAAGGAGAAAAGAAGCTAAAATAAACCAAATACGTTTGCATAATAGCAACCTGCACGGAGTTTCTCTTCCACTGAAAGGCACGAATAACAGGATGGGGACGTTTGTTTTAACTTGAGTGTTCCACTTCACTCGCATTTTCTTTTTGTTGGGGTAGGTGGCAGAGGGCAGTACAATAGATGTCGGAACGACAATTCTTTATTCATTCCTACATAAGGGGAGATTCAACAAAAAATCTATGCCTGATTTTGGGCGCGTTTAGCGGGGTTTTACTTGGCAGCATCAACACTGAGAAACAACTCGCAATTCAACGGCACTTTGCGATTCTTTTTGCCTCATGGAGTTTCTCTCCACCGAGGCCGCACTTGAGTCATTTCATGCTGGCGAACCCAGCAGGAAAGGCACCTGGCAGTTCGGGGCACCATTTTGTACCCCCCTTTTTCAGCGCCCCCCCCTATATTGACCCCCCACGTCCTCCCAACCTCCCAAATCTCACTAGAGGCCTTTGCGAGATTTAACTGCCTCGTCCCGACACCAAGTTGGGCACAACAGGGTCGCTAAATTGTGCCCATAGAATTTACAGAAACCCGGATCCTCTCTCAAGTTGTTGCCAATTTACTGGAATACTACAATAATGTTGCTCTTTAGAGTCGCCAATATGATACTGAGGCTCTGTTTATGGTATGATGTTATGTTCAACAGCGTCGCCAATACTGTGGGTGTTTCTATTTCTCTTACTGAACCACAAGGCTTTCCCGTATATCGGTCAAGTGACCACACAACCAGTTAGTCAGTTCAAGTTCAAAGATGGTTTATTTACACACAAGGGTTACTTTGACATGCAAGCACAATATGAATGAAATGAAATGAATTAAAATCGCTTATTGTCACAAGGAGGCTTCAAATGAAGTTACTGTGAAAAGCCCCTAGTCGCCACATTCCAGCGCCTGTTCAGGGAGGCTGTTACGGGACTGTAGCAATATGCTACAAGTTAAACTACACCTATCAACTACAATAACCTATACTTAACTTCAGGTGACCGGCACTGTGCAAGTGGATAAGGCCTTTATCTTGATCACGTGGCTGGTTTGAAGAAGTGGCTCTGTCTCTGCTGCGCTCGTCCATCGGGTAGGGATCGTTGGTCTTGAACTTGGCTGTCTGGTCGTTATACTGCAGTTGGGCTGGCACAGGCCGGATTCAAAGGAGGCTGGCACAGGCCGGGTCCAAAAGAGACTGAACACATGGCTGTGTCCCTTTTTATCCTGCTGAGTTTTGCACTCTTTGGGGCAGTCCTTAATCTTGGACCCAATAATTCGACTGGCTTCGATCACTGCCTTCGATTTTGGCCAATAAAGGGGCGGGTACCTGGGTGGCTGGGCGGGTCCTTAGCGGTCATTGACCTTGGAGGTTGGGCTCTCTGAGTAAAGGGAGTGGCGGCGATCAGTCTCTTGAGTGCAGTCCTATTCTGGGGAAATTGGCCATTAGAATGCAAACGAGCGGGGGTTTCGATCAGGTCTTGCTATATGGGTTGCAAATACACACAAGCTCTGTATCTGTCTGAGTCTTGGGTTGACCAGAATTCCCATGGTCCTTTGCAGGTGGCCATCTCAGATGGCTACAAAGTGAAGCATTGTAACCCTTAAATTGCTGCCTTATGTGTCAGTGCTGGGCACTAAAATCGTTATTCAAGGTCGAGGTTAAGTTTTAGCAGGCGGGTGAGCTGTTAACACAGTATACTGCACCAGTTTTCTTCAACCCAATAATCTTCCTATTTACAATGTAGTACTTTCTGCAGGATTTAATTGACTCAGCGCATTTCACTAGTAATCTATTCCACTTCGCCCACTGCTGGTGCTACCACTCAGTGGCCCGACCATCAACAACAGTTTCTTTACTGTGGAAAAATAGGCTCAAAAGCTGTGGCAAACCTTGAAGAAACTTTAAGTAGATAAGCCCAATACTTGAGGTAAATTAGGATAGTATTGCACTGTTACCTCCCTACCAGTCTAACATTTGGTGCTTTACTGTCATTCTAGACCTCAAAATGGAGTCTGCCTGCACTGCCAATTTCCCAAGACAAGATGGAAACTCATTACCGATACATGGTGACCTCAAGGTGATTGAAGCTGAGCTATAAAGTGCAGATGGTGATGAGTGGTGAGTGGTGGAAGCATTTAAGGTGTTCCTAAGTGACTTGGACCTACACCGAATGTCAGTTCCAGACCTGGTGCTGCCTTCCCTATCCACAGAAGTCAGTTGTTTTGGTGTTCCATGTGAACAATAACACCTCCTCGGAAGAACCCAATGTTGCTTTCTACAGAAAATGACTGATGCAATCCCCACCCACACAAAATACCTGGATAGGGCTCTAAGTGATCATTGCAGGGATGGCCCCAGTCTGCTCTGTTGCAGAATTCTCATTTGCATCATAGTCCTACAGCCATTGCACAAAGTTCATGTACAAGTAGCTGAGCGTTGCCATGCTGAGAGTATCAGGGGTGCTTACGTATACTCCAACTGAGCGCCTGGTGCAGTCCCAACATTGCTCTCCACCCACTCACTTTGGCACCATTGTGCTCCATGAGACGAAAGGAATCATGAGAATATCAACTTTTGCATTCATAAGTACTTGAAAAAACCCACCAGAGGAGCAGTTAAACTTATATTGGCCAGTTTGGGAAACAGTAGCTAATATTCATACAGCTGATGGGAACCTTCCATCCAGATGGGCAGAGTTGTGCAAAACATGCAGCTTAAAAAACACCTCATCATTGACCCAAGAGTACAGATTCCTGACTCCAACCTCCCTGAAGACCGTGGGCAATGCTCAACTGAATCTGCACAGGGCATGGACCATGTAGCCATCTATTCCACAAGTGGAAGGTGAGGGACGATCCAAGGTGTGACTGCGGCTGACCATGGAACACGTCACATTAACCTGTCCACTCAGATGTGTTCTGGAAGGATCTCAGGAGACCATTGAATGGATAACCAAACTGGACATCCCATTATGAAATTTTCCCACCAGTTTGTCACATGGCTGACATCAATGAATCCTGAATGGGGGATTACAAAATGCTAATTTCATTCCGATTTCAATCAGGTTCCATGCTGCAGTGGTGCTCTCGCAAAGAATAAGTGGCCAACCTTATGACCAGCCAAAAAGGTTTGCTTTTTATTCATTTATGGGATGGGCCAGCAGATATTGTCGATCCCTAACTGCCCTTGAACTGAATGCCAGGGTAGGCCATTTCAGAGGGCAGTTAAGAATCAATGCAGATGAACTCATGCAGTGAGCTTCAAGCAAGAATCCCATGATCTCCACACATGGAGAATCACAGGATCACAATCCTACAGTGCAGAAGAGGCCCTACGGCCCATCGAGTCTGCACCGACGCATGAAAGGCCCTGACATAATCACCTAGTCCCACTTGCCAGCACTTGTCCATAGATTGACCCAGCAGACCACAAAGTTCATAAGGCTAGAAATTTGATGGTGCCACATCTGTGTTTTACAGAGCCTTTGTCTCCAATATGGGAATCAGGCTGTGCACACTCATTACAATCTGGCAGTTTGTTGCTTGCTATGTTGGGATAAGCAGAAAAGAAAAGGTGTCCAAGGGCAGGCCTGCAATACACATCAGGACCTTTGTTTAAAGGGCACAATGCCTGATTCAGACCCCTCTGTGTTGGCCTGAGCTCACCAGCATTGGTGCTGTTTATGTGCAGGTAAACCAGGCTGACATGCTACCAACATAGAAAAGATTTAAAAATATGCTTCTCTGAATATGGACGGACAGGAATTTTGACAGCCACTACTCCCACCAACTGTGACCACCGAGCCCCCACCCAGAGGCCACCTTTTTTCTTTTTCTTTTTTTTTGGATTTTGGCGGCAGCGGTGCGCAGGGGCCCTCTGGGAGGTGAGTAGCGACTTTAAAACCACTTACCTTTACAGGAGCAGCCCTTTGGATTTCGGCGGCAGCGGTGCGCAGGGGCCTTCTGGGAGGTGAGTAGCGACTTTAAAACCACTTACCTTTACAGGAGCAGCCCTTTGGATTTCGGCGGCAGCGGTGCGCAGAGGCCCTCTGGGAGGTGAGTAGCGACTTTAAAACCACTTACCTTTACAGGAGCAGCCCTTTGGATTTCGGCGGCAGCGGTGCGCAGGGGCCCTCTGGGAGGTGAGTAGCGACTTTAAAACCACTTACCTTTACAGGAGCAGCCCTTTGGATTTCGGCGGCAGCGGTGCGCAGGGGCCTTCTGGGAGGTGAGTACTTACTTTAAAAAGCCTTACCTGGTCCCGTGTCTGTTCTTCTTTTCTGTTTTATTTGTTTTTATATAAGGCGGGAACCGGAAGTTCGACCCGCGGACCTCTGGGAAGTCCCTCCCCCCCCCAACCAATAAATTCTGGTGGAGAGGAAACCCGAGACACTACACGTGTAGTGTCTCCCACCCGCCCTCCTCCTCTAACCTAATAATAAGACCCATTGGTGTAAGGTAAGTGCCATATTATATTATTATTATACTATTAGCATTGTGCAGGTCAAGGTTTGGAGGTGGAGGAGCAGTCTCTGTCAGCGAGAGAACCTGAGAACATCTAAGACACTCAGAAGGTAAGAAGGTAAGTAAGTGATTTTTACTTATTTTTACTTTTATACCTTTTTTCAAATTGTGTGTGTCGGGGGGAAACTGAAGTGACATCACAGAAAAGGTGTGGCCAGAGTGGCTGGTTGGGATTCTACCCTAAATTTAAAAAAAATTTGAGTATTTGGTAACTAATTAAACATAATAACTTAATTATAATTTAGAGGGATATCTAAGCCAGAGATCGGAGAGTATTATAGTTAGCTATCGCATTTCTATTAGAAATCTAGTGCTAGGAAACAGATAGTTGACAGTAACTTTGAAATTTTAAAAAAAATATTTTTTAAAAAAAAGACAAATTTTAATTTTAATTTTAATTAATTGACGCAATGTCAGTTAGAGGGGTGCTGTGCTCTGACTGTGAGATGTGGCAGGTCCGGGAGGCTTCCAGCATCCCAGATGGCTTCATCTGCAGAAAGTGCACCCAACTGGAGCTCCTCACAGACCGCATGGTTCGGTTGGAGCAGCAATTGGATGCACTTAGGAGCATGCAGGTGGCGGAAAGCATCATAGATCGCAGTTATGTAAATGTGGTCACACTCAAGGTGCAGGCAGAGAAATGGGTGACCACCAGAAAGGGCAGGCAGTCAGTGCAGGAATCCCCTGTGGTTGTCCCCCTCTCGAACAGATATACCCCTTTGGATACTGTCGGGGGGATAGCCTATCCGGGGAAAACAGCAGCAGCCAGAGCAGTGGCACCACGGCTTGGCTCTGATGTTCAGAAGGGAGGGTCAAAGCGCAGAAGAGTAATAGTAATAGGGGACTCTATAGTCAGGGGCACAGATAGGCGCTTCTGTGGACGTGAAAGAGACTCCAGGATGGTATGTTGCCTCCCTGGTGCCAGGGTCCAGGATGTCTCCGAACGGGTAGAGGGCATCCTGAAGGGGGAGGGCAAACAGGCAGAGGTCGTTGTACATATTGGTACTAACGACATAGGCAGGAAGGGGCATGAGGTCCTGCAGCAGGAGTTCAGGGAGCTAGGCAGAAAGTTAAAAGACAGGACCTCGAGGGTTGTAATCTCGGGATTACTCCCTGTGCCACGTGCCAGTGAGGCTAGAAATAGGAAGATAGAGCAGATAAACATGTGGCTAAACAGCTGGTGTAGGAGGGAGGATTTCCATTATCTGGACCACTGGGAGCTCTTCCGGGGCAGGTGTGACCTGTATAAGAAGGACGGGTTGCATCTAAACCGGAGAGGCATAAATATCCTGGCCGCGAGGTTTGCTAGTGTCACACGGGAGGGTTTAAACTAGTATGGCAGGGGGGTGGGCACGGGAGCAATAGGTCAGAAGGTGAGAGCATTGAGGGAGAACTAGGGAATAGGGACAGTGTGGCTCTGAGGCAGAGCAGACGGGGAGAAGTTGCTGAACACAGCGGGCCTGGTGGCCTGAAGTGCATATGTTTTAATGCAAGGAGCATTACGGGTAAGGCAGATGAACTTAGAGCTTGGATTAGTACTTGGAACTATGATGTTGTTGCCATTACAGAGACCTGGTTGAGGGAAGGGCAGGATTGGCAGCTAAACGTTCCAGGATTTAGATGTTTCAGGCGGGATAGAGGGGGATGTAAAAGGGGAGGTGGAGTTGCGCTACTTGTTCGGGAGAATATCACAGCTGTACTGCGAGAGGACACCTCAGAGGTCAGTGAGGCTATATGGGTAGAGATCAGGAATAAGAAGGGTGCAGTCACAATGTTGGGGGTATACTACAGGCCTCCCAACAGCCAGCGGGAGATAGAGGAGCAGATAGGTAGACAGATTTTGGAAAAGAGTAAAAACAACAGGGTTGTGGTGATGGGAGACTTCAACTTCCCCAATATTGACTGGGACTCACTTAGTGCCAGGGGCTTAGACGGGGCGGAGTTTGTAAGGAGCATCCAGGAGGGCTTCTTAAAACAATATGTGGACAGTCCAACTAGGGAAGGGGCGGTACTGGACCTGGTATTGGGGAATGAGCCCGGCCAGGTGGTAGATGTTTCAGTAGGGGAGCATTTCGGTAACAGTGACCACAATTCAGTAAGTTTTAAAGTACTGGTGGACAAGGATAAGAGTGGTCCGAGGATGAATGTGCTAAATTGGGGGAAGGCTAATTATAACAATATTAGGCGGGAACTGAAGAACATGGATTGGGGGCGGATGTTTGAGGGCATATCAACATCTGACATGTGGGAGGCTTTCAAGTGGCAGTTGAAAGGAATACAGGACCGGCATGTTCCTGTGAGGAAGAAAGATAAATACGGCAATTTTCGGGAACCTTGGATGACGAGTGATATTGTAGGCCTCGTCAAAAAGAAAAAGGAGGCATTTGTCAGGGCTAAAAGGCTGGGAACAGACAAAGCCTCGTGGAATATAAGGAAAGTAGGGAGGAACTTAAGCAAGGAGTCAGGAGGGCTAGAAGGGGTCACGAAAAGTCATTGGCAAATAGGGTTAAGGAAAATCCCAAGGCTTTTTACACGTACATAAAAAGCAAGAGGGTAGCCAGGGAAAGGGTTGGCCCACTGAAGGATAGGCAAGGGAATCTATGTGTGGAGCCAGAGGAAATGGGCGAGGTACTAAATGAATACTTTGCATCAGTATTCACCAAAGAGAAGGAATTGGTAGATGTTGAGTCTGGAGAAGGGGGTGTTGATAGCCTGGGTCACATTGTGATCCAAAAAGACGAGGTGTTGGGTGTCCTAAAAAATATTAAGGTAGATAAGTCCCCAGGGCCTGATGGGATCTACCCCAGAATACTGAAGGAGGCTGGAGAGGAAATTGCTGAGGCCTTGACAGAAATCTTTGGATCCTCGCTGTCTTCAGGGGATGTCCCGGAGGACTGGAGAATAGCCAATGTTGTTCCTCTGTTTAAGAAGGGTAGCAAGGATAATCTCGGGAACTACAGGCCGGTGAGCCTTACTTCAGTGGTAGGGAAATTACTGGAGAGCATTCTTCGAGACAGGATCTACTCCCATTTGGAAGCAAATGGACGTATTAGTGAGAGGCAGCACGGTTTTGTGAAGGGGAGGTCGTGTCTCACTAACTTGATAGAGTTTTTCGAGGAGGTCACTAAGATGATTGATGCAGGTAGGGCAGTAGATGTTGTCTATATGGACTTCAGTAAGGCCTTTGACAAGGTCCCTCATGGTAGACTAGTACAAAAGGTGAAGTCACACGGGATCAGGGGTGAGCTGGCAAGGTGGATACAGAACTGGCTAGGCCATAGAAGGCAGAGAGTAGCAATGGAGAGATGCTTTTCTAATTGGAGGGCTGTGACCAGTGGTGTTCCACAGGGATCAGTGCTGGGACCTTTGCTCTTTGTAGTATATATAAATGATTTGGAGGAAAATGTAACTGGTCTGATTAGTAAGTTTGCAGACGACACAAAGGTTGGTGGAATTGCGGATAGCGATGAGGACTGTCGGAGGATACAGCAGGATTTAGATTGTCTGGAGACTTGGGCGGAGAGATGGCAGATGGAGTTTAATCCGGACAAATGTGAGGTAATGCATTTTGGAAGGTCTAATGCAGGTAGGGAATATACAGTGAATGGTAGAACCCTCAAGAGTATTGAAAGTCAAAGAGATCTCGGAGTACAGGTCCACAGGTCATTGAAAGGGGCAACACAGGTGGAGAAGGTAGTCAAGAAGGCATACGGCATGCTTGCCTTCATTGGCCGGGGCATTGAGTATAAGAATTGGCAAGTGATGTTGCAGCTGTATATAACCTTAGTTAGGCCACACTTGGAGTATAGTGTTCAATTCTGGTCGCCACACTACCAGAAGGATGTGGAGGCTTTAGAGAGGGTGCAGAAGAGATTTACCAGAATGTTTCCTGGTATGGAGGGCATTAGCTATGAGGAACGATTGAATAAACTCGGTTTGTTCTCACTGGAACAAAGGAGGTTGAGGGGAGACCTGATAGAGGTATACAAAATTATGAGGGGCATAGACAGAGTGGATAGTCAGAGGCTTTTCCCCAGGGTAGAGGGGTCAATTACTAGGGGGCATAGGTTTAAGGTGAGAGGGGCAAGGTTTAGAGTAGATGTACGAGGCAAGTTTTTTACGCAGAGGGTAGTGGGTGCCTGGAACTCGCTACCGGAGGAGGTAGTGGAAGCAGGGACGATAGAGACATTTAAGGGCATCTTGACAAATATATGAATAGGATGGGAATAGAAGGATACGGACCCAGGAAGTGTAGAAGATTGTAGTTTAGTCGGGCAGGATGGTCGGCACGGGCTTGGAGGGCCAAAGGGCCTGTTCCTGTGCTGTACATTTCTTTGTTCTTTGTTCAATCCCCTCCTTCCTGGTGTTCCACTTAGACTCCATCTGGTGCTCCTCCACCTTCTCCCGAAGCTGATCACTTCTCCTTTATTGTATGTGAGGGACATTGCTAATAATGCTGGTGCCAGGAATACAAAGTCCCAGAAAGAAAACAAAAAAACAGTGCGCAGGAGTACTCCGATTTCCCCATTTTACTGTTTTTTCCTTCTGGGATCCCATTGACATCGAGTGGCCCAGAGATGCCCAGTGGGTGTTGAGGTTCGCTTGTCTCATTTAAATGAGGCCTAAAATCTGGCACCTCTCATTCCTGTTCAGCCACAGGAATCACCCACAGTGCCACTTCATGCTGGCCTGTGAATCTTTAGGCCAGGGTGTTCGCATCCACCCTGAAGTAGCTCTTGAAATTTTGCGCAAACAGTATATAATAATGGGAACAAGTAAGAAAAGTCAAAAGGCCAAATCCAATCAGCCTAGTAAGTTCTATCAGTTCTGGGACAGTATGGATGGGAGAAGAGTGCTTATTGCTTTATTAATGAATGATGCATTGCAAGTAAATGCACGTTATTATGCATTCAATATCAAAGAATACCTGTTCTCTATTGCACCACACCAATTATCATGGGAATGATCATCATGAAAATTAAGCCTCTTTTCACTTTGTTCTGTCCGCATTAATTGGTGAACTTTTTAACTTATAATCACTTCTAATATAGATACCAGGCTATCTGGGAACCTCCCATGTCTATAGCATTTCAAATTGCCGAGGTCATCTTTTTCTAATAAAATACCAAGTGTAAGTTCAAACAGTTTTGCGAGACAATGAGCTTCTACTTTTTTCTCTCTCTCTTTCAGCTTGGTCCCAGAGTGCTACCCAGCACAAAATGATGTGATTCCATTATTTAATTACCAAGAACAGCAAACAAAATACTCAGGTTGCATGGCAACCACGGAGACGTACCTTAGATTACACAAGCCAGCTAGTGACTCGCTGAAGCAACAAATGATGTTAATCTGCGAGGAGGTAGGAGGTCATTCAACGGGAGCAAACCGGCTCATAGCATCAACAAATAAACATTATACAAGTTACATCTCACAGAATCAAAAGCAGCAGGCCCAGCTAACGAAACTCTGTTGATTTGATCAAAGTAGGTTTCTGGAAGATGGGATTTTAAGTCGGTGCTTCAGATTTATCCTTTCCCAGTGCGAGGGTCAGGGATTTTCCTCAAGTCTCTCTACATTAGGTTTACTGTAGACAAAATAAAAGGCACAAACCTAAGCTGGAGCTGTCAAAACAATAGCCACTATAAAATGCAGAACCTGATTATGAGCTGGATTCTCCGGATTTGCGGCTTTGTCCGGAGGAAGTGTCTGATCTTACGACCAAAAAGTCGGCGCAGCCCCCGCACCGATGCTCCGCCCGGTGGGGGGCTAGCAGCCGCGCCATGTAAAGTCCCCAGCTTTACCTGCCGATACGGACGGAGAATGGCCCGGCCGTGGCTGTGCATGTGCACGGCGGCGACCTGCGGCGGCCGCACTGTACAACATGGCGCCGGATGCGCGCGAACCCGGCCTGCCAGGTTGTGCCCCCATATACCTCCTCGCCAACCCCGGACCACCCCTCCGCCGATGTCCCCCTGGCCAGCGGAACGCCCCCCCCACCCCCCCCCCCTTCCCGACTGTGGCGGTGCTGGACACAGTCCGCAGCCATCACGCGAGGTCCCTGAAAACTGTGAGCACACGCGACCGACGCAGTCGGGAATTCAGCCCATTGGGGGCGGAGCATCGGGGGAGGACCTCAGGTGACATCCGAGGCCGTCCCAATGGCATGCGACATACTCAGCGATTACGGCGTTTTTGAGGGAACGGAGCATCCGAAAAACAGCGGCGTCCCGGATTTCGGCATTAAAACGGATTCTCCGGCCAATCGCCGAACGCAATTTCGGTGACGGCAATCGAGAATCCAGCTCTATGTGTTTCTTTACCAATGGTTTGAATATTACACATAGGAGTCAAAGTCAGTGGAAAGGACCAGGATTTCCCGGCCATTCCCGTCAGCTGGCAACTGCCCGCCATGAGTTCCTCAGTGATGGAGGGTGCGAATAACGGGAAACTATGTTGACAGTGGCGGGACTGGAAGATTCCTTCGCCGGCCACCTCTGCCGCTGTAAAACATACCGCAGGGAGGAATCCCGCTCCTCCTCAATGGGTGAGGAGCATTATGATTTGGAATTGGATTTTGTTTATTGTGACGTGTACCGAGGTACAGTGAAAAGTAGTTTTCATGCGAGCAGCTCAACCGATCATTAAGTACATGAAAAGAAAAGAAAATGAAAGAAACATATAATAGGGCAACACAAGGCACACAATGTAAACACATAAACACCGGCATCGGGCGAAGCATACAGGGTGTAGTGTTAATGAGGTCAGTCCATAAGAGGGTCATTTAGACGTCTGGGAACAGTGGGGAAGAAGCTATTTTTGAGTCTGTTAGTGCGTGTTCTCAGACTTCTGTATCTCCTGCCTGATGGGAGAAGTTGGAAGAGTGAGTAGGCCGGGTGGGAGGGGTCTTTTATTATGCTGCCCGCTTTCCCCAGGCAGCGGGAGGTGTAGATAGAGTCAATGGATGGGAGACAGGTTTGTGTGATGGACTTGGCTGTGTTCACGACTCACTGAAGTTTCTTGTGGTCTTGGGCCGAGCAGTTGCCATACCAGGCTGTGATGCAGCCAGCTATGTTGTTTTCTATGGTGCATCTGTAAAAGTTGGTAAGAGTTAATGTGGACATGCCGAATTTCCTTAGATTCCTGAGGAAGTATAGGCGTTGTTGATCTGAGACCACCACCCCAACATTTTGTTAATTTATACCCCGTTGCATGTGCAGCGCTTAAGTAACAAGCACACAGAGCTTCGTATCCCTTTGCAAGACTGTCTCATTGTATTCATTTCCGCAAACTTCCCGAACACATCAATCAACGTGCCTGGAGCACACTGGGAGGATGTGAGTTCTTGAGATCCGTGGCTCTCAAAAAGGGCCACTGCTCACAATTAAAGCGTTCTCCAAGGCGGCCTTCAGGACGCGCGGCTACGCAGAATCGCCGAGCAGAAACGTATAGCCAAGTTCCGCTCACATGAGTGTGGCCTCAACCGGGACCTGGGATTCATGTCGCATCACATTCATTCTCCACCATCTGCCCTGCGAAATCCTACCAACTGTCCTGACTTGACACAATTCACACCTCTTTAACCTGGGGTTACCCCATCTCTGGAGATGTAAAGATTTAATCACCTGCTAATGGTCGCATTCCAAGCATTGTTTGGCATCTTTGAATTTGTCTATATATGTGTTTCTGGAACAGACCTCTTCATTCACCTGAGGAAGGAGCAGCGCTCCGAAAGCTAGTGATATCGAAACAAACCTGTTGGACTTTAACCTGGTGTTGTAACACTTCTTACTGCACAATTAAAACTGCTGTGGTGGGATTTGAACTTGTGTCCTCTACATTATTAGGCCAGGCCTCTGGATTAGTAGCTCAGTAACATAACCATTACACTACCACACCAATCTTTTACCTGCTCTCAGTATGATGATTATCCATTCGAGCTCACTCAATCTTCTTGTTCCTTTATGGAGCTGAGCAAAGCATTGCGATAAGTGTCCTGCTGGATGACACATCAACATGCTCGGCTGTGTTACTGAAATCCGAAAATAAAAGCGGAATGCTGCGGTTGCTGGAAATATGAAATGAACTCAGCAGGTCTGGCAGCATCTGTGGAGAAAGAAACAGTAAATGTTTCAAGTGTAATATGTGTTTTCTGTGAAACTCGGAGCGCTATCCCTATGTTTGTTTCTCTCTCCACAAATGCTGCCAGGCCTGCTGGGTTTTCCCAGCACTATCTGTTTACGTTGCTTAAATCCTACTTAGCTAAAGAACACCAGGCATCGGGGAAGATGGAATCCCGCTGATGCACTACAACGTGGCAGAGAAGCATTATTGGTGCAAATACATTATCTCATTTCCCTTAACTGGAAGGAGGAGAACAAAGAACAAAGAACAAAGAAATGTACAGCACAGGAACAGGCCCTTCGGCCCTCCAAGCCCGCGCCGACCATACTGCCCGACTAAACTACAATCTTCTACACTTCCTGGGTCCGTATCCTTCTATTCCCATCCTATTCATATATTTGTCAAGATGCCCCTTAAATGTCCCTATCGTCCCTGCTTCCACTACCTCCTCCGGTAGCGAGTTCCAGGCACCCACTACCCTCTGCGTAAAAAACTTGCCTCGTACATCTACTCTAAACCTTGCCCCTCTCACCTTAAACCTATGCCCCCTAGTAATTGACCCCTCTACCCTGGGGAAAAGCCTCTGACTATCCACTCTGTCTATGCCCCTCATAATTTTGTAGACCTCTATCAGGTCGCCCCTCAACCTCCTTCGTTCCAGAGAGAACAAACCGAGTTTATTCAATCGCTCCTCATAGCTTATGCCCTCCATACCAGGCAACATTCTGGTAAATCTCTTCTGCACCCTCTCTAAAGCCTCCACATCCTTCTGGTAGTGTGGCGACCAGAATTGAACACTATACTCCAAGTGTGGCCTAACTAAGGTTCTATACAGCTGCAACATGACTTGCCAATTCTTATACTCAAAGAACGTGTCAGGAGATCTAAGACACGATAATCGTGACCATCTTTACGAAAGATGACAAGTCCGACTGCAGTAACTACAGAGGAATTTCCAAGCAAGGAAACGCCATCGCAAAAATCCCCCTTAATCTTCTTCTCCCTGTGGCTGAATAGCTCCTCCCAGACTAGCAGTGCAGTTTCCACCCACTAAAAGGCACAACAGGCATCATCTTCACCACATGGCAACAAACGCAAGTGACACCTACCCTTGTACACAGCCTTCTTTGACCTCACAAAGCCCTTTGACACTGTCAACCAAGAGATATTATAGAACATCCTCCTTCATTTTGGCTGCCCCCAAAGGTTTGGCACCATCCCATGCCTGCCAGCTTCACGATCACATGCAAGCCATGATCCTGTACAAGAGATTCATCACAAACCCAGTTTACGTTCAGACTGGGGTCAAGCAAGGCTGGTTCATCGCACCAACGCTCTTCTCGATCTTCCTTGCTGCAATGTTCCATCTCACCCTCAGCAAGCTCCTTGCTGGAGTGGAACTAAACTACAGAACAAATATGAATCTGTTCAACCTCTGCCATCTGCGGACCAGGTCCATGTTCAACCCATTCTCTGTCATTGAACTGCAATATGCAGCCGATGTTTGCATCCGCGCACACTCAGAGGCCAAGCTCCAAGCCATCGTCAACACCTTCACGAGGTGTATAAGAGCATGGACCTTACACAAAACATTCGTAAGGCCAAGGTCCTCTACCAACCTGCCCCCACCACACAGCACTGCCGGTCAGTTGTCAAAATCATGAGGCCTTGTACAATGGGGACCACTTTCCATACCTTGAGAGTCTACTGTCCATAAGGACAGACATCAATGACAAGGTTCAACACTGCCTTCAAGTGTGCCAGTGCGCCTGAAGAAGAGAATGTTTGAAGACCAGGTCCTCAGACCCCGCACCATGGTCTACAGAGCAGTAATAGTACCCACCTTCCTATATGTCTCAGTGATGCGGATTATGTACAACAGGAAGCTCAAAACGCTGAAGAAGTGCCACCTGCGCAGCCTCTGCATGATCTTGCAAATCCATTGGCAGGATAGGTGCACCATCGTTGGTGTTCTCACTCAGGCCCACATCCCCAGCATTGAAACGTTGATCACGCTCAATCAGCTCCTTTGGGCGGGCCGCATCGTCCACGTGTCTGACACGAGACTCCCGAAACTCTCTATTCAGAGCTTCAGCACAGCAAGCAAGCCCCAGGAGGATCGAGGAAATGCTTCAAAGACACCCTCAGAGCCTCCTTGTAAAAGTGCAATATCTGCACACCAGCACATGGGAATCCTTGGCTCCAGACCACCCAAACTGGGAGGAAAAGCATCTGTAAAGAAGTTGAACACCTTGAGTTTCATCATCAAGAGCTGAAGCCAAGTGTCGACAGCTGAACGGGTGTACGGCAACCTAGGCATCCCACCCACCTGCTCCTCCAACCTGTGACAGGCACAGTAGTTCACGCATTGGACTCCTCAGCCACCTGAGAAATCATTTTTTGTGTGGAAGCAAGTCACCCTCGACCCCGAGGGACTGCCTGAGTGTGGTTTTTACGTTGCACATAAATCTTGCAAGTTGAGACTACCAAGAACACCACAAGACAAGCTACTTGCTGCATGGTTTATAGACTCAGATCCAGTAATACATTTACCGCGTACTTGGTTGCCACATTCGCCGCTGTTCCATGTTTACACAAGCATGTTTTGTGTTGTTTATAGGAAAGGGTCGCATCCAACATGCTGGAAAGAGAATGCAGAGAGGATGCTGCCTTCACACCTATTGAATCCCTCCAATTGGAGATAAAGTGGGATAAGGGAGGTGAGGGACTTGCCCAAGGTCAAGGCTCAAATATCCTTTTAATTCTCCCCCATTCCCAATCATTCATTCATTGACATACGTAGGTCTCCTTTATGCCACGGTTGAAGAGGCGTCTCACTGATAATATTGCAATATCTATTCTTTTTCGGATGCTCAGATTCCTATGAGTGGAAAACTCTACACGTTATTGTCCATCTTGCCCTCCCCACAATGCCTCGCAGTGGCCACAATAATTCACTCTAACAGTGATAAGTACTGGCGCAGATTGACATATTTGGAGGCAATTCCATGAAAATGAATTGCCAGGCGAATCATAGACCATTTGGGTGCACCCACTTTTAACTATTGGGCCTAAGGATAGAGCTTGTGGGTAGGTTGGGTTGGGGATCCAAGCTGGAGTTCCCAGGTGTGCAGGAACATTTGGGGTCTGGCTGTGAGTTGCATCCCGTGATCTGGAATTAAAGCGCGTGGTCAGGTGGAGACAGAGATATCAAAAATGTCAGATGACGGAAGGAGAGGAGACTTGGGAGGGGGACGATCAGGGGTGGTTGGAAACTGGAGTGGGGAGTCGATTGGAGGTGGAGAGGATGGTGGATGAGGAGGATTAGTGATTGGACGTGTACAAGTCTAGGAGTGTCGGCAATGGTGGGAGGTGGTGGGGTGGGGTTCAGGGGGAGAGAGGGGGTATGAGTTATGTCAATTTATTCCTTTAGAACAAAGAGCCACACAGCACAGGAACAGGCCCTTCTGCCCTTCAAGCCTGTACCAGTCATGATACCACCCTTGGCCAAAACCCTCAGCACTTCCTTGTGCCGTATCCCTCTATACCCATCCTATCCATGTGTTTGTCAAGATGCCTTTTGAATGACATTAATGTACCTGCTTCCACAACCTCCCCAGGCAACGCGTTACAGGCACTCACCAACGTCTGCGTAAAATATCTGCCTCGCACATCTCCTCTAAACCTTGCCCCACGGACCTTATACCTATGCCCTCTAGTGACTGACCCCTCCATCCTGGGAAAGAGTGCCTGCCCATCCACTCTATTCATGCCCCTCGTAATCTTGTAGATCTCTATCAGGTCACCCCTCAACCTCCATCGTTCTAATGAAAATAGTCTGAGTCTATTCAGATTATCTGCATAGCTAACACCCTCCAGACCAGGAACCATCCTGGTAAACCTCCTCTGCACCATCTCCAAAGCCTCCACATCCTTCTGGTAGTGTGGCCACCAGAATTGTGCACAATATTCCAAGTGCGGCCTTACCAAGATTCTATACAACTGTAGCATGACTTGTCAATTTTTACAATCGATGCCCAATCAAATGAAGGTTAGCATTCCGTATGTTTTCTTGACTACCTTGTCCACTTGTGTTGCCACTTTCAAAAATCTGTGTACCTGTACGCCCAGATCTCTCTGACTTTCTATATTCCTAAGAGTTTTGCCATTTACTGTATATTTCCCCTCTATTGGATGGATTGGATTGGATTTGTTTATTGTCACATGTACCGAGGTACAGTGAAAAGTATTTTTCTGCGAGCAGCTCAACAGATCATTAAGTACATGGAAAGAAAAGGGAATAAAAGAAAATACATAATAGGGCAACATAACAAATACAATGTAACTACATAAGCACTGACATCGGATGAACCATACAGGGTGTAGTGTTAATGAGGTCAGTCCATAAGAGGACTACGTTAGACCTACCAAAATGCATTACCTCACATTTGTCTGGATTAAACTCCATTTGGTATTTCTCTGCTCAAGTTTCCAACCTGTCTATGTCCTGCTGTATCTCTGACAATCCTCAACACTACCTGCCACTCCACCAACCTTGGTGTCTGTTATCCGCGAGCTTACTAATCAGACCAGCTACATTTTCACCAAATCATTTATGTATACAACAAACCTCAGAGGCCCCAGCACCGATCCCTGTGAAACATCATTAGTCACAATCTTCCATTCAGAAAATCACCCTTCTACTGCTACCCTCTGCCTTCTGTGACCGAGCCAGTTCTGTATCCATCTTGCCACCTCACCTCTGATCCTGTGTGACTTCACCTTTAGTACCAGTCTGCATGAGGCACCTTGTGAAAGGCTTTACTGAAGTCCATATAAACAACTCCACCACCCACCCCTCATCAATCATTTTTGTCACCTCCTCAAAAAACTCGATCAAGTTAGTGAGGCACGACCTCCCTTCACAAAACCATGCTGTTTATCGCTAATGAGTCCATTTATTTCCAAATGGATATAAATCCTGTTGTGTTGGGTATTCTGATGTACAAACGATCCAACACGGTTGGAGATGGTGTAACTCAATTTTATTAACTACTCAACTGTAACAGCACACTGCTAACTTGGGTACATGCATTACCAGCTATTCTGTGGACCCTGTCCTATCACTATCTGGGTGAGGCACTCAGCACATGGTGAATGTCTGAGTGGTAGGCTCTGAGCTCAGTGCTCTGAGCTGGCTGCTGTTGGAACGAGCGGGAACTGTAGTGTCCCCTGTTTTTATAGTGCGTGTGCTCTCACTGGTGATTGGCTGCGATGTTGTGTGTTGGTTGGTCCTACTGCAATTCTATCAGTGTGTGTGTGATTGCACCATGATATGCTGATCTAAATATCATGACATCCCCTCTTTTCGCAAAGACTATGTACCTACATGATAATAAATAAAGAAGTGTAGTGAGTGCATCTAATCATGTGTGTGCAATATTTACAACAATATGTACATGTGGTTATACTATATACACAGGAAGGTGCCAGATGCAGAAACTAACTATGTTTCACCAAGAACGAAACCAATGTTATTAACAAACAATAACAAAATCTTAAACAGTGCGGCAAAAAGTCTGAAACGGTATGTCAGAACAAGTCAGTGAGTCCAATATGAAAAGGTTCATAAATTAAGTCTCTCAGGTGGGTGACGAATTCAGGTTGACCATCAGGGTGGCACATCACTCGTCATCCAGATCAATGCTATGCACTGACAGGGGCTGGTACTTTCGACTCGGGGACAGCTTGTTCTTGTTGATGACAGCAGCGTGGAAGGGCTCCCAGTCCTCAGTGTCACTGGTCTGTGTGATGTCGGGATCGGACTCGGTGAACGTGGGTTGAATTGCCCGATATTTCTGCGAGGCTGGTTAAACGGGTACGAGTTGGCAGGCTGAGCTGCTTGACAGCAGGCAGCATAGTGGCCCAACCTGTCACAGCGTAGGCATTGTCGTGTTTTGGCAGGACATTGCCGCTTTAAATGGGCGGAGCCACAGTTGCCGCACATCGTGACGTCAGTGCGTTCATTGCGCCACCGCGCATGCGCGGTGCGGTATTACGTAGTGCACGCCTGCGCATCGCGTTACTCTGCGTCAGTGTCCCCTCTTTTGGCACGTACAAGCGCAGGAAGCCTCGGATAGCACGCAAAATGGCCGGCCTCCTCCAGGCCGCGGCCCGGGAGGTACTCGATTGTCTGGACCCGCTCCGCCTCGTGGGGCCCGTGTCGTGCCATTTCGGCTGCCTGGATGTGTGAGTACCGGCTGGTGGCATTCTCATGCAGGACGCAGGTCTCGACGGCAGCCGCCAGGGTGAGTTGCTTGTCCCGAAGGAGCTGCTGGCGCAGGGTGTCCGACATGACTCCGAAAACTATCTAGTCGCGTACCATGGAGTCAGAGGTGGTCCCATAGCCGCAGGACTGCGCAAGGATGCGGAGGTGTGTTAAATAAGACTGGAAAGGTTCGTCCTTACCCTGCAGGCGCTGCTGGAACAGGTACCTTTCGAAGCTCTCGTTTACTTCAACGCTGACGTGTTCGTCGAACTTCAGGAGCACCGTCTTGTATTTGGTTTTGTCCTCGCCGTCCGCAAATGTAAGGGAGTTAAAGATGTGGATGGCATGTTGCCCCGCCTTGGAGAGAAGAAGGGCAACCCTCCTGGTGTCCGATGCATTCTCCCTGTCTGTGGCCTCGAGGAAGAGCTGGAAGCGCTGCTTGAACAGTTTCCAATTGACCCCGAAATTGCCAACGATTCAGAGCAGCGGCGGTGGGTTGATGTTCTCCATAGTGCAGGACAATGGATTGCTGATACGTTGCAGGTAGGTCTCACAGGCGCTGGTTTGCGTCCACTTCTGGTGTCATGTCGTGTTGGGTGTTCTGATGTACAAACGATCCAACACGGCTGGAGATGGTGTAACTCAATTTTATTAACTACTCAACTGTAACAGCGCACTGCTAACTTGGGTACGTGCATTACCAGCTATTCTGTGGACCCTGTCCTATCATTATCTGGGTGAGGCACTCAGCACATGGTGAATGTCTGAGTGGCAGGCTCTGAGCTCAGTGCTCTGAGCTGGCTGCTGCTGGAATGAGCGGGAACTGTAGTGTCCCCTGTTTTTATCGTGCGTGTGCTCTCACTGGTGATTGGCTGCGATGTTGTGTGTGTGTTGGTTGGTCCTACTGTTGCTAACTTTTGGTTGGCTCTTAATTCTTAATTTGCACTGTTTGTTTAACCTTTGCTCTAGAGTCGCCAGGTATCTTTATGATACCACCACGAGGTTCAGGTTCAAGTAATGATCAATAACTCAACACATCAATTAGTAAGATTCAAATCAAAACACATTTATTACATACAGTAAGTCACTACTTATGCATATAACTCTACTTTCTAGACTATTTCTATCACTAAAAGGCATATACTTAGCTTTGGAATTGGCCCACCAGGTTAGGGGAACAAATTGCCTTTCGTTCAGGTCCTGAGTCTGCAGGATTCAAAAGCTGGTATGTACTTGTAGCTAGGAGTGCCTATCTCGTAGCAAGCGTTGACTGGAGACTTACTTGGTTGATGCGGCAACTTAGGTAGGTCACTCTCACGGGTTGATTCAAGTTGCTGAGTGACCCTGCCAAAGAAGGACGATTTGAACTTGGGGGCTTTACTTTATAGTCCCCAGGGGCTTCCCGCCCTTCGGGGCGGACCCCGGACCTGGTTCCAAATGATTGGACTGCGTTCCGATCATTTGGATCGATTTCTCCAATATTGGAGTTGTTCCCTGATCACTGGGCGGTCCCTAAATGTCCGTTGGCCTTCCTTTGTCTTGGCTCCTGCTGGCGCCGAGGAGTCTGGCTTGGCTTTATTCACCTTACATATTGCGGTTGTGCCTTGGAATCGCTCATTACTATGCAGATGGCTGCTGGTTTCAGTGCTGTCTGCTTTTTGCAAGTTTCAATACACATGGTTTCTGCACTTGCTCAATTTTGCCTGTGTTGGCTGAATTTCCCTTCAGTCTTTGCGATTCTCCATTTTAAGTCGGGAAGTGGCCAACCCAGGTGGCTACACTACTGCATGTCCATCAGTGTGTGTGTGATTGCACCATGATACGCTGATTTAAATATCATGACAAATCCTATCCCTGAGAATTCTCTCCAATAATTTACCTACTACTCACGTGACGCTCACTGGCCTATAGTTTCCAGGATTATCCCTGCTACCTTTCTTAAACAGCGGTACCACATTTGCTATTCTCCAGTCCTCTGAGACCTCACCAGTAGCCAATGAGGAAACAAAGATGTCAGTCAAGGCCCTAGCAATTTCCTCCCTTGCTTCCCTCAGTATACTGGGGTAAATCACATCAGCCCAGGAGTCTTATCGACCATAATGTATTTTAAAACACCCAATACCTCCTCCTTTTTGATGTCAACATGATCCAAACTATCCACACACCCTGCCCAAGAATCATCTTCCACAAAGTCCTTTTCTTTGATGAACACTGATGCAAAGTATTCATTTAGTACCTCGCTCATTTCCTCTGGCTCAATGCAGAGATTCCCCCCACTGTCCTTAGGTGGTCCAGACCTTTCCCTAGCCACCCTTTTGCTTTTTACATATTAGGGTGGGATTGGACAGTGGGCGTGGGATTAAATGTTGTTTCTCCTCTCCTGGTTTCACTTTTAAGTAAGTTATTTAAATTCTTGATTGACAGGCAATCTCTTGAGCTGCTTGCCTTGAGGGCGGACACTTATCTGAGACTGGCCTTATATCTATACCGGCTAAACAAGCAACAGTTGCTGGTTCAGATGTCGCCTTGCAGAAGCAGCTCAAACAGTTGTGTACAATTATGATTTGGATTTTGAAAAAATAAGATTGTACTTTAGTGTAGGGGTTAATTTAAGATCATAAAACAGGGTAGTGAAGTACAAGTGGTTTGTGGCTGCCAGTGGAACTCCCAAGATCAAATTATAACCTTGTTACTCACTCTTAACCACCTATGATCTTGTGTTTTTAAATGTTAGATACGCTATAATCTCTGTAAAATGAATGTTGTTACAGGGGGTAGTGGAGATGGAATAACATTAAAAACTGTGGGAAGCCATTGTGAATGATACTTTCAGAACAATGCTTTGATATAATTCATAAGGGAGCAGAATTCTAAAAGAATTAAGAATACGACATAGATTTAAAAAAAAACATCTTTTTCCACACTTGCTGAAGCTTGTGATTTCTGGTCAAAGCAATTTGGAGGTAGTGCTCGAGGGATCCGATGCAGCTGTTCTGGGACTAAGTGCCTCCAGATTTACAAACAAAAGATTTGTGACATATTTTCCCCCGAGCTTCAGGAATTTGCTGATTGCGAAATTGGTCTCAGTCACAAAAACTCCACGGGAAAGGCAAATCTTTTTTTTTTGGTGACAGCCTTGTGTCTTATGAGACGCTGACCATTACCTGGTGTGGCGTACGAGCCTCACTGGGGCTGGTTTAGCACACTGGGCTAAATCACTGGCTTTTAAAGCAGACCAAGCAGGCCAGCAGCACGGTTCAATTCCCGTGTTCAATTTCATTTCACTGAGGTATGGCAGTCTCTTCCCCATTTACTGTGGAGGAGGACAATAGTCTGGGAAGGTGCATGGTGAACCGTCCTCCCTTTTCTCCAGGCTCTCTTATTGGCCAGTTGAGCTTTTTGTTTTTGCTCTCCACCTATAGGCAACAGCAGCCACTGTACTACCGTGTCGCCCTTAATATCCCTCTGTTATCTGAGCCAAACACTTATTCTCTTTCACAAGTAGGCTCCTTAAAACAATTCCAAGGAGGACTGTGAGCTGAATTTATTCTGATGCTGACCTCAATGTTAGAACGCCAACATATTATTGAGGGAAGCATCGAACAATAAAGAAAATTTGCTGCATGACTTGAATTCATGATAATCTCCCAAGGCAGAAATAAAGGGAATCCTCCTATCTCTTCAACAGATGTTCATTAAAATGTCCTCTGTGTCATGTTCTGTATTGCATTTGCTGATGTGAATTCAGTGTTCACAAACGGAGTCAGTTACCAATATGAAGAGAGTGTGTTAATAGTAGAATGCGTTTGGCCAAAATGTTCTTCAAATGACCTTCACCAGCTGCTATTAGTAATTTTCTGAAAAAAATTGGCAAAGATTTTTAATGATGCAGTAATGAAGATTACTGACTATTACAATAGTCCGACTATTGCCAGTGACCGAGCAATTCATTACTGAAGTGCGGTGCTTGTAAATTGGATACCCTGCTGCCAGATTGCAATCAGAATTTGTATCATTATGTAATTATTTGCAACATCTTGGGTTGATGCAATGCACTTAAAAAATCTGGATTGCAAAACAGCAATTATTTACTCTGGCTAAATTGGCCAAAAAAACAAAACCATTATATCTTGAACAGAATTGCTGTGTTTTCCTATTTCCCGTGGTCAAAGTGCTTTCTACATGAAGTGTGTGTATTTTTACTTTCAGAATGGGTGCCCCAATTTAAATAATCCCAGCGCAAACCGTTTAGTGAGTTTTAAAATAGAGATTATTTAATGTCTCACATTTGCCCCCAACCCTGAGGTTTTGACTCACACACACACACTGTCACTCACATAAGGACTAGAAACTGAGGAAGAAAAACACACACCATTTGTTGCCACCCACTCCAGATGAGCTTCCCCAAAGTTGTTGGTCTGGGCGAGACCCTTTAATTTGTAACCGTCCAACTGGGATACTCCCAAAATTGTTAATATTCTGGGTGAGGAGGGATGGATTGGCTCCCTGTCTTTACTCAATGCCCTCTGGTGGTCACAACAAAATTTAATCTAGAAAGGACCCCTTTTCGCGAGTGCCTTTTCCTCAAACCCCAAAGTTATGTTTCAAAACAAGGCAATTTAACCAGGCTTTTTTGAGTTAAAGTTAGAGTGGGTTTATCAATTAATAAAGGCAAGAAAATGGTAAAACACATGCATATACATTCATACAGATCAGAAAGGGAGAATGGAGTTCAAAGTAAGTAAATATAAAATTTATAATATATAAAATAAAAATAGTCCTTCAACCATGAGGGGTAGATAATTGGGTGTTGCGGCCATTGCAATTTGAGAATCTAGTAGAATTGACTTCAATAGGTGAATAGTCAATCTTTGCAATTCCAGTGATCTGTAGTTTGGCAGAGAAGCTTCCAAATTATCTTTTCTGCTATGCTCCTTACTGACTTGGCTGACTTCCACAGTTAGAGAGAGAGAAATCGAGGAGATACCTGTAAAAAATACTATTTACATGGGTGTGCTTGCTGGCTTTTACTTCTATGTCAAAACAACCAACGCTTGTTCTCACAGAGCACACTGACAGACACACACAGGCAGGTAACCTAGGACAGCTTTCAGCCGGATTTTAAACCATTCTTTGTATATTCCAAATGGGAAGGTGAATCCATAAAAAAAAACAGCTGGGCATTATACAGGGGATCTCTTGATGAGATGGCCATTATGTCCCATTGTCTCCAATGGAGATGCAATTAGTTTATGTTGGCTATTATATGTACTTTGTCTGGTAACAGGGTGGAGTTCCATTGTTTCTTAGAGAATTACCCTGCAGCAATTCAGGCAGTGGCTTGTGTGACCAGTTTATAAACTCTGGTCTTATTTAAAATCTAATATAATTATTATGACAAATAACAATGTTTAATTATCTTAATCTCTCTTTTGTGGCAGACCAGTAGTTTCTTAGATGAGTTGTTGCTTTTAGTTGAAGTAAATATCTTGTAAGCAGAGGATTGTCAAAAAGCTGACAAAGCAACCCACTTGATTGCCAACCCATCCACAAACATTCACTCCTTCTGCCACAAATGTACAGTGGCATCACTGTGTACCATCTACAAGATGCACTGCAGGGACACACCAAGGCTATTTAGACATCTTCCAACCCATGACTGCTACCATTTAGAAGGAGAATGGGCAGCAGATACATGGTACCTCCAGCAACAACAAATTCCCCTCCAAGCCACTCGCTGTCCTGACTTAGAAATATATTGCCATTCCTTCACTATCGCTGGACCTAAACCCTGGAACTCCCTCACTAACAGCCCTATAGGTGCACCTATTCCACATGGGCTGTAGCGAAGCAAGAAGACAACTCACTACCGCCTTCTCAAGGCAATTAGGGATGACCAATAAGGTACGAGCCTTCTTAATGTTGAATTGTCAGAAGGCTGGTTGTCAGGTGAACTTGGAGTTGGTAGAGTTGGCAAGCATCCTTCTCCCACCTTCAAGGCATCCCAGTTTATTGAAAGCAAATTACTATGGATGCTGGAATCTGAAAGAAAAACAGAAAATACTGGATAATCTCAGGAGGTCTGACAGCATCTGTGGAGAGAGAAGGAAGCTGATGTTTCGAGTCTGGATGACTCTTTGTCAAAGCTGAGTAGAAGATTGCTTTGACAAAGTCTTATCCAGACTCGAAACGTTAGCTCCCTTTCTCTCTCCACAGATGCTCTCAGACCTGCTGAAATTGTCCAGAGGTTCCTGTTTTTAACTCTGTTTATTGCCTCGGCTGCTTAGTTTGACTGCAGCTGATTCGATGGCTTTCTCCTGGTCTCTCGCGCCTCAGAACAATTTCTGTCGTTATTTTAGAAGCAGGCAGCAAATATGGCTGCCTTACAAATGTGATCTGTAACAAATCCAAACACCGTTTCCAAATAAGGCGGTATGTTAGCCCGGTAAACATCCTGCGCTGTGGCTTTTCACACCTTGAGAGTTCGAGACAGCAAAGGTCTTTGGGTTGGATGAGGGACCATTATAATACCATGAAAGGTTATTGGGATCCATTTCAAATTTGTCTAACGCCCACTGAGTTTCAATGTATCTTTTGCCACAGGTGAAACATGGAAATGAGTTGTCTGAAAATCCTATTGTCTGTTGATCTTTGTTCATCTTTAAGCAACGATATGTGCAAATTTCACAAGTCGTTCTGAGGTTCCTTCAAGCAGGTCCATATTTAATAAGACATTGGCAGTAGACTGTACCATCTACAGTTCAAATGCCAAAAGTTACCAGGTATGCTGTAGCCAACTTCACAGTTTTTGTGTGCACATTATAAAATAGAGCTTTAAATTTTGTAATATTTTTATGACTGTATAGGGCATGAGAATTATTTCATATTGTGTTGAATAGGATGTGGATGTCGTTGGCGAGGTCAGCATTTACTGCTCGTTCTTAATTTCCCTTGAGAAGCTGGTGGTGAGCTGCCGCATTGAACCGCTGCAGTCCATGTGCACCCACAGTGCTACTTAGGAAGAAGTTCCAGAATGTTGACCCAACAACAGCGAAGGAACGGCAATCTATTTCCGAGTCAGGATGGTGTGTGACTTGGAGGGGAACATCCAGGTGGTAGTGTTCCCATGCATCTGTTGGTTGTCCTTCTGGATGGTCTAGGTCAAACGAACCTTCGTGAGATGTTGCAGTGCATCTTGTAGATGGCACACACTGGCGGCACTGTGAATTGGTGGCGGAGGGAGTGACTGTTTAAGGTGGTGGAAGGGGTACCAATCAAGTATCAAGTGGGCTGCTTTGTCATGGATGTTGTCACACTTCTTGAGTCTTGTTGGAGCTGCGCTGATCCGGACAAATGAAGAGTCTTCCATCACACTCTTGACCCGTGCCTTGTAGATGGTGGACAGGCTTGGGCTTCTGATCTGCTCTTGAAGCCACAGTATTTATATGACTACGTTCAGAGGGCAGCACGGTAGCACAGTGGTTAGCACTGTGGCTTCACAGCGCCAGTGTTCCAGGTCCAATTCCTGGCTTGAGTCACTGTCTGTGCGGAGTCTGCACCTTCACCTCATGTCTGCGTGGGATTTATCTGGGTGCTCCGGTTTCCTCCCACAAGTCCCGAAAGACGTGCAGTTAGGTGAATTGGACATTCTGAATTCTCCCTCTGTGTACCCGAACAGGCGCCGGAATGTGGGACTCGGGGCTTTTCACAGTAAATTCATTGCAGTGTTAATGTAAGCCTACTTGTGACAATGAAGATTATTATTAAGTTTCTGATTAATGGTAGCCCTCAGGATACTGATGTTGTTTAAATGCTGATGCTGTGAGTTATTTGCTGCCTGTGGTGTTAGCGTTAGGGGTGGAATGCTCTCCTTTCACAAAATATATTGCCAAAATGGTCCCAGAGAGACACTGCAACATGTTTTACATTATATGCATTCAGGAACGTAAGGAAATCATTTAAATTGTGGTAGCCTACAGTCAAAGGCCCTTTGGATGTGTTTGACAGTGCAGATGGCCGTGATATGGTAGAGGGGCTGGGGACATGATGTGGGGGAAGGTGGTTTAAGATGGTGAAGCAGAGATGGTGAAGCAGAGAGAGTAGAGACAAAGAAGTAGTCTTGAGTCGGAGTGTATATGGCTGTAGGATATCACTGAGGTAGGATGGGATGAGATTGCAAAGGGTACTAAAATTGGGGACAAGGATCTTAAAATGAAATTCCCAAGGCATTGGGAGCAGGTGGGGCTTGGCACCTGATGCTCTATCAATTACCACAAAGACGAGAGTAGTGGAATAATCGAGGCTTTATTGAGCAAAGGTGTTGTGCCTCCTGTAGCTGGAACCAGAATGGCTGCAGCACCGGAGAGCACACACATTTATACACCGCCTACTGGGCGGAGCCAGCAGGCAGGGATTTACCCATGTACCTCTACTATACGGGCAATGCCGTAATACATGTAATATACCACGAGTGGTGACTACCAAATTCACCCCCTGTTAAAAAAAAAGAGTCCGGCGGGGGTGGTGGAAACATTACAAGTTAAGTCTGTCGGGGGCCTTGACCCTCCTCTGCGATCGCCTCAGTCCCGGTGGTGATGTGGGCGCCGACGTGGTCACCTGCGACTCCGGGAGCGTGTTGTCCTCGTCTTCGTCACCCCTGAGTGGAACCAGTGGGAGGACGGATCCTACTGGGGCGGGGGCTGCGGTGAGGTTCGCTGGAGGGAGGGTGAGTGGCGCAGGGGCGAATGAGGCAACCGGAGGGGGGGAGGTGTCAGGTCGGGGGTCGTGGGTGGGGATCCAGCGGGTGCCAGGTCCCGGGGGGAGACTGTGTCCTGGTGCCCATCGGTGTGTGCCACGTAGGCGTACTGTTGGTTCGCATGTAGGAGGTGGACATTTTCGACCAAGGGGTCCGACTTATGGTTCCGCACATGCTTCCAAAGGAGGACGGGTCCAGGAACTGTCAGCCATGTTGGGAGCGAGACCCCGGGTGTAGACTTCCTGGGGAAGGCAAACACACGTTCGTGACGGGTCTCGTTAGTCACGGTGCAGAGGAGCGATCGGATGGAGTACAGCGCGTCGGGGAGGACCTCCTGTCAGAGGGAGACCAGGAGACCAGTAGGGCCAGCAGAACGCCTTCCAGACCGTCCTGTTCTCCCTCTCCACCCGCCCGTTTCCCCGGGGGTTGTAGCTGGTCGTCCTGCTCGAGGCGATGCCCTTGCTGAGCAGGAACTGACGTAGCTCATCGCTCATAAAAGAGGATCCCCGATCGCTGTGGATGCAGGTGGGGAAACCGAAAAGAGTGAAGATGCTGTGGAGGGCTTTAATTACCAAGGATCAAGGCAGACATCGCCAAGGCCACGATGCACGCGGTTGATGAGTCCCTCCCCTTCCAGGTGGAGAGCGGTGCATCAGACGTCGCTCTGGCCGCCACCCTCAACCAAGCGGGCAGGCCCGTGACCTTCTTTTCCCACACCTTCCATGCCTCTGAAATTCAGCACTCCTCTGCCGAAAAGGAGGCCTAAGCCATAGTGGAAGCTGTGCGACATTGGTGGCATTACCTGGCCGGCAGGAGATTCACTCTCCTCAATGACCAACGGTCGGTCACCTTTATGTTTAATAATACACAGCAGGGCAAGATCAAAAATGACAAGGTCGTGAGGTGGAGGATTGAGCTCTCCACCTATAATTGTGAGATCTTGTATCGACCGGGGAAGCTCAACGAACCCCCTGATGTCCTATCCCGCGGTACATGTGCCAGCGCACAAGTGGACCGACTCCGGGCCCTCCACTATGACCTCTGCCACCCGGGGGTCACCCGGTTCTTCCATTTCATCAAGGCCCGCAACCTGCCCTACTCCATTGAAGAGCTCAGGACCGTCACCAGAGACTGCCAGATCTGCGCAGAGTGCAAGCCGCACTTCTACCGGCCAGATCGATCGCACCCGGTGAAGGCCTCCCGCCCCTTTGAGCACCTCAGCATGGACTTCAAAGGGCCCCTCCCCTCCACCGCCCACAACACGTACTTTCTGAACGTGATTGATGAGTGCTCCCGGTTCCCTTTCGCCATCCCATGCCCTGATATGACTTCTGCCATGGTAATTAAAGCCCTCCACAGCATCTTCACTCTGTTCGGTTTCCGCACCTACATCCACAGCGATCGGGGATCCTCTTTTATGAGCGATGAGCTGCGTCAGTTCCTGGCAAACAGAAACAAAGTGTCCCTTCTTCCCACAGCCGTTGCAGGTCGCGCTCCATGCTGGGCAGAGCTGCCTGGGGTGTTTGTTTTGCCCGCAAAAATAGCACTTGGGCCCCCAGAGTTGGCTGGCTGCCGCGCGGTGCAGGCTTGTGGTGAGCTGGAGTCAGCAGCTGGTGGGGCCCACGATGCCACGAGGGTGCCGCGCGGTCGGGGGCATAGGACTGGATGTTACGGGAGGCCACTTCTAATGAATTAGCGAGCTGCCTAGTTCCCGCAAGATCAAGTATGGCCCCTTCCGGTAGCCGCTGGCGGACGTACACAGACTTCATGCCAGTAACGTAAGCGTCGCGATTTAAAAGTTCGGTGTGCTGGACTGCCGAAACTGCCTGGCAGTCACAGTTGCTCCCCAGGATGTGCAGGGCGCGCCAGAAATCGTCCAGAGACACCCCGGGGAGTTGCTGTCTCGGGGCCAGGAGGTGCCTGGCGTATACTTGATTGACTGGTCGAACGTAGTGCCCCTTCAGGAGCTCCTTCGCTTCAGAGTAAGTGGGCGCATCCCGGATGAGAGGAAAAATATCAGGGCTCACCCGTGAATAGAGGACTTGGAGATTCTGCGATTCCGAGGGTTCCTCAGCGGCTGTTCGGAGGTAGCTTTCGAAGCAGGCTAGCCAGTGGTCAAAGGCAGACGTAGCGTTGGCTGCTTGGGGGCTCAGCTGCAGGCGATCAGGCTTGATGCGGAGATCCATTGTTTAAAAAAATCTTCGCTCAATAAATTGATGCACTATCAATTACCACAAAGATGAGAGTAGTGGAATAATCGAGGCTTTATTGAGCAAAGATGTTGTGCCTCCTGTAGCTGGAACCAGAATGGCTGCAGCACCGGCGAGCACACACATTTATACACCGCCTACTGGGCGGAGCCAGCAGGCAGGGATTTACCCATGTACCTCTACTATACGGGCAGTGCCATAATACATGTAATATACTACTAGTGGTGACTACCACAGCAGCTTGACAGGAGTTCAGCGCAGACCTTTCTTCTGGGGTGAAGACTCAGACTGAGGAGTTCTGAGCAGAACAAAGCAGAAAATGTAAAGCTGAGAATTGAAAACGATACAAATTTAAGAATGGAATCTGAAAACAGGAGGGGGGGGCGGGGGTGCGGGGGGGGGGGGTTGGTGCGGGGGTGGGGGTGTGGGGGGGAAAGCCAATGAACAGTAGAGCTGTAACTCCAGAGGAAAAGTTAATGCAGAAGACGTTCCTACAAAGGCACTTGACATAAAGAATCACGTGAGCACAACACAGAGGGAAATAAGGCAGGCGGACGATACAATGCTATTGAAACCCACCCGATTTTGCAGCCTGGAGCCTCGTATTCAGAGGCTGAAGTTAAGGCACGAATAGAGTGGAGCTAAATCTATCTGAAACAATGCTGACTCTCGAGCCGAAGTGGAAAGTGTCCCTCGCCCCGTGGCTAATACCTCGCAGGTATTAGAAATGGGGCAAGGGACAACAAAAAGAAAAATGACAAAAAATACTCAACTAATTTTAAAAAGAAGTACAAGAAACAGAAAAAATAACAGTAACAAACAAGAACACACTCATGCAATTGATTGAATGCAAATACAAAGGCCACATTGTCAACTCTTGAATAACAAATCACTTGTTTCGCCAAAATGCCCAGGATCATGCCTACTGTTTATAATAAATCAAGAATATTTACATGAACCTTGCGCAATATACTGGCTTCCACTCAGAAATGCTTTACTGCGGCACTGGCAATTTGCTAATGAACCATTGTAAATAGCAGCACAGCAACTGGAAAGCAACCCGGAAGCGCAGACCTAAACCAAAAGCAAAATATTGCATTTGCTGCAAATCTGAAATAACGACGACAGAAGCTGCTGGGACTATTCAGCAGATCTGGGAACATCAGTGGAGGGAGAAACAGAAGGGGATGGGGCGGGGTGGGGCTGAATTTTCCATCCCCGTGTATCCAAAGGGTGTTCCAAAATGGCATTTGCATTTACTTTGCTGGGATTTCCCGTTAAGATAGTCCCCATCCCCGCCAATGGCATAACGGGGTGCCTCTCATGAAAAGTCGGCACTCCATTACTATACATTTGAATGTCTTTAGTGGGTCTCCCTGCAGTACAATACCTCCATGTAAGGGCCCCACCACAACCCCCCCCCCCCACCCCCCCCGCCGGCATGAAATCATGGGAGCCGCCTCCTGTTTTGTTTTAGGCAAAGTGCTTGAAGATATGGCAAAAGAGCTGGCAGTGCATGCTACTTTCCCCGCCTGAGTTCCCACTTTGCCAACAAATGGCAAAAGTCCACCCAGAGTTAACATTCTGGGCAGGATTTACCGGCTGTTCACTCCGGCGGGAAATTCCGGTCCCATGCCAGCGTACGGGTTTTCCGGCGACGAGGGGTGCTGTCAGTGGGAAAACCCGTTGACAATGGCGGGGTTGGGAGATCCCGCTGGCGGACCTCCTCCACTGCCGATAAAAAGCAGCGGGGCGGTCGGTAAATCCCGCCCTCTGAATCCAAGATGACCCTTCTTCAGAACTTCGATGGCTTACTTGTTTTGCTTTCAGTCTTACAATTAGATTCAGGATTGTGTGAGGTTCAATATCACATCAGGCAGAGATCTGACCCACTAAGCCACCAGGTGAGCATCCAAAAAATTTCAACTGAAGGTTGTCAGCAGGGCTGATTGCAAGTCACTAATATTTAACACTGTTATAGGAATAGGTTGAATGCTAAAGCCAGGGGAAAATAAAAGACTGAGTACAAACCTGACCAAAATATAACCATATCAAAAGGTAAATAAGATTATTTCGAGCTGATATCCAAAAAAGGTTAAGAACCTTGATGCTCTTGGCATGTTTGCACCTAGTGTTACATTTGCCATTATGTTTTAAAGTGGAAATAATGACTAGATTAAATGGATTAACCTGCCTTAACCCTTCTGTCTCTATATCAACAAACTGGAATGTGCAGGCTGATTGCGAGATAACTTCTCATTGATCAGATCAGTGTATTGTTGAGGCTTCTTTACATCCAAATACATCTGCTTTGGAAATCTCACTCCTTAGGTGATGATCGTGTTGATAACGTGGAAGAAGATGGCGGGATCTTTTTTGGAGAGATCTTAGCCACATGTTACATTAAAAACCACTTATCTTTTCCAAAGCTGTTTTCAATCTGCAATGATATTGTTAAATTTTCCCACAGCTTTGGCACAGTAACCTGACTGCAGTATAAACATGATTAAAAGGGACAGCGTCTTCATTGACCAAAGTGATAACAAACATTCCTTGTTTGAGCGGGCAGCCAGCCAAATGTCATTTCACTCCCATTGTGGTCACATGGAAAAGTAACATATATTTTTACTCTTGGCGCAATTTTCATGATTATATTTGCCAAACTCTTCTCATCCTCTTCTTTTTTTAATTAGATTTTTTTCCGATGCACCATAACTGATTTATTTTATAATAAGTGAAAGCAGAAAATGTTGGATAAACTCAGCAGGCCTGGCGGCATCTGTGGGGAGAGACAGTTAACTTTTTTCAGATCCAAATGCTCCTTCCACAGAACATTTCTTTCAATGGCCTGCCTCCATCTCCTTACGCAAATCATGGGTTCCCATTTCATAATTTAATGCAGTTCTCAGCTAGCATCTCTGAGCCAGTGCTTCAGGCAGCCTGACCATCATGCTCGGCCTTTGACCTCTGGGATCTCTGTCTGAGTTTGTACCGGGCAACTGGTGAGGTGTGAATTTGTGTCGGATTATCTCAATTCAATTTCTAAAGGCCGCAATGGACCGAATTGTAACATTCAAAAATGGCGAGTTGGGGGTCATGTGAGAGGTTAAAAAGTTAAAAATAACAAACCCAACCAGCCTTAACCCGTCTCTGACCTATCAACAGCTGGGTTCATCAAGGGGCATGTTTTCCCAGAAGGCAAGTTGACAATTTCATTATGCTGATAACATTGGCAGCCTCTGATTTAACCTGGTCTGCAACACAGGGCCAGAGTCCCAGGTTCGATTCCCGGCTTGGGTCACTGTGCGGAGTCTGCAAGTTCTCCCGTGTCTGCGTGGGTTTCCACCGGGTGCTCCGGTTTCCCCCCACAAGTCCCAAAAGACGTGCTGTGAGGTAATTTGGACATTCTGAATTCTCCCTCTGTGTACCTGAACATGCGCCGGAGTGTGGTGACTGGGGGCTTTTCACAGTAACTTTATTGCAGTTAATGTAAGCCTACTTGTGACACTAATAAAGATTATTATTATTGTGCATTGGTGGGTTTCCCCAGACCTCACAAAACCGTGCAGCTGAAAACGAGGCAAGGTCAGCTTTGAGAAGAAGGGAAGTGCCTTTACTGCACTCCGTGTAGGACAGAAGATGAAAAGCCTCCCTGTGGCCTCTCAAGCTCACCCCATACAAAGCAGACACCCTTTAGGGTCATTGATTGGATTGGGTTACCCCAGTGGCATTGGACACCCTCCCCCCATCCCATTCCATTCATCAGGCTGACTTCCAGACAGGGAACTGTCAAGTGGAAAAGACAAATATCGTGGAGTTAAAAGTCAGGCTTCGGATTCCCTATCTGAAGCTTTGCTCCCCTGTCATAGATTATCATAGATTATCATAGAATTTACAGTGCAGAAGGAGGCCATTCGGCCCATCAAGTCTGCACCGGCTCTTGGAAAGAGCACCCTACCCACGGTCAACACCACCACCCTATCCCCATAACCCAGTAACCCCACCCAACACTAAGGGCAATTTTGGACACTAAGGGCAATTTATCATGGCCAATCCACCTAACCTGCACATCTTTGGACTGTGGGAGGAAACCGGAGCACCCGGAGGAAACCCACGCACACACGGGGAGGATGTGCAGACTCCGCACAGACAGTGACCCAAGCTGGAATCGAACCTGGGACCCTGGAGCTGTGAAGCAATTATGCTATCCACAAGGCTACCGTGCTGCCCTGTCTATGTAACTCGGCCTTGTTAATATCTGGGCCAAAGTTGTTCATAATTAATAGCTAAAATTGACTAGTAATTCAAAGAACCAGGTTAATGCCCTGGGAACATAGGTTCAAATCCCACAACAGCAGCCAGTGCATTTCAATGTTCAATCAATAAATTTGGAATTGAAAACATGTCTCAGTAATGGTCACCATGATGCTATCATTGTTTGTTGTAAAAACCCATCTGGTTCACTGTTGTACTTTTGTGAAGACAATCTGTCATCCTTTCTTGGCCTGGCTACATGTGAATCCAGACCCACAAGAAACATAGAAACATAGGAAATAGGAGCAGGAGTAAGCCATTCGGCCCTTTGCGCCTGCTCCACCATTCATTATGATCACGGCTGATCATCCAACTCAATAGCCTAATCACGCCTCCAGCCATATCCTTTGAGCCCCTTCGCCCCAAGTGTTATATCTAACTGCTTCTTGAAGACATAGAGGGTGGGGTTCTCCATTCCCTGATGCCAATTTCATAATCCTTTTTGACGCCGAAATCGGGGGGCGCGCCAGTTTGACGCAAGTTTCGTATGCTCCACCCTCTCCAAAACAGCATCATCACGGCGGTTGGGACGGCCTCAGCACATCACCTGAAGGCCCTCCCCAATGCTCCGCCCCCGATGGCTCGAGGTCATGACGGCGCGGTTCACTTCTGGTCCCAGCCGTGCGGGAACTCGGTGTGGCGGCAGTGGACTGTGTCGGGCGGGACTGGTGCTGCTGGCCGGTGGGGGTGGGGGTGGGGGGTTCCCGCGAGGGCTGGGGGGAATGGTGGGTGATGGCCAGGGGGTGGCGAGGAGGTGTCCAGAGGGGCACTATCTGGCAGATCGGGTCCGCGCACAGCCGGCGCCATGTTTTATGGTGCGACCGCTGCAGGTCATCGCCGTGCGCATGGATTCTTCGGCCATTTATTTTGTGGAGGCCGGGAGATTTATATGGTGCGGCTGCTAGCCCCTCACCAGTCGCAGCATCGGTAAGAGTGCGGTGCTGATTTTTTTCCACATAAAATGCCATCTATCCTCCACACGTAGCCTCAGAATCAGAGATCTGGCCCACAATGTTTTGGCCTCAACTATCGGTGGTAGTAAAATTCGTAGGCTCACCACTCTCTGTGTGAAGAGATTTCTCCTCATGTCAGTCCTAAATAGTTTACCCTGTATCCTCAGACTTTGACCCCTGGTTCCTGCATCTACCCTGTCTAGTCCTTTTAGAATTTTATAGGTTTCTGTGAGATCCCCCCTCATTCTTCTGAATGCCAGTAAATATAATCCTAAACCCAATATCTCCTCATACATCAGTCCAACCATCCCACGAATCAGCCTGGTAAATCTGCTCTCACTCTCTGTAAAGCAAGAGCATCCTTCCTCAGATAAGGAGACCAAAACTGCACACAATATTCCAGGTGTGGCCTCACCAAGGCCCTGTATAATTGCAGCAACACATCCCTGATTCGATACTCGAATCCTCCTGCAATGAAGGCCAACATACCATTTGCCTTTTTTTACTGCCTGCTGCACCTGCATGCTTAATTTCAGTGACTGGTATATGAGGACACCCAGGTCTCGTTGCACATTCCCCTCTCTCAATCGTTAGCCATTCAGATAATAATCTGCCTTCCTGTTTTTGCTACCAAATTGGATAACCTCACATTTATCCACATGATACCCCATCTGCCATTCATTTGTCCACTCACTCAGCCTGTCCAAATTACACTGAAGCATCTCTGCATCCGCCTCACAGCACACCCTCCCACCCAACTTTGTGTCATCCGTAAATTTGGAGATATTACATTTAGTTCCCTCATCTAAATCATTAATATATATTGTGAATAACTGGGGTCCCAGCATTGGTCCCTGTGGTCCCTCACTCGTCACTGCCTGCCATTTGGACAAAGATCCATCTATCCCTACTCTTTGTATCTGTCTACCAAACGCTACCCCCAATTCCATGCGTTTTAATTTTACACATTAATCTCTTTATGTGGGACTTTGTCGAAAGCCTTTTGAAAGTTCAAAGAAACCACGTCCACTGGCTCCCCCACATCAATTCTACTAGTTACATTCTCAAAGAATTCTACTAGATTTCATAGAATCATAGAATCCCTACAGTGCAGAAGGAAGCCAGTTGATCCATCAAGTCTGAACCAATCCTTCGAAAGAGCACCCTAGACCCACACCCCTGCCCAATCCTCGCAATACAGAATGGCCAATCCACTTAACCTGCACATCTTTGGACTGTGGGAGGAAACCGGGGCAACCAGAGGAAACCCACGCAGACACGGGGAGAAAGTGCAAACCCCACACAGGCAGTCACCAGAGGTTGGAATCGAACCCGGGTCCCTGGTGCTGTGAGGCAGCAGTGCTAACCACCGCGCCACCGTACTGCCAAGCACGATTTCCCTTTCGTAAATCCATGCTGAATCTGTCTGAGTCTACCTATGTTTTCAAAGGGCTCTCTTTCACAATGCACTCCAGACTTTTCCCGACTACCAACGTCCGGCTAACTGGTCGAGAATTCCTTGTTTTCTCTTTACCTCCCTTTTTAAATAGTGGAGTTAATTAGCTATCCTCTGAAATTAATTTCTTGATCAATAAGAGGATCATGGGCTATGGGGAGAAGGCAGGAGAATGGGATGAGAAAATATCAGCCATGATTGAATGGCGGAGCAGACTCGATGGGCCGAGTGGCCTGTTTCTGCTCCTATGTCTTATGGTCTTAAATGGCCTAGCAAGCCAGTTAGTTCAAGAGCAATTAGGGATGGACAACAAATGCTGGCCTTGCCAGTGGCACCCACATCCCAGGAAAGAGTTTAAAAATCAATCCCACGTAGAGTAGTTTTCTGATGTTTAATATGCAAAATGCAGATATTGGACTTGTGCAGTTCAGCGTGCCATTTTGAGATAAACACATCGGCAGTTTTGTTCTTTGAGATCTCTGGGCTCATGATAAGCATTCACATCCATGGACAAAACTTCCATTTTGTTGTCAAGAGTTTCTTTGTTTGTTTACTGCTGATCCCCACGTAAGCAGGTGGAAACTATTCCTCTCTTCAGCACTGACACTTTTAAAAATCTCAGTTGTTTTGTGCTTGTGTCTGTAACATGTCATACACGTTGTCAAGTATCTAGTGGTGAACACATTTTGTGCACAGTTATTCAAGCAACACTGTAGGAAAGCTTTGCTCGTTTATTGTTTCTCACTAAAGATTGAAGGAACTGGATTTCTGAACTGAGAGGTTGTCAGCTAAGTGTGCAGTGATGGAGATTATTAAGTCGGCTATTCCGGTTAATCACAGAGAGAAAATAAATTACAACTGCCAAGGGAAAGCATTAAGCTGTCAGTAATTCTCAAGCCTCAATTTCTGTCTCTTGTCTTTGACAATATTATGAGGCAGTTGTACCTCCAGCTGTAGCAGCTGCCTGCTCTATAAGTGATGCCAAATGCAGAACGCACCATTGTTTTTACTAATATTACACCAGTAGCAAGGCTGTGGAGGCAGTTGTCCATTTACCCATTTGAAACTCGCTCTATTTTCTTTCGTGATCCATGTAAAAAACTAAAAGGACAGGTCCAGAACTACCAATGAATGGCAATGAAAACTTTTCTTCAACTTAGGCAGTTCCTTGGGATCAATGGTGACTTGCTTCCATTCCGGTTTGTGGATTCTGAAATGGCTGATATGTCCAATGTGTGATCTGCAGACACATGCAAGGCGGTGCTTGAAGGGTTGGCGAGATGGGTTTTTGGAGGCATGTGTGCTTCCTCTGATACTTCCACACCGTCCGTTATTTAATTTTAGAGTGCCCAATTAATTTTTTCCAATAAAGGGACTATTTGGGCAATCCACCTACCCTGCACATCTCTGGGTTGTGGGGGCGAAACCTACACAAACACGGGGAGAATGTGCAAACTCCACATGGACAGTGACCCAGGGCCGGGATCGAACCTGGGACCTCAGTGCCGTGAATCTGCAGTGCTAACCACAGCGCCACCGTGCTGCCCGCTTCCACACCTTCCTGTCTGAAGTCCATCGATGCCTTCCCAAATAAGTCTTCTCAAATTTTAGTCGATCACAACCCTAACCCTAACCCTAACCCTAACCCATGAGTGGGCAGTTATGTTTGACGCAAAGGTGTGCAGATTGGGTGGATTGGCCATGATCAAGGCACAGGGTTACGGCAATAGAGAGGAGAATGGGCCTAGGTAGAGTGTTCTTTTGGCCTCCATCTGCACTGTAGGGATTTTATTCTATGGACACCCCTTAGGAATGCTTTGAGGATAGCCCTTAAGTGTTTCTGCTGTTCTCCTGGGAATCTCCTGGCCACAACCAAGTTCCAAGTAGAGCAGTTACTTTCGGGAATCTAATCGTTGGCTGTCCCTTGATTTGAGGATGATTTTACTCTGGGTCCTGAGTCTCTGCTGTGGGTCTTCATGTGACTGAACAGGCAGATTCTTGATCCACAGCACATGAGCAGAATCTCCAATGAGGTTGTGGGATCCTGACTGCAGGATTTACTTCCCTTTCTTTCCTTCTCTGCTGCCTTTCTTTATTCATCATTAAAGTATTTGGACTCAAAGTATTTGGACAGATTGTCACCATTTTGAACAATTGGTACCAGCCCAGCCATTAATGTCAATACTGCTGGACTTCAAGGCTAGCTCAGTCAATAGAGTTGTTTGTTCGATGGTCCTCCCATTGAATCCGAAGAATTTGGTGGAGCTGTTGCTGATAAAATTTCTCTAGTGCTCTTATGTGTCAGTGATGCACAGTCCGGTCTCACTGCAGTACGGGATTGTAGTAACCACAACTGCTCTGTACACGAGGACTTTTGTTGACTTGCGGGGTCTTTGTTGTAAATCTCCCAAAGCCATTGTTTGTAGAAGGCTGAAATGGTGCAGCTGTTCTGGTATTGGATTGCCCCATCATTGGTGGGTTTTTGAGAGAGGTATCTTCCAAGATATGGGAAGGGTTTAACATATTCCAGAGTCCCTCCTTCAAGAAATATGGCAGATGGAATATTTGGTTGACCAGGTGTGGGTTGATATATGAGCAATACTCAAGGACAGGATGAGTTGTTTGTAGGCAGAATTGAAGAGATGAAGAGCAGCTTGCAAACCTGGTTCAGGGTGGGCATGACATTCAGAAACTGTAGATCATCTATGTTTATGGTGATCACTTTAGTTTTGGTACGGAGGCGACTGAGGTTAAAGAGATTTACAGTTAGGTGGTATTTAACAGTCACAATTGATTTTTGATGAGGTAGACAGCCACTGTCAGGAAGATTGTAAATAATGTGGGGGATATTCCGTCGGCTATGTTTGCCTTCGTTGAGAGGAGGCTATGGAGATTTGGAAAATTCTCCACGTTTTCCAGGACCTCCCCATCGATGTTAATCGAGGGAATTGTTTTGCTGTGCGAGCCAGATGTTTTATGAAAAGCATATTTTCTCGTATGCTTCAGAGAAGAGGTTGACAATGACCTTGAGCCCAGTTTCGGAGTAAGCGGACACACCAGTGTGATCTGCATACTGAAGATCAACGACTAATGATAAGGACACAGTGACTATTCTCAATCACTTCCCATAGGTAGAGCTGGCACAGACATGATGCGTCGAAAGGCCTCTTTAGCTGTGCTATGACTGTGTACATTTCTATGAGATCTGGCAATTTTTTCAAAGCCTTTTCTCTTTTATGATGCTGAATAGTGTTTTCTCAGTAACATTCTTCAAATTTGAGTGAAAGAAAATATTGTAAACAGGTTGTTCCTTTCCCAAAACTAGCGAAACTTCTTTCACCATGGTGATGGCATAGATATAAAACGTAATTGTGACAATTTTTTGGCATGAATGTGAAAGTTCCAGGGCTCAGGAATGCTGGTAGCTCAAGTGACAGAAATTTGGGAGCTGAACGATCGGATGTTGGGTACAATGTTATTGTTGGTGTCAGTGTCAGGATTAGGCATGAAGATTAAGCGATTCCAAGTGACATGGGAGGTTAAAACCCATTTTAACACAAAGTGCGAAGCGTGTTTTTAGATGAATGTTTGAAGAGGTTTGAATATGATTCCGAGGCACCTATGTGATGCCGTCTGTGATGTTTCGCCACACAGAATACCACGTGTCGAAGCATTCACATTTTAACCTTTAATTGTACCATTGCTGATTTTTAACCTCAAGTGTAGAAGTAATGTCACCATTTTGAAATGTAACAAGAATACCTTTGATGCAGCAAAACATCACATGGAGCTTCACAGGAGGGTAATATGGCAAAAAGAAAATCACGCCAAGAGAAAAGAGGAGACTTTCGGGTAGACGGTCAAACACTTGGTGAACAGGTTGGTTTTAAGTAGATTTTTAAAGGAAGGGGGGAGGAGGAACAATGGCTGAGGGAGTGAATCGCAGAGCTCAAAACACAGATGGCTGAAGTGGGATGGGGGATGCACAAGAGTTGGAGGAATCCAGCTGCGTTGAGAACTGCACATTAAAGAGTAAATCGGCTGATTCTGGAACACCATCGGATGCTGTGTCTGAGATGCTGTGGTGTTGTGCCAAAGTAAATTTCATGTCTCCTGGACAGATTAATGGGCTTTTGCCTGCCCTTCAAGCACTGTGCACTGCAGAAATAGCACAGCATCAGTACCTGGGGGAGGGGAGGGTGGTTACACAGGGATGGTTCGTTCACACAAAGCAAATCAGCAATAATGGAACACATTGAAGCATGTCAGAGCACATTTTATCATGAGGTATGATATAACTGGCTTTGCCACTATTTTCAGATTATCTCTTCTATTTTTACAGCAGTGCACTGCTTCACACGGGCAAAGTACACATACGGACTTTTTCATTTTCACACGTGATCCTTTTTTTCAGGTTGCAGGAGGTGGGGCCAGGATTCGTTAGTGGAGCTGAAGAAAATGACAGAAGTAATTCCCTCTTAACTCCTTGATTTTCCAGCATGTCCTGTTACATATTGACCGGCATTATCAGGCCCAAAACCACCAGCACCTTCCACCTCGGTAACATAGTTCAATTCCACCCCAACCTCAGATCATCCTCTGCTGAAATTCCCATCTATCCCTCTGTTACCTCCAACTTGACCATTTCAATCGTCTCCTCGTCTGCCTTCCATTTCCATCCGACATAGACTTGAGTTTATGAAACACTCTTCTCACTCACACCAAGGGCTGAAGATTTGTGTGTTAAGGATGGATGTGTTTCCAGTGGGTTGTGAGGCACACAAAATGGGGTGGATGCCCATCCCACCACATTCCCGCTCACCCCCATAATACAGGAGGGGGAGTGAACAAGCACCAAAATTGACATCTCCAATTAAGGGTTAATTAGGCTTGTTATTGGGTTTGGTGGGAGGATGGGATTGTTATTGATATGGGGATTGACATTGCATTTGTTACTGATTGTTGTTTATTGTTGGGTGTAAATTTGGGAGAAAATGTGAAAAAGGAGAATAAAAATATTTATTTTTTTTAAAATTAGGCTTGTTATCAAACCTATTGAACCTGATAATATGCTACCCATGCCCTAATATATTGAGGGCAGATCTCAGGTGGAGGGGGCACTTAGACTAAACCTATTCCTTCTTACTCGTGCTCCCCATTAAACAAAGCCCCTAACTCCACCCCCCCCCCCCCCCCCCCCCATTGTCCCTCTCCGTAATCTCCAATATCCCTCCTGGGCAAGACCCTGGATTTAGCTTCTCTGGGGAGCCTCTCGGGCTCCACTCTTCACCTGCAAGGGGCCCCTCCTTTATTCTGCCCCAAGTCCCATTTCCCCATTGACCTTGTGATCGCTGAGCTGCCTTGGCTCACCTTGTCTGGCAAAGCTTTGATTTTAAAATTCTCATCATTGCTTCACATCCCTGCATGGCCTCACTCCTCCCTCTCTTGGTAATCACCTCCAGTCCAATACCCGCTAAGATATCTGCCCTCCTCCAATTCTGTCCTCTTTGGCATCCCCCGATTTTAATCGTTATACCTTCAGCTGCTTTAAGCTCTGGATCCCTCCCTAAACCGTTCTGCCGCTCCATCTCTCTTTCCTCATTAAGTAGCCTCTTAGAATCCACCTTCTTGACCAAGCTTATGGTCATCTGTTCTAAAATATATACCTATGTGGCTCAGTGTTAAACATTGGCTGATCGCACCCCTGTGCAATAACTGCGGAAGATTAGGAGTGATTTTTGTCACTCTCACTTTAAAAGGAGAAAGGAAATGAACAGAGACTGTGTTTTCACTCAACCCACTGTCAACTTTAAGACACTTAAAATGTTTAATGGGAGATCTGTTGCTGCCATATTTCAGAATATTTGATGAACAGTGCAAAGGAATGCCAGGAATGTTGGGTTAAATAGAAACAGCACAGGGAGGCTCAGTTGGAGTTTAAATCAGTGATAACCAGATGGGGCCAGCATATCTCGTCTTTGTCTTGTTTATTTATTCTCTGTCACTAGTACAAGCTTTATCAAAGCCACGGGCCTGTAAGACCCATCGATAGACACTCTGTAAAACATAACGATTGAAAAAACAAAAGGACTGAGATTCACTCTCCTGCTGTTGATGTTTGACCCACTTTATCAGAGAAATAATCAGATGGATTTAAGGAGGAACGTTTGAGAGACTTTCTGATGTAGTGCAGCTCTTTCATTATAAGATATCAGCGAGAGATCCAGCTCTACATTATGCAAAGATACCTTCATATGTTTCCAGGAATTCTTTACCGGACAATTGACGGAAGTGCGGCCTATTTAACATATGATGTTAAAGGCAGATATTCTGACTTCTTGTCGGGAAAAGGCATCTCAGTTGGCATGAGTGTGCATCGGAAAACCGTGGGTGAGAGCTCGGACAATCTACGCATGTAGAATGATGTTCACTGTATCACAGTGAACATGTATATAAATTATGTATTTACAGCATGACGGATTTAGGGTGCAACTGTATTACTTTGCACATGCTTATATTTAGCATTCTGTATGTGGTGCTGTAATTTGTTTGTGTCAATTGAAAGGAAATATATCAGGAGGAGTCACAACTGCTTCATTACCTACATTACCTCTTGTACTTCTTCTACTTGCAAGTACACTATCCCTGCTAACAGGAATGTGGAGTGCAATGCCCAGTCAAGGCATGTCATATTCATAACTTTAAGCCAGGACTATATTCAGTATAGAATCTTCTGGAACTGTCTTTTCTTTTGAATGTGGGCTGCTAAGATAGCTGCCAAGAATTATGTAACTTTTGCAATTTTTGCATGTACTCAGAATGAGGAGCATCGATAAGGTAGATGTCGACAACTTTTCCCAAAGATAGAGCACTGCAGAACTAGAGGGCATAGGTTTAAGGTGAGAGGAGAGAGTTACAAAAGAGACCAGAGGGGAATTTTCTTCACACACAGGTTGGTGAGCATTTGGAACGGGCTGCCAGAGCCACTGGTAGAGGCGGGTACAGGCTGGTTTAGCTCAGTGGGCTAGACAGCTGGTTTGTGATGCACAACAGGGCCAGCAGCGTGGGTTCAATTCCCGTACCAGCTGAGAATTCTGAATTCTCCCTCTGTGTACCCGAACAAGCGGCGGAACATGATGACTAGGGGCTTTTCACAGTAACTTCATTGCAGTGTTAATGTAAGCCTATCTGTGACAATAAAAAGAGTATTATTATTATTACAATTTTGTCCTTTAAAAAGCAGTTAGACAGTTACATGGGCAGAGTGGGTATAGAGGGATATGGGTCAAATGCGGGCAAGTGGGACTAGCTTAGTGATAGAAACTGGGCGGCATGGATAAGCTGGGCCGAAGGGCCTGTTTCCATGCTGTAAATGTATGTGACTCTATGAAGTATCTCAAGTCTACATCTAATTCCGAATTGAGTGAGCATGAGTGGAGTGTCTCCCTTAAATGGACATATCAAGACAAAAAGATCCCATGAGTGTATGAAAACCACTTGTGAAATTCATACCTCCTATTGTTTGCAGACCTAATCAAAACACAAAATCCATGGACTTCTAGATTCACTGTTTCCAAGTTCAAAATTTAACAAAGGCTGTTGAGTGAGCCAAGGGAGGAAATACCAGGGGCCTGGCAATAATTTTCAATTCCTCTCTGGCCACAGGAGAGATGCCGGAGGACTGGAGGGTAGCCAATGTGCTACCATTATTCAAGAACGGAGGAAGGGATAAACCAGGAAACTACAGGCCATTCAGTCTAATCTCAGTGAGGGGGGAAACTATTGGAAGCATTTCTGAGGGGCAGAAGTCACCTGCATTTGGAGAGGCAGGGATTAATCAAGAACAGTCAGCATGATTTTGTTAAGGGGAGGTCATCTCTGACCAACTTGATTGAATTTTACAAAGCGATAACCAAGTTTGTAGATGAGGTAAATGTATTTGATGTAATCTACTTGGACTTCATCAAGACGTTCGATAAGGTCACATATGGGAGACTGATAGCGAAGGTAAGAAAGAGCCCATGGAATCCAGGAAACTTAACAAATTGGATCCAAAATTGGCTGGGTGACAGGAAGCAGAGGGTGATGGTTGAGGGGTGTTTTTCTGACTGGAAACTTGTGTCCAGTGAGGTCCCGTAGGGATCAGTGTTGGGGCCCTTGCTGATTGTGGTTTATATATGTGATTTAAATATGAATGTTGTTCAGTAAGTTTGTGGATGATATGAAAATCGGTGGAGTGGTAAACAGTGCGGAGGATAGCCATTGATTACAGGAGGATATATGGGCAGCACGGTAGCATTGTGGATAGCACAATTGCTTCACAGCTCCAGGGTTCCAGGTTCGATTCCCGGCTTGGGTCACTGTCTGTGCAGAGTCTGCACGTTCTCCCCGTGTGTGCGTGGGTTTCCTCCGGGTGCTCCGGTTTCCTCCCACAGCCCAAAGATGTGCAGGTTAGGTGGATTGGCCATGATAAATTGCCCTTGGTGTCCAAAATTGCCCTTAGTGTTGGGTGGGGTAACTGGGTTATGGGGATAGGGTGGAGGTGTTGAACTTGGGTAGGGTGCTCTTTCCAAGAGCCGGTGCAGACTCGATGGGCCGAATGGCCTCCTTCTGCACTGTAAATTCCATGATATAGATGGGCTGGTCAGAGGGCTGATCAGTGGCAAATGGAATTTAATCCAGATAAGTGTGAGGCGATGCAATTGGGGAGGACAAACAAGGCAAGTGAATACACGATAAACGTCAGGACCCTGGGAAGCATCGAGGATCAGATGGACCTTGGTGTGCATGTAAACCTTAAGGTAGCAGAGCAGGTGGATACAGTGGTTAAGAAGGCACATGGTACACTTGCCTTTATTAGTCGAGGCATAGAGTCGAAGAGGAGGGAGGTTCTGCTGGAACTGTATAAAACGTTGGTTAGGCCACACCTAGAGTATTGGTACAGTTCTGGAATCCACATTATTGGAGGGATGTGTTAGCATTGGAAATGGTGCAGAGGAGATTTACCAGCATGTTGCCTGGGTTGGGGAGGTTTAGTTATGAAGAGAGGTTGGATAGACATGGGTTGCTTTCCTTTGTGCAAAGGAAACTGAGGTGGAATATGAGTCAGATGTATAAAATGATGAGGAGCATAGGTAGAGTAGACAGGAAGAAACTTTTCCCCTTGCTGGTGAGATCAATGACCTGAGACATAGATTTAAGGTAAGGTTTAGAGGAGGATGTGAGGAAACATTTTTTGCCCAGAGGGTGGTGGGAGTTTGGAACTCACTGCCTGAAAGGGTGGTGGATGTAGAGACCCTCAGAATATTTAAGACGTATTTAGATGTGCACTTGGGATCTCAAGGCATACAAGGCTATGGAAATGTGCTGGGAAATAAGATTAGAATAGTTAGGTGGTTGTTTTTGACCAGCGCAGACTTGATAGGCCGAAGGGCCTTTTCTGTGCTTAATGACTCTATGACTCTAAAGGCGGCTCTAGAGAAACCACTTGAATCATTAGTAGGTATGAATGGCCCCCACCCATTCTCCATTGTATAGCAATGGGCGGGATTCTCCAATCCCCGCTGGGTCAGAGAATCCCCGGGGGGCGGCGCGAATCCCGCCCCGCCGCTCCGGCGCTGACTGCCATATTCTCCGGTGCCGGTTTTCGGGCGGGGATGAGGTTTACGTTGTGCGGTCGGGGGCCGTTGGCAGCGGCCCCCCCAGCAATTCTCCAGGCCCCGATGGGCCGAATGGACGTTGTTTCCTGGCCAGTCCCGCCGGCGTGAAATGGACATGGTCCATCACGGCGGGACCTGGCTTGTAGGCCGGCTAGATGAGTCCTCGGGGGAGGGTGCGGGGGGATCCGGCCCCGGGGGGGTGGGGGGGGGTCCACGACGCCTAGCCAGCGGGCGGGCCTGTGCCGTGGGGGCACTCTTTCCTTCTGCGTTGGCTTCTGTAGGGCTCCGCCATGGCCGCCGTGGACAAGAACCCCCCTTGCGCATGTGCGGAACCACGCCGGCGGTTCTGTGCATGCGCCAACTCACGCCGGCCCTTCGGCGCCACTTGGCACGGCACCAACCCGTCCGCCGCCAGCCTCGCCCCTGGAAGTGCGGAGGATTCCGCACCTTCTGGTCTGCCCGACGCCGGAGTGGTTCACGCCGCTCTTGCCGCCGGCATCGGGCTATCCAGCCAGTTGCGGGAGAATCCTGCCCAATGTCTTTGAGCTACAAATCATTCTGGGTGGGCAATAGAAGTATTGATCATGTGGTCACTTGATCAAAGCAGTCTTCAGATAACCAATCTTACTTTCCCCAGACACCAGGGAGAAACCAGTCAGTCTGCAAACAAAACAAGTACGAGCAGCAGCAGCAGCAAAGGCAGCAATACCTATGCCTTAAAATCAGAGACAACAACATTGTATTGTCTCCAAGCCTGTTCCTTTCCAAGTCCACCAGTTCATAAAATCAACCTCCTCACAATGAGACGAAGAGCAACTAACCTTGTGACCTGCTGAAAATTCATCTTTTCTGGGGTATCATGTAATAATCCTGATGTACAACTCTGGTTATTGAAGCCATCTTTCTGGAGTGAAAATGTCTTCGTTACGGGCTTCAAACACATGCTTATTCCCAGAATGAGCCAAACACTGGAATTATGAACTTTTTCCTTTCTGATATGTGGGGGTGCAATCTTTTCTTTAACTGTACATTTGAATCCGGGTTCGATTCCCGACCATCGCAGTTTGTTGATTTTTGGAGAGCAGAGCCAGGGAGATAAAAGATCACAGGAAAGAGTGAGGCAAAGAGTGGAGCTGGGGACAGAAAAGAGTGTGAAAAAGAGCAATACTAAGAGCAGAGTTGGGAAATAAAAGAGTGAGAGAAAGAGCGAGCCTGAGAGGGGAGCCAAATTGATAACTGAGAGTAAGAAAATGTGAGGCTGGCAGCGGAGCCTGGAGGATAAAGGAGCGTGAGAAAGAACAAGACTGAGGGCGGAGTTGGGAGATAAAAAGACGCAAGAAAGAACGAGTCTGAGGGTGCAGCCAGATTGATAAAAAAGCATGAAAAAGTGCGAGACGGAGAGTGGAGATTTAGATTGGTTTGGAGAACCTGAGGTGATGTCAGAATTCAATGTGAAGAGGGGAAAGTGGAAGCAGTTGATTGGGTGGGTACACTCGGGTGAGCATATACTGCTTTTATTACTTACAGTTTGTACGGTCTATATTTTGTAGTCTATAGTTTGAAAGGACTATATTCTGTAATAATAAGAACCAGGGAAGTAGGGAAGGGTCCGAGAGTAATTGATATTATTTGATTTTAAATATCTTCCAAAATGATTAATCTAAAGGGGAAAGTCATAGCAGTGAAGCACAAAGCCATGGTGTGCTCTACCTGCGCTATGTGGGAAGCCAGGAGAATCTCCAGTGCTTGAGGCCAGCATGTGTTCAGGAAGTGTCTCCAGCTGCAGCTCCTGGAAACCAGGGTTTCAGAGCTGGAGCAGCGGCTGGGGACACCGTGGCGCATTCGCGGGGCGGAGCATATTGTGAGCACCATAGGCTCAGACTCCACAGGCAGGAAAGGAACGGTGACCACCAGGCAGAGCAAGAGTGGAAGGCAGGCAGTGCAGGGATATCCTGTGGCCATTCCCCTCACCAATATTTTTCTCTTTACATACCTAGAAAAACTATTAGAGTCAATTTTTGTGTTCCTCACAAGCTTACTCTCATACTGGATTTTCCCTTTCTTAATCAATCCCTTTGTCCTCCTTTGCTGAATTCTAAAATGCTCGCAATCCTCAGTCTGCTGCTTTGTCTGTCCAATTTGTATCCCTATTAGATCCAAGGCCTATTCCTTGGATCTCATACTGAGCAAGATTCACCGTTTGGGATACTATGGGCGGTATTCTCTGCCAAAATCCTTGTCCCATTCCCATTATTTTTGATGGTGGCCCTGTTGATTCTGGTCTTTGCTTTCTCTGCCTATCACTTTTCTTAGTCCCTTTTCTATCTTTTGTTCTTGTCCATGTTTCCCTCTCCTCTGTTTCTTTGCATGGGTTCCCGTTTCCCTGCCATTTTAGTTTAAACCCTCTCCAAACACGCAAATACTTCCCCTAGGATATTAGTAATCGGTCCAGTTTGTACTGGTCCCACCTCCCCCAGAACCGGTGCCAATGCCCGGAGAATCATGGGAGGTCAAAGCATAGGGCGCCGGGCCTGCTAAATAGATACAACGGGTCATTAAGGCCCATTTGCATTTATTTACATTCCTCCACAGGCATGCATCATAGATCTCGTTCGCATCACCAGCGAGTGGTCGGAGCATCACGTTCGGATTGGCACGCGGCGCCATCCTGATTTTCCCCCGATGCCGATTCTCCGTCCCATCGGGGAACACATTCCAGGATGTCCCAGGCTGAAAAATCCCCCCCTTTGTCTTTTAATCATTTCATGGATTCATCTCATATTTCTCCCTTCACTTCCTTTCCAATATTTGTTGTGAGTAACATACCTTAATAATGCAACGGATCCCTCCCTCTCCTTTATCTCCATCCACGTGGATTTCCTTTTCTTTGTTAGTTTTGTCCTTCCGGCCATGTTATTTTTATTGCCCAGCTACCTCACCTTCTTACTTTTAAATACATTATATTTGTCACACTTTGTCATATATCATGGCCAAATGAGTCCTCACAATGGCCATATTTTCATTGACCTTATAACATTAATTCCTCACTTATTTTTTTATAAATTTAGAGTATCCAATTATTTTTTTTCCAATTAAGGGGTAATTTAGCGTAGCCAATCCACCTACCCTGCACATCTTTAGGTTGTGGGGGTGAAACCCACACAGACATGGGGAGAATGTGCAAACTCCACACGGACAATGACCCAGGGCCGGGATTGAACCGGGTCCTCAGCGCTGCAGTCCCAGTGCTAATCATTGTGCCACATGCCGCCCAAATTCCTAACTTTTAATTGCCGCCAATTTCCCCATCTGGTACAGGTGCAAAGCAACCTTAAAAATAAGAGAAAGGAAGGTAGTCATTGAAATAGAGCCTGAAACTTACATGCAGGTATAATTGTCATGTTAATGACCTCAGATTACCAGCAGCTTCATGGATTTGTCTATTTATTCAGCCATTTCCTGGTTCATTCCCCATGGGCAACGTCTTGACCAATCAGAGTCGAACTGCCTGGTTTGAATTTGAACAAAATTGTTCCCTCGTACATTGTCTATGGCAAAGCCTCCACCAATCAGAGTCTGATTGCCAGCCAATCAGCACTTTCTTCTCATGCTGTATCACTTGTTGTTCCCTTTATGATTGGTATTCTTGCACATCAATACTGATGAGTGCAAGATGAGGAGCTTTGACAGCATGTTTCGTTTTTCAGCAATAAATGCTATGTTCACAGAGAAGGGTAAACTCACTGATTGTGTCCTGCCTATCTCTGTCTTGCAGAGCCTTCATGCACACCTCCTGGCTGGGAGTGAATATGCTGTAATGAACACTAATCATGATAAATAATACCTCTGCAAAGGGCAGAAAGCAGAGAGTACCTCAGGTTCAAGCTGACTGACAGATTACAAATGGCATTTATGAAAGTAACATTACATGTTTATCAGCTCCAGACACTTCAAACTGAATTATGTCTGAGCGATCACTCTTGTTTGAGATAAAACCTCCGTAATATTTCATGCTTGAACAGTCATAGCAGAGTGCAAGAAACAAAAGCAACTAACTCCCTTCATAGATATGGCCCCGTCATCCCTCCCACATCACATTCTCCTCATGCGGCATTAAAGGATTTAATATTAACTTACTTGGAAACTGGCTGGTAAAAAAACATTCTGAAATTAATTTTGACTTTGAATAATAGTGTAAAAAGTTCAATGCCGGTCTCAGCTCCATGTTATACATTTCTCCCGGTTTTCACTTCCAGGGAGGTGTGTAACATTTAACCAAACTGTTATCTTCCGCTGTACGCTGTCACCCAGAATCAAAATGATCTCCTACATCTCCAGCATAATTGAAATGCATACTGCATGTTTTAAGGTGAATTTCTGGGTGCAACCATATTTATTCATATCTCCCAAGTGATAACATATTAATCATCAAATATTCGCATATATTTCATGTCACTTTTTCCACTATAGATTCCTTTGCCCACATTTGTTGAAAACTGCCTGTCCTGCATAAGAGATTAGTGTGCAAAATTAAAGCATATGGGATTGGGGGAAATGTATTGAGGTGGATAGAAAACTGGCTGGCAGAGAGGAAACAAAGAGTAGGGATTAATGGGTCCTTTTCAAATTGGCAGGCAGTAGCTAGTGGGGTACCACAGCGATCGGTGCTGGGACCCCAGCTATTCACAATATATATTAATGATTTGGATGAGGGAACAAAATGTAACATCCCAAAGTTTGCAGATGATACCAATTTAGTTGGGAGGGTGAAATGTGACGAGGATGCAGGGATCCTACAGCATGATCTGGACAGGTTGGGCGAGTGGGCAAATCAATGGCAAATGCAGTATCATTTGGATAAGTGTGAGGTTATTCATTTTGGAAGCAAAAACAGGAAGGCAGATTACTACCTGAATGGTTGTAAATTGGGAGAGGGGAGTGTGCAGCGGAACCTGGGTGTCCTTGTGCACCATTCGCTGAAGGTAAGCATGCAGGTGCAGCAGGCGGTAAAGAAGGCTAATGGTATGTTGACCTTCATGACGAGAGGTTTCCAATATAGAAACAGGGATGTGTTGCTAAAATTATACAGGGCCTTGGTGAGGCCACACCTGGAGTATTGTGTGCAGTTTTGGTCTCCTTATCTGAGGAAGGATGTTCTTGCTCTCGAGGGAGTGCAGCAAAGGTTTACTAGACTAATTCCAGGGATGGTGGGACTGTCATATGAGGAGAGATTGACTAAGTTGGGATTGTTCTCGATGGAGTTCAGAAGAATGAGGAGGGATCTTATAGAGACTTATAACATTTTAACAGGACTAGATAGGGTAGATGCAGGTAAGATGTTACCAATGATTGGGTGTGTCCAGAACCAGGGGTCATAGTCTGAGGATTTATGGTAAACCATTTCGGACATTTACAAGGAGACATTTCTTCACACAAAGAGTGGTGAGCCTGTGGAATTCATTACCACTGGAAATAGTTGATGCTAAAACTTTGAATATATTCAAGAGGCGGCTAGAGATAGCACTTGGGGAGAATGGGATCAAAGGCTATGGGGAGAATGCAGGATTAGGCTATTGAGTTGGATGATCAGCCACGATCGTGATGAATGGCAGAGCAGGCTCGAAAGGGCAAAAGGCCTCCTCCTGCTCCTATCTTCTATATATGAAATGAAATGAAATGAAAATCGCTTATTGTCACGAGTAGGCTTCAATAAAGTTACTGTGAAAAGCCCCTAGTCGCCACATTCCGGCGCCTGTTCGGGGAGGCTGGTACGGGAATCGAACCGTGCTGCTGGCCTACCTTGGTCTGCTTTAAAAGCCAGCGATTTAGCCTAGTGTGCTAAACCAGCCCCTCCTATGTAAACATGCCACACTCCTCCATCCCCATCCCTGGGCCTGTCCTGATCTACAGGCAATTGGCGGTGCAGCACAGTGGTTTATAGTCAGGAGGGAGTGGTTCTGGGAGTCCTTAACATTGACTCTGAACCTCATAAAGTCTCATGGTATCAGGTCAAGCATGGGCAAGGAAACCTCCTGCTGACTGCCACCTATTGTCTCACTCAGCTGATAAATCAGGAGCCCTCCATGTTGAACACCGCTTGGAACAATCACTGAGGACAGCATAGGTACAGATGAACCCTGGTTTAGGAGCTTGAAAGTCCATCACTAATTAACTTAACAGCAACACTACTGATCATGATAGCCAAGTCCTGAAGGGCATATCTACCAGATGGGGCCTGTGGAAAGTGGTAAGAGAGCCAATATGAGTGAAAAACCTACATGACCTCACCTTCACCAACCTACCTGTCACAGATGCATCTATCCATGTCAATATTGGTAGTCATGACACATCCCAGAGACTTGGGGAGACAAAATCCAAAATCATACTGCAGACACCCTCCACTGTGCTGTGAGGCACATCCACTGTGCTGCATGGGATAGATTCAGAACAGATCTAATAGTTCAAAATTTGACATCCATGAGACATTGAGAGTCATTAGCAGCAGCAGAATTGTATTCCATCACAATCACAATCCCTCACTCCATCATTACCACCAAGACAAGAGATAACCCTGGTTATCTAGGAGTGCCAAAGAGCAACTCCTGTACTCACATCCACTTGCTGGATTAAGGACCAATTTGGGGTTGCTACATCCAATGCCCGAATGATGTGATGAAAAATACAACCGGAGATTGGTCGAGCCATATTTCAAGCAGACACCAAACAGGTGTTAGACTTCTTGAATGTATTATTATTTTTTATTTAAGGGGCATTTTAGTGTGGCCAATCCATCTGACATGCACATCTTTGGGTTGTGGGGTGAGATCCACGTAGACATGGGGAGAATGTGCACACTCCACACTGACAGTGACCCGGGCCGGAATTGAACCCGGGTCCTCAGTGCCATGAGGCAGCAGTGCTAACCACTGTGCCACCGTGCCACCAAACTTGAATATATTAACGAGGGGCCCATTTAAATTGGATTGACCTGGGTGGAAAGGCTTCAAGTTTTGAAACATGACTGCGATATAGGCAACAGCCACTTTTAAAAAGTGAATTTATTTTCTCCATTTATGTGGAACTAGGAGGAGTAGCAGAACTTTAATCTGAGACCTTCTGCTGCAAGGTGGGTGAATTGAGATTGAATGAATGCCACCCAGGGAGGCGGACCAGTGGCCAGAACCTTCCTCTCAATACCCAGATACAGCCCGAGAATCAATTCCTTGCTAATTTGGGTTATTTAGCCTTAGACACTGGGATTTGTCCCGGCTTCCACTTACTGCCATAAAACAGTCGAAGGGACATTCTAGAGTCTTCTGTTCAACGTCATAGGAGATTGCCACCATCTGACTGTGCACCATTCCCTCAGTTCCTCATTCTTACATCTTCTTAAATGTGCAAAAGTGTTTAGAAGTGTCTTTGATTTTGCCTCTTCACATAAGATTGGATGATCCCATCCAATAAGAAGAGCACAGCATTCACCACAGCAATAGTTGAAGACATGGCAGAGAAGACACATTCTCATTTGTTAAAAATACCAACACTGCATCCCACATGCACACACCACCCGTTCTCTCAGCTCTCATGCCTAAGTACCTGTGGCCACAGACCGTGTATTTTATGAGGCCCTTTATTTCCCAGGCCTCCCCGCTTGTGGCACAATAGGACCCGGCCTGGTTGGCCAACCATGTGTAACAGGCAAGCCAATCATGTGTGTCACTGGCAACAGGATAGGATGATTCATTTTTCTGAAAAACAAGTGGAGTGAATGATAGTCTTGGATGATTGCTTTTCGTGACCAATATGACTTCCAGTGTTTTCTCCCACACTGGTAAGTATTTGTATTACTGTACCTTATAAATCAAGCTCACTAAATCCTTCAATCTCCTAGGTCTTAATAAACAGCAAAGCACGGCAGTATCATTACTTGATCAGAGGCAGAGTCACTAATTCTATGTCAATATTACCAATTCCTCAAAGTGGCTGAGAAAATTAAAATAGTAATTGAAGCGATGGATTATACGCTGTTGCCTGATATTTGCTACGACATGTCGAGAAAGCAAAATGTCAATCTTTTTCACTCAAAAATCTTCTTGCAGAGAAGAGAAATAAATTGTTTCTGCGAAAGGGTCCTGCCTTATTTAATTTATATTTTCTCAGTCAGATACTGGTTGTTATGCCGGGCCTCCCTCCAACATTTTCTGTTTTGATTTCAGATTTCCACCATCTGCAATTCTAAAAGAAATAATAAATTATCCCAGTCAGACACTGCCTTGGAAAGCAGAGCTTCTCAATCTGTTTGATGTCCAGTACATCACAGTTTGCACTGCCAGAGGACATCTCCACTCCCGGAGTCACCGGGACAAGTGTCCGCTGTGGTTCAGAGGTCACACTCTTGCCTGAATAAGAAGGCCGCGGGTTCAAATCACACCCCAGGAACTTGAGCACAAACTGTGGGTTGGAACTTCAGTGCTGTGCTGAGCGATGTATTGCACTTTTTGGGGTGCTATCTTTTGGATGGGAGGTTCTAACAAGCCCCGCTCAAGCCCTCCCGGCTGAATGTAAGAGACCACAGAGCACGATTCTGAAGAGGTTAAAAAGGTGCTCTCCAAGGTACATCCGTCGGATCAATATTCATCACTCAACCAACACCGCTAAAACATTAGATCAGTATCACATTTCTCTTTGTGAGACCAGGCTGTGCGCAACTTGGCTGATGCATTCCTACATTTCAGAGAACACTTTCATTAACTGCCATGTTCTTCGGTAGACCCTGAGGTTGTGAAAGATGCTATCTAAATGCAACTTCTTTCTTACCAGCGGAGCAACTCATGGCAGAGTGCTGGCCCATCCTCCATTCCTATTTCACTCCCCGCTTATTTCAACCAGCCGGTTTCCTATAAAATGCAAAAATGAAACAGAAAATGGGGTCACAGCAGTGATGGTGACGGTTGAATTGATTGGGTATTGATTTTACAATGTGTTCTTTGGTTCTCACTATGAAGGTGACCACCATCACTGTTCCCGCGAGATTCTGCAAATCCATTGGCAGAATAGGTGCACCAACATTAGTGTTCTCGCTCAGGCCAACAGCGAAGCATTGACCACACTCATCATCTCTGCTGGGTGGGTCACATCATCCACATGCCATTTTTAAAATAAATTTTAGTGTACCCAATTGATTTTTTCCAATTAAGGGACAATTTGGCGTGTTCAATCCACCTAGCCTGCACATCTTTGGGTTGTGGGGCCAAAACCCACGCAAACTAGGAGAGGATGTGCAAACTTCACACGGACAGTGACCCAGAGCCGGGATCGAACCTGGGACCTCGGCGCCGTGAGGCAACAGGGCTAACCCACTGCGCCACTGTGATGCCCTCATCATGCACATGCCTGACATGAGATGCTTGAAACAAGCATTCTACTTGCAGCTTTGACACAGCAAGTGAGCCCTGGGACACCTTTAAAGCCTTCTTGAAAAAGTGCAACATCCCCACCGACCACTTGGAATCCCTGGCCCAAGAGCACCCAAAGTGGAGGAAAAGCATACGGGAAGGGGTTGAACGTCTCATGTTTCATCGCCAAGAGCAAATTGAAGCCACGTATTAATAGCGAAAGGAAGGCATGGCAACCCGGTCACCCCATCCACCCGCTCCTCCAACCACTGCCTACCCCAACTGTGACAGAGATTATAGGCTGCGCATTGGACTCCTCAGTCAGCTGAGAACTCATTTTTAATGAAGAAGCAAGTTATCCTCGGCTCCGACACACTGCCTGAGAAGTTGAAGAGCTGTTTGCAAAGCAGCTTTGGGACACTTAAACCCTTTACTTACTGAAATACTGCAGCTAGTGCTGTACAAAGGGGCGTTGATTCTGCATTGATTCTCTGTGCTGCTCCCTACGTGGTTTTCAGCACTGGGCTGGGCATGAAGGATCCTTCTCAGATGACTACTCTGAAATATTGGTGGAAGGTAAGTGAAGTGTGCAGCCTTTCTTTCTGATCGGGTGCAAAATAGGGTTTACAATCCTGATTCAGAACAAATAACAAAGAAAAGTACAGCACAGGAACAGGCCCTTCGGCCCTCCAAGCCAGCGCCGACCATGCTGCCCGCCTAAACGAAAACCTTTTACACTTCCTGGGTCCGTATATCTCTATTCCCATCCGATTCATGTCGCCACTCAACCTCCGTCATTCCAGTAAGAACAAACCAAGTTTATTCAACCTCTCCTCATAGTTAATGCCCTCCATACCAGGCAACATCCTATTAAATCTCTTCTGCACTCTCTCTAAAGCCTCCACATCCTTCTGGTAGTGTGGCGACCAGAATTGAACACTATACTCCAAGTGTGGCCTAACTAAGGTTCTATACAGCTGCAACATGACATGCCAATTTTTATACTCAATGCCCCAGCCAATGATTGCAGGCATGCCGTATGCCTTCTTGACTACCTTCTCCACCTGTGTTGCCCCTTTCATTGACCTGTGGACCTGTACACCTAGGTCTCCCTGACTGTCAATATTCTTGAGGGTCCGACCATTCACTGTATATTCCCTACCTGTATTAGACCTTCTAAAATGCATTACCTCACATTTGTCCGGATTAAACTCCATCTGCCATCTCTCTGCCCAAGTCTCCAAACAATCTAAATCCTGCTGTATCCTCTGACAGTCCTCATCGCTATCCGCAATTCCACCAAATTTTGTGTCATCCACAAACTTACTAATCAGACCTGTTATATTTTCCTCCAAATCATTTATATATACTACAAACAGCAAGGGTCCGAGCACTGAATCCTGCGGAACACCACTAGTCACAGCCCTCCAATCAGAAAAGCACCCTTCCATTACTACTCTCTGCCTTCTATGGCCTAGCCAGTTCTGTATCCATCTTACCAGTTCACCTCTGATCCCATGTGACTTCACCTTTTGTACAAGTCTGCCATGAGGGACCTTACTGAAGTCCATATAGACAACATCCACTGCCCTACCTGCATCAATCATCTTTGCGACCTCCTCGAAAAACTCTATCAAGTCAGTGAGACACGACCTCCCCTTCACAAAACCATGCTGCCTCTCACTAATACGCCCACTTGCTTCCAAATGGGAGTAGATCCTGTCTCGAAGAATTCTCTCCAGTAATTTCCCTACCATTGACATAAAGCTCACCGACCTGTAGTTCCCTGGTTTATCCTTGCTACCCTTCTTAGACAAAGGAACAACATTGGCTATTCTCCAGTCCTCCAGACATCACCTGAAGACAGTGAGGATCCAAAGATTTCAGTCAAGGCCTCAGCAATTTCCTCTCTTGCCTCCTTCAGTATTCTGGGGTAGATCCCATCAGGCTCTGGGGACATAACTACCTCAATATTTTTCAAGACGCCCAACACCTCGTCTTTTTGGTTCTCAATGTGGCCCAGGCTATCTACACACCCTTCTCCAGACTCAACATCCACCAATTCCTTCTCTTTGGCGAATACTGATGCAAAGTATTCATTTAGTACCATGCCCATTTCCTCTGGCTCCACACATAGATTCCCTCCCCTGTCCTTCAGTGGGCCAACCCTTTCCCTGGCTACCCTCTTGCTTTTTATGTACGTGTAAGAAGCCTTGGGATTTTTCTTAACCCTATTTGCCAATGACCTTTTGTGCCCCCTTTTAGCCCTCCTGACTCCTGGTTTAAATTTCTTCCTACTTTCCCTATATTCCACACAGGCTTTATCTGTTCCCAGCCTTCTAGCCCTGACAAATGCCTCCTTTTTCTTTTTGATTGGAAGATCTGAGCCACTATCATTGATAAAATCCCATTCTCTACATTGACGCCCTTCAATTCTTTAAAAAGCAAGCATTCGAATTTGTAACTCCACTTCAAAGAGTCTAGAACCACTTGGAGCTGTCAATTAAACTGTGAATTGAAAGGCATCCCACTGTGATAATGGAGTATTGCAAAATCAGTCATGCAGCACTAATCCAATAATGATAACCCTCAGGCTTTTGTAAACAGACAGACTAAAATAGCAATCAATGCTTTTAATGTTCCTGAAGTTTTTCCAAATATTTAAAGGGCAGGAGATTTTAAATACCTCCAATACCTTAAATACCTGAGAGCTCCTTTTGACAATGTCTCTTGACAATTTATTTTGACAGATCCAAGGTGCTTGATTGTTCCAATGAATTTATGCACTTTCTATGCACATCATGTCTACTTTTAACAATTGCAAAGGGCACCAGATCTCTGCCAAATGTGTCCTGGGACCACATCAAAAATAGCACCCTACCTCTCCAAAAGTGTACCCTAACCATCCAAGCAACTCCACAAAATGTAGTCCAAGTGTAGTCATATGTGCCAGTGAGCCTGCTGATGCTAGAGATGATATGGAGATGCCAGCGTTGGACTGGGGTGGGCACAGTAAGACGTCTTACAACACCAGGTTAAAGTCCAACAGGTTTGTTTCGAATCACTAGCTTTCAGAGCCGAGCTGCGGAAGGAGTTGCGCTCCGAAAACTAGTGATTCGAAACAAACGTGTTAGACTTTAACATGTTAGAAATGGCATTCGCATTTGCCTCCTCCTTCACCCACAGGTTAGTTTACAGTCTGACAGATTACAAAGGGCAGAGGGTAGAAATTCAGGCTAATTTACAGACAAACTCAAAAGCTAACAGTTAGCTTTTTGAAAAGTAATCGATAAAAGTAGCTTAAAAGCAGGATTGTTCACACTTTGGATAGGAACAATGCAATTCGAGTGATCACATTGATTGAACTAGAGGTTTGTAAGTATGTAATAACAGTTTGTGTGACTGAGTGCTGCTGAGAGGAGTTTAAACTAGTTCAGCAGGGGGAGGGGACAGAGTGTTAATACAATCGGGACACAGCATACTATAGTAAACGAACCAAGACAGGGGGAGTTCAGCCATGTTGAGTTCCAAGGGAGTGAGGCGAGGCGAGATAGCCTTTAATGTTAGGTGTATTATTCGTAAGACTGATAAGTTAAGGGCGTGGATTGACACGTGGAATTGTGTCATTGTTGCCATCACAGAGATGTGGCGACTCAACATTCCGGGGTATAGGATCTTCAGGCAAGACAGGGAGGGTGTAAAAGAGGAGATGGTGTTGTATTGTTAATTAAGGATTCAGTTACTGCAGTATTTAAAGAAGCTGCTCTTGTCAATTTTCAATCTTCCTCACTAGTTTGCCCTCTAGTTTATTTTCTCATTATTATCTATTTAGTCCTCCTTTGCTGGATTTTAAATTTATCCCAGTCTCTGGGGCTATCACTGAATTTTGCCTGTTTATATGCTTTTTCTTTCACCTTAATATTCTGTTTAATTTCCTTTGATACCCATGGTTGGTTTATTCCTCTCAGAATCTTTCCTCCTTACTGAGATATATTTTTGCTGAGAGTCACGAATTACCTCCTTAAGTGTCTGCCATTGCTTGTTTACTGTCTTTTCTGCTAATCTATCCGTCCAGTCCACTTTAGCTAACTCATATTCTAATTTCATTGTAATTTCCTTTATTTCCTTTATTTAAGTTGAACACAGTTTCTCACTCGTACGCCGAATATTAAATTCCGTCATGATCATTACTTCCTAGGGAATCTTTTACTGTGAGGTAATTGCTCAAATCTGCCTCATTTCCCAATACCAGATCCAAGATGGCCTATTCCCTGGTTGGCTCCATGACCATATTGCTCTGGGAAACTATCCCTGATGCACATTATGAATTTGTTGTCGTAACTACCTTTTCCAACTTGATTTACCCAATTAACATGAAGATTAAATTCACCCACAATTATTGTTATATTCTTTTTACAGGCTCCTATTATTTGTTGATTTCCGATAGTGTGGTGACCAAAGTCTTCTTTCGGTGGTGCTTTTTATCTCCACACAAATGAATTCTACATCACCCGAGTCTAGATTGTCTCTCACAACTATCTTCATTTAATATCTTATTAACAGTACTACCCCACCATCCTTTCCTCCCCTCCTGTCTTTCTGAAAGGTCCTTGAATATTAAGTTCCGTGTTTTGATCTCTTTCTAACCATGGGCTGGATTCTCACAAAATGGGGCTATGTCCCCACATCGGCGTAAAAACGCTGACGTTTCACTCCCGAGTTTCCAATAAAGTAGATTAGTCGATTCACTCACCTACAGGGGGCTAACAGGGACCCAGAGTGATTCACGCATTTCCGGTCCGGAGTCTGCACATGCGCACGACTGCGGCCTTCGGCGGCTGCGCCGAGTGCCATGGTAGACTTGGACTGTGGAAGCAGCTCCAAAATGTAGGCCTCCTGATCGGCCGCGCGCCGAAGGTTCGGCTGGCCCGATCTGTCCCCCGGCTGCCCATATGGCCCCCCCCCACCCCCACCCCCCGGTGCCTGATCCCCCCCACCCCCCCACCAGGGCGGCCGAGGACTGAGTCCGAGGTTCCCGAACGGCGATAGCTGGTTAGAACTGCGCGGTTGGGAAGTTGGCCAGCCGGGAGTGGAGAATCGCTGGGCCGGACTCTGGCAATGGCCCCCCAGTTGCGCGGAATAGTCCGTAAACACTTCGATTCTTGGGCCCCGGAGAATCGCCGGACCGGCACTGGACCCGATTTCGGCGTGAAAATGATTTTTCACCCCCGCGCCAAACGCGATTTCGGTACGGGGCTGCGGAGAATCCAGCCTCATATCTCCATAATGGCTATGAGATCATATCCATTTATCTTGATTTGTATCGTCAGTTCGGCTACCTTATTCCGAATGCTTTGTGCATTAAGATACAAAGATTTAGACTTGCCTTTTTGTCATTTTAATCATCCTAAACATTTATTTATACTGTGGCCCTATTTGCCCTATCTATGGTTTTTGCATTTTACTGTCCTTGATTCCCTTTCCCTTTTTACCCTGCTTAGGTTCCCATACCCCTATCATTCTAGTTTAAACCTTCCCCAATCAGGCTAGCAAATACTCGCCATAGGATATCAGTCCCAGTCCTGTCCATGTGTAATGTGTCCTGTTTGTACTGGTCCTACCTCCTTCAGAATCAGTCCCAATGTCCCAGGAATCTGAAAGTCTCCCCCTCACACCACATCTTCAGCCACATCTGCATTCGATATATCCTGCTATTTCTACTCTGAGTAGCACATGGCATTGATAGTAATCCTGAGATAACTACCTTTGAAGTCCAACTTCTCAACTGTCTTCCTAACCCTCTATATTCTGTTTTTAGGACCTCATCCCTTTATTTACCTACGTTGTTTGTACCAATGTGTACCACGACCACTAGCTGTTCACCCACCTCCTCCAATATGTCCTGTAGCTGCTCCGAGACATCCTTGAACCGAGCACCAGGGAGGCAACACACCATCCTGGAGTCTTAATTTGCGGCCACAAAATGCCTATCTATTCCACTTATAATTGAATTCCCTGTAACTATTGCATTCCCACACTGTTTACTCCTCCCCTTTGCAGCAGATCCGACTGTGGTGCAATAAATTTGCCTGTTGCTGCTTTCCCCTGAGAGGCCATTCCTCCCAATAGTATCCAAAGCAGTACATCTGTTTTGTTTGGGAATGGCCAGGCAATTCCTGCATTGTATTATGGAATCATAGAATCATAGAATTTGCAGTGCAGAAAGAGGCCATTTGGCTGTTGGAGAGACAAATTATGGCCTCGGGCACTGAAAATGTTCCCTATTTTCCCATGCAGCGCAGGTGGAGCACACCACAGCTTTGAGCTCTCCTGCCTTGACTTACCCCTTTAAATTAAAGCTTTTGGTCTTATGGTCTTATGATCTTGTAAATTAAACCTTTTGGAAGCTGCTTAATATCAGATAATGTCAATTGCTCTAGGGCCCTTCTTTCCCGGTCCTCGTTACTACAGAATATAATCCTTGGAAACTATAAATTCCAAAAGGATTTTACAAACTACAAGTGATAAAAGTAGTAAATACTCACCTGACCGTACCCAGTACTTACCAATCAGCTCTCTCCCTTCTAGCCTCTATTGCTGCAGCAGAGCAAGACCATACTCTGAAAATTAAAAAAGTTAGAAAGCAAAGAAAAAAAGCAAAATGTACCACTTTCCCCTCTGCATCGAATTCTCACTGTGTCTCACTCAGGATGTGCTCTCTCCCACTGCTCGTGCACAAAGCTCACTGAACTTCCACTCCCAATAGTCCCTTTCTTAAATAGAGTTGAGGTAAGCTGTGATGACTCAAATATCGGTTAATCTTCAGTAGTAATCAACAGCTATTGAGGCCCTCATCAGGCTTCAGATAACTGTCACTCAGTCAGCTGAGTCAGCGACCTTGTTAACTAGATACTGAACTTACAAAAATTAAAGAGAAAGACTTAAAGGTGGACATATTCCTTGGTCCGGATGCGTTGTATCCCAGGTTGGTATGGGAGGCAAGGGAAGAAATTACAGGGGCTCCTCTGGTCACAGGGAAGGTGCCGGGGACTGGAGAACAGGTAATGTGATTTAATTTTTCAAGAAGGTTGGTAGAGCTAAACAGGGAATTACAGATCAGTGAGTGGGTGCCCTGGGCTCCCCATCCTCCCCCTCCACCCCCCCCCCCCCAAACTATCACCACCACTGCCACCCCAGGGACTCAGTGACACCAGGTGATGGAATGGCCAGTTCACATGCAGGAATCGCCCAGGTGGACGGTGGAAAGTGCTAGCATGGGCAGGAGGCAGATGTTGCCAAACAATGTGGAGCACCAGAGCACATTGCAGAACGGGTTGTCATCATTCTCCATCCCGTGGGACAGACCTGGTGTCACTGTCACCCCAGGGCCCACACCCTGTAGTGCGGCAGGTACATATCATAGAGGGGGTTGTAGGTGAGGATGTGGCCGGAGTGGTGGAGGTGTGTGGAGGGGGGATGTGGTGTCCGTGCCCCTGGCCAGTTCTGCTCCCCCCCCACCTAGTTGGCGAACCTGGAGGCGATCAGAGTATCCCATGCACGTTGGCCCTGGCACACACCTCGTGCGGCCTCCCTTGTCTGCCTGGGCCCCATGTCCTGCCCATCCTCGCCCTCCCCTGCATCCTCCTCATTGGATGAGAACTGGCGTTCCTCTTCCTCCTCCAGCACATTGCCCCTCTGCTGCATGATGTTGTGGGCAATGCAGCAAGTTGCCACGATGCGGGCGGCCCTCTCAGCATGATACTGGAGGGCTCCTCCAGAGCAGTCGAAGGACCTGGACCACATCTTCAGAAAGCCGAAGCACCGCTCGATCACGCTCCTGGTTGCTGTATGGGCATGGTTGTAGTGGGCCTCCGCGTCGGTCTGTGGCCTCCGGATAGGTGGCATCAGCCACGACCGCAGTGGATAACCCCTGTCGCCCAGGAGCCAACCCCCCCAGCAGTGGGGGAGGCATCTCGAACATATCAGGAATCGTCGAGTGTTCCAGAATGAAGGTGTCGTGCACACTGCCCGCGTATCGGGCGCAGACGTGCATGATTGTCACATATCAGCTGTACATTCACCCAAGAGAATGAGAAGGCAGATATGGAACTCGGGGATAGAGATTGTGAGGTTATTGAGCAAGTTGTCATAGGGATGGACAAGGTATTGGAGGTGTTGGCAGAATTAGAAATGGAGAAACCTCCAGGTCCAGACAGATTGTGTCCCAGGTTGCTGTGGGAGGGGAGGGGGGAGATTGCAGGGGCCCTGATCCAAATTTCTAATTCTTCTCTGGCCATGGGAGAGGTGCCAGAGGACTGGAGAACCGCGAATGTGGTCCCACTATTTAAGAAAGTCTGAGGTAAAATTCTGAAACTCTCATCCTATCAGCATAGTGAGTGTACATGGATCCCAAGGACTGCTGCAGTTCAAGGAGACAACCCACCACCACCTTCTGAAGGGCAACTACGGAAGGGCAGTAAATGCTGCCTAACCAGTGATGCCCACATCCCGTAAATTAATTTTAAAAAAATAAGCCAGGGAACTATAGACCAGTGAGTTTCATGTCAGTGGTGGGAAAACTATGGAGAAAATTCTGAAGGAGAGAATCTATCTCCACTTGGAGAGGCAAGGCTTGATCAGGGATAGTCAGCATGGCTTTGTCAGAGGGAGGTCATGCCTAACAAATTTGAATTTTTTGCGCATGAGACTAAGTGTGTAGATGAGAGTAGTGCAGTTGATGTAGTTAACATGGATTTCAGCAAAGCATTTGACAAGGTCCCACATGGGAGACTTATAAAGAAGGAAAATGCACATGGGATACAGGGGACCTTGATAAGGTGGAGTCAAAGCTGGCTGAGCTTCAGGAAACAGAGGGTGATGACAGACAGCTGCTTTAGTGACTGGGAGCCAGTGTCCAGTGGCGTACCACAGGGATCTGTGCTGGGTCCCCTATTATTCGGCATTTATATAGATGACTTAGATGACTATGTGGGGGGTAGGATCAGTAAGTTTGCGGGTGACACAAAGATTGGCGGGTGGTTAACAGTGAGGGTGAGTGTCTTGGGTTACAGGAAGATGTAGACGGGATGGTCAAATGGGCAGAAATGTGGCAGATGGAATTTAATTCTGAAAAGTGTGAGGAGTTACACTTTGGAAGGAGCAATTTCACAAGGAAATATTCAAGAATGGCACCACACTGGGAAGTCTGAGGAACAAAGAGACCGTGGCATGTTTGTAAATATATCTCTGAAGACAGAAGGGCAGGTTAATAGGGTGGTGAAATGGGCATATGGTACACTTGCCTTTATCAATCGTGGCATCTATTACAAAAGCAAGGACGTCATGTTGGAGTTATATAGAAAATTGGTGAGGCCACAGCTGGAGTATTGTGTGCAGTTCTGGTCGCCACATTATAGGAAGAATGTGATTGCACTGGAGGGGGTACAGAGGCGTTTCACCAGGATGTTGCCTGGGATGGAACATTTAAGGTATGAAGAGAGTTTGGATAGGCTTGGGTTGTTTTTGCTGGAGCAGAGCTGACTGAGGGGTGATCCGAGCGAGGTGTATAAATTATAAGGGTCATGGACAGGGTGGATAGGGAACAGTTGTTCCCCTTAGTTGAAGGTTGGGTTACAAGGGGACACAAGTTCAAGGTGAGGGGCACGAGGTTCATTATAATAATAATCAATACTTGTGACACTAATAATCCAGGAGCAATGGGTCAAGTACCTGGATGAAAAGTTTGCCCGGCATCGTAAGGAGTGTGCAGAAGACATGACCCAGGTGATAGCCTCGATTAAGGAGGTGGTTGACCGGGTGGAGGAGAAAATGACGACCCACGGACAGGAGATTCAAAAGTTGCAGGAGCTGGCGACTGAACGAGAGGAGGAGTCCACTGTAATGTCTTTGGAAATTAGCATACTACAGGACAGCCAGAGACGACTGCTGGATAAGGTAGAAGACTTGGAGAACCGGTCTCGCAGGCAAAATATCCAAATCGTCGGGCTGCCAGAGGGAAAGGAGGGATCAGATGCGGGTACTTATATGGGGAAGATGTTGCAGGAGATGGTCGGGGCCGATGTGTTTGACAAGCCGCTGGAGGTGGACCGGGCACATAGGGTGCTCGTACGTAAGCCCCAGGGTCATGAGCCCGCGAGGGCCATTGTGGTGAGGCTGCATCGATTCCTCGACAAGGAGTGTATCATGAAGTGGGCCAGGCAGACAAAACGGTACATGTGGGAAGAATCAGAGATCCGGGGGTACCAAGATTGAGGACCAGAACTCGCAAAAGAGGAGAGAAAGTTTCAACAAAATTAAGGCAGCCCTGTTTGTGAAAGACATTAAATTTGGACTGCTATAATCCGGCTCGTCTTTGGGTGAGCTACGAGAACTGGGAGCTGAACTTCAACTCTCCGGAAGATGTGACTACTTTTATGAAGGGCAATAATCTGTCTTAAGGACTTTTAAATTCAAACTCTGGTGGACTGAGTTTGGGGAAAGGGATAAAGTGGGGGGGGAGAGTGAAAAATAGTTCTGTGTTTTGTTTTCTCTTGTTTAAAATTTCAGTCTTTCTAATTCTGTGAGTTAAGTCGCAATGTTCGGGAAGAAGAGTTTTTTTTTCTTGTGTAATTTGATTTTGATTTATTGCTTTATGTATTTTATTACAAAGGTAAAAACTGTTAAGTTGCAATGGGAGGTTTTCTTTTCTGCAAGAAAGATGGTTGATTCTTGCATGCATAATTTTGCTTAAGCTGCTTAAAGCTCCTTCTATTGTGTTTGATTGTGTTTGAAGGTGATGGGTCTGATAAGAATTGGTTAAAGGGGGAGGGGTGGGGCCCTGCTGCCTGTGAATTGGAGGATGGTGTGTTTGCTTTTGGGGATTGCTGTTACTGTGTTGAGTGCTTGTGCTATGTTTAGTGGATGGAATCTCGCAGATGGCAGGTTTTTTGACTCCAGAGGGGGGAAGCTGATGGGCTAGCTGGATAGTTAGTTCACGGGAGCAAAGTGGGGGGAGAGCTGAGGAAAGACAGGTAAAGGACAGCTAGGAGACTGGAGATGGAGATCAGATGGCGGTCGCTGCCAAGGGGCGGATCAAGTGAGGTGCGGGACACAAGCTAGGAGCTGGCCTAGGAAAGGTCATGGCTGATCGACAGGGGAGTGGGACAATGCCCCCCCCCCCCCCCCCCCCCGCGCGCCCCCCCCCCCCCCCCCATCCCGGCCAGGCTGGTTACGTGGAATGTTCGTGGACTGAACGGGCCGGTTAAGAGAGCCCGTGTGTTCGCACACCTGAGACAGTTAAAAGCAGACGTAGCCATGTTACAGGAGACACACCTGAAGCTGGGAGGCCAAATTAGATTCAAGAAGGGATGTGTCAGGCAAGTGTTTCATTCAGGAATGTACTTTAAAACAAGGGGGGTGGCTATCCTGATTAACAAAAGAGTGACAATCGAGGTGGGGAAGTTAGAGGCAGACCCGGGAGGCAGATTTATTATGGTTAGCGTGAAGCTAGAGGGAATGGCAGTAGTGCTGGTGAATATATATGCCCCAAACTGGGATGATGTTGCGTTTGTCAGGAAAGTGCTGGGAAAGATCCCAGACCTTGACTCGCACCGGCTGATCATGGGTGGTGACTTTAATACGGTTAGGGTTAACCTAACGGTCCTGAACCCGAGATTGGACCGGTCGAGTGCGAGGCCGGGGAAACTACCAGCAATGGCAAAGGAACTGCGGGGGTTCATGGAGCGCATTGGAGGGGTAGATCTGTGGAGATTTGAGAGACCAAGGAGCAGGGAATATTCATTCTACTCCCATGTACATAAGGCGTTCTCCAGGATAGATTTCTTCGTGCTAGATAAAACACTGCTAGCAGGGTTTGAGGACACTGAGTACTCAGCAATTGTGGTTTCAGATCATGCACCACACTGGATAGACCTACGGGCAGGCGCGGGAATGCCCCAGCGCCCACAGTGGAAACTAGATACAGCGCTGTTAGCGCATGAGGAAATCTGTGAACTAGTGAGAGAGGCCATTCGGGGGTACATAAAGATCAATGACATGGGAGAGATTGCGGCTGGGATGGTCTGGGAGGCATTGAAAGCGGTTAGAACATAGAACATTACAGCGCAGTACAGGCCCTTCGGCCCTCGATGTTGCGCCGACCTGTGAAACCACTCTAAAGCCCATCTACACTATTCCCTTATCATCCATATGTCTATCCAATGACCATTTGAATGCCCTTAGTGTTGGCGAGTCCACTACTGTTGCAGGCAGGGCATTCCACGCCCTTACTACTCTCTGAGTAAAGAACCTACCTCTGACATCTATCTTATATCTATCTCGCCTCAATTTAAAGCTATGTCCCCTCGTGCTAGACATCACCATCCGAAGAAAAAGGCTCTCACTGTCCACCCTATCCAATCCTCTGATCATCTTGTATGCCTCAATTAAGTCACCTCTTAACCTTCTTCTCTCTAACGAAAACAGCCTCAAGTCCCTCAGCATTTCCTCATAAGATCTTCCCTCCATACCAGGCAGCATTCTGGTAAATCTCCTCTGCACCCTTTCCAATGCTTCCACATCCTTCCTATAATGCGGCGACCAGAATTGCACGCAATACTCCAAATGCGGCGGCACCAGAGTTTTGTACAGCTGCAACATGACCTCATGGCTCCGAAACTCAATCCCTCTACCAATAAAAGTTAACATACCGTACGCCTTCTTAACAACCCTCTCAACCTGAGTGGCAACTTTCAGGGATCTATGTACATGGACACCGAGCTCTCTCTGCTCATCCACACTGCCAAGAATCTTACCATTAGCCCAGTACTCTGTCTTCCTGTTATTCCTTCCAAAATGAATCACCTCACACTTTTCTGCATTAAACTCCATTTGCCACCTCTCAGCCCAGCGCTGCAGCTTATCTATGTCCCTCTGTAACTTGTAACATCCTTCCGCACTGTCCACAACTCCACCGGCTTTAGTGTCATCTGCAAATTTACTCACCCATCCTTCTACGCCCTCCTCCAGGTCGTTTATTAAAATAACAAACAGCAGTGGCCCCAAAACAGATCCTTGTGGTACACCACTAGTAACTGAACTCCAGTCTGAACATTTCCCATCAACCACCACCCTTTGTCTTCTTGCAGCTAGCCAATTTCTGATCCAAACTGCTAAATCTCCCTGAATCCCATGCTTCCGCATTTTCTGCCGTAGCCTACCGTGGGGAACCTTATCAAACGCAAACGGTTATCAGAGGGGAATGTATTTCGATTCAAGCCCATTGGGATAAAATTGAGCGGTCGGAGCTGGACAGGTTGGTAGGAGAAATCTTACAGATGGACAGGAGATATTCGAAGACTCCAAATGAGGAGCTCCTGAAGAAGCGTCAGAGACTTCAAATGGAGTTTGGGCTCCTTTGCACAGGTAAGGCAGAGGGTCAGCTGAGGAGGGTAAAAGGAGCAATATATGAACATGGGGCGAAAGCTAGCAGGATGCTAGCGCATCAGCTGAGGAAACAGGAGGCGACGAGAGAAATAGGGAAAATAAAGGATATGAGGGGGAAGATGGTGACGGACCTGGGGGCGGTGAATGAAGTGTTCCAGGAATTTTATAGCCAGCTATACGAGTCGGAACCCCCGGTTGGAGGGGAGGGCATGAATCAATTCCTGGGGAGGCTAGAGTTCCCGAAGATAAATGTGGAGGCCCGGGGGGGCCCAATTGGGCTTGGGGAGGTGATAGATAGACTGGGGGCAATGCAATCGGGTAAAGCCCCGGGACCTGATGGATTCCCAGTAGAAATTTATAAGAAGTTCTCTGGGTTACGAGAGCCTATCCTGGTTAAGGCTGTAAATGAGTCCAAGGAGCTGGGAGTACTCCCCCCAATGTTATCACAGGCATTCATTTCTCTCATCCTGAAGCGTGACAAGGATCCGGAGAGCTGTGGATCGTACAGGCCAATCTCCCTCTTGAATGTAGATGCCAAATTATTGGCAAAGATCCTGGCCACTCGAATAGAGGATTGTGTCCCGGAGATAATTGGGGAGGATCAGATGGGATTTGTAAAGGGCAGGCACCTGACATCCAACATTAGACGGCTTCTTAATGTAATTATGATGCCAGCGGAGGGGTGCGAGGCTGAAGTGGTAGTCGCCATGGACGCGGAGAATGCTTTCGACCGGGTGGAGTGGAAGTATCTATGGGATATTCTGGGCAGGTTTGGGTTTGACCAGGGGTTTGTGGAGTGGGTCCGGTTACTGTACCAGGCCCGGGTGGCAAACATAAGAACTACCCGAGTTTGGTCGGAATACTTTCGTCTATGTCAGGGGACAAGGCAGGGATGCCCGCTCTCCCCATTACTGTTTGCCCTGGCCACAGAACCCTTAGCAATGGCCCTGAGAGCAGCGAATGCCTGGCGGGTTATAGTGAGGGGGGAGAGGGGTGGAACACAGGGTCTCTTTCTATGTGGACAATTTGCTGCTTTATGTCACGGGCCCGGTGGGGGGGATGATCAAAATCATGGAGGTGCTGGGAGAATTTGGGTGGTTTTCAGGCTATAAATTAAATATGGAAAGAGAAATGCTTGTGATCCAGGCACGGGGGCAGGAAAGGAGACTGAAGGAGCTACCTTTTAAAGTGGTTGGGGGGGGGTTATAGGTATCTGGGGATTCAAGTGGCCAAGGATTGGGGCAGCTTCACACGTTAAATTTGGGCAAAGCAGTGGGTCAAATGAGAAGTGATTTCCGTAGATGGGACATGCTCTCACTGACGCTGGCGGGGAGGGTTCAGACGGTGAAGATGACCGTCTTTCCGAGACTGCTTTTCTTTTTTCAATGTCTCCCGACTTTTGTCCCAAAGGCTTTTCTCAGAAGCATGAATGTGGCGATATCGAGGTTTATGGGCATGTACGACCCCGAGAGTAAAGAGGGCACTCCTGGAATGGGCCCGCGGAGAAGGGGGCTTGACTCTCCCGAGCTTTATTAACTATTACTGGGCTGCCAACACATCGGTGGTCAGGAAGTGTGTAGTGGGGGAGGGGTCGGTCTGGGAGCGGATGTAGGCAGCATCCTGCAAAGGCACGAGTCTGGAGGCTTTACTGACAGCGCCCCTGCCATTCTCGCCGGCTCGGTACCCTACAAGTCCAGTGGTGGTGGCAGCCCTAAGGTTGTGGGGGCAATGGAGGCAGCATATGAGACTGGAGGGGGCGTCAGTGTGGTCACTGATCTGTGACAATCACCGGTTTGTCGCGGGGGGTGCTGGATGGGGGCTTTAAGGTATGGCAGCGGGCAGGGATTGAGAGGTTTGGGGATCTATTCATCCAGGAGGGATTTCCGGCCTTGGAGACATTAGAGGAGGAATTTGATTTGCCGGGTGGGAACGGGTTTCGGTATCTTCAAGTGCGGGACTTTGTACGGAGACAGGTCCCAAGCTTTCCTCGCCTCTCTCTGAGGGGACTACAGGATAAAGTGCTGTCAAAAACAGGGATTGGAGATGGGAAGGTTTTGGAGATATACAGGGAATTGTTAGAGTGGGAAGGGGCCCCTATCAGAGAGGTGAAGAGGAAGCGGGAAGAGGAGCTAAGAGGGGAGCTGGAAACTGAACTGGGAAAAAGCCTTCAAAAGGGTAGATGCATCCTCGTCCTGTGCTAGACTCAGCTTGATTCAGTTCAATGTAGTCCACGAGGCCCATATGACGGTAGCCCGGATGAGTAGGTTCTTCGAAGAGGTGGAGGACTGATGTGGACGGTGTGGGGGTAGCCAGGCCAACCACGTTCATATGTTTTGGGCATGTCCAAAACTGAGGGAATTCTGGCAGGGATTTGCGGATGTTATGTCAGAGATCCTGGAAGGTAGGGTAACTCCTAGTCCAGAATTGGGAATATTTGGGGTCTCGGAGAATCCGGGGGCAAAGGGGGGGAGGGAGGCCAATATCCTGGCCTTCTCCTCCCTGGGGGCCCGGAGACGGATCTTGCTGAGGTGGAGGGGTTCGGAGCCCCGGACGTTAGGAGTGTGGGTCAGTGATATGGTAGGGTTCCTCAGTCTGGAGAAAATCAAGTTCGCTCTGAGAAGATCAATACAGGGATTCGCCTGGAGTTGGCAGCCGTTCCTCGATTTCTTTAACAAAAAGTGAACGTCAGCAGTAAGGGGGGAAAGGGAAAAGGGGGAGGGAGGAAAACAGGAGGCAGGGTATTGTTAAATAAGGACAGTGGACTCAGTATACGGGTAATTGGGGACAGGGCGGGAGAAGTGGGGGACGTGGTTTATTGTTTGTTGTTCTTTATGGGGATATTTTGTGCGTCGACCCCCGCGGTTTTAGAAATGTCAACGTGTTGAATTATGAAAATTATAAATGCTTCAATAAAATATTTTCTAAAAAAAAAAGAATGTCGCCCCCCATCCGCATCCCAGGCCCCTTCGGTGGGTGGCACTTTGGGGGCCTCTGGCCCTGGTGCCTGTCCCTGATGCCAGGGATACCGTTGGCTGACACTGCCCTTGCCAGCGGTACGCTCCACAGCCACCTCCCGGCACCTCCGTTGGGGCTACAGTTGGCGTTGCCCTGGGTGGGCCGTGATGCAACCATCAATTCACTTAAGGACTCGTATCGAAGTAAAACAGTGGTTTTAATTAACTATCAACTTTGCCTGACTGCGACTGGTACATACGGAGGACAGTCCCACAGGCCAGCTACTCTTATACTCCTTCAAAGGGGCGGAGCCATGGGCAGAGCCCATACATGCTCCAACATCCTCCAACATCTCCCCCTGTGGGTGAAGCCATACAATGGCCCACAGATAAAACCCACAGGGTTAATAACATAGAACATAACTGCTGAATTAACTGTATTTACATTTACCACATTCACCCCCTGTAAAAAAATAAAGTCCGGCGGGGGTGATGGATCACAAGTTCAGCCGGTCCGGATCGTACGCTGCGACCGCTGAAGCACTGGTGTTGCAGCCGCTTCAGGTGGCTGGGGAAGTGCAGCCCTAGGGGTGGACTCCGGGAGCGGCTCTCCCTGAGCTTCATTCCTGCGGACTGGTGTGCCGAGTGGAAGGAAGCACGGGAGCCAAATGGGCGCAGTGGCGCTGGGCATGGGAGAATGTGCGGGGTACAGCGCGGGGGGTACTGTGGACGTGGTGGTGGCGGACCCTGTGGGCGCAAGGTCTCGGATGGAGACGGTATCCTGTCGACCATCGGGGTGCTCAACATATGCGTAGTGCGGGTTTGAGTGCAGGAGCTGGACCCTCTCAACCAGGGGATCGGTTTTATGGATCCGAACGTGTTTCCGGAGGACAACCGGGCCCGGTGTCATCAGCCAGGGTGGGAGCGAGGCCCCTGAGGTAGTCCCCCTAGGGAAAATAAACAAGCGGTCATGAGGAGTCTGGTTTGTGGCCGTGCAAAGGAGGGACCTAATAGCATGGAGCGCATCGGGGAGGACTTCCTGCCAGTGGGAAACTGGGAGATTCCTGGACCGTAGGGTCAGTAGGACGATCTTGAAATGAAATGAAATGAATGAAATGAAAATCGCTTATTGTCACAAGTAGGCTTCAATGAAGTTACTGTGAAAAGCCCCTAGTCGCCACATTCCGGCGTCTGTTCGGGGAGGCTGTTACAGGAATTGAACCATGCTGCTGGCCTGCTTTCAAAGTCAGCGATTTAGCCATGTGCTAAACAGCCCCAGTCTTCCAGACCATCGCGTTCTCCCTCTCCAGCTGTCCGTTTACCCGGGGGTTGTAACTGGTAGTCCTGCTCGAGGCGATGCCTTTACTGAGCAGGTACTGACGCAGTACGTCGCTCATGAACGACGAGCCCCTTCCGCTGTGGACGTAGTTGAGGAAACCAAACAGGGTGAAGACACTGTGCAGGGCTCTGATAACAGTGGGGATGGTCATATCGGGGCACAGGATGGCAAACGGGAAACGGGAGAACTCGTCAATAATATTGAGAAAGTAGGTATTGCGATTATTCAAGGGGAGGGGCCCTTTGAAATCGATACTGAGGCATTCAAAGGGCCGGGACGCCTTCACAAGGTGGGCCTTATCGGGTCGATAGAAGTGCGGTTTATACTCCGCACAGATTTGGCAGTCCCTGGTTACAGCTGTGGCCTCCTTGGTGGAGTAGGGCAGGTTGCGGGCCTTGATATAATGGGCGAGCCGGGTGACCCCCGGGTGGCAGAGATAATCGTCGATAGCTCGTAGTCGGTCCTCTTGCGCACTGGCGCATGTGTGTGGGTCAGGGCATCTGGGGACTCGTTGAGCTTCCCAGGACGATATACTATATCGGAATTATAGGTGGAGAGTTTGATTCCCCACCTCAAGATCTTATTGGTATTGATTTTGCCCCGCTGCGTATTGTCGAACATGAAGGCTACCGATCGTTGGTCGGTGACGAGGGTAAACCTCCTACCAGCGAGGTAGTGCCTCCAGTGCTGCACGGCTTCCACGATGGCTTGAGCCTCTTTTTCGACCGAGGAGTGTCGAACTTCAGAGGCGGTGAGGGTGCGTGAAAAAATCGCAACCGGTCTGCCTGCTTGATTCACAGTGGCAGCGAGAGCGACCTCTGATGCGGTTTGGAGAAATCGGTGGGGGTTGACATCGTGGTCCTGCTGATCATGGCCGCAGATGGTGGCATTGTCCAAGTACGGAAACGTTTTCCGCAGCCCGTACTGGTCCACCATTCCACCATTGCTCGTTGGAACACCGAAACCCCGTTCGTAACACCAAAAGGGACCCGGAGGAAATGAAAAAGGCGGCCGTCTGCCTCAAACGCCGTGTAATGGCGATCCTCTGGATGGATTGGGAGCTGGTGGTATGCAGACTTCAGATCCACCGTGGACAACACGTGGTAGTGTGCGATCTGATTGACCATGTCTGCAATCCGGGGAAGGGGGTACGCATCAAGTTGCGCAAACCGGTTAATGGTCTGGCTGTAATCAACCACCATCCGGAGCTTCTCCCCAGTCTTGACGACCACCACCTGAGCTCTCCCGGGGCTATTGCTGGCCTCTATGACTCCTTCCACAAGAGATGCTGGACCTCGGACCTAATGAATATTCTGTCCTGTATGCTATATCGCCTGCTGTGGTGGCTACTGGCTTGCAATCAGCAGTGAGATTAGCGAAGAGAGAAGGAGGGTCGACTTTCAGAGTGGCTAGGCTGCACATAGTGAGTTGGGGCAGGGGTCCGCCAAAGCTAAGCGTCAGGCTCTTGAGATTACATTGAAAATCGAGCCCTAAAAGGAGGGGGGCGCAGACATCTGGGAGCACGTACAGCTGGAAATTAGTGTACTCAGCGCCCTGTACCGCTAAGGTTACTGTAGTGCATCCTCGGATTTGTAGCGAGTGCGACCCGGAGGCGATGGAAATAGTTTGTTGCGTCGGGAATATCGGGAGCGAGCAGCGGCTTACCAGGTCCGGGTGGGTGAAACTCTCGGTGGTCCCGGAGTCGAACAGGCAAGGTGTCTCGTACCCGTTAACTCGGACGGCCATCATTGAGATCTTGAGGTACTTGGGTCGCGATTGGTCCAAGGTGACTGCGTTGAGTTGAGGGTAACCAGCGGCGTGGTCGGCTGTGCTGGGGCGGCCCCCCGGTGACTGTCCGAGCAGGTCGTACGCATCGAGTGGCGTAACAGATGGCGTCCAAGATGGCGGCCCCCATGGATTGCACGTGGCCGGCCGCGTGGGGGGGGATGGCCAAAATGGCGGCCCCTGTGAGTCGCACGTGCTGTGCGGAGTCGGAGTCGGCAGGTACGCTGCCACATTGCGAGGTCTGCGGGCCTGAAAGTCGGCAGTCCGGGTCTGAGAGTTCGCGTGCTCAGGCCTGGCGAGGCAGACCTTGGCGAAGTGCCATTTTCGGCCGCAACTGTTGCAGTGCGCGTTGCGGGCTGGGCAGTGCTGTCGAGGCTGTTGAGGCTGGCCGCAAAAATAACAAGGCAACCCCCCATGATGAGCGGGTGGGCGCGCAGCACAGGCCTAGGGTAGTCTCTGGTCGGGAGCCCACGAGGGGGTCGAGTGTTCGGCCGGAAATGCAGTGAGGCTCTGGAAAGCGACCTCCAGTGAAGTCGCCAGTTTCACCGTCTCGTTCAAGTCTTGGGCCCCTTTCTCCAGCAGTCGCTGCCGCACGTAATTTGATCTGACCCCCGCAACGTAGACGTCTCGGACGGCGAGCTCCATGTGCTGAGTGGCCGTAACGGCCTGGTAGTTGCAGTTGCACACGAGGGCTTTGAGGTCGCGCAGATAATCGTCGAGTGACTCCCCGGGGCGTTGGCGTTGAGTAGTGAGAATATGTCACGCAAAGACCTCGTTCACAGGTTGCATGTAGATACACTCGAGGATTGCGAGAGCGGCGGTATATGAGGTGGCCTCTTCGAGTTGCACAGAAATGCGGTAACTCACCCGTGTGTGGAGGAGGCTCAATTTTTGTTCGTCCGTGACGGATGGCGTCGACGACGCGGCAAGGTAAGCCTTGAAACACTGCAGCCAGCGTGAAAAAATTTCCTACACCTCCGCGGCCTGTGGATTGAACTCCAGTCTGTCAGGTTTGAGGGCTGACTCCATAATCGTTTTTGTTCAGATAGTTAATCAATTCACTCAAGGACTTGTGTTGGACTAAAACAGTGGTTTTAATTAACTATCAACTTTGTCTGCGACTGGTACATACTGAGGACAGTCCCACAGGCCAGCTACTCTTATACGCCTTCAAAGGGGCGGAGCCATGGGCGGAGCCTGTACATGCTCCAACATCCTCCAACATCTCCCCCTGTGGGTGAAGCCATACAATGGCCCACAGATAAAACCCACAGGGTTAATAATATAGAACATAACTGGTGAATTAACTGTATTTACATTCACCACAGGCCGCTAGCGGATGACAGCCAGGTTGGGGGGGTATGGTGAAGGTGGGGGGGGTGGTTGGTGAGGGCGTTCATACGGCTGGTGTCACTCTGTAGAACCAGGGGCCAAGGTGGGTGAAGTGTTAGGTGCTCTGAGGTACAGACGAACCAACACGGTTGCGATTGGTACAACGCAGTTTTATTCCATTCAACTATTTATACATCAGACTTGGTACTCAGCACGTTGTGACTGTGTGAGTGTCTTGCTTTGAGGTCCCGGCCGGCGCGAGTCCGTGCATGCGCCTGGGTTCCCGCCTCCACGCTGGCCCGGGCAAAATGGCGGAGCCCGACAGGGACCCGGCGCGAAGGAATATAGGCCCCCGACGGAATTAGCCCGCTTGCCGATCGGTAGGCCACGATCGCAGGCCAGGCCACAGTGCAGGCCCCACCCAGAGGCGGATCCCCCTGCCCCCCCCCCCAACAGGACGGCCCCCGCAGCTAGAACTCCGAGGTCCCGCCGTGTGGGACCATACGTAACCCACGCCGGCGGGACTCGACCGAACTCGGCGGGCACTCGGCCCGTCAACGCGCGGAGAATCGCCGGGGGGGGGGGCGCATTCAACAGTCCCCCCCGACCGGCTCGGCAGCGACCCCCTGGCGATTCTCGCGCCCCGCTGCCGATTCTCCGGCCCGGCGCGGGATCGGAGAATCCCGACCTATATGTTTCGCTATGTCCGACCTAAATCCATATGAGCTGCTTCTGTGACCTACTAACCAGCCTTGAAATTGGAAGTAAATTGCGGAATTATGAGTTAAAGCTTGGGCTCAACATACTATTGAGCCAGTGTATTTTTAAGAATTCTTATTTGTTGATTGGTTATGGGTGTTGCTGGGTAGGCCAGCATTTATTGCCAATCCCAATTGCGCTTGTGAAGTTGGTGGTGAACTGTCTTCTTGAACTGCTGCAGTCTGGGGGCGGAGTTCTCCGTTGGCTGACGCCGAAATTGGGAAAGGCGATTGGGCGGCGAGTAGGTTCCAACACCAAATCGCAATTCTTCATCACCTTGACGGCAGTGTCAATGCGGTCCGGAACACGGGCGAAATTCTCCGTTATCGGCGGAAACTCCGCCGATCGGCGCAAAAAACGGCGCAAATCCCACTTGCGTCAGGTCATAAAAATGGGCCGATAGTCTGCGGCCCGAAATGGGCTAGCAGCGACGTAACGGGATCCGCGCTTGCGCAGTGGTTCACGCCGTGCAGCGTCATACGCGCTGCACGGCGTGACGGCTCATAAGGCCGCGCAGCTCCCCCCCACCCGACCGGAACAGCAGACTTGATAGCTGGCCGTCGCTCAGCCCCGAGGTTCGAGTCACGCGATGTGGAGGCGCTCCTGGATGCGGTGGAGCAGAGGAGGGACGCCCTGTATCCCGGGCACGGCCGCAGAGTTGCCCCACGCCACAGCCGGCGTCTGTGGAGGGAAGTGGCAGAGGCCGTCACCGCTGTGGCCCTAACACCACGGACAGGCACCCAGTGCCACAAGAAGGTGAACGACCTCGTCAGAGCAGGCAGGGTGAGCGTCCCCCATATCCCCCATATCCCCTCTCCCCCAAATCCCCCCCTCCCCCATATCACCCCCTCCCCCATATCCCCCCCTCCCCATATCCCCCATATCCCCCCTCCCCCATATCCCCCCTCCCCCATATCCCCCATATCTCCCCTCCCCCATATCCCCCATATTCCCCCCTCCCCCATATCCCCCATATCCCCCATATCCCCCCTCCCCCATATCCCCCCATCCCCCATATCCCCCCCTCCCCCATATCCCCCCTCCCCCATATCCCCCATATCCCCCCTCCCCCATATCCCCCCCTCCCCCATATCCCCCCTCCCCCATATCCCCCCCTCCCCCATATCCCCCCTCCCCCATATCCCCCATATCCCCCCTCCCCCATATCCCCCCCTCCCCCATATCCCCCATATCCCCCCTCCCCCATATCCCCCATATTCCCCCCTCCCCCATATCCCCCATATCCCCCATATCCCCCCTCCCCCATATCCCCCCATCCCCCATATCCCCCCCTCCCCCATATCCCCCCTCCCCCATATTCCTAATATCCCCCCTCCCCCATATCCCCCCTCCCCCATATCCCCATATCCCCCCTCCCCCATATTCCCCATATCCCCCCCTCCCCCATATCCCCCCTCCCCCATATCCCCCATATCCCCCCTCCCCCATATCCCCCATATCCCCCCTCCCCCATATCCCCCATATCCCCCCTCCCCCATATTCCCCATATCCCCCCCTCCCCCATATCCCCCCTCCACCATATCCCCCATATTCCCCCCTCCCCATATCCCCCATATCCCCAAGTGAATCCAGCCCTAACCTTAACCTCTGCAATGCACGCGCAACCGATGGCGTGCATTCATATACCTGCCTAACACTGTTGCCTTTTACCCCTGCCACCACCCCCCCCCCCCAGGAGAAGCGCGCACACAACAATAGGGAGCATGTGAGGACTGGAGGAGGGCCCGCTGATGAGAGGCCACTGACCGTACACGAGGAAAGGGCCCTGGAACTGGCTGGCGGACCTGAGGACCGGGAGGTTGCTGATGCAGAGGTCGGGGCCCCACGAGCAAGTGAGCCACCAACAGCCCGTCCCCATATCCCCCCTCCCCTATATCCCCCTCTCCCGTATCACCTGATCACTGCCTGATGTCTAACCATGCATGCTTCATTGTGTATCGCAGGACCAAACGTCCAGGCACCCATCCCCGCAGATGCAGACCGCCCGCAGGATGCCCCTCGGAGACCACGGGAGACGGAGAGACCCGCACCCTCCAGCATGCGACGCCCGCAGGATGCCCCTCGGAGACGGAGAGACCCGCACCCTCCAGCATACGACGCCCGCAGGATGCCCCTCGGAGACCACGGGAGACGGAGAGACCCGAACCCTCCAGCATGCGACGCCCGCAGGATGCCCCTCGGAGACCACGGGAGACGGAGAGACCCGAACCCTCCAGCATGCGACGCCCGCAGGATGCCCCTCGGAGACCACGGGAGACGGAGAGACCTGGAGCAACAGGGAGACGACACCCCCGTCACGTGCGGGAGCGACCACCCAGCGATGAGGGGGGCAGCCACAGGCCCCCGTCACATCCGAGCCAGGACACCACTACCCAGGACACCACTATCCAGGACACCCCTACCCGGGACACCACTACCCAGGACACCCCTACCCGGGACAGCACTACCCGGGACAGCACTACCCGGGACAGCACTACCCAGGACACCCCTACCCGGGAAGACGAAAGACCGGACAGTGACTCAGAGTGGATGGGTGGAGACGAACCCCCACCCCAAAGTGCCATGGACTCAGAGTGGGACGAAGAGCACGACACAACGCCACTGCTGTCACCAACACCCTCCACCATCGCAGAAACACTCACCACGGTTGGGCACTTTAGTGATGAGGCGTCTGGTACACTCACTGGTGCGCACAACACAGCCGTCCCGGTACAGCAGGTGGAGGTAGGAGCAGCAGAGGGACCGGGCGGTCGGAGGGCAGCCCAGGCCAAGCGAACATCTGCCGCCCAGATGGATCCTGGGTTCCTGCAGTTACCACACCCACACATAGATCCGATGCAACCACCGACACGGAGACGAGCGAATAGGGTGACGGGTGGCTTGCGGCGGCTGCGGTCGCAGGTGGAGGAGTCCACCCGCGTCCAGGAGCTGGGAGTGGTCCCGGTCATGCGTGCCACCCAGGCTGACACCGCACGGGTGGCGTCCGCGGTGGAGGCAATGGGTGCGACGGTGTCAGACATGGGGAACGGTTTGCGAGGCCTGGGGCCTTCCGTGCAGGCGGCGTCTGTGGCCCAGGAAATGGCTGCCCTCTCACAGGAGGCCATGAGCCAGTGCCAGCGCCAGATGGCAGAGGCGCTCAACGCCATAGCCCAGTCTCAGCAGGCCATGGCCCAGTCTCAGCAGGCCATAGCCCAGTCTCTGCAGGCCATGGCCCAGTCTCTGCAGGCCATGGCCCAGTCTCAGCAGGCCATCGCTGAGGGCATCGGCGCCAGTGGCCATGTGCGAGCTGGCGTCGCACTGTCGCAGACAGGGTTCGACAACCCCCTGGGCTCCATGGCTGCAAACCTGCAGACCCCTGTCGATACCAGCACGGGCCTCCAGGACTGGCAGCGCCAGATGTCGGGGGCGCGTCGGATGGCCAGTCCGTTCGCATCCCCCACCCATGTAGAGGCCTGGGGGCCATCGGGCACCCCGAGGGAGGAGGAGGTGGTGTGGTCCGTCCCGGCTCCCTCTGTAGGGGAGGTCCCAGTACACCGCGACACCTCGGACTCCCCCCCTTCCGTCCCAGGTGCATCGGGTGGGCAACGGGCAGGACAGGCTGGCAGCTCGCCATCCCAGTCGCCCGGGCCGCAGCCTGGCCCATCTAGGCCAGGACGCCCCAGGAAACGGCCGCCAAAGGGATCCAGTGTCAGAGGGCAGGAATCACAGGAGTCCACCTCCAGTTCTGCTGTACCGTCTGGGGAACCACGTAGACGTAGTCAAAGGGCCCGTAAGGCCAAACAATTAGACACTGAGTAAGTTGGCACGGGTGCAGGGCACAGATGAGTTTTAGGCGCTAGGGCACGTACATGAACTCCTTTGGTTATTAAAGTCAATGTTACACCTACCGAAGCTGCCTTTGTGCTCTGTCCAAAGTGTGCGGGGGTGTCATGTACGTTGAGCGCAAGTGTGTGTGTGAGGGGTGGTCTTACCTCAGCCCCAGGTGAGTCTGCCCCCTTCCCCCTGGGCCGCCATCAACATCCCCCGGGCAGAGGACGGGACCGTGCGCTGCAGTGTCACAGCCGCATGCAGGGATGGTCCGGGTGGATGGTGGTACTGTGGCCATGGGTCAGACATAGTCCAACGATGTAGAGCCAGGAGCTCATCGGAGGCGGGTTGTCATCATTCTCCATGGCCTGCGATAGACACGCGTCCACCCGCAACTGGGTGAGCCCGGCCCGTTGTGCCGCCGGTGGATCGGCAATTGGGAGTGGGGGGGTGGTGTGCATGCGGGTGGGGTGTGTGGGGTTGGGGAGGGGGGTGATGGTGCTGGGTGGATGGATGGGTGGGGGGTGTGGGTGGTCGGCTGTTGTCATGGTGTGCGGTCTGTGGCCATACTACCCGATTCCCACGCCCATCTAGTCAGTGAAGCGGGCGTCTATCAGTCTGTCCCGTGCCCGTTGGGCCAGCCGGTAACGGTGGACAGCCACCCGTCTGTGTCTACCCCGTCTGCCCTGACCATTGCCCCCATCCCCCTCATCTGGGGAGGACTGGGCCTCTTCCTGCTGCTCCTCCACTCCGCCCTCCTCTGCCTGCGGCACATCGCCCCTCTGCTGGGCTATGTTGTGCAGGACGCAGCACACCACAATGATGCGGCCGACCCTATCTGACCGATACTGGAGGGCGCCCCCAGAGAGGTCCAGGCACCTGAAACGCATCTTCAGCACGCCAAAGCACCTCTCGATCACTCCCCTTGTCGCTACATGGGCATCATTGTAGCGGTTCTCCGCCTCATTGCGTGGCCTCCGTATAGGCGTCATCAGCCACGATCGCAATGGGTAGCCCCTGTCGCCCAGCAACCAGCCCCTCAGCCGGGGATGGCGTCCCTCGTACATGCCGGGGATGGATGACCGCGACAACACGAATGAGTCGTGTACACTGCCTGGGTAACGGGCGCAGACGTGCAGGATCATCATGCGGTGGTCGCAGACCACCTGTACGTTCATCGAATAGGTCCCCTTCCTATTAGTGAACACGGCCCTGTTATCTGCAGGTGGCCGCACGGCGACGTGCATCCCATCGATCGCGCCCTGGACCATGGGGAACCCGGCAATGGCAGAGAAGCCCACGGCCCGGGCATCTTGGCTGGCCCGGTCCACGGGGAAGCGGATGTAGCGGTGCGCCATGGCATAAAGGGCATCTGTCACTGCCCGGATGCACCGATGCACCGATGTCTGCGATATGCCGGACAGATCCCCACTCGGTGCCTGGAATGACCCCGTTGCATAAAAGTTCAGGGCCACCGTAACCTTGACGGACACGGGGAGAGGGTGTCCCCCGCCAGTGCCACGCGGTGACAGGTGTGCCAGCAGGTGGCAGATGTGTGCCACGGTTTCCCGGCTCATCCGGAGTCTCCTCCTGCATTCCCGGTCCGTGAGGTCCTGGTATGACTGCCGGGGCCGGTACACACGGGGCGCCCTCGGGTGCCTCCGTTGCCGTGGGGCCGCGACGTCCTCCTCCCCCTCCTCGTCCTGTCGGTCAGGTGTCCCTCCAGCCTGGGCGGCTGCCGCCTGCCCCTCTGCGGCAGCCTGCGCCGCCTCTCTGGTACGCTCCTCCTCCTCCTCCTCCTCCTCCTCATCCAGGGCAACATAGACATGAGCGGCTGCCACCACGGCGGCCAACATCGCTGGATGATCTGAAAACATGACGACCTGGTGGGGGGGAGGGGAACGACGACATTTCATCATTGCCCATATCCCCTCCTCCCCCAGCCAGGTGGCATGGACCGCATGGGTCCAACTGTTGGAGGCTGGCACCTGGCCAGGTGGACCAACTCATTTGCCCTCCCATCACCCACCCCGGCACGGACCCCCTCCCCAACCTCCACCCCGGCACGGACCCCCCCCAACCTCCACCCCGGCACGGACCCCCTCCCCAACCCCCAACCTCCACCCCGGCACGGACCCCCTCCACAACCCCCAACCTCCACCCCGGCACGGACCCCCTCCCCAACCTCCACCCCGGCACGGACCCCCTCCCCAACCTCCACCCCGGCACGGACCCCCTCCCCAACCTCCACCCCGGCACGGACCCCCCCCCAACCTCCACCCCGGCACGGACCCCCTCCCCAACCCCCAACCTCCACCCCGGCACGGACCCCCTCCCCAACCCCCAACCTCCACCCCGGCACGGACCCCCTCCCCAACCTCCACCCCGGCACGGACCCCCTCCCCAACCTCCACCCCGGCACGGACCCCCCCCAACCTCCACCCCGGCACGGACCCCCTCCCCAACCCCCAACCTCCACCCCGGCACGGACCCCCTCCCCAACCCCCAACCTCCACCCCGGCACGGACCCCCTCCCGGCACTCCCCCGGAGCCCAGCCTACTCTAACCACCCCCCCCCCCCCCCCCCCCGCCGCACACACACACAAGCCGAGACACACCTCTCCTCAGGCAATCAGTCTGCGGCCACGCCATTTCCTGCCCAGAGCCAACCCCCCAGGCCGTCACTCACCTCCTCGCTGGTCGGCGTGAGCCTGGAGCACCGGGTCACGCCGATGAAAAGGAGGTTTGATTGACGTCGACGTGAACGGTCATCACGTCGACGGGACTTCGGCCCATCCGGAAGGGAGAATATCGGCAGGCCGAAAATCGGCTGCCTTGCGCAGACCCGTGACATTCTCCGCGGCAGCGGCGCCATTAACGCCCCGCCGACTTTTCTCCCTTCGGAGACTTCGGCGGGGGCGGGGGCGGGATTCACGGCGGCCAACGGCCATTCTCCGACCCGGCGGGGGGTCGGAGAATGACGCCCCACATGTACAGTAAACACACTTTGCATATCATTAGCGGGCTTGACCCGGTATTCTCCGGGGCCTCCGCGATTCTCCGCCTCCGATGGGACGCGTTCCCGACGGCGAGGTTCACTTGTGCTTTTTAAAAAAGTGGGAACGGAAAGTGTCCAACATCGCCATAGTTTGCTGACAGTTGTGCCGCTTGCTAGGGGGCAGGGGGAATGGCGGGGAGTGACCAGGAGGTAGGTTGTAAAGTCAGAGTGGGCGGGCAGGGAACACCATTACCACAGCCGACAAGTCGGCCATGTAGCTACGCATGCTGCTGACTTCCCACTGTGAACTTAGGGCCTTGGGTCGTATGGGTGCCCCCCAGACCACCCCCCTAGGTGCCCTCTGGCCCCAGCCGACCCATCAGCTCTATGGGCGTGCTCCAGCACAGCCAAGAGGGTGCAGAGGAGATTTACCAGGATGCTGCTTGGACTGGAGGGCGTGTCTTATAGAACATAGAACATAGAACATAGAAAAATACAGCACAGAACAGGCCCTTCGGCCCACGATGTTGTGCCGAACCTTTGTCCTAGATTAATCATAGATTATCATCAAATTTACAGTGCAGAAGGAGGCCATTCGGCCCATCGAGTCTGCACCGGCTCTTGGAAAGAGCACCCCACCCAAGGTCAACACCTCCACCCTATCCCCATAACCCAGTAACCCCACCCAACACGAAGGGCAATTTTGCACACTAAAGGCAATTTATCGCGGCCAATCCACCTAACCTGCACATCTTTGGACTGTGGGAGGAAACCGGAGCACCGGGAGGAAACCCACGCACACACGGGGAGAACGTGCAGACTCCGCACAGACAGTGACCCAAGCTGGAATCGAACCTGGGACCCTGGAGCTGTGAAGCAATTGTGCTATCCACAATGCTACCGTGCTGCCCTGAAGAAAGGTTGAGGGAGCTATGGCTTTTCTCACTGGAGCGAAGAAGGAAGAGTGGTGACTTGATAGAGGTGTACAAGGTGATAAGAGGCTTGGATAGAGTGGATAGCCAGAGACTTTTCCTCAGGGCGGAAATGGTTGTCACGAGGGGACAACATTTTAAGGCGATTGGAGCAAGGTATAGGGGAGATGTCAGAAGTAGGTTTTTTACACAGAGAGTGGTGGGTGTGTGGAATGCACTGCCAGCGGAGGTGGTGGAGTCAGAGTCATTAGGGACATTTAAGCGACTCTTGGACAGGGGCATGAATAGCATTAATTGAAGGGGTGTAGGGTAGGTTGTTCTTAGATTAGGATAAATGGTCGGCACAACATTGTGGGCCGAAGGGCCTGTACTGTGCTGTACTGTTCTATGTTCTATGTAACCAGTGCCATCTTGTTGGCTAGGATAAGTGTGTGTGGGAAGTGAAGTGTGTGTATGCGACTGCAGCTTGTCAGCCTCCCAAGTGTCAATCACGGACCAGGCGAATCTCGCACCATTATTCATTGGAATCGATTGTGTTTCACATTTCGCTGATGCTAGCCCCTCCACAGTCGCTGATCTGGTTCAGGTTCGACTCAAGTTTTGCTGTTGTGAAAGTCCACGAATTCTGCGCTGACGTCAACACGTAGTCTCAGAAACTGAGAATCCCGCCCCAGACGTTTTGGGAACATCCTCAGGAGTTCCAGGATAATGGTGACTGTGATGGAATGGCAATAGAATTCCAAGATAGGATGGTGTGTGACTTTGAAGCGAACTTATAGGTGGTGGTGTTTCCATGCAGCTGCCACCCTTAACCATCTAGGTGGTAGAAGTTATGGGCTTGGAAGGTGTTGTCGAAGGAGCCTTGGTGAGTTACTGCAGTGCATCTTGTAGATGGTAGACATGGATGCCACTGTGTGTTAGTGGTGGTGTGAATGAATTTTGAAGGTGGTGGATAGGGTGCCAATCAAATGGGCTGCTTTGTCCCGGATGGTGTTGAGCTTCTTGAGTGTTGTTGGGGATGCACTGATCCAGGCAAGTGAAGAGTATTCCATCACACTCCGACTTGTGCCTTGTAGATGATGGACAGGCTTTGGTTAACTATGAGGTGAGTTAATCGCTTCTCATGGGTAACTAGGGGTGGGCAATAAATGCTGGCCTGGCCAGTGACACCCACATCTCGTAAATTAAATTAAATAAAGAATTTCCAGCCTCTGAACTGCTCTTATATCCACAATATTTATGTGGCTGATCCAGTTCAGTTTCTGGTCAGGATGGAGGAGGTTAGCGGATTTAATTGCAGAATTGAAGATGTTTAAAACAGTTGTTAAGATGGATAGAGAGAAGCTATTTTCTCTAATGGCAGGCTATAGAACAAGTTGAGGTGGGGGGTGGGGTTAGGTAGGGGGCTTGTGGAGCATAGTGTCATAGAGACACAGAGCTATTTATGGCACAGAAGGAACAACTTTATAATTCGGACTTGGCCGTTCACATCTGATGCCACTTCTTCACACAAACAGCGGCACAAATCTCGACCTCTGGAGCTTAATGTCTGACTCCTATACCCTTGTTCTCCCTACTAAGAGGAAGTACAGTGAGAACAGACACAGGGATAAAATTTCTACAGAGCTCTCTGAGTCTCCTGGAGGAAACTCAGTGAAAGATCAGGAATGGCATTCCAGTGGGAAGTCAGGAGAATCACCATGGAAATTCAACCCCATTAACATCACTGGCAAATTACGGAAAGTATGTTGATATATGAGAGTTCCTGCAGCTGTACTTTGTCTTTTTTTTAGCATAGATATAATATCAGTCCAGCAAGAGATTGCCATTGGTGTTCATTGATGGGGTGCTCTCATCTGTGTTGCAGAATCTTCCTGCGAGTCATGTGAAGGCGTTTTCTTCAAAGGGAGATCAGGTAGTCAGCTGAAGGCCCATGGGAGAGTGTCTTAAGTGACCAGTTTTCCTAGCTGAGCTTGTGCAATGGCAGCTTCTTGGTCAGGTTCTAGATCTGTTCCAACCTTGACCATGGTTAGACCACATTGTATTATAAATGAGATAATAATTAGCTCCCTTAACAATGATTGAAGTTCCCAAGTACTCTTGTGTCTTTTAACAACCATCTGTTATTGCATAGATTGTTGAAATTTATAATCTCGGAAAGAATATGTTCTTATCGTATTGGTTCAATTAACCCCATGCCCAGGAACTACATCATTCCCTGTTGCTGGCTGCAGAAATGCTCAAGTTGGTAGCCAAGGACTGTATTGTAAATAGCTTTGAGATCTGTGCTGGAGGTTATACAATGAAAGCGGTTACTAACCTTGGCTCAGGATGAGTGGAATTCCAATGGAAAGGCTCCTGGATGGATACGTTTACATTCCTTTTACAGCAAAATATAAAAGACAAGAAAAAAATAAAATGGGCTCTTGTGAATATTTATTCCATATGTCCAGTGAACCACAATGTCACTTTACATTATCTCAGAAATATAAAACACATTTCATGCAGAGTCATACCATCATCAAACATATCAATTGGGAATTCATGTATGGTACCTATTGAAGATATGAATACCATGGCTTGACATTTTAGATCCCAATGAAAAATAGGCAGCTCAGTTGTTCAGCAGGAACATTCAACTTGCTGTGGATTTATTGCTCTCTCACTGTTAATTTATTTTTGTCTCTCTCCTCCTCTACTCATGAAGGTGTTGGCTCCTGCTGGCTTATAACTCAATGGGCATTGGCCTTGCATTCTTTGTGTCTGGGCTTAGACACTGAGTTTTGCCATGTTATTCATCTGAGAGCAACAAAACAAAGTCCAATTCTCTTCTCGCATCCAATGTCCACATGTGTGTAGTTCCAGCCAGGGTCACTAGAAATTCCACTGCTCCCCGAAGTGACACTGAACAGGCTTTCCCAAGACATCAAATCAGATAATAATAGTTTGACCACATGTTAACCACCAGCAATAAAATAAATACTTGGCCAGAAATAAATACCTAGATTTGGTTCCAAAGCCGTTTCTTTTAACAAACTGGACAATGCTATAGACCATTGAGCTCGGAGGAATAAAGTTATCTTTCCATCATGCAGCTCCTGTCCAGCTACTGTTTACCAAACTATTGATGATAAATTGGGCGGCACGGTGGCGCATTGGTTAGCACTGTTGCCTCACAGCGCTGAGGACCCGGGTTCGATCCCGGTCACTGTCTGTGTGGAGTTTGCACATTCTCCCCGTGTCTGCGTGCGACTCACCCCCATAACCCAAAGATGTGCAGGGCAGGTGGATTGGCCACACTAAATTGCCCCTTAATTAGAAAAAAAATGAATTGGGGACTTACATTTTTTTTTTAAAGTTATTGATAAAGAAAATGTATTAAAAATCCACTTGTGGAAGACCATTAAAAATAAAAAGTGGAAAGCGTAAAACATTGCCTTTAGTTGCACTGAATTTCAGTTGTTATAATTGTTCCCAACTGTAAATATTGTCTATGTCCTTCAGATAAGGCAACGGGAGACACTATTTATCTTCTAACTTGAATTAACTCAAGTTAACATTTGGACATGACATTCAAATGGGAGGAGTTAAAAGGACTACTTTTAACAGACTTTTAAAAGGACTACTCACCGCCTTCTGGGAGGTGAGTAGTGAGTTTAAAAACCTTACCTTTACAGGAGCAGCCCTTTGGATTTCGGCGGCAGCGGTGCGCAGGGGCCTTCTGGGAGGTGAGTAGTGAGTTTAAAAGCTCTTACCTTTACAGGAGCAGCCCTTTGGATTTCGGCGGCAGCGGTGCGCAGGGGCCTTCTGGGAGGTGAGTAGTGAGTTTAAAAGCTCTTACCTTTACAGGAGCAGCCCTTTGGATTTCGGCGGCAGCGGTGCGCAGGGGCCTTCTGGGAGGTGAGTAGTGAGTTTAAAAGCTCTTACCTTTACAGGAGCAGCCCTTTGGATTTCGGCGGCAGCGGTGTGCAGGGGCCTTCTTGGAGGTGAGTAGTGAATTTAAAAAGCCTTGCCTGGTCCCGTGTCTGTTCTTCTTTTCTGTTTTATTTGTTTTTATATAAGGCGGGAACCGGAAGTTCGACCTGCGGACCTCTGGCAAGTCCCCCCCCCCCCCAACCAATAAATTCTGGTGGAGAGGAAACCCGAGACACTACACGTGTAGTGTCTCCCACCCGCCCTCCTCCTCTAACCTAATAATAAGACCCATTGGTGTAAGGTAAGTGCCATATTATATTATTATATTATTAGCATTGTGCAGGTCAAGGATCGGAGGTGGAGGAGCAGTCTCTGTCAGCGAGAGAACCTGAGAACATCTCAGACACTCAGAAGGTAAGTAAGTGATTTTTACTTTTATACCTTTTATCAAATTGTGTGTGTCGGGGGGAAACTGAAGTGACATCACAGAAAAGCTGTGACCTGAGTGGCTGGTTGGGATTCTAACCTAAATTTTAAAAAAAAATTTGAGTATTTGGTAACTAATTAAACATAATAACTTAATTATAATTTAGAGGCTATCTAAGCCAGAGATCGGAGAGTATTATAGTTAGCTATCGCATTTCTATTAGAAATCTAGTGCTAGGAAACAGATAGTTGACAGTAACTTTACAATTTTTAAAAAAAGTATTTAAAAAAGAAAAAAGACAAATTTTAATTTTAATTAATTGACGCAATGTCAGTTAGAGGGGTGCTGTGCTCTGACTGTGAGATGTGGCAGGTCCGGGAGGCTTCCAGCGTCCCGGATGGCTTCATCTGCAGAAAGTGCACCCAACTGCAGCTCCTCACAGACCGCATGGTTCGGTTGGAGCTGCAATTGGATGCACTTAGGAGCATGCAGGTGGCGGAAAGCGTCATAGATCGCAGTTATGTAAATGTGGTCACACCCAAGGTGCAGGCAGAGAAATGGGTGACCACCAGAAAGGGCAGGCAGTCAGTGCAGGAATCCCCTGTGGTTGTCCCCCTCTCGAACAGATATACCCCTTTGGATACTGTCGGGGGGGATAGCCTATCAGGGGAAAACAGCAGCAGCCAGAGCAGTGGCACCACTGCTGGCTCTGATGTTCAGAAGGGAGGGTCAAAGCGCAGAAGAGTAATAGTAATAGGGGACTCTATAGTCAGGGGCACAGATAGGCGCTTCTGTGGACGTGAAAGAGACTCCAGGATGGTATGTTGCCTCCCTGCTGCCAGGGTCCAGGATGTCTCCGAACGGGTAGAGGGAATCCTGAAGGGGGAGGGCAAACAGGCAGAGGTCGTTGTACATATTGGTACTAACGACATAGGCAGGAAGGGGCATGAGGTCCTGCAGCAGGAGTTCAGGGAGCTAGGCAGAAAGTTAAAAGACAGGACCTCGAGGGTTGTAATCTCGGGATTACTCCCTGTGCCACGTGCCAGTGAGGCTAGAAATAGGAAGATAGAGCAGACAAACACGTGGCTAAACAGCTGGTGTAGGAGGGAGGGTTTCCGTTATCTGGACCACTGGGAGCTCTTCCGGGGCAGGTGTGACCTGTATAAGATGGACGGGTTGCATCTAAACCGGAGAGGCATAAATATCCTGGCCGCGAGGTTTGCTAGTGTCACACGGGAGGGTTTAAACTAGTATGGCAGGGGGGTGGGCACGGGAGCAATAGGTCAGAAGGTGAGAGCATTGAGGGAGAACTAGGGAATAGGGACAGTGTGGCTCTGAGGCAGAGCAGACGGGGAGAAGTTGCTGAACACAGCGGGTCTGGTGGCCTGAAGTGCATATGTTTTAATGCAAGGAGCATTACGGGTAAGGCAGATGAACTTAGAGCTTGGATTAGTACTTGGAACTATGATGTTGTTGCCATTACAGAGACCTGGTTGAGGGAAGGGCAGGATTGGCAGCTAAACGTTCCAGGATTTAGATGTTTCAGGCGGGATAGAGGGGGATGTAAAAGGGGAGGCGGAGTTGCGCTACTTGTTCGGGAGAATATCACAGCTATACTGCGAGAGGACACCTCAGAGGGCAGTGAGGCTATATGGGTAGAGATCAGGAATAAGAAGGGTGCAGTCACAATGTTGGGGGTATACTACAGGCCTCCCAACAGCCAGCGGGAGATAGAGGAGCAGATAGGTAGACAGATTTTGGAAAAGAGTAAAAACAACAGGGTTGTGGTGATGGGAGACTTCAACTTCCCCAATATTGACTGGGACTCACTTAGTGCCAGGGGCTTAGACGGGGCGGAGTTTGTAAGGAGCATCCAGGAGGGCTTCTTAAAACAATATGTAAACAGTCCAACTAGGGAAGGGGCGGTACTGGACCTGGTATTGGGGAATGAGCCCGGCCAGGTGGTAGATGTTTCAGTAGGGGAGCATTTTGGTAACAGTGACCACAATTCAGTAAGTTTTAAAGTACTGGTGGACAAGGATAAGAGTGGTCCGAGGATGAATGTGCTAAATTGGGGGAAGGCTAATTATAACAATATTAGGCGGGAACTGAAGAACATAGATTGGGGGCGGATGTTTGAGGGCAAATCAACATCTGACATGTGGGAGGCTTTCAAGTGTCAGTTGAAAGGAATACAGGAACGGCATGTTCCTGTGAGGAAGAAAGATAAATACGGCAATTTTCGGGAACCTTGGATGACGAGTGATATTGTAGGCCTCGTCAAAAAGAAAAAGGAGGCATTTGTCAGGGCTAAAAGGCTGGGAACAGACGAAGCCTGTGTGGCATATAAGGAAAGTAGGAAGGAATTTAAGCAAGGAGTCAGGAGGGCTAGAAGGGGTCATGAAAAGTCATTGGCAAATAGGGTTAAGGAAAATCCCAAGGCTTTTTACACGTACATAAAAAGCAAGAGGGTAGCCAGGGAAAGGGTTGGCCCACTGAAGGATAGGCAAGGGAATCTATGTGCGGAGCCAGAGGAAATGGGCGAGGTACTAAATGAATACTTTGCATCAGTATTCACCAAAGAGAAGGAATTGGTAGATGTTGAGTCTGGAGAAGGGGGTGTAGATAGCCTGGGTCACATTGTGATCCAAAAAGACGAGGTGTTGGGTGTCTTAAAAAATATTAAGGTAGATAAGTCCCCAGGGCCTGATGGGATCTACCCCAGAATACTGAAGGAGGCTGGAGAGGAAATTGCTGAGGCCTTGACAGAAATCTTTGGATCCTCGCTGTCTTCAGGGGATGTCCCGGAGGACTGGAGAATAGCCAATGTTGTTCCTCTGTTTAAGAAGGGTAGCAAGGATAATCCCGGGAACTACAGGCCGGTGAGCCTTACTTCAGTGGTAGGGAAATTACTGGAGAGAATTCTTCGAGACAGGATCTACTCCCATTTGGAAGCAAATGGACGTATTAGTGAGAGGCAGCACGGTTTTGTGAAGGGCAGGTCGTGTCTCACTAACTTGATAGAGTTTTTCGAGGAGGTCACTAAGATGATTGATGCAGGTAGGGCAGTAGATGTTGTCTATATGGACTTCAGTAAGGCCTTTGACAAGGTCCCTCATGGTAGACTAGTACAAAAGGTGAAGTCACACGGGATCAGGGGTGAACTGGCAAGGTGGATACAGAACTGGCTAGGCCATAGAAGGCAGAGGGTAGCAATGGAGGGATGCTTTTCTAATTGGAGGGCTGTGACCAGTGGTGTTCCACAGGGATCAGTGTTGGGACCTTTGCTGTTTGTAGTATATATAAATGATTTGGAGGAAAATGTAACTGGTCTGATTAGTAAGTTTGCAGACGACACAAAGGTTGGTGGAATTGCGGATAGCGATGAGGACTGTCAGAGGGTACAGCAGGATTTAGATTGTCTGGAGACTTGGGCGGAGAGATGGCAGATGGAGTTTAATCCGGACAAATGTAAGGTAATGCATTTTGGAAGGGCTAATGCAGGTAGGGAATATACAGTGAATGGTAGAACCCTCAAGAGTATTGAAAGTCAAAGAGATCTAGGAGTACAGGTCCACAGGTCATTGAAAGGGGCAACACAGGTGGAGAAGGTAGTCAAGAAGGCATACGGCATGCTTGCCTTCATTGGCCGGGGCATTGAGTATAAGAATTGGCAAGTCATGTTGCAGCTGTATAGAACCTTAGTTAGGCCACACTTGGAGTATAGTGTTCAATTCTGGTCGCCACACTACCAGAAGGATGTGGAGGCTTTAGAGAGGGTGCAGAAGAGATTTACCAGAATGTTGCCTGGTATGGAGGGCATAAGCTATGAGGAGCGATTGAATAAACTCGGTTTCTTCTCACTGGAACGAAGGAGGTTGAGGGGCGACCTGATAGAGGTATACAAAATTATGAGGGGCATAGACAGAGTGGATAGTCAGAGGCTTTTCCCCAGGGTAGAGGGGTCAATTACTAGGGGGCATAGGTTTAAGGTGAGAGGGGCAAGGTTTAGAGTAGATGTACGAGGCAAGTTTTTTACGCAGAGGGTAGTGGGTGCCTGGAACTCACTACCGGAGGAGGTAGTGGAAGCAGGGACGATAGGGACATTTAAGGGGCATCTTGACAAATATATGAATAGGATGGGAATAGAAGGATACGGACCCAGGAAGTGTAGAAGATTGTAGTTTAGTCGGGCAGTATGGTCGGCACGGGCTTGGAGGGCCGAAGGGCCTGTTCCTGTGCTGTACATTTCTTTGTTCTTTGTTCTTTGTTTGACTGTAATTGTAATAGGGAACAGTCTAGTTACGGGGATAGATACTGTTCTGTCCCAAAGAACAAAGAACAAAGTAAAGTACAGCACTGGAACAGGCCCTTCGGCCCTCCAAGCCCGTGCCGACCATGCTGCCTGTCTAAACTAAAATCTTCTACACTTCCTGGGTCTGTATTCCTCTATTCCCATCCTATTCATGGATTTGTCAAGATCCCCCTTAAATGTCACTATCGTCCCTGCTTCCACCACCTCCTCCGGCAGCGAGTTCCAGGCACCCACTACCCTCTGTGTAAAAAACTTACCTCTTACATCTCCTCTAAACCTTGCCCCTCGCACCTTAAACCTATGCCGCCTAGTAATTGACCCCTCTACCCTGGGGAAAAGCCTCTGACTATCCACTCTGTCTATACCCCTCATAATTCTGTAGACCTCTATCAGGTCACCCCTCAACCTCTGTCGTTCCACTGAGAACAAACCGAGTTTATTCAACCGCTCCTCATATCTAATGCCCTCCATACCAGGCAACATCCTGGTAAATCTCTTCTGCACCCTCTCTAAAGCCTCCACATCCTTCTGGAGTGTGGTGACCAGAATTGAACACTATACTCCAAGTGTGGCCTAACTAAGGTTCTATACAGCTGCAACATGACTTGCCAATTCTTATACTCAATGCCCCGGCCAATGAAGGCAAGCATGCCATATGCCTTCTTGACTACCTTCTCCACCTGTGTTGTCCCTTTCAGTGACTTGTGGACCTGTATACCTAGATCTCTCTGACTTTCAATACTCTTGATGGTTCTACCATTCACTGTATATTCCATACCTGCATTAGACCTTCCAAAATGCATTACCTCACATTTGTCCGGATTAAACTCCATCTGCCAACTCTCAGCCCAAGTCTCCAAACGATCTAACTCCTGCTGTATCCTCTGACAGTACTCATCGCTATCCGCAATTCCACTAACCTTTGTGTCGTCTGCAAACTTACTAATCAGACCAGTTACATTTTCCTCCAAATCATTTAAAAATACTACGAACAGCAAAGGCCCCAGCACTGATCCCTGCAGAACACCATTAGTCACAGCCCTCTAATTAGAAAAGCACCCTTCCATTGCTACTCTCTGCCTTCTATGACCTAGCCAGTTCTGTATCCACCTTGCCAGCTCACCCCTGATCCTGTGTGACTTCACCTTTTGGACCAGTCTACCATGAGGGACCTTGTCAAAGGCCTTACTGAAGTCCATATAGACAACATCCACTGCCCTACCTGCATCCCGAGGGTGTGTTGCCTGTCTGATGCCAGGTTTAAGGAGATCTTCTCAGGGTTGGAGAGGGACGGAGCAGGAGGGGAAGGATTCAGTTGACGTTGTCCATTTCGGTACTAACAACATAGGTAGGACTAAGAAAAAGGTTCTGTTGAGGACGTGTGAGCAGCTAGGGGCTAAATTGAAAAACAGAACCAAACAGGTAATAATTGCCAGTTTACTCATTTAGTCTTGAGCAAATAATCACGGGGTTCAATATATGGCTCAAAGGCTGGTGTGGGAGAAATTAATTTCAATTCATGTGGCAGTGGCACCAATGTGGGAAAAAGTGGGAGCTGTACAGTTGGCATAGCCTTCGCTTGAATTACCCTGGCATCCGTGTCCTGGAAAATTGGGGCTTGGAGAGGGCCTTAACTAAATGGTGAGGGCGAGGGTGGGTTCATGTGAGAGGGGATTTAGAAAGTTAATGAGAAAGAACAAAGCAGTAGTGATGCGGGTAATGATAACCAAAGTGTAACGGGAAGTGACAGAGTGTACAATGTTGCTATCTTTATTTACAAACACAAGCAGCGAGTATGTTTCTTGTATTGACCAAATGACCACACAACCAGTATGTTAGTTCAAAAGACAGTTTATTATTAAACACAAGGCTTATCTCTATGTGCAATGATACACGCGGCTACGCTTTGAACTACACCTATCAACTAAGATGACCTGAACTTCTGGATGACCGGCTCTGTGCAGGTAGATAAGGCCTTTATCTGAGTCCCCACGTGTGTCGGCTGGAAATCGTCAGGTTCGTCTCGGCTGCGGCTCGCCTCGCTCAGGTAGCGGTCGCAGGTCTTGAACTTGGCTGGTCGTTATGCTGCGATTGGTGTGGGCACAGGCCGGTCCCAAAAGAGATCGATCCCTAGTGTGCAGGGCCTCTTATCCTTCTCCTCTTTCGCACACGTTTGGGTGGGGTTAACTCAGGATCCAATGGATCGATAGGGTCTCGATCACTCTAATCGATACTGGACAAATAGGGGCATGTGCCTCGATGGCTGGGCGGGTCCTAGTTACCATTGTCCAAAGTACATATGCCTTTCCAAATAAGGGGAAGTGGCACCAGTGATTCTGCTACTTTTGCTATTCCTTGATTTGATTCTATTGTCCTGGGGAAATCGGTGATTGACCTTTAACAGGTGCAAGTTTCAGTTCAGTCTGGTTTTCCTTTGCACAATACACAGGGGCTGGGTACTGTCTGTGTCTCAACTTGACCACAATTCCCTTTATCCTTAGATGGTCACAGCAAACATAAAAGTGCACCAGCAAATAAGGTCAGAACATAAAACAATGGTATAAAGGACAGAATTGAAGACTCAATGCATGCGACATTTGTAACAAGAAAGAACATTGAAATAAATGGCATGACGTATTAACCATGACAATGGGCGGGTTCTTTGGCCTCGCCTGCCCATTGACCTGAAATTCCCGCCCGAGGTCAATGGACCTTTACATGGTCTATGTCCTGTCCGTGGCGATCTTTCGGTGGGCGCGGCCGAAAGAATCCAGCCCAGTGATATGGTTGCAAGGTGACCAAGGCTGGCACCTGAATATTCAAGGGTACTCGACATTTTGAAAGGATATGAAAAAGGGAACAGGCGGTGAGGCAGCTTTGTTCAGAAAGGATGAGAGCAGTAGTGGTGAGAAATGATCTTGCCTTGGAAGATCAAGATGTAGAATCAGTTTGGATAGAGATAAGAAATAGAAAGGAAAATACATCTACATTTCCCTTACTGTGGCTACACTGTAAGACAGTATATATCAATAAATAATGGGTGCTCGTAAGAAAGGTGCAGCTTGCCAACTGCCCTTCACCCCCAATTTCTCAGGTACTTCCTGCCTGCTGTTTGCCATCAAAGACGGTGTCCTGCTATCAATGTGCCCACTTCCTGGTAATGCAGACTTAGCAATTGCCACTCTTGGAGGGTCTGCTGATGCCAGCAAAATGCCAGTCCTCTGATTGGGCCGGCAACTCTTAGGGAACCCTATGAATATTGCAAAACATCGCATTTTACAGTGGAGTTAACTAAGAAAACAATTGTAACGATTTACATTGTGGTGATATTTATGCAAAAAAATAAAATTGGTTACTCGCATTGTTTTTATAAATGATTTCTTGGAGTTGTGGAGAGGTTTTCCAGTTGGGGTACTCAGTAATTTCCACCAAGCACAGGGATAGAGTAGGAACAGGTGTTGCAAAAAGGAAGTCGTGACATTTCTATGACGTGGCACTGAGACATAGGGCCCCATTCTCTTTATTTGACCATTTCCTCTCACAACTGATAAATTGTTTGACCACATTGGGACCTCCATTTTAGCCAAGTGGGAATGGAGGTGGACAAGAGGTGGGATGAAGAAGAAGCAAAATAAAGATACTGAGAAGTGAAGAAACTGTGTTGATCACAATGGAGGCCTCCACTGAGAGTCAGGTGCCAAAGAAGTGGACAATTCATCGGTTTTGACCAGTGGTAGAAGGAGCAAACTTGTAAAGGAAAACAGGCAAACCATATCTTATTTAGAGACCGTTGGGTGGATTTTATAATGAGGCTGCATTGCAGGATATGGTGGGACACTGCTGCAAATTAAAATGGATATAAACCAAAAGGCTGAGGCAGGCTGAGCACATGGTCCTTAAGAGTTGATGATCTGTAGCTGCTGGTGACCTCAGGCTGATGACCTGTAGCTGCCTGATTAGCAGACAATAGATTGATTGTTGGTGAGCTCATATATTTTTGGCTATGTTACTGCTGCACATAAACTGTTCCGTCATATGCATATTGTTGCAAACTAAATCACCTGAAAGAGATTTATGTATGATTTATGAGACACTTAATACTAAATAATCAATTCATTTAGATTCTGGTCTCTTGCACAACGCTGATTTTTATCGCTCCACAATTCACCTTCCATCTTACAATGTCTGGGAAACTAAGCTTTGAAATTCCCTCCCTTCGCCTCTCCGCCTCTCCACCTTCCTGTCCTCTAAGATGCTCCCTAAAATGTAGGGCGGGGTTCTCTGATTGGCGATGCCCCAATCGCATTCGGTGATTGGCTGGAGAATCCCATTTGACGGCGAAATCGGGGGCGGTGCCGTTTTTCAGATGCTCCGCCCTCTCCAAAACGGCATCATCGCTACAAGCCGTTGGGACGGCCTCAGGACGTCACCTGAAGGCCCTCCCCAATGCTCCACCTTAGATGAGCCAACTTCCCGATGGCGTGGATCACTTATGGTCTGAGGTTTCGTCAACCTCACGTGGTGGCTGCGGACTGTGTGCAGTGCTGCCACAGTCGGGGGCGAGGGAGCAGTTCCGCTGGCCGGGGGAGACTTCGGCAGGGACTGGTGGGAAGTGGTCCATGGGGGGGGCGAGGGGGATTACAGGGGGGGGGGGGGGGCACTGTCTGGCAGGTCGGGTCTGCGCGCAGCCGGCGCCATGTTGTACGGCGCAACCGCTGCAGGTTGCCGCCGTGCGCCTGTGCAGCCACGGGCCCGGCAATTCTCCGTCCATATCTGCAGGTAAAGCTGAACTTTACCTGGCGTAGCTGCTAGCCCCCCCACCGGGTGGCTTTCTGGTCGTGAGACTAGACAGATGCTCCGGACATAGCCTCAGAATCGGAGAATCCAGCCCGTAGTTCTTTGACCAAGCTATTCTTCACCTTTTGTAATATCACCTTACGTGGCTCAGTGTTTTATAATGCTCCCGTGAAGCAACTTGGGACTTTTCATTACCTTATAGGTGCTACATAATTTTTCACTGTTTTTGTTATTGCCAGCTAATCTTGGCGGCCGGTTTAGCTCACTTGACTAGACAGCTGGTTCGTGATGCAGTGCAAGACCAGCAGCAAGGGTTCAATTCCCGTATCGGCTGAGGTTATTCATGAAGGCCCCTCCTTCTCAACCTGATCCTCGGGTTAAATCACCAGTCAGCTCTCCCACTCAAAGGGGAAAGCAGCCTATGGTCACCTGGGACTATGGCGACTTTACCTTTACTTATTGGTGTGATTAACTGTACTTGAGTCTAAGACACAACTGTCCTGTAGTCATGGGGGGGATTACTTGAGAGAGAGGTTCTTAGGTTCTGACCCTAACTGTTTTCTGACAGCAGTTAGAGTAAAACCTGCTACTTCTTATTCTGCGAAGTCGTGTAATCGTAAACTTTGGGCCTCTTAGAGAGGCACAGGCCTAGGAAATATTGTTATATATATTTTAAACAGGAGAAACTGAACAATTCTTTATGCAGCGAGTTGTTATAATCATAGATCATCGATTATAGAATTTAACAGTGCAGAAGGAGGACATTCGACCCATCAAGTCGGCATCGGCCCTTGGAAAGGACACCCTACTTAAGCCCACCCCTCCACCTAATCCCCGTAACCCCACCTAACCTTTTTGGACACTAAGGGGCAATTTATCAAGGCGAATCCACCTAACCTGCACATCTTTGGACTGTGGGAGGAAACCGGAGCACCCGGAGGAAACCCACACAGACACGGGGAGAACGTGCAGACTCCGCACAGACAGTGACCCAAGCCGGGAATCGAACCTGGGACCCTGGAGTTGTGAAGCAACAGTGCTAACAACATATAGGGCATGACAGCAGATTCAATAAGGAGCGAGATTCGCTGGCCTCCCCGCGGCATGTTTCTCGCCAGCGGGAGGCAGCTTGCGGTTGGCTGGTGGTGGGATCTTCTGGTTCCGCCGGTATCAATGGGACTTCCCATTGAATCCACCCCACACAGCCGGGAAACCCGTGGCGGGATTGTGCCGTCGGTCGGACAGCAAGATCCCGCTGGCGTGAACAACCAATCATTTTCAAGAGAGGGTTGGATGCAAACTTGTAAGGAAAAAAAAGCAGGGCTATGGGGAGAGAGCAGAGGAGAGGGTCCAATTGGGTAGCTCTTTCAAAGACTGACACAAACATGAGGGCTGAATGGACTTCTTTCGTGCTGTATGACAGAGGTAATTTTAATCGTTTTTTTAGTCAAACTTGACATGTTTAAAGCTTTTTTTGAGTGAAACCTTAGGCTGATATCTGAAAGAACTTACAAAATATATTTGGTTTGTGTTCCTTGTCGTGTTAATCACCCTGGGGTAACACAGACTGCAACTGAATGCAGTTGTACTTGAAAGTAGACTCCAAACTTTGATGTTAGTTCAATACTCTTTATTGAACTTGCTGAGCAGTGCACATAGTTCGCTGTGGGTTTGACACTTTACTAATCTAAGCGTGCTTACTATAACTAACTAGACCAGACTAGCTCTGAGCCACCTGTAAAAGGTGCTAACTGATATATACGCCCTGACTGTCACTACAGTTGTCACCAGTGCAAAGAGGCAGAGTGTTGATGCCTCGCGTGTTTTATAGTGGGAGACCACCTTCTAGGATTCTACCTGGTGATTGGTTGTATTCTGTCCTGTGTGTTGATGTTGATTCGTTGTACTGGGTGTCTGTCACTGCCTGTCTGTATCTCATTATGTGCATGAGTGCATATCATGACATCGCCCCTTTTTTAAACAAAATGCTGGTTGCTTGGAGCATATGCGACTGTATTTACATGTAGAACTATTTCCATTAAATGGCGAGTGGATGAAAGCGAGTGGATGAATATATACATAAGAGGTGTCTAGTGTGCCGATACAGAACAAAATTTACAAGATAAATGTCTATAAGTCCAATTTTTGGGGCTTGAGTCTTTGGATGCAGTTGTACTTGAAGGTAGACTCCAAACTTTGCTGTTAGTTCAATACGTTTTATTGAACTTGTTAAGCAGTGCACACAGTTCGCTGTGGGTTTGACACTCTACCAATCTAAGCGTGCTTACTATAACTAACTAGACCAGACTAGCTCTGAGCCACGAGTAAAAGGTGCTAACTGATATATACACCTTGACTGTCACTACAGTTGTCACCAGTGGAAAGAGGCAGAGTGTTGATGCCTCGTGTGTTTTATAGTGGGAGACCACCTTCTAGTGTTCTGCCTGGTGATTGGTTGTGTTCTGTCCTGTGTGTTGATTGGCTGTACTGGATGTCTGTCACTGCCTGTCTGTATCTCAGGATGTGCATGAGTGCATATCATGACATTTCCCATTTCTATCGGGAAGTGTTGCTGATTATTTATTGGTGAATGGCTGCTTATAGATGTCTTCAGTATCATTCGAGTGTTCTGTGCCTTGCCTACTTCCGATTGGCACTTCCAAGTGTAGATAGTTTATGTACGAAAAATTCATCAACTGTTGGTGATTCTTCTGTTTACATTCTCCCTTCCCCAACAGTCCTCTGGTATTCCAATGTGCCAACGGGAACATTCAGTACAGGCCCAGTAAATTAAAGTGAGAGTAAGCAAAACATTTACTACTACGACAAAATAGCAGTTGCTCGAGGTGCTGGCTGTTCTTTCACACGCTGATATGGTCGAGAAGTCGAGACTGTGTGCTCTGGGGTATCACAGTTGGAGCGAAATGTTAATCGTTGCTAATAGCTGTTCCGGTTCAGCAATGTGCTGGATGGTAATTTCCCTCAATTACAAAATGTTCTGGTTAATTATAGCTACAGGCCCCAAGAGTTCAGGTAAACAACCGTGTAGCAAGCACTGAGTTCATTCCACTATACATATTGTAGTTAAAAAAAACACTGCATGAAACCCTGTTTCAAAATGTTAAATGGACTTTCTTTGCAATGGTTCCACAGAATCCGACGGATAGCTTATTGGTGACCTGTGTGCGTCACTGATAACCTTCCCATCTTGTCTAACTTGTGATATACGAGCTTGGACGCTGGAAAATAATCCTTTGAAGAGTTTTATCTGGACGTCTTTGATGGGCCACAGAATAAATCCTACAACAAACAGCTGTGGTTTCAAACATCAGGCCTTGTATGCACTTTGACCTATTGTTTACAGTGTGACCCTAAAACATGCGCAGAATCCTAATCCTTGAATACAATGCAAAGTAGAGTAATTGCACCTTAAGAACTTTAAAAAGGAATTAGCTGGCCAATTATTGTACTAATTTCAGTACACAACAAATGCATGCTCTGCACAAGTCAGCGTGCCCAATTTCTCATTGCCTGTCAATGGCAGTCCAGAAAACATTGACACAAATTTGCACGTTCTAATGTAACAACAGTGGGAAATGTTACAGGGGTGACTAAAAATGCCAGCTGTGCCAATTATTCTGACTGTACATCATGAGGTCTCTCAGAAAGAACATTAACAATGAAAGGAAACGTAGAGGGAGACTATGGTAGCACTCAGTGTCTCATAAGCCGAGAGATTCCTCTTACTTGCTAAAAGAAACCAGCAAAGGTAGGGTACATGTGAGCCATGGGGCGGGATCCTCCGTCGCCTGACGCCGATATCATAATCGGCGATTGGGTGGAGAATTGGCTCCGACGCCCATATCAAGCTGTTCTCCGGGCGTTTTCGGCCCAGGAGCCGGAAATTTCACCCAGCACCAGTGCTAGCCCCTCACCGGGTCCTGAATTGGGGAGGGTTACATGCAGATTTTTGGGTTGCAAAAGACCGCACATGCTCCACTGGCGTCAGGGCTTAGCCGCTGAAACGGAGAATCCAGCCCATGATCTTTCCCCACTATTTCCACGTGTGCTAAGTGTGCTATATTTGAATGTTCGCCCCAGCTGCGATATATGAATCAACTATCTCAATCTCATCATTATTAGTAATAACATTAAGTATCCTTTTCAAAATGGTCATTTCAAAATGGCAGCACTACAGCTCTGCTAGTTCCAGCCCATCTGGGGCTTGGTGAAAGGTATGGTTGGGAGTTACGTTATTTCAGCAGATCTCACTTCCCTTAGTGTCAAAAAGCAACAGCCGAAATGTGATGGCACCATCACAGCTAAGGAGGGACAGAAAATGCAGCAAACCATTTAATTGTCCATTGACATCGGCAGGACCGGCGAGACCTGCCAGTGGGAGGGGCTGGGTAAAATCCCACCGAATATTCTGATCTCTATTAGTTGTTTGCTAGTGCGTAACTTGAGTATTGCACCACCTCTAAAAATCAGCACCTCTTCTCATACTGTGTAAAGATGTTGTTTCTCCTGACATTGGTTCTTGCGATTGTCCCGATGAATTCAAGGCAAAAAACTTCAAGGAAATGGATTTTTCCAGCAATATTCATATTCAGATCACTTTCATTTTCCCACAGGAAGTGATTGCCCATAATAATAACTAACAGAAGTGAACGCGGAATCCATATGGATTGAAATAAAGGATAAGAAGGGATTGATCACTTTGAGAGAGATAACCTAGATCGGTTAATAATAGAATGGAGGTGCAGGAAGAAATATGTAAACAAATATGTGAAATGGGTAAAGAACATAAAATAATAACCCTGGAAGGTCTCCTCCAGCCCTACAATCTTCCAAGATATCTGCATACCAACACTTCCGGCCTCTTGTGCATTCTGATTTCAATTGCTTCATCATCGATAGCCAAGCCTTTCAGCTACTGAGGCCCCCAACTTTCTTCCCTGAAACTCTAAGTCACTTCTCCTCTTTCGGATGCTTCTTAAAACTAAAGTCTTTGGCCAAACTTTTGGCCACCTGCTCATATAGTTCCTTCAGTGGCATTGTGCCAAATGTTGATTGACTACGCTCCCATGAAGCACCTCAGGATGTTTCACTATGTTAAGGGCACCATATAAGTATGATGCTGTTTTGTGCTGACTTTAATAAATGGCTCAGCAAGCAGAAGCAGCAAAATGTATACATAAAATAGAGATTTTACAATGTGGGCAAGACTCCTTTCACATCCGGTATATAGTAAAAAAAACAACAAGAGGTGGAGCATTGAGGAATCTGGCCATGAAACATGAAACAGAACAGATAAGAGCCGTAAGTGTTGGGGAACATCTCAGCAATAGCAATCATAACATAAAAAGGTTGAAGATAAATATTTAGAAAATTATATATGGGACAAAGACCAACATAATAACTTGGGGGAAAAAAAGATCATTTTAAGGTTTGAGACAGAACAAGGGAAAATAAACTGGAAAAATGTACTGCCGCCTTTCCCCAACTTAGTGGTGCAATCCTTCATTTGCTCCATTTACTGGTATCCTTCACCATTCTCAATTTACTTTTGCACTCTCGCAATTTCCCATTTACTTGTACTTTTCCAATTTCTCCATTTATTGAACCCTCCCCCAATTTCTGGTCATTCTGACAATTAATCGTCTACCTCTAACTGTCCCATTTACTGGTGTTCCCCTCCTCCAACAACAGTAACAATAACAACATGCACCTTTAATATGATAAAAAGGTCTCAAGGTGCTTCACAGGGACATTATAAAACAAAATGTGACACCATAAGGAGGTACTGGACTGATGATCCAAAGATTGGTCCAGAAGGTACATTTTAAGAGGTGTTTTAAAGGGGGAAAGTGAGGAAGAGAGGCAAATCAAGATGTTACTTGACCTGGAGCCAATGTAAGTCAGCGAGCGCAAGCGTGAAGGGGACAGCACAAGATCAAAAATGGCACGGAAACCCAGCGATTTAATCATAAATAGTCTCGGCAGGGATGGTAGAAGGGTATGAATATGGTCATTTAAAGTCTGAACTCATCAGAGACAGAATCGTGGTGGGGATAACGGACTACTGTCTGGCCCCCTGCAAGCTAAAGAAGATCTAACCCTGGACAAGGCAATCTAGGCAATTAGTCTCTCTGAACACCGTGAGCAGCACAGGGCAATCTAAAGGGGAGAGACTAAAATGTGGGGCAGAAGCCAACCCTCAGTTGAGTTTGTCAGGTCTCAATGCCACAGAGACAATCCAAGTCAGGGAAACCAATTCTCAACCCGTCCAGCAGAGCGACCTTGCACGAGCTGAAATAGTTGAAGTGCCAGCTAGGCTCCACCAATGTTCTCAATCTTGGATCTGTTTAATTAGGGTAGGTTAGAGAAGCTGTTTCCACTTGTTTTATGAAAATGTTTTCCAATTAAGGGGCAATTTAGTGTGGCCAATCCACCTACCCTGCACATCTTTGGTTTGTGGGGGTGGGACCCACGCAGACACGGGGAGAATGTGAAAACTCCACATTATCAGTGACCTGGGGTCAGGATCGAACCCGGGTCCTCAGCGCCGTGAGGCAGCAGTGCTAACCACTGCACCACCCATCTGTTTCCACTTGTGAGTGGAAACAGAACGAAAGTACCACAAATATAACATCAGAATTACGAAATCCAATAGGGAATGGAGGAGAAACCCAGAGAGTGGTTGGAATTCATTACCACAGGGTGAATGAATAGGTTCTGCTGATGGGGTGATATGAAAAAGGGTAGAAGGAGGTTAATGTGGATCCTAAGCATTGGCATGGACTGTTGCTGTGCTGTAAAACGTGTGCAATACAATAGTCAAAAGTCAGGGACAGCTGGCAGAGGACAAGCCACATTGCAGCCCTTGATGTCACAGGAGCCTTGCAGACTCTTGGGGTGTGGTGACCAGGTAAGACTGCAGCGGTTCACGGAGGCTACTCACCGCCATCTGCCTAAGGGCGGTAGAGATAGGGCAACAAATACTGGCCTGACCAGTGACTCCCATATGCCACAAAAAGAATTTTTTTTAAAACACCATTGGATATGGCGAAGGGGTAAGGCCTGTGATACAAGCAAGTTTGTCAGACACACGAGGGACTTGCCTTGGTCACGGCTTGCGAAGTAGAACGCTCGGGCAAGAACCCCTGCTTGGCATTATGCCAATAATAAGAAATGGGAAAGTTTAAAGTACGAGAACTGGAGATAGAATTTTGTGGTGGGGATTGTCTTTTTTGCATTTACTTTGCTGTGAGACAGCAAATTCTCAGTACTGAATAATTATTACTAACCGGCTTTTATACTTGGATAGAAGTGAGTACATGCCTAAAATTATTTCTTCTCTCGTCTGGATGCTATTAAACATCTTTTTAACCCTTGACCCTGACACTGTGATCAACAACGAATGTCACACTGCCAAAAGCCACTTTTTGTGAGAAAATGCAATAGTTTAAATCTTGTGGTTTTTTTTTAAATTTGTGCTACTTTCCCCTTAAGCCTTATAAACCTGTGAAACTTTTCCCTTTGGATCCAACAGGATATGAGACTGTCTCCAGAGTTCCTCTGACCTCGAGGCCTCTTTGGGAATCATATATTTAAAAAGGAGTGATTATACTGGGTAGGCTTAAGATTTTTTTTTTAAAAATAGGCTTTTGGGAAGAACTGACAGGGAACATAGATAATGCAGCTGGATGCAACCCCAGTCTGACAAATTAAATGGTTTCTAATGAATCTCACATGGTGTCAATGTTGATTCCACCACGACTTTAAGATTTATGAAGTTGTGTAAGTGGAGCAGGTTTGAGTGGAAGAGCATTTGGGGAACAATGGTCATGGTCAGGTTGAGAATAATTATGGGGGGGAAAACAGATACAATCATCATAAAAAAACTCAACCTGAGGAGGGATAATTTCAGTGAGTTGACAAGAAATCAGGTCCAGGTGGGATGGAATTAAAAATTGGTTGGCAAAACGGGAATTCACCAGTAATTAACTAATTGACCAGAAACTGAACTGGACCAACCATATAAATATTGTAGCTTTAAGGCTCAGATTTCTGTGGAGAATAACTCACCTCCTGACTTCCCACAGCCTGTCCGCCATCAAGAAGGCGAAGGTCAAGGGTGTGGTGGAGTATCCAGAATAAAGTAGCTTGCTTGATTAGCACCCCATCCACCACCTTCAATATCCACTCCCCCCATAAGACATAGGAGCAGAATCAAGCCACTCGCCCATCGAGTCTGCTCGACCAATGTACGCTGGCAGCAGTGTGTACCATCTCTCCTCACACCTCCACACATCTTCTCTGCTGTTGTTGCTCTACACTCAGTATGCTTCTCCCGATGTCTATGTCTATGTATTTACATTGTGTTTTTATCGTCTGTCCTATGTTGTTCATTTATGGAACAACCTGCCTGGACTGTACGCAGAACAATACTTTTCACTGCATCTCGGTGCATGTGACAATAAATCAAATCAAATCAAATGTACAAGATACACTGCATCAACTCATCAAGCCTCCTTTGACAGCATCTTCCAAACCTGTGACCTCTACCACCTAGAAGGATGAGAGCAGAAGATACATGGGAATGCCACCACCTGGAAGCTCTCCTTCAAGCTGCGTACCATCCTGACATGGAATTATATTGCTGTTTGTTCATTGTCACTGGGTCAAAATCCTGGAATTCCCTCCCTAACAGCACTGTGGATGTACCTACACCACGTGGACTGCAGCGGTTCAAGAAGGCAGCTCGTCACCACCTTCTCAAGGGCACTTAGTGATGGGCAATGAAAATGCTGGCCTAACCAGCGATGCCCGCGTCCCGCAAAAAATAATTTTAAAAAATTAAACAATGGGAAGCCTTCAAAGAGGAGATAACCCTCCTACTGAGTCAACACATTCTTATGAGAGGGACAGGATGAGGGTCCAAAGCCAAATACCGAGGTTAAAATGAGAAAGGAAAGAGAGGCTATGACAATTTTCAGGTGAATAATGCTGAAGAGAACAAATCTGAAAGTACAGAGAGGATCCGAAAAAGAGGCTAAGAGGAACAAAGAAGCAGTAGGAGAGTAAAGTAACAAAAACCCTCATAACATTTCTAAACTTTGTTTACATTTGTTGGAGGCAGCCACCAGGGATGCTGAAGGAATACCCCCCCTACCCCCCCCCCCCCCCCCCAAGCGATGTGACGTTGGACGCAATTGAATGGCCTCATCGCACCTGACTCGGGACATGGCGAGGCCTGTAAATCTTGTGAGGTACCCTCAATAATGATGCTTAGAGATTAAACTGTAAAGAAGGCTTTATTAGGCTAATAACTGTGCTACAGATTTGGACGAGAGCTGACTGCTATACAGACCATGAGGCAGGCCTTTATGTATGGCTCCCAGATGGGCGGAGCCAGAGGCGGAGTCCCCAGGGTTCCAAGCCTGGTCTTAAAGGGGACATCACCTTACATGATGATAAGGCAGTAACCGTTCATCACATTCACCCCCTGTTTAAAAAGGAGTCCGGCGGGGGTGAAGTACCATCATAGGTCCATCCGTCTCGGCGGCCGGATCGTCCTCCTCGATCTCCTCAGTTCGGGCGGTGGTGCGGCGGGCATGGACGTCCCGGTTAAGTCACATCCGGGAGCACAGCGGTCGGAGCTTCGGTCCGGGTCGGGGCAGAGGAACTAGGCAGGGCCGGGGGTAGCGGAGCTTAGCAAGGGGGGGCGCACGGTAGGAGCTCAACAAACGGGTGGGAGGGCCGGAAGGGGGTGTGTTGTAGGGGGCGACGGGTCCTGCAGGGGAGCGGCGCGGGAAGGGGCGTCTGTGGTGGAGGATCCAGCGGGCGCCAGATCCCGGAGGGAAACCGTATCTTGCCTGCCGTCGGAGTACTCCACGTAGGCGTAACTGGGGTTGGCGTGGAGCAGTCGGACCTTTTCAACTAGGGGGTCCGTTTTATGGCTCCTCGCGTGCCTCCGGAGAAGAACAGGTCCCGGAGCAGTCAGACAAGGTGGAAGCGAGACTCCGGAGGTAGACTTCCTGGGGAAGAGAAACAATCGCTCATGAGGGGTCTCATTTGTGGCCGTGCAGAGGAGTGACCTAATGGAGTGTAGGGCATCGGGTAGGACCTCCTGCCAGCGGGTGGTTGGGAGATTTCTCGACCGCAGGGCCAGAAGGACAGCCTTCCACACGGTCGCGTTCTCCCTCGCCACCTGCCCGTTTCCCCGTGGGTTATAGCTGGTCGTTCTGCTCGAGGCGATGCCTTTGCTGAGCAGATACTGACGCAGTTCATCGCTCATGAACGATGTACCCCGGTCGCTGTGGATATAAGCAGGGAAACCGAACAGGGTGAAGATGCTGTGCAGTGCCTTAATCACCGTGGCTGAGGTCATGTCGGTGCAGGGAATGGCGAATGGGAAACGGGAGAACTCATCGATCACGGTGAGGAAATAGGCATAACGGTTGGTGGACGGGAGGGGCCCCTTGAAGTCCACGCTCAGTCGCTCAAAGGGGCCCGAGGCCTTCACGAGTCGAACCTTGTCTGGCCGATAGAAGTGCGGTTTGCACTCCGCACAGACCTGGCAGGCCCTGACCATGGCCTTGACCTCCTTGGTTGAGTAAGGTAGGTTGCGGGACTTGATGAAATGGACGAGCCGGATAACCCCCGGGTGGCAGAGGTCATTGTGGATGGCTTGCAGGCGGTCCTCCTGCGCGTTGGCGCATGTGCCGCGGGACAGGGCATCTGGGGGCTCGTTGAGCTCCCCTGGACGATATTTGATATCGTACGAGTAGGTGGAGAGTTCGATCCTCCACCTCAAAATTTTATCGTTTTTTATTTTGCCCCGTTGCGTGTTATCGAACATATAGGCGACCGACCGTTGGTCGGTGACGAGGGTAAACCTCCTACCGGCGAGGTAGTGTCTCCAGCGCCGCACAGCCTCCACAATGGCTTGTGCCTCCTTTTCGACTGCAGAGTGTCGAATCTCGGAGGCGGTGAGGGTTCGGGAGAAGAACGCTACTGGTCTGCCTCCTTGATTGAGGGTAGCAGCCAGGGCGATGTCTGATGCATCGCTCTCTACCTGGAAAGGGATGGTTTCGTCCACCGCGTGCATGGCGGCCTTGATGATGTCGGCCTTGATGCGGTTGAAGGCCAATTGAGCCTCAGCCGAGAGGGGAAAAGTGGTGGTCTTTAGGAGTGGGCGGGCTTTGTCCGCATACTTGGGGACCCACTGGGCGTAATAGGAGAAAATCCCCAAGCACCGTTTGAGGGCCTTGAGGCTGCGGGGGAGAGGGAGTTCCTTAAGGGGGCGCATGCGGTCGGGGTCGGGACCTAGGACCCCGTCTTCCACGACATAGCCGAGGATGGCCAGCCGGGTGGTGTGGAAAACGCATTTGCCCTCGTTATAGGTCAGGTTAAGGGCTCGGGCGGTCTGGAGGAACTTTTTGAGGTTAGCGTCATGGTCCTGCTGATCATGGCCGCAGATGGTGACATTGTCCAAGTACGGGTATGTAGCCCGCAAACCGTACTGGTCCACCATTTGGTCCATCGCCCTTTGAAAGACGGAGACCCCATTTGTGACACCAAAGGGAACCCTAAGGAAGTGGAAGAGCCGGCCGGCTGCTTCGAAGGCAGTATAGGGGCGGTCTTTTGGTCGGATGGGGAGCTGGTGGTAGGCAGATTTGAGGTCGACCGTGGAAAAGACTCGGTATTGGGCGATCCGATTTACCATTTCCGCGATGCGAGGTACGCATCAAGCTGCGTGAATCAGTTTATGGTCTGGCTATAATCCACGACCATCCGTTTCTTCTCCCCGGACTGGACTACCACCACTTGCGCTCTCCAAGGGCTGTTGCTAGCCTCGATGACCCCCTCTCCCAGTAAACGCTGGACCTCTGACTTGATAAAAGCCATATCTTGGGCACTGTAGCGCCGGCTCCTGGTGGTGACGGGCTTACAGTCGGGAGTGAGGTTAGCGAATAGCGAGGGGGGTGCGACTTTCAGTGTCGCAAGGCAGCACACCGTGAGGGGGGGCACGGGTCATCCGAACTTCAGTGTCAGGCTTCGGTGGCTGCACTGGAAATCCAGTCTGAGCAGCAGGGGGGCACAGAGGTGAGGGAGGATATGAAATTTGAAACGGGTGTATTTGGCACCCTGGATCGAGAGATCCGCAATACAGTACCCCGTGATTTGTACCGAGTGGGACCCAGATGCGAGGGCTATGGTTTGGGATGTGGGATGGGTGCGTAGGGAGCAGCGCCTTACCGTTTCAGGGTGGATAAAGCTCTCCGTGCTCCCGGAGTCGAAGAGGCATGCAGTGTCATGCCCGTTGACCTGGACCTGCATCATGGAGTTCTGCAGGTGTTTTGGCCGAGTTTGATCGAGGGTGATCGCACCCAGTCGTGGGTAGTCGGAGTCGTAAAATGGCCGCTGCCGTTGGTCGCATGTGTCGGGTCGAGAAGATGGCCGCCGACCAGATGGCCGCTCCCATGATTCACACGAGGCTGATGACGCGTCAGAAGAGGACGTGTCGGGTCGGTGCGCAGCAGCATTGCGAGGCCTGCGGACCTGAGAGCCTGATTTTCGGGCCGGCTGTTCTTTGTTTTTCTGGCCCCTGGGTCTGGCCAGGCAGACCCTCGCAAATTGCCCTTTCTTCCCGCAGTCGCTGCAGATCGCGGAGCGGGCTGGGCAGCGTGGGCGTGGGTGCTGGCCCTGCCCGCAGAAGTAGCAAGGTGTGCCCCCATGGTGAGCGGGTCGCCGCGTGGCGCAGGCCTGTAATACAGGCGAGTCTGAGGAAGTCCGGGGGGGGCTGGCAGTGTCCGCGGGGCATGTACCCAAGTTATGTCGGGCCACCTCCAGCGAGGAGGCGAGCGTTAGCGTCTCCTGGAGGTCTTTTGCCCCGTTTTTGAGCAGTCGCTGCCGGATGTAGGTCGAGCGGATGCCGGACACGAAAGAATCTCTGATGTGCAGGTTCATATGGACTTCCCCTGTCACATCCTGATGGTCACAGTCACTGGCCAGCGCGGTGAGTTTCTCAACAAACTCGTCGAGCGATTTCCCCGAGCGCTGCCGGCAGGTAGAGAGCAGATGCCAGGCGTGCACCTCATTGACGGGTTTGACAAACCGCTTGCGGAGCAACTCAATCGCTTCCTCATAAGTCGGCGCCTTTTCGAGCATGGCGGAGATTCTGTGACTCACCCGGGCGTGGAGTAGACGCAGCTTGCGTGGCCCCAGGATGGGAGTCTCTGCGGAGTCCAGGTGGGCCTCGAAGCACCGCAGCCAGTATTTAAAAATTTCCTTTGCCTCCGGCGTTCATGCTTCCAGATTGAGCTTCTCTGGTTTTAGGCCTGCGTCCATCCTGAATCTAGTTTAGCCTAATAAATTGAGGTGCCCTCAATAATGATGCTTAGAGATTAAACTGTAAAGAAGGCTTTATTAGGCTAATAACTGTGCTACAGATTTGGACGAGAGCTGACTGCTATACAGACCATGAGGCAGGCCTTTATGTATGGCTCCCAGATGGGCGGAGCCAGAGGCGGAGTCCCCAGGGTTCCAAGCCTGGTCTTAAAGGGGACATCACCTTACATGATGATAAGGCAGTAACCGTTCATCACATCTTGCGACAGGCCTCTCGCAAGCTTTACGAAGCTTGGGACCCCTGGCGAGATCTAAATAGATTTTGTGATCTGGATCCCATCCTCAATAGGTGTGATTCAGATTTGCATATTCAAGTGTGCAGTTAAGCACACTTAAATATGTTCACGCTGGAGTTACCTGAGGCATAGGGTTTCCACAAACATGGACCAGGCGCAACTGTACTTGAGGAGGGGATCTGCCAGGTGATTGGAGGCCCCCGGGTGGCTGGGCTCTGGGCAGGGTGATACCCTTACACCCCGATGACATCCAGGCACCTTGGCACTGCCACCCTAGCACTGCCAGAGTGCCCAGGTGGCCTTGTCAGGCTGCCAAGATGCCCTTGTGGCAGGTTGCTCATGCCAGGGATTGGGCCTGGGGGTGCCCTGCCCTTATGCGGTGGGCTGTGTGGGGCTCGAGGACCCCCTAATGGGTAAGTTGGGGTGTTGGAGGGGGTGGGATCTGGAGGCCGCAGTGGGGGATTGAGTATCTCTTCCTGCACTGACGAACTAAGTGAAGCCTCAGTGCGGCTTTCTTCACCGAGGCCCGATAATGGAACAGAGTCCCATTTAATAGCGGGGTCTTTCTCGGCGCTGTAGGTGCCAGGAAACACGGCGCTAAATGAGCCCAAAATGGGACTATTTTTCCGCTAATCGTGCCCCTTGTGTGCCCTACCTGCTTGGGGTATGGAGCTACACTTTCCAAACTGTGATGTCCATTTCAGACCTGAGAAACACACCTCAGTTTCTGAACAAGTCTTTTTTCTTTCCTTTTGCTTTTGAACGTGCTTAGAAATAATTCAAACCATTGCAAATATAGGAGACTGGCTGAGACTCTCTTGGCTGGCAGTCTCTTTCAAATATATATGCCTGTCACAATGAAGCATCCAAATGGCAGTGCAAGGAACAGTTTTTAACAGCTTTCCCTGGAATGAATGCCTCCAGTATCAACAGCAACATGTTTATCACAGTGTGAACACCTTGCATGAAATGTGTGTGTGCTTTTGGAATGAAGGACAAGTACAAACACTGACTGCGCTCTCTCTGCTGGATAGATTTGTAGTGGGCGAGGCAGTCGAATTGCAAATCAGATTAATCAGCAGGGTCCATCACAAAACAAAGTTGGCAAATATTTGCTTGTACTCAGCGGACAGAGAATCCCCTCCCCCTCCCCCACACCCCCTCTGCCTTGATAAAGAGTAACCTACAGCCCCTGGAATATGTATGTGATAAATGTTGTGCCTCCCTTGAGGGAGCACCGAATGATCCAGCAGTTGATTACAGAATTTTGTCCTGGAATAAAGGGGAACAGTCGGGCGGCACGGTAGCACAGTGGTTAGCACTGTTGCTGTACAGTTCCAGGGTCCCAGGTTCGATTCCTGGCTTGGGTCACTGTCCGTGCGGAGTCTGTACGTTCTCCCTGTCTCTGCGTGGGTTTTCTCCCGGTGCTCTGGTTTCCTCCCACAAGTCCTGAAAGAAAATGACGTGCTTGTTAGGTGAATTGGACATTATGAATTCTCCCTCAGTGTACCCGAAAGGGCGCCGGAGTGTGGCGACTGGGGGATTTTCACAGTCACTTAATTGCATTGTTAATGTAAGCCTACTTGTGACACTAAAGATTATTATTATCATTTTTATTATTGAAACATGGATCTGAAATTGGCTGAGAGACAGGAAACAGAGAGTGGTGGTTGTTTGCTTTTCAGGCTGGAGGAAGGTTTGTGGTGGAACTCTCCGGGAGTCACTATTTGGACCATTGTTCTTCCGGCTATAAATCATTGATATAGACCTTGGTGTGCAGGGCCCAATTTCAAAATTTGCAGATAATACAAAACTTGGTAACATGGTGAACTGTGAGAAGTAGAGTGCAAAACCTCTAAAGAACATCGGTAAGTTGGTAGCGTGGGCAGACAGGTGGCAGATGAGGTTCAATGCAAAGAAATGTGAAGCGATTAATTTTGTTTGGAAGAACATGGAGAGACAATACAAAATAAAGGGCACAGTTCTAAAAAGAGTGCAGGAGCAGAGGGGCCTGATAAGTCATTGAAGGTGGCAGGGCAGGGAGAGATTGGTTCGTGAAGCACACAGCATCCTAGGCTTTAGAGCGCAAGAGCAAGAAGGTGACGTTGATCTTGAGCATCAGCTGTAGTATTGTGCCCAGTTCTGGGCCCCACACATACACACTATGGAAAGATATGAAGGCATTGGAGAGAATTCAGAAAAGATTCACAAAAACAGTTGGGATGAGGAACTTGGGTTACAAGGATAGATTGGAGAGTTTGGGACTGTTGTGCTTGGAGAGAAGAAGAGGTTTGACAGAGATATTTTAAATCATTCAGGGTCCAGGCAAAGTAGATCGAGAGAAACTGCTCTCACTCATGAATAGATCAAGAAAGACAAGGTGCAGACTGAAAGGAATTGGCAAAAGAAGCAAAGCGACACAAAAATGTTTTTACACAGCGAGTGGTTAAGGTCAGGGATGCACTGTTTGAGGGTGTGCAGGAGGCAGGTGTTATTATATCCACGCATGTATATAATGAGATGCAGACAGGCAGTGATTGACACACAGGATGACCAGTAAGCACACAGCACAGTGCAGCCAATCACCAGACAGGACACCACCACTATAAAGCCAGAGGGCACTAGGTTTCCCGCTCTCTCGGGACCCAGCCACTGAGACAATCAGAGTCCATGAGCTAGCACAGTGCAAACACCATGCGGTAGCTCGTAAGTCTGGTCAGGCTACTAAAAGGTCTCCAGTCAGATCAGTAGAGTGTGGACACACAGCTGAATATGTATATCAGTTCTATCGTTGAATAAAACAGTGTTGGATCTTCTCCAGTGTTACATAGATTGCATAGAATTTACAGTGCAGAAGGAGACCATTCGGCCCATCGAGTCTGCACCGGCTCTTGGAAAGAGCACCCTACCCAAGGTCACACCTCCACCCGATCCCCATAACCCAGTAACGCCACCCAACACTAAGGGCAATTTTGGACACTAAGACCATAAGACATAGGAGCGGAAGTAAGGCCATTCGGCCCATCAAGCCCACTCCACCATTCAATCATGGCTGATTTCAACTCCATTTACCCGCTCTCTCTCCATAGCCCTTAATTCCTCGAGAAATCAAGAATTTATCAACTTCTGTCTTAAAGACACTCAACGTCCCGGCCTCCACCGCCCTCTGTGGCAATGAATTCCACAGACCCACCACTCTCTGGCTGAAGAAATTTCTCCTCATCTCTGTTCTAAAGTGACTCCCTTTTATTCTAAGGCTGTGCCCCCTGGTCCTAGTCTCCCCTGCTAATGGAAACAACTTCCCTACATCCACCCTATCTAAGCCATTCATTATCTTGTAAGTTTCTATTCGATCTCCCCTCAACCTCCTAAACTCCAATGAATATAATCCCAGGATCCTCAGACGTTCATCGTATGTTAGGCCTACCATTCCTGGGATCATCCGTGTGAATCTCCGCTGGACCCGCTCCAGTGCCAGTATGTCCTTCCTGAGGTGTGGGGCCCAAAATTGCTCACAGTATTCTAAATGGGGCCTAACTAATGCTTTATAAAGCTTCAGAAGTACATCCCTGCTTTTATATTCCAAGCCTCTTGAGATGAATGACAACATTGCATTTGCTTTCTTAATTACGGACTCAACCTGCAAGTTTACCTTTAGAGAATCCTGGACTAGGACTCCCAAGTCCCTTTGCACTTCAGCATTATGAATTTTGTCACCGTTTAGAAAATAGTCCATGCCTCTATTCTTTTTTCCAAAGTGCAAGACCTCGCACTTGCCCACGTTGAATTTCATCAGCCATTTCTTGGACCACTCTCCTAAACTGTCTAAATCTTTCTGCAGCCTCCCCACCTCCTCCATACTACCTGCCCCTCCACCTATCTTTGTATCATCGGCAAACTTAGCCAGAATGCCCCCAGTCCCGTAATCTAGATCGTTAATATATAAAGAGAACAGCTGTGGCCCCAACACTGAACCCTGCGGGACACCACTCGTCACCGGTTGCCATTCCGAAAAAGAACCTTTTATCCCAACTCTCTGCCTTCTGCCTGACAGCCAATCATCAATCCATGTTGGTACCTTGCCTCGAATACCATGGGCCCTTATTTTACTCAGCAGTCTCCCGTGAGGCACCTTATCAAAGGCCTTTTGGAAGTCAAGATAGATAACATCCATTGGCTCTCCTTGGTCTAACCTATTTGTTATCTCTTCAAAGAACTCTAACAGGTTTGTCAGGCACGACCTCCCCTTACTAAATCCATGCTGACTTGTCCTAATCTGACCCTGCACTTCCAAGAATTTAGAAATCTCATCCTTCACAATGGATTCTAGAATCTTGCCAACAACCGAGGTTAGGCTAATTGGCCTATAATTTTCCATCTTTTTCCTTGTTCCCTTCTTGAACAGGGGGTTAAAACAGCGATTTTCCAATCCTCTGGGACTTTCCTAGGGCAATTTGTCATGGCCAATCCACCTAACCTGCACATCTTTGGGTTGTGGGAGGAAACCGGAGCACCCGGAGGAAACCCACGCACACACGGGGAGGATGTGCAGACTCCGCACAGACAGTGACCCAAGCCGGAATCAAACCTGGGACCCTGGAGCTGTGAAGCAATTGTGCTATCCACAATGCTACCGTGCTGTTTCTAGTTTCCCTGCATCGAGTGCAGTCCACATCGAGCCTACCTGCCTAACACATCATGGTACCAGAGTGATATTGATCCTGACGGACCTACCTCGAGTGAATCAGCATTGACCAGCAAGCAGCCATCCGGTGAAATGGAAAACATCCAGCTTCCTCCGCAGCTCCGCATCTCCGGCAACCTCGGCGCCAATTGGAAAATCTTCAAGCAAAAGTTCATCTTGTACATCGACGCCTCCGATCTCAAAGCAGCATCGGATGCCAGGAAGATCGTGCTATTTCTCTCCACTGCGGGGACCACGCCATCCACATCTACATCTCCCTTACGTTCACTGACAGCGAAGACAAAACAAAATTCAAAACAGTCCTGCTGAAGTTTGACAGCCACTGCGACATTGAGGTGAATGAGAGCTTTGAACGGTCCGTTTTCCAGCAGAGGCTTCAGGGTAAGGATGAAACTTTTCAGTCCTTCGTGACCATCTCTGCATCCTAGCGCAGTCATGTCACTTTGACTCGACGGCTGATTCCATGATCCGGGATCAGATCGTTTTCGGGGTCCACTCCGACTCCCTTCGGCAGCAGCTCCTGAAAGTCAAACAGTTGACCCTCTCTGTCGCTATCGAGACGTGCATTGTCCATGAGGATGCTAAGAATCGTTACTCCCACATCAGGGTGGCAGAAACTGCATAGCCGGCCTCCCACGAGGTGGAACGGGTGCAGGCCATTGCACAAATGCAGGGCCTGAGCATCAAGGAGAGTGGCCGTTTCGCGCGCTTTTCCCGGGTCCCTGCGCATGCGCGCCACGACCGAGTGGACGACGACCGCACTGCGCATGCGCGATGGCGCACGGAACGCGCTGAAGTCGACGCCATGATGTGTCCAAATTATAGCTCCGCCCATTTAAAGCAGCAATGTCCAGCAAAAGGACGCCGGTGCCTACAGTGTGGCAAGCTTGGCCACTACGCAGCCCTCTGCAGATCTGCTCCACCGCTCAGCAGCCAGCGATCCCAGCTGCGGCGCAGAAGTGTCTGCTCAATACAACAAGGCATGCCAGATTCCGATCCCGACAGCCCAACAGACCCCGACGCTGAGTGCCTCAAGTCCCCATACCGGGTGGGCATCATAACTACACATGCGCTGCCTTCCACCACAACGGCGAAACGCCTCTCGATCCTCAGTGTGGATCTCGATGACGAGTGGTGTGCTGTCCTCACAGTTAACAAGGTTCGCATCCGATTTAAACTGGACACTGGCGCATCAGCGAACCTCATCTTAAAATCCGACCTCGACACCATCCGCGCCAGACCAAGCATTCTTCCACCGGTCTGCCAGCTCCTTGACTACAATGGCAATGCCATAGCTGCCAGTGGCTCCTGTCAACGAGGGGTATCCAACAAGGCGATCAAGGCAACACTGCGGTTTGAAATCGTCGGGCCTAACAGAGCGTCCCTGCTCGGTGCTCGAGCCTGCAAGCTCCTGAACCTGGTTCAGCGAGTCCACACCATGTCATCATCACCGGCGACGGCCTCGCCTGATGGAAACTTGCAAGCCGACATAGATGACATTATTACGCAGTACCACAGCGTATTCGATGGAATGGGCACGCTCCCATACAGATATAAAATCCTGCTCAAGCCGAACGCCACCCCTGTAATTCATGCACCACGCAGGGTACCGGCACCCCTCAAGGATCATCTGAAAAAGCAATTACAGGACCTCCAAGACCAGGGCATCATGTCCGAAGGTCACAGAGCCAACAGACTGGGTCAGCTCCATGGTCTGCGTAAGGAAGCTGTCAGGGGAGCTTCGCATTTGCATTGACCCTAAGGATCTAAACCACAACATCATGCGGGAGCATTACCCGATACCAAAACAAGAAGAGTTGACCAGTGAAATGGCTCATGCAAAATTCTTTACTAAGCTGGACGCCTCCAAGGGTTTTTGACGCGTCCAGTCGCAAGCTGTGCAAGTTCAACACCCCGTTCGGTCGCTACTGCTGCAACCGGATACCTTTTGGGATCATATCTGCCTCCGAAGTATTTCACCGCATCATGGAGCAGATGATGGAGGGCATCGAGGGGGTGCGAGTATACGTTGACGACGTAATTATCTGGTCCACAATTCCCCAGGAACACATCGCTCGCCTCAAGAAGGTATTCCAGAGAATTCATGAATATGGTCTCCTGCTCAACAGGGCCAAGTGCTCATTTGGTCAATTGGATATTAAGTTCCTGGGTGACCACATCTCACAGCAGGGCGTGCGGCCAGATGCCAACAAGGTCTCGGCGATTAACGCCATGAAGACCCCGGAGGACAAGAAGGCGGTCCTCCGCTTCCTCGGGATGGTCAACGTCCTCGGGAAATTCATTCCCAATATGGCATCCCACACCACGGCCCTCCGCCATCTCGTCAAGAAGTCGACGGAATTCCAGTGGCTGCCCACACATGAAGAGAAATGGCGTGAGCTGAAAGCAAAGCTCACCACAACCCCGGTTCTAGCGTTCTTCGACCCAACCAAGGAAACCAAGATATCGACTGATGCAAGCCAGGGCGGCATTGAGGCGGTGCTCCTTCAGCGAGATGACTCCTCGTCCTGGGCTCCAGTGGTATATACCTCCAGGTTCATGACGCCCACTGAGCAACGGTATGCTCAGATTGAGAAGCAGTGTCTGGGCCTCCTGACAGGGATAGTCAAGTTTCACGACTACGTTTATGGGCTGCCAAAATTCACGGTAGAAACGCACCACAGGCCTCTAGTCCATATAATCCAGAAGGATTTAAATGACATGACACCTCGGTTACAGCGAATTCTTCTTAAGCTACGCTGCTTCGAACTTGTCTACACGCCAGGCAAAGAGCTGATCATTGCAGATGCCCTATCCAGGTCCATTACCAGACCGTGTGAACAAAGTGACTTCATCTGCCACATAGAAGCGCAAGTGCAGTTGTGTGCCATCAACCTTCCGGCCTCTGACGAACGGGTGGTCCAAATTTGTGAGGAGACGGCCAAGGATCCTCTGCTGCAGCGCGTGATGCAGCACCTTACCAATGGCTGGCAGAAGGGACAATGTCCCCAGTTCTATAACGTAAAAGACGACCTGACGGTGGTGGAGGGAATCCTTCTGAAACTCGACAGGATCGTAATTCCTCAGAGCATGCGGGCTATGGTGCTGGGCCAACTCCATGAGGGTCACCTTGGGGTCGAGAAATGCTGACGCAGAGCTCGGGAGGCGGTCTATTGGCCGGGCATCAGCCAGGACATTGCCGACACAGTCCTCAACTGCCCTACCTGTCAGAAGTTTCAACCAGCTCAACCCAAGGAAACGCTGCAACAGCACGAGATCGCGACTTCTCCGTGGTCCAAAGCAGGTGTAGACCTTTTCCATGCCAAGGGGCGTGACTACGTACTCCTGGTCGACTACTTCTCCAGTTACCCAGAAGTGGTGAAACTGTCCGACCTCACGTCAAAGGCGGTAATCAAAGCCTGCAAAGAAACGTTCGCCAGGCATGGGATTCCGCTCACGGTAATGAGCGCCAACGGTCCTTGCTTTTACAGCCAGGAATGGTCTGATTTTGCACAGTCCGTCAACTTCCGTCACGTAACCTCCAGTCCTCACTACCCGCAGTCAAACGGGTAGGCCGAGAAAGGGATCCATATTGTAAAGCGGTTGCTGTGCAAAGCTGCAGATTCAGGCTCCGACTTCAACCTGACGGTGCTGGCATACAGGGCAACCCCACTGTCCACTGGGTTGTCTCCAGCGCAGATGCTCATGAATCGCACTCTGAGGACCACAGTTCCAGCCATCCATGTTCCAGACCCTGACCACCTCACGGTCTTACAAAAAATGCAGCAGTCACAGGCCCAACAGAAGGCCACCAACGATGCTCATGCCACGGATCTCCCCGAGCTGGCCCCAACTGATTATGTTCGTGTCCAGTTGCCTGAGGGCGGCTGGTCAGCCACAGCTGTTATGATCAAACAAGTGGTCCCAAGATCGTTCCTTGTCCGCATGGCTGATGGCTCCCTGCTACAGCCTTACCATAATACCCATATGTACAATATAATACAACAGTGGTGACTACCACACAAGGTTACCTCGAAACTGTCCGCAACAGACGGGCACTGTGAAGAGTTCCATGCCCGCTACCTGACCGAAGTGCCCCTCCGCCTACGATGCTTCCTCCGGACGTACCCTGCCACGAGACCACCGATCTACCAGCAATCCTGCCGGCCCATGCGACCACCGCGATGGCAGCGATCCCGCCTATCCACGTGCAGGCGGCTCCTGATCCACCTCTGCGACAAGAATTCGTCGCCCACCACAAAGACTGAATCTGTAGACTGAACTTTTGTACATTTTGTGACTTCATCGATTTAACCTCTGTAAATATTGTTTCGTTTGCCATGTATCTGCACTATCGACACCTTCCGATGTATATACGTTCATTTAGACACCTTTTGTATATAGTCAGGCATATATCACGTACACCTTAGTATTTATTTATCTAAAAAAAAAAGGGGAGATGTCATAATAGCCACATATATTCAAGGTATTGGGTTCCTGACCCCGGTTTAAAATCCAGCTCTTGGCTTCTGCCATTTTTAATGGCGATAACTGGCCGTGTCCCATCTAATAGTTTTTTAGTCTGAATGGCCTGTTCTCTTTGTGTGATAATTCTTTTGTGTGACTACGCACACAGTATTCTAAAGGGGACAAATTTCTAGAGGCCTACACAGTAACTTACAGGTTGCTTTGCAATGGTCCTTGCAGACAGTTTCGAGGTAACCTTGTGTGGTAGTCACCACTGTTGTATTATATTGTACATATGGGTATTATGGTAAGGCCCCTGTACTACAGGTACGGGGGTAGATCCCTGCCTGCTGGCTCCACCCAGTAGATGGAGTATAAATGTGTGTGCTCTCCGAACAGCAGCCATTTCATAAGCTGCTGTAGGAGGCCACACATCTCTGTGTAATAAAGCCTCGATTACATTCTACTCTTGTCTCGTCGTAATTGATAGTGCATCAATTTATTACACAGAGATGTTTCAGAGATGGACCTCCGCATCAAGCCGGATTGCCTGCAGCTGCACCCTCAAGCAGACAACGCCAAAAAGGACTTACAACATTGGCTTGTTTGCTTTGAAGCAAACATCAGGTCTGCGCCAGACCCAATCTCAGAAGCACAGAAGCTCCAGATTCTGTACACACAGCTGAGCTCCAACGTTTTTCCCTTCGTCCAGGACGCGCCATCCTACGCAGAGGCCATGGCGCTACTGAAGGAGAATTACGGTCTGACTACATCTGCCAATGCCTCTTAGAAGGGGCCACGCTTGACCTCACGGTGACCAAGAAACTAGCGCTCTTGTTCACGGTCCCCTCATGCAACATACAGGCTTATGCCACCGACCACACGGCCCACACCCCTGTGCATCATGGACCCTGCCAGCGGCCACCCCATCATGGACCCCATCAGCGAGTGCCCTCAGCCAACCCCACGCCTGTGCCGTGTGGCAGTCAACCAAACCCGGAGGACCCAAGTGCTACTTCTGCAGACAGACAAAACACCCCCTGCAGCGCTGCCCGGCGTGGAGCGCGCTCTGCAAGGCCTGTGGCAATAAGGGACATATCGCTGCAGTGTGCCAGGCCCGCTCAATCGCCGCTATTGTCCCGGCACCCCCCACGTGCGGCCAGTGGGCGCCGCCATCTTGCTTGCCTCAGAACCAATGGGCACCGCCATTTTGCCTGACCAAGGACACGTGCGGCCCGAGGGCGCTGCCATCTTGCCTGCCCCAGGCCACGTGCGGCCCGTGGTCGCCGCCATCTTACCCGTCTCAGGGCCCCTGCCCGTCGGGCACTTCATCGGGCCGCTCATCGCCTGCAACCGCCGCCGACCAGCCGTGTCTTGCCTCGGTCACGATCGACCAGTCTCGACCGCACAACCTCGCGACCGCTTCAACAAAGGTGAAGGTCAACGGGCACAAGATATCCTGCCTTCTGGACTCCAGGAGCACTGAGGGCTTCATCCACCCCGATACAGTAAGGCGCTGCTCCCTCGCGGTACACCCCGCTAACCAAAGAATCTCCCTGGCCTCCGGATCCCACTCCGTGGCGATCCGGGGGTACTGCATCACCACCCTCACCATCCAGGGCGTAGAGTTCAGCGGCTTCCGGCTCTACATCCTCCCCAACCTCTGCACAGCCTTGCTACTCGGTCTGGACTTCCAGTGCAACCTCCTAAGGCTAACTCTGAAATTCGGCGGGCCCCTACCATCCCTTACTGTATGTGGCCTCATGACCCTTAAGGTCGACCCACCTTCCCTTTTTTCAAACCTCACCCCGGATTGCAAACCCGTTGCTACCAGGAGAAGATGGTACAGCAGCCAGGACAGGACCTTCATCATGTCTGAGGTCCAGCGGCTGCTGCGGGAAGGTGTCATCGAGGCCAGCAACAGCCCCTGGAGAGCCCAAGTGGTAGTGGTGAAAACCGGGGAGAAAAACAGGATGGTCGTTGACTACAGTCAGAACATCAATCGGTACACACAGCTCGACGCGTACCCCCTCCCAAGCATATCTGATATGGTCAATCAGATTGCACAGTACCGGGTCTTCTCCACAGTGGACCTGAAATCTGCCTACCACCAGCTCCCCATCCATAAGGCGGACCGCCCATACACTGCGTTTGAAGCAGACGCCTGCCTTTACCACTTCCTTAGGGTTCCCTTCGGCGTCACCAACAGGGCCTCGGTCTTCCAACGGGAGATGGACCGAATGGTTGACCGGTACGGGCTGCGGGCCAATTTCCCGTACCTGGACAACGTCACCATCTGCAGCCACGACCATTAGGACCACGACGCTAACCTTTCCAAATTTCTCCACACCGCCACATTCCTCAAACAAACTTACAACAAGGAGAAGTGTCTGTTCAGCACAAACCCATTAGCCATCCTCGGCTATATGGTTCAGAACAGAGTTCTAGGGCCCGACCCCGATCTCATGCGCCCCCTCATGGAACTCCCCCTCCCACACTGCCCCAAGGCCCTCAAACGATGCCTGGGGTTCTTTTCGTATTACGCCCAGTGAGTCCCAAACTATGCGGAGAAGGCCCGCCCACTCATTCAATCCACCACTTTCCCACTGACTGCCGAGGCTCACCAGGCCTTCAACCATATCAAGGCCGACATCGCCAAGGCCGCGATGCACGCGGTCGACGAGACGCTCCCCTTCCAAGTCGAGAGCGATGCATTAGGCGTCGCTCTGGCCGCCACCCTCAACCAGGCAGGCCCGTGGCATTCTTTTACCGCACCCTCCATGCCTCCGAAATTCGGCACTCCTCCGTCGAAAAGGAGGCCCAAGCAATCATTGAAGCTGTGTGGCATTGGAGGCATTACCTGGCCAGCAGGAGATTCACTCTCCTCACTGACCAACGGTCGGTTGCCTTCATGTTCAATAACACACAGCGTGGTAAGATCAAAAATGATAAAATCTTGAGGTGGAGCATCGAGCTCTCCACCTACAAGTACGAGATTTTGTATCACCCCGGTAAGCTCAACGAGCCCCCCGATGCCCTGTCCTGAGGCACATGTGCCAGCGCACAGGTGGACCGACTCCGGACCCTGCACGACGAACTCTGTCACCCGGGTGTCACCCGCTTTTACCACATCATTACGGCCCGCAATCTGCCCTACTCCATCGAGGAAGTCAGGGCGATCACTAGAGACTGCCAGGTCTGCGCGGAGTGTAAACCGCACTTCTACCGGCCAGACCGTGCGCGCCTGGTGAAGGCCTCCCGCCCCTTTGACCGCCTCAGCGTGGACTTCAAAGGGCCCTTCCCCTCCACCGACCGCAACACGTACTTTCTTAATGTGGTCGACGAGTATTCCCGGTTCCCCTTCGCCGTCCACTGCCCCGATATGACGCCTGCCACCGTCATCAAAGCCCTCAACACCATCTTCGCTGTGTTCGGTTTCCCCACCTACGTCCACAGCGACCGGAAATCTTCATTTATGAGCGATGAGCTGCGCCAGTACCTGCTCAACAGGGGCATTGCCTCGAGCAGGACGACCAGCTACAACCCCAGGGGAAACGGGCAGGTGGAGCGGGAGAATGGGACGGTCTGGAGGGCCGTCCAGCTGACCCTACGGTCCAGAAATCTTCCGGCCTCCCGCTGGCAGGAGGTCCTCCCCGTCGCACTTCACTCCATTCGGTCGCTCCTGTGCACCGCGACCAACGAAACCCCCCATGAACGTCTCTTTGCCTTCCCCAGGAGGTCCACCTTCGGGGTTTCGCTCCCAACGTGGCTGGCAGCTCCAGGGCCCGTTCTCCTCCGCAAGCACGTGCGGCTCCACAAGGCGGACCCGTTGGTTGAGAGAGTACAGCTACTCCATGCGAACCCGCAGTACGCCTACGTAGTGTACCCCGACGGCCGCCAAGACACAGTCTCCCTCAGGGATCTGGCACCAGCTGGATCCCCACACTCCCCCCCCCCCCCCCGCCCCGCCGCTGCCCCAGCGCCACGCCACCCTCCCCTCTCCCGGCGCACCCCACCGCAGCCCCCGCTGATCTCTCCTCCCCTTGCTCCCACACGGGGATGAAGAGGAGTTTAACACGCTCCCGAAGTCACCGAAGACCAAGCTGATGCCTGAGTCGCCACCAGCACTGCGGCGCTCTCAACGACATATCAAGATCGTCGAAATTTGTAACCTTCTCTGTAATTTTAAAACCAATCTGTATGTATATAGTTTTCCACCACCTCCGCTGGACTCATTTTTAACAGGGGGTGAATGTGGTAGTCACCACTGTTATATTATATTGTATATATGGGCATTACGGTAAGGCCCCTGTACTACAGGTACGCGGGTAGATCCCTGCCTGCTGGCTCCGCCCAGGAGGCGAAGTATAAATGTGTGTGCTCTCCGAACAGCTGCAAATTCATAAGCTGCTGTAGGAGGCCACACATCTCTGTGTAATAAAGCCTCGATTACATTCTACTCTCGTCTCGTCGTAATTGATAGTGCACCACCTTGGTCATGGGTCTCCTCCTAAAGTAATGAAGGGAAATCGGGACAAGCTCAACCCGAATGGTCATTAAATTGATAATGAGACTTGGGCCATTTAGGCCTTGCCAAGGGTGGGTGCAGAGGCAAGAGGACGCTAAAAATAGTGTCACTAGCCTGCATGTGAACTCCATCCCATTTTCAGGTCAAGTTGATGTTGGGGGGTGTCAGGGCTAACTGCCTGCAGGCAGCGGGTGCTAGTTCAGCTGCCTGGAGGCAGCCTCAGAACAGGGCGTCAGCACACGAGGCAGGCCCTGAGCCCTGGAGTGTACCTACACCACAAGATCTGCAGGGGTTCAAGAAAGTGGCTCACCAACAACCCCTCCTCCTCCACCCCTCTCACCAACCCTCGCCCTCCCCTGCAGCCATCCACTGGTGACCTGGCTACAAAAGCCGTCTTTTAGTTTAAAATTTAAAAGTGTTTGAGAGAGGATACCTCCATTTTGAAGCACCCCCTCCCTTACTTATCTTCTATTGAAGCCTCCTGCTCCTCTCAAGCTGGCTGGAGTGTCTCGTTACTACTCAGTGCGGAATTCTGACCCCCATTTGAGCAAAGTGGGATTCAGAAGCCCACAGGGAAATCTTGCTTCATGTAGGAGTGGCTAGTCAGACAAATGGAAATATCTTCACTCATTCCATTGATTAGGAACATTCTTATGAGGACAGCATTAAGTCATTCTACTGGGGAAGAGTAACTTTGCATCCAAGCACACGAGGGGCAATTTCTTTTACAATTTTTTCTTAAATTTAAAAAAAATTAATTTAGAGTGCATCGCTGACAGATCAGCATTAATTGTGAGCAATCTTCTTGAACTGCTATAGTCCAAGTGTCAGTAGGAGAACATTTAGGTGACAGTGATCATTTTATCATAAGGTTTAAGCTGACATTAGGCAAAGGACAATGAATAATTAATTGCGGGAAAGCAAACATCGATGGGGTAACAATGGGTCTGGGCTGAATAAACTGGAGTCGAAGGTTGGCAGGAAAAACAGTGGGCTGGATTCTCCCAAAATGGGCCTATGTCCCCACTCCGGCGGAAAAACGCTGGCGTTGCACTCCCCAGTTTCCTGCAAAAAATAAAAGGTGATTCACTTACCTTCTGGGAAACAGAGAACCGGGGAGCTTCACGCAGCTTTCGCGACGGATACGGGCCCCCGCACTTCCAGTTCTGAGTCCGCGTATGTGCAAGGCGGCGGCCTCCAGCAGCCACGCCGACGCCATGGCGGACTCGGACTTCGAACCAACACAAACAATCTAGGCCCCCACCGATCGGCCGTGTGCCGCTGCATCGGACCGGCCCAATCGCTGCCCCAGCCGCCCAAACGCCCCCCCCCCCCCCCGCCCCCCCCAGTGCTCGACCCCCCGCCCCCCACCAAGGCGGCCGCGGACTGAGTCACGACCGGCCATCACACATTAGTTCCACGCCGTCGGGAACTCGGCGAGTCGGGAGCGGAGTATCGCTGGGAGGGCCTCTGGCAATGGCCCCCCCAGCCGCGCGGCGTAACTCTCGGACGCGCGATTCTTCGGGGCCCGGAGAATCGCTGGAGCGGGGCTGGGCCCGATTCGGTCAGGAACTTCGATTCTCCACCGGCGTGCCACACGCGATTTCGGCACGGGGCTGCCGAAAATCCAGCCCAGTAATCTGAACAATGGCCTACCTTCAAAGATGAGGAGGTCTGGGCACAGTCAAGTTACATTCCCTCGAAAGCGAAAGGTAGAGGAAAGAAACCCAGAGCACCCCTGGATGACGAAGGAGATAGAAATTGAGATAACAAAGAAAAAGTGTTCTCATAACAAGCAGCAGGTAGAAAATACATTTGCGAACCAGGCTGAATATAGAAGGTTCAGGAGAGAGGTGAAGAAGCAAATCAGAGCAGCAAAGAGAGAGTATTAAAAAAAACTGGCAGCCAATACAAAAAGGAATCCCAAAGTATTCTTGAGGCATATAAACAGTAAAAGGGTGGTAAAAGGAGGAGTAGGACCAATTCGGGACAAAAAAGGGAGTTTACACATGCAGGCAAAGGGCATAGCTGAGATATTAAATGGATTTTTGCATCTGTCTTTTTTATTCATTCATTAGATCTGTGAATCGCTGGCAGGTCCAGCATTTATTGTCCATCCCTAATTGTCCTTGAGGAGATGGTGATGCCTTATTGAACCACTGAAGTCCATGTGGTGGAGATACATCTGCAGTGCTGTTAGGGAGGGAGATCCAGTGTTTTGACCCAATGGAAGGAAGGGTGATATATTTCCAATTCAAGATGGTGAGTGTCCTGGAAGGGAACATCCAGGTGGTGACGTTCCCAGGTATCTGCTGCCCCTGTCCTTTGTCCTTCTAGATGATAGCGGTCGTGGGATTGGAAGGTGTTATTCTTTTTATAAATTTGGAGTACCCAATTATTTTTTCTCCAAATAAGGGCAATTTTAGTGTGGCCAATCAACCTAACCTGCACATCTTTGGGTTGTGGGGGTGAAACCCATGCGGACATGTGGAGAATGTGCAAACTCCACACGGACAGTGACCCAGGTGGAAGGTGTTATTTAAGGAGCCTTGTTGAGTTCCTGGGGAGGAAGAAGTTGTTGCCCAGGCCATGCTGAAAGAGGACATAATTTAGACAATAGAAGTGTATACAATTGTTCAAAAGGAAGTACTGGATAGGTTAACTGCACTTAAACATGATAGGTTTTCAGGGCACAATGAGATGCTGCGAAGGATATTGAGAGAAGTGAGAGTGGTAGCTGCGGAGCCACTTGCCATCATTTACCAGTGTTCCTTAGACTCATGGTATGCCAGAGGACTGGAGAATTGCAAATGTTACACCTTCATTAAAGATAATGGGCGGGATTCTCCGGCCCCCCACCGGTCGGAGAACCGCCGGTTGACAAATTCTCTGGCGCTGGTATTCGGGCGGGGGTGGGGAGCACGCCTGCTGGTCAGGGGCCGTTGGCAGCAGCCTCGCAGGCAATTCTCCAGGCACCGATGGGCCGAGCGGCCATCCGTTTTCGGCCAGTCCTGCCGACGTGAAATGAACATGGTCATCCCGTCGGGACATGGCTTGTCGGCCGTCTAGTGGGGTCCTCGGGAGGGCGCGGGGGGATCCGGCCCCAGGGGGGGCCCCCACGGTGGCCTGGCCCACGATCGGGGCCCACCGATCTGCGGGCGTGCCTGAGCCGTTGGGGCACTCTTTCCCTCCGCGCCGGCCTCTATAAGGCTCTGCCATAGCCGGCACGGAGAAGAAACTCCCTGCGCATGCGCAGGAAGTACGCTGGTGGTTCTGCACATGCGCCAGAACACGCTGGCAGTCCTACTCATGCGCCAACCCGTGCCGGCCATGGGCGGCCCATCGGCGCCAGTTGGTGCGGTGCCAGCCCCTCCAGCGCCGGCCTAGCCCCCGGAAGTGCGGACGATTCCGCAATTTCCGGGCGGCCTGACGCCAGAGCGGTTCGCGCTGCTCTTGGCGCTGGTACGGGCCGCCCCGCCAATTGCGGGAGAATCCCGCCCATTCCCATCAATGACAGACCAGTCAGTTTAACCTCAGTGGGTTGTAATCATTTAGAAACAATAATTTGGGTCAAAATTAACAGCTGCATGGACAAATCTGGCTTAATTAAGGAAAAACGGCATGGATTTCTTATTATAAAATCATATTTTACTAACTTTCTCCAGTTAATTGAAGAGGAATTCAATTGATGAGGGCCATACTGTTGATGTAGTGTACATGGATTTCCAAATGTTATTTGATTCAGAGCCGCACAACAAGCCTGTGAGCAAAGTTATAGCTCATAGAACCAAAGGGACATTAGCAACATGGATAAAAAATTGGCAGAAGCCAGGAAACAACGAATAGCAGAGAACAGCGAGAAGACTGAGGAGCAACCTGATCGAGGTACACAAGATTATCATAGAATTTACAGTGCAGAAGGAGGCCATTCGGCCCATCGGGTCTGCACCGGCTCTTGGAAAGAGCACCCTACCCAAGGTCAACACCGCCACCCTATCCCCATAACCCAGTAACCCCACCCAACACTAAGGGCAAGTTTGAACACTAAGGGCAATTTATCATGGCCAATCCACCTAACCCGCACATCTTTTGGACTGTGGGAGGAAACCGGAGCACCCGGAGGAAACCCACGCAAACACGGGGAGGATGTGCAGACTCCGCACAGACAGTGACCCAAGCCGGAATCGAACCTGGGACCTTGGTGCTGTGAAGCAATTGTGCTATCCACAAGGCTACCACAAGATGATGAGGGGCATGGACAGGGTGGATAAGAAACAGCTGTTCCCTTAGTTGAAGGGTTGGTTACAGGGGGGGTCGGGGGGGCGCAAGTTCAAGGTGAGGGGGATGGGAGGTTCAGGGGGGATTTGAGGAAAACCTTTTCACCCAGAGAGTGGTGACAGTCTGAATGCACTGCCTGGGAGGGTGGTAGAGGTGGGTTGCCTCACATCCTTTAAAAAGTTCCTGGATGAGCACTTGGCACGTCATAACATTCAAGGCTGTGGGCCAAGTATTGGCAAATGAGATTAGGTAGGTACGTCAGATATCTTTTATGTGTCGATGCAGACTCGATGGGCCGAAGGGCTTCTTCTGCACTGTATTTCCTGTCATTCTGTGATTGTATGATTCTGTGGTTAATGAATGTTTTTGGGGCTGGAGGAAGATGTGTGCTGTTGGGTTTTGGATACTATTTGTTAGATCTTTTTTTTTCTTCTTTTTTTTTAAATTTAGAGTGCCCAATTCATGTTTTCCAATTAAGGGGTAATTTAGCGTGGCCAATCCACCTAGCCTGCACATCTTTGGGTTGTGGGGGCGAAACCCACGCAAACATGGGGAGAATGTGCAAACTCCACACGGACAGTGACCCAGAATCGAACCTGGGACCTCGGCGCCATGAGGCAGTAGTGCTACTCACTGCGCCACCGTGCTGCCCATTATTTATTAGATCCTAATGAAGTCTTCATTGTCTTCAGTAGTTAATGAATGTATTTATCATTTACAACAACAGTTACACATATACAATAAAAGATTAAAGCTCAGAGCTGTCTCTGTGCTTGCTTGTGCACACAACTCTGTCCAATTCTAGATATACCCCTAGGTGTGGGTCACATGTTCTCTTCACTGTGTGGGTGGTACTGTTCTCAGTTCTACATTAACCCTGCATGTGCCAGATATTTATACTACACCTCCCCCTGAATTCTTTTTTAAAAAATCTAGAGTACCCGATTATTTGTATTCCAATTAAGGGGCAATTTAAAGTGGTCAATCCATCTACCCTGCAGATCTTTAAGTTGTGGGGGTGAAACCCATGTAGACACGGGGAGAATATGCAAACTCCACTCAGACAAACCCGGGTCCTCAGTGCCATAGGCAGCAGTGCTAACCACTCCGCCACCGTGCTGCCCACCCCCCAATTCTTTATCCAATGTATTTCAAGTTATTCTCGTTCACCACATGTATTTACATCATTATTATTACCCCATCAAGTCTCTGAATTCATTGGTTCAGCTGGTGTGGAGGCCTTATAACCTTTCACTAACTCATTTGCATACTGTCAGAGGAGTGCTCGGCTCTGTTGTTGTAAATAAACTCTGTTGATTTGGAGGTTGTTCTGGAATCTGATTATCTTTTTAGCCTTTTTTTCCATTCCTGGTGTTGAATCGCTCTTTGTCAATTCCGCACTTGTGGGGGTGATACATAGTTATTGATTTATCCCATTTTTTCCAGGGTGATGAACACTGCTGTCTCCGTGGCATTCTTTTCCTCTTGTTTCATCACGTAGCTCACCGTGACACATATAGAAGTCCATGTTTCAACAATGGAAACTCAATTCCCGCTTGTCTCACAATTTTAGCCCAATCTTTGATTGCGCCTTCTTTTCCAGTTGTTTTTCGAGCTTACGAATCTTTTGATTCAGTTCAGCCACTACTCTGGGAAGTTGTTTTTGCTTCAGAGTTATCTGAGAACTCTTGGATAGGTTTAAGAACTTTCCCTGGACATTCAGTTCTTTACAGAATCTTTCTTCCATGGTCACAAACTGCTCCTTGGGGCCCTTCAATTCATTCGTTAGATCTTCAGTGTGTTCAGTAGGATTCACTTTTTCTGCTTTGAAAGGCTGGGTTTAACCTTCCGTATTGCACATCTCATCCTTCATGGTGTTCAGATTGGATTGAAGTCCACAAAGTTAATCAGTTTTGTTGTTAATTCTGCTGTCACGCATCTTTTCTGATTCGTCAGCATTTCCTTCTCCTGTTCCCGACATTTTGCACAATGCTTACGAGAGACTTCTAATGCTTGAAGTTCATCAATTGTTAATTGAAGATCCGTTTTTGTTGAATTTGTTTCCACAAGTTCATCATTCATGTGTTTCAAGTCCTCTTTTAAGAGCTCTACTTGCTGTGAGCAACATTCCAGTGTTCTCGGGCGGGATTCTCCCCTACCCGGCGGGGCGGGGGGTTCCGGCGTAATGGAGCGGCGGGAACCACTCTGGCGCCGGGCCGCCCCAAAGGTGCGGAAGTCTCCGCACGTTTAGGGTCCAAGCCCTCACCTTCAGGGCCTAGGCCCGCGTCAGAGTGGTTTCCGCTCCTCCGGCTGGCGGGAAAGGCCTTTGGCGCCACGCCAGCCGGCGCCGAAAGTCTTTGCCGGGCGACGCAAGCGCGGAAGCGTCAGCGGCTGCTGACGTCATCCCCGCACATGCGCAGGGGAGGGGGTCTCTTCTGCCTCCGCCATAGTGAAGACCATGGCGAAGGCGGAAGAAAAAGAGTGCCATCATGGCACAGGCCCGCCCGCGGATCAGTGGGCCCCGATCGCGGGCCAGGCCACCGTGGGGGCACCCCCCAGGGCCAGATCGGCCTGCGTCCCCCCCCAGGACACCGGAGCCCACCCACGCCGCCTTGTCCCGCCGTTCAAAAGGTGGTTTAATCCACGCCGGCGGCAGAAGGTTGACAGCGGCGGGACTTCGGCCCATTGCGGGCCGGGGAATCACCGGGGGTGGGCCCGCCGACCGGCGCGGTGCTATTCCCGCCCCCGCCGAATCTCTGGTGGCGGAGAATTCGGGACACGGCGGGGGCGGGATTCACGCCAGCCCCCGACGATTCTCCGACCCGGTGCGGGATCGGAGAATCGTGCCCCATATTAGTTCTAATTTTTTGTTATCAAACAGATCTTTCGGACGTGAAAGGTGATTCGCACAGAAACTGAGAGAATAGGAGCAGGGTGAGGCCATTCGGCCTTTTGAGCCTGCTCCGCCATTCATTACGATCATGGCTGATTATCCAACTCAGTAACTTGTTTCCATTTCCCCTCCATATCCTGTGATCCCTTTAGCCTCAAGAGCTAAATCTAACTCCTTGAAAACGTTCAATGTTTTGGCTTCAACTGCTTTCTGTGGCAGTAGATTCCACTGGCTCAGCACTCTCTGGGTGAAGAAATTTCTCCTCATCTCAGTTCTAATGGTCTACCCCACAACCTATTCTCTACACTGATCAGATTTTCCTCAGTACAGTATAATTCCTCTGTGCTATCATTCAAGCTTCTGCTCATTGTTTTTGAGACTCTTCACACTGATTTAAAGAATTTCGACTTTTTCATACCATTCTAGGTTCCTGTTCTTCACCTCTTGCTGTATCTCCTTCGAATTTAATGGTTTCCAAATGCCCAACCATTTTCTTCAACTCTGTAGTCTCTGTTGGCAGCGGCAGGTGCATTGCAAAGGGACAGGGCCTAAAGGGGGGCATGAAGTGGTCGAGGCCTTTGGCGACCCATAGTGGAGTGTCTCTCACTTTAGGGGGTGGGCCTGATCCCTTTCAGGATGCGGTGGATGGATAGGGTTACACTGATATCTTTGTGGATTGGGGGTTGGGGAGTGCCCAAACATTTTGTGGTGAGGAGAAGATGCCCCTTTGTGGTCATTGGCTGTGGATGTTCCCCCTGCTGGGGGTGGGGGAGGGTCGCAATGTCCTTGGGGCTGTGGTGGAAGGGGGCCTGTCATTTAACTTTGGGATTGGGTTGTCATTTAAAAAGGCTCCCCGATCTCTGAGGAGCTGGACCTGCTGCCGTGTTTAGGCCTTGCCCCTCTCAGTCCTGGTGCAAAATATGGCCTTATCCAAAAACACTTCTTTTTAAAAAATTTAAAGTACCCAATTTGGGGTTTTTCCAATTAAGGGGCAATTTAACGTGGCCAATTCACTAACCCTGTACATCTTTTTGGATTGTGAGGGTGAGACCCACGCAGACACGGGGAGAATGTACAAACTCCATGCAGACAGTGCCCTGGGGCCGGAATCGAACCGGGTCTTCGGCGCCGTGAGGCAGTAGTGCCGCTCTTCCCCCCCCCCCCAAAAAAAATGACCAAGTGTGGTTAGATCACAATCAGATTCACGTTGGGACAGCCATGAGATTAGCACCAATTTCCAGGCTCGAAATGACACTTTGTAATTTTCTGGGATAATTGCATCCAATATGTTTGGTGTTGTGTCTGGTCCTTTGTACTTCACAAAGGATATCACCAAACACTTCGACTTATCCAAACCAGAATCTTTTATTGAGTCTTGTGTGGTAAAATAGCAATCTGATACAGAGCACATTATCATGGAGTTTGCTATCTACGCCTCTGGAACTTGCACCTTGCACTGGCCATTCACATGTATATCTTATTACCCTCTCAATCTTCTTCTGAAGATGGCCAGATGTGTCTCCCTTTATACTGGAGTCACAGGTCACATGACCTTAGCCTGGAGACCGTATGGTGTGCCTGTACCACCACCTGCTGGTTGGAGGTCGCACACCTTCCAACTATGATATAGCCCATAAGTATATTACCACATTTGGATTTCCAAATATATATATACTTGAGAATTCTGGAACATTCCCTGCCTCTCTGACACCCTTATGTAGTTTAGTCACGTTTTGTCTTTTACCTTTCAGTGTTTTTCTGGGGATTTTCTGTGCCTCTTCTGTAACCTTTGTGTGCTCCACAGCATCAAGGTTAGAGTATTCATCAAAGATTGTTAATACTTTTTAAGCTGGTTAAGGATTCATCAATGCCTTGCATTAGGATTACTTCACCAGCATGTTCACCAAGCCAGTATAAAAAGGTATTAAACTGGACTTTGTTTGACTTTCCATTTAGGCCTGACGCACTTGTTCAATTCTGGTCGCCACACTACCAGAAGGATGTGGAGGCTTTAGAGAGGGTGCAGAAGAGATTTACCAGAATGTTGCCTGGTATGGAGGGCACTAGCTGTGAGCAGAGGTTCAATAAACCTGGTTTGTTCTCACTGGAACAAAGGAGGTTAAGGGACGACCTGATAGAGGTCTACAAAATTATGAGGGGCACAGACAGTGTGGATAATGTTGCTCTTTTTAACTGGATACTGATATGACAGTTATTAATGATGATATTGCTTTTCAGAGTTGCCAGGTATCAAATGATACCACCACAAAAGTTTTACCGGATATCGATCAAAGACCACACAACCAGTTAGTTAGTTCAAGTTCAATGATAGTTTATTTACACACAAGAATTACTTCGACATGCAACATAAAACACTACAAGCTAAATTACACCTAACACTACAACAACCTGTACTTAACTTCAGGCACCTGGCTTTATGCAGAGGAACAAGGCCTTCATCCGGATCTTGCGTGACTGGGTCTGGAGAAGTGACTTTGTCTCTGCTGGGCTCATCCGTCTGGTAGTGATCGTTGGTCTTGAACTTGTCTTCTGGTCGTGATGCTACACTTGGTTTTAGGCGTAGGTCAGGGCCAAGAGAGACCAAGCGCAGGGCCAAGAAAGACTGAACAGATGGCAGTGTCTCTCTTTATCCTTCTGGGGTTTCGCACTCTTTTGGGCGGTCCTTAGCTTTGGACCCAATAATTCGGCAGGCTTCGATTAATGCCTTTGATTTTGGCCAATAAAGGGGCGGGTGCCTTGATGGCAGGGCATGTCCTGAGTGGTCATTGACCATGGCTTTTTGGGCTCCCTGAGCAAAGGGAGTGGCACCGATGAATCTGTTTCTGTATCTGTTACCTGAGTACAGGTCTCTTATTCTGGGAAATGGGCCATTAGGATGCAAAGTAGCTGGGGTTTCGATAGCGTCTAATTATCTGAGTTGCCAATATACATAAGCTCTGAGCGTCTGAGTCCTGGGTTGACCATATTCCGCATGGTCCTTTGCAGGTGGTCGTATTTCCCGGGATCCTTTGTAAGTGGCCACCCCTGATGGCTACAATAGTCAGGGACTTTTTCCCAGGGTACAAGGGTCAATTACTAGGGGGCATATGTTTAAGGTGCGAGGGGCAAGGTTTAGAGGAGATGTAAGAGGCAAGTTTTTTTACACAGAGGGTAGTGGGTGCCTGGAACTCGCTGCCAGAGGAGGTGGTGGAAGCAGGGACAATAGTGACGTTTAAAGGGCATCTTGACAAAAACATGAATAGGATCGGAATAGAGGGATATGGACACCTGAAGTGTAGAAGATTTTAGTTTAGACGGGCAGCATGGTTGGCGCAGGCTTGGAGGGCCGAAGGGCCTGTTCCTGTACTGTAGTTTTCTTTGATCTTTGTTCTTTGTGTTCCAATAGTTTAAAAATTCTCCAGGAAGCCTAATTTTCTGTTATGCTTGTTCCTTGGATTAGTCCAAACTAATTTGAAAGAGTGGATTTTTGATCGATGGTCAAACATTTTTAAAGCATAGGTTCACCTTTAAGGAGTTGCTGAGATTCAAGATGGCTCCGCTGTTTATTTGAAAGCAAAGGGTTTGCCAATGCTTTCTAGTTTTGGTGGGCTCCCACTTGCAATCAACCTTGACAAAATTTTAAACAATTGACTGTTTGAATCGTCTGGCTGCAGACTTCTCCATGTCAAGACTATGCATTAAGTCGCGAATGCGTTGAATCCTGGCCTTTACAGCTGATTCTTCAGTTGCAATTCTTTTGAATTAATTAATTCAGAGAGCTGTAAACTAAAGGACGATATTAATGGACTGGTCAGGTGGACAGAAAAGAGGCAAATGGAATTTAACCCAGAGAAATGTGAGGTGATGAATTTGGGAGGTCAAACAATTACACACTAAATGAATTACAGAATGAATAAATTATGGTTCGGGTTCGGGTAAGTTTGGCTACAAGTTGGTCAAGTTTGAGTTCAGGTAGAGATTGACTGGAATTTCCAGAGCTCATTGTTGGCTGTGAATCCTGAATCTGGGAAGGTTAAGAGGTGGCAGAGGGAGGGCCGGTCCCTGGATCCAAGGTCTCATGCTGCTACTGCTGTAAGTCTCTGAGTCAATGCGCAACAACAGGGCGGCACGGTGGCACAGTGGTTAGCACTGCTGCCTCACAGCTCCAGGGACCCGGGTTCAATTCTGGCCTTGGGTGACTGTGTGAGTTTGCACTTTCTCCCCGTGTCTGCGTGGGTTTCCTCCGGGTGCTCCATTTTCCTACCTCAGTCCAAAGATGTGCAGGCTAGGTGGATTGGCCATGCTAAATTGCCCTTAGTGTCCACAAGGTTAGGTGGGGTTACTGGGTTACGGGGATAGGGTGGAGGTGTGGGCTTAAGTGGGGTGTTCTTTCCATGGGTCATTGTAGATTCGATGGGCCAAATGGCCTCTTTCTGCACTGTACATTCTATGTTTCTAACAGCAACAACAGTAACCCTCCTGTAAAGTTCCCTGACTGTAAAAAATCACAGACCTTACAGCACCCTCACACAGCTTTCTCATAAACAGGTATTTCAGGGTCTTTGATCCTCAAGGTTCCCAGGGTCTAAAGCAATATCAATATCCCCCAACACCTTGCTGAGTTTGCTTCCTGAACGCTAATCCCTTGGCTGTGAGGGTCTGAGGATGAGAAACGCAGTATAGTGTTTGTATTCATGTCTGGCAGCTTCATATGGAATTTACGGCACAGAAACAGGCCTTTTGGCCCATTTCATCTATGTTGGTGTGTATGTTGCGCACAAGCCTCCTTCCACCCTTCTTGATCGCACTGTCAGGGTTGGCTTTAGCTACTGTCTTCCTCATCTGTGAATCAAGTTCCATGAATCTATCTTTACTAGAATCATAGAATGGTTACAGCACAGAAGGAGGCCAGTCCGCACAGTGGGTGGGATTTTCTGCATCCCCAAAGGGTGTTTCGCTGATCTTCTGATCCCGCCGCTGTCAACAGGGTTTCCATTCTATGCCCCCCCCCTGCCGCCAGGAAACCCACAGCGGGGGTTCATCATCGGCGGAACCGGGAGCTCCCACCAGCAAGAATGGCTGGAAAATTCCGGACATTGTCTCTGCGTCTGTTCCATGCAACACCTACTCAGCTAGTCCCACTCCTCAACCTTCTCCCTGTCGCTCTGTAACATCTTCTCTTCAGATAATTAGCCAGTTCCTTTTTGAAATTCACAGTTGAATCTGTCTCCACCACACGCTCAAGCAGTGCATTCCAAATCCAAAATACTTGTTGTGTAAAGAAGGTTTTCCTCATGTCACCTCTGGTTTTTTTGTTCATCACCTTAGGGTTCTCAATCTTCTGCCGATGGGAACAATTTCTCCCTATTTATTCTGTCCAGGCACTTCATGATTTTGAACACGTCTAACAAATCTCCTCTCAACCTTCACTTCTCCAAGGATAATCATCTCAGCTCCAGGACATCACTGCAGGAGTTCCTCAGGGTAGTGGCCTAGGACCAATCATCTTCAGCTGCTACATCAATGACCTTCCTTCCATTGGGAGGTCAGAGGTGGAGATGCTCCTGGGGGGGAGATTTGTTAGTGCTCTCTGGGGGGGTTTAAACTAATGCAGCAGGGGCATGGGAACCTGGATTGTAGTTTTAGGGTACGGGAGAATGAGAGTATAGAGGTCAGGAGCACAGATTTGACGTCGCAGGAGGGGGCCAGTGTGCAGGTAGGTGGTTTGAAGTGTGTCTACTTCAATGCCAGGAGTATACGAAATAAGGTTGGGGAACTGGCAGCATGGGTTGGTACCTGGGACTTCGATGTTGTGGCCATTTCGGAGACATGGATAGAGCAGGGACAGGAATGGATGTTGCAGGTTCCGGGGTTTAGGTGTTTTAGTAAGCGCAGAGAAGGAGGCAAAAGAGGGGGAGGTGTGGCGCTGCTAGTCAAGAGCAGTATTACGGTGGCGGAGAGGATACTAGATGGGGACTCATCTTCCGAGGTAGTATGGGCTGAGGTTAGAAACAGGAAAGGAGAGGTCACCCTGTTGGGAGTTTTCTATAGGCCTCCAAATAGTTCTAGGGATGTAGAGGAAAGGATGGCGAGGATGATCCTGGATAAGAGCGAAAGTAACAGGGTAGTTATTATGGGAGACTTTAACTTTCCAAATATTGACTGGAAAAGATATAGTTCGAGTACATTAGATGGGTTGTTTTTTGTACAGTGTGTGCAGGAGGGTTTCCTGACACAATATGTTGACAGGCCAACAAGAGGCGAGGCCACGTTGGATTTGGTTTTGGGTAATGAACCTGGCCAGGTGTTGGATTTGGAGGTAGGAGAGCACTTTGGGGACAGTGACCACAATTCGGTGACGTTTACGCTAGTGATGGAAAGGGATAAGTATACACCGCAGGGCAAGAGTTATAGCTGGGGGAAGGGCAATTATGATGCCATTAGACGTGACTTGGGGGGGATAGGTTGGAGAAGTAGACTGCAAGTGTTGGGCACACTGGATAAGTGGAGCTTGTTCAAGGATCAGCTACTGCGTGTTCTTGATAAGTACGTACCGGTCAGGCAGGGAGGAAGGCGTCGAGCGAGGGAACCGTGGTTTACCAAAGAAGTGGAATCTCTTGTTAAGAGGAAGAAGGAGGCCTATGTGAAGATGAGGTGTGAAGTTTCAGTTGGGGCGATGGATAGTTACAAGGTAGCGAGGAAGGATCTAAAGAGAGAGCTAAGACGAGCAAGGAGGGGACATGAGAAGTATTTGGCAGGTAGGATCAAGGAAAACCCAAAAGCTTTCTATAGGTATGTCAGGAATAAGCGAATGACTAGGGTAAGAGTAGGACCAGTCAAGGACAGGGATGGGAAGTTGTGTGTGGAGTCTGAAGAGATAGGCGAGATACTAAATGAATATTTTTCATCAGTATTCACTCAGGAAAAAGATAATGTTGTGGAGGAGAATGCTGAGACCCAGGCTATTAGAATAGATGGCATTGAGGTACGTAGGGAAGAGGTGTTGGCAATTCTGGACAGGCTGAAAATAGATAGGTCCCCGGGGCCTGATGGGATTTATCCTAGGATTCTCTGGGAGGCCAGGGAAGAGATTGCTGGACCTTTGGCTTTGATTTTTTATGTCATCATTAGCTACAGGAATAGTGCCAGAGGACTGGAGGATAGCAAATGTGGTCCCTTTGTTCAAAAAGGGGAGCAGAGACAACCTCGGCAACTATAGACTGGTGAGCCTCACGTCTGTAGTGGGTAAAGTCTTGGAGGGGATTATAAGAGACAAGATTTATAATCATCTAGATAGGAATAAAATGATCAGGGATAGTCAGCATGGCTTTGTAAAGGGTAGGTCATGCCTCACAAACCTTATCGAGTTCTTTGAGAAGGTGACTGAACAGGTAGACGAGGGTAGACAGTTGATGTGGTGTATATGGATTTCAGTAAAGCGTTTGATAAGGTTCCCCACGGTAGGCTATTGCAGAAAATACGGAGGCTGGGGATTGAGGGTGATTTAGAGATATGGATCAGAAATTGGCTAGCTGAAAGAAGACAGAGGGTGGTGGTTGATGGGAAATGTTCAGAATGGAGTTCAGTTACAAGTGGCGTACCACAAGGATCTGTTCTGGGGCCGTTGCTGTTTGTCATTTTTATCAATGACCTAGAGGAAGGCGCAGAAGGGTGGGTGAGTAAATTTGCAGACGACACTAAAGTCGGTGGTGTTGTCGACAGTGAGGAAGGATGTAGCAGGTGACAGAGGGACATAGATAAGCTGCAGAGCTGGGCTGAGAGGTGGAAAATGGAGTTTAATGTAGAGAAGTGTGAGGTGATTCACTTTGGAAGGAATAACAGGAATGCGGAATATTTGGCTAATGGTAAAGTTCTTGGAAGTGTGGATGAGCAGAGGGATCTAGGTGTCCATGTACATAGATCCCTGAAAGTTGCCACCCAGGTTGATAGGGTGGTGAAGAAGGCCTATGGAGTGTTGGCCTTTATTGGTAGAGGGATTGAGTTCCGGAGTCAGGAGGTCATGTTGCAGCTGTACAAAACTCTGGTACGGCCGCATTTGGAGTATTGCGTACAGTTCTGGTCACCGCATTATAGGAAGGACGTGGAGGCTTTGGAGCGGGTGCAGAGGAGATTTACCAGGATGTTGCCTGGTATGGAGGGAAAATTTTATGAGGAAAGGCTGTTGGACTTGAGGTTGTTTTCGTTGGAGAGAAGAAGGTTAAGAGGAGACTTAATAGAGGCATACAAAATGATCAGGGGGTTGGATAGGGTGGACAGTGAGAGCCTTCTCCCGCGGATGGAAATGGCTAGCATGAGGGGACATAGCTTTAAACTGAGGGGTAATAGATATAGGACAGAGGTCAGAGGTAGGTTCTTTACGCAAAGAGTGGTGAGGCCGTGGAATGCCCTTCCGGCAACAGTAGTGAACTCGCCAACATTGAGGGCATTTAAAAGTTTATTGGATAAGCATATGGATGATAATGGCATAGTGTAGGTTAGATGGCTTTTGTTTTGGTGCAACATCGTGGGCCGAAGGGCCTGTACTGCGCTGTATCGTTCTATGTTCTATGTTCTTTGCTTTCTAATGATTCCACAATGTTCAGCACCGTTCGCGACTCCTTAGACACTGAAGCGAGCATGCCCAAATGCAGCAGGACCTGGACAATATCCAGGCTTGAGCTGAAAATTTGCAAGTAACATTTGTACCACACAAGTGTCAGGCAATGTCGATCTCCAACAAGAGATAATCTAACCAACGCTCCTTGACATTGAATGGCATTACCATTGCTGAATTCCCCACTATCAACATCCTAGGAGTTACCATTTACCAGAAACAGAACTGGACTAGCCATATAAATACTGTGGCTACCAGAGCAGGTCAAAGCCTGGGACTCCTGCACCGAGTAACATACCTCCTGACTCCCCAAAGCCTGTCCACCATCTACAAGGTACAAGTCAGGAGAATGATGGAATACTCTCCACTTGCCTGGATGAGTGCAGCTCCAGCAACATAGAATCATAGAATTTACAGTGCAGAAGGAGGCCATTCGGCCCATCGAGTCTGCACCGGCTCTTGGCAAGAGCACCCCACCCAAGGTCCACACCGCCACCCTATCCCCATAACCCAGTAACCCCACCCAACACTAAGGGCAATTTTGGACACTATGGGCAATTTAGCATGGCCAATCCACCTAACCCACACATCTTTGGACTGTGGGAGGAAACCGGAGCACCCGGAGGAAACCCACGCACACACGGGGAGGATGTGCAGACTCCGCACAGACAGTGACCCAAGCCGGAATCGAACCTGGGACCCTGGAGCTGTGAAGCATTTGTTCTATCCACAATGCTACCGTGCTGCCCCAACAATAAAGAAGCTCGACACCATCCAGGACAAAGCAACGCTAACCCTTCCACAAACATTCAATCCCACCACCACTGCCGTACAGTGGCAGCCCAGTGTACGATCGACAAGGTGCACTGCAAGAACTCATCAAGATTTCTGAGGCAGAACCTTCCAAACCCACGACCGCTACCATCTAGAAGGACAAGAGCAGCAGATATCTGGGAACCCCACCACCTGGAGGTTCCCCTCCATGTCACTCACCATCCTGACTTGGAAATATACCGCTGTTCCTTCACTGTCGCTGAGTCAAAACCCTGGAACTCCCTCCCTAACAGCACAGTGGGTGTACCTACACCTCAGGGGCTGCAGCGGCTTAAGAAGGCAGTTCCCAGCACCTTCTGAAGGGCAACTGGGGATGGACAATAAATGCTGGCCTAACCAGCGACACCTACATCCCATAAATGAATCTATCCACATAACTGAAGCTTCTCATCCTTGGAACTGTTCTTGCAAATCTTTTCTGCACCTGTTTTAAAACATTGACATCCTTGCCATTGAGGCTGAACCAATGTTTTATGAAGGTTCATAACTTCTTGCTTTTGTAATCGGTGCTGCTAATAATAAAAGCCAGGATTCAGTATAATTTATTAACTGCTTTCTCAACAGTTCACAATAAGTCTTGCATCTTCTTCAAATATTGAAATTGTGCCCTGTCCACTCAGGTCTAGGTTATCAATATAAATCACAAAAAGCAGTGGACCTTCTATATACCATCCCCCGGTCGGAAGTAAGTAAAGTTTTCTGTAATTCATATTTTTAATAGGCTCGAATTATAATTTTTTTCTCTTTTCAAATAAACTTAGTGTACCCAATTTAAAAAAAATTCCAATGAAGGGGCAATTTAGCGTGGCCAATCCACCTACCCTGCACATCTTTTTGGTTGTGGGGGTGAGACCCACGCAAACATGGGGAGAACGTGCAAACTCCACACAGACAGTGAGCCAGAGCTGGGATCGAACCCGGGTCCTTGCCGCCTTGCGGAAGCAGTGCTAACCACTGTGTCACCATGCCGCCCATAGCCTCTAATTAAATAACTAAATTGGTGCACAATAAAATTCTAACTGCGCTAAAGGCTAATGATTCAAAATACCACGTGGCTCAAAATAAAATACCTACTGGCAGGAAGCTCCCTGCAAAACCTGCCACAAATGGGGCTGTTTAGCACAGGGCTAAATCGCTGGCTTTGAAAGCAGACCAAGGCAAGCCAGCAGCATGGTTCAATTCCCGTACCAGCCTCCCCGAACAGGCGCCGGAATGTGACGACTAGGGGCTTTTCACAGTAACTTCATTTGAAGCCTACTTGCGACAATAAGCGCTTTTCAAATGACGCTTAGAAAATTTTCCATTAAATCGCGCCCAACATAAAATAAAGGATACAGCTCTGAAGGAAGTGCAGGAGCAGAGAAACCTGGGTGTTTATGTACTTAAGTTATTGAAGCTGGCAGGACAGGTTGAGAATGAGGTTAATAAAATTTACAGTATTCTAGGTTTTATTAATAGGGCAGAGTGTACAAGAGCAGGGAGGTTATGTTGAACTTGTCTAAGACCCGAGTTCAGCCTCAACTGATGGATTGTGTCCAGTTCCGGGAGCCAGACTTTAGGAAAGATGTGAAGGCATTGGAGAGAATTCGGAAAAGATTCAGGAGAATGGTTCCAGGGATGAGAAACTTCAGTTATGAAGAGAGATCGGAGAAGTTAGGACTGTTTTCCTCAGAGAAAAGAAGGCGGAGAGGAGATCTGATAGAGGTGTTCAAAATTGTGAGGTATCCGGCTAGAGTAGATAGGAGGAAAACTGTTCCCACTCATTAAAGGATTGAGAACGAGAGGGCACAGGTTTCAAGTAATTGGCAAAAGAAGAAAAAAATGATACCAAGAAAATCTTCTTCACATCTTGAGAGGTTGGAGTTTGGAATGCACTGCCTGACAGTGTGGTGGAGGCAGGTTCAACTGAGGCATTGAAAGGGAAATTAGATGGTTATTAGACTGAAAAGGAACAATGTGCAAGGTTATGGGGCAGGAGAATGTTGCTAATTCCTTATTCGGAGGGCCAGAACTGACATAATGGGCTGAATGTCCTCTTTTTGTGCTGCAACAATTTTGTATATTCACCCACAATGCTTCCAGGATTCTGACTCTGCAACAGTCAAAGAACAGTAATATAGGACAGGATTCTCTCACCCATGCCGGTTCGGAGAATCGCCGGGCGTGATTCGCACGACGCCGCCTGACGCCGGTCCGCCGATTCTCCGGTGACTGGAGATTCGGCACTATTGGCGGTGGCACGGAGCCGGTCGGGAGCCGCGTAGAGCCCCCGCACCCCCCCCCCCCCCCGACGATTCTCTGCCCAGGATGGGCCGTGGCTGCCCAAAAAATCCTGAGTCCCGCCGACGGCGTTCACATCTGGTCTTACCCGGCAGGACCTCGGTGTCCATCCTGTCAGGGGGGTCTGGTGGAGGGGTAGGGGGGGGGGGGTCCGACCCTGGGTGGGCCTCCTCCATGGCCTGGCCCGCCGATCGGCAGGCCGACCTCTCCTGGTGGGGGCCTCTTTTGCTGCACACCGGCCCCTGTAGCCCTACGCCATGTTGTGTCGGGGCCGGCGCGGAGAAGGACGCTGCTGCGCGTACACGCATTCGCGCCGGTCGCAGTGCGCATGCGCAGACCCGCGGCACCCATTTGACGCCGGTATCGGCAGGTGGAGCTGCGTGGGTCGCTCCAGTGCCATGCTGGCCCCCTGTAGGGCAGAGGATCGCTACACTTAGCGGTCCGATGACGCCGTCGTTAAATTTTCCAGTTTTTACAACGGCATCAACACTCTGCCGTCAGATGGAAGAATCCCGTCCATCGTTCCAGGTCAGAATGAGAGGTGGCTTGGAGAGGAACCTGGTGCTAATGGTGTTCCCATCCATCTGTGTCTGTCTCGGTGGTGGAGTTTGTGGGTTTGAAAATGGTGTAATCTTGAGTTAGTGTGTCACTTGTATAATTGTACAGCTTGACTTGAAGCTAGTGTTTGTGAATTATTACATTTTTTTTAGGATTGCAGTAGACAATAACGAACACCCAGGAGTCATTTCTGGGCAGCAATTCAAGGTATTTGAATGACAAGATAAACAATGAAAGCTGGTCTATAATTGTCTTCTGAATCGTGGAGATTTGCTGACTGCTTGGAAATTATTGTGCTTTTTAATATAGTCAGTGAAATGTGGGGGGGGGTGGAATTAATTCATTTAGTCTTGTTTCATTTGTCTCTTTGGCAGCATTTACTATTTGCTCATGGGATGCAGGTGTTGCTGACAAGGTCATACGATCATAAGACCATTAGACATGGGAGCAGAATTAGGCCACTCGGCCCATCGAGTCTGCTCCACCATTCAATCATGGATGATATTTTTCTCATCCTCGTTCTCCTGCCTTCTCCCCACAACCCCTGATCCCCTTATTAATCATCATTTGTTGCTCCTCTCTAATCGCTCTTTAGAAGGTGGTGGTGAGCCATTTTCTTGAACTATCGCAGTCCATATAATGTAGGTGCATCTTCAGTGCTGTTCGGGGGAGAGATCCAAGATGTGGACCAAGCGATAGCGATATACTTCCAAGTCAGGATGATGAGTGACTTCATTGATTCTTTTATGGGATGTGGGCATCACTGGCAAGGCCAACATTTCCTGCCCATCCTTACTTGCCCTTGAACTGAATGGTTTACCACACCACCTCAGAGGGCAGTTAAGAGTCAACCACATTGCTGCTCCCAATCGAGGGAATTTTTAAATATATCATGATATAATCTCCTTAATAATGGATTCTACCAATTTCCCTATGACAGTGTCAGACTAACTAGCCTCTGGTTTCCTTCTTTCTGTCTCCCTCCTTTCTTGAATAAAGGTGCTGCATTTACTATTTCCCAATTCACTAGCACTCTTCCAGAATCCAATGAATTTTGGAATATTATAACCAATGTCTCTGCAGCCACTCTTTTAAGACCTTATAACGCAGGTCTTCTGGTCGTGAGGAATTGTCATACTTTAGGTCTAATAGTTCTTCCAGTACCTTTCCCTGGCGATGGTGATTGTTTTAAGTTCCTCCCTCCCTTTCACCTCTTTATCTTTGGGAATTTTTCTAAGTCTTCTGCAGAGAAGACTAACACAACAGAGGGACGTGGGATTAGGCAATTGAGTTGGATGATCAGCCGTGATCATAATGAATGGCGGAGCAGGCTCGAAGGGCTGAATGGCCTCCTCCTGCTTCTATTTTCTATGTCTGCGGATTGCTAGGCAAGTGAAAGCACCATTACACCACCACCTCCTCTTCAGACTTGATCTGAGCACATTAGGTTCCAGATGTTCCACACAACAAAATCATGTATGGGCAAGCAGCCTCTGTGAAATGTGTTTGTGGAAAAACGCAACCCAACTCCATTCCCACTTCCCAAAAAATGGTTGATGCTCTGCTCGGCAGCCAGACTTGTGACTTTCGGGTGTCTACCATTTTCACAATGACCGGGAGGTTCTCCAGCTTTGCAAAAGTTGAGACCAAGATATATATTCAACGCCTCCAACATTTCCTAGTTTTCCATTATCAGTTCCCCAGCCTTATGGGCAGGACCATCACTATCTTTACTTACTCTTTCCAATTCAAGTATTTGTAGCAACTCTAACTCTAACTATTTGCAGCAACTCTATTTAGTAGGGACTGGTTTAGCACAGTGGGCTAAATAGCTGGCTTGCATAGCAAAACAATGCCAGCAGCGCGGGTTCTATTCCCGTACCGGCCTCCCGAACAGGCGCCGGAATGTGGCGACTAGGGGCTTTTCACAGTAACTTCATTGAAGTCTACTTGTGACAATAAGTTATTATTATTTGATTTTATGTTACTATCTAACTTTCGCTCATACTCTACTTTAGGACCATAAGACTATAAGAAACAGGAATAGGCCTTTCGGCCCCTCGAACCTGCTTCGCTATTCAATAGGATCATGGCTGATCTGATAGTCCTCACGTCCACTTTCCTGCCCTTTCCCCGTAACGCTTGATTCCCTTACTGATCAAGAATCTATCTATCTCAGCCTTAAATCTACACAAGGACTCTGCCCCCACAGCTCTCTGCGGCAAGGAGGTCCAAAGACTCACAACCCTCTGTGTGATGAAATTACTCCTCACCTGAGTCTTAAATTGGCACCCCTTTATTCTGAGACTATGCCCTCTGTTTCTAGACTGTCCCTTGAGGGGAAACATCCTCTCTGCATTTAACCTGTCAAGCCCCTTAAGAATCCTATATGTTTCTTTCTACTTCTTTATTTTGTTTTAATCATTCGTTGCTGGTTCTTCAAATCTGACCAATCTTCCGACCTATCACCAACCTTTTCAGATTTTTACAGAGTTTCTTTCACTTTTCTTAACTTTCATATTTAGCCATGGCTGCTGAGTCCTTCTCAAAAAGTCTTTGGACAGAGATCTCTGATGGTGGGATCCCTCAGTCCGCCGGCAGCACACTCACGCCCACGGGTTTCCCGACGGCGAGGGGTGTCCACAATGGGAAACCCCATTGGCCGGCTGTGGGAGCGGAAAATCCCGCAGCCAGCGGGGGTGTTCCGTGCTGGAAAATGCGGCTGGCGGACCAAAGAATCCTGCCTTTTCTTTCTCACTTTGATAAATCTTAGCTGCACGTTATCAAATATCTCCCTGAAAGTCTCTACCATATTATCTTTTAACCTAGTTCCCCAGTTCACCTTATCTAGCTCTACCTTCCTACCTTTCCTCAGGCTTAAAACACTCGGCTTAGACTAGGACAAGTGAAAAATGGGCTAGAAATTCTGGCGGACCCAATTTAGAGTAGGTGAGAGGAACAGTAAGTAATTCCTGCACCTGAATGGTGAGGCCCAAGACATAACCAACCTTAAGTTATATTACCATCAATTTAGTGCTTGCAGACAGCAAGGTGAAGCACTGAGACAAAGCGAGATTAAAGGTTGGGTTTTAGGCAATTATGTGAACAAAGGGGGTGATGAATGTTGTGTTGGGTGTTCTGATGTACAAACGATCCAACACGGCTGGAGATGGTGTAACTCAATTTTATTAACTACTCAACTGTAACAGCGCACTGCTAACTTGGGTACATGCATTACCAGCTATTCTGTGGACCCTGTCCTAGCACTACCTGGGTGAGGCACCCAGCACATAGTGAATATCTGAGTGGCAGGCTCTGAGCTCGGTGCTCTGAGCTGGCTGCTGCTGGAATGAGCGGGAACTGTAGTGTCCCCTGTTTTTATAGTGCGTGTGCTCTCACTGGTGATTGGCTGCGATGTTGCGTGTGTGCTGGTTGGTCCTACTGCAATTCCATCAGTGTGTGTGTGATTGCACCATGATATGCTGATCTAAATATCATGACATCCCCCCTTTTCGCAAAGAATATGTGCCTACATGATAATAAGTAAAGAAGTGTAGTGAGTGCATCTAATCATGTGTGTGCAATATTTACAACAATATGTACATGTGTCTATACTATATTCACAGGAAGGTGCCCGGTGCAGAAACTAACTATGTTACACCAAGAACAAAACCAATGTTACTAACAAACAATAACAAAATCTTAAACAGCGCGGCAAAAATCTGAAACAGTATGTCAGAACAAGTCAGTGAGTCCAATATGAAAAGGTTCATAAATTAAGTCTCTCAGGTGGGCGACGAATTCGGGTTGACCGCCTCAAGGGTGGGTCAGGATCCACCGGCTGAGGAACGGGCCGGGCCATGGTCGAGTGAGGAGGATGCAGGGTGTCCGGAAGGTCAACAAAGTCCATTGCAGGGACTACAGGAGGGCATGGTCCCGGTGCAGGATCACATAGCGAGCGCGGAACCAGACGAAGGGCACGCCGATTGCAGCGGCGAATAGAGCTATCAGGCAGACGAACCAGGAACGAGCGGGGAGCTATCTGTCGGAGAACCTCAGCAGTTGCTGACCAGCCGCCCTCCGGAAGGTGTACGCGGACATTATCTCCAGGCGCCAGGGCAGGAAGATCAGTCGCCCGAGCATCATGTGTCGCCTTTTGTTGCTCACGCTGTTGCTGCATCCGCCGAAGTACCGGAGCATGGTCAAGGTCTGGTACGTGAATGGACAGTGCTCCTGAGGGTGCGACCCATAAGCAGCTGGGCCGGCGATAGGCCCGTGGACAGTGGGGCCGAGCGATAGGCCAGCAAGGCGAGGCAGAAGTCAGATCCTGCATCAGCAGCCTTGCAGAGGAGCCTTTTAACGATGTGGACGCCCTTTTCTGCTTTGCCATTTGACTGAGGATGCAGAGGACTGGACGTCACGTGTGTGAAGTTGTATGAGCTGGCGAAGGAAGACCATTCCTGACTCGCAAAGCAGGGGCCATTGTCTGACATCACGGTGAGCGGAATGCCGTGGCGAGCAAAGGTCTCTTTGATGGCCCAGATGACATCCGATGACGTGGTGTCGTGCAGGCATATGACCTCTGGATAGCTGGAAAGGTAGTCGATGATGATGATGTAGTCCCTGCCGAGCGCATGGAACAGGTCCATGCCCACCTTCGACCAGGGGGACGTGACCAACTCATGAGGCTCACAGGGTTGTGCCGGCTGAAACCGCTGACAGGCGGGGCAATTGAGCACAGTGTTAGCAATGTCCTCACTTATTCCCGGCCAGTACACAACCTCTCGGGCCTTCCGCTGGCACTTCTCAACGGCGAGATAGCCTTTGTGCAGTTGTTCTCAGACAAGCCGGTGCATGCTATGTGGGATCACGATGCGGTCCAGCTTCAGGAGGACACCATCAATGACTGCCAAGTCGTCCCGAACGTTGTAAAACTGTGGGCATTGTCCCTTGAGCCACCCGTCTGTCATGTGGCGCATCACACGTTGCAGAAGGGGGTCGGCCGCAGTCTCACGTCGAATGTGGGCCAAGCGTGCATCAGTGGCCGGCAGATTGGCAGATGTGGAGGCTACTTGTGCGTCGACCTGACAAACGAACCCCTCAGGGTCGGATGGCGTGTTGACTGCCCTGGACAGAGCGTCTGCTATGATGAGGTCCTTACCTGGGGTGTAGACAAGTTGAAAGTCGTACCTTCGGAGTCTGAGCAGAATGCGCTGGAGGCGAGGGGTCATATCATTGAGGTCCTTTTGAATGATGCCAACCAGCGGGCGATGGTCAGTCTCCACAGTGAACTGGGGAAGGCCATACACATAGTCGTGGAACTTGTCAACACCAGTCAACAGGCCTAGGCACTCCTTTTCAATCTGCGCATAGCGCTGCTCTGTGGGTGTCATGGCCCGTGACGCATAGGCGACTGGGGCCCATGCTGAGGCGTCATCCCGTTGCAGGAGGACCACCCCAATGCCGGACTGGCTGGCGTCAGTCGAGATTTTCATCTCCCTTGCAGGATTGAAAAACGCCAGTACCGGGGCGGTGGTCAGCTTGACCTTGAGCTCCTCCCATTCACGCTGGTGGGTGGGAAGCCACTGGAATTCAGTTGTCTTTCTGACAAGGTGCCGGAGAGCTGTAGTGTGGGAAGCAAGGTTAGGGATGAACTTCCCCAGGAAGTTGACCATTCCGAGAAAGCGTAGCACCGCCTTCTTGTCTGTGGGCTTCTGCATGGCCGTGATGGCAACCACCTTGTCGGCATCCGGCCGCACACCCAACTGGGAGATGTGGTCCCCCAGGAACTTCAGCTCGGTTTGCCCAAAAGAGCATTTGGCTCGGTTAAGACGCAGACCCTGGTCCCGTATCCGTTTAAAGACGCGCTGGAGGTGACTGATGTGCTCCTGCGGTGTGGTGGACCAAATAATGATGTCGCCTACATAGACGTGCACCCCTTCGATGCCCTCCATCATCTGTTCCATGATGCGTTGGAACACTTCAGAGGCCGATATGATGCCAAATGGCATCCTATTGTAGCAGTATCTGCCAAATGGAGTGTTGAAAGTGCACAGCTTCCTGCTGGACTGATCCAATTGAATCTGCCAGAAGCCCTTTGAGGCATCAAGCTTGGTGAATATTTTTGCCCGAGCCATCTCGCACGTGATCTCCTCACGTTTGGGTATGGGGTAATGTTCCCTCATTATGTTACGATTTAAGTCTTTCGGGTCTATACAGATCCGAAGCTTGCCGGAAGGCTTCTTGACGCACACCATGGAGCTGACCCATGAAGTCGGCTCCGTTACCCGGGAAAGTTACTCCTTGCTCCTGAAGGTCCTGCAGCTGCTGCTTGAGGCGGTTCTTGAAAGGTGCTGTGACCCTGCGAGGTGCGTGAACTACCGGGGTGGCATCCTGTTTAAGCTGGATTTTTTACGTGTAGGGCAGTGTGCCCATGTCCTCGAAAACATCCTGGTTGTGTGTAAGGATTGAGTTGAGCTGCGCCCTAAAGTCTGCATCTGGGAAATCGGACGTGCCTTCTGGAGAGAGTGTATACGCCGAACGAGGTGGAGGATTTTGCACGCCTGTGTGCCTAGCAGAGAGTCCTTTGAGGAGCCCATGATTTTGAATGGTAGTATGGCTTTACGTGAGTTGTGTGTCACTTCGAGCTGGCACGACCCCGTGGCGGGGATGACGTTGCCATTATAGTCAACGAGTTGACAGTTGGATGGCAGAATAGGTGGTTTAACCTTCAGGGTCTGGAATGCTGACCATGCGAGGAGATTGGCGGAGGCACCAGTGTCCAGGCGGAATCTGATCTGGGATCGGTTGACCGTCAGGGTGGCACACCACTCGTCGTTCGGATCCATGCTGTGCACTGACGGTGCTTTCGACTCGGGGACAGCTTGTTCTTGTTGATGACAGCAACGCGGAAGGGCTCCCTGTCCTCAGTGTCACTGGTCTGTGTGATGTCGGGATCGGACTCGGTGAACGTGGGTTGAATTGCCCGATATTTCTGCGAGGCTGGTTAAACGGGTACGAGTTGGCAGGCTGAGCTGCTCGACAGCAGGCAGCATAATGGCCCAACCTGCCACAGCGTAGGCATTGTCGCGCTTTGGCAGGACATTTAAATGGGCGGAGCCACAGTTGCCGCCAGTCGTGACGTCAGTGCGTTCGTTGTGCCACCGCGCATGCACGGTGCGGTATTGCGTAGTGTGTGCGCACCGCGTTCCTCTGCATCAGCGTCCCCTCTTTTGGCGCGTACAAGGCCTCGGATAGCACGCAAAATGGCTGGCCTCCTGCAGGCCACGGTCTGGGAGGTACTCGATCGTCTGGACCCGCTCCGCCTCGTGGGGCCCGTGTCATGCCATTTCGGCTGCCTGGATGTGTGAGTACCGGCTGGTGGCGTTTTCATGGAGGACGCAGGTCTCGACGGCAGTCGCCAGGGTGAGTTGCTTGTCCCGAAGGAGCTGCTGGCGCAGGGTGTCCGACATGACTCCGAAAACTATCTGGTCGCGTATCATGGAGTCAGAGGTGGTCCCATAGCCGCAGGACTGTGTGAGGATGCGGAGGTGTGTTAAATAAGACAGGAAAGGTTCGTCCTTACCCTGCAGGCGCTGCTGGAACAGGTACCTTTCGAAGCTTTCGTTTACTTCAACGCTGAAGTGTTCGTCGAACTTCAGGAGCACCGTCTTGTATTTGGTTTTGGCCTCGCCGTCCGCAAATGTAAGGGAGTTAAAGATGTGGATGGCATGTTGCCCCACCATGGAGAGAAGAAGGGCAATCCCCCTGGTGTCTGATGCATTCTCCCTGTCTGTGGCCTCGAGGAAGAGCTGCTTGAACAGTTTCCAATTGACCCGAGATTGCCAGCGATTCGGAGCGGCGGCTGTAGCCATGTAAAATGGCTAACTCCCGATTAGAATGGCCAAACCCCGATTTAAAATGGCAAACGGAAGAGGCTGATGGGAAAATCAGCCAACAGGACTCAAACAGACAGCTGCAGGTAAAACAGTGTATTCGCCTCTGGGGAAGCCAGACCGAATCGATACCTGCAGCCATCAACATCACAACACCCCAGCCATCTGCATATAAAGTAGCAATCCCGGGAACAATATGCTACAAATTAGTAACACAAAGCCGACCCAGACCTTTTGGCGCCAGCAGGAGCTGACACAAAGAGAGGTAAACGACCACCCCTCGATCAAGGAATCGCTCCAGCATTGGAGAATATCGAACCAAGTGATTGGGACCAAGTCCAATCACTTGGACCCAGGTACAAGGTCCGCCCCGAGAGGCGGGAAGCCCCTGGGGACTATAAGAATAGGGGCCAAGTTCAAATCGACCCTTCTTCCCTTCTTCTCCCGGCCGCACCCTTCGAGACCCTCTACAACAGCCGCAAGGTAACGTAAGTTTTACTCCAACGATCGCTACGAGATAGGCACTCCTGACTATCGACCTGTACCAGCTTTTGAATCCCGCAGGCTCAGAACCCGTTCGAAAGGCCATTCATTTCCCTGACCTGGTGGGCCATTACCAAAGTTAAGTATTGGCCTGTTAGTTGTAGGAAGTAGCTTAGAAGTAGAATTAATGTATAAGTATTAATTGCTGTATATAATAAATGAGCGTTGATTTAACTCTTACTAAACGGTGTGTTGGATTATTAATCATTACTCGGACTTGAACCACGTGGCGGCATCAGAAAGATACCTGGCGACTCAAGAGCAAAGATGACAGAATAAGGGCAATTAAACTAAGGCTAAAATGAGCAACACGGCGGCGGGTTGATGTTCTCTATGGTGCAGGACGGCGTATTGCTGATACGTTGCAGGTAGGTCTCACAGGCGCTGGTTTGCGTCCACTTCTGGTATCATGTCGTGTTGGGTGTTCTGATGTACAAACGATCCAACACGGCTGGAGATGGTGTAACTCAATTTTATTAACTACTCAACTGTAACAGCACACTGCTAACTTGGGTACGTGCATTACCAGCTAATCTGTGGACCCTGTCCTAGTACTACCTGGGTGAGGCACTCAGCATATGGTGAATGTCTGAGTGGCAGGCTCTGAGCTCGGTGCTCTGAGCTGGCTGCTGCTGGAATGAGCGGGAACTGTAGTGTCCCCTGTTTTTATAGTGTGTGTGCTCTCACTGGTGATTGGCTGCGATGTTGTGTGTGTGTTGGTTGGTCCTACTGCATGTCCATCAGTGTGTGTGTGATTGCACCATGATATGCTGATCTAAATATCATGACAATGAACTCGGGCAGGGAAGAAATGGCTGGGGTCTGAGAGGTAGCCAGAGCCATGAGGTGATGGTGATGTGACTGTAAGTTGTGGCCCATTCTCTGGGGGTTCTTTGAGCGTTAATTTTTTTAAATCACCTTGATTTTTTGCGGCCTAATAATTGGTCCCTTTAAGGCCTGATGCTGGCTTCCTCAAAATGGGGGCCTCAAACATGCAAAGAGATTAACATTGCTTCAGGCATGCCCACTGGATGCTCAGTTTTTGTCCTTCACCAATCCGGGAGGAGGTGCACTTTGAGTTTGAAATGAGTGTGATCTCCCTGCCCTCCATATTGGAGGACTGGAAGTCTTAATTTAGCATCTGAAAAATGGTTGCTGCACAACCAATAAACAGACACAGCACAACCAAATGTAAAGGCCACTGTATGGAAAGAAATGCAACAGATGGACGCAGCCCACAGGCTTGATATGTTAATAATAGTTTGTTTTCCTTCTAACAAGGATCAAGCCTTTCTTCTTCCAAAAACAAATACTCAACAGTTTTCTGGGACTCAATTTGTGCTCAATCTCAGACTCAAGCACCACATGCTGTTGTGTTACTCGCTGTCAGATCTCATTCACACAGCTCAGCAGCAATCGGGATGCCATCTGGTGTCTTCCCAGATGCGAATACGGCAGTGTTATCAGCTTCTTTCCCAGCTCCCTTTTTTAGAACCATAGAATAGAACCACAGAATCCCTACATTACAGAAGGAGGCCATTTGGTCCATCGAGTCTGCACCAACCATCTGAAAGAGCATCCTACCTAGACCCACTTGCCGGCCCTATCCCTGTAACCCCACATCTTTGGACACTACGGGGCAATTTTGCGTGGCCAATCCACCTAACTTGCACATCTTTGGATTGTGGGAGGAAACCAGAACACTCGGAGGAAAAAACAGGCAGACACGGGGAGAATGTGCAGATTCCACACAGACAGTCACCAGAGGCCGTAATGGAATTTGGGCCTCTGGCGCTGTGAGGCAGCAGTGCTAACCACTGTGCCACCCTGCCGCCCCGGAATAGCATGAAGAAAACAGAAATATTTGTTCTCTAGCTGAACCTGCGAGCTAAATACTCAGCTCTGGAGATCCTGAGGGAGGAGAATCAATCAACGAGTGATGAGGTGAAGCACTCGGTGATTCCTATACACTCAATATTGCACCTTTACATTTCGATGTTGGGGAGTGAGCTCCACGTGTCAGAAACATCACTGGTTGGGAGATTGCCCATTGCTGGGGTGAGAAATCCAGTGGTCCAGGTTAATTTGAGAAGCCTCGTTTACATTGTGTGGCATTTCTCAATTTGAGCATTGAAGCTGACTTTTTCCTCAAAGGTTAAATGAATGGGGAGGGCGGCATGTGGCACAGTCGTTAGCACTGGGGCTGAGGACCCGGGTTCGAATCCCGGCCCTGGGTCACTGTCCGTGTGGAGTTTGCACATTCTACCCGTGTTTGCGTGGGTTTCACCCCCACAACCCAAAGATGTGCTGGTTAGGTGGATTGGCCACGCTAAATTGCCCCTTAATTGGAAAAGAAAAATAATTGGTTACTCTGAATTAAAAAGAAAAGTTAAATGAATGGGAAACAAGTGAAAAGCCGAGACTGCAAACTCAAATGAACTTTCTTTTACATTTTATCGCTCATTTGAGAGGCTCAGAAGCAGAATAGAGGAAAAGAAGACATGAGAAGCAGAAGGTGAAATGAGAGAAGAAAGCGGAATAAATTGCAATAAAAACAGAAAAATAGCAAGAGGAACAATAGGAGGAGGTACAGCAGAGAACAGACGATAAATACAAAGGCAATAAAGCAGGAGATAGCAGATGAATATGTAGAGGAGGAAAAACAGGGAAAGAACAGCAATGGGCTAGAGACAGAGCAGATTGAGAAATAGTGAAGAACGGGTGAAAAAGCGGAATGTGGAACGATGATAATAATAATCTTTATCAGTGCCACAAGTAGGCTTACATTAACAGTGCAATGGAGTTACTGTGAAAAGCCCCTAGTCGCCACACTCCAGCACCTGTTTGGGTACACTGAGGGAGAATTCAGAATGTCCAATTCACCTAACAGCGCGTCTTTCGGGACATGTGGGAGGAAACCGTAGCACCTGGAGGAAACCCACGCAGACACAGGGAGAACGTGTAAACTCCACACAGATAATGACCCAAGTTGGGAATCGAACCTGGGACCCTGGCGCTGTGAAGCAACAGTGCTATCAGTGAAGAAAAGGTGGGGAACGAGAGGAAAAGCAGAATGAGAAGTAGTGGAGAACATGAGAGAAAGGAGAGTGAGACCAGCAATGAATAAAGAAATGAACAGACCAGGCCTGACTTTTAGAATGATGGCACTTGGCCCCCAAAATTGGGAACTTATGCTAATAGGTACGGAAATAAATATTGAGATGTGATGGCGATCTTATAGGGAAACCTTATAAGATTGGTACACTTCTGGGTAGTTTTGAGGACCATGTTTTAATTAGGATTTGTGACCCCAGTGAGGATATCATAGAATCCCTACAGTGCAGAAGGAGGCCATTGGGCCCATCAATATGTACCGATCCTCCGAAAGAGCACCCCACCCAGACCTACTCCCTACCCCATACCCCATCTAACTTTTGATAGCATGGCCAATCCACCTAATGGGCACATCTTTGGGCTGTGAGAGGAAACCGGAGCACCCGGAGGAAACCCACGCAGACACAGGGGAGAATGTGCAGACTCCACACAGACAGTCACCCGAGGCTGGGATCAAACCCCGGTCCCTGGAGCTGTGTGGTAGCAGTGCTAACCACTGTGCCATCATACTGCCCCGGATTCACCGCAGCTCAGATTTACCAGGATGTTGCCTGGTACGTGAGGAATTCGCAAATCTGAATTTTTAAAAAAAATATTGGCACTAATTTCATTAGAACAGAGAAGCTGCTGGGGTGATTTGATATAGTTATTTAAACTTGTAAGGGGTTGGGACAAAGCAGATAGAAACAAATTGGAAATGCAGCCTTTAGAATAAGGAGACATAGGTCACATATTAAATGTGACACAGAGACACAAAGGTGTGGAGTGTGTTATTCATGACAGAGTCAACAAAATGTTCTGAGTTAAAGAAACAACTGCAGTAACCAGATTTAAAGTGGGACAGCAGCCTTCAAACGTAAATCAAATGGCTGATGCTATTTTAATACAGTCTGGAAATTGAGAGCTAAAGCAAATGTGGGCAATTTGCACAGAAATCAAGATAAAGAAATCTTAAAGTGGTTGATGCAAAATCCTGGACTGAATTATCTGTTAAAAGTAGAGAGGAAGCTTTTAAAAAAAGGGTCAGTTGGAAAGCCTGGTCTGGATTTTGGAATGCAAACCACTAAGGGAAAGCATAACTATGGGAGAAGATTTTAAAGCCTGTTTTCAGAAGTGGAGTTTGGAAACTCTCATGTGAAATTTATCTGGGGGGATTCTGAGGAGACATTCACAAACATTTACTTGACGTTCAAAGTGGAAAGTGTATTTGCTCACAGTCATCTTGTGTGCTTAAAAGGGACTTTGTTTTAATGAGACAATTGTAGATTAAGATGTACTTTGTCATCCAGGTTAATTCTAAGACCTGTGTGTAATTGTTAGCTAAGGGGAGAGTAAAAGTGTATTGTATTGTAACCCAATTTTTTCATGTTTAATAAATGTTAAAAACAATTAGTGGTCCTGTGACTCTGTTCCTCCATGTTTTCTTGAAAAAATATAAAAGTGACGGCCTTCTGAGCCAGGGTTCCATTCTGGGATCTTCCCATCCAGTTATAACATCAACTGGGATCATAACACCATTCTGTTCCAGTCATTTATTCCACATTTCTAAATCAGGCAAAAGGCTTGATTCCGATGTTGTAATTTCAATGCAGTACTATTTAATCCTTCAATTTATTCAGTTCTCAGCACATTGTATTTATATATTTGTGTACATATGTATGTGTGGGCATTTTGGGTGTGCCTGTGTGTATATGTGTACCTGTGTCAACTTAGTTTCTCATCCCTGGAACCAATCACCTCTGCCTTCTTTCCAAGGTGGTGCTGAGCTGCCTCCTTGAACTGGGCAGCACGGTAGCACACGTGGCTAGCACTGTGGCTTCACAGTGCCAGGGTCCCAGGTTTGATTCCCAGCTGGATCACTGTCTGTGACATTCTCCACATGTCTGAGTGGGTTTCCTCCGGGTACTCCAGTTTCCTCCCACAGTCCAAAGTCATGCAGGTTAGGTGGATTGGCCATGCCAAATTGCCCTTAGTGTCCAAAAAAGGTTCAGAGGGGTTATTGGGTTATGGGGATAGGGTGGAAGTGAGGGCTTAAGTGGGTTAGTGCAGACTCGATGGGCCGAATGGCCTCCTTCAGCACTGTATGTTCTATGTATCTATGTCTCTGTGTTGCAGTCCATGTGGTGTAGATACACCCACTGTGCTGTTAGGGAGGAAGTTCCAGGATTTTGACCCAGCAACAGTGAAGGAATGCCAATATATTTCCAAATGAGGATGATGTATGGTTTGGAGGGGAACTTGGAGGTGGTGGTGTTCCCATGAATCGACTGCCCTTGTCCTTCTAGATCATGGGTTTGAAAGGTGCTGTCCAAGGAGACTTGATGAGTTTCTGCAGTGCACCCTGCATATGGTGCACACTGTGGAGGGAATGAATGTTTAGGTTGACATATGGAGTGCTGAACAAATGGGTTCTTTGTCTTCATGTCGAGCCTCTTGAGTGTTGTTGAAGCTGTTCTCATCCAGGAATGTTGAGAGTATTCCATCACATTTCGGACTTGTGCCTTGTAGATAATGAACAAGCTTTGGGAAGTCAGTAGATGAGTTACTCACCACAGGATTCCCAACTCTTGTGCGTGTATATATATGTATGTGCATGCATGTGTGTGTGTGTGTAAGTATGGTTTTGTATATATGTATGTGTGTCTGTGTGGATCTGTATATGTATGTATGTATGTATGTGTGTGTGTGTGTATGTGTGTATGTTTGTGTATATGTATGTGTGTCTGTGTGTATCTGTATGTGTATATGTGTGCGTATGTGTGTGTGTGTGTATACATTTGTTTCATATCCTCAAACACACTTTTCCCCCTTCTGAAGAATTGTGGGGAAGTGCTGGAGGGATCATCAGGCTGATTCAACCACGTCATGCGCACTCCTCCCAAGGCCAATAAGTCCTTGGGTGGTATATAAAGGGCCTGGAAGACCAGGAAACATGGTGGACAGAGTGGCTTAATTAGGTGGGAGCCGAAATCTCAGTTTCCTGGTGTCAGATTGATTAAGTGAATGGCGTGTTTGCAGTGGAGCAGCCAGTATACAGCCTGGTGGCCGTAACCTACTTACCATTCAGTTGCATACCATGAATACTTACTATTTGGAAAGTACACCAGATTAGCTCCCACCTTCAAGATGAAGTTATGGCATGTGGGAATTTTGTGCATCTTGTTTCCCGATAGCTTACAGGTGGTGTGCACCAGAAGAATTTGTACAATCTTAGTATCGGAGGCAAGGATTTGCCTTTGTCTAAGTTAACGGCACAGGGGACATAACCAGTGGAAAATGGATGGTCCAGCAGCGACAAGGACGAGGGTTGGAGATGGGGTTGGAGATTGTGGTGCTCAGCTCCTCCAGCGGTGCAGCAGTTGGGCTGGCAAGAGGGTGGGTCTGATCCTAAGCTCCAGCACAGTAAGGCATTGCCACATTGGGGTCAGGTGGGGAGGAGATATTTGAAGGGAACCAGTCTCCGGCCTATTATTGGGTGGAGTCCATCATTGTAATAGTCTCATTCTGTGCATACAAGGGAGGCAGCCGCACCACACATGAGAGATCAACAGTCAAGGAAGTGACCTTGCATTTAAAGCAGGTGAGGTCCAGCTACAAGGGGAGCAGGTCAATCTTCTCATGAGCAGGATAAAGGGGAATTGAAGGCAGCTGGAGGATGATGGAGGGAAGCCCAAGGATGATGGTAGGATGATCGAGAGTAAGGGTGGAAGGATTGAGGGTGAGAGGTGAAAAGCTGAGGGTTAATGGCTCTGGGTCAAAGGTGATGATTGAGGAAGATGCAGGTTAATGTCAGGAGATTGGAATGGTGACAGACGGAGAGTGGAGGTGGAGAGGCTCCTGCTGCAGAGTGTTATAAACAGCAAAGAGATTAAATGACAGTATTCCCTTTTTTCCATCTCTCGACTGACTCTCAAGTACAGCCGAAAGACACATTTTCTCATAAATTAAATTAAATATAAATGTTTATTTCTCAACACTCAAATATATTCGCAACAGCACCCATTCACACAGACAGCGTCAGACAAGAAAAGGTGATTGCAAAAGTGGTAGCGTGCACTTAGGTTTTTTTACCGAGTCCTAATCTTCACTGTTCCAAATGAGTCTCTCAGACTTCCAGTGGCGGTCATGAGGGAGTGGGTCGCACATTTGGTGGCTCCCGCTCGTGACGGACCTTTTGGACCGTTTCCCCCCGACTTTTTTTCAGAATTTTGCTGAGGGGCCAGTGGTGGATGAGACTGTGAGGAGGAATCCCACTCAGTATATGGAGACACGGTACAGAAGTGCATGTAAGGGAAGGAAGAACCGAATCGAGCAGACATGTGAGGATTCTGCAGCAAAGGAAAGCACGGCGGATCTGCAGAGTACTGGCTCGGCGGCCCAGTGGACACCGGACCAGCTGGTGGAGTTTATTCGGGAGGGCTTTGACAAGCAAAAAAAGGAATGTCTTGGCCCGATCAAGGAGTCGATAACTCGGGTGGATCAGAGGCTGGAAGCCCAAGATCGGGCGGTCCAGCAGGTGGAGGAAATGGTGGCTAAGCATGAGGAAAACCTAACTGCGCTGGAGGCGCAGGTGGTGCTGATGAAAGAGCAACAGAAAAGGCTGCAAGACAAGGTGGAGGACGTCGAGAATAGGTCCCGCCGGCAGAACCTGCGGATCGTTGGCCTCTCTGAGGGATGTGAGGGAGCGGATGCAAGGGCTTATGTGGCGAATATGCTCAAGACTTTAATGGGCGAGGGGTCATTTTCTAGACTCCTGGAAGTGGACAGAGCGCACAGAACGCTTGTGAGGTTGCTGCGGGCGAATGAGCCACCGAGGGCAATTGTGGTACGAATGCACAGATTCCTGGATAAGGAGCAGATTTTGCATTGGGCCAAGCAGACACGGAGCTGTAAGTGGGAGAATAACATTCTGCGCATCTACCAAGATCTGGGTGTAGGCCTGGCCAAGAGAAGAGCGGGATTCAACCGAGTGAAATCGACCCTTTTCAAGAGGAAGGTGAAGTTTGGTCTACTTTATCCAGCTCGTTTATGGGTCACCTATGAAGAGTGGCAATGTTACTTCGAGTCGCCGGATGAAGCAATGGACTTTGTGAAAAGCAAAGGTCCAGATAGAGACTGAGGTGGCTGATCCTTGTTGTGAGAATTCTGCTAAAATTGTTCTTACTTTTGCACTACATGAGAAATGCCTTCTGTAACGTTTTCTTTTTGGGCTGTTGCTAAGTTTTGTGAGTAACTTTATACTGGTGGGGGACAGGTGGGTGAATCTTTGCTGTTTTTTCTTTGGGTGTGTTTTGGGTGGAAACGTGCCTTTCGAATGTCCTAGCGGGGGGAGGGGGAGGGAACAATAGGAGGTAAGATATCTGGCACCATGGGAGGGGAGTCACCAAGCCAGCTGAGCGGGTTGGCTCACGGAAGCACAGTGGGGGGTGAGCAGATGTTTTGTTTGTTGAAGGGGGTTCCGTTTATTGTGCTGTTATGGGGGGGGGGGGGTGGAATTGCTCTCTGACAGGGGAGGGGCGGTTCTTGGAGATAAATGGGAGGTCGGGGACGGAGGCTACCTGTGGGCGGGCCGGAGGGAGCGCGGGGCAAGAGCTGGAGGCTGGCCTAGGAAGGGGGATGGTTGATCGGCAGCCGGGGGTGGGGGGGGTTGAGAAGCCTCCCGACCAGGCTGATCACGTGGAATGTCAGAGGGCTAAATGGGCCGGTTAAGAGGGCTCGCGTGTTCGCACATCTGTGGGGATTGAAGGCGGACATGGTAATTCTGCAGGAGACACACCCAAGGGTAATTGATCAGACCAGACTGAGGAAGGGATGGGTCGGGCAGGTATTTCACTCGGGGCTGGACTCTAAGACTAGAGGGTTCACGATCCTGATTAATAAGCGAGTGTCATTTGAGGCGGGGAGAATAGTTGCAGATAGGAGGGGGGGGTAGATATATCATGGTTAGCGGGAAGCTAGAAGGGTGGCCGGTGGTGCTTGTGAATGTTTACGCACCAAACTGGGATGATGTGGAGTTCGTAAGACGGATGTTCGGGAACATCCCGTATCTGGATTCACACAAGCTGATCATGGGCGGGGAGGGGGACATCAATACGGTCTTTGACCCAAGGCTGGACTGGTCGAGTTCAAGGACAGGCAGGGTTCCGGCAATGGCGAAGGAACAAAAGGGGTTCATGGAGCAGATGGGCGGGGCAGACCATGGAGGTTTGGACGGCCAAGAGCGAAGGAGTTCTCCTTCTTCTCACATGTACATAAAGTATACTCCCGGATCAACTTTTTTATTTTGAACAGGGCTTTAGTGGCGGGGGCGGTTGACACCGAGTATTCGGCGATTGCTGTGTCGGACCATGCTCCACATTGGGTGGACCTATAGGTGAGCAAGGAGGCTGGTCAGCACCCGCAATGGAGATTGGATGTGGGACTGTTAGCCGACGAGGGGGTGTGCGGGCGGGTGAGGGAATCCATCCAGATCTACCTGGAGATTAACGATACGGGAGAGGTCTCAGCAGCGATGGTTTGGGACGCACTGAAGGCAGTGGTCAGAGGGGAGCTGATTTTGATTCAGGCCCATAGGGAGAAGGAAGAGAGGGCAGAGGCAGATAGGTTGGTCGGGGAAATACTGCAGGTAGACAGGAGGTATGCGGAGGCCCCGGAGGTAGGATTACTGAGGGAACGACAGAGGCTACAGGTGGAATTTGGCTTGTTATCTACGGGGAAGGTGGTGGAGCAGTTGAGGAAGGTGAGGGGGGTGATATATGAGTATAGAGAGAAGGCTAAGTAGAATGCTCGCACACCAGCTCAGGGAAAGGGAGGCAGCTAGGGAGCTAGGGTGAGTGAAGGACAGAGAAGGGAACACAATCTTGGACCCATCAGGGGTTAACGGGGTGTTTAAGAAGTTCTACAGCAGGCTATATGAGTCGGAACCCCCAGCAGGAGTGGAAGGAATTAAGCAATTTCTGAGAGGGTTGGAGTTCCCGAAGGTGGACAAAGAGTTGGTAGAAGGGCTGGGAGCCCAGATAGGGATTGAAGAAGTAGCAGATGGACTGGAGGCCATGCAGTCGGGCAAGACCCCGGGACCAGATGGTTACCCAGTGGAATTTTATAAAACGTTCTCTGAGATGCTGGGCCCATTGTTGGTGAGGATGTTTAACGAGGCAAGGGAGCGCGGTGTTCTTCCGCCGACAATGTCACAGGCCTCCATCTCACTGATCCTGAAGTGAGAGAAGGACCCTGAGCTAAGCGGGTCTTACAGACCGATCTCCCTGTTGAATGTTGATGCCAAACTGTTAGCGAAAATCTTGTCCTCAAGAATCAAAGACTGTGTCCCGGGGGTGATAGGAGAAGACCAGACGGGGTTTGTTAAGCATAGGTAGCCAATGGCCAACATTAGAAGGCTCTTGAATGTAATCATGATGCCCCCAGAGGGAAAGGAGATGGAGGTAGTGGTTGCAATGGGTGCGGAGAATGCCTTTGACCGGGTGGAATGGAACTCTCTGTGGGAGTGTTGGGGTGGTTCGGGTTTGGTCGGGGTTTCATCGACTGGGTCAGGCTGCTGTACCAAGCACCAGAGGCGAATGTTCGAAAGAACCGGCTGACGAACTGGGCTATGTTAGACTGCACCTGGGCGTAAGCAGGGCTGCCCCTTCTCTCCGTTGCTGTTCGCTCTGGCCATTGAGCCACTGGCTATGGCGTCAAGAGCTTCCAGGCGCTGGTCCGGGGTGGGATGTAACTCAGGGTCTCGCTATACGCCGACGACCTGCTCCTGTATGTTTCCGACACGTTCGAGGGGATGGGAGAGATCATGAGGATTTTAGGGGAATTTGGACATTTTTCAGGGTACAAATTGAACATGGGGAAAAGCGAGATGTTTGCGATCCAGGCAAGGGGGAGGAGGGGAGAGTGGAGAGCTGCCGTTCAGAGTGGTGGGAGGAAGCTTCCGTTATTTAGGGATCCAGGTGGCACGAGACATAAACTAAACTTGACCCGGTTAGTGGAACAAATGAAAGAGGACTTCCGAAGGTGGGATATGCTCCCGTTATCACTGGCGGGGAAGGTACAGACAGTGAAAAAGACGGTCCTCCCAAGATTCCTGTTTGTTTTTCAGTGCCTCCCCATCTTTAACGCAAAGGCCTTTTACAAGCAGGTAAATAAGGTGACCTCCGGTTTTGTGTGGGTGGGTAAAACCCACGAGTGAAGAAGGTGATGCTGGAGTGTGGCCGGAGGGAGGGCAGGCTGGCGCTGCCGAACTTTAGCAACTATTCCTGGGCGGCAAATATAGCCATGGTTAGGAAGTGCGTAGTGGGGGAAGGGTCAGTGTGGGAGTGAGTAGAGGCAGCATCTTGTAAGGACACGGGTTTAGGGGCATTGATTATGGCACCTCTGCTGTTCTCGCTGGCCCGGTACTCCACAAGCACGGTGGTAGTGGCGGCCCTGAGAGTCTGGGGGCAGTGGAGGAAACGTGAGAGCGGAGGCAGCATTGGTTTGGTCTCCAATCTGTAGCAACCATCGGTTTGCCCCAGGGAGACTAGATAGAATCATAGAATCATAGAATTTACAGTGCAGAAGGAGGCCATTTGGCCCATCGAGTCTGCACCAGCTCCTGGAATGAGCACCCCACCCAAGCCCACACCTCTACCCCATCCCCACAACCCAGCAACCTCACCCAACACTAAGGGCAATTTTGGACATTAAGGGCAATTTAGCATGGCCAATCCAATCGGAGCACCCGGAGGAAACCCACGCACACACGGGGAGAACGTGCAGAATCTGCACAGGCAGTGACCCAAGCCGGGAATCGAACCCGAGACCCTGGAGCTGTGAAGGAATTGTGCTAAGCACTATGCTATCGTGCTGCCCCTGGAGGGTTTCCGAGATGGCAGAGAGCAGGGATCGGGAAGATGGGAGATTTGTTTGTAGATGGGAGCTTCCCCGGTTTGAGGGAGTTAGAGGAGAAGTTTGAGTGACGGGAGGGAATGGGTTTAGATATCTGCAGATTTGGGACTTTTTGCGAAGGCAGGTTCCAACCTTCCCGCTCCTACCGCCACGTGGGATACAAGATAGGGTAATTTCTCAAGTATGGGTGGGAGAGGGGAAGGTCTCAGGTATCTATAAAGAACTCATGGAGTCAGAGGAATCGCAGACAGGGGAGCTAAAGCACAAATGGGAGGTGGAGTTAGGGGGAGAGATAGAGGTAGGTCTCTGGGCGGATGCGTGAAGCAGGGTCAACATGTCCACATCAGCGCCAGGCTCAGCCTGATACAATTTAAGGTCATTCACCGGGCGCACATGACAGTGGCCCAGATGAACAAGTTTTTTGGGATAGAAGACAGGTTTGCAAGGTGCGCGGGAGGGCCAGTGAACTATGTCCACATGTTTTGGGCATGTCCGAAGCTTAGGGGATTCTGGCAGGAGTTTGCAGACGTCATGTCCACGGTGTTAAAAACAAGGGTGGAACCGAGTCCAGAAGTGGCGATTTAGGGAATGTCAGAGGACCCGGGATTCCAGGGGGCGACAGAGGCTGACATCTTGGCCTTTGTCTCCTTGGTAGCCCGGAGACGGATTCTGTTAGCATGGAGGAACTCGAAGCCCCCGAAGTCAGAGACCTGGGTCAACAACATGGCTGGGTTTCTCAGTCTTGAGAAAATCAAGTTCGCCCTAAGAGGGTCAATGCTAGGGTTCGTCCGGAGGTGGCAGCCTCTTGTCGACTAACTCAGAGAAAATTAACTGTCAGCAGAAGGGGAGGGGGGATTGGGGAAGGGATGGGGGGGGGATTGGGGAAGGGATGGGGGGGGGGTGAGGGGGGAAGGGGTGGGGGGTGAGGGGGGAAGGGGTGGGGGAGTGAGGGGGGGAAGGGGTGGGGGGGTGAGGGGAAGGGGTGGGGGGGTGAGGGGGGAAGGGGTGGGGGGGGTGAGGGGGGAAGGGGTGGGGGGGGTGAGGGGGGAAGGGGTGGGGGGGTGAGGGGGGGAAGGGATGGGGGGGTGAGGGGGGAAGGGGTGGGGGGGTGAGGGGGGAAGGGGTGGGGGGTGAGGGGGAAGGGGTGGGAGGGTGAGGGGGGAAGGGGTGGGATGAGGGGGGAAGGGGTGGGGGGTGTAAGGGATGGGGGGGGTGAGAGGGAAGGGATGGGGGGGTGAGGGGGGAAGGGATGGGGGGGTGAGAGGGGGAAGGGATGGGGGGGTGAGGGGGGAAGTAGTGGGAGGAAGGGGTGGGGGGTTAGTCTAGATTACTGTTTTAGGAAGGTGGGTCCTGTGAGGGAGGTAGAGGACCGTTGCACTATGTTTATAGTTGTCTGTATATGGTTTACTGTTACTGTTATAAAATCACAAATACCTTCATAAAATATTTTACAAAAAAGAATAAATGAGTCTGTCCCGATGGAAGGGTGGAAGGTGGCAGACCCGATGATTCCCTTTTGCTTCACTGAAGAAATAGAGGTTGGAAGTTTCTGGTAATGGAGTCACAGTGACGTATTGCTTGCAGCAGCAGAATTCTAGCTTCACTCTCGTCAAGATTCAGTTGTAATGCAAATTTGGTTTGGTTCTCCAAAACGCTATGTAAAAGGCTAGCACAAATGCGCTTTCTGCTGGTGCATTTCAGGCAGGGTCCTTCATTTGCTGGGTGAGATCTGTTCCCTCCGACTAACTGAGGCTTCTCTCAAATGCATGTTAATAACTGTTCTTTACCACAACCTGGTTTCTGTCGGGTGACCAGAGTATCTGTTTCCGCATTGTCCACACAAATGATCCCTGAAGACTTGAGCATAGGGTTTGAGTTGCAGCCACTTGCATCTCCTTATGAAAGAGTTTCTCTTTACTACTCTCTGTGAAATCCCATTCTTCAGCTGAGAAGTCTGCAGAGCCATTGTGAATGAGCTCCTCTGCAGAGCCATTGTGAATTAGCTCCTCTGCAGAGCCATTGTGAATTAGCTCCTCTGCAGAGCCATTGTGAATTAACTCCTCTGCAGAGCCATTGTGAATTAGCTCCTCTGCAGAGCCATTGTGAATTAGCTCCTCTGCAGGGCCATTGTGAATTAGCTCCTCTGCAGAGCCATTGTGAATTAGCTCCTCTGCAGAGGCCATTGTGAATTAGCTCCTCTGCAGGGCCATTGTGAATTAGCTCCTCTGCAGAGCCATTGTGAATTAGCTCCTCTGCAGGGCCATTGTGAATGAGCTCCTGCAAGTATTTGTACCAAGGTAGCCGTTAAATCTTGTCATAACCACCTGGGCTAGTGGACGGTCGATTCTGACCCCACTTGACCAGGGCCCCAACACAATTGAAATTAGACAATATTTTAAAATATCTGAGGACCTTGGCTGAGCCACACAAATTGCAATCACCAGGTTTGTAAATTAACACAAAGAACCTTTTATTATTTAACAGTAAAGAAATGAAACTGACCAAAATGTAGCTGCTTACCTGATACCCCTCTCCCAACACCCCGCTTTCCAACTCACCTCACACACACACACACACACACAGTGGTGGAGAGGGAAAAAATTATGTTAAAGTAGAAAGGATAAAAGATCTCTGATGCATTATGATGTTTTTTTGTTAAAGTCTTTCGGGGAGTTCAAGTTTTCGTTTGATGCTTCTTACTTCTGAACTTGAGAGGGTTTTCTCTGGCAAGGCTGGCTACTTTCTTTGTAGATTCAATCTTTTCAACTATAGTAAAGATGTGCCACACACTCACTGGTTTTAGAACAATAAAGCTGTTTCTTACTTCAGCAGAGAGAGAGAGATTATTCCTAATCCCTTTGAGGTCTAAACACTTCATACTAGCTCTCTCAGAAGCATCCTGCAGGAACGAATCACTAACTATTGTCAGGCAGAACACTGCCCCTGGTCAACCCATAGGTTGCTAGCCAGCCAACTGAACCAACTTCCTCCAAAGCTGGTCCTTAAGATTCACTCGGTGCCAATAAGTCTGTTTTCTCTTCTCCAAAATACAAATCCTGGAACACACTGTCCTGACTAGCAGGCTGTCTCGGCTTAAGCCCACATCTCAAAGGTGCATTCCGATTATGAGGCCATGGAACAAAAATAATAAAAGAAAGCCAAAAATGTGGAGGATAGGTAGGGTTATGGGGATAGGATGGAGGCATGGGCCCAGGTTGGGGTGCTCTTTTCAGAGGGTTTATGCAGTCTTGATGGGCCAAATGGCCTACTTCTGCACTGCAGGAATTCTATGGTTCTATGTTTCTAATAGTCAAGTGAATAAAGTCTGTTGTGATATCCATATGTCTTCCCTACCCATACCTCAACATCCAAGCCACCACCCTGTCCTCAATACTTATTCATTGTTCTTTCACCACCACAATGCCTTCTGTTGTGACCCCGACAGCAGTTGGTGAGGAGGCAGACTGCTGAGGGAAATCCCCTGCCGTGTGATCGCACGTGGGACATACACTGCTGCTGCACGCACTCACAATTTACACTGTGATGCTGAAATTTGAATCTGGAATTAAAGGTGTAATGATGACCATGGAACAATTGTTAATTGTCAAAAAAAAACATCCCGTTCACCAATGTCCTTTAGTGAAGGAAATCTGCCGCCTTATCCTGGTCTGGCCTAGATGCAACTCTAGACCCACAGCAATTTGGTTGACTCTAAAATGTGCCTGAAATGATTAAGCAGACCACTCGGCTGAAGGACAATATGTGACTGGCGACAAATGCTGGCCTAGCCAGCGACGCTTACATCCCATGAATGAGTAAAGAAAAAGACTACATACAAGCAGCGCCTGACACGCAAGCAGAAGTGGTGCCGACATCCTGTCCCACTGTCAGGAGCTGCGTTCGTCTTACTAAATCATGGCCCTCAAGTGGATTTAAACCGAAGAGTTCCTGGATCAGAGACAGGGGGTGCGATTCTCCGATAATGAGGCAGAGTGTCAGCGTCGTCGTGAACGCCGTCGCGGCAGCGGGGCACGATAGATTCAGGCCCCGAAAAGGAGAAACGCAGTGGACGTGGCGCCAGAGCGGCGGCGTCATCGCACGACGCCCGGCTGACGCTGCGCCGCGTCACTTAGAGTGCACGATCCGCGCACAGGACCCGAACAATCGAGATGGCTGAGCCCCGCCGTGCCACTCCCAGGTACCGGGACAGTGATCTGGAGACGCTGCTGGACACCGTAGAAGAGCGCAGCGCCATCTTGTGCCCAAGACGTGGGCACCGGCAACCAGTTAGCACTGTGAAGCGCGGCTGCCGTGAGGTGGGCACCGCGGTAAGCGCTGCGGGGCACATCCCCCGGTCTGGAGACCAGTGCCGCAGGAAGCTCCACGACGCGCACGAGGGCTGCCCGGGTAAGTACCGTGAGAGCTCACCCGGGCCACACCCACCCTGCCCCCTCCCCAACCCCCCCATCACGTATCGCGCCCCCCCTTCTGCCCATGCAGGGGGGGTGGGGCTGTTGGGGACACCACGTTGTACCCAACCCACATGGGCAACACCCTCCCCCCCCCTGAGAGCTGCCATGGCGTGATGCCCAGGGTCCCCCCACCCAGTCATGACGTTGCCAACATACCACAACCTTCGTGAGCGTTCAAGAACCAGAGGCGGATCACCTGTCCGCACCCCCTCACCGTCCATGAGCAGAGGGCACTGGACCTCGCCGGGGGAACCGCCACCCGGGAGGTAGCGCCATGCCAGATCGGAGGCACTGGGAACAAGTGAGACTCCCCTGCCTGGCTACACCCCCTCAGTTCGTCACCTCCCCAACCCCCCTCACACTGCACCCCATACCACTGCCCCAAGCGCCCCCCCCCTTTCAGCCCACCTTGTGACATATACCCCCCCACCCCCTAACCCCCCCGACTCTCCACCCCCTCAGAATACCCCCTCCACCCCCTAATCCCTCATCACTGCAACCCCTCACATTGCCCCTCCACCCCAACCCCCCCTGACACTCCAGCCCTCACGATGCCCCCTCCATCCCCTAACCCCCCCTGACAGTCCACCCCCTCACAATGCCCCCTCCACCCCCTAACCCCCCCGATACTCCACCCCCTCACAATGCCCCCTCCACCCCCTAACCCCCCCTGACAGTCCACCCCCTCACAATGCCCCTCCACCCACTAACGCCTGCTGACACTCCACCCCCTCACAATGCCCCTCCATCCCCTACCCCCCGACACTCCACCCCCTCACAATGCCCCTCCACCCCCTAACGCCCCCTGACACTCCACCCCCTCACAATGCCCCTCCACCCCCTAACCTCCCCGACACTGCACCCCCTCACAATGCCCCTCCACCCCTTAACCCCCCTGACACTCCACCCCCTCACAATGTCCCCTCCACCCCCTAACCCCCCTGACAGTCCACCCCCTCACAATGCCCCCTCCACCCCCTAATGCCCCCTGACACTGCACCCCCTCACAATGCCCCCTCCACCCCCTAACCCCCCCGACACTCCACCCCCTCACAATGCCCCCCTCCACCTTCTAACCCCCCCTGACAGTCCACCCCCTCACAATGCCCCCTCCACCCCTAACCCCCCCGACACTCCACCCCCTCACAATGCCCCCTCCACCCCCTAACCCCCCCGACACTCCACCCCCTCACAATGCCCCCTCCACCCCCTAACCCCCCCTGACAGTCCACCCCCTCACAATGCCCCCTCCACCCCCTAACCCCCCCGACACTCCACCCCCTCACAATGCCCCCTCCACCCCCTAACCCCCCCTGACAGTCCACCCCCTCACAATGCCCCCCTCCACCCCCTCACACCTGACTCCGCGTGTCTAACGATACATGCCTCATTGTCCTCCCAGGGCCAGGATCCGATCATCCAGGGATGTCGCGGATAAGCCCCCGCCGTCCAGCTGCAAGCACATCCGCCCCCATGGACGCACGGCAGAAGGGGCAAGGAAGGACTGACAGGAGGACCCTCCTCTGAGGCCGTGGCACTAGAGGGGGACGCACAGAAGACGGACAGACATGACAGGGACGAAGACACAACGGGCATTGAGGACACTGATGGCCGTGAGTCGGACGAGGAGAGGGCTGCGAGCCAGGACAGTGACGGAGAGAGAACAGGGACTGTGGACAGTGATGCACAGGAGGGACAGCCAGACAGTCGACGAACGCACCGGACACGGCACCTAACGTGGGCCGCGGACGAGTAGCGTCGGTTCATAGATCTTCCCAGGAGACACCAGACATGGGGACAGATGAGGACCTCGAGTTTGCGGCACTGCTGTCACCCACAACATCCACCATCGCAGATACACTCAGCTCGGTTGGGCACATAAGTGATGAGACTTTGGGGTCACTGACTGGTGCGCACCACAGAGCCGAACCGGTACAGCAGGTGGAGGTAGGAGCAGCCGAGGGGCTGGACGGTCGGAGGGCAGCCCAGGCCCAGCACCCAGCTGCCGCCCAGACAGTTCCCGGGTTCCTGGACTTACTAGACCCACCCATAGACCCAATGCATTTGGAAACCCAGGGAGTGGACAACGGGATGACGGCCGTCTTCCAGCAACTGCAGACGCAGGTGGAGGAGTCCATCCGCGTCCAGGAGCAGGGAGCGGTGCCAGCCATGGCTGCCACCCAGGCCGACACCGCACTGGTGGCGGCCGCGGTGGAGGCAATGGGGGCAACGGTTTCGGCCATGGGTCAGGTTCTGCAAGGCGTGGGGCTTGATGTGCACGTGTCATCCCTGGCCCAGGACAGGGCTGCCCTCTCACAGGCAGCCATGTCCCAGAGCCAGCTGGGCATTGTCGCCGCGCTCCAGAGCCTGGCCCAGTCTCAGCAGGCCATGGCCCAGTCCCAGCAGGCCATCGCCGAGAGCATCGACGGCCTTGCGCACGTGCTGGATGGCGTCGCAGAATCCCAGCGGGAGGTTGCGCAGTCCCTGGCAGGGATTATCAGGGAACTCCCTGGGAACATTCAGACCTGGTCGATTCCACAGCGAGCCTCCAGGACTGGCAGCGGCAGGTGTCGGTGGTGCCACAGTGCATGTCTCCGCCGTCCCATAGTGAGGTCCGGGGGCCACCGGGCTCCCCGAGGGAGGAGGAGGTTCTGGTGCCCGTCCCGGTGACTCCAGCAAGGGAGGTCCCGAAACACCCGGACTCCCCCTGTTCCATCCCTAGTGCATCTGGTGGGCAGCGGGCAGAGCAGGGTGGCACCACGCCATCAAGCATGCCCGCCGAGCAGCCTGGCCCATCCAAGCCAGGTCGCCCCAGGAAACGCGCGCCGAAGGGGACCAACTTCGCAGGGCAGGAGTCTCAGCAGTTCGCCTCCACTCCTGCTGTACCGTCTGGGGAAACACCAAGACGTAGTGGTAGGGACCGTATGGCCAAGAAGTTAGAACAAGAAGTAGTAAGTTGACACGGGTGCAGGGCACAGCTTAGTTGTAGGGGCTACAGCACTTGTATGTGGATGTCACGATTAAATTCACTGTTAGACCAAACCTAGATGCCTCTGTGCCATGTCCGGTGCCTGAGGGGTCGTGAGGGGGACCGAGTGACGCTGGGGGCGAAGTTCCATACAACGGTGAGGCCGGGTGTGTGTTTCCCCGTGCAGCTCCCCGGCCATATCCCGCCCCCAGGTCGTGTCTGTGCCCCGCCCCCCTGATGCATGATCAATTGCACAAAGACGAAAGTTGAATGCAGCTGAGGCTATATTGCTCTAAGATGTGTGGCTTCCCACATCAGCTGGCAAGATGGCTGCTGCGCGGAGGACACACATATTTATACTCCGCCTACTGGGCGGAGCCAGCAGGCAGGCACTACCTTTGTATCTGTAGTACAGGTCCTACCATACATCACCTAATATAGGTGCAACAGTGGTTTACAACCCCCCCCCCCATCCTCCTCCTCCTCATGTGCAGAGTCATCGCCCTCATCGGGCTCCCCCTCTGCATCCTCCTCCAGGACATCGCCCCTCTGTTGGGCTATGTTGTGCAACACACAGCAGACCATAACTATGCACCCGACCCTGTTGGGGTGGTACTGCAGGGCCCCTCCAGAGCTGTCCAGGCACCAGAACCTCATCTTCAGGAGGCCAAAGCACCTCTCCACATATCCCTGGTCGTTGCATGGCCCTCATTATAGCGGATCTCCGTGTCGGTCTGTGGCCTCCGTATAGGCGTCATCAACCATGACCGCAACGGGTAACCCCTGTCGCCCAGCAACCAGCCCCTCAGCCGGGTGCACCTCGAAAATAGCGGGGATGAACGAATGAGTGAGTATGAAAGCATCATGCACGCTGCCAGGGTACTGGGCACACACGTGCATTATCTTCATGTGATGGTCGCAGACCACCTGAATGTTCATCGAGTAGTTGCCCTTCCTGTTCAGAAAAACGTCCCTGTTATCCGAGGGTGGACGCATGCCGACGTGCCCCCCATCAATCACCCCCGGACCATCGGCATCTCGGCCACGGAGGCGAATCCTGCTGTCCGGTCAGCCTGGTGTGCGCGGTCCTCTGGAAAATTTATGTATCTGTCCACGATGCCATACAGGGCGCGGTGACGGCCCTGATGCACCTGTGCACCGATGCCTGCGAGATTCCAGAGAGGTCCCCGCTCGGCGCCTGGAAGGACCCCGTTGCGAAGAAATTGAGGGCAACCGTGACCTTGACGGTCACCGAGATAGCATGTCCTTCCCCGTTCCACGTGGTGCCAGGTGCGCCATGAGGTGGCATATATGTGCCACAGTCTCCCGACTGCATGCCTTATCCAGAAGCTCCTGGAACGACATGCGGTCCCGGTACACTCGCTGCCGCACGGGGCGCCTCCGGCGCGTTGACATCATAACCTGCTCCTGCTCCTCTCCCTGCACCCCATCAGGATCCGAATCATCGTCCTCCGCATGGCCGACGATGTGGTGGTCATTGTCACCCTTCCTCATGCACCTGTCAGGCGGGAGGGCCTGCGGCATTAGCGGCTGGCACGGGACCTTCTGCAGCCAGTTCCTCAGCTGCAGCCGCTGAGCCGCCTTCATTGGCGGCGCCGAATGGCTACCTGCAGGGCAGCCGCTCCCGCCACGGCGGCAAACATAGCTGGATGCTGCGCAAACATGACGACCTACACGAAGGCGGGGGGGGGGGGGGTTTGGGAAGGAGAGACAACAACATGTTTAGCGATGGCGCTTTGACACCTCGACAGCCAGGGCCCATGGGATATATGGGTGCCCCGGCTGCCTTGTACCGCTGCAGACCCACATGCAACCTTCGCCCTGCCCACAGTATCTGCCCACCACCCGCTTAACCCCGTCCCTCCTCATTGCGGCCCCACTTGCCTCGGCTCATCAGCATCACCTGCACTTGGAAGCGTGTCTTCGCCAGCGTGCTGCCATAGAAGGCCGGCTGGCATGTCACTCCCGCGGGTAACCGTGCCCACCCTCACCCCCCCCAACAGCACGGCGGCATCATTACCTCGCCCTCCTCCTTCCTCCACACTCCACCTTCCTCACCCTCCTCATTCCTCCACCCTCCTCCACCCCCTCCTCCTCCACCCCCTCCTCCTTTCCCCACCCCTCCTCCTTCCTCCACCCCCTCCTTTCTCCAACCCCTCCTCCTTTCCCCACCCCCTCCTCCTTTCCCCCACCCCCTCCTCTGTCTTCCACCCCCTCCTCCTTTCCCCAACCCCCTCCTCCTTCCTCCACCCTCCTCATTCCTCCACCCTCCTCCACCCCCTCCTCCTTCCTCCACCCCTCCTCCTTCCTCCACCCCTCTCCTTCCTCCACCCCTCCTCCTTCCTCCACCCCCCTCCTTTCCCCACCCCCTCCTCCTTTCCCCCACCCCCTCCTCTGTCTTCCACCCCCTCCTCCTTTCCCCAACCCCCTCCTCCTTCCTCCACCCTCCTCATTCCTCCACCCTCCTCCACCCCCTCCTCCTTCCTCCACCCCTCCTCCTTCCTTCACCCCCCTCCTTTCCCCACCCCCTCCTCCTTTCCCCACCCTCTCCTCCTTTCCCCATCCCCTCCTCCTTTCCCCACCCCCTCCTCTGTCTTCCACCCCCTCCTCCGTCCTCCACCCCTCCTCCTTCCTCCCCCTCCTCCTTCCTCCCCCTCCTCCTTCCTCCCCCTCCTCCGTCCTCCACCCCCTCCTCCTTCCACCCCCCCTCCTCCTTCCTCCACGCCCCCCCTTTCCCCACCCTCTCCTCCTTTCCCCACCCCCTCCTTCTTTCCCCACCCCCTCCTTCTTCCTCCTCCTTCCTCCACCCCCTCCTCCTTCCTCCACCTCCTCCTCCACCCCCTCCTCCTTCCTCCACCCCCCCTCCGTCCTCCTCCCCCTCCTCCTTTCCCCATCCCCTCCTCCTTCCTCCACCCCCCTCCTTTCCCCACCCCCTCCCCCTTTCCCCACCCCCTCCTCTGTCTTCCACCCCCTCCTCCGTCCTCCACCCCTCCTCCTTCCTCCCCCTCCTCCTTCCTCCCCCTCCTCCTTCCTCCCCCTCCTCCATCCTCCACCCCCTCCTCCTTCCACCCCCCCTCCTCCTTCCTCCACGCCCCCCCTTTCCCCACCCCCTCCTCCTTTCCCCACCCTCTCCTCCTTTCCCCATCCCCTCCTCCTTTCCCGACCCCCTCCTCCTTTCCCCACCCCCTCCTCCTTTCCCCGCCCCCTCCTCCTTTCCCCACCCCCTCCTCCTGTCCCCACCCCTCCTCCTTCCCCCACCCCGTCCTCCTTACTCCACCCCCTCCTCCTTCCTCCAACCCCTCCTCCTTACTCCACCCCTCCTCCTTCCTCCACCCCTCCTCCTTTCCACCCCCACTGCTCGGTTCCCCACTCCTTCCTCCGGCACTTGCATCTTGCCCCCTCCCCCCCGCCCGGGCATTGTGGCATCCTTCTCCAAGAACCCACCTCCCCCCCCCCCGGGCATTGCGGCATCCTTCTCCAAGAACCGACCTCCCCCCCCCCGGGCATTGCGGCATCCTTCTCCAAGAAACTCCCCCTCCAGGCATTGTGCCATTCTTCTCCAAGAACTCTCCCACCGCACCAGCACGACTGGCTAACAAATTTATTTACCAGGGGTGAACGGCGACGCCGTGACCTGGGATCATGCCGTCAGGACTTCGGCCCATCCAGGCTGCTGAATGTCGGGGGGGCCCGGAGAAGCGGCGTACTTAGTACCCCGGGCGATTCTCCGGCAGGCGCGGCACCGATCTCGATGAAGCCGTTTTCGCCGTTTGGGAGGATGGCGGGCGGCGTCTGATTGGCGCCGCGGGAAAAAATGGCGCGAACGGTGATTCTCCCATACGGCGCGGCATGGGAGAATCCCACCCAGGGGCTCTGCCGACAACACCTGCTGTATCTTTGTGTGAGTGTGTGTGCTTATTTGTGTATGTGTGTGGGTATGTGTTTATTTGTGTATGTGTCTGGGTATGTGTTTATTTGTGTATGTGTGTGGGTATGTGTGTATTTGTGTATGTGTGTGGGTATGTGTATTTGTGTATGTGTGTGGGTATGTGTTTATTTGTGTATGTGTGGGTATGTGTTTATTTGTGTATGTGTGTGGGTGGGTGTTTATTTGTGTATGTGTGTGGGTATGTGTTTATTTGTGTATGTGTGTGGGTATGTGTTTATTTGTGTATGTGTGTGGGTGGGTGTTTATTTCTGTGTGTGTGGGTATGTGTTTATTTGTGTATGTGTGTGGGTATGTGTTTATTTGTGTATGTGTGTGGGTATGTGCATTTGTGTATGTGTGTAGGTATGTGTTTATTGGTGTATGTGTGTGGGTATGTGCGTGGGTATGTGTTTATTTGTGTATGTGTGTGGGTATGTGTTTATTTGTGTATGTGTGTGGGTATGTGTTTATTTGTGTATGTGTGTGGGTATGTGTGTATTTGTGTACGTTTGTGGGTATGTGTTTATTTGTGTATGTGTGTGGGTATGTGCATTTGTGTATGTGTGTGGGTATGTGTTTATTTGTGTGTGTGTGGGTATGTGTTTATTTGTGTATGTGTGTGGGTGGGTGTTTATTTGTGTATGTATGTGGGTATGTGTTTATTTGTGTATGTGTGTGGGTGGGTGTTTATTTGTGTGTGTGTGTGGGTATGTGTTTATTTGTGTATGTGTGTGGGTATGTGTTTATTTGTGTATGTGTGTGGGTATGTGCATTTGTGTATGTGTGTAGGTATGTGTTTATTGGTGTCAGTGTGTGGGTATGTGTTTATTTGTGTATGTGTGTGGGTATGTGTTTATTTGTGTATGTGTGTGGGTATGTGTTTATTTGTGTATGTGTGTGGGTATGTGTGTATTTGTGTATGTTTGTGGGTATGTGTTTATTTGTGTATGTGTGTGGGTATGTGCATTTGTGTATGTGTGTGGGTATGTGTTTATTTGTGTATGTGTGTGGGCATGTGCATTTGTGTATGTGTATGTGTTTATTTGTGTGTGTGTGGATATGTGTGTATTTGTGTATGTGTGTGGGTATGTGTGTATTTGTGTATGTTTGTGGGTATGTGTTTATTTGTGTGTGTGTGGGTATGTGTTTATTTGTGTGTGTGTGGGTATGTGTGTATTTGTGTGTGTGTGGGTATGTGCATTTGTGTATGTGTATGTGTTTATTTGTGTGTGTGTGGATATGTGTGTATTTGTGTATGTGTGTGGGTATGTGTGTATTTGTGTATGTTTGTGGGTATGTGTGTATTTGTGTGTGTGTATGTGTTTATTTGTGTATGTTTGTGGGTATGTGTTTATTTGTGTGTGTGTGGGTATGTGTGTATTTGTGTATGTTTGTGGGTATGTGTTTATATGTGTGTGTGTGGGTATGTGTGTATTTGTGTATGTTTGTGGGTATGTGTTTATTTGTGTGTGTGTGTGGGTATGTGTGTATTTGTGTATGCTTGTGGGTATGTGTTTATTTGTGTGTGTGTGGGTATGTGTGTATTTGTGTATGTTTGTGGGTATGTGTTTATATGTGTGTGTGTGGGTATGTGTGTATTTGTGTATGTTTGTGGGTATGTGTTTATATGTGTGTGTGTGGGTATGTGTGTATTTGTGTATGTTTGTGGGTATGTGTTTATTTGTGTATGTGTGTGGGTATGTGTTTATTTGTGTGTGTGTGTGTATGTGTTTATTTGTGTATGTTTGTGGGTATGTGTTTATTTGTGTGTGTGTGGGTATGTGTGCATTTGTGTATGTTTGTGGGTATGTGTTTATTTGTGTGTGTGTGGGTATGTGTGTATTTGTGTATGTTTGTGGGTATGTGTTTATTTGTGAGTGTGTGGGTATGTGCATTTGTTTGTATGCACCCTCCTCTTTCCCTTATTCTGCATTTTTGAAAATGCTGGTGATTAATGTCTCTCAGTTGCGATGATGATCGACAATCAGTACATTAACTTGCCTGTTTCTCTCCACAGGGGCCGCCTGACCCACTGAGCGCTTCCAGCATTTTCTGCTGTCTGTTGGCTTTGCTCTTGTTGCAAATTGAATTGTAGATTGGAAAAGCTTCAGCAGGTGCTTGAGGCTCAGGCAATCTTTGTTTTACTGCTCATTAACATTCCACACAGCCCTTCTCGTGTATTGTCACATTTAACACAAGTAATTGACAGGCCTCCCTTCAAAGCAATCAAAGGATAAGACGTGTAGTTTTCCATGTCGTTCACTTCTGGCAGAGGCACACTGAATTCACACCTTCCATGTTCAATAATTCATTCCGAGGAAATCTAGCTGTAAGGTCCAAAGAAACTGTTGCTTGCCAATAGGCGGTTAGAAGTAGTTTTCTGAATAAAGGCATATGAACCAACTGTACATCGATTGCCGTTACGAACACAGACAAACAATTCTCGGGGTATCAGTGGGTGCAATAGCTCAAAGCACTTATCCAACATCAACCTGCAGCCTTAACCAGTCCTAACTCTGTAACACTCCCCAGCTGTGCCAATGCCAGCTGTGGTTGTTGGGCGCACTCTTCTTGCGGAGTCAGAATATTATCACTTCAAGCCCCATTCAAATATTTTAGTACCAAGACCTCGGCTGACCGTGCTGTACTGAGGGAGTGCTGTACTGTCAGAGGACCTGTCTTTTGGATGAGGCATTAAAATCAAGTTTGTCCTCGCAGGTAAATATGGCAAAACCCCCATGGCACTATTTTGAAGTGCTGTTTGCCTGGCATATAGTTATCCCTTAAAACAAAACAAACACTGCGCAGCCAGAGTGTCCGCTGTGGCTCAGCTAGCAGCATGCTGGCCTCTGAGGTAAATCATATCCCACTCCAGGGCTTAAACATAAAAACAAAGGCTGGTTCCAGTGCAGTACTGAGAGAGTGTTGCACTGTCAAAGGTGCTTGGCAGGATTCTCTGTTCCTGAGACTAAGTGTTGACACCATGGCTGGATTTGTGGACGATAGCAAGACTGGCGCCGCTCCTGGACCGATTCAGCGACTGTTAAGGGGCTATCACCGACGCCACATGGAACGCAATTGATCCCAATGGGAAACAGCGTGGGATTCACCCGGTTCGCGTTTGACACACATGAGGCTGACAAGCTGTAGCTGCATATATGTGGTAAACCATGTTATTGTCTGATATTCACTGTGCTGTATTGTAAATGCCTGGGCTTGTCCAGGCTGGCTCCGCCTTTGGCTCCTCCCCTCAGGCTTCTGTATAAAAGTGGCAAGTCTCCGCCTCCGGACCCAGTTTGGGTCCAGAGGCAGGAGGCTTGCTGTTTAGTGTATTAAAGCCTCAGTTACGTTTATCACTCGTCGTCAATTATTGATGGTGTGTCAATTTAATACACTAAACTTCTAAAGATGGACTCTTCACTCAAGATGAACTCCTCACTTAAGTCTGATCGCTTGCAACTGGACCCACAAGCAGCTGACGCTACAGAGACTTTTGAACACTGGCTAAGCTGCTTCAAGGCCTACCTCGCATCTTTCAACGAAGACTTCACAGACCTCCAGAGGAAACAGGTCCTCCACACACGGGTGAGCCTAAGAGTCTTTAACCTCATCAGGGACGACCCCTCGTACGCGGAGGCAATAATGCTGCGAAAGGGACATTACATGAAATCCGTTAACCAGGTATATGCTCGGCACCTCCTCGCCACGAGACAGCAAGGCCCTGGGGAATCACTCGCGGAATTCCTCTGTGCCTTGCGCATCCTCTGTCGAAACTGTGACTGCTGGGCAATATCGGCTACCCAGCACGCGGAGCTGCTGATCAGGGATGCATATGTCGCGGGCATACACTCGAATTACATCCGCCAACGATTATTAGAAGGGGGGACACTTGGCCTCCCAGAGACAGTACAACTCTCCAACTCACTGGAGGTGGCCTCCCAGAACATGAGGGCCTACACCTCCGACCGTGCGGCACCATCGTGGGCCTTGTGGGCGCAGCCATCACCAACCCGGGTGCGACGCAAGCCTGCGCCGCGCAGCGGCCCGCCAATGCCGGAGGACCGAAGTGCTACTTCTGCGGCCAGAGTAATCACCCCCGACAACGCTGCCCAGCATGGAACGTGACCTGTAACAGCTGTGGGAAGGAGGAACACTTCGCAAAAGCCTGCCAGGCCCTACCCACCCTAAATCTGCTAGGCCCAGCAGCGCTGCCTGCAGCCTGTCGGGGCCACCCCAGCTGCCGCGCCACCCGCCATGTGTGACCCGTGAGTGCCGCCATCTTTAATTTCGGCCAACACGTGTGACCCACGGGGGCCGCCATCTTGGACGCCATCTTACACCTCACCCGCCACGTGCGACCCACGGGGGCTGCCATCTTGGATGCCACCTTACACCCACCCAACACGTGCGACCAACTGGGGCCGCCATCTTGGATGCCATCTTGCATCTCACCCGCCACGGGCGACTCATGGGGGCCGCCATCTTGGGACCACTCTGTGGCCTCCCGGGAGCCCTGCACACCCGACCGTACGCTGGCCGCCGCCAACTCCGACAGGCCTACGGACCGCCTTCCGACACTCGCCTCCGTCATACTCGAGCAGTCCCGGCCACACAACCTCGCAAAGTCCACGATTACCGTCCGGATCAACGGGCACGAGACGACCTGCCTTTTCGACTCCGGGAGCACAGACAGCTTCATACACCCAGATACGGTAAGGCGCCGCTCCCTCCCCATCCTACCTGCGACCCAAAAAATTTCCCTGGCTTCCAGATCCCACGCAGTGGAAATCCAGGGGTACTGTGTTGCGTCCCTCATTGTGCAAGGCGCAGAGTAAACCAGCTTTAGGCTCTACATCCTCCCCCATCTCTGCGCTGCCCTATTACTGGGACTCAACTTCCAGTGCCATCTCCAGAGCCTTACCCTAAAGTTCAACGGACCCCTGCCCCCCCCACGCCCCCCTCACCATCTGTAGCCTCGCGACCCTTAAGGTCGCCCCACCCTCCCTCTTCGCAAACCTCACCCCGGACTGTAAGCCCGTCGCTACCAGAAGCAGATGCTACAGTGCCCAGGACAGGGCCTTATTCAGGTCAGAGGTCCAGCGACTCCTGCAAGAGGGGATCATTGACGACAGTAACAGCCCCTGGAGAGCCCAAGTGGTGGTCGTCAAGACTGGGTAGAAGCACCGGATGGTCATCAATTATAGCCAGAACATCAACAGGTACACGCCGCTCGATAGAACATAGAACATAGAACATTACAGCGCAGTACAGGCCCTTCGGCCCTCGATGTTGCGCCGACCTGTGAAACCACTCTAAAGCCCATCTACACTATTCCCTTATCGTCCATATGTCTATCCAATGACCATTTGATTACCCTTAGTGTTGGCGAGTCCACTACTGTTGCAGGCAGGGCATTCCACGCCCTTACTACTCTCTGAGTAAAGAACCTACCTCTGACATCTGTCTTATATCTATCTCCCCTCAATTTAAAGCTATGTCCCCTCGTGCTAGACATCACCATCCGAGGAAAAAGGCTCTCACTGTCCACCCTATCCAATCCTCTGATCATCTTGTATGCCTCTATTAAGTCACCTCTGAACCTTCTTCTCTCTAACGAAAACAGCCTCAAGTCCCTCAGCCTCTCCTCATAAGAACTTCCCTCCATACCAGGCAACATTCTGGTAAATCTCCTCTGCACCCTTTCCAATGCTTCCACATCCTTCCTAGAATGCGGCGACCAGAATTGCACGCAATACTCCAAATGCGGCCACACCAGAGTTTTGTATAGCTGCAACATGACCTCATGGCTCCGAAACTCAATCCCTCTACCAATAAAAGCCAACACACCGTACGCCTTCTTAACAACCCTCTCAACCTGGGTGGCAACTTTCAGGGATCTATGTATATGGACACCGAGATCTCTCTGCTCATCCACACTGACAAGAATCTTACAATAAGCCCAGTATTCTGTCTTCCTGTTATTCCTTCCAAAATGAATCACCTCACACTTTTCTGCATTAAACTCCATTTACTACCTCTCAGCCCAGCGCTGCAGCTTATCTATGTCCCTCTGTAACTTGTAACATCCTTCCGCACTGTCCACAACTCCACCGACTTTAGTGTCATCTGCAAATTTACTCACCCATCATTCTACGCCCTCCTCCAGGTCATTTCTAAAAATGACAAACAGCAGTGGCCCCAAAACAGATCCTTGTGGTACACCACCAGTAACTGGACTCCAGTCTGAACATTTCCCATCAACCACCACCCTTTGTCTTCTTTCAGCTAGCCAATTTCTGATCCAACTGCTAAATCACCCTGAATCCCATGCCTCCGTATTTTCTGCAGTCGCCTACCATGGGGAACTTTATCAAATGTTTTACTGAAATCCATATACACCACATCAACTGCTTTACCCTCATCCACCTGTTTGGTCACCTTCTCAAAGAACTCAATAAGGTTTGTGAGGCACAACCTACCCTTCACAAAACCGTGTTGACTATTTCTAATCAATTTATTCCTTTCCAGATGATTATACATCCTATCTCTTATAAACCTTTCCAAGATTTTGCCCACAACAGAAGTAAGGCTCACTGGTCTATAGTTACCAGGGTTGTCTCTACTCCCCTTCTTGAACAAGGGGACAACATTTGCTATCCTCCAGTCTTCTGGCACTATTCCTGTAGACAAAGATGACTTAAAGATCAAAGTACGAAGTCTTACAACACCAGGTTAAAGTCCAACAGGTTTGTTTCGATGTCACTAGCTTTCGGAGTGCTGCTCCTTCCTCAGGTGAATGAAGAGGTATGTTCCAGAAACAAATATATAGACAAACTCAAAGCTGTCAGACAATGCTTGGAATGCGAGCATTAGCCGGTGATTAAATCTTTACAGATCCAGAAATGGGGTAACCTCAGGTTAAAGAGGTGTGAATTGTGTCAAGCCACGACAGTTGGTAGGATTTCGCAGGCCAGATGGTGGGGGATGAATGTGATGCGACATGACAAACCTGTTGGACTTTAACCTGGTGTTGTAAGACTTCGTACTGTGCTCACCCCAGTCCAACGCCGGCACCTCAAGATTAAAGATCAAAGCCATAGGCTCAGCAATCTCCTCCCTAGCTTCCCAGAGAATCCTAGGATAAATCCCATCCGGCCCAGGGGACTTACCTATTTTCACACTTTCCAGAATTGCTAACACCTCCTCCTTATGAACCTCAAGCCCTTCTAGTCTAGTAGCCTGAATCTCAGTATTCTCCTCGATAACATTGTCTTTTTCCTGTGTGAATACTGCCGAAAAATATTCATTTAGCACCTCTCCTATCTCCTCGGACTCTAAGCACAACTTCCCACTACTGTCCTTGACTGGCCCTACTCTTACCCGAGTCATTCATTTATTCCTGACATATCTATAGAAACCTTTAGGGTTATCCTTGATCCTACCTGCCAAAGACTTCTCATGTCCCCTCCTGGCTCTTCTTAGCTCTCTCTTTAGGTCCTTCCTAGCTAACTTGTAACTCTCGAGCGCCCTAACTGAACCTTCATGCCTCATCTTTACATTCGCCTCCTTCTTCCTCTTGACAAGTGTTTCGACTGCTTTAGTAAACCACGGTTCCCTCACTCGACCACTCCCTCCCTGCCTGACAGGTACGTGCTTATCAAGGACACGCAGTAGCTGTTCCTTGAACAAGCTCCACATTTCCATTGTGCCCATCCCCCGCAGTTTTCCTCTCCATCCGATGTATCCTAAGTCTTGCATCATCGCATCATAATTGCCTTTCCCCCAGATATAACTCTTGCCCTGCAGTATATACCTATCCCTTTCCATCACTAAAGTAAACTTAATCGAATTGTGGTCACTATCACCAAAGTGCTCACCTATCTCCAAATCTAACACCTGTCCTGGTTCATTACCCAGTACCAAATCCAATATGGCCTCGTCTCTCGTTGGCCTATCTGTGTCAGGAAACCCTCCTGCACACATTGGACAAAAACAGACCCATCTAAATTACTCGAACTATAGCGTTTCCAGTCAATATTTGGAAAGTTAAAGTCCCCCATAACAACTACCCTGTTGCTTTCGCTCCTATCCAGAATCACCTTTGCAATCCTTTCCTCTACATCTCTGGAACTTTTCGGAGGCCTATAGAAAACCCCTAACAGGGTGACCTCTCCTTTCCTGTTTCTAACCTCAGCCCATACTACCTCAGTAGACAAGTCCTCATCAAACGTCCTTTCTGCCACCGTAATACTGTCCTTGACTAATAATGCCACCCCTCCCCCTCTTTTACCACCTTCCCTGAGCTTACTGAAATATCTAAACCCCGGCACCTGCAACAACCATTCCTGTCCCTGCTCTATCCATGTCTCCGAAATGGCCACAACTTCGAAGTCCCAGGTACCAACCCATGCCGCAAGTTCACCCACCTTATTCCGGATGCTCCTGGCATTGAAGTAGACACACTTTAAACCACCTTCCTGCCTGCCGGTACACTCCTGCAACTTTGAAACCTTACTCATGATCTCACTACTCTCAACCTCCTGTATACTGGAGCTCCAATTCAGGTTCCCAATCCCCTGCTGAACTAGTTTAAACCCTCCCAAAGAGGATTAGCAAATTTCCCCCCCAGGATATTGGTACCCCTCTGGTCCAGGTGTAGACCATCCCGTTTGTAGACCATTCCCGACCCCAGAATGAGCCCCAATTATCCAGAAATCTGAAACCCTCCCACCTGCACCATCCCTGTAGCCACGTATTCAACTCCTCTCTCTCCCTATTCCTCATCTCGCTATCACATGGCATGGGTAACAACCCAGAGATAATAACTCTGTTTGTCCTAGATCTAAGTTTCCACCCTAGCTCCCTGAATTCCTGCCTTACATCCCTATCCCTTTTCCTACCTATGTCGTTGGTACCTATGTGGACCACGACTTGGGGCTGCTCCCCCTCCCCCTTAAGGATCCCAAAAACACGATCCGAGACATTACGCACCCTGGCACCTGGGAGGCAACACACCAACCGCGAGTCTCTCTCGTTCCCACAGAATCTCCTATCTATCCCCCTAACTATGGAGTCTCCAATGACTAATGCTCTACTCCTCTCCCCCCTTCCCTTCTGAGCAACAGGGACAGACTCTGTGCCAGAGACCTGTACCCCTTGGCTTACACCTGGTAAGTTACCCCCCCCCAAACAGTATCCAAAGCGGTATATCTATCTTTATTCTTCGGAGTAACTACATCCCTGAAACTTCTATCTATGACCACCTCTGCCTCCCGAATGATCCGAAGTTCATCCAGCTCCAGCTCCAGTTCCCTAACGCGGTTTCTGAGGAGCTGGAGATGGGTGCACTTCCCACAGATGAAATCAGCAGGGACACTGACGGCGTCCCTCACCTCAAGAAAGAAAGAGCTTACCTGTTATTCACTCCCTTTCTCAGCAAGCACTCACTCAGCAACCTCTGCGCCCCGCACGATAACACCTGAGGGAAAATAAAAGAAAAATTACTTACCAGTCACCAGCCAGTCCCTTACCTGCAGGCTGTGATGTCACGGTTCAACTTCTTTCGACTTCTACCTGCCCTCGAGCCTTCCTCTTGATCTTTACAGCGGTTGTTTTTTTTTTGGTTAGAGGAGAGGGCAGGGAGGGAAACGCTGAAGAAGTGTTTCGGGTTTAAGTGTCACTTGACAACAGCTCCTCCACAAACCACCTTCAAGTTAGGGTGAGCACACGGACGTATGCAAATTTCCCCCGCAACAGCCAATCAGCAGCTCCAGTCTACTGCCCTCTGCTGGATACTTGTCTTCACTTGAACAGCTAGGGTCTCTCCCTCCCCCTCCCCCACATATCTGACATGGTCAATCAGATTGTGCAGTATTGAGTCTTCTCTACAGTCGACTTGAAGTCTGCGTACCGCCAGCTCCCTATCCGCCCGGAGGACTGCCAATACGCTGCCTTCGAGGCAGACGGTCGCCTCTATCACTTCCTCAGGGTTCCCTTCGGCATCACCAACGTGGTCTCGGTCTTCCAAAGGGAAATGGACTGAATGGTTGACAAGTATGGTCTGCGAGCCATGTTCCCGTACATAGACAACGTCACCATCCGCAGCCATGACCAGCAGGACCATGACGAGAACCTCCGGTGCTTCTTCCACACCGCGAAACTCCTGAGCCTAACTTATAATGGAGAGAAATGCGTCTTTCGCACAACCCGCCTGGCCATCCTTGGCTACGTCGTGGAACACGGAGTCCTAGGGCCCGACCCCGACCGTATGCGCCCTCTCCTGGAACTCCCCCTCCCCCACTTCCCCAAGGCTCTGAAGAGATGCCTGGGGTGCTTCTCTTACTATGCCCAGTGGGTCCCCATCTACGCGGACAAGGCCCGCCCACTGATCAAGTCCACCACGTTTCCCCTGACATCTGAGGCCCGACTGGCCTTCGATCGCATCAAAGCAGACATCGCCAAATCCGCGATGCACGCTGTGGACGTGTCCATCCCATTCCAAGTGGAGAGCGATGCGTCGGACTTTGCTCTGGCCGCTACGCTCAACCAGGCGGGCAGGCCCGTGGCTTTCTTCTCCTGTAGCCTCCATGCCTCCGAAATTCGACACTCCTCTGTCGAAAAGGAGGCCCAAGCCATAGTAGAAGTTGTGAGACATTGGAGGCATTACCTGGCCGGCAGGCGATTCACTCTCCTCACTGACCAACAGTCGTTTGCCTTCATGTTCAATAACACACAGTGGGGCAAGATTAAGAATGACAAGATTCTAAGGTGGAGGATCGAGCTCTCCACCTACAGCTATGATATCATGTATCGACCCGGGAAGCTCAATGAGCCCCCAGATGCCCTATCCCGCGGTACATGTGCCAGAGCACAAGTTGACCGACTACGTCCCCTCCACAATGACATCTGTCACCCCGGGGGTCACCCGCTTTTTCCACTTTATCAAGGCTCGCAACCTGCCTTACTCTATCGAGGAGGTCAGGACCGTAACCAGGTACTGCCAGATCTGCGCGGAGTGCAAACTGCACTTCTATCGGCCAGACAGAGCACATCTGGTAAAGGCCTCCCGCCTCAGCGTGTACTTCAAAGGGCCCCTCCCCTCCACTGACCGTTACGTGTACTTCCTCAACATCGTTGACGAGTACTCCAGATTCCCCTTCGCCACCCCCTGCTCTGACATGACCTCTGTCTCCGTTATCAAGGCCCTGCCCTGTCTTTTCACCCTGTTCGGGTTCCCCGCCTACATCCACAGTGATCGGTGCTCCTCCTTTATGAGCGACGAGTTGCGTCAGTTCCTGCTCAGCAAAGGCATCGCCTCCAGCAGGACGACCAGCTATAACCCCCGGGGAAACGGACAGGTGGAGAGGCAGAATGCAACGGTCTGGAAGGCCGTCCTCCTGGCCCTACGGTCGAAAAGTCTCCCAGTCTCCCGCTGGCAGGAGGTCCTCCGCGATGCGCTCCACTCCATCCGATCGCTTCTATGTACGGCCACTAACAAGACTCCTCCTGAGCGTATGTTTGCCTTCTCCAGGAAGTCCACTTCTGGGGTCTTGCTTCCATCCTGGCTGACAGTCCCGGGGCCCGTCCTTCTCCGCAAGCATGCGAGGAGCCATAAAACCGACCCCCTTGTCGAGAAGGTCTTGCTGCTCCATGCAAACCCCCAATACGCCTACGTGGCACACCAAGATGGGCGGCAGGACATGGTCTCCCTTTAGGATTTGGCTCCTGCAGGCTCCCTGGCGACCATCACCACCACCCCCCACCCTACACCGTCTTCCCCTACCTACGCCCACCTCATTCACGAACTGATTCCCGCAGGCCCACCGAGGATAGGCACCACCACCTCCGCCCATACACCGCACCCGCCCCTTCGCCGACTCAACATCTGGGTGAAGAAGAAGAAGTTGACACGCTCCCGGATGCGCAGGACTCGACACCGGCACCCACACCACAGCTGGGACTGAGGCGGTCACAGCGGAAGGTCAAGGCCCCCGACAGTTTGGACCTTTAAGACCACATCACCACCGCCGGACTTCTTTTAAACAGGGGTGAATGTGGTAAACCACGTTATTGTCTTATATTCACTGTGCTGTATTGTAAATGCCTGGGCTTGTCCAGGCTGGCTCCGCCTGTGGCTCCTCCTCTCAAGCTTCTGTATAAAAGTGACAAGTCTCCACCTCCGGGCCCAGTTCGGGTCCAGAGGCAGGAAGCTTGCTGTTTAGTGTATTAAAGCCTCAGTTACGTTTATCACTCATCGTCAATTATTGATGGTGTATCAATATACACACTCCACTTCCCCCACACACCATCGCAGCCAACAAGATGACAGCGAGGAGAGCGGCCCCAAGATTTACGGACGCCGAGCTCGAGACCCTCCTGGATGCTGTGGAGGAGAGGCAGGTCACCCTGTACCCTGGCCCAGAAGGAGGCTGCCAGCTGCCGCTGTTCGCCATATTGGGCGCAGGTGGCAGAGGTGGTCAGCAGTACCAGCAACACTGCCCAGGTGAAACTGCACGGCCTCCTCAGGGCAGCCGGGATGAGTAGGTAGCACTGTGCCCTTGGCACCAACCCCAGTACCACACACCCATACACCCCCACCCCCACCAGGAGGCAGTAGAACCCGCACCCTGCACCACATGCCTGAACTCATATCAGCCGCCATGGTCGGGTGCCCGGGCCACTGAAGCCACCAGCTACCAAACCCCTGGGCTGCATGCGCCAGACTGTTTAATACGGTGCGTTATCTGTGTCCCCCCCCCCCCCCCCCCCGCCCCCCCCCCCCAGAAGAACGCCGCTCATGCCCACAGGGAGGGGGAGAAAACGGGAATTGGAGGGGCTCCAGAGCACCTCCGGCCCGTCGCCGTGGCAGAGCATCGGACCCTGGGCAGGTCGGCGGGCCTGAGGAAAGGGCAGTCGCCGGGGTGGAGATGAGCCTCGGGCGAGGAATTGAGACCCCGCTGAGTTGCAGTTCCCCATGCCAAGTGCGTCAACCACCCCCCGGCCCACGGCCGAATCATGCATCTTGTCTTGCGTCTTGCAGGAGATGATGGGGATAGGGCAGGTCCTTCTGCTGTCCTCCGCCCCCAGCCACAGTCAGTGCATTGGCCCAAACCCCCCTGTGTGTAGTGCAGCGATGATGACACCGACACGAAGGTGAGCCAAGTGCCTGAGACCCAGGAAATCCCAGCACTCGAGTCCGAGGATGTCACAGATTTCCCGTCACAGCTGTCTCCAACACCCTCCACCATCTCAGTGACACTCACCTCGGTTGGGCACTTCAGTGAAGAGGCTCCTGGGACACTCTCTGGTGCTCACCACACACGTGCTCCGTACATCAGATGGAGGTAGGAGCCCCCAAGGGGGTGGATGGTCAGAGGGCGTGAATGAGCAGGAGGTGGTGCCTGCCAAGCGTGCCACCCAGGCCAGTATCGAATGGGTGGCAACCGCGTTAGAGGCCTTACGGGTGAAGTTTATGGCCATGGGTCAAGATACCTTAAGGCCTGGGGCATTTTGCGCAGGCGGAGGCCGAGGTGCAGGACAGGATTTCCCTCTCACAGGCAGCCATGAGCCAGAGACACCTGGACATTGCAGCGGTGCTCCTCAGCAAGTCTCAATCACAACGGGCCATGGCTGGGAACATCGGCGGCATTGACCAGGCGCTGGCCAACATGGATTAGACGCAGAGGAAGGTGGCCAGTTCCAGAGGGAGATGCCGCAGTCACTGGCTGTTGTGGCACAGACCCAGAAGACGGTGGCACAGTCGCAGTGTGATGTGGCGCAATCCCAGACGGAGCTGTCCAATCCCTGTGCTCCATGGCCATGAGCATGCAGACCCTGGTCGAGACCAGAGCGGGGCTCCCGTCCCTTGGAGTAGCCCTGGGCCATTGGGCACCTTGAGTGAGGAAAAAATGATCAGGCCCATGCCGGTGACCCCAGCAGGGGAGGTGCCTGAACACCGCAGCACCTCGTACTCTCCCCCTCCTGTCCCTGACGCATCTGCCTCAAGGTGCTGAGGTCCCAGGTTCGATCCCGGCTCTGGGTCACTGTCTGTGTGGAATTTGCACATTCTCCCCGTGTTTGCGTGGGTTTCGCCCCCACAACCCAAGGATGTGCAGGCTAGGTGGATTGGCCACACTAAATTGGCCCTTAATTGGAAAAAATGAATTGGGTACTCTAAATTTATCAAAAAAAAGGATGGCGGGTGGGTATGACGGTGCTGGGATGGAGGGTGGGTGCTGGGTGCTGGGGTGGAGGGTGGGTGTGGGGGTGCTGGGTCGAGAGTGGGGGTGCTGGGATGGAGGGTGGGTGCTGGGTGCTGGGGTGGAGGGTGGGTGTGGGGGTGCTGGGGTGGAGGGTGGGTGTGGGGGTGCTGGGTCGAGAGTGGGGGTGCTGGGATGGAGGGTGGGTGCTGGGTGCTGGGGTGGAGGGTGGGTGTGGGGGTGCTGGGGTGGAGGGTGGGAGTGGGGATGCTGAGGTGGAGGGTGGGTATGACGGTGCTGGGTTGGAGGGTGGTTGCTGGGTGCTGGGGTGGAGGGTGGGTGTGGGGGTGCTTGAATGGAGGGTGGGTGTGGGGGTGTTGGGGTGCTGGAATGGAGGGTGGGTGCTGGGTGCTGGGGTGGAGGGTGGGTATGTGGGTGCTGGGGTGGAGGGTGGGTATGGGGGTGTTGGGGTGGAGGGTGGGTGTGGGGGTGCTGGGGTGGAGGGTGGGTGTGGGGGTGCTGGGGTGGAGGGTGGGTATGGGGGTGTTGGGGTGGAGGGTGGGTGTGGGGGTGCTGGGGTGGAGGGTGGGTGTGGGGGTGCTGGGGTGGAGGGTGGGTGTGGGGGTGCTGGGGTGGAGGGTGGGTGTGGGGGTGCTGGGTCGAGAGTGGGGGTGCTGGGATGGAGGGTGGGTGCTGGGTGCTGGGGTGGAGGGTGGGTGTGGGGGTGCTGGGGTGGAGGGTGGGAGTGGGGATGCTGAGGTGGAGGGTGGGTATGACGGTGCTGGGTTGGAGGGTGGTTGCTGGGTGCTGGGGTGGAGGGTGGGTGTGGGGGTGCTTGAATGGAGGGTGGGTGTGGGGGTGTTGGGGTGCTGGAATGGAGGGTGGGTGCTGGGTGCTGGGGTGGAGGGTGGGTATGTGGGTGCTGGGGTGGAGGGTGGGTATGGGGGTGTTGGGGTGGAGGGTGGGTGTGGGGGTGCTGGGGTGGAGGGTGGGTGTGGGGGTGCTGGGGTGGAGGGTGGGTATGGGGGTGTTGGGGTGGAGGGTGGGTGTGGGGGTGCTGGGGTGGAGGGTGGGTGTGGGGGTGCTGGGGTGGAGGGTGGGTGTGGGGGTGCTGGGGTGGAGGGTGGGTGTGGGGGTGTTGGGGTGGAGGGTGGGTGTGGGGGTGCTGGGGTGGAGGGTGGGTGTGGGGGTGCTGGGGTGGAGGGTGGGTGTGGGGGTGCTGGGGTGGAGGGTGGGTGTGGGGGTGCTGGGGTGGAGGGTGGGTGTGGGGGTGCTGGGGTGGAGGGTGGGTGTGGGGGTGCTGGGGTGGAGGGTGGGTGTGGGGGTGCTGGGGTGGAGGGTGGGTGTGGGGGTGCGTGGGTGGAGAGTGGGTGTGGGGGTGCGTGGGTGGAGGGTGGGTGTGGGGGTGCTGGGGTGGAGGGTGGGTGTGGGGGTGCTGGGGTGGAGGGTGGGTGTGGGGGTGCTGGGGTGGAGGGTGGGTATGGGGGTGTTGGGGTGGAGGGTGGGTGTGGGGGTGCTGGGGTGGAGGGTGGGTGTGGGGGTGCTGGGGTGGAGTGTGGGGGTGCTGGGGTGGAGGGTGGGTGTGGGGGTGCTGGGGTGGAGGGTGGGTGTGGGGGTGCTGGGGTGGAGGGTGGGTGTGGGGGTGCTGGGGTGGAGGGTGGGTGTGGGGGTGCTGGGGTGGAGGGTGGGTGTGGGGGTGCGTGGGTGGAGAGTGGGTGTGGGGGTGCGTGGGTGGAGGGTGGGTGTGGGGGTGCTGGGGTGAAGGGTGGGTGTGGGGGTGCTGGGGTGGGTGTCGGGGTGCTGGGATGGAGGGTGGGTGCTGGGTGCTGGGGTGGAGGGTGGGTGCTGGGTGCTGGGGTGGAGGGTGGGTGTGGGGGTGCGTGGGGTGGAGGGTGGGTGTGGGGGTGCTGGGGTGGAGGGTGGGTGTGGGGGTGCTGAGGTGGAGGGTGGGTAGGGGGTGCGTGGGGTGGAGGGTGGGTGTGGGGGTGCTGGGGTGGAGGGTGGGTGTGGGGGTGCTGAGGTGGAGGGTGGGTAGGGGGTGCGTGGGGTGGAGGGTGGGTGTGGGGAAGCTGGGGTGGAGGTGAGTGTCGGGGTGCGTGGGGTGGAGGGTGGGCACTGGTTGCTTGGGGTGGTGATTGTAAAAAGCATGATATAAATGCGAGTCTTTCTTTTTTCTTTATTCAGACAATGATTTTTTTGTGGGGGCTTGCTGTGTACATATTGGCTGTGGTGTTTCTTACACCCCAATAATGTCTACACTTTAAAAGTTCTTAATTGGCTGCAAAGTACGTTTGGAACATCCCGAGGTTGTGGGTTGCTATATAATTACCAGCTTTTCTTCTATGTCACTGTCCAAATCCAAAGGTCTTCTGACTTGGGATTCCCATGTTTCCCTTCTTCCTGGCAGATCGAGCTTTAAACCATCTTGACCCACCTTGTGAATTAACATCCATGAACCTCTTTTTCTTACAACTTCCCTCCATGCCATTAAAAACATTCTTGAGGCCTATCTGTTTGCTAGCAACTCCCTGAAACACTATACCACATGGTCTATCTCTCCTGTGGAAAGGATGTTATGCAAATACTTAAAGTGGGTGAAAAAGAGTTGGAGAGTTAAATGCTATTTGCAAATCAAAGCTGCTGGCCAGGATTCTCTGTTTGAGACTAAGTGCTCACGCCAGGACTGAATCGCGAGAGTTCTACATTGACGGAAGCGATGCCGGCACCGGAACGATTCAGGCAACGTTAATGGGCTACTGCCGGTACCACATGGAACTAGTGCAATTCCAACACAAGCTGCCCTCTGATTTGCTGGGATTGGGATTGACACTGGAGAGACGGACAGGCTGCAGCTGCGTGTAAACACCCCACTCCCCACACACTCTCATTCCTGCCAAGATGATGCCACGTCTAAGAGCGGCCCTGAGATTCGCAGATGCGGAGCTGGAGGCATCGTTGGATGCCCTGGAGGAGAGAGTGGGAAGGAGGCTGCCACCTGCGGATGTAAACCGTGCCTGGGTTCAGATGCAGAGACCGTGAGCGCCGTGGGCCCCACCGCCAGGGCTGGACAGCAGTGCTGGAAGAAGCTGCATGGTCTCCTCAGGGTAACCCAGGTGAGTCACCACCTCCCTGCCCCTGGCACTACCCCCATCCCACACCCATAATCCCCCCCTCAATGCAGCCCCCACCAGGCAGACTGGCAGGCAGCGCTGGGTGAGGTTGATCAATCTCCCAGGCCAGCTGGATTGAGCCACCTCCACCACCATGCTCCTGGTACCAACACCTGTCCCACACACTGTAACCCCCTCCCCCCAGCCCAATCAGAGGGCATCAAACCCTACCCGCTGTAGCCACCTGAGTTGGCCAAGTCCCGATTTAAAATGGCGAACGGCAAAGGCTGAAGGGAAATTCAGCCAACAGAGGCAGAAACCAGCAGGTGCTAGGTTGCTGTGTATTTAACTCTGCAAAGGCCCAGACAGCATCGATACTAGCAGCCATCTGCATAATAATGTAGCAACCATCTACATACTAATAAGCAATCCCCGGGAACAATAGCAACATTTGGGACAAACAAAACTAAGCCAGACTCCCTGGCGCCAGCAGGAGCCAACACAAAAGAGGTTAACGGACACCTCAAGACCGCCCATCGATCAGAGAACTGCTCTAGGATTGGAGAAATCGAACCAAGCGATTGGAACGAAGTCCAATCACCTAGAACCAGGTACAGGGTCCGCCCCGAAAGGCGAGAAGCCCCTGGGGACTATAAAGTTAAGCCCCCAAGTTCAAATCGTTCTTCTTGACCGGGTCACCCGGCAACGCGAACCAACATTGACTGTGACCGTTTCAACGGCCGCCGAGAGGTCGTAGGTCTTAAGTCAACGCTCGCTATGAGATAGGCGCTCCTAGCTATCAATCCGTACCAACTTCGAATCCCGCAGACTCAGAACCCGAACAAAAGGCCATTTGTTCCCCTGACCTGGTGGGCCAGTCCGAAGCTGTTAGTCGTAGAAGTAGCTTAGACGTAGAATTTGTGCATGAGTAGCAATTACTGTGTATAATAAATGTGCTTTGATTTAAATCTTACTAATCGGTGTATTGAGTTATTGGTCATTACTCAAACTTGAACCTCGTGGCGGTATCATAAAGATACCTGGCGACTCGAGAGCAAAGGTTATAAAACAGAGCCAAGTGAACCAACCAAAAGTTAGCAACATATTACTGGCGACATCTGACGGGACCCGAACTAGAAGTGCCTTAACCACTCTGGGAGAACCCAAAAATTTGAATTAGAGATCCAATTGGGAACAGAAAACCACAAGTGTTCAAACAGTTCTGACCAATTCTCATAATTCGGAAGTGTGTGTATGCATGCGTAACTATCAGGGCTATAAGGTAAACTGATAGATTTTTTGTTGCAACAAAACTGTCGGGAGTTTGTACTTCGGGAATTAGCGAAAGCCATACCCATATTTACAGCACCGCCTTAGTCCCCCTTTTCCAAATTTAAAAGAAGCATTCGGATAAGAAAGATGGCAATGCAGGCAATGCAGCGCCCCATGAACTCAGAGGAATTTGCGGTCACAGCGACCAACAGCAGTAGAGTGGGACAATGTCCCGTATGGGAGGAAGAAATTAAGAAGTACCTCAAAGGGAAAGGATGGCCCCTTTGGAGCGAATTCTGTGACAATGAGGAAACAGGTCCCGGGAGTATAGGACATACTTGGTTTGAGAACCTGAGCGAGATCCACAAGAAGAGCTTCGGGAAAGCTCGCAAGCCGATGGCAATCGTGTCCTGCTTGACACAGTTGCGAGGCACAGAGGAGGTCGTTAGGACGCTCCGGAAAGAGGTAGAAGGCATACATCGAATGAGTAAGGTCGATGTTAGTGAGGAAGAAAGAGAGAACTTAGAGTTGAGGAGGAAGTTGGCAGCAAAAGACGGAGAGGTGGATGATGCCAAGTGGGCTCACCAGTCTTGTCTGGCGCACTTAAGCAGCTTCCAGTCCCAGTATGAAAAGGCCTATCAGGACACGCAACGTGCAGTTGGTGCGAGAAGAAACCGAGAAGCAGGTAGAAGCATTGCAGAGGCAGTGTAGTGACCTGAAGGCAGCGTTAAGAGCACTCCATGCTGCCACCACGGAGCAAAGACAAAGCTCACTAGACCACGCAAAGTGCCGGAAGCAGATTGCAGAACTGCAATCTCTGCTTTCAGCCAAAAAGGATTCCAGGAAACCTTAGGAGCAAAATTAGATGAGGAAGACGGCTCTGATTGGGAAGAGTTGAATGAGACAGCGCAGAGATATGTTCAGGGAACATGTGCGCAGGGAAAGCCCCAAAAGAGGAAAGCGCCCCAACCCCCACAGAGCAGATAGTTCAGGCTCCAATGAACCCTGTAACCACCCACTGCACAGCCACATTGGACGATACGGAATTTCTGTACACCACCCACTTAACAGTGACCCAATTACGGGACGAGTGCGAGAAAATCACACCGTTCCTCCCCACCTCAAACCCTCACCACTTCTTTGCCAGAGTAAAGCAGCAGGCGATCATGTATGGCCTGGATGAGCGAGAGCATGTAAAGCTCACAGTTTTGAGTTTAGACCCTTCGGTCGTAGCAGCCCTTCCCGACCCACAGAATGTAGGAGGGGGCACCCTTGCAGAAATGCATACCGCGATCCTGGATGCGATCGGGTATAACAGGGGTGACCCCGTAGATGGCCTCAATAAGTGCAGACAGAAAAAGACAGAACACCCCACTGCGTTTGCTGGACGCCTGTGGATTCATTTCACAGCAGTTTTTGGAAATTTAGAACGTGCCCATTTGTCCCAAGACGGTATAGCCAAATGGACCCGCACCCTTATCTCCCATGCCACAGAGGGAGGACAAAAAGCCTGTACGAATTATGACCCCTCAGAGGAAGCCCACAATGAGAAATGGGTTTTAAAAAGATTGTCCCGCGCCTGGGAGCAGTCTGTCCAAAACAAACCCGCAGTTAGGAAGCCCGAGGAAGAGCAGGAAGAGCAGGCAGACGTGCATCCAGTTAAAACGCACCAGAACCCCGCATGGGTAAACGAAGGAGGGAACAGCCCCCCACAGAAACCACCTGAGTGTTACAATTGCAGACAGTTAGGACATTACACACGAGAATGTCAAGCCCCCCTGAAACAGCAACGGAATCAGCCCACAAATGCCCCCCAAACTAGCAAAGACACCAACAGCCCCGACCCCCCACCCAGGAAACCATACCCAAGGAAACAATGCACCAGAGAGCCTGCTCCACCTTATGTGCCCCAGGGGTCATGTTACAACTGTGGGCAGCCAGGACACTTCACCCGAGATTGCAGGAGACCCCCAGCAGCTAGACTAGCCCCCAGATATGAAAGAGAACACCACCCACAGCAGCTACAAGGTCCCAGCTGCCCCATGCAAACTGTGAGCGCTTACCCACCACTTCACATGGCAGCGTTACCTCAGCAAGGCCACTTCATTTTTGTTTCGCTGCTCCTTCCTCTCTTCTTCGGTCACGCTGCACTCCCTCCACATGCTAGTTACACCCCAGCCCAAATGTGATTTACGATGTCCTTTCTGATGGAACCTGCAGCATGTTTGATGTTGTTTGTACTTGTACTGTTAAATGCTGTATGTCAGACCGAAAAAAAAAATTTCCACGGCCCCACGCCTTTTCGGCCGAAACCTCTGAGAATATGTCCACAGAGACTTGTTAAGGTCCCAGACGCCAGTTCAGCGGAACTCGTCTGTCAACAGAAACACAGACCCCCATTCGTAACTGCTCTTCTGGTTCGAGGGAAAAACCAATACGGAGTCCCCCCACGATGACTACATTTCTTGCCCGTTCTTGTCGGTTGCTCAGGCAGTGGAGAAACGGCTTGGGACCCGCCCTGCCTGGGAACCACCCTCTGGTCAACTACGCTCGGGTAGGGGAGACACGGCATTGGTAGCCGTCCTACCCGGGGACTCCATCCAAATCTTACCCGTCGCGGCCCATACGCACCTCATTTCGGAAAGTTTGGTTCAAAAAGTTTTCTTTTGTTTTCAGGTGACCCGTAGGTTGCCAACCTTATGCTATTTACATCCTCAAACATTTGGATGGTAAATCGCACAGCCTGCGAGACAGCTCGCACTGTTTCAGTATTTGTCAGTGTGTCTTGTCCTGAAATTCGTTTTTTGAAAAAAAATGAGGGAGTCACTCATAGTGACCAATTATAAAGGGAGTAATTGGCACTAAAGGACAGACAGACTATCATACGAGATATTAAAACAAGGTAGTAACACACACTATGCTTGATCACACAGAACTCCAGAAGCTCCAGGACCGGAGAAGAGAAGAGAAGAGAAGTGAAAGAAGAAGCACCATGAGGACATCCTCCGCGTGGCTCATCGTTATAATGGACATTTGGTTGCGCGCTAACGCGAAACCCCTGACCTCACCTCCCCCAGCCGTTAATGATTCACTCCCCACAGTACCCAGAGCCCAGTCACAAGTGACACCACACCATCTTGGTGTGACAGGTTTATAACCTGGTACTCCCTGTCCTACGTGATAGAATCCCTATTGGTATTGGTGATACTCTGCTGCATCGTGCAGACTATGTGTCTGAGAAAATGGAGAAGGAGAGCCTACCGCGCTTGCACCCCGGTATATAGAATAAGATCCCCTATTTTCGGATACGACCAGATCGCCGACCCCCGCGATCTATAATAAAGAGCATTCATTTGAGTTTTGTTGTAAATAAAGAAATGTTCATGAGCAATTGTACGATCCTGAGCTTGACTGCCAAGCCAGGAAAATGTGTATAAAACTGCTATGATTTTGTTTGTATGGTTTAGTAAGTTAGTGTGATGAAATATTTGAGTGAGTGTAGTTTATTAAGGATAGTTAGAGGTTCCCATTTTCTTGTTATGTAATGCATGTCCCTGTTTGACATAGCGCCCCTCAGAATGTCAGTTAAAATTTTCTTGCATAGTTATGGTCAGTGTAGAGGCCATCGAAGAGTGCTCACCGGGTCAGGGAATGGAAAGCAACGCAGTTATGTGATCCTTTACGCTTCGCGTTAGGATCACAAGGAGGGTGTGTAGCCACCTGAGTTGGCCAAGTCCCGATTTAAAATGGCGAACGGCAAAGGCTGAAGGGAAATTCAGCCAACACAGGCAGAAACCAGCAGGTGTAAGTTTGCTGTGTATTTAACTCTGCAAAGACCCAGACAGCATCGATACTAGCAGCCATCTGCATAATAATGTAGCAACCATCTACACACTAATAAGCAATCCCCAGGAACAATCGCAACATTTGGGACAAACAAAACTAAGCCAGACTCCCCGGCGCCAGCAGGAGCCAACACAAAAGAGGTTAACGGACACCTCAAGACCGCCCATCGATCAGGGAACCGCTCCAGTATTAGAGAAAGCGAACCAAGCGATTGGAACAAAGTCCAATCACCTAGAACCAGGTACAGGGTCCGCCCCGAAAGGCGGGAAGCCCCTGGGGTCTATAAAGTTAAGCCCCCAAGTTCAAATCGTTCTTCTTGACCGGGTCACCCAGTAACGCGAACCAACATTGACCGTGACCGGTTCAACGGCCGCCGAGAGATCGTACGTCTTAAGTCAACGCCCGCAACGAGACAGGTGCTCCTAGCTATCAATCCGTACCAACTTCGAATCCCGCAGACTCAGAACCCGAACGAAAGGCCATTTGTTCCCCTGACCTGGTGGGCCAGTCCGAAGCTAAGTACAGGCCTGTTAGTCGTACAAGTAGCTTAGACGTAGAATTTGTGCATGAGTAGCGATTACTGTGTATAATAAATGTGCTTTGATTTAAATCTTACTAATCGGTGTATTGAGTTATTGGTCATTACTCGAACGTGAACCTCGTGTTGGTATCATAAAGATACCTGGCGACTCAAGAGCAAAGGTTATAAAACAGAGCCAAGTGAACCAACCAAAAGTTAGCAACACCGCCGGCAGTCCGTGCACTCCACCCTGCACTACATACCAACAACCATACTGCCCACCATGGCTGGGTGCCCTGCACACACAGGCCACCAGCCACAGACCCACTGTGCTGCCCGCGCCCAAGTGTCTCACACAGTGCAATGTCTGTCCTTGCCCAGAAGGCGGCCCACAACCGCAAGGTGAAAGAGAAGACCGGAAATGCCCACAGCCCCCCTAACACCCCTACCAGCCCCCACCACCCCATCCCCACACCAGCCTACCACCACCCCATCCCCACCTCCCCCACTGCCTCCCCACCATCCCCCCCCCCCCCAGCACACCCACCTCCTACAGCACCCCCTGCCACTGCACCCTCACCATCCCACCCCACCCCAACCCTCTTCAGGGGCAGGAGGCGCAGCCGACAATACAAGCCACCCAGGCCAACATTGCATGTGTGACGTCCGCGGTGGAGGCCTTGGGTGCGTCGTGATCAGCCCTGGGTCCAGATGCCCAGTCTGGCAGGTCCTCAAATAGCAGACGTTATCGATACGCATGAGGCCTGACACTGCGCCGCCTTCCCACCTCCTCCTCGGCCTGCTGGATAGCTGGCCCTCCGTCCTCACCAGCCGGTTCCTGCTCCTCCGGGGCAGGCTCCTGTTCAACAGGGTCCTCCTGAGCAGCTCCTGTTCATCCAGCCTCATTGCACCTGCCAGGGCAGCGGTGGCTAGGCCACCATTCCTGGTTGGATATCAAAATCCATTCTCTGTAGAGGGTGAAAGGCAGACATGTTAGCATGGCAGTTACCCAGGTACCCAACCAGGTCCAACAGGATACACAGTGGGCATGGCCTGCACTGCAGCCCCTGACACTGCATGTCCCCCTCCCATCCCCAGCCCGGCCAGTCCCCCGGACATTTCACCCTCCGCACTGCAACCCTGGCCTCATCAGTGCCTGGCACCGGGAAGGGGGGGGGGGGGGGAGCACTGATCCGGATACCGATGGCTGGCGGAGGTGGAGAATCGCAGAAGGCCCGGAGAATGCCAGGATGGGCCCATTAATGCCATGCCAACGGCGTTTACTGTACAATTCACATGGCCACACCGATGTGCAGCATGGAACACATTCACGCAACAGTCGAGGCAGCGCAGCATGGCATTGCGTGCCTCAATTTTCAGCTGACACGTGCCCAATCGTCCTTTGCAATTCCGGTGTCACCGGACAGAGAATACCACACGCTCCCTTTAACTGCCATTGGAAAAACAATATGTAGATAAATAGCTACTTCCCTCGGCATTATCCAAGAATGCAAAAAAAACAATGTTATATATATATTATACAAAACAATGTATTCAAAATCAGCAAATAAATTGGTTCCAGTACAGAGTACGTTAATGATAATTTTATAGATGAGCATTCACTTTGATTTCAATTGAGAAGAGAACAGAATAGAGAGCAGAGCTTGAATGTAGTTGCAGGTCTGCATTATCTGCCATTGCAAAGTGCTTTCCACAGTACAGGTGCATAACTGCTGGGGCCTTCACTTTTCACATGTTCCACATGTTTGTGCCAGGAACCACAAGATCAGCCGATAGTTATTTTTCAGTAGGTGTGCGCTGGATGGGCTTTCTCATGCTGATGGCTCTTTATCTGAAAATGTCTGGGTGTAGAAAGTTTACGTTGGGGCACAGGGATCTTGTGTTATGTACTCTGGGATAGCACAGGCTGCAACTGGATGCAGCTCTAACCAAAAGATACTCCAGACCTTGAAGTTAGTTCAATCTGATTTATTGAACCAGTAGCACAGTTCGCACAGTTCACTATGAGTTTGACTCTCTGCTAACCTAAGTGTGGTTACTCTGTCTGACTGAACCAGACTAGCTCTTAGCCACGTGCTGGAGGTGTGATACTGTACATACACCCTGACTCACTCTGTAGATGTTCATCAGTGGCAAGAGGCGGACTGTGAGTGCCTTGTGCCTTTTATAGTGAGATACCACCCCTGAGTGTCCTGCCTGCTCATTGGTCATGTCCTGTTCTCTGTGTTCATTAGCTGCCTGTCTGCATATCATTATCTGCATGTCTGCATATCATGACTGGGAGAGTGAAGGCAGAGCCTGTCGAACATAGTGAAAACTGTGAGGAAGGGGAGGGGTGATGCAATTGGAAGCATGAGTCTCCTGTCATCTTGGGAGAGAGGAGAAAGACATTTTTCAGCCTCTAACATGTTACTGAGGTACGAGAGCAAGCATAGGAAAAGAGGAATTTCTGGACAAAAAAAGACCAAGGTCAATCCAGTTCACTATTTACTATCCTGGTCATTGGATGACACGATGATATGGAGTTGTTGACTAATCACAGCAATCAATCTCTATCAATTAGTCTACAACACATGACATGACACAAGGAAAATCTCAAATGTGGAGTGAAATCACAGGCCCACAATCTCCCGTTTTCACATCTCAAAATTCTACTGCACTTCTGGTTTTTTTCATAGATTATCATAGAATTTACAGTGCAGAAGGAGGCCATTCGGCCCATCGAGTCTGCACCAGCTCTTGCAAAGAGCACCCTACACAAGGTCAACACCTCCACCCTATCCCCATACCCCCACCCAACACGAAGGGCAGTTTTGGACACTAAGGGCAATTTATCATGGCCAATCCACCTAACCTGCACATCTTTGGACTGTGGGAGGAAACCGGAGCACCCGGAGGAAACCCACACACACACGGGGAGGATGTGCAGACTCCACACAGACAGTGACCCAAGCCGGAATCGAACCTGGGACCCTGGAGCTGTGAAGCAATTGTGCTATCCACAATGCTACCGTGCTGCATTTCTTGTCACTTGGAACAGGATCACAGAGTGAAAACATTGAACACTTGGACAAGTACTGATGTTTGTAAATACACAGGTGTGTTCATCAACTTTCTGTTTCACTGAGTCACCAGAGATATCACTCCAGTGCCCTTTTTGGTTTGTTAGTTGGTGAAGGACAAAGCAGTAAGTATTGTGGCAGCACAAGTTCCATGTTCAAACCCCCCGGCGGGGGAGCATTCTTAACAACAATTCTCTCCTTTATCGACATCCTTTTTTCATGTCAGATCATAGAAGACAGCACATAACATGAGACAGCACTTAGAAGTGAAGTTTGGTCCCCCTCTTCCCCAGCCCCCCTTCAAGGAAATGCCTGTGGAGCAATTAAACTATCAGTTAATGTAAGGGGGTGTGGGGAAAGCAGCTTTGGAGGAGCCTGTTCACCAGCTCATGTCCCATGTTGCTTACTAGGTCCAATGGCCAAGGTCACTCCTGGTTTTGGTAGTGACCAGTCAGGTCCCTGACTTATGAGATGGACGACAGCCAGGCAGTGTGATTGATGGGGGACGGGAGCGATTGAAGTTCCTGCACGTGTATAAGGTCACTGTAAAATGAACAGGCTTCCCCATTGAATGCGCAGTTGTGAGCTAAGTGGCAATACTTCTTGCTAGGGCATTAGGATTCGGGCCAGGACAGTTTGCAGCGTAGCTCCCTGGAAAAAATACAAGATGTGTCCAATGATCAGAATGTCAAGGTGAGTACTTGTAAGACTAATCCTTCCTGATGTGTTGGACTGCAGAATGTCTCAACAATAACTTGTATTTCTATTGTCCGTGTATTGCAATAAAAAATCCCAAGGAGCGATAAGAAGTGTTAGCAAAAGTCAAACAAAAGTTGATACCGAGACACTTAAGGAGAAAGTAGGACAGGTGACCCAAGTCTTGGTCAATTAAATAAGTTTTGAGGAGTGTCCTAACGGAGAGGAGGGAAGTAGAGAGATGGAGAGGCTTAGAGAGGGAATTTGGGAGGCTGGGTCTCAGTGAAGACATGGTTACCGGTAGTGACAGAATGGGCATGATGACCCTGGCAGTCATGTAGCCAGAGAGCTGACTGCTGGAAGCCAATTCAATACGGGATCTGGAGGCTGCAGCATTACTAGGTAATTCTCAATCTTTTATAGGATCAAATTTCTCTGTCCATTTGAGAAAAAAACTAGAAAAAGAAATGCCCTTGATATCGTCTGTCTCCATTAACCAAATCAAATCTTCCTGTGTGGTTGGTTATTCATTCACAATCGAAATCAAGAACTGAGGAAGCCATTAGGATGACGTATGAATTGAAGGGGAGGTGGTGGTGTATCCATGCATCTGTTGTCCTTGTTCTCCCAGTGGTAAAGGTTTGTGGAAGGTGCTGCCAACGAAACCTTGACAAATTGCAGCAGTATATCCTGTAGATGGTACACACTGCTGCCACGCATCGGTGGTGGAGGGAGTGAATGTTTAAGGATAAGTTGGTGATGGGGCACTTAAAAAGTGGGTTGCTTTGTCCTGGATGGTGCCAAGCGTCTTGAATCTTGTTGGAGCGGCACTCATCCAGGCAAGTGGAGAGTATTCCATCACACGCCTAACTTGGGCCTTGTAGATAACTTTAGCAAGTCAGAAGGTGAGTTACTCAGTGCAGAACTTCCAGCCTTGTTATAGCTACAGTGTTTAGATATTTAGTGGATTCAGACTCCACCATCTGCCATGGTGGGATACACACCTGTGTGCCCAGAAAACTACTCTGGGTCTCTGAACTACTAGTCCAGTGACACGACCACAACGCCATCGCCTCCTCAGTTAGTGTTTGCGGCTCATTCATTTACGTTTCTGGTCAATGGTAATTCCCAGTATATTACTGGTGGGAGTCCACTGGAGGGCTCCTGTTTGCCTCCTGGGCAGTTGGCTGGTCTTCCCATCACAGGGTTTCTGGCAGCTGTAACAGGAATGGACAACCCTGCGCAACAAAGAGAGAAGACAGTTCAGAGTGGAAGTCTCAGTCTGGATATTCTTTTTTTGTTTGAGTGCTTGGGACCTTGCAGTTCTGTTTGATTAATGACAGTGGCTGTCTTGACATCTTCTATCGCTTTGAGGAGATTCAGGCCTACACAGGCATTTCTGCTGAAGAGACAGAAAGGCTGCTTATGGCTGACGTACATCAGCTCAAAGGTTTGTTTGCCACCAGAAACATGTCTATGACTGAAAGTCGGATTCCTCTGGGCCCATAGAGTGCTGTATCTATTGTTCAACTATAGGTCTTTTAGTCATGGTTCTTTGCCCTGCAGGACTGTTACACTGGCTCCTGCTTCTAATTTAAAATTAGTTAAATGGCCATTGACTGAACTGTCTGCATTCCAAAATGAGAAACTAAGATCTTTGATCTCACCCAAGAAGTATAGCTGTGTGTCTTTTGGGCTTGCAGTCTTGTCCTCATAGATGTTCTTTGGTCCTTCTGTATGTTTCAGAGTTTTTGTCTTTCAGAGTATCCAATCCTTTGCACTGAAAGTATTGGGTCAGAATCACCTGTGGAGGTGCTTTGCAGCACGGCATTGGCATTGTCGCTCTACCTGTTGGTTTGGGTATTGTTTTCCAGGCCTGGAGTGTCCCTGTATCCTTGTTGTTTAATTTGCTAAATGATGGCCATGTACTATGATTTATTTTATCCCCTTAAAATGGTTCTGAGCTACTCACAGAGTCATAACTGTCTAATTATCTGGATTGCCTTTTCTAGGGTTAGATCTTCCTTTGCTAATATGAATTCAAAGAGTGTGTTCTCCACTACTCCTAACACTGTCTCTTCTGTCTCTGAGGAGTTCAAATTTTAAGCTTCCATATTTGTAACTTTCTGATATTCTGTACAGATAATTGATAAATTAATCAACAGGTTCTCCTGACTACTAGACTTGCTTGTTAAATTGAGCTTTTTCAAGTATTTTATTGCTTCATACATTAAAATAAATGTCAAAAGGTTTTAGTAGTTCTTCAAATTTAGCAGATGATTCGCTGATTCCCTGTCTTGCAATAATGTTGTCCACAATCAGCCCTACCAAGTAAAGCAATGTGTTAACCTGCTCTGCTTTGACTTTTTGTCTACACCTGAAGCGATGCTGCACTTTAGTAATCTTTTCCTCCGAAGTCCCCAATTATATGATTGACCTGGCCCTTGGATTAGTCCAAATAAGTTTGGCAGTAAGTCACATAGGGACATGTCACAGTCACAAAGGAACATGACCGAGGCATTGAGGGGCATGGCTCATTCACTGAGGGACATGACCCAGTCTCAGTGCGCTATCAAGACCATGGCAGGGATAAGGGCGAGCCTCAAAAACGGGCAGAACCAGGTAATGGCGGAGCCTCCGGAGCTCACTGGCCTTCCTTCCATCCCTAAGAGTAGCCCAGGGGCCTGAGAGCACCCTAAGGGGGGAGGAAGTGATGGGACCCATGCCAAAGCCTTCTGCAGGAAAGGCGCTGGAGTGCCTCAGCCCTTCTGAATCCCCCCACCTGACACTGGCGCATCTGCTTAGCAGCGGGCAGAACAGGGTGACACACCGTCTGTGATACCCGAAGGTCGGTCAGGCCCCTCCAGGCCCAGGCCCTCCAGAGGACACCCAGCAAGAGCATCACAGGGCAGGGGGATAGACAAACAGCAGGCCGTTTCCACTCCTGATGTGCTGTCTGGGGAAACATGTGGAAGCAGCAAGCCACGAAAGATAAGAAAGATAGATGACATTTAAGTTGTCACGGATGGAGTAAAGGGCGGCACGGTGGTTAGCACTGCTGCCTCACAGCACCAGGGACCTGGGTTCAATCCCAGCCTTGGGTGACTGTGTGGAGTTTGTACATTCTCGCTGTGTCTGCGTGGGTTTTCTTCGGGTGCTCCGGTTTCCTCCCACAAAGATGCGCAGGTTAGGTGGATTGCCATGCTAAATTGTTCCTTAGTGACCAGGGATGTGCAGGTTAGGTGGGGTTATGGTGATGGGGGGTGCTGGTGGTGTTGGCTTGGCTAGGGTGCTCTTTCAGGAGGCCGATCCACACATGATGGGCCGAATGACTTCCTTCTGCACTGTAAAGATTCTATATAATAAGGGGGAAGGGCACACATGTTGTAAATAGTTGCCATAAAGCACATGAGATGGAATTGCCAGCACACATGCAGGCAGACAGTGGTATGTTATCTTAAAGTCAGGTGACAGACACTGAGGATCACCAGAGTTCATCCCACAGCGGGTCATCATCATCCCCTCAGCCTCAATCTCGCGGACAAGACCCGCTGATTCTGCCAACCTAGGCCCATCACCCTAAGGTGATGCTGGTTTGACCCTCAGAGGGAGAGGAGAGGTGTGGTCGTGGGAAGGAATGGAAGGCTAGGGGGAGAGAAGGGGTGGAAGGGCTAAGACGGAAAGAAGGGTTGAGTGGCTCAGCATAAGGTGGATATTACGTGGGGGGAGTGGGTGTTGAGGTGGGAGGGGTGAGCCACCATCTGGCACAGGTAGCACATGGTCTCCCTGGTGGGCAGAGTCAGAGGTGGCACACCCAGTTGAAGGGCAGGTGCCGACGATATACATGAGGCCCGATGCAGTGCCGCCTTCGCACCTTCTCCCTGGTATGTTGGACAGCCGGCACTTGAGCCTCACCGTCTGGTCCCTGCTATTCCGGGGCATGCTTCTCTCATGCAGGTCTTCCTTGGTCTGCCCCCGTCCCTCTCACCATCATGCACCCGCAACGGGTTCCAGCAACACAGGTGCATTGCTCCCTCTGCTGTGGGGCTTCTGAGGAGTGCACTGAGGAGTGCCAACACCCGGTGGGCTGGTGATGGAGCATGGGCACACGCATCCCCTTGATGATACTGCTGGGATATGAGGGTGTCCAGATGGAAAAGCTGGGTGCATTACCATGTGACCAGTACCCCTCAGAGCATTTGCAGAGTTCTGTGAGCTGTGTCAACAGCCAGGATCCTGTGAGTTGCAGCTAGGGGGTGGTTTTAAATGAATTTATGCAGCAATGGGGGTCTCAGCCAGGGCACCCTGATCCCGAGGGGGCACCCTGAGTTCACACACGTTCCCCCAAGTTGTTCCCCGCTACTCCATGAGGTGCAGACTTAACCCTCAAGCAGGCCCATAAGGTTTCAGCAGTTTGCTCGCCTCCTTGCTCCCTCTTAATGGCCATGGAGTCTGGGCCCCGCTTGTTAATACTTCAACCAAATGATGCTCACGTGCTTCCCGCCTGAGAGGGGTGGAGCATAATGGGACGGTGGAGAATTGAACTTCCAACCTGCTAATCAGGTCGTAGCATCGCATTGCGCCGATCCCGTTTTTCAGGTTCCGCTTCATTCTCCTCCCAATCAAGAACCCTATACTGGCATTGGGCAATAGAAAATCCATCCCTTCGTGCGGAAGAAGTGCTTCCTGATTTTCCTCTTAAATGACAGTCTCTCATTTTAAGATTATATTCTCTTGTTCTGGATTCTCCCAGTAGCTTCTCTGTACCTACCCTGGCAATTTGTTTTATTACTACATTCACAAATATGTGAAGCACACATCTGTTAACATTCTACAGCACCATTTTCACACTTATTTTTTTAAGAAGTGCAATTAAAACATTGATTACTGTAAGGATATATTTTTTCACTCATTGTAAAATATACCTTTTACATTACTGTAAATGTATTAGCAAATGGTTTAATCTCAGACTGAAGTGTCATGATATGCAAACATGCACCCAATGAACACTCAGAATGGGCAGTCAGGACACTCAAAGGTGGCATCACCACAAGGGGCATGACATAAACACTATAAAAGGGATGAGGCACTCACACCCTGCCTCTTTCCACAGACTGACATCTAGAGAGTTAGACAGGGTTGATCAGCAGCATCATACCCCAGCACGTGGCTTAGAGCAAGCTGGTACAGTTAGACTGAGTTACTACAGTTAGATTAGCAGAGAGTCAAACTCATTTGAGAACTGTGTTCAAAGTTCAATGAACATGTTGAACTCATTTCAGAGACTGGAGCATCCTTTAGTTAAGACTGCATCAAGTAGCAGCCTGTGTTATCCGAAGCAACATAACACAACATGAAGAACTCCTCAGAGCATTTCTAATTAAGCATGCAACTACATAAGAAGCTGGCCTGGGAATGAGATATTCTCTTCATACTGTTCCTTTGATGTAATGATGAAACTGGCCTCTGGTACAGTGTACTCCACTTTCTTTCCAATTGTGAAGAGTTTTGAATTCTCTTCTCCAAATGCATCTGGCTCAGAGGATCGACCCCATCGGGGGTAAGATTTGCAGTTTGGCTGAATTTGGCTGAAGTTTAGTGTAAATAGGCCACCATCCTCCTGGTTGGCCAGCCTGGCAATGTCCGCCTCAGGTGGCTAACAATTCATTTTCAATAGCGTTCGCCTATTCCATGTCATGATGAGAAAAACAGCGCTACTCTGTGATGTCAGCACACTGAAGAGATGTAAAGGCTGTGCAGTAATACACGTGTGTGGCACGGAATGCGATGAGCTGGATGGAAGTGGAGACACCCCATGCAGAGATCTTGTCATGTAAATGGGAAACACTCTTGCATTTTGCCAGAAGGAGCCAGTGCAAACAATGTCATCGAGTGCACTGAAGACGTCAAAGACATTCGCTCTGCTCGAAAACATTCGTTCGGGGAGCTGATGAACTCAGTGTTCCCGAAAGGTTTCTTTTGCTGGGATATTTCTATTCAGATAAAAAATGCCACCAAATTCATTGTTCGTGATTTTTGTTATTCTTGTCACACAAATATTAATGTATTGAATAAACCGAAGCAGCAAGCTCAGCACATTCTAACCTAATTACCAAAATGAAGGGGATTTGATTTTTACTTTTTTTAATAAGGAAATTCCTTTACAAAAAAATTAACAAGTTCAAAAGAACTCTCGTCCTCCGCCGCCCCCTTCCCCGCAAGTAAAATCTGAAGGTTCGTTTACTTAATAGGCCGGCATCTGTTTGTTTATAGATTTGCATTTGATTAACCTGCGGGCTTTGATACAGGTCACTGTTCCCATGGCTTGTCGGTTCTGTAGAGGACAAATCTATTCGAAATGCAGGTCGGTGCACTTCACCCTGGCTGATCCTTCCCATCGGAGTGGGAATCCAGTTGCCATGACGCCCGCCCCCACTGCAAGCACTGAGGCCATTTATCGTGGTTTCACGTGAACCTCTCCCCTGTTATTACTGTTCTGCATTGGGCTGCTGCCTGGGATTTGGGAGTTCCCATGCAAGACCCCTCACATTTAGACACCCACAGACGAGCTCAGCAATATTTACCCAGAATGATGAAATGCGGTCACAATCAATCAAAGTTAAGGCCTATTGAATAATTTAACAGTTGAGGCATGGGGAGTGAGAGATTTATACAGGTGGTTTATTTTGGAATTTCATCAATCAATCTGCAAGCACTCTCTTCACAGGACAGCAGTTTCAATTGAACCCCCACTCCCCATCAGTCTAAAACAATAGGAATGTTGCCAAAATTGTTGCTGGTGTTAAGTCCAGCTCACTGGTCAGGCCGCACCAAGGGACCATAGCCACACTTACCTCTTCAACACATTGGCAGTGGTACACTGGTGCGACGACTACTTCCTTTATTCCCAAGGGGAGCCGGCGAAACCTGTTCAGGAGAGAGTGAGATGTTGTTCCTGAGCGGAAAAAAAAAGTACAAGAGAACTCAGTGTCGGCACTGAATGGAAGTCAATATATTGGAACAAAAATTACAATTTGTTGTGTCCGATTTAAGAGACATCATGTTATGTTGGCATGCTGGGAGCAATGTCTCTTTCACGGGCATCTAATTTGGCAACTGTCGAGATTCTTTGTTATGTGTAGTGTCTGGCTGCAGGTTCAGCCTGGAAGACAGGCTTGGTGTGCAGTCAGGTGTGTGATGGCTTTGATAGCTTTCTTTGCCAGCTGCTTATTGGAGTTCCCAGCTGCTATAAACAGCACTACAATTTAGCTTTGAGGGACCCGAGTCTCCATTTGAAACAACAAAGTTTTAGCACCGATGCACAGGCTTTGTATCTTATCTGTTTGTAGACATTTAATTTGAACCCTTTTTTTTTATTGCTTCTACCTGCCTTTGCATTCTTTGTAGCTCTCAACTCAGGTAGCTGATATTACAGTCCGGTGTGAAGGACATTCATCGCTAAAGGTAGAGACAATTATCCTGCAATAGAACCTATAAACATGGTCAATACTTGCAGAAACAATCATCTCCCGTGTTACATTCCTTTGGATAGTTGGAACTGTACTGGCTGAGGTTACCCATGAAGGCCTTGCCTTCTCAACCTTGCCCCTCACCCGAGGTGTGGTGACCCTTAGGTTAAATCACCACCAGTCAGCTCTCTCTCAAAAGCGGAAAGCCGCCTATGGTCCTCGGGGACTATGACGACTTTCTTTCACTTGGAACAGCAGCAATGTTTGACCCATCATTGACTGAACGGTTGCGATTATCTCCACATTTCAGATAACTCCTCCACCTCATCCGCCAACCCACCCATGCCCCACTCTCCACCTCCTATCATCCATCACTGCTTATTGATTTGGGAAATGCTGCTAAGAATTCATGAGGTCTTTTTGTTATTTTTGCATTTAAGGGAGTATTAATTAGAATGTCCAAAATTGAGTAAAATTTGTTGTATCGACTGTTTCATTGTAACTTGTAACAAATCGGAAATTGATATTGAAACTCTTTTACGGAGAAGACCCAGGCGGAAATTGGGAAATCACTGCAGAGATTCCATCCATGTCCCTCCATCTCATTCCAACACGGGTTATTTTATAGAGTAAATGTATAAAAGAAGAGTGTGCAAAAAAAAATACTGAATGGATAAGGCATCATAATCGATCTACATCCGCTCTGACCTCAGGCAGGTCCTTGGCCTATTGTCTGCTGATGCTTCATTCTGAGCTATTTTTGTCAATGGTGCATGGTGCCGTTGCCATCGGGGCTGGCTAAGGAGGGAGGTCCCAAGTCTAATTCAGCCAGAAGGGGAACCAAACACACGCTGTTGAAGTTACTCTGAATGACAGGCTCGTCACCCAGCCCACTGAGCTAATCGGGCCCCATTCATTGTAAACGAGGTAGTATTATTTCAAACTTAATGCCAACTTTTTTTTGTCGGGACCATCCTCCAGACCAGGCAATGACAAACAAAAGCTTTCGAGCCACTGGATTCAAATTGCAGCGCTGGTTTAAACTACAATGGGACCAGGCTGTATTTCACTGCAGCTTACAGTGAGAAAGCACACCAGCATATGATTCATTGCAGCGAATGGCATATTCTATGATTCGTTACAGGAGATGTCAACAAGCACCAAGCAGCACGGTAGCACAATGTTTAGCATTGCTGCTTCACAGTGCCAGGACCCAGGTTCGATTTCCGGCTTGGGCCACTGTCTGTGCGGAGTCTGCACATTCTCCTCCTGTCTGCGTGGGATTCCTCCGGGTGCTCCGGTTTCCTCCCACAGTCCAAAGATGTGCAGGTTATGTGGATTGGCCATGTTAAATTGCCCGTCGTATCCAAAAAAGTTAAGATGGGGTTATGGGAATAGGGTGGAGGTGTGGGCTTAAGCGGGGTGCTCTTTCCAAGGGCCAGTGCAGACTCAATGGGCTGAATGGCCTCCTTCTGCACTGTAAATTGTAAGATCTTCTATGACCATGTGATTTCTTAACACAGTAGCAATTATTGCATCACATGACAACATGGTGGAAGAAAAGTGTCGGAACAAAGGATTACGCCCAGGCTGCCTTGGGTGTGTTCTTTCATTTTGTAAGTCATGGCAGCTGAACAATAATACAAAAGATCCTCAAATACATTGTGTACTCTTTGACTTGAATTTATATAATAGCTTCTATGACCTTAAGATGTCCCAAAGCGCCTGGAAACGTGGCAGCCAATTTGTGCACAGCAAGCTCCCACAAGCAGCAATGTGATAATAAAATGATAATTTTTTTCTCGTGATATTGGTTGAAGGATAAATATTGGTCAGGACACTGGCGAGAACTCAAATTCAAAATAATTCCACATGGACTGCCTCCTGAGATGGCAAACATGGCCTCAGTCCAACATTTCACCTGAAAGACAACACTTTCCAGAGTGCAGCATTCCCTTCGTACTGCACTGCATCAGCTGAAGGCTTTGCAGGCCCATACCCCAATGTAAGGTCAGTGACCTCAGTTTTGCTTTGGGCTGCTGGGCCCAATGTCAGAAACTTGGCTACTGCTTCACTCAATGAAAGTCCAGAAACTTCACACCAGGCAATCAGGGGATCCGTCTGAACTGCTCTAAGTCTCCACCACCTCCCTACATCTGGCACACTGATTTTCCGCTCTAAAGGGGAGTCCACTAATCAGAGCTCGATGTTGTTCAGCATTGCCTGCTTCTTGAGCCAATCAGCAAATTCAGAGCTACCAGGTTCCGACTGGTAATCCCACACCACAGCTACCTCTCAGTATGGGCTGCCACCTCCCCCCCCCCCCCCCCCCCCCCCCTCCACCTCCCCATTTGGCCAGGGCTGCAGAGCTGTGTGTTTCGTTGGAAGTCCTCCTCTTTCATCAGCCTGGATTATCTGGCCAAGTCCCTCGATTGGGACTTGGACACACAATCTCTGACTCAGAGGCAAAATGTGCGAATTGAACATGGCTGGTAATTCATGATATAGGTAGGCTACTAAATAAGTTCAATGTAGATTTGCTGGGTGTTGCACAAAATAACCTGTGTGCCTTAATTGAGAGGCTCAAGCCTGCGTCCCTGGTATTAGACCTCATTCACATCGAATGGAACACATTGATAATTGGAACAGACAGTTTGTCAGTTAGGCAATTGAAGATTGGGTCAATGCCGTTGCGGCAATAGCTGTCAGGTAAGTGGGGAAGTAGGGGAGACTGGGGAAAGGAAGGCGTCGGACGAAACAAGTCAGAACCACATGCCAGCTGTCAGAATGTTATCAGCGGTGGTTAGCTGGCAGTGGGAGGGTCATGTAGGTACCTGGCACCGGTTCTGGCTGTCCCGGGGGAAACCAATATTGAAGAGAAGGCTTTAAATTGCTGGAAGGACAACAACTGCTTGGCCAATGATTGATTTTTTGCTCTTTACCAATATGGTTGCAGGCAAACTTCTGAATCACAATAAGCATGTACTTCCTGCCCTCCGCTGTTTAAGAGGCTGCACAGCCAAATCTCTGGGCCCAAAGAAAAAATGCTGGAAAATCTCGGCAGGTCTGGCAGCTATATTGATACCAGGGACAAGACAATTCATTTAAGATGAGCATGTGAAATAATAGATTTTTATTCACTGGAGAAGTGAGAGTTAAAGGTGGAATTGTCGATGGCTTCAGAAAGTTCAGAGTAATTAGTAAATAAGTGAACTGCACTCATCTGTGGCTAGTAAGGGGAAGGGCATAAACTTACAATGAGAACAAAAAAAGAGTGGTTGGATTTTTTCAAGCAAAAGTTTGTTGGATTAGGTTTTAAAGCTGATTCAATCTCAGGATTTACGAGGAAGTTAAATAAACCGTCAAAAGGAGGAAATATAAAAGGCTATCAGGAAAGTGCAAGAGGTGTAAAGTGCTTTGAGGCATTTGGTGGTTGCGAAAGAGGCAATATACATGCAACTATTTTCTTTCAACCTTACTACAACCTTACTTCTATAATGCTCTACAAACCATTCAAATCCCCTCCGATGATCTGAACCATTGGCCCTTGGTGTTTCTGTCCTTTTATTACCTTCCAGCAATATTCAGAAAGCCATATCTCCACTGGCCACCCCACTCTCAGAGTGATATTTAATGGAGGCGAAAGGGGTCCTGTCCTATGATTCATCAACTGATGAGATACCCACATCACGTCCTTTCAGAAAGGCCCCCCACATTAATTGCCAATTAGGCATTTAACTGGACAGAGGCAGGCCTTCCCTGGCATTAAGGACACTGAGAGGTGTAAACCTGCCTCTGGACAATCGGCTGCCAATCTGAGGCTGGCAGCAGTGCATTGCAAGGCAGCGGCAGTGGCTGCTGCCAGAAATGCGCCCACCAAAGATCCCAGATTCGATGAAGAACTCAAGTCACAGTTTATGGTGGCATGGTGGCTCAGTAGTTAGCATTGCTGTCTCACAGCGCAAGGGACCTGGGTTTAATTCCCACGTTGGGTGAGTGTGTGGAATTTTCACTTTCTCCCCGTGTCTGCGTGGGTTTCCTCCGGGTGCTCCGTTTTCCTCCCACAGTCCAAGGATGTGCAGGTTAGGTGGATTGGCCATTCTAAATTGCCCCTTAAGGTATGTTTGCAGGAATAGGGCGGGGGATTGGGCCTAGGTAGGGTGGCCTTACAACGGGGTGATGCAGACTTGATGGGCCTCTTTCTGCACTGTCAGGATTCTAGGAGTGATGGTGGGACGGAGGTCTTGGGATGGGAGTCATGGGATGGGAGGAGGAGGGATCAGCGGCAAGAGCAGGGATTTGTCTCTCTGTGGACGCTACTCAATAAAGAACAAAGAAAAATTACAGCACAGGAACAGGCCCTTCGGCCCTCCAAGCCTGTGCCGATCCAGATCCTCTATCTAAAACTGTCACCTATTTTCAAATGATCTATATCCCTCTGCTCCCTGTCCATTCATGTATCTGTCTAGATACATCTTAAATGAAGCTATCGTGCCCACCTCTACCACCTTCGCCGGCAATGCGTTCCAGGCACCCACCACCCTCTGCGTAAAGAACTTTCCACGTATATCTCCCTGAAACTTTTCCCCTCTCACCTTGAACTCGTGACCCCTAGTAATTGAATCCCCCACTCTGGGAAAAAGCTCCTTGCTATCCACCCTGTCTATGCCTCTCATGATTTTGTAGACCTCAATGCGGTCCCCCTCAACCTCCGTCTTTCTAATGAAAATAATCCTAATTTACTCAACCTCTCTTCATAGCTGGCGCCCTCCATACCAGGCAACATCCTGGTGAACCTCCTCTGCACCCTCTCCAAAGCATCCACATCCTTTTGGTAATGTGGCGACCAGAACTGTACGCAGTATTCCAAATGTGGCCGAACCAAAGTCTTATACAACTGTAACATGACCTGCCAACTTTTGTACTCAATACCCCTTCCGATGAAGGAAAGCATGCCGTATGCCTTCTTGACCACTCTATCGACCTGCGCAGCCACCTTCAGGGTACAATGGACCTGAACACCCAGATCTCTCTGTACATCAATTTTTCCCAGGGCTTTTTCATTTATTTTTCTTGAATTGGATCTTCCAAAATTCATCACCTTGCATTTGTCCGGATTGAACTCCATCTGCCATTTTTCCACCCAACCCTCCAACCTATCTACATTCTGCTGTATTCTCTGACAGTCCCCTTCACTATCTGCTACTCCACCAATCTTAGTGTCATCTGCAAACTTGCTAATCAGACCACCTATACCTTCCTCCAGATCATTTATGTATATCACAAACAACAGTGTTCCCAGCACAGATCCCTGTTGAACACCACTGGTCACAGTTCTCCATTTTGAGAAACTCCCTTCCACTACTACTCTCTGTCTCCTGTTGCCCAGCCAGTTCTTTATCCATCTAGCTAGTACACCCTGGACCCTTGAGACTTCACTTTCTCCATCAGTCTACTATGGGGAACCTTATCAAACGCCTTACTGAAGTCCATGTATATGACATCTACAGTCCTTCCCTCATCAATCAACTTTGTCACTTCCTCAAAGAATTCTATTAAGTTGGTAAGACATGACCTTCCCTGCACAAAACCATGTTGCCTATCACTGATAAGCCCATTTTCTTCCAAATGGGAATAGATCCTATCCCTCAGTATCTTCTCCAGCAACTTCCCTACCACTGACTTCAGGCTCACCGGTCTATAATTACCTGGATTATCCCTGCTACCCTTTTTAAACAAGGGGACAACGTTAGCAATTCTCCAGTCCTCCGGTACCCCACCCGTGTTCAAGGATGCTGCAGAGATATCTGTTAAGGCCCCAGCTATTTCCTCTCTCACTTCCCTCAGTAACCTGGGATAGATCCCATCCGGACCTGGGGACTTGTCCATCTTAATGCCTTTTAGAATACCCAACACATTCTCCCTCCTTATGCTGACTTGTCCTAGAGTAATCAAACATCTATCCCTAACCTCAACATCCGTCATGTCCCTCTCCTTGGTGAATACCGATGCAAAGTACTCGTTAAGAATCTCACCCATTTTCTCTGACTCCACGCATAACTTTCCTCCTTTGTCCGTGAGTGGGCCAACCCTTTCTCTAGTTACCCTCTTGCTCCTTATATATGAATAAAAGGCTTTGGGATTTTCCTTAACCCTGTTTGCTAAAGATATTTCATGACCCCTTTTAGCCCTCTCGATTCCTCGTTTCAGATTGGTCCTACATTCCCGATATTCTTCCAAAGCTTCATCTGTCTTCCGTCGCCTAGACCTTATGTATTCTTCCTTTTTCCTCTTAGCTAGTCTCACAATTTCACCTGTCATCCATGGTTCCCTAATCTTGCCATTTCTATCCCTCATTTTCACAGGGACATGTCTGTCCTGCACTCTAATCAACCTCTCTTTAAAAGCCTCCCACATATCAAATGTGGATTTACCTTCAAACAGCTGTTCGCAATCCACATTCCCCAGCTCCTGCCAAATTTTGGTATATTTGGCCTTACCCCAATTTAGCACTCTTCCTTTAGGACCACTCTCGTCTTTGTCCATGAGTATTCTAAAACGTACGGAATTGTGATCACTATTCCCAAAGTAATCACCGACTGAAACTTTAACCACCTGGCCGGGCTCATTCCCCAACACCAGGTCCAGTATGGCCCCTTCCCGAGTTGGACTATTCACATACTGCTCTAGAAAACCCTCCTGGATGCTCCTTACAATTTTGCTCCATCTAGACCTCTAACACTAAGTGTATCCCAGTCAATGTTGGGAAAATTAAAATCCTATCACCACCACCCTGTTGCTCCTACATCTTTCCATAATCTGTTTACATATTTGTACCTCTATCTCACGCTCGCTGTTGGGAGGTCTGTAGTACAGCCCCAACACTGTTACCACACCCTTCCTATTTCTGAGCTCTGCCCATATCGCCTCACTGCTCGAGTCCTCCATAGTGCCCTCCTTCAGCACAGCTGTGATATCCTCTCTGACCAGTCATGCAACTCCTCCACCCCTTTTACCTCCCTCTCTATCCTGCCTGAAGCATCAATATCCTGGGATATTTAGTTGCTAATCATGCCCTTCCCTCAACCAAGTTTCAGTAATAGCAATAACATCATATTCCCAGGTACTAATCCAAACCCCAAGTTCATCTGCCTTACCTACTACACTTTTTGCATTAAAACAAATGCACCTCAGACCACCAGTCCCTTTGCGTTCATCAGCTGCTCCCTGCCTACTCTTCCCCTTAGTCACGCTGACTTCATGATCTAATTCCTTACAAGCTTTAGTTACTACCTCCTTACTGTCCACTAACCTCATCATTTGGTTCCCATCCCCCTGCCACATTAGTTTAAACCCTCCCCAACAGTGTTAGCAAAAGCACCCCCAAGGACTGCCAGGTGTAGACCGTCCAATTTGTAGTAGTCCCACCTCCCCCAGAACTGGTCCCAATGTCCCAAAAATCTGAACTCCTCCCTCCTGCACCATCTCTCAAGCCACGCATTCATCCTGCCTATTCTTTCATTTCTACTCTGACTACCACGTGGCACTGGGAGCAATCCTGAGAATACTACCTCTGAGGTGATGACTTTTTAACTTGGCTCCTAACACCCTAAATTCTGCTTGTAGGACTTCATCCTGTTTTTTACCTATATCATTGGTGCCTATATGCACCACGACAACTGGCTGTTCACCCTCCCCCTTCAGAATGTTCTGCAGCCTATCTGAGACATCCCTGACCCGTGCCCCTGGGAGCCAACATACCATTCGGGGAATCTCGTTTTCGACCACAGAACTGCCTATCTACTCCCCTGACAATTGAATCCCCTGTGACTATAGCCCTTCCACTCTTTTTCCCGCCCTTCTGTACAGCAGAGCCAGCCACGGTGCCATGAGCCTGGCTACTGCTGCCTTCCCCTGGTGAGCCATCTCCCCCAACAGTATCCAAAACGGTATACCTGTTTTGGAGGGAGATGACCGCAGGGGACACCTGCACTGACTTCCTGCTCTTTCTCTGCCTTTTGGTCACCCATTCCCTTTCTCCCTCAGCAATCCTAATCTGCGGTGTGACCAATTCGCTAAACGTACTATACACGACCTCCTCAGCATCGCGGATCTCCAAAGTGAGTCCATCCGCAGCTCCAGAGTGCGGTCTAACAAGAGCTGCACGTGAAGGAGTCAGGGACATCAGCCACGTCCCTGAGCTCCCACATTGAACAGGAGGAACATAACACGGGTCTGAGATCTCCTGCCATTTTTAATCTTAAGCTTAACTTAGTCCAACTATAATATCAAATAACAGATAAATGAAAAAGGAAAAAGAAAAGAAAAATTGTTACTAATCACACGATAAAAAGAAATAGAAATAGAAAAATAGGATGATTATTAAGGTGATTCAGTGGTTGTAATGCCATTGAATGTCAAGGGGCGATGGTTAGATTCCCTTTTGTTGGGGATGGTCAGTGCCTGGCATGTGCATTGGCCTTATGAGTTTGGATAAATAAATATTTAAATTGTGTGCAAAAATTGGGTTGATTTTATGTTGACACAAATAGTGTGTTAATTTCTTTTTTCTCTTGACTTTCCTGCTTTTTTGTCTTCTTCTGAAAGCCTTGGGTTTTCCTCATTACAGTGCATCAGTGAGCTAAATGCTCCTCTGGTGCCAAGTTCAAATGCGTGAGCTGGATGATGAGTCCACTATGAACATTATCATAGCTAAGCCCAATCCTGACCTCACTGAGTGCTTTCTAAAGGTCAAGGTTGCTTTATGTCCATCAGGAACAGGAACTGTGGCTTGCGCTCCCTTCCCAAACCCACAGTTGCATGGCCAATGATGGTGCCTTGACTGATGAGCTGGGCTGAGATCAGCTGAGATCAGCTAACCCAGCACAGTCTGGGATTAAAGGCGGGAACCTTTATTCTAAAAAGGAGGTTCATCTCCACTGGGCTTCTAACCTCAGCAGAAACATTGGCAAGCCTCACAGAAACTCACCAGACCTAGTCCTTTAATCTGTCCTCATTGCTACTTGCCATTGCAGAAGGCCTAGTCCAGCTGGATTTAAGCATGGAATCTAGGCTGACATTTCAATGAGAGCTGCATTATTGGAGGTGCTGCCTTTCAGTTGAGATTTTAAACATGAGAAGCTATTTTGCTATTCGTTGAGATGGTCTTACGGACAATGCGAGTTCAGGGTGGTTGTGAGGGGAGATAGGAGAGAAGAGGTTAGGGTTAGGGCAAATGGGGTAGGGGGTATCTTGGTTACTGCAAGAATAATTCATTAACTTGCTTGTGAAGTGGATTCTGGACTTGACGAGTGATGAATTGCTATATAAGACTGCCTGGGCTCTCTGATTCCATGGTAACTTCAAGTTCTTTTACTGTATATCTGACTTGTGTTAGATGCTAAAGCTTAAGAGTAGGGGAGAGACAGTTTGGTGACATCACACATACAGCACTCCAGCTTGAAAATATGATTTCACATAAAGCATCAATAAAATATATGATGCATTCATAATTCCTCAGTGTTTAACCTCATAGTATCAATCCAGTATTGACCTCTAACGTGCATTCATCTCATAGCCCCAGAAAGCTTTGGGATAATATTTACTTTCAACATAAATCACTATTTACACTGAGCCATTTATCTTGTTGAACTCATATAGAAAAAAAAACAATCTCTCACGATGACACCGTCTCCTTGACATCTAACCAGTTGACCCGTGAATGGTGGAGTCTGCAGTCAGCCACATGCAGTTACGGCAATCAGAGCTAAATTGTAAATTTACAAAGAAGGTTTCTCTCCACCCCTCCCCCTTCCCTACCTCTCCAATCCGGGCCACTACCCCGCCTTTGACATTCCTTATCAATGCTGTCCATTTTAGCTCCCAACAGAAGCAGAGCCCATCAAAGTGGCCTTTGTGCTGGAAAAAACAGTTTATTATACTCCAGCAAACATCATCATTTAGCTGAAGCAGCGGGGGTTGAAAGGCTTCAAGCTAGGAGAACCAGATGTATTTGGGCTCCTGTCAGGCAATTGCATCGCGCCACCTGATCTATGGCAACAGACTGAAAAGGGTCACTCATATTCATGTCGAACACTCACAGGGGAGCCACCAATCATTTGAGTAAAAAATGTTACACAGAATGTGCTTGGGTTATTGATATTCTGAACTCATTTGTCTAAACTGCATATTCATTAAATAGACCAGCACTGGTCCAGGTAGGTTCACTCTTTAATACATTTAATGCATCCAGCATTCCATTCGAAAGGGGAGATATACGTCATTTTCGTTGAGAGCACTTCAGTAATGCCGATCCAAATTAAACCGCACAGCGCAAATGGGGACTTGTGCATCAAGCAGAGGAGGCCGGATGATGTGGCCAAATTTCCAAATCAGCGACATCCCGTTTTTCGGTCCCATTTTATGTTTTCCCTTTTTCAATTTCTTCCTATTACACTCCATTATTACTGTGCACTCCATGTGATGGTGAGTGGAACTTATCCACTCTTAGCAGGTTGTGGTCCCGGCACCAGGTTTTTAAAGCTGGTGTTTATTGCCAGTTTATTATGGACACAATGCTATGTGAAATGCAGTTTTAGGGTATATTTGGGGCTTGGGGTGAATTTGTTCTGAGCTTCTTCCGACTTCACTGCCAGACTTTGAGGAAACCCAGTTCACGCATGTCAACATGGTTTCTCTGGAGCTGCTGCTGATGTTACCATGGTGGAACGGGTGAAGCCCATTGTTCTATGTTCCATCTGGTTCAAGGTTCAAAGGTGGATCGGAATTAATAGTTTGCTAAGGTGACTTGATATGCGCAGTCCATTGAGATGACAGGCCAAGCTGAAGTCAGTAAATTCCTCCCATGGAATATTTGAAGGAGGCCATTCAGCCCATTACTGGCCCTCCACAAGAGTAATTCATCACATTCAACTCCCCTGCCTTTTCCCCACAGCCATGAATTTTCTCCAGACAATCGTCCAATTCTCTTTTGAAAGTCATGATTAAAGCTGCCTCCACATGCAACGCATCCCAGATCCTAACCAACACTGTATTAAACAAAAAGCCTCAAAGGTTTCACAGTAACTTCATTGCAGTGTTAATGTAAGCCTACCTGTTCTGTACAGCCAGTTCTGTATCCATCTTGCCAGTTCACCTCTGATCCCGTGTGACATCACTGTCTGTACCAGTCTGCCATGAGGAACCTTGTCAAAGGCCTCACTGAAATCCATGTAGACAACATCCACTGCCCTATCCTCATCAATCATCTTCTTCACTTCCTCAAACATTATGTAAAAAAATAGAACAATGAAAAGTACAACACAGGAACAGGCCCTTCAGCCCTCCAAGCCTACACTGACAATGCTGCCCCTCTAACCTAAAACCTTCTACACTTCTGGGATCTGTATCCCTCTATTCCCATCCTATTCCTGCATTTATCAAGACGCCCCTTAAACATCATTATCATACCTGCTTCCACCACCTCCTCCGGCAGCGAGTTCCAGGCACCCACTACCCTCCATGTAAAAAAACCTGGCTCGCACATCTCCTCTAAACTTTGCCCTTCACACTTTAAACTATGTCCCCCAGTAATTGGCTATTCCACCCTGGGAAAAAGCTCCTGACTATCTATTCTGTCCATGCTCCTCATAATTTTGACGACTTCTATCAGGTCAACCCTCAACCTCCATCATTCGAGTGAGAACAAACCAAGTTTATCCAACCTCTCTTCATTGTTAATGCCCTCCATATCAGGCAACATCCTGGTAAACCTCTTTTGTACCCTCTCCAAAGCCTTCACATCCATCTGGTAGTGTGACGACCTGAATTGAACACTATATTCCAAGTGGGGCCTACCTAAGGTTCGATAAAGCTGCAACATGACTTGGCAATTTTTATACTCAATGCCCCCGGCCAATGAAAGCATCAGTGCCTTCTTGACTACCTTCTCCCCTTATTGCCACTTTCTGTGACCTATGGACCTGTACACCCAGATCCTGCTACCTGTCAATACTCTTGGGAGTACTGCCATTATTGTATATTTCCCACCTATAGAGAACTTCCAAATTGCATTACCTCACATTTGCCGGATTAAACTCCACCTGCCAGCTTTCCACCCAAGTCTGCAACCGATCTATATTCTGCTGTGTCCTCTGACAGTCCTCGGCACTATCCGCAATTCCACCAAACTTTGTATCATCTGCAAACTTACGAATCAGACCAGTTACATTTTCCTCCAAGTCATTTATATATACTACGAACAGCAAAGGTCCCAGCACTGATCCCTGCGGAACACCACTAGTCACAGCCCTCCAATTAGAAAAGCACCCTTCCACTGCTACCCTCTGTTTTCTATGACCGAGCCAATTCTGTATCCATCTCGCCATCTCACCCCTGATCCCGTGTGACTTCACTCTGTACCAGTCTGCCATGAGGGACCTTGTCAAAAGCCTTACTGAAGTCCATGTAGACAACATCCACTGCCCTACCTTCATCAATCATCTTCTTCACTTCCTCAAAAAACTCAATCAAGTTAGTGAGACACGACCTCCCTTTCACAAAACCCTGCTGCCTCTCGCTAATACATCCGCTTGTTTCCAAATGGGAGTAAATCCTATCTTGAAGAATCCTCTCCAATACTTTTCCTACCATTGATGTTATGCTCGCTAGCCTGTATTTTCTTGGACTATCCTTGCCACCCTTCTGAAATAAAGAAGCAACAGTAGCTATTCTCCAGTCCTCTGTGACCTCCCCTGTAGCCAGTGAGGATACAACGATTTCTGTCAAGGCCCCAGCAATTTCCTCCCTTGTCACCCTCAGTATTCTGGGGTTGATCCCATCAGGTCCTAGGGACTTCTCTACCTTAATCTTTTTCCAGATGTCCAACACCTCCTCCTTTTTGATCTCAATGTGACCCAGACTATTTACACACCCTTCCACAGACTCATCATCCACCAAGTCCTTCTTAGGAATACTGATGCAAAGTACCCATTTCGTACCTCGCCCATTTCCTCTGGTTCCCCACATAGATTCCCTCCCCTGTCCTTGAGTGGGCCAATCCTTTCCCTGGCTACTCTCTTGTTCTTTGTATAGGTATAAAAAGCCTTGAGGTTTTCCTTAATCCGGTTTGCCAGTGACTTTTCATGACCCCTTTTAGCCCTGCTGACTCCGTGCTTAGTTCCTTCCTACTTTCCTTAATTCCCAATGGGCTTTGTCTGTTCCCAGCCTTCTAGCCCTTAAAAATGTTTCCTTTTTCTTTCGGACTAGGCTTACAATATCCCTCATTATCCAAGATTCCTGAAACTTGCCATAGTTATCCTTATTCCTCACAGGAAGATGCTGGTCCTGAATTTCTATCAACTGGCAGTTGAAAGCCTCCCACATGCCAGATGTTGATTTAACCCCAAACATCTGCCCCAATCTAGATTATTCAGTTCCTGCCTATTATTTTTATCATAGAATCATAGAATTTACAGTGCAGAAGGAGGCCATTCAGCCCATCGAGTCAGCACCAGCTCTTGGAAAGAGCACCCTACCCAAGTCCACACCTCCACCCTATCCCCACAACCTAGTAACCCCATCCAACCTTTTTGGACACTAAGGGCAATTTAGCATGATCAATCCACCTAGCCTGCACATCTTTGGACTGTGGGAGGAAACTTGGGTACCCAGAGGAAACCCACGCACACACGGGGAGAACATGCAGACTCCACACAGACAGTGACCCAAGTCGGCAATCGAACTTGGGACCCTGGAGTTGTGAAGCAGCAGTGCTAACCACTATGCTACCGTGCTGCCCATAATTAGCCTTCCCCCAATTTATAATAATCTTTGTTAATGTCACAAGTAGACTTACATTAACATTGTAATGAAGTTACTATGGAAATCAGCACCTTTACCCGAGGACTACACAGTGCCTTAAAACCTACTGAATTATGGTCGCTGTTCCCGAAATGCTCCCCTACTGAAACTTCGACCACCTGACTGGGCTCATTTCCTAATACCAGATCCAGTACAGACCCTTCCCTAGTTGGACTATCTACATATTGTTTCAAGAAGCCCTCTGGATGCTCCTTACAAACCCTGTCCCATCCAAGCCCCTAGCACTAAGTGAATCCCAGTAAAAATAGAAGTTAAAATCACCCACCACAACAGCCCTGTTACCAAGGGGAGCAATGCCCCAACTAACTAATAGAATGACCATACCAGCACAATGGAGCAAAGTGCCTCCACAGGCGAGATCAATGTCCTACAATTTCAGCCCAATGCTTTCAATGTCATAGAACTGGACATTACAGCAAACTGTGCAAGGCCAAAATATCTAAACACACAGAAGACCTATGTGGTTGAAACTACACACCAAGAGGAAACAGCAATGCTAATTCGGTATGGTCAAAGATTCTGGATTTTCATTTTGGAATGTGAGCATTTCAGTAATGACCATCTCACAAACTTTAACTTGAACCCGGGAGCCAGTGTTATGGTCCTATCAATAAAGATGTCTTGCTTCAATTGTGCAGAGCCTTGGTGAGACCTCACTTGGAGTACTATGTACAGTTTTGGTCCCCTTATTTAGGGAGGGATATACTTGTCACGGAGGTTCACCAGTCTAATTCATGGGACGGCAGGATTGTCTTGTGAGGAGAGATTGAGGAAACTGGGCCTGTTTTCTCTTAAGAGTTTCAAAGAATGAGGGGTGACCTCATGGAAACTTGCAAAATTGCTACAGTGCCTCAGGCTGGATGTAGATAGAATGTCTGCCCTGGCTGGTGAATCTAAAACCAGAGGACATAATCTCAGGATAAGAGATAGGGCATTTAGGACTGTGATGAGAAGGAATTTCTTCACTCAGAATCTTTGCGATTCTCTACACCAGAGGGCTGTGGAAACTCAGTCATTGAGCATGTTCAAGACAGAAATCAATAGATTTCTGGAGTCCAATGACATCAGGGGATGTGGAATGCTGCAATGAAGTTACTGTAAAAATCCTCTAGATGCCACATTCCGACTACGGATACATAGAGGGAGAATTCAGAATGTCCAGTTCACCGACAAGCACGCCTTTCGGGACTTGTGGGAGGAAACCGGAGCGCCCGGAGGAAACCCACGCTGACACGGGGAGAACATGCAGACTCCGCACAGATAATAATAATAACCTTTATTGTCACAAGTAGGCTTACATTAACACTGCAATGAAGTTACTGTGAAAAGCCCCCAGATAATGACCCAAGCCGGGAATCAAACCCAGGTTCCTGCCGTTATGAAGCAACAGTGCTAACCACTGCGCTACCGTGCCATCCATGATACCGCGGGAAAGTGGCGTTAAGGTAGATGATCAGCCATGACCTAACTGAATGATGAAGCAGGCTCGATAGGCCGAATGGCTAATTCTGTTCCTTTGTTCCTATTGAATAGAGAAGTGAATAGTGAGCCAGTGGCCGATGCCACCCATGACACATCTATACGAAACAGGAGGCATAAAGCTCGTGGTGTCAAGCACCCTGCAGGTGACACTGAAGTACAAGGAGAAAAGAAGCTGAGAGGCCCTGTGTATGGTCCTCAACCAGGGCTCTTCACTATGAAGTTGCAAGGTCTATTTCAAACTTAACCTTCTACGAACAATTCACGACGCCCTATGCTGCTCTTGCTCATGTATTTGCTTTGTTTGGCCCCTTGTTCCGCACTGTAACGAATGACTGTTTGTCGATGTACCATTTGTCAATGTTCTCTGTTGATTATTCTTTTTGTCTACTATGCACGTACTGTGTACATTCCCTCGGCCGCAGAAAAATACTTTTCACTGTACTTCGGTACCCGTGACAATAAATCAAAACAAATCAAATCAAATCAATTGAGGAGGTCAGCTAATAGGGGCCTGGCTCCAAATAGAAAAGGGAGTTTCCGAAGTTCTTTACAGGACTGGAGCACCTGGAAAACACATCCAAGATCACACGGAGGGAGGATGCTGAACCCGTGGGGCTATACGTGGCACAAAAGATTCCAGGCCCACTCAGGAAGCAAGTGCAGCAGCAGCTGGACGAGGTGCCAAACATGGGAATCACCTCCCCAGTCACACATCCAACCGCATGGTGTTCTGGAATTGTCTCAGTTCCATCTGTATTTTGTGTTGATCTGGCACAGCCCAATAAAGCTGCCGCCAGAGAAATACTTCCCGTGTCCTCAGTGGATGAAAGCCTGATTAAACGATCGAAGACCATGGCATTTTCAAGTTGGACGCTAACCTCCCCTTGACGAAGAGTCCAGGCTGTTGACCACATTCATTCCCCACTTCGACAGAATCTGCTTTCACCGCCTGCCATCACTTCAGCCCCAGAAATATTTCAACGTATAATGTTGGCCATGTTGCAGGGTCGACAGGAGGTCATTCGCCACATGATCAATGTATTGGTTCGTGATACAATGGTGGAGGGACATGACAAGAGACTCACAGCAGTGTTGGAGCACCTGCAGGAAACAAGGCTGACAATAAATGAGTAATGTGAGTTCTCCAAAACATGTAGTCGGTTTCTGGTCATCATGGCAGACACGCATTAACTAAAGCTATTCGAGAATTCCCAACACCACCCCATGGTCCCAGGCCTCCAGCAATTCTTGAGCCGGTGAACCAGCTGCCAAAACTTTTAATACATTTGGCACAGGTCGTGAAACCTTTGAGGCATTTGCTGAAGAAAGACCAGGCCTCACATCAAGAGCAGGCATTTACTTGCATCAATGTGATGCTGCTCTCCACTGACATTATTCCCCACAACAACTCATCTCTGCCCTCCACCACAACAGTGTATTCTTTGTCCACAGGTTTTTGAGTGGTCCTATTTCAACAACAATTGGATAGAAGTCACCCACCAGTTTACTCACTCCCAGAGGGTTGCTGGACACGGAGATGAGATACACCATCATAGGAAAGGAAGCCTCACATGTCACATGGGAATGCAAGTAGTTTTCAGACTATATCATCAACCTCAAGGCCAGAACTGAAAAAGACCATAAGCTACTAGTCTGTTACTGGATGAGAAGGAGCGAGCAAACCTGCCAGCCAGAATCCAGAGGTTCCACCTACGCCTCTTGAGGTTCGCCTATGAGACAGTATATGTCCAAGGTAACAAACAAGTGATGGCAGACACATTTTCAAGGGCTCCATGGACTTTTTGACAAAACAAGATATCAATCTTCTTGAAGAGCTGGAAGCAAAGACCCAAACTGACAAGGAGACGCCTGCTGACTGTGGTGTTCTTTGTGTTGCTAAATTCAGGATGGTTGGCGTAGTCTTCACAAAGACCACAAAATAGCTTTAACTTGAACAAAGTTACAAATTTATTAACATTACTAATTTGGATTCGACAATAAGGTTAGAAACAGGAAAGGAGAGGTCACCCTGTTAGGGGTTTTCTATAGGCCTCCAAAAAGTTCCAGAGATGTCGAGGAAAAGATTGCAAAGATGATTCTGGATAGGAGCGAAAGCAACAGGGTAGTTGTTATGGGAGACTTTAACTTTCCAAATATTGACTGGAAACGTTATAGTTCGAGTACTTTAGATGGGTCTGTTTTTGTCCAATGTGTACAGGAGGGTTTCCTGACACAGTGTGTAGATAGGCCAACGAGAGGCGAGGCCATATTGGATTTGGTACTGGGTAATGGACCAGGACAGGTGTTAGATTTGGAGGTAGGTGAGCACTTTGATGATAGTGACCACAATTTGATTAAGTTTACTTTAGTGATGGACAGTGATAGGTATATACCGCGGGGCAAGAGTTATATCTGGGGGAAAGGCAATTATGATGCGATGAGGCAAGACTTAGGATGCATCGGATGGAGAGGAAAACTGCAGGGGATGGGCACAATGGAAATGTGGAGATTGTTCAAGGAACAGCTACTGCATGTCCTTGATAAGTATGTACCTGTCAGGCAGGGAGGAAGTGGTTGAGCAAGGGAACCGTGGTTTACTAAAGCAGTCAAAACACTTGTCAAGAGGAAGAAGGAAGCTTCTGTAAAGATGAGACATGAAGGTTCAGTTAGTGCGCTCAAGAGTTACAAGTTAGCTAGGAAGGACCTAAAGAGAGAGCTAAGAAGAGCCAGGAGGGGACATGAGAAGTCTTTGGCAGGTAGGATCAAGGATAACCCTAAAGCTTTCTATAGATATGTCAGGAATAAAACAATGACTAGGGTAAGAGTAGGGCCAGTCAAGGACAGTAGTGGGGAGTTGTGCGTGGAGTCCAAGGAGATAGGAGAGGGGCTAAATGAATATTTTTCATCAGTATTCACACAGGAAAAAGACAATGTTGTCAAGGAGAATACCGAGATTCAGGCTACGAGATTAGAAGGGCTTGAGGTTCATAAGGAGGAGGTGTTAGCAATTCTGGAAAGTGTGAAAATAGATAAATCCCCTGGGCCGGATGGGATTTATCCTAGGATTCTCTGGGAAGCTAGGGAGGAGATTGCTGAGCCTTTGGCTTTGATCTTTAAGTAATCTTTGTCTACAGGAATAGTGCCAGAAGACTGGAGGATAGCAAATGTTGTCCCCTTGTTCAAGAAGGGGAGTAGAGACAACCCCGGTAACTATAGATCAGTGAGCCTTACTTCTGTTGTGGGCAAAGTCTTGGATAGGTTTGTAAGAGATAGGATGTATAATCATCTGGAAAGGAATAATTTGATTAGAGATAGTTTGTGAAGGGTAGGGAGTGCCTCACCAACCTTATTGAGTTCTTTGAGAAGGTGACTAAACAGGTGGATGAGGGTAAAGCAGTTGATGTGGTGTATATGGATTTCAGTAAAGCGTTTGATAAGGTTCCGCACGGTAGGCTACTGCAGAAAATACGGAGACATGGGATTCAGGGTGATTTAGCAGTTTGGATCAGAAATTGGCTAGCTGGAAGAAGACAAAGGGTGGTAGTTAATGGGAAATCTTCAGACTTCTTTCCAGTTACTAGTGGTGTACCACAAGTATCTGTTTTGGGGCAACTGCTGTTTGTCATTTTTATAAATGACCTGGAGGAGGGCGTAGAAGGATGGGTGAGTAAATTTGCAGATGAGACTAAAGTCGGTGGAGTTGTGGACAGTGCGGAAGGATGTTTCAACTTACAGAGAGACATAGATAAGCTGCAGCACTGGGCTGAGAGGTGGCAAATGGAGTTTAATGCAGAAAAGTGTGCGGTGATTCATTTTGAAAGGAATAACAGGAAGACAGAGTACTGGGCTAATGGTAAGATTCTTGGTAGTGTGGATGAGCAGAGAGATCTCGGTGTCCATGTACATAGATCCCTGATAGTTGCCAGCCAGGTTGAGAGGGTTGTTAAGAAGACGTACGGTGTGTTAGCTTTTATTGGTAGCGGGATTGAGTTTCGGAGCCATGAGGTCATGTTGCAGCTGTACAACACTCTGGTGCGGCCACATTTGGAGTATTGCGTGCAATTCTGGTCGCCGCATTATAGGAAGGATGTGGAAGCATTGGAAAGGGTGCAGAGGAGATTTACCAGAATGTTGCCTGGTATGGAGGGAAGATCTTATGAGGAAAAGCTGAGGGACTTGAGGCTGTTTTCGTTAGAGAGGAGAAAGTTAAGAGGTGACTTAATTGAGACATACAAGACGATCAGAGGATTAGATAGGGTGGACAGTGAGAGCCTTTTTCCTCGGATGGTGATGTCCAGCACGAGGGGACATGGCTTTAAATTGAAGGGAGATAGATATAGGACAGATGTCAGAGGTAGGTTCTTTACTCAGAGAGTAGTAAGGGCATGTGGAATGCCCTGCCTGCAACAGTAGTGGACTCGCCAACACTAAGGGCATTCAAATGGTCATTGGATAGACATATGGACGATAAGGAAATAGTGTAGATGGGCTTTAGAGTGGTTTCACAGGTCGGCGCAACATCAAGGGCCGAAGGGCCTGTACTGCGCTGTAATGTTCTGTGTTCTATGTTCTAATACTCCTAAATAATACACAGTTGATAATTAACATATAATCTACACTCACCTACAACTAATCTCTACACTATTATAAACTCTGATCTGCTCTTACTCATACTATCTTTCTTTCAGTCAATGCCCGAGCTAACTCCTTCACTTCTCTCCCCACAAGGCTTTGCATCAATGTCTTATATACTTGTAACTCTAACTCCCTCGAGTGGCTGATCTAGACATTTCATTAACCTTTGCAGTTCTTACATTTACGACACACTGATGACCACAATTAAACTCTCAACAGATTTGCCAGGAACAGAAGCTTGATAATGAGTGTGTCCATATCCATCATTACTGCCAACAATGGTGACCACAACCAAATAGTGGTACCATGGAAGCTTGGTTTGAACAACCTAAAGACTTTGTGGTCATAGGTGATCTCCTGGTTTACAATACGCGGCAGGTCATCCCAGCTTCTGTTCAACTGATTTAAGAGAACTACCTTGGCATCACCATGTACAGGGGGTAGGACTAATCCACTGTTTGGCGGCCAGACATACCCAGGATGATTAAGGCCACCATAGGAAACGCATGTGCACTGCACAGGCAGGAGTAAAGAGAGTCCCTCATCCCCAAACAGTTCCCTACAAGGCCATGGGAGAGGTTGAGGTGAAGCAAATATATACGACTACCACAGAGGCAGAGGCTAGTGAAAGAGGTTCTTAAGCCATGGCATTCTGGATGAGATTGTGTCCAATAATGGCCCACAATTTTCAAATGAGTACTTCACATATTTCGCCACCATATTTGGATTGCGTCACTGGACCGGCTCCATGAGATACCCATTAAAATGCGGCCTGGCCCCATCTGAATTCCTGATGGGAAGGAAATTTGCACAGAACTTCAATCCTGCCAAAAATGCAATACCATGGTTGGTAAGCAAGGTTTACCAGGACATCCAAGCAAGAGGGCAGTCCCAAAGGCAGAAGCAGGCTTTCTCACCAGGTATGTGCCACAACCACGAAAGGATGACAAGTTCTGGGTTAAAGACCTCGAGAGATGAGAGTCAGAGGGTTCGATCGTCAGAAAGGATAATGACCAACCTCGGCCCAACCTGGCTGGTACCCCACAGGGTATAGTCAGGAGAAACATGAGCAGTCTCCTCCTCATCCCGAGACAGCCAGTCCCACAGTACAGCGGAGAGACGTTGTGGAAGATGCCTAGATGTCAGAACAACTCCAAATGGACAGAGTTTACCTGCAAAAACAGAGCCACCACTCTGACAGTATTGCAAACATGATATGGAAGAGGTATGAGACGTCCGGACTGTCTAAACTTGTGAATGCAGAGGCTTGAAGTATTTTAAGTTCAACCAAAACCTAAAATAAACAAACTGAGGGACAAATTAAAAGGGGCAGCCCCTTAAAGGAACGTTACCCTGAACAAAAACAAAAACAAATGAAACTTAAACCATCAAATGAAAAGATGGGCAGCACGGTAGCATTGTGGATAGCACAAATGCTTCACAGCTCCAGGGTCCCAGGTTCGATTCCGGCTTGGGTCACTGTCTGTGCGGAGTCTGCACATCCTCCCCGTGTGTGCGTGGGTTTCCTCCGGGTGCTCCGGTTTCCTCCCACAGTCCAAAGATGTGCGGGTTAGGTGGATTGGCCATGCTAAATTGCCCATAGTGCCCAAAATTGCCCTTAGTGTAGGGTGGGGTTGCTGGGTTATGGGGATGGGGTGGAGGTATGGACCTTGGGTGGGGTGCTCTTTCCAAGAGCCGGTGCAGACTCGATGGGCCGAATGGCCTCCTTCTGCACTGTAAATTCTATGATAATCTATGATGATTAAAAGGGTCATTAATATGGGGAAAAGTTTAGTACAAGGGTTTGGCACATATGGGGTTAATGTGAGACTGAGTACAGTAATACCTACACAGTGATGCAAGAGAGCACATGATCCATATCTAGGGGTCTGCCTAGTGTTGGATAGAGACGTGTGCACAAGCAAGCACGGCGACAGCTCTTGGCTTGAACCCTTTAGTGTGCACATGTACACTGTTTTTGTAGTTAGTAAATACATAGAGTCAACCACTTGAATATTTCATTAGGCTCGACTGAATAGTATCCAACACCCTATAAAATTTCTCACAACACCAACTACCTCCCTCCTCAGAATTAGAGAATTCTAAGGCCATTCCCCATTGTATCTCCACTGACTCTCCAAATGAGCATGATGTCTTAGTGCAATTCTACTGCCTTTTCCCCATAACTGCACATTGTTTCTATTCAAGTAATTACCTAATGCCCTCTTGAATGCCTCAACTGGCCATGCCTCCGTCGCACATCTTGTATAGGTTCAGCATAATCTTCTTGCTCTTGTAATCTATGTCCACCTGACCTGCTACCTTCAATGATTGGCGTACTTTAACACCCAAGTCCCACTGCTCCTGCAACCCCTTGAGAATTGTACCCCTTATTTTATATTTTCGCCCCCATGTTCTTCCTACCTAAATGCATCACCCTATACTTCTCCACATTGAACTTCGTCTGCCACCTATCTGCCCACTCCATCAACTTATCTGTGTTCTTTGGAAGTTCTGCACTGTCTGCCTCACAGTTTACAATACTTCCAAGTTTTGAAACGTTCGCAAACTTTAAAATGTTCCCCTGCGCATCAAGGTCTGGATCAGCAAAGATAAGGGTCCCAATACCAACCCAGGTGGAACTCCACTATAAACCTTCCTTCTAGCCTGAGAAATGTCCATTGACCATTACTCTCTGCTTCCTATTAGTCAAATATGTATGCACATTGCTATTGTCCCTTTTATTCCATGAGTTGTAACGTTTCTCACAAGTCTTGTGAGGCACTGTATCGACTGTCTTTTGAAAGTTGCTGTACACCACATCAACAGCATTACCCTCATCCACTCTTTCTGTCACCTCTTCAGAAAACTGAAGCTGCAATTCTCCAGTTCTTTGTCACCTCTGCTGAGACGAGGAAAAACTGAAAGATTATGGCCAATGCCCCTGCACTTTCCACTCTCACTTCCTTCAACATGCTTCGATGCATCGCATCTGGTCCCAGTGCCTTGTCAACTTTAAGTACTGACAGTCTAACCAAAATTTCCTCCTTATCAATTTTGAACCCTCCTATTGACAGAGTTTCTTCCTCAGCCACCATGGCCTGCATAGCATCTACCACCTTGATAAAGACAAATGTCCCCCAAAACCACCCGTTCAAACCAAAATGTGGGCACAAGTTGGAGTTGGCAGCAACATGGCTAATGTAAGTTCTATCCCAAATGCCTGCCAACCTTCCAGGAGGCTCTACATCAGTTGTGCTCTCCCAACCACCCTTCCCCCCACACTCAAAGACTGTGGCCTCTTGAAATTCAATATACTCTCAACATTGCATGAATAACAATAATAATCGTTTATTGTCACAAGTAGGCTTCAATGAAGTTACTGTGAAAAGCCCCATTCCGGCATCTGTTCGGTAAGGCACATTTAACCGAATGACGACTACAATTTAATACAATGTAATATTAGCATAAAGCCACATTGTACCCCGATGTGAGAAAGGATTAAATGTAGGATTTGTTCATCTCAAATCAGGCGCCTGGCCACCCTGCCTGCCAGCAGCATCACTTGCGCCTGTTCTGCGGGGTCCAAAATACTGTCCATATTGTTCAAACCTCTCAGGAATTGGGAGAGGGTGTTAGACTGACAGACGGCAGTGGCTCCCACCCCGGGGCCCTCCATTTCCCCATTCATCTCTCCCCCCCCCCCACCTTCCCCACACCCCGAATACCCTGCCCACACACTCCTGGCCGCAGCAACCCATCTCTCGATGGACCCCAGACCATGTACCCCTGACATCCGCATATAACGTTACCTGGAACTGGCACTGGGCCCTGCCCATCGCACACACTCACCCTTCGGCTGTGGACATGTCCCTGGTCCATCCCCTGGTTGTTTGGATGTTGGCTGCTGCATCCGTGTTGTGGCCTTCTGCGGTGTTCAGGCACAGTGTCCAGGCATCGCAGTCTGATGGGATGGGAGGCAAGAACTCCCACATGCTACCTGGCCCGCCCACCCACGGGAATACACTTGGGATGAGCGAAGTACTCATATCACCATAATTGCCAATTCAGCAATAGCCTTCAGCTGCATGGCCAGAGGCCTCAGCAGTCGGTGGGGGTTACGGTTGGTCAGTGGGGTAGATGGGCAGGGACAAGGGTTGTCCCCCGCAACAGGTACACATGATCCAGGGTTAGCATGGTGGAGCCGTGCGTGGTTGCTGCCTCAGCGGCCCCCCTTCCCATGGCAGGCCACTTCAGCCGAGGGTACCTCCCACCCCCGGTCGCACACTGGGACAGCAACCCCAGCGCCCCCCGGGCTCTTTGCCTGTGAGCAAAGGTGGCGACTCACCTTCTCGGCTCACCAGAGAAGCCATTCCGCCAGGTTCACATTTTTAAAAAGGAGTACTAATTGGCGCCAGCGTGAGTACTTGCTGGGGAGGCCGATGAATCAGGGTAGACCATTGGATATGGGCATGGCTCCCGATAATGGTATGGAAATAGGGCTTAAGTGGTGATTATTGTCTTCTTGCCACGCTACGGCGAGATCCTGTAGCCGGTTGGCCACTTCCCGACTTAAAATGGAGAACCGCAAAGACTACAGGGAAATTCAGCCAACACAGGCAAAAACTAGCAAGTGCAGAAATCCTGTGTATTGGAACTTGCAAAAGCCCAGACAGCACTGAAACTCACAGCCATCTGCATACTAATGAGCGATTCCCAGGCACAATGGAAACATTTAAGGTGAATAAGGCCAAGCCGGACTCCTCGGCGCCAGCAGGAGCCAAGACAAAGGAAGGCCAACGGACACTCAGGGATCAGGGAACGGCTCCAGTATTGGAGAAATCGATCCAAGTGATCGGAACGTAGTCCAATCACTTGGAACCAGATACGGGCTCCGCCCCAAACGGTGGGAAGCCCCTGGGGACTATAAAGTAGAGCCCCCAAGTTCAAATCGGTCTTCTTGGCAGGGTCACTCAGCAGCGAATCAACCCTTGAGAGTGAACTGCCCAAGCTGCCGCACCAACCAAGTAGGTCTCCAGTCAACGCTCGCTACGAGATAGGCGCTCCTAGCTACTAGTCCATACCAGCTTTTGAATCCTGCAGGCTCAGATCGAACAAAAGGCCATTTGTTCCCCTGATCTGGTGGGCCAGTCCGAAGCTAAGTATAGGCCTTTTAGTGATAGAGAATAGTCTAGAAAGTAGAGTTTATGCATGAGTAGTGATTTACTGTGTATAATAAATGTGTTTTGATTTGAATCTTACTAATTGGTGTGTTGAGTTATTGGTCAGTACTTGAACTTGAACCTCTTGGCGGTATCATAAAGATACCTGGCGACTCTAGAACAAAGGTTATCGAAACAGAGCAAATTCAGTAAAGACCCAACGGGCAACGAATTAAGAGCCAACCAAAAGTTAGCAACAATCCCAATTTTGCCTACGTGAGTGGGCTGGTTATATTGTTTGGTGTCTGGCGCGGTTCTTGTTTTTGGGCTGTCCCGCCTCGTCGCGCTCTCTCTCGAGTGTAATGAGGCCAGAGGATCGGGCCCTTCGTGTATTCTTCTTTTGGGTTTATTTTGCCTGCCTCTCTGGGAGTACTGCCAGTGGGGCTGAAAGCTGGAAGTGATTTTACTTCTGCAAACGTGGGACCTGGGAAGGGACTTGGAAAAGAACAAACCTATCTGGGTGGATCCCTTTGGCATTTAAAGAGTAACTAAAATTAACACCTGATGAAGGAGCTGCGCTCCGAAAGCTCGTGATTCCAACTAAACCTGTTGGACTTTAACGTGGTGCTGTAAGACTTCTTACTGTGCCCACCCCAGTCCAACGCCAGCATTTCTACATTAAAATTAACATGTCACTTGTCAGAATTAATTACAGTACGAAGTCTTACAACACCAGGTTAAAGTCCAACAGGTTTGTTTCGATGTCACTAGCTTTCCGAAAGCTAGTGACATCGAAACAAACCTGTTGGACTTTAACCTGGTGTTGTAAGACTTCGTACTGTGCTCACCCCAGTCCAACACCGGCATCTCCACGTCAGAATTAATAGCAAAGTCTGTTTTCACTGCTTCGTATAAACCTTTTCACAAATAGCCTAAAGTTTTGTCAATACTAGTGCAACCAATTCACTGTGCAATGGACACAGGACAACTGAAAAGGTTCTCGGTTAATTATGGATTAATTGTATAGCTGATACATTCTGTCATTCAGCCAGCTCCCACTTATGCCAACTTTAGCAGAATGGTCTCATTTATTTTATTGCTGGTTTATTTGATACAGAGTGCTGGATTAACATATGGAATTACAAACTTCCACTGTTGGTTACCTCTATGTATGACTCTATTACAACAGTCACTCTAATACTATAACTGCATAGCTGTCCCAAAAGAAGACATTAGGTAGTCAGAAGGTTAATGGGTATGAAGACAGAGGCCTGGGTGAAGCGAGGAGTTTGATGTAGTCCCACTGTGAATGATTTTCACAGTCTTTTATTTCACAGACCTCCCCCACAGCTTTCACTTTAGTCATTGACTCGGTGACCAGAAACTCAAGGCACTTAAAATCACATTATAACTCACTCAGGGCTTCCCATTGAACTGTGCAAACACATCTCATTATAATACAGTCCATTAAAAAAAAAGAAAGCTGTAAAACTTCTAAATAGTTGGTGGCAAGATTTAGCTTCGGCACAGGCCCGATTCGGGCGGCAGTGGATTGGACAGACATCTTGCCCCTTTTTGCCTTTCCCGTTGACTTCAAATCCGGGGAATTTTGAGTCCCTGCTCTTCTCATCTGCCTCGGAAAATGACAGGCGGGCCAGCGGCCTGGGATGATAGTTGCGGGGAGTGGGGATCTCCGGAGGTTCTTGCGGTAGGGATGGAGTTGCACATTTCCTTGTGAGGCTTGTAAGAGCTGTCCTTCACCTCCTGACCCCACAAAGGAAGGACCCCACTTACCCCAGGGCGTCTTGGTCCTTACCGACATTTGCCAATCTCCCTTCAGCTTCAACCAATTGATTAAGTTTATGCCAGTTTCAGTGGCCACCTCCACTTTCTAATTGCAGCGAGTAGTTAAAATGGCTGATCACCAGCAGCAAATAGGGAACTAGGATCGATGCTCCATTTGACAGATACCCCATTCCATTCCCACTGGTATGCCATTGGCTGTGAAATGTTTTCAAATGTGCTGTAGAGGTGACAGGCACTATATAAATATATATGGGCAGCACGGTGGTACAGTGGTTATGGGCGGCACGGTAGCACAATGGTTAGCACTGTTGCTGCACAGCGCCAGGGACCCGGGTTCGATTCCCAGCTTGGGTCACTGTCTGTGCAGAGTCTGCGCGTTCTCCCCGTGTCTGCGTGAGTTTCCTCCCACAAGTCCCGAAAAACGTGCTGGTAAATTAGGCGTTTTGAATTCTCCCTCAGTCAACCTGAACAGGTGCCGGAGTGAGGCAACTAGGGCATTTTCACAGTAACTTAATTGTAGTATTAATGTAAGCCTACTTGTGACATTAATAAAGATTATTAATATCTTTAGCACTGCTGCCTCACAGCTCCAAGAACCTGGATTCAATTCCAGCCTCAGGCGACTGCCTGTGTGGAGTTTGCACTCTCTCCCCGCGTCTGCATGGGTGGGTTTCCTCCGGGTGCTCCGGTTTCCTCCCACAGTGCAAAGATGTGCGGGCTAGATGGATTGGCCATGCTAAATTTCCCTTAGAGTCCAAGTGGGGTTACGGGGATAGGGTGTGGGCATGGGCCCAGGTAGGGTGCTCTTTCAGATAGTTGGTGCAGACGATGGGCCGAATGGCCTCCTTCTGCACTGTCGTGATGCTATGATTCTAAATGTGGCTTCTCGCTCCCTTCCTCTTGCTGCCATTGAACCCAACATCACAACCAGCACTCCACTCTACTTTTAGGGTTGCCAATTCTGGTTGGATATATTCTTGAGGTTGTCATGGTATGTGCTGCTGCCTCCACATCCAGCCTCTTGCCTCATTGCCAATATTTTTTAAATAAAATTGCACAAAGAGAATGCCTAAAACGCAAACTTTTTTAAAACCTCTTGGACTTTTCTCCTTGGTTGCTTGCAGCAGTGTCTGGGTGATTAACCTTCAATTGCTGTAAACTCCAGAACAAATCTAGAGGGTTGATAACCCTAATGGTATGGCCTAGCCAGCCACACCGAAAATTAATCAACGGTGCACTGCTCTCAGCTAATTTCAGGCATTTGAAAAAGTCAGCTTCAATGCTCAAAATTCAACACTCAATCAAACTTAATTCATGATTCTTTTTAACTTTGTTCCATTTTGATGTCTCTACTTACACTGGGAGAGTCAATTGCCCATCAGACTGAATAATAATTATAATCACTTATTGTCACAAGTCGGCTTCAATGAAGTTACTGTGAAAAGCCCCCAGTCGCCACACTCCGGCGCCTGTCCAGAGAGGCCGGTACGGGAATTGAACCCGCGCTGCTACCTTGTTCTGCATTACAAGCCAGTTGTTGAGAGAGAAAGTAGAACAGGAGATGACACTGAAAAAGGGAGGTAATGTAACGTCTAAAGAAGCACACCAATTAGCGCACTTAGAGCTAATTACTTTTATTTCTGGATTGCTACAAAGGTAATAGAAGCCGAGCAATACTTATTCCTTTCCGGGGGCCACCTGATGTTCAGTTAACAGTATGCTAGTACCATTCAGATCAAAAAGCAAAGAGGGATAGTGAAACAAGGGCAAAGAGGGCTCACTGGGTTAGCTCACTGGGCTAAACGGCTGGCTTTAAAAACAGACCAAGGCAGGCCAGCAGCACGGTTCAACTCCCGTACCAGCCTCCCCGAACAGGCGCCGGAATGTGGCGACTAGGGGCTTTTCACAGTAACTTCCTTGAAGCCGACTCGTGACAATAAGTGATTTTCATTTCATTTCAAGAGGAGTCTTCCGGTTTTGGCTCAATGGTTCAAATGGGCAGATATTGGCAGAGTGCTACTAGTGTCATTGGACGAGTAATCCAGAGACCCAGGGTAATTCTTTGGGGACCATGTTCAAATCCCATCATGGCATATGGTGACATTTGAATCCGATAAAAATAAAATCTGGAATTAAAAGTCCAATGATGACCATGAAACCATTGTTGATTATCATATAAACCCATCTGGTTTACTCTTTTTTAATAATCTTTATTGTTTTAGGCTTACATTAACACTGCAATGAAGTTACTGGGATACAGAATGTCCAAATTACCTACTCATGCCCTTTAGGGAAGGCAATCTGCCATCCTTACCTGGTCTGGCCTACAAGTGACTCCAGACCCACAGCAATGTGGTTGACTCTCAGTGATGGGCAATAAAAGCTGGCCCAGCCAGTGACGTCCACCTCCCCATGAATTAATTTAACCACCGCGTTGCCGCCGGTGAGGATCTGGGCGAGCCAGTTAAATAGTGGAAAAGGCCAAAATCAAGGGTGCAGATCAGTTTGCCAACTAACCAGCCCACTCCCGATGGTGAGTTCTGGATCATGCCCAAGAATGGAGAGCATATCATTGACCTCCTTTGCAATAATTTTCATCTCGTTAGCGAGATTGAAGATGAATGCAACAGCATCCCAGGAGTTAACCAGCTTCCCAGCGAGAAATCGTGTGGGTGGTGTTTAATACTCCTAGAGGCTGAGGGTTGGGTGAGGGGCTTTTCATCTGTGAGGCCTTCAACCCTTCTTTAAATGTTGTGGATACCCATAACCGAGGTCAACTACAGCTATTGCCTGTCTGTCCTACCAAACACTTCCAGAACAGAGCCCTACTCTTGGTTCTATGTTGGAGAGGTGAATAGAGAACGGGCCATGGGGCCTGGGTGACCCCCAATGACTGGGTGATGCCCAGGCATGGATTGCCATTGCTGTGGCCTGCAAGGCAGCATCTTGCTGCGCACACCACTCACCACTCACATTGGCCCCTGGTTCTGCAGAGTGACACTGGCTGTATGGGTGCTGCCACCCCTGCCCCAGTGCCCACTCTCCCACATACCACCCCTGCACCCCACCTTCTGCCATACCACCACGCACCAATAGGCCGCCATCTGCCATCACGCGGCCCGCCCAAGGCCCACAATAGCCTCTATAGGGGGGCTTCGGAAGGGAAGCATACCTCTGGCAAGGCAGCGCTGGCCAGCAAGGACGGGCAGATGGCATGGTGCAGGGTACTGATGGGACGAGGGGTGCGGAGATTGGGAGTAAGGAACATGCGGGACCAGTGCCAACTGGGATCACCGTGTAGCCTGTTGGACCTGGTTGGGCACGAGGGTGTGCACCATGCTAACATGTCGGCCTTTCACCCCCTGCAGTCAATGGATATTAGAATTCTACCAGCAATGGTGGCCTTCCTCGCAGTTGCCGCAGCCCCAGAGGAACAGGAGGTGTGAAGGAGGCGCCACATGAGCCTCGTGTATACAGCAGCACCTGTCATTCAAGGACCTGCCGGACTGGGCATGCCGTCAAAGACTCCGGCTGAACAGGGGGACAGTGCGACATATCTGCCAGATCTTCTGGGGAAGGTGGGACCTCTACAGACAGGATGGTCTACATCTGAACCTGAGGGGCACAAATATCCTGGGGGGGAGATTTGTTAGTGCTCTTTGGGGGGGGGTTAAACTAATGCAGCAGGGGCATGGGAACCTGGATTGTAGTTTTAGGGTAAGGGAGAATGAGAGTATAGAGGTCAGGAGCTCAGATTTGACGTCGCAGGAGGAGGCCAGTGTTCAGGTAGGTGGTTTGAAGTGTGTCTACTTCAATGCCAGGAGTATACGAAATAAGGTAGGGGAACTGGCAGCATGGGTTGGTACCTGGGACTTCGATGTTGTGGCCATTTCGGAGACATGGATAGAGCAGGGACAGGAATGGATGTTGCAGGTTCCGGGGTTTAGGTGTTTTAGTAAGCTCAGAGAAGGAGGCAAAAGAGGGGGAGGTGTGGCGCTGCTAGTCAAGAGCAGTATTACGGTGGCGGAGAGGATGCTAGATGGGGACTCATCTTCCGAGGTAGTATGGGCTGAGGTTAGAAACATGAAAGGAGAGGTCACCCTGTTGGGAGTCTTCTATAGGCCTCCAAATAGTTCTAGGGATGTAGAGGAAAGGATGGCGAGGATGATCCTGGATAAGAGCGAAAGTAACAGGGTAGTTATTATGGGAGACTTTAACTTTCCAAATATTGACTGGAAAAGATATAGTTTGAGTACATTAGATGGGTCGTTTTTTGTACAGTGTGTGCAGGAGGGTTTCCTGACACAGTTTGTTGACAGGCCAACAAGAGGCGAGGCCACATTGGATTTGGTTTTGGGTAATGAACCAGGCCAGGTGTTGGATTTAGAGGTAGGTGAGCACTTTGGGGACAGTGACCACAATTCGGTGACGTTTACGTTAAGGATGGAAAGGGATAAGTATACACCGCAGGGCAAGAGTTATAGCTGGGGGAAGGGAAATTATGATGCCATTAGACGTGACTTGGGGGGGATAAGGTGGAGAAGTAGGCTGCAAGTGTTGGACACACTGGATAAGTGGAGCTTGTTCAAGGATCAGCTACTGCGTGTTCTTGATAAGTATGTACCGGTCAGGCAGGGAGGAAGGTGCCGAGCGAGGGAACCGTGGTTTACCAAAGAAATGGAATCTCTTGTTAAGAGGAAGAAGGAGGCCTATGTGAAGATGAGGTGTGAAGTTTCAGTTGGGGCGATGGATAGTTACAAGGTAGCGAGGAAGGATCTAAAGAGAGAGCTAAGACGAGCAAGGAGGGGACATGAGAAGTATTTGGCAGGAAGGATCAAGGAAAACCCAAAAGCTTTCTATAGGTATGTCAGGAATAAGCGAATGATTGGGGAAAGTGTAGGACCAGTCAAGGACAGGGATGGGAAGTTGTGTGTGGAGTCTGAAGAGATAGGCGAGATACTAAATGAATATTTTTCGTCAGTATTCACTCAGGAAATAGATAATGTTGTGGAGGAGAATGCTGAGCTCCAGGTAAATAGATTAGATGGCATTGAGGTACGTAGGGAAGAGGTGTTGGCAATTCTGGACAGGCTGAAAATAGATAAGTCCCCGGGACCTGATGGGATTTATCCTAGGATTCTCTGGGAGGCCAGGGAAGAGATTGCTGGACCATTGGCTTTGATTTTTATGTCATCATTGGCTACAGGAATAGTGCCAGAGGACTGGAGGATAGTAAATGTGGTCCCTTTGTTCAAAAAGGGGAGCAGAGACAACCCCGGCAACTATAGACCGGTGAGCCTCACGTCTGTAGTGGGTAAAGTCTTGGAGGGGATTATAAGAGACAAGATTTATAATCATCTAGATAGGAATAATATGATCAGGTATAGTCAGCATGGCTTTGTGAAGGGTAGGTCATGCCTCACAAACCTTATTGAGTTCTTTGAGAAGGTGACTGAACAGGTAGACGAGGGTAGAGCAGTTGATGTGGTGTATATTGATTTCAGCAAAGCGTTTGATAAGGTTCTCCACGGTAGGCTATTGCAGAAAATACGGAGGCTGGGGATTGAGGGTGATTTAGAGATGTGGATCAGAAATTGGCTAGCTGAAAGAAGACAGAGGGTGGTGGTTGATGGGAAATGTTCAGACTGCATTCCAGTTACTAGTGGTGTACCACAAGTATCTGTTCTGGGGCCGTTGCTGTTTGTCATTTTTATCAATGACCTAGAGGAAGGCGCAGAAGGGTGGGTGAGTAAATTTGCAGGCGATACTAAAGTCGGTGGTGTTGCCGATAGTGTGGAAGGATGTAGCAGGTTACAGAGGGATATAGATAAGCTGCAGAGCTGGGCTGAGAGGTGGCAAATGGAGTTTAATGTAGAGAAGTGTGAGGTGATTCACTTTGGAAGGAATATTTGGCTAATGGTAAAGTTCTTGAAAGTGTGGATGAGCAGAGGGATCTAGGTGTCCATGTACATAGATCCCTGAAAGTTGCCACCCAGGTTGATAGGGTTGTGAAGAAGGCCCTTGGAGTGTTGGCCTTTATTGGTAGAGGGATTGAGTTCCGGAGTCAGGAGGTCATGTTGCAGCTGTACAGAACTCTGGTACGGCCGCATTTGGAGTATTGCGTACAGTTCTGGTCACCGCATTATAGGAAGGACGTGGAAGCTTTGGAACGGGTGCAGAGGAGATTTACCAGGATGTTGCCTGGTATGGAGGGTAAATCTTATGAGGAAAGGCTGATGGACGTGAGGTTGTTTTCGTTGGAGAGAAGAAGGTTAAGAGGAGACTTAATAGAGGCATGCAAAATGATCAGGGGGTTGGATAGGGTGGACAGTGAGAGCCTTCTCCCGCGGATGGAAATGGCTGGCACGAGGGGACATAGCTTTCAACTGAGGGGTAATAGATATAGGACAGAGGTCAGAGGTAGATTCTTTACGCAAAGAGTAGTGAGGCCGTGTAATGCCCTACCTGCTACAGTAGTGAACTCGCCAACATTGAGGGCATTTAAAAGTTTATTGGATAAACATATGGATGATAATGGTATAGTGTAGGTTAGATGGCTTTCGTTTCGGTGCAACATCGTGGGCCGAAGGGCCTGTACTGCGCTGTATTGTTCTATGTTCTATGTTCTATGTTCTATCTTCGTGAAACTGGCACTGCGGGGGAATGGAGGAGGACACCCGCTCCCAGAGGACGTCAAGGTGACGGTCACCTTGAATGTTTATGCCATGGGCTCCTTCCAGGCACCATGAGCTCCTTTCAGAGCTCAGTGCACAGGGGCATCATGCCATAACGGAGGCCCTATGTACTTGGTTGGCACAACACATCCATTTGAATGTGGACGGGGCCCACTAGGATGCACGCGCACCAGGGTTCATCGCCATTACCAAGATGCCCCGGGTCCAGGGGGTGATCGACGGGATGTGTGCCGCCCTACGAGCACCTGCAGATGACAGGCCGCTCTACACCAACCGAAAGGAGTTCCACTCGATGAACGTGCAGCTGATATTTGACCATTGCTGCAAACCTGGGCAGCGGGCACAACGCCTTCATCCTGGCACACTCTATGGTTCCCTTCCTCTTCAGGGCACACCCCAGCTGTGTGGTTGGCTCCTCGGTGACGGGGGTGATGACGCTTATCCGGAGGCCGCAGACCAACGTGGAAACCCGCTACAACGACACCCATGCAGCGACCAGGGGCGTAATCAAGCTGTGCTTCTGCTTCCTGAAGCTGCGGTTCAGGTGCCTGGACTGCTCTGGAGGTACCCTCCAGTATGGTACTGGGAGGGACACCTGCATCGTAGCAGCCTTCTGCGTCCTCCATAACATCGCGCCGTAGAGTTACGACATACGGGAGGAGGAGGATGAATGCCAGACCTCCTCCAATGAGAAAGATGCGGGGGAGGGCAAGGTTGGACAGGACATGGGGCCCAGGCATGCACAGGTGGCCACACAATGCGTGCTCCAGGGCCAACGTGCATGGGACGCTCTGATCACCTCCAGGTCCACTGACAGGGGGGGAACTGGCCAGGGACACGGACAACACATCCCACTTGCACACACCACCCCCTCACCTGCAACCCCCTCCGTGATACATACTTGCCGCACGACGGAGTGGCAGGTCTGGTCCATGGGATGGAGGATGATGACAACCCGCTCTGCAATGAGCTCTGGTGCTCCACATTGTTCAACAATGTCTGACTCCAGCCCACAGTAGCACTTTCCACCATCCAGCTGGGTGACCCCTACATGTGAGCTGGCCATTCCATCACACAATCCCATCGGATCCCCTCGGATGGCAGAGGAGGGAATTGGGGGGGGGGGGGGGGGGGGCGGGGGGGGGAGGTGGGAGGTGGTACACCGGAGTGGTGAACACTGGCTGAACTGAGGTCCCTGAGCCAGCACCTCCCCAGTGGGAGTCACCGGTACGGGCCCATTCACCTCCCCCTCGCTCAGGGTGCCCGATGGCCCCTGGGGTACTCGCTAGGGCGTGTGTCCAAGCAGAACTATCCGCTGAGGCTCCCATGCCACCTGGTGCTGCCAGTCCTGGAGGCCCGCTCTCGTCTCGACCAGGGTCTGCATGCTCACGGCCATGGAGAACAGAGAGTGGACCACCCATTGACTGTGCCAACTCCTTCTGGGTCTGCGCGACATCAACCAGTGACTGCGCCGTCTCCCTCTGGGACTGGGCCACCTCCCTCTGTGTCTGTGCCATGTCGGCCAGGGCCTGGGCACTGACGTAGGTGCTCTCAGCCATGGCCTGCTGTAACTGGGCCATGCTCAGGAACGCCACTGCAATGTTCAGGTGGCTCCAGCACATGGCTGCCTGTGAGAGGGCAGCCCTGTCGTGGGCCTCGGCCACCGCCTGCACAGACTGCCCCAGGCCTTGGACATGCTGATCCATAGCTGAAACCGTTGTCCTTAAGGCCTCCACCCGTGGACGCCACCCATGCGGTGTTAGCCTGGGTGGCAGGCATGGCCAGCACCATCTCCTGCTCCTACATGGGGTTGGACTCATCCACGTGCGCCCGTAGGTGCTGGATGCTTGCCGGCAACCCCTCATGCAGTCCCTGGCTCTGAGACTGCATCTCCATGATCGATGGAGAACCTTGCATGCCTGTGCGCCTAGCAGGGAGTCCTTTGATGATCCGACTATTTCGAATGACAGTGTGGCCGTGAATATGTTGTGTGTCACCTGGAGCTGGCAGGATCCCATGGCCGGGATAACGTTTCCATTGTAGTCGACCATCTTGCAACGGGATGGCCGAATTGGTGGTCTGACCTTCATGGCGTAGGAGGCTGACCATGCTATGAGGTTGGCGGAGGCGCCAGTGTCCAGACAGAATGTTATCGGTGATCGGTTGACCATTAGGGTGGCACACCATTCATCACCCGGATTGACACTGTTCACTTGCAACAGCTGGTGGGTCCTGGCTGGAGACATCCGGTTCCTATCAATGACCGCAACACGGAAGGCGTCCCGGTCGTCTGTGTCACTGGTCTGGATATCGTCTGGGCACGACCCGTAGTAAGGAGGCTGAATGGTCCGCACGTCCCTGCGAGGTTGTCGGAATTGGGGAGTATTGGGCTCCTCGACAGCAGGTAGCGTAGTGGCCCATCTTGCCACAGCGGAGATATTGTCGGTTTCTTGCCGGACATTGCCGCTTTAAATGTGTGGCTCTGCAGTTGCCGCACGTCGTGACGTCATGGCGTTCGTTGCGCCACCGCGCATGCACAGTTCGGTCTTGCGTCTAGCACGCCTGCGCATCATGTCCCTCTGTGTCGACGTCTTTTTTGGCGCGCACAAACGCGGGAGGCCTCGTCCGGGCCGCGGGCCAGGAGGAACTCGATCGCCTGGACCCGTTCGGCCTCGTAGGACGCCTGCCTTGCCGATCCGGCCGCGTAGGACCCCTGCCGCGCCGATTCGGCTGCCTGAAATTGGGAGTAGCGGCTAGTCGCGTTTTCATGCAGGCCACAGGCTTCGATTGCGGAGGCTAGGGTGAGGCCTTTAATTTTGAGGAGCTGCTGGCGTAGGGTGCCCGAGGTGACCCCAAAAACAATCTGGTCCTGAATCATTGAATCGGAGGTGGTGTCGTAACCGCAGGACTGCGCGAGGATACGGAGGTGTGTGAGGAAGGATTGAAAGGGCTCATCCTTACCCTGCAGGCGCTGCTGGAAGAGATACCTCTCGAAACTTTTGTTTACCTCGACGCTGAAGTGTTGGTCGTGTTTGAGAAGGACCGTCTTGTACTTGGTCTTGTCCTCACCTTCCGCGAACACCAGGGAGTTGCAGACATGGATGGCATGTTGCCCTGCCGTGGAGAGGAGGAGGGCGATTTTCCTGGTGTCTGAAGCGCTCTCCTTTTCGTTGGCTTCCAGGAAGAGCTGGAAGCGTTGCTTGAACAGCTTCCAATTGACGGCGAGGTTTCCAGCGATTTGTAGCGGCTGCGGCGTGCTGACGGTGTCCATGGCGCAGGATGGCAGATTCCTGTGGATTCGTAGGTAGGTCTCACAGTTACCGGGTTCCAATCCTGGTACTATGATGTGTTGGGTGCTCTGCTACACAGACGAACCAACACGGTTGCAGATGGTACAACTCAGTTTTATTACTAACATTTATTTACAATGGTAGACTGGTTACTGTGGTTCGATCATAACCCTTGAATCTGTGGACCTATTCCTAACCCTATCTTGGAGTGGCACTCAGCACATGGTGGATGTCTGAGTGGCTTGCTGTGACCTCTGTGCCCTGAGCTGTCTCCTGCTGGAATGAGCGGGAAGTGTCGTGTTCCCCGTTTTATAGTGTGTATGCTCTTGCTTGTGATTGGCTGTGGCGTTGTGTGTGTATTGATTGGTCCGTTGATCTGTCCATCAGTATGTATGTGTGTTTGCACCATGATGTTTACCTGAATATCATGACACACACTTTGAATGTAACCTGGGTGCTCTGTAGAATGGTCAGAGAGTGACATGTTTCAGAAATGAGTAGGGCGCTTATTGTCTCCCTTTATCTAGTCCACCCCCACAGGCTAGACTAGGCCTCCAATTGTGATTTAAATGGTGAAAAATGTAACAAAAGAATACCTATTCTGTGCACTATTCTTCTATTCAGAATATTAGTCAATAGAGCACAGCGCACTGGGAAAGACAGGCGAAGTTTGCAGATTGTTCGTATTCTTTATGTATTTTGTTGGAATTTTAATCTGACGTTTAACACCTTCATTCAGTGCTTGCAGGCAGGACAATAAGCATCGGCTGACCTTGAAATTATATTGTTTCACACAGCTGTTTTACTAACTCATTTATTTTAACCTTGGACAAAAATAATGGAGCAAGGAAATTCAGGCAAAATACATTTGTCTTCCATTATTCCACAGTGTCATTTCAGGAACAAGCTTTCTTTAATGCAAAATAACATCTTAATGTGACCTTGTTGTGGGATCCACAGCAAGTGTGCTGTTCCCATGAAGTACAATTGGTAACAGCTGTAGGCATGGCACTCTCTGGAAAAGTGGTTTGAACCTATTAAACAAACAAAGAACAAAGAAAAGTACAGCACAGGAACAGGGCCTTCGGCCCTCCAAGCCTGCGCCGAGCATGCTGCCCGTCTAAATTAAAACCTTCTACACTTCAGTGGTCCGTATCCCTCTATTCCCATCCTATTCATGTATTTGTCAAGATGCCCCTTAAACGCCACTATCGTCCCTGCTTCCACCACCTCATCCGGCAGCGAGTTCCAGGCACCCACTACCCTCTGTGTAAAAAACTTGCCTCGTACATCTACCCTAAACTTTGCCCCTCGCACTTTAAACCTATGCACCTAGTAATTGACCCCTCTACTCTGGGAAAAAGTCTCTGACTATCCACTCTGTCTATGCCCCTCATAAGTTTGTAGACCTCTATCAGGTCACCCCTCAACCTCCTTCGTTCCAATGAGAACAAACCAAGTTTATTCAACCTCTCCTCAAAGCTAATGCCCCCCATACCAGGCAGCATCCTAGTAAATCTGATCTGCACTCTCTCTAAAGCCTCCACATCCTTCTGGTAGTGTGGCGACCAGAATTGAACACTGTACTCCAAGTGTGGCCTAACTAAGGTTCTATACAGCTGCAACATGACTTGCCAATTTTTATACTCAATGCCCCGGCCAATGAAGGCAAGCCTGCTGTATGCCTTCTTGACTACCTTCTCCACCTGTGTTGCCCCTTTCAGTGACCGGTGGACCTGTACACTTAGATCTCTCTGACTGTCAATACTCTTGAGGGTTCTACCATTCACTGTATATTCCTTACCTGTATTAGACCTTCCAAAATGAATTACATCACATTTGTCCGGATTAAACTCCATCTGTCATCTCTCCGCCCAAGTCTCCAAACAATCTAAATCCTGCTGTATCCTCTGACAGTCCTCATCGCTATCCGCAATTCCACCAATCTTTGTGTCGTCTGCAAACTTACTAATCAGGCCAGTTACATTTTCCTCCAAATCATTTATATATACTACGAACAAAAAAGGTCCCAGCACTGATCCTTGCGGAACACCACGAGTCACAGCCCTCCAATCAGAAAAGCTATTACAGATTGAATGCAATTTCTCCAGACAAGTTCAGGGTAGGGGCATGGAGAGGGGGGCAGTGGGATTTTCCTGATATCAGTACTGTTGTTAGTTGCTGCTTTGTATCAAAAAATGACTTGAATTTATTGGCTGGAATCCCCAAACTTATTTTTTCATAGACAAAAGCTACACCTCAGTGACTCATTCAAAGGATCACATTCAAAGATGGTTACACATTTGCATCACTGTATCTTATACATTCCCAAACTATTGAAATGGAGCCAACAGGAGGGATTCTCTGGCCTCCCCACGTTGGGCTTCTCGACAGAGGCGGTGGCCCGCTCTTGGCGGGAAGCAGGATCTTCTCGTCCCGCCACTTTCAATGGGATTTCCCGTTGATTCTACCACACGCCGCCGGGAAACCTGTGGCGGGGTGTCTTCAGCGGGACGAGACGGTCCCACCGGCACGAAGAGCTAAAACATCTCACCAAACGTGTCTGCGAGGAACAAATGCCGGGAAACAGATGATTGGGGGCCGTGTCCTATCCCATTAGCAAACTGTCCAGTTGATCATTTGGGTACTCAAATGGGTGGAGACAAAACACTAGTCATACTCACTTGGACAATGGCACCCTGGCTGAGAGAGGAATTCCCCAGCCAAGATCGAATCAAGTTACAATTGGAATACAGTGACCATGACAATATTTTGGAACACCGTCCAGCAGGAGAGAAAGGGTCATTTGGCAAGTTAACACTTTGTTTGATTCAGCAGCTGTTTTCTCTGAAGAATGGGAAAAGCAACTGAGATGCTAAAGGAACAAGATCTTGAATGTGTTCCTCCCCACCTTCCCCCTCATTTTCTCTCTCTCTCTCTCTCCCACTCCATCCAACTCAGAAGTTGAACCTTGCCTGCTGACTCTCCAAGTGCTGTAGACCAAGATTTTAAAAGAGAACTCCAGCCTGCACTGTTGTCTCCAGATGAACATATAAATCATCCTTCCGCAGCTTTAAACCGCCTCAACACCAAAAGCATCCAAAAGCACCAAGTGGACGTGGCAGGATCTACCGAGTTCAGCCTGAAGCCAGTCAAGTCACCAACCTTCAAGAACCATGTACTCCTTGAATTTTACAGACCCTTAAATTACTTAAGCTACCCTTTCTCACTCTGTAATCTAATTGTATGTGTGAACTTCAAGTGTGTAGGTGAATGTGGAAGTCAGAGCATATTTTAAATTACATTTTCTTAGACAGGGTCAAGTATGATGAAATAAAACCTCTTTTTTTCTTATTAGAAAATTCATAAAACCCGTCTGATTGTGTATTTTCTGTCACAAACAGTTAAACACTTGTGGAATTGGCAAATATATTCTTTATAAAAAGCTGCCATGCTCAACCGAGGTTCTGGTTCAGTTCCTCCTCACCTGAACCGAAAGATACAATTGGCGATTTTTGCATTAGAATGAATTTGCACAAAATATGGAAGGGCATATTAGTTCTTTGAATGTGGCAGGATATATTGAGAGAGCGGTTAAGAAAATAAATGGGATCTTGGGCTTCATAAATAGAGTTATTGAATACAATTCATAAAATTCCTATTGTGGAGAAGGCCCATTGAGTCTGCACCGCCCCTCTGAAAGAGCTCCCTACATAGGCCTACTCCCCACATCTTTGTACACTAAGGGACAATTTAACATGGCCAATCCACCTAACCTGCACATCTTTGGACTGTGGGAGGAAACCTGAGCAACCGGAGGAAACCCACGCAGACACGGGGATTAAGTACAAATTCCACACAATCAACCACCCAAGGCTGGAATTGGACCCAAGCCGCTGGCGCTGTGAGGCAGCAGTGCTAACCACTGTGCCACCATGCTGTAAAAAACAGGAAAGTTATGTTGAACCGAAGTAATGTGCTAGCTAAGCCACAACTAGGATATCGTGTGCAGTTCTGAACGCCACATTTTCGGAAAGTTATGAGGGTCCTTGAGAGGATGACGAGGAGATTCACCAGAATGTTTCTATGAATGAGAGATTTCAGCTGAAGGGAGAGGACTCCATTGAGAAGCCCATTGCTGCAGTAAAGTTTCTATGGACAAAAACATAATCAGTGAAATCAACACAAGCAATGATTACAAATGCATCCCCTTTTCTGGAAAGTGCTGCCTAAAAGAGTACCAGAAACAGATTGTCATGCGAGAGTGCCTTTAAGAACTGGATGTTTAAACAATGTACCTTTAAGAAAACAGTGATGTCATAGAGTGGGTGGAGCTCAGCTCAGTTCAGCCATTTTGCAGGTTTTTAGTTTCAGTTTAAAAAACAGCTTGTGTGCGTCTGTGTTTTGCAGTGAGCTGGATCTCTCCAATGAAAGACTATCTCTGGATCATTTGGGGGATTTCAACTTATAATAGTGAAGCCTTTAACCTGATGTGATTTTGTTTAAAGGTGCTAAGACTCTTGGAAGTTTGAAGGAACATTTTAAGGAATTATTTACTGTTGCAATATTTTCTGAGTTATCTTTGAAGTAAGGAGTGTTAAGAAATCCAATGTTTATTTAAGATGTTACGGTAAGTTCATGGAATAAACAGTGTTTTGTGTTTAAAAACCCACGTGTCCATAATTGTAATTCCACACCTCGGGAAAAAGCCGTGTGCTCGGAAAAGGAAAATAATACATTAAAGGGAGAGGTTGGTTGAACTCCATGATACATTTTGGGGTTCTGAAAATGCCTCGCCCATAACAATTGGGGGCTCGAGGGGGATAAAAGTCTATCTATTGGATTGGCTTTTGTGAACTTAAAGACAGTGAAGGATTATTGCTTTTCCGGTGTGGTATTTTAGTTTAAGTGGGGAGAGTGTTGTGAACAATGGCTCTTTCAGAGTCTCAGAAGTTTTTGGGTGTGGAGAATGTCACACGTAGTACTTTACGGACAGAAACGAAAAGCAGACTGTTAGATTTGGCAAGAACATTGCAGTTAACATTACTTGACAAAATGCGAAAAGATGAGGTAATTATGGCGGTGGTTAAGCATTTAAAGTTGCCTGAGATAGAGTTTGACTCATTGGAAATGGCAAAAATTCAGTTGCAAATTAAACAAATGGAACATGAGAAAGAATTAAAGCGGCTGGCATACGAGAGTGAGAGAGAGGAAAAAGAAAGAGAAAGTGAGAGAGAGGAAAAAGAAAGAAAGAGAGAGAAAGGAAAAAGAAAGAGAAAGAGAGAGGGGGGAAAAAGAAAAGGAGAGAGAAGAAAGGAGAAAAGAAAGAATTTAAAAAATATATATATATTTATTCAAATTTTTCAACAGATTTTCAACAAACCATCCCCCAACAAAAAGAAAGAAACAAGAACACAACAATCAAAAATTATACAAAAATTATACCTTGGATTTCTGTTGCTCTTATTAGCCTTAGCTTTATTAGCTCTAATTCTGTCATCTTTGCTCACGAGTCACCAGGTATCTTTCTGATACCGCCACGTGGTTCAAATTCAAGTTATGATTAATAATGCAGCACACTGCTTAGTAAGAATTAAATCAACAGTCATTTATTATATACAGCAATTAATACTTATACAATAATGCTACTTCTAGACTAATACCTACAACTAACAGGCCAATACTTAACTTTAGGAATGGCCCGCCAGGTCAGGGAAACAAATGGTTTTTCCGAATTGGTCCTGAGCCCGTGGGATTCAAAGGCTGATAAAGGTCGATGGTTAGGAGTGTCTATCGGGTAGCGATCGCTGGAGTCAAACTTACTGTTTCTTTGTCGAAGGTTCTTGCGAAGGTTGCGAGCAGGAAGAAATGGGAGAGAGAGAGATCTGAACTTGGCCCCTCAATTTATAGGTCCTAGGGGCCTCACGCCTCTCGGGGCGGACCTTGACCCTGGTCCCAAGTGATTGGACTTGTTCCCAATCACTGGGTTCGATATGCTCCAATAATGGGGCGATTCCTTGATCGGGGGGTGGTCGTTCACGTGTCTTTGTCTCGGCCACTGCTGGCGCCGAGAAGTCTGGCCCGGCATTCAATTGCTCATATGTTGCAATTGTTCCCGCGGATAGCCAATTAAACTGCAGATGTCTGTGTTGATGTGCTGCTAATGGTCTTGAGTATCGGTCTGGGCCGACTTCCCCAGAGCCGAATACGCTATTCTGTCTGCAGCTGTCCGTTTCTGTCCTGTTGGCTGCTTTTCCCATCAGCCTCTGCCGTTCGCTATTTTGGATCGGGGTTTGACCAATTTAATCGGGAAGCTGCCATTTTACGTGGCTATATTTCCCCTAGATACAATAACCCCCCATATGACATTTAAAAGCACCAATAGGGAAGCCCCCCCCCCACCCACCCAAACGCCCCCCCCCCCAAAAGACCCCCCCTCCCTCCCTCCCTCCCCCCCCACTTCTCCCCCTCGCCCCTGGGCTGCTGCTGCTGCTGAACTCCTCCTAACGCTCCGCGAGATAGTCTAGGAACGGTTGCCACCGCCTGAGGAACCCCTACACAGACCCTCGCAAGACAAACTTTATCCTGTCCAGCTTGATGAACCCTGCCATGTCATTGATCCAAGCTTCCACATTAGGGGGCTTTGCATCTTTCCATAGTAGCAAAATCCTCCGCCGGGCTACCAGGGACGCAAAGGCCAGAATATCGGCCTCTTTCGCCTCCTGTACTCCCGGCTCGTCCGTTACCCCAAATAATGCCAACCCCCATCTCGGCTTGACCCGGGCTTTCACCACCTTGGACATAGTCATCGCAAAACCCCTCCAAGACCCATCCAGTGCCGGGCACGACCAGAACATATGGACGTGATTTGCCGGGCTTCCCGAGAACCTCCCACACCTGTCCTCCACCCCAAAGAACCTACTCAACCTCGCCCCTGTCATATGCGCTCTGTGAGTAACTTTGAACTGTATTAGGCTGAGCCTGGTGCAAGAAGAGGAAGAATTAACCCTACTCAGGGCATCAGCCCACAGACCCTCATCTATCTCCTCCCCAAGCTCCTCCTCCCACTTGCCCTTTAACTCCCCCACCGAGGCCTCCTCCTCTTCCTTCAGCTCCTGGTAAATCGCCGAAACTTTGCCTTCTCCAACCCATACACCCTAAATCACCCTGTCCTGAATCCCCTGTGCCGGGAGCAGCGGGAATTCCTTCACCTGCTGCCTCACAAACGCCCTCACTTGCATGTACCTGTTTCCCGGGGGTAACCCAAACTTCTCCTCCAGCGCCCCTAGGCTTGCAAACGTCCCATCGATGAACAGGTCCCCCATTCTTCTAATCCCTGCCCGATGCCAGCTCCGAAACCCCCCATCCATCCTTCCTGGGACGAACCGATGATTCTCCCGAATCGGGGACCAAACCGAGGCTCCCACCTCGCACCTGTGTCGCCTCCACTACTCCCAGATCTTCAACGTCGCCGCCACCACCGGACTTGTGGTGTACCTTGTCGGCGAGAGCGGCAGCGGTGCCATCACCTGCGCCCTCCGGCTCATGCCCACACAGGACACCATCTCTAACCTCTTCCACACCGCCCCCTCTCCCTACATTACCCACTTACGGATCATCGCCACATTGGCTGCCCGATAATAGCCGCATAGATTCGGCAGTGCCAGCACCCCCCTGTCCCTGCTACGCTCCAGAAACACCCTCTTCACCCTCGGGGTCTTATTCGCCCACACAAATTCCATGATGCTCCTGCTTACCCGTTTGATAAAGGCCTTGGGGATCATAATGGGAAGGCACTAGAACACAAAGAGAAACCTTGGGAGGACCGTCATTTTGACCGACTGCACCTTACCCGCTAGTGAAAGTGGCAGCATATCCCATCTTTTAAAATCCTCCTCCATCTGCTCCACCAACCGCGTCAAATTGAGCTTGTGCAGGGCCCCCCAACGCCTAGCTACTTGGATCCCTAGGTACCGAAAGCTCCTTTCCACCCCCTTCAGCGGTAGCTCGTCTATCCCCCTTCCCTGGTCCCCTGAATGCACCACAAAGAGCTTGCTCTTCCCTACGTTGAGTTTATACCCCGAAAAGTCCCCAAACTCCCTAAGGATCCGCATGACCTCTGCCATCCCCTCCACTGGATCTGCCACATACAACAACAGGTCGTCGGCATACAGCGACACCCAGTGTTCCTCTCCCCACCGGACCAGTCCCCTCCATTTCCTGGACTCCCTTAGTGCCATGGCCAAAGGCTCAATTGCCAGTGCAAACAACAAAGGGAACAGGGGGCACCCCTGCCTCGTCCCCTGGTACAGCCGAAAGTACTCCGACCTCTGCCGGTTCGTAGCCACACTCGCCACCGGGGCTCTATATAGCAGCCTGACCCAGCTGGTGAACCCCTCCCCGAACCCGAACCTCCGCAACACTTCCCAAAGATACTCCCACTCCACCCGGTCAAAGGCCTTCTCTGCGTCCATAGCTGCCACTACCTCCATTTCCCCCTCCACCGAGGGCATCATAACCACATTGAGGAGCCTGCGCACATTTGTGTTTAATTGCCTACCCTTCACAAATCCCGCCTGGTCCTCATGGATCACCCCTGGGACACAGTCCTCAATTCCCGTAGCCAGCACCTTCGCCAGCAACTTAGCATCAACATTGAGGAGCGAGATCGGTCTATGTGACCCACATTGCAATGGATCCTTGTCCCGCTTCAGGATCAAAGAAATCAGCGCCCTGGACATTGTTGGGGGCAAGGTCCCCGCCTCCCTCGCCTTATTGAAAGTCCTCACTAGCAACGGGCCCAGCAGGTCCACGTATTTCCTGTAGAATTCAACCGGGAGCCCATCCGGCCCCGGAGCCTTCCCTGCCTGCATGCTCCCCAATCCTTTAACCAGCTCCTCCAGCCCAATCGGCGCCCCCAAACCAGCCACTTCCTCCTCCTCCACCCTCGGGAACCTCAGATGATCTAAGAGTCGTCGCATCCCCTCCTCCCCCGCTGGGGGCTCAGACCTGTACAGATCCCCATAGAAGTCCCTAAATACCTTGTTTATTCTCACCGCACTCCGCACCGTATTCCCCCCTCTATCCTTAACTCCACCAATCTCCCTCGCTGCCTCCCTCTAACGAAGCTGATTTGCCAGCATCCGACCCGCCTTCTCCCCATACTCATACGTCGCCCCCTGCGCTTTCCTCCACTGTGCCTCTGCTTCCCCCGTGGTCAACAGGTCAAACTCCGTCTGGAGGTTCCATTGCTCCCTGAGTAGCCCCTCCTCGGGGGCCTTTGCATCCCTCCTGTCCACCCTTAAAATCTCCCCCACTAACCTCTCCCTCTCCCTGCTCTCTCTCTTCTCCCTGTGGGCCCTAATGGAGATTAGCTCTCCCCTGATCGCCTTCAGCGCCTCCCAGACTACCCCCACCTGCACCTCCCCGGTGGCCTCCAAGTATCTTTCAATGCACCCCCGCACCCGCCCGCACACCTCCTCATCCGCCAACAGTCCTACATTAAGCGGGCGCTGGTCCCTCTCCTCCCCCAACTCCAGCTCCACCCAATGCGGGGCGTGGTCCGAGATGGCTATGGCTGAATATTCCGTTCCCTCCACTTTCGGGATTAGCGCCCTACTCAAAATGAAAAAATCTATCCGGGAGTTGGCTCTATGGACGTGGGAAAAGAAGGAAAATTCCCTGGCCTGCGGCCTGGCAAACCTCCATGGATCCACTCCCCCCCATCTGGTCCATAAACCCCCTGAGCACCTTGGCCGCAGCCGGCCTCTTATCCGTCCTGGACCTAGAACGGTCCAGTGCTGGGTCCAGCACCGTGTTGAAGTCCCCCCCCATTATCAAGCTTCCTACCTCCAGATCCGGAATCCGACCCAGCATGCGTTTCATAAATCCGGCATCATCTGTTTAGCACAGGGCTAAATCGCTGGCTTTGAAAGCAGACCAAGGCAGGCCAGCAGCACGGTTCAATTCGCGTAACAGCCTCCCCGAACAGGCGCCGGAATGTGGTGACTAGGGGCTTTTCACAGTAACTTCATTTGAAGCCGAATTGTGACAATAAGCGATTTTCATTCATTTCATTTCATTCATCCCAATTCTGGGCATATACGTTCACCAGTATCACCCGCACCCCCTGCAACCTACCGCTCACCATCACATATCGACCTCCATTATCCACTACAATATTCATTGCCTCAAACGACACCCGCTTCCCCACCAGTATTGCAACCCCTCTGGTCTTCGCATCCAGCCCTGAGTAGAAGACCTGCCCTACCCACCCCTTTCTCAGCCTAACCTGATCTGCCACCTTCAAATGTGTCTCCTGGAGCATAACCACGTCTTCCTTCAGTCCCTTTAAGTGCACGAACACCCGGGCCCTCTTGACCGGCCCGTTCAGGCCCCTCACATTCCAAGTTATCAGCCGGATTGGGGGGCTACTCGCCCCTCCCTCCCCTCCTGCCGACTAGCCATCTCCTTTTCTAGGCCAGCCACGTGCCCGCGCCTCCCGCACCCTCCAGTCCCCCAGGCAGCGGACACACGCCCCGACCACCTCTCCTACTTCCAGCTCCCCTTTGGCCAATGCAGCAGCAACCCTGTTCCCCCCTCCCCCCACTAGATCCACATGTAGCCATTTTGCTCCCCCCATAACACTCCCGTAAGTCAGCTGACTCCTGCTGACCCCAGCCTCTCCCGCCATTCCATCGACCTCCCAGTGTGAGAATCCCCCCTCCCCTTGGCAGTCAGTGTGCGCTACTCTCCAGCACCGCCCTTCCCCCGCCCCCCCCCCGGCCCCACCCCCGGCCCCACCCCGTCCCTCCCGAACGCGGGAAAAAGCCCGCGTTTTCCTGAGCCGGCCCCGCCCCCTCTGGCGCAGCTCCTTTTTGCGGCCTTACCCCAACTCCCCATCCCCGGGCCTCCACTCCCCCTCTTCCTCCGTGGGGGCCTGCCCCTCCAACACCGATGTCCACACTCTCCCACAGCCCCCACATCAAATCCATTCACCCATCTCCACCCAGCACTCAAACCAAAAGAACATTCCCCAAACGTAATAAACACAGTGAACACAGTAAACATTCCCCCACGTCAAACCCACAATTTGAGTCCAACTTTTTAGTCTGTATAAAGTTCCAGCCTCATCGGGCGTTTCAAAATAGTGGTGCCGATCTTGGAACGTGAGCCACAATCGCGCTGGCTGCAGCATACCGAACTTCACCCCCTTCCGATGGAGCACTGCCTTAGCCCGATTGAAACCAGCTCTCCTCTTAGCCACCTCCCCACTCCAGTCTTGGTAAATTCGGATCTCCGTGTTCTCCCACCTGCTGCTCCGCTCTTTTTTGGCCCATCTCAGGACGCACTCTCTGTCCATAAAGCGGTGGAACCCCACCACTACAGCCCTTGGTGGCTCATTGGCCTTGGGTCTCCTTGCCAGGACCCGATGAGCCCCATCCAGCTCCAGGGGCCTCGGGAAAGCTCCCGCGCCCATCAGTGAATTGAGCATCGTGCTCATATATGCCCCGGCATTGGGCCCCTCCACTCCTTCAGGGAATGAATGAAATGAAAAATGAAAATTGCTTATTGTCACAAGTAGGCTTCAAATGAAGCCCCTAGTCGGCACATTCCGGCGCCTGTTCGGGGAGGCTGTTACGGGAGACCCAGAATCCGAAGATTCTTCCTCCTCGACCTACTCTCCAGGTCCTCGAATTTTTCCGCCCACCTCTTGTGCAGCGCCTCGTGCGCCTCCACCTTCACCGCCAGGCCCAAGATCTCATCCTCGTTCTCCGAGGCTTTTTGCCGCACCTCCCGGATCGCCGCCCCTTGGGCCTTCTGGGTCTCCACAAGCTTCTCAATCGCCGCCTTCATTGGTGCCAGCATTTCTGTCTTCAGCTCCTCAATGCAGCTTTTAAGAAACTCCTGCTGCTCCTGCGACCACTGCGCCCACGCTGCTTGGTCTCCACCCGTCGCCATCTTGCTTTTCCTCCCTCGCACGTTTTGCTGCCCCAAGATCACTTTTTTCACCGCTCCACTCTTGGTCCAATCCATATAATGTCGGGGGGACCCTGCTGTCACCTTCCCACACTGGAAGCCGTCGAACAATTGCCGTTGGGGCCCTCTGGAGGGCCCAAAAGTCCGTTCCCAGCAGGAGCTGCCGAACGTGCGACCTACCTAGGCATAGCCGCAACTGGAAGAGAAAAGAAAGAATAGCCCTAGCAGAACAAAAAGAAAGGGAGGTACAGATCAGGGAAAAAGATAAAGAAAGGGAGTTTGAACTGCAGAAAATGGCCATGAAACATGACAATCAGTTAAAATTGGCAGACGTAAAGGGAAACGTACAGTTGGATGATAGTGATGAGGATAGTGAGAAAGAGCATCAAAGTCTAAGGCTTGGTGGGAATCTATTTAAATCTGTCCAAGCATTGCCAAGGTTTGACGAGAAGGAAGTGGAAGCCTTTCTCATTTCATTTGAGAAGGTAGCTAAACAAATGAAATGGCCACAGGACATGTGGGTGTTACTGATTCAAATAAAGCTGGTAGGTAGAGCTAGTGAAGTGTTTGCATCACTACCGGAGGAGGTATCTAGAACATATGAAGAGCTGAAGAAATCGATCTTAAGTGCATATGAGCTAGTGCCTGAAGCTTACAGACAAAGGTTTAGAAATTTAAGGAAATAATTTGGTCAAACATACATGGAGTTTGAAAGGCTCAAACAGAGTAATTTTGATCGGTGGATAAGGGCTTTGAAAATAGACCAAACGTATGAAGCTCTCAGAGAAATTATGCTTTTGGAGGAGTTTAAAAATTCAATTTCTGATGTCGTGAGAACTCATGTGGAAGAACAGAGGGTTAAAACTGCGAGATTGGAGCGGAAATGGCAGATGATTATGTATTAGTTCATAAATCAAAGATTGGTTTCCGACATCAGTTTCAGCCGGTGAGGGATAGAAACTGGGGACATGAGAAATACTCAAGTGGTAAAGGTAAAGGTGATCTGATGGGGGACAATAAAGAGAGTGTACCTTAGATTAAAAAAGAAATCCAGGAGGGTGGAAAAGAAATGAAAAGTTTCAAATGTTTAACTGTAATAAACTAGGCCATGTAAGTCACAGTGTTGGTGGTTGAAGAAAAGCACTGGGAAGGCTGATGTGGTAAAACAGGATAAGACAGTGGAGTTTGTTAGAGTGGTAAAGGAAAGCCCAAGGGAAGCGAAGGAGGTGCAAACGATTGTACAGCCTGTTCAAGAAGTAAGTGTTAAGAAGGTGGCAGATGTCTTTAAAGAATTTACTTGTGTGGGTAAAGTTTACTCATGTGTATCAGGAGGAGCAGGTAAAGAAGTCACAATTTTAAGAGATACAGGGGCTAGTCAATCTTTAATGGTAAGAGATGAGGAATTATGTAGTTTGGGAAGAATGTCGCCAGAAAAGGTGGTGATATGTGGAATTCAGGGTGAGAGGAGTAGCGTTCCATTCTATAAGGTAAGGTTGGAAAGTCCAGTGAAGAGTGATGAAGTGGTAGTAGGAGTACTAGAGAAACTATCTTGTCCAGGAATACAGTTTATCTTGGGTAATGATATAGCTGGATCGCAGGTGGGAGTGATGCCTACTGTGGTTGATAAGCCAGTGGAAAATCAGACAACTGAAGTGTTGAAGGACGAATATCCTGGGATTTTTCTGGATTGTGTAGTAACAAGGTCGCAAAGTCACAGGTTAAGACAAGAGGAGAAATCAAAGAGTGAAGATGAAGTTGAAGTGCAATTATCAGAAACGATTTTTGATCAGACGGTTGAAAAAGAACAAGAACAGGTGGAGGGTGAGGCAGATATTTTTAGTTCAGGAAAATTGGCGGAGTTACAACAGAACAATTTAGAAATGAAACGGATATATCAGAAAGCATATACGGAAGAGGAATCTGAGATTATACCAGAGTGTTATTACCGTAAAAATGATGTCTTGATGAGAAAATGGAGAACTGTTCATATGCAGGCGGATGAAAAGTGGGCAGAAGTTCATCAAGTAGCATTGCTGGTAGGGTAGAGAAAGGAGGTGTTGCGAGTTGCACATGAGGTACCAGAGGGAGGTCATTTGGGAATAAGGAAAATTCGAGCTAAAATCCAGAAACATTTTCATTTGCCTGGACTACATAAAGATGCAGTTAAATTTTGTCAATCATGTCACACATGTCAAGTGATAGGGAAACCTCAAGCAGTGATAAAACCAGCGCCCTTAATACCCATTCCAGCATTTGAGGAACCTTTTACAAGGGTCCTAATCGATTGTGTAGGACCGCTTCCTAAAACAAAAATTGAGAATCAATATCTTTTGACTGTAATGGATATGTCTACTAGGTTTCCAGAGGCCATTCCAGTACGTAATATTACAGCTAAAAGGATTGTGGAGGAGTTACTTAAATTCTTTTCTAGATATGGACTCCCACAGAAATTCAATCGGATCAAGGAACGAATTTTACTTCAAAGTTATTCAAAGAAGTTATGGATAGCTTAGGAATAAAACAATTTAAATCAACTGCATACCATCAAGAATCGCAGGGAGCATTGGAAAGGTGGCATCAGACATAAAAGACAATGTTGAGGGCGTATTGTCAAGATTATCCAGAGGATTGGGACAAAGGAATCCCATTCGTATTGTTTGCAATTAGGGATGCACCTAATGAGTCTACCAAATTTAGTCCTTTTGAACTAAACTTTGGTCATGAGGTAAGAGGACCACTTAAATTAATTAAGGAAAAATTGGTGGGTGAGAAATCGGAAATTACACTATTGGATTACATATCAAATTTTAGGGAACGATTAAATAGAGTAGGTGAATTGGCTAGACAACATTTGAAAATTGCACAAAATGTGATGAAACGGGTAGCGGACAAGAAATCCAAAGTTCATAGTTTTGCCAGTGGGGATAAAGTTTCAGTGTTGTTACCAGTGGTAGGGGAGCATTTAAAAGCTATGTTTTGTGGACCGTATCAGATTGAAAGGAAATTAAGTGAGGTGAATTATGTGGTAAAAACACGAGATAGAAGGAAGACTCACCGAGTGTGTCATGTGAATATGCTTAAAAGGTACTTTGAAAGGGAAGGAGAGAAAAAGGAGGTTTTAATGATTCTAACTCAAAGTGACGAACCAAATCCAGATGACTGGGAATTTGACATACCTCAAATTAAATTGGAAAATGAGGATGTTCTTAAAAATTGGGATGAATGGTTAAGTTACCTTCCAAGGAAAAACGAACTGACCTGAAAGAGTTATTGATATCACATGGGCAAGTTTGTAGAGATAAATTGGGAAGTACTAAAATGGCCATACATGATGTGGATGTGGGAAATGCTGTTCCTATCAAACAACATCCATATAGACTTAATCCTTTAAAATTGGCACAGGTTAACAGAGAGATTGAGAGTATGCTGAAGAATGGCGTCATTGAAGTGGGTTGCAGCCAATGGAGCTCACCCATAGTGATGGTATCTAAACCAGACGGTACCCAACGGTTGTGTGAACTATCGAAAGGTGAATGCAGTTACAAGAACGGACTCTTCTCCTACCCCACATTTGGAGGATTGCAATGAGAAAGTGGGGCAATATGCTTTTATTTCCAACTTCCAGACATTGAAAGAACATTTAAAACATCGTATGGAGTTCTTCGGTCGACTTCAGGAGGCGGGTTTGGTGATGAACCTAGCCGAAAGTGAATTTGGAGAAGCCCGAATCACTTTCCTTGCTGAGTTTCCGATACCCTGAAGACGAAAGGAAATAATGCGATCTCCTAGCATGAATGGATTTGATCGAACAGTTGTGCAAAGCTTTTGTGGCGTGATTACTCCACTGATGGAATTGCTGAAGAAACGTAAAAAATATCAATGGACAGCGGACTTTCAACAGGCATTTGACTGCCTGAAAGCTGTGATCACCAATGCTCCTGTATTGGAGAATTGCAAGGGACTCTGTTGTCAGATTGAACTAAAGTATCTGATTCTAAAGAGAAATGCCGAGGAGTAGAGGAATGGATGGATCATGCAGAGACTTTGTTCAAAGAGATTGTCAATCGAGAAGGATTTCGGTTGGAGGAGGAAGAACAAAGAAAAATGGACTATATTATTATACCTGTTTGTATGTGTTGGGTTCTTTTTTAAAATAAAAAAGTATATTTACTGTGTACATTTCTTCGTGGATCGGGCAAAAGTGAAAAATGAAACCATCTTGAAGTTGATGGTTTATTTATTTTTTCTTGGGGGGAGGTGTCATGCGAGAGTGCCTTTAAGAACTGGATGTTTAAACAATGTACCTTTAAGAAAACAGTGATGTCATAGAGTTGGTGGAGCTCAGCTCAGTTCAGCCATTTTGCAGGTTTTTAGTTTCAGTTTAAAAAACAGCTTGTGTGTGTGTCTGTGTTTTGCAGTGAGCTGGATCTCTCCCATGAAAGACTATCTCTGGATCATTTGGGTGATTTAAACTTATAATAGTGAAGCCTTTAACCTGATGTGATTTTGTTTAAAGGTGTTAAGTCTCTTGGAAGTTTGAAGGAGCATTTTAAGGAATTACTTACTGTTGCAATATTTTCTGAGTTATCTTTGAAGTAAGGAGTGTTAAGAAATCCAATGTTTATTTAAGATGTTATGTTGAGTTCATGGAATAAACAGTGTTTTGTGCTTAAAAACCCACGTGTCCATAATTGTAATTCCACACCTTGGGAAAAAGCCGTGTGCTAGGAAAAGCAACAAATCCATTAAAGGGAGAGGTTGGTTGAACTCCATGACACATTTTGGGGTTCTGAAAACACCTCGCCCCATAACAAGATTCAGTAATAACTTTCACAAAGGGTTTGGAGGAATATTTCATGTGGGGAAAATTCCAGGGCTGTGCGGAAACAGCAGGGACGTGGGACGAATCTTTCAATGAGTCAGAAAGGGCAGAATGGCCTCAACGGACTCCTTCTGTGCTGCATCATTTTATGATTATATGGTTTGAAATTTTCAAGCCTTTCTTCAAAAGCTCATGAGAACTACAGTGTCAACAATGGGTAAAAGGGAGTGAACTGTCATAAACTACCGTAGAGTGTGTGTGGTGTGCGTGTTGTATTTGTTTGTGTGACATGTGTGTGTATTTGTACGAGTGGTGTTAGTGTATTTGTATGTGTGATGTGTGTATATTGTATGTGTGATGTGTGTGTGCATTTGTAGCCATGTGTATATTTGTCTCAGTGTGGGTTGTGTGTATTTATATTCATATGGTGTGTGTGTTTTTGTATTTCTGTGGTGTGTATGTGGTGTGTGTATTTGTATCCTTGTGGTATGTGCGTGTCTATTTGCATCTGTGTGGTATGTCTGTGTGTATTTGTATCAATGCGGTATGTGTGTATTTGTATGCGTGTGGTGTGTGTGCATTCGTATGCATGTGGTGTGTGTGTATATTTGTATGCATGTGGTGAGTGTGCATTTGTATGCATGTGGTGTGTGTGTGTATTTGTATGAGTGTCGTGTGTGTGCATTTGTATGCATGTGGCATATGTGTACTTCTACCCGCGTGGTGTGCGTGTATTGGTATGCATGTGGTGGGTGTGTGTGTATTTGTCTCCATGTGGTGTGTGTGTATTTGTATGCATATGGTACATGTGTGTACTTGTATCCTTGTGGTGTGTGTATTTGTATCCGTGTGGTGTGTGTGCTTGTGGTGTGTGTATTTGTATCTGTGTTGTGTGTGCGTGTATATTTGTATCCGTGTGTGTGGTGTGTGTGTTTTTCGTATGCGTGTAGTGTGTGCGGATGCATTTGTATGCTTTTGGTATATGTGTGTATCCATGTGATGTGTGTGGTTTGTATGTGTGTGGGTCTATTTGTATGCGTGTGCTGGGTGGGTGTATTTGTATGCGCGTGGTGTGTGTGTGTGTATTTGTATGTGTGTGGTGTGTGTGTATTTGTATCCGTGTGGCGTGTGTATTTGTATCCATGTAGTGTGCGTGTGTGTGTACTTGTATATGTGTGTGTGTGTTTGTATGCATGTGGTGTGTGTTTGTGTATTTGTATCCGTGTTATGTGTGTATTTGTATCTGTCTGGTGTGTGTTATATTTCACTTTCCTGGTGTTGTTTGAAGCTGAATGGGGCCTTGTGTGTGAAGAAAATGGTGAAATGCATTTAAGTTAATATTACTATGTCCTTTCCATAACCTTTTTTATGTTTGTTTTTACTTAACTACCCAGACGCCCATCGCACATTGGTGCGGTTTCAAATTGATTCCTGCACACCAACGTGAAATGACATTCTCAATGACCCGACTCTTTAATGAACGCTTAAGTAAAATCTGCTTCAGTGAATGCTTCTACACAAGCACCCCCACCTAGGGGAAAGTGTGTGATATCGACTGGAATGGAGACCTTGCAGAGGGGATTTCTGCCAATTTTTCCTGTAGGGTAATGTCAATCAAAAACCCCCCACTAAAGCTCTTAGCCCTCCAGCCTTTTCATGGAGATAATCATTTACTGTTTACACTGACAATGGGAGAAGGGATTTGGCACCTGCTCCTTCCTGCTAGCTCTCTCAATGTAGGGGCAGAGGAAGGAGAGGTCAAAAGAGTAAAGGTGAAAGTTCATACACAGCTCTCGACATTCTCCCGGCCCCCTGCTTCACCTCTTCTTTTGGTTATTGTAAACTTTCACTGAGACTGAAAGCCATCTGCTTTTACTCAGGGCTGAAAGTTCCTTTGAAACCGTCCAATCCTGGAAGACTGGTCAATCAGATTTTCATCAACTCTTCACAAAATGGAGCTGTCTCGGACCTCAGCTTTATTCAGGGTATAATAAAAGTTTTTTTTTAACATCCATGTTTTTCACCTGCCTGAGTGAAAGGACAGCAAAGACCGTTTCTCATCTGTGTAGGATAAGGGGCGGGATTCTCCGGTCGCTGATGCTGAAGTCTCGTTCGGCGATCGGCTGGAGGATCCCTGTTCTCGACCAAATTGGGGGCGGCGCAGCTTTCACGATGCTCCGCCCCCTCCAAAACGACGTACTCAGAGAGTACGCAGCGCCACGTATCAACGGCCTCAGGTCATTGCCTGAAGCCCACCCCCTGATGCTCCGCCCCCGACCTGCCGAGTTTGCGGCGGCAACGATCGCGCGTAGTCTCATCCGTCGGGAGCTTGGCGTGGCGGCTGCGGACTCAGTTCAGCGCTGCCACAGTTGGGGGAGGGCCGATCCGCGGGCAGGGGGGACTTTGCCAGGGGCTGGGGTTGAGGGGTGGCCCGGGGCGCGCGAGTCGGCCAAAGGGGGGGGCACTATTTTGCAGGCCGGGTCTGCGAGCGGGCGGCGCCATGTTGCACGGCACGGCCGCTGCAGGCCTCCGCGTGTGCATGCGCGGCCACGGACCAGGCACTTCTCCGGGCGTATCGGCAGCTAGAGCCGGGTGCTCTACACTGCCGCGATGCGAGCCCGCAGCCAAACAGGGGATCGGTGGCCGTTTTATGCCATTTTGTCTGTCGTAAAACGCCACCGTTCCCAGAGTGGGGACATAGCCTCAGAGTCGGAGAATCCAGCCCAAGGTTATTGTCACATCCTGTGGCCAGGTGGCAACCGATTCCTTTTCAGGATGATTCCAGAACCAAATTTCGTGAAGCTGTCAAACACTGAACAGAGGTGAGGTAGGGAGGGATATCGCAGGGAATGGCCGTGTGTGGCGATGTTACAGGAGGAGGAATCCACAAGCCCAACCTAATGCTCAGATGTATGAGTGCAAATCCCACCTGAGAGCTGATGGCATTTAAATTCAATTAATTAACAAATCAGGAATGAAGTAGTAGTTTCATTAATAATGATTTTTAAAAAAACAATTGAATTGTCTTTTAAAAACCCATCTTTTCCCTGGTGTCCTTTGGGGAAGGAAACGTTTACCGGGTCATGCCTACGTGTGACCCCATGCTCAACACAATGTGGTTGACTCTTAACTTGTCCTGTGAAATGGTCCAGCAAGTCATTCTGTTTTGTCAATCTCATCGCCACCTTCTCAAGGGGAGTTAGAAATGGACAATAAATCCTGGCTTTGCGATCCCATCCCAAGAAAGAATAAAAAGTACTCTGGTTGGAGATGTCATCACATGATCTCTTGCCTCCAACTGCCCTGCCCAAACAAAGAACCTTTCTTTGCCAGCACTAATAATTTTGTTCACTAATAAGGGTACAAGTCACAGTTACGGGGTCATCAGTTATGAATAGAGAAATGGCTGGGTGGCTCCAACCTTGAGAGCGCCTGTCCTGTGCTATGTGGGGGCTCACAGGATGATGAGCCAGGGGAATCCCCTATCATATAAGGCTGTGGAAGCCAGGTTACGGAATGTATTTAAGAAACAAATCGACACGTTTCTCGACACCAAAGATGTCAAAGAGTACGGAGAGAGTGCGGGAGTGTGGTGTTGAGATAGAGGATCAGCCATGATAATGTTGAATGGTGGAGCAGGTTCAATGGACCGAATGGCCTATGCCTGCTCCTATTTTCTATGGTTTCTATGATCCTTTGACCCAGGATGCTTCCCATGTCCTGGATAGCCATTTGTGCAGGAAGCATTGCAGGTGCAGCAGCCTGGGCTCCCGGTTGTGGAACTTGAGCAGCAGCTGGTGTCACTGTGGAGCATCCGTGAGATTGGGAGTTATGTGGATACCATGTTTATAGTCTTGGTCGCTTAAAAGTGTGCAGGGAGAGAGGGAAGGGGTGACTAACAGGCAGTCAATAAGGAACAGATAGGTAGTTCTGAATACTGATGAGAGTAATGTTCATCCAAAACCAAGTCCATGGCACAAACAAGGCTGGAAGAGCTGTAGTGATAGGTGATTCAACAGTTAGGGGAATGTTTGCAGACATGAATCCAATTTGGTGCGTTACTTCCCTAGTTTTTAAAAGTTCTTTCCTGGGATGTGGGCATCGCTGGCCGGGCCAGCATTTATTGCCCATCCCTGAGGGTATTTAAGAATCAACCACTTTGCTGTGGATCAGGTGTCACATATAGGCCAGACCAGGTAAAGACGACAGATTTCCTTCCCTAAAGGACATTAGTGAATCAGATGGGTTTGTAATGACAATCGACAATGGTTATCCAGATATTAATTGAATTCAAATTTCACCATTTGCCAATGCGGGATTCCAACCCGGGTCCCCAGAGCATGATTCTGGGTCTCAGAATTACTAGTCCAACGACAATATCGTGATGCCACCGCCTCCCCGCACTGCCAGGGTCAACGATGTCAATGAGCGGTAGCAAAGCACTTTGAGGGAGAGGGTGAGCAGCTAGCAATGGTGGTCTACAGGTACCAATGACATAGGCAGAAAAAGGGATGTGGTGCTGCAGACTGAATAGGGAGCTAGGTAGACAATTAGCAAGCAAGACCTCAAAAAGTAGTAATCTCCAGATTACTCCCAATGCCATGCACAAGTCAGTATAGAATTAGGAGGATAAGAGAGAAGAATGCGTGGCTAAAAGATGGTGCAGGAGGGAGAGCTTAAGATTCTTGAAACAATGGGAACAGCTCTGGGGGAGACGCGACCTGTACAGGCTGGATGGGCTGTACTTGCTCAGAACTCAGAACTGGGACTTATGGCGGGATCCTCTCAGCCTGGGGCCGGGCCGGAGAATCCCCGCGACCGGCGCGAATCGTGCAACGCCGCCCTGATGCCGGCACGCGATTCTCCGCAGAGCGGAGAATCAGCGCCATTGGCCCGCCAATTCTCGGCCCGGGATGGGCTGAGAGGCCGTCGGAAAAACGCCGAGTCCCACCAGCTCCATCCACACCTGCTCTCAGCCAGCGGGAACTCGCCGTTGAAGGGTCGGGGGGCGGCCTGTGGGGGGGAAGGGGGGTCCGACCCCGGGGGTCGATGTGGCCTGGCCCACGATCGGGGCCCACCGATCGGCGGGCCGGCCTCTGTAGCCCTGCGCCATGTTGCGTTGGCGCGGGCGCCACTGCGCATACGCGGATCCCGCGGTGCCCAGTTTGCGCCGGGATCAGCAGCTGGAGCGCCGTGCTGGCCCCCTGTAGGTGCCAGAATTAGTCCTTGGCTCGGCCCGTTCACGTTGTCGTAAAACGCGACGGCGTTTACGACAGCGTGGACACTCTGCCGCGGGATTAGAGAATCGCGCCCTGAGTTTCTTGCGGGGCATTTTGCTAGGGCTGTTGAGAGGTGTTTAAAGTAGGGGTGTGGGGACCAAGAGATAATATTAGAGGGAAATATCAGGGGGAACAGAAAACTTGGAGTAGTAGCTGGCACGTGAGTAGGAAGTTTTTTTTATTTAAAAGAAATATTTTTGTTCAAAAAGGATATTCATTATAACAAAATAACAATACAGCAAAAATACAAACTACATCCACCCGAACATCAGTCCACCTCCCCTCCCTCCTCAGCACCCATAATAAAGCAGAGCCATAACAAAAAGACAACACCCCCGAACAGCTGACAGTAACCAGTTCAATGATGTTCAAAGGAGATGAAGGGCAGCCACCTCAAGTAGAACCTTCCACCGATCCCCTCATGGTGTACTTGATCTTCTCAAGGTGCAAAAATGGCATCAGGTCCCTCAGCCAGGCTGAGGCCTTAGGCAGCACCGGGGACTTCCAACAAAGCAGAACTCGCCTCTGGGCTATTGACAAGGTGAAGACTAGGACATCTGTCCTCATCCCCATCTGCAGCACCGGCGAGTCCAATACTCCAAAGGTGGCACAGCTCCAGCTGAACGCAAACTGAACGCCAACTGCCTATCTCTCTGCAAAATCATACTGCGCACCCGTGGGGTCTTACCAGATGTCAATTTATTGATCCTGAAGGGCAGCACGGTGGCGCAGTGGTAGCACTGCTGCCTCACGGCGCCGAGGTCCCAGGTTCGATCCCGGCTCTGGGTCACTATCCGTATTGAGTTTGCACATTCTCCCCTTGTTTGCGTGGGTTTCGGCCCCCACAACCCAAAGATGTGCAGGTGGATTGGCCACGCTAAATTGTCCCTTAATTGAAAAGAATTGGGCTCTCTAAATTTACAAAAAAAATAATTATTGGTCCTGCAAAAGAAAGCCTCTGTAAGAAAGATTGGAGACACCGGAACAAAAACAAAAACCTCGGGCGAGTATTCATCTTCGCGGTCTGTACCCTTCCTGCTACATTTCGAGGGAGGGTGTCCCACGTTTTCAAGTCGGCCTTCACCCCATCCACCAGGCTAACAAAGTTAAGTTTATGAAGCGAGGTCCAATCATGGGCCATCGGATGAGTGGCGATTACAAGTTGACAGGTGGGGACAGAATAAGGGGGAATGTGTTTGCTGTGTATGTATGTGAATGTACGGAGTGTGGTTAATAAGACTGCTGCGTTACAGGCACAAATTGACAAGTGGAAATATGATGTTGTGGCTTTAACAGAGACCTTTGCTCAGTGAAGGACTGGATTGGGCATTAAACAGTCCTGGATGCAAGGTGTGCAGGAAAGATAAGAAGGGAACAAAAAGGTGGTGTTGTTATTGATAAAGTAGAACAATTCAGTGCTGGAGAAAGAGGATTGCCAGAGGGGTCAAGGACAGAATCTATCTGGTTAGAGCTAGGAACAAAAAAGGTGCAATTATATTGTTTGGTGTAGTCTATATGCCACCAATTAGTGAGAAGAATGGACAGGAACAAGTTTGCAAAGGAGAATTCGGCAACCGGCGGGGGCGGGATTCACGCCAGCCCCCGGCGACTCTCTGACCCGGCAGGGGGTCGGAGAATCCCGCCCTTGGAGCTTCAAGGTAAGTGTTACAGCTGTAATTCTCACTGCCCCTGTCTGGACTGTTCTCTAGCTTCCAGCCAGGGGTCTCTTTTCTCGATGCTAACCACTGTGCTACCGTGCCGCCCTCGTCACAGCACTTCAGAAATCTTTCCTTGGCTACACAGTGTTTTGGGCCATACTTGGGTCAAGAAAGGTGCAATACAAATGCAAGTCTTTTTTTCTTTTAGTGGTCACTAAATGCCCAATTAAATTACCTGAGAAGCCACTCATTCATACAAATAATCAGCGCAAAGCAGATGGACAGCAAGCACCATCTCCTTATTACTAACTTAGCGAATAAAAATCCCCAAAGCCAAGCGATGGCCTCCTTGTGTGCCGAGTGTACCGTGACTAGTCTACTGCTTAGTCTGTGAATGGGACAGTCCTCTGTTATGTGCTGCATTGTTTTTCCCTTTCACAAGTGTACAGGGAGTTTGTTCTGAGGCCCCAGTGGTGGGAGGTGGCCTCACAGGGGCCCTGGCCGGTCTTGAACCATCTCATTAGAATGGCTTAATCTGTCGAATTGGTTGCTTCAAAAATCACAAAATAATATAAGGAATAAGGGAAGGAGGAGGCCAAATGGGGCCTCAAGTCTGAGCCACCATTCAATGAGGTGACAGCGGATCTTCTCGCTCAGCTCCACCCTCCCACCTTATCTGTGTATTCTCTGACTGCCTCCAGTTTCCATTTTCCCACCTTCCACTAAAACACAAAATGCCTCCGTCAGCAGAGAAAATGGATGGGAAGGGACAAAATACGATATCGTGATTACACGTGTTTGAGGATTCCTGTATCATGTGTTATTGAAACTACAGTGAGAATGGCTCTTACATTTGGTCCTCCTGCTTGAATCATTATTTGTGATATTGAGAGAAGATTTCAATTAATTCATTCCACTGCAGCTGGTGGCTCCAAAATTAGTGGCAGCTAGATTACAACGTGAATCATGAGAAACTTTCCAAACATAAAAACATGGAAAGTTCACTATGCTACTGTGCCCCTATGGAACAGAAATCCAACCCTGTATATATTTAAAAACTTTATCCTTATTACTATTTCTTGTTTTTAAACTGGACTTTACTTTTATGCTGAACAAAGACAATTAAGATACTTATTCCCCAGCAGTCTCCAGAACAAGATAATTCTCTTCTCAGTGTCAGGAATGTCACACCTCGTTACGCCTAAACAGCTTCTAACTGACTGTACAGAACAATTTCAAAGAGAGCTACAGGAATACCATTTGCATTTGATAAACCAAACTTGCTAGCAGACTCTGTGGGTCTGCCGAAACACTAGCTTCCCAAACACCATACCCACAATACAAATGGTACCCCTTTCAACCCATAATGGCTGAGATTTATCAGTTCTGAAAACAAAGCCAAGTTCCAGATGCTGGATAAAAATCCTTTGTTGACGACACTGTGGAAAAGGAAGATTTCATGATCCAAGATTCTGGCCTTTTAAAGAAGGAGGCCATTCAGCCCATCGAGTCTGCACCAGCTCTTGGAAAGAGCACCCTACTTAAGCCCACACCTCAACCCTATCCCCTTAACCCAGTAGCCCCGCCTCACCGTTTTAGACACTAAGGGCAATTTAACATGGCCAATCCACCTAACCCGCACATCTTTGGACTGTGGTAGGAAACCGGAGCACCCGGAGAAAACCCACGCAGACACGGGGAGAATGTGCAGACTCCGCACAGACAGTGACCCAAACCGTAAATTGAACCTGGGACCCTGGAGCTGTGAAGCAACAGTGTTAATCACTGTGATACCGTGTTAAACAGTTAAATGTTACCTTTTTGAACTGTGCAGCCAGTTTGTTGTTTAACATCCAGTTGGTAATAATAATATAATAATAATCACTTATTGTCACAAATCAGCTACAATGAAGTTACTGTGAAAAGCCCCTCGTCACCACATTCCGGCGCCTGTTCGGGGAGGCCGGTACGGGAATTGAACCCACGCTGCTGGCATTGTTCTGCATTGCAAGCCAGCTATTTAGCCCACTGTGTAAGTCACACAGGAGTAAGCTCTGTCCAAATTGGACCACCGGCTCTTCTAGGGTGACTCTGCTGGAAGATTTTGTACCCTCACCTACAGAACCGGTACCTACTTCATCTTGTAACATCAACGCCACCGGAAAAAGCAAACCTTACAACTCCAGTCTCCAGCCAGCCCACCATTGAATGTCTATGTGAAAGATTTCCTCATTGGGCTCTGACTTTGCGACACTGGAGCTCATGTCAACAGATGTTCAGTTTTTCTGTGGTCCTTGTGCTGTTTACATGCTTTCTTCTATCCCTCACTTTCCTGTTTGAATGCAGAGTGGGACATTGCTAACATGCATTTTCATGGATTTTGAATGGGTAGTTAGTAAAGCAACCTGCTGAGCTAACCCTAACTCGGGTTTTCTGTGGGATTAGTGGTAAAATTTGACCCCACAAAAACCGAGGGGTTGGGAAAATACACCAGTGCTTATTCTTTGGGAAAAAACAAATTCAAAATACCTTCCGTTTATGGTGATAAGAGGAAAATGGTGCTGTTTGAACTGATCCCCCTCATGTCCGTAAGAGGTGGAACAAGAAGAATTACTCAGGGGTTACTAGATGTGACAATTCAACCACCCCACCAAAAAACATTTACTGTTGGAAAATGTTTAATGATGGAGCAAGAAAACCAGCCATTTTCAATAGTAATCTCCTCTTTATGTCTTAAACCCATAGAATTGATTGCAATCTAAGTCCATGAGATATCATTGTTCCTTTTACCCCATCAGTCTTTACTTGGAAGTATTCAAGTATTCAACTCACAATCTTGCATGCCTTCAGCACACAAGACCTTGCAACGAATTGAATTGCTTGATGCATTCAACTGCCATCACACTAATTATGAGCTGTTAAATATTATGCATGTACTTCTTTCCAAGCAGTTTTGCACTGTTATGCTTTGTTACTAATGGGTTGGTTTGTACAATGCATGTTTTTTACTGGATGAGTGGGCTTGAGAGGGCCATGAGTTGGCAGGGGGGCCATTGGGGGTGGGTTCATGCATGAGGTAGGCATGGTGGAGGCATAGGATGCAAGGGTAGGACTGTTTGAAGTTACTTTTCAAAGGTTCCTGAATACAGATTATAATCCATGACTCCTCTTTGATACATGAGATATGAGCCACGGAGATGCTGACCAGTCTCCATGAAAAATGCAGGGGGCTGGGGGATGCTTACCCTGCATTAGGATCATCCAGGTTGGAAGTGTAGGTGGAAGTGCATGGGGCATGGCACTTATCCTGTGCCAGCGAAAATACAGGGTGTCGGGAATGGGAACGGGAGTCCCGGAATCCCCTCCCAGCTGCCATTGTTAAATAGCTCCAGGGACCTTCTTTTTATTTTGTCAATCCAGAATCTACCTGAGGCACAGGTCCTACCGTACAACACCTAATACAGGTTCAACAGTGGTTTACCACATTCACCCACTGTTAAAATTGAGTCCGGCGGAGGTGGTGGAGAATTATATACAACAGTGAGTTAATATTTACAAGATTTGAGCAAACAAATGTCCTTTGATTCCGGTGGACCAGTCAGAGGTTTAGCCGGTCCGGGGCCTTGATGTTCCTCTGGTGTCGGCGATGTTGGTGCTGATCTGGTTGAAGGTGACTCCGGGAGCGGGCCAAAATCCTCTTCATCATTGGGCGTGGGCAGAGGGAGGATGGACGGTCCTGGGCAGGGGGGTGGGGGCTGCTGTTGTGAGCGACAGGGGAGGGGAGGGTGGCGCCGGGGGCGAAGGGGGTGGTGAAGGCATGGAACCTGCTGGTGCTAGGTCCCTGAGGGAGACAGTATCCTGGCGGCCATCGGGGTCGGGGAACGCCACTTAGGCGTACTGGGGGTTTGCGTGGAGCAAGTGCACCCCCTCCACCAACGGGTCCGCCTTGTGGAGTCAAACGTGCTTACGGAGAAGCACAGTTCCCGGAGCTGTGAGCCAAGTCGGGAGCGATGCCCCGGATATGGACTTGCTGGGGAAGGCAAAAATACATTCATGGGGTGTATTGTTCGTGGCAGTGCAGAGTAATGAGCGAATGGAGTGGATTGCATCAGGGAGGACCTCCTGCCAGCGGGAGGCCGGGAGGTATCTGGACCGTAGGGCCAGCTGGATGGCCCTCCATACCGTCCCATTCTCCCTTTCTACCTGTCCGTTTCCCTGGGGTTGTAGCTTGTCATTCTGCTGGAGGCGATACCGCTGCTGAGCAGGAACTGACGCAGCCCATCACTCATGAATGAGGATCCCCTGTCACTGTGGATGTAGGCAGGGAAACCGAACAGAGTGAAGATTGTGTTGAGGGCTTTAATGACAGTGGCCGACGTCATGTCGTGGCATTGGATGGCAAAGGGGAACCTGGAGTATTCGTCGATCACACTGAGGAAATATGTGTGACAGTCAGTGGAGGGGAGGGGCCCTTTGAAGTCCATGCTGAGGCGTTCAAATGGGTGGGAGGCCTTCACCAGGCGTGCATGGTCCAGCCGGTAGAAGTGCGGCATGCACTCCACACAGACCTGGCAGTCCCTGGTGATTGTCCTTACTTCCTCGACGGAGTGGGGCAGATTTCGTGCCTTAATGAAGTGGTACAACCATGTGACTCTTGGGTGACAAAGGTTGTCGTGCAGGGCCCGGAGTCGGTCTACCTGTGCGCTGGCACATGTACCTCGTGATAGGGCGTCTGGGGGTTCGTTGAGTTTGCCGGGGCGATACATAATCTCGTAATTATAGGTGGAGAGCTTGATTCTCCACCGCAAGATTTTATCATTTTTGATTTTGCCCCGCTGTGTGTTGTTGAACATGAAGGCTACCGACCATTGGTCAGTGAGGAGAGTGAATCTCCTGCCGGCCAGGTAATGCCTCCAATGCCGCACAGCTTCAACGATAGCTTGGGCCTCCTTTTCGACGGATGAGTGCCAAATTTCAGAGGAATGAAGGGTGCGGGAGAAGAATGGCACGGGCCTGCCTGCCTGATTGAGGGTGGCGGCAAGGATGACGTCTGATGCGTCGCTTTCTACTAGGAAGGGCAATGTCTCGCCTACAGCATGCATTGTGGCTTTGGCAATATCAGCTCTGATCCGGGTGAAGGCCTGTTGGGCCTCGGGCGTCAGGGGAAACTGAGTGGACTGTATGAGTGGGAGGGCCTTGTCCGCATAGTTTGGGACCCACTGAGCGTAGTACGAAAAGAACCCCAGGCAGCGTTTGAGGGCCTTGGGGCAGTGGGGGAGGGGGAGCTCCATGAGGGGGCGCATGCGGTCGGTATTGGGCCCCAGAACTCCGTTCTGGACCACATAGCCGGGGATGGCTAAGCAGTTCGTGCTGAACACGCACTTCTCCTTGTTGTAAGTAAGGTTTAGGAGAGGAGCGGTGTGGAGAAATTTAGCAAGGTTGGCGTCGTGATACTGCTGATCATGGCCGCAGACGGTGACGTTGTCTAGGTACGGAAAGGTGGCCCGCAACCCGTATCGGTCAACCATTCGGTCCATCTCCCCTTGGAAGACCGAGACCCGTTTGTGACGCCGAAGGAGACCCTAAGGAAGTTGTATAGGCGGCCGTCTGCCTCGAAGGCGGTGGGTGGACGGTCAGATTTACGGATGGGCAGCTGGGGGTAGGCGTAATTCAGGTCTACCGTTGAGAAGACCCGGTACTGCGCAATCTGGTTAACCATGTCAGATATGCGTGGGAGGGGGTACACGTCGAGCCGCGTGTACTGATTGATGGTCTGGCTGTAGTCCACGACCATTCGGTGTTTCTCCCCAGTTTTAACCACTACCACTTGAGCTCTCCAGGGGCTGTTGCTGGCCTCGATGATGCCTTCCCGAAGCAGCCGCTGGACTTCAGACCTGATGAAGGTCTTGTCCTAGGTGCTGTACCATCTGCTCCTCGTGGCGACGGGTTTGCAATCTGGAGTTAGATTGGCAAAGAGGGAAGGTGGGTCGACTTTTAGGGTCGCGAGGCTGCTCACAGTGAGGGGTGGTAAGGGCCCGCCGAATTTCAGGTTTAGGCTCTGGAGGTTACACTGGAAGTCCAGGCCGAGGATTAGTGCAGCGCAGAGGTTAGGGAGGACGTAGAGGCGGAAGCCGGTGAATTCTACACCCTGGACCATGAGCGTGACCATACAGTACCCCTGGATCACTACACAATGGGATCTGGAGACCAGGGAGATTTTTTGGTTGGCGGGGTGTATCGTGAGGGAGCAGCGCCTTACCGTATCTGGGTATATGAAGCTTTCGGTGCTCCCGGAGTCCAGCAGGCAGGAGGTTACATAGAATTTTTTTTTTTTTACAGTGGCAGAAGGAGGCCATTCGGCCCATCGAGTCTGCACCGGCTCTTGGAAAGAGCACCCTACCCAAGATCCACATCTCCACCCTATCCCTATAACCCAGTAACCCCACCCAACACTAAGGGCAATTTTGGATACTAAGGGCAATTTATCATGGCCAATCCACCTAACCTGCACATCTTTGGACTGTGGGAGGAAACCGGAGCACCTGGAGGAAACCCACGCACACACGGGGAGGATGTGCAGACTCCGCACAGACAGTGACCCAAGCCGAAATCGAACCTGGGACCCTGGAGCTGTGAAGCAATTGTGCTATCCACCATGCTACCGTGCTGCCCCTTCATGTCCGTCGACTTTCACACTGGTGGATGCGTTGGTCAGGTTATGCGGACGAGACTGGTCGATTGACATGGAGTCTTGGTTGGTCGTCGGAGAATGGGGCGGCTGATGAGCCCGGGTCCTGGAACGCTGGTGGTGCCCATGTGCTGAGGGGTAGACAAGATGGCGGCGCCCAAAGATCTTGAGGGTTACAAAATGGCGGCGTCCATGGAACGCACGTTGCGTGGATGTAACAAGATGGCGGCGCCCATGAAACGCACGTGTTGAGCAGAGGGGAAGATGGCGGTGCCCACTGGCCGCACATAGTCTGAGGGGGTGGGGATGGCGGCGCGCATTGTCCGTGACCGAGGGGGTGGGGGCGATAGCGGCTACTGAGCGGGCCTGGCACACCGCGGCGAAGTCGCCCTTCTTCCCACAGGCTTTACAAAGGCCAGCGCGGGCCGGGCAGCATTAGAACATAGAACATAGAACATTACAGCGCAGTACAGGCCCTTCGGCCCTCGATGTTGCGCCGACCTGTGAAACCACTCTAACGCCCATCTACACTATTCCCTTATCGTCCATATGTCTATCCAATGACCATTTGAATGCCATTAGTGTTGGCGAGTCCACTACTGTTGCAGGCAGGGCATTCCACGCCCTTACTACTCTCTGAGTAAAGAACCTACCTCTGACATCTGTCTTATATCTATCTCCCCTCAATTTAAAGCTGTCTCCTCGTGCTAGACATCACCATCCGAGGAAAAAGGCTCTCACTGTCCCCCCTATCCAATCCTCTGATCATCTTGTATGCCTCAATTAAGTCACCTCTTAACCTTCTTCTCTCTAACGAAAACAGCCTGAGGTCCCTCAGCCTCTCCTCTTAAGATCTTCCCTCCATACCAGGCAACATTCTGGCAAATCTCCTCTGCACCCTTTCCAATGCTTCCACATCCTTCCAAAAATGCGGCAACCAGAATTGCACGCAATACTCCAAATGCGGCCGCACCAGTGTTTTGTACAGCTGAAACATGACCTCATGGCTCCGAAACTCAATTCCTCTACCAATAAAAGCTAACACACCGTACGCCTTCTTAACAACCCTCTTAACCTGAGTGGCAACTTTCAGAGATCTATGTACATGGACACCGAGATCTCTCTGCTCATCCACACTGTCAAGAATCTTACCATTCGCCCAGTACTCTGTCTTCCTGTTATTCCTTCCAAAATGAATCACCTCACACTTTTCTGCATTAAACTCCATTTGCCACCTCTCAGCCCAGTGCTGCAGCTTATCTATGTCCCTCTGTAACTTGTAACATCCTTCCGCACTGTCCACAACTCCACCGACTTTAGTGTCATCTGCAAATGTACTCACCCATCCTTCTACGCCCTCCTCCAGGTCATTTATAAAAATGACAATCAGCAGGGGCCCCAAAACAGATCCTTGTGGTACACCACTAGTACCTGGACTCCAGTCTGATCACTTCCCATCAACCACCACCCTTTGTCTTCTTCCAGCTAGCCAATTTCTGATCCAAACTGCTAAATCTCCCTGAATCTCATGCTTCCGTATTTTCTGCAGTAGCCTACCATGGGGAACCTTATCAAACGCTTTACTGAAATCCATACACACCACATCAACTGCTTTACCCTCATCCACCTGTTTAGTCACCGTCTCAAAGAACTCAATAAGGTTTGTGCGGCACGACCTACCTTTCACAAAACCGTGTTGACTATGTCTGATCCAATTATTCCTTTCCAGATGATTAGACACCCTATCTCTTATAAACCTTTCCAAGATTTTGCCCACAACAGAAGTAAGGCTCACTGGTCTATAGTTACCAGGGTTGTCTCTACTCCCCTTCTTCAACAAGGGGACAACATTTGCTATCCTCCAGTCTTCTGGCACTATTCCTGTAGACAAAGATGACTTAAAGATCAAGGCCAAAGGCTCAGCAATCTCCTCCCTAGCTTCCCAGAGAATTCTAGGATAAATTCCATCCGGCCCAGGGGACTTATCTATTTTCACACTTTCCAGAATTGCTACCACCTCCTTCTTATGAATCTCAGTATTCTCCTCGACAACATTGTCTTTTTCCTGTCTCCGGCACCGGATATTCGGCGGGGGCGGGAATCGCGCCGCGCCGGTTGGCGGGCCCTCCCGCTCGATTCTCCGGCCCGTATGGGCCGAAGTCCCGCCGATAAATTGCCTGTCCCGCCGGCGTAAATTAAATCATCTACCTTACCGGTGGGACAAGGCGGCGTGGGCGGGCTCCGGGGTCCTGTGGGGGGCACGGGGCGATCTGACCCCGGGGGGGTGCCCCCACGGTGACCTGGCCCGTGATCGGGGCCCACCGATCCGCGGGCAGGCCTGTGTCGGGGGGGGACTCTTACCCTTCCGCCTCCGCCACGGTCTCCACCATGGCGGAGGTGGAAGAGACTCCCTCCACTGCGCATGCGTGGAAAACTGTCAGCGGCCGCTGACGCTCCCGCGCATGCGCCGCCCGGAAGTATCATTTCCGCGCTAGCTGGCGGGGCAACAAAGGCCGTTTCCGCCAGCTGGTGGGGCGGAAATTCCTCCGGCATCGGCCTAGCCCCTCAATGTTGGGGCTCAGCCCCCAAAGATGCGGAGCATTCCGCACCTTTGGGGCGGCGCGATGCCCGTCTGATTGGCGCCGTTTTGGGCGGCAGTTGGCGGACATCACGCCATTTCCGGAGAATTTCACCCCAGATGTGTGGCCTCCCACAGCAGCTGGCGAAATGGCTGCTAGCTGGAGGATACGCATATTTATACTCCGCCTCCTGGGCAGGCAGGGACTACCGGCGAACCTGTACCACAGGTCCTACCGTACAACACCTAATACAGGTTCAACAGTGGTTTACCACACTACCTAATTCAGCTTTAAGAATATTCAATGACCCTGCTCACGGGAGAAGAGAGTTTGACAGACACACGGCCCTCTGAGAGAAAATAATTCACCTTATCTTCGTCTTAAGAGGAGACTTCTTATTTTTAAACTGTGTTCCCTAATTTTAGTCGCTCCCACAAGAGGAAACATCCTTTCAGCATCCACCCTGTCAAGCCCCCTCAGGATCTTGTATGTTTCAGTAAGATCACCTCTCATTATTCTAAACTCCAATGGGTACAGACCCAACGTGTCCAACCTTTCCTCATAAGATACCCCCATCCCCCCTTCTCTGAACTGCTTCTAATGCAATGATGTCCTTTGGGAAAGAAGCAGACCAAAACCGTACACAGTACTCTCGATCTCACCAACTATAGGAAAACATTTCTACTTTCATATTCCATTCCCTTTGCAATAAATGACAACATTCCATTTGCCTTCTTTTTTTTAAATTTAGAGTACCCGATTCTTTTTTTTTCCAATTAAGGGGCAATTTTGCATGGCCGATCCACCTAACCTGCACATCTTTGGGTTGTGGGGGCGAATGTGCAAACACCACATGGACAGTGACCCGGGGCCGAGATAAAACCAGGGATTGCACCGCTGTAAGGCAGCAGTGTTAACCACTGGGCCACCGTGCTGCCCTCATTTGTCTTCTCAATCTCTTGCTGTACCTGCAAGCTGACATTTTGTGATTCATGTGCCGGAACATCCAGAACACTCCATACCTCAGAGTTCTGCAATCTCTATCCACTTAAATTATGTGATGCTTTTTAAAATTTTCCTGCCAAAATGGACAAGTTCACATTTTTCCACTTCAGCGGGTAGATTGAAGAAGTTGGGGTTGTCCTCCTTAGATGGTGACAGAAGGTTTGATAGAAGTGTTCAAAAGCGGTCTGGACAGAGGAGATAGAAAGAAACTGTTCCCTTTGACGGAAGGGTTGGAAAGGAAAGGTGACTGGCAAAAGATTAGCAAAAGATGATTGAGTGATTATCAAAAGAAGCAAAGGTGACGTGAAGAAAACCTTTTTACACAATGAGTGGTTAGGATCAGGAATGTGCTGTCTGACAGTGTGGTGGAGGCAGGTTCAATATGGGCTTTCAAAAAGGAATTTAATAAGCACCTGAAGAGGAAAAAGAACACACAGGGTAATGGGAAAAAGCAGGGGAGGGCCAGAATGGGCTTGATGGACCGAATGGCCTGCTTCTGCGCTGTATCCATTCTGTAGCTCTATGATTCTATATAAAGGAAACCTGGACATCCCCTGGAAGGGAATAGTGTACTCGGAGGGTTAAACTGTGAGAGGATATGTATGTCTAATAAATAACATTATTTTCCGGCAAATATGCCATTCAGTTACAGAAAAGGCCGATAAGAAAAATACAGATAATTTAATATTTGAGATTTACAAGACAACTCGATGGAAATAACTTCTAATTGATTATGCGACAGTGGGAAACAAAGGGTTGGTTGCTAGCTGACACAGATTGCGAAAATAGAAATCTTCACTGCTGCCCTTTTCACATGGAGACTTGGCATTGAACCCAGTTCAAGAATGGAGCTGACTGTCTTCTCTCACTGACCACTTGGCAGATTCCACTCAGTCTAGAGTAAATGTTGAGCCCATGGACTGATGGAGCTGACTTTCATTTGGGAAGGTGACGTCTTTTTTCCATTGGGCTATTCCAGCAATTAGACCTCCTTTCCATAAACAGTGAGTTCCATGGTTACCTGCCCAATGAGTGCAGCACTGTTGATAGAAGCAAAGCTAAGACATGCTAGAAAAAACTATGCTAAGCTGAATGGAAATGGATTGGCTCAAGACTAATAATGGAAATGAACTCACATGGCATCTATATCTCTTGTGAATTGGCATCCTATATTTTCGAACAATCTGATTTTCACCATGGCCCTTTCCCAGGGTTGCCAACTCTGGTTAGATTGATTCCTGGAGCTGTTGTCACCTGGCCTCTTTCCTCTATTCCTCCCCCCCTCCCCTCCCACCCACACCATTGGCCACCTATCACACTCATCCTCATGGAGTCCTGCACTCTCTCCTTCCAATTCCTTTACCTGATTGGATTAAATATTATTTGCAACAAAACCACCTTTGTTCCCAGCTCCAATATTTTTATTGGATTGGATTTGTTTATTGTCACGTGTACCGAGGTACAGTGAAAGGTATTTTTCTGCGAGCAGCTCAACAGATCAGTAAGTACATGAGAAGAAAAGGGAATAAAAGAAAATACATAATAGGGCAACACAACATATACAATGTAACTACAAAAGCACTGGCATCGGATGAAGCATACAGGGTGTAGTGTTAATGAGGTCAGTCCATAAGAGGGTCATTTAGGAGTCTGGTGACAGTGGGGAAGAAGCTGTTTTTGAGTCTGTTCGTGCGTGTTCTCAGACTTCTGTATCTCCTGCCCGATGGAAGAAGTTGGAAGAGTGAGTAAGCCGGGTGGGAGGGATCTTTGATTATACTGCTCGCTTTCCCCAGGCAGCGGGAGGTGTAGATGGAGTCAATGGATGGGAGGCAGGTTCGTGTGATGGACTGGGCGGTGTTCACGACTCTCTGAAGTTTCTTGCGGTCCTGGGCCGAGCAGTTGCCATACCAGGCTGTGATGCAGCCTGAAAGGATGCTTTCTATGGTGCATCTGTAAAAGTTGGTAAGAGTCAATGTAGACATGCCAAATTTCCTTAGTTTCCTGAGGAAGTATAGGCACTGTTGTTCTTTCTTGGTGGTAGCGTCGACGTGGGTGGACCAGGACAGATTTTTGGAGATGTGCACCCCTAGGAATTTGAAACTGCTAACCATCTCCACCTCGGCCCCGTTGATGCTGACAGGGGTGTGTACAGTACTTTGCTTCCTGAAGTCAATTATCAGCTCTTTAGTTTTGCTGGCATTGAGGGAGAGATTGTTGTCGCTACACCACTCCACTAGGTTCTCTATCTCCCTCCTGTATTCGGACTCATCGTTATTCAAGATCCGGCCCACTATGGTCGCATCGTCAGCAAACTTGTAGATGGAGTTGGAACTAAGTTTTGCCACTCAGTCGAGTGTATACAGGGAGTAGAGTAAGGGGCTAAGTACGCAGCCTTGCGGGGCGCCGGTGTTGAGGATTATTGTGGAGGAGGTGTTGTTGTTCAGATTGTTGTATAAGATTGCTGAAAGAAAATTTTAAGCCATCAATTATTTTTATTTAATTTAATTAATTTATTTATTAAATTTAGAGTACCCAAATCATTTTTCCAATTAAGGGGCAATTTAGCGTGGCCAATCCAACTACCCTGCACATCTTTGGGTTGTGGGGGCGAAACCCACGCAAACACGGGGAGAATGTGACCCAGAGCCGGTATCGAACCTGGAGCCTCAGCGCCGTGAGGCAGCAGGGCTAACCCACTGCGCCATCGTGCTGCTCAGAATTATTTTTAATGCTCCTAAGATTTACTGCTCCTAAGAAGGGTTGGTTTAGGTCACAGTGGGCTAGACAGCTGGTTTGCAATGCAGAACAAGGCCAGCAGCGTGGGTTCAATTCCTGTACCAGTTTACCCGAACAGGCGCCGGAATGTGGCGACTAGAGGCTTTTCACAGTAACTTCATACTTGTGACAATAAAAGGTTATTATTATTATTAATTATCTCCTCAGTTATTTGAAGCAGTGTGTCCAAGAGATTACCTGGAGGATTGACAACCCCGCTCTGTGCTCAAGACTTTGGCTAATGAGGTAGGATGCATAAGTCGGGAAATTTCCTGCCTTGCCAGGTCCGCCTGGGGAAGTGGGGGCAAATCGAGTTAGGCCCGCCAACCCCAGAAACAGTTCTGATTCGGCCATGGAGGCAGGCCTGGGGGTGTCAGGGTTATGGGGGATGGGAAGACCCCACCGATCAGCCGCGCGCCCGAGCATCTAACCCCGGCCATCTATAAGGGCCCCCCAAACTCCTCTCCACCCCCCCATCCCCGACCAGGACGGCCACGGACTCAGTCCGCAGCCGCCACGCCAGCATCCCGGCCAGCAATAGGTGGCTAGTTCCACACCATCGGGGACTCGGCCGGTCGGGAGCGGAGGATTGCTGGGTGGGCCTCTGGCAATGGCCCCCCTGCAGCACGGCGTATTCCGCGGTCATGCCGATTTTTCGGGTCCCGGAGAATCGCCGAACCGGCGCCGGGCCCGATTAAGGCTTGAAGGTGGATTCTCCACCCCCACTCCGGGGATTTCGGCGGGGGGCTGCGAAGAATCCAGCCCCATATTTTGCATAGTAACATTCAATGTGGCACCTCATCAAATGCCTATCAAATCAAATGTAACAATAAATCAAATCAAATAATGGAAATCTAAATCCAGCAAACCCACAGGTTCCCTTTTATCCACTTCCTCAAAGAACCCGAATAAATTGGGAAAACATGAATTCTCTTTCAAAAATCATGTTGACTCTGTCTGACTGCACTGAGATTGCATTTCTGTTACAGAAGTCATTGTTGTCATGTTTTAGCCTTCAGTCAGCTGAGGTTGAAGAGTTTCCCATCAGTGCGATGCATTATTGCCATGCCTGGGGGGGCCTATCAGTAATAGATTACAGGAGGATCACCCCAACTTTTCCAGCCGTGGAATCCTTTTGACCTCCCAAGAGATCTGAGGGAACCCCTGAGAAACATTCTTATTGTGTTGAAGAGCCAGACCACAAAGAAATGGGCACAAATGTACAAAAACCTAATTTACAGAAGTCTTTTATCTATTTCTTACATGTATAAGTTTAATAGAATTAAAATGTTCTCTTATTAAAAGACATACTTAGGTCTTGCCTTTGTCCTTTCCTTTGATTGCCAACGTGCCGTGGTGGAGAGGCTTGAATGTTCCGTTGATCGCGAGGACAATGCCGTTGGGAGTCTTAAGTTCCTGGCAGGGTCCCCCATGATGGTAAGGTCAGGGGAGAGGAAACAGACAAAATGTAATCCAAAACAAGGTGGAAGATACGAGTATGGTATCAACAGCTGCGATTGCTGTTGAAGGTAGCAACAGGGAAGTCCTCAGTATCGAGGTTCCCTCGCTAGTGGAACTGGACCTACCTTCTGTCAAGGACCCGTGTGTCTGCTGATGTGCAACGGCATTCCCTCGTTAAAAGATGTCCCGGGGGCGAAATTCTCCCCCAACGGCGGGATGTCCGCCGAATGGCGCCAAAGCCGGCGCCAATCAGACGGGCATCGCGCCGGCCCAAAGGTGTGGAAGGCTCCGCATCTTTGGCGGCCTAGCCCCAACATTGAGGGGCTAGGCCGACGCCGGAGGGATTTCCGCACCGCCAGCTGGCGGACATGGCGTTTGTTTCCCCGCCAGCTGGCGCGGAAATGCGGCGCATGCGCGGGAGCGTCAGCGGCCGCTGTCAGTTTCCCAGCGCATGCGCGGAAGCGTCAGCGGCCGCTGTCAGTTTCCCGCGCATGCGCAGTGGGGAGAGTCTCTTCCGCATCCGCCATGGTGGAGGCCGTAGCGGAGGCGGAAGGGAAAGAGTGCCCCCACGGCACATGCCCGCCCGCGGATCGGTGGGCCCCGATCGCGTCCAGGCCACCGTGGGGGCACCCCCCGGGGTCAGATCGCCCCGCCCCCCCCCAGGACCCCGGAGCACGCCCATGCCGCCTGGTCCCGCCGGTAAATACCAGGTTTGATTTACGTCGGCGGGACAGGCAATTCCTGGGCGGGACTTCGGCCCAACCGGGCCGGAAAATCCAGCGGGGGGTCCCGCCAACCGGCGCGGCCCGATTCCCGCCCCCGCCCAATCTCCGGGAGCGGAGACTTCGGCGGGGGCGGGGGCGAGATTCACGGCGGCCAACGGCCATTCTCCGACCCGGCGGGGGGTCGGAGAATGACGCCCCTGGAGTCTACCTAGAGGAAGCCAGCACCCCCCCCCCCCCCCCCCCCCCCCCCAACACAGACAGGTCCTGCTGTAATCGCCGAGATGTGACGGGGACAGGACCACGAGACCTGGAGGCCCCTAGCTTTGGACCGGCATGTAAGCGCTGGAGTTTGATTCAGTCATCTCACTACTGGAATAGGATCAGCAGCTTTCTTCACAGCCTATGCAGCCCTCTTCAGGGTCAACTCTGTTTGCCCCACATGGGGAAAGGACTAAAAAAGGTGCCCTAAAAATAGTCTGTTCCGTCCTCAATCTGGCTGGAAAACTGCACCCAGCAAACTCATCTAATTGCTGTCAGAAAATCAAAGTTAAACTGAATTTCGGAACCTGGCATATACGAACCCTGGATAATGATCAGTACAATCGACTGGAACAGAGAACTGTCCTTGCTGCCCATGAACTCAGGCATTTCAACATTGACATCGCTGCAAGAGACTCGAAGAGTAGGCGAAGGGCAGCTGAGGGAATATGGCGATGGATACTCCTTCTGGAGACGAAAACCTAAGGATCAGCCCAGGATGCATGGTTTTGCCATCAGGAGCAAATTCGTCAACCGACTCTCGGAGCTCCCTGTCGGCATCAACTAGTTCCTCATGACCTTCCATCTACAACTTGCCAAGAAACAACAGGCAATGTTCGTGACTGCCCACGCCCCAGCTCTTGTTGCCAATGATAAGTCCAAAGAAGGCTTCTACTCTACCCTGGACACCATACGGTCCAACATTCCTAAGAAAGATAAGATCCTCCTCCTTGGGGACTTTCTGGAGACATCCACGATCAAAGCACTGGTACATGATTGACTTGGTCATAGTCCAATCTCGAAGACGCCCATATCACCAAAGTGATGACCAGTTCAGATGACTGCTGGACAGACCATTGGCTCATCCCCTCCTTTATATCCATCAAACTCCACCAGAAGCAGTGGTAGATGAAGAAACAGCTCAGACAAAAGATGAATGTTGAGCGGCTTCAAGAGCCAAATATGCTAGTGAACTTCTAATAATGTCTTCTCCAGGATCTCCAAAGTGTCCATTCTAATGGAGTGGAGGAAAACTGAAAAAGAGTTGAAGACCGCTTCGCCTCAAACTGATAAAAACCATGAGCTATCAACCAGGCACCTATCACCCATCCAGAAGCAGCCGCTGACCGAGGAAGCGAGGTAAACACTGCAGTCTACAGGTGAGACTAAAACAACACGGTTTCAAGTCTCCTCTCCCCAGCATACCCCTGGCCAACATCCAAGTGATCGAAAACAAGCCTGACAAGCTTAACATCAGGCATACCTCTCAGTGGGAAGGTAGAGACTGCTGTGTGCTCTGTTTCACAGAGACATTGTTTCACCCCTGCCTCACCGAGTTACATGGGAACACCATCAACTGCAAGTTCCCCTGCAAGCCACATGCCATCCTCACTTGGAACTATGTTGTCATTCCTTCACTGTTCCTGGGTCAAAATCCTGGAGGTCCCTCTCTGGGAGGGGCAGCATCTTTGCCCACAGGCAATGTTCACGGAGGCATTGGGCTTGCTGACTCTGTGCGTGGAAGGGTGGGGGGTGCGCAACCGGGGAGGCACCCTTGGCTGGGGTGGTCCGCTATGGGGAGCGGGATCGGACTGTGGGGGGGGTGCTCCACTGGGGGGCAACAGCGCGCGACTCCTCCATGCCAACCCCAGGTTTGTGTGCACCTGTTCCGGGGCAACCCTTGTCCCTGCCTGTCTGCCCCACTGACCACCTATAACTCCCACTGACCGTGGAGGCCTCCAGCCGTGCGGCCGAAGCCTGTCGCTGAATTGGCAATTGTGGTTAAGTAAGAACTTTACACATCCCTGTGGGTGGGCGGGCCATGGAGCATGTTGGAGTCATTGCCTCGCATCCTAATCAGATGATGATGCCTGGACACTGTGCCTGAACACTGCGGGAGGCAACACCACACATGTAGCAGCCAATACCCAGGGATGGGCCACAGCACCAGGGACATGTCCACGGCTGGAGGGTGGGTGAGTGCCATGGGGAGGGGGACCAGTGCCCGGTCCAGGTAATGTTTTTAAAAAATATATATATTTGTTCAAATTTTCAACGATTTTCAACAAAACACTCCAACCAGAAAAAAAAAGAATAAAGCACAAAACAAATAAAAATTATACATGAGAGTTCCAACAAAATACAATAACCCCCATTTAACAAATAAACACGCCAGTAAGGAAAAACGCCCCACCCTAACCTAACCAAAACAGAAAAACCAAATTCACAACTTTGGACATAGTCCTCGCAAAGCCCCTCCAGAACCCCTCCAGCGCCGGGCATGCCCAGAACATGTGGGCGTGATTTGCTGGGCTCCCCGAGCACCTCACACACCACACACCTGTCCTCCACCCCAAAAAACCTACTCATCCTCGCCCCTGTCATATGCGCCCTATGGACAATTTTGAACTGTATTAGGCTGAGCCTGGCGCAAGAGGAGGAAGAATTAACCTTATTCAGGGCATCAGCCCACAGATCTTCATCCAGATCCACCCCCAGCTCCTCCTCCCACTTACCCTTTAACTCCTCCACCGAGGCCTCCTCCGCCTCCTGTAGCTCCTGATAGATCGCCGAGACCTTGCCTTCTCCAACCCATACACCCAAAATCACCCTGTCCTGAATCCTTCGTGCTGGGAGCAGCGGAAATTCCCTCACATGCCATCTCACAAAATTCCCTCACTTGCATGTACCTAAAAGCATTCGCAGGAGGTAACCCAAATTTCTCCTCTAGCGCCCCCAGGCTCGCAAAAGTCCCATCGATGAATAGGTCCCCCATTCTTTTAATCCCAGCTTGATGCCAGCTCAGAAACCCCCCATCCATCCTACCTGGAACGAACCTGTGGTTCTCTCGTATCGGGGACCAGACTGAGGCCCCCACCTCGCCCCTATGCCGCCTCCACTGCCCCCAGATCTTCAGAGTCGCTGCCACCACTGGACTCGTGGTGTACCTTGTCGGCGAGAGCGGCAGCGGTGCCGTCACCAGCGCCCCCAGACTCGTACCCACACAAGACGCAACTTCTAGCCTCTTCCACGTCGCCCCCTCTCCCTCCATTACCCACTTACGGATCATCGCCACATTAGCTGCCCAATAATAGCCACATAGATTCGGCAGCGCCAGCCCCTTCCTGTCCCTGCTACGCTCCAAAAACACCCTCTTCACCCTCGGCTTCTTGTTCGCCCATACGAATCCCATAATACTCCTGCTTACCCGTTTTAAAAAAGCCTTGGGGATTAGGGTGGGCAGGCACTGGAACACAAACAGGAACCTCGGGAGGACCATCATCTTGACCGACTGCACCCTACCCGCCAAGGAGCGTGGCAACATATCCCATCTCTTGAAGTCCTCCTCCATCTGTTCCACCAACCGTGTCAAATTGAGCTTGTGCAGGGCTCCCCAGCTCCTAGCTACGTGGATCCCCAGGTATTGGAAGCTCCTCTCCACCCTCTTCAGCGGTAGCTCGTCTATCCTCCTTCCCTGGTCCCCCGCATGCACCAAAAGAGCTCACTCTTCCCCACGTTGAGCTTATAGCCCGAGAAGTCCCCAAACTCCCTAAGGATCCGCATAACCTCCGCCATCCCTTCCATTGGGTCTGCAACATATAACAATAGGTCATCAGCATATAACGACACCCGGTGTTCCCCACCCCCCCTCCCCGGAACAATCCCCTCCAGTTCCTAGACTCCCTCAGTACCATGGCCAGCGGCTCAATTGCCAGTGCAAACAACAAGGGGGATAAGGGACACCCCTGCTTCGTCCCACGGTACAACCTAAAGTACTCCGACCTCCGCCGGTTCGTAGCCACACTCGCCACTGGGGCCCTATATAACAGCCTGACCCATCTTATGAACCCTTCCCTGAACCCAAACCTCTCAACACTTCTCAGAGATACTCCCACTCCACCCGATCAAAGGCCTTCTCCGCGTCCACAGCCGCCACTACCTCCACTTCCCCTTCCACCGAGGGCATCATGATCACATTTAAGAGCCTCCGCACATTTGTGTTTAACTGCCTGCCCCTCACAAACCCCGTCTGGTCCTCATGGATTACCCCCGGGACACAGTCGTCAATCCTCGTAGCCAGCACCTTCGCCAACAACTTAGCGTCTACATTGAGGAGCGAAATCGGCCTATACGATCCACATTGCAATGGATCCTTATCCCGCTTCTATTTCGACGAGATCAGTGCCCGGGACATTGTCGGGGGCAGGGCCCCCTCCTCCCTCGCCTCATTGAAAGTTCTCACCAGCAACGGGCCCAGCAGGTCCACATACTTTCTGTAAAATTCAACCGGAAACCCGTCCGGTCCCGGGGCCTTCCCCGCCTGCATGCTCCCCAATCCTTTAACCAGCTTCTCCAGCCCAATCGGTGCCCCCAAACCAGCCACCTGCTCCTCCTACACCCTTGGGAACCTCAGTTGGTCCAAGAATCGCTGCATCCCCTCCCCCCCCTCCGGGGGCTCAGACCTATCCAGGTCCCCATAGAAGTCCCTAAATACCTTGTTTATTCTCACCGCACCCGCACCGTATTCCCCCCTCTATCTCTAATTCCACCAACCTCCCTCGCTGCCTCTCTCTTACGAAGCTGATGTGACAGCTCGCCTTCTCCCATACTCAGATATGGGCACACCTCCTCATCTGCCCCCAGCAGTTTCCTCCACTGCGCCTCTGCATTTCCCGTGGTCAGTGGATCAAATTCCATTTGGAGGTTTCGTCGCTCCCTAAGCAGACCCTCCTCGGGAGCCTCTGCATAGCTCCTGTCCACCCTTAATATCTCCCCCACCAATCTCTCCCTCTCCCTCCTCTCTCTCTTCTCCCTATGGGCCCTAATGGAAATTAGCTCTCCCCTAACCACTACCTTCAGAGCCTCCCAGACTACCCCCAGCTGCACCTCCCCATTGTCGTTGGCCTCCATGTATCTTTGAATACACCCCCGGATCCGCCCGCACACCCCCTCATCTGCCAACAGTCCCACATCGAGGCGCCACAGCGGGCGCTGGTCCCTCTCCTCCCCCAACTCCAGCTCCACCCAATGCGGGGCATGGTCCGAGATGGCTGTAGCCGAATATTCCGTTCCCTCCACTTTAGGGATTAGTGCCCTACTCATTGTAAAGAAATCCATCCGGGAATAGGCTTTATGGACGTGGGAGAAATAAGAAAATTCTCTGGCCACCGGCCTGGCAAACCTCCACGGATCCACTCCCCCCATCTGGTCCATAAACCCCCTGAGCACCTTGGCCGCAGCCGGCCTCTTATCCGTCCTGGACCTGGAACGGTCCAGTGCTGGGTCCAGCACCGTGTTGAAGTCCCTCCCCATTATCAAGCTTCCTACCTCCAGATCCGGAATCCGACCCAGCATGCGTTTCATAAATCCGGCATCATCCCAATTCGGAGCATATACGTTCACCAGTACCACCCGCACCCCCTCCAGCTTCCCACTCACCATCACATATCGACCTCCATTATCCACTACAATATTCATTGCCTCAAACGACACCCGCTTCCCCACCAGTATTGCAACCCCTCTGTTCTTCGCATCCAGCCCTGAATGGAAGACCTGCTCTACCCATCCCTTTCTCAGCCTAACCTGATCTGCCACCTTCAAATGTGTCTCCTGGAACATAACCACGTCTTCCTTCAGTCCCTTTAAGTGCGTGAACACCCGGGCCCTCTTGACCGGCCCGTTCAGGCCCCTCACATTCCAAGTTATCAGCCGGATTGGGGGGCTACTCGCCTCCCCCCCCACCCCCCCCCCACCCCCACCCAGCCGACTAGCCACCCCCTTTTTTAGGCCAGCCACGTGCCTGTGCCTCCCGCACCCTCCAGTCCCCCAGGCGGCGGACCCCCGCCCCGACTCCCTCTTCTGCCTCCAGCTCCCCTTTGGCCAATGCAGCAGCAAACCAGTTCCCCCCCTCCCCCCCCCCCACCCTCCACCACCAGCCAGATCACCGTCAAGCCATTTTGCTCCCCCCATTACACTCCCGTAAGTCAGCTGACTCCTGCTGATCCCGGCCACTCCCGCCATTCCAACTACCCCCCAGTGTGGGAATCCCCCCACCTCCCCCTGTCGATCAACGTGCGCTCTCTTCCAGCACCACCCTTCCCCCCAGGCCCCGCCCCTCCCTTCCTTAGCGCGGGAAAAAGCCCACGCTTTCCACACGAGCTGGCCCCGCCTCCTATGACGCAGCTCCTCTTTCTGCGACCTCGCCCCAGCTCCCCATCCCCGGGCTTCCAACACCCCCTTCATCAGCGGGGACCTGCCCCTACAGTACCGGCGCCCACACTCTCACACAGCCCCCACATCATATCCACTCACCCCTTCCCATTTCCCCACTTCCCAACCTGAAACCAGAAGAAGAACACCCCCAAAATACAGTAAACATCCCCCCACAACCACAAACCCTCAGTTCGAGTCCAGCTTTTCAGTCTGAATAAAGGTCCACGCCTCATCTGGCGTCTCAAAATAGTGGTGACGGCCCTGTAACGTGACCCACAATCGCGCTGGCTGCAGCATTCCAAACTTCACCCCCTTCCGATGGAGAACCGTCTTAGCCCGGTTAAAACCAGCCCTCTTCTTGGCCACCTCCTCACTCCAGTCCTGGTAGACACGGATCTCCGTATTCTCCCAGCTGCTGCTCCGTTCTTTCTTCGCCCATCTCAGGACGCACTCACTGTCCATAAAGCGGTGGAACCTCACCACTACAGCCCTTGGCGGCTCGTTGACTTCAGGCCTTCTTGCCAGGACTTGATGTGCCCCATCCAGCTCCAGGGGCCTCGGGAAAGCTCCCGCGTCCATCAGCGTGTTGAGCATTGTGGCTACGTATGCCCCAGCGTTGGACTCCTCCACTCCTTCAGGGAGACCCAGAATCCAGAGATTCTTCCTCCTCGACCTGTTCTCCAGGTCCTCAAACTTCTCCTGCCACTTGTGTAGGGCCTCGTGCACTTCCACCTTCACCGCTAGGCCCCAAATCTCGTCCTCGTTCTCTGAGGCCTTCTGCCGCACCTCTCGAATCGCCGCCCCTTGGGCCTTCTGTGTCTCCACCAGCCTTTCTATCTCAGCTCCGCAAAGCAGTTTTTAAGGAACTCTTGCTGCTCCCGCGCCCACTGCGCCCACGCTGCTTGATCTCCACCCACCGTCATCTTGCTTTTCCTCCCCCGCTCTCTTCGCTGCTCCAAAACCACTTTTCTGATCGCCCCATTCCTGGTCCACTCCATACAGTGCTGGGGGAACCTTACTAGCGAATAGGATAAATAGGTTGGTCACAAGGACTTTAAACTAGCAAGTTGGGGGGAAGGGAAGTGTAAAGCTATGGACAGTATAATGGTTAATGGAGATCAAGGCAGCAGGTTACGTGACAGGTTATTATGTAGAGATATGGGTTCAAAGACAAGGAAAATTAGGAGAAAGGGTAAGAGGAAAAATAAATTGCGAAAAGTTACTGATCAAGGTGTTAGGATTCATAACAAAGACATAAAAAACAGCATAAGTGTACTTTACCGGAATGCTCGTAGTATACGAAATAAGGTAAATGAGTTGATGGCGCAAATCATCGTGAATGGGCCACTAATGATTTAGTGGCCATTACTGAAACATGGTTAAAAGATGGTCACGACTGGGAGTTAAATATCCAAGGGTATCAGACTATACGAAAGGATAGAATGGACGGTAAGGGCGGTGTAGCTTTGTTGTTTAAGGATGGCATCCGGGCAATAGTAAGGGATGATATTGGTGCTATGGAGGACAAGGTTGAATCAATTTGGGTGGAAATCAGGAATAGTAAGGCGAAAAGGACACTGATAGGAGTAGCCTATAGGCCACCAAATAGTAACAGGATGGTAGGGCAGGCAATAAGCAAAGAAATAACGGATGCATGTCGAAATGGTACAGCGGTTATCATGGGAGATTTTAATCTGCATATCGATTGGTTTAACCAGGTTGGTAAAGGCAGCCTTGAGGAGGAGTTTATAGAATGTGCCCGGGATAATTTCCTGGAACAGTATGTAATGGAGCCTACAAGGGAACAAGCGGTCCTAGATCTGATCCTGTGTAATGAGGCAGGATTGATTAATGATCTCATAGTTCGGGATCCTCTTGGAAGGAGCGACCACAATATGGTGGAATTTAAAATACATTTGGAGGATGACAAGGTAAAATCAAACACGAGTGTTTTGTGCTTAAACAAAGGCGATTACAATGGGATGAGAGAAGAACTAGCTAAGGTAGACTGGGAGCAAAGACGTCATGGTGAAGCAGTTGAGGAACAGTGGAGAACCTTCCGAGCGATCTTTCACAGTGTTCAGAAAAGGTTCATACCGACAAAAAAGAAAGATGGTAGAAAGGGGAAAAATCAACCGTGGATATCTAAGGAGGTGAGGGAGAGTATCAAATTGAAGGAAAAAACATACAAAGTGGCAAAAATTAGTGGGAGACTAGAGGACTGGGAAGTCTTTAGGGGACAACAGAAAGCTACTAAAAGAGCCATAAGGAAGAGTAAGGTAGACTATGAAAGGAAACTGGCTCAGAACATAAAAGCAGATAGTAAGAGCTTCTACAAATATATAAGACAAAAAAGAGTGGCGAAGGTAAATATTGGTCCTTTGGAAGATGAGAAGGGAGATTTAATATTAGGAGACGGGGAAATGGCTGAGAAGCTGAACAGGTTTTTTGGGTCAGTCTTCACAGTGGAGGACACAAATAACATGCCAGTGACTGATGGAAATAAAGATATGATAGGTGAGGACCTTGAGATGATTGTAATCACTAAGGAGGCAGTATTGGGCAAGCTAATGGGGCTAAGGTAGACAGGTCTCCTGGCCCTGATGGGATGCATCCCAGAGTGTTAAAAGGGATGGCTAGGGAAACGCACTAGTGATAATTTATCAAAATTCACTAGACTCTGGGGTGGTCCCAGAGGATTGGAAAGTAGCAAACGTGACACCACTGTTTAAAAAAGGAGGTCGGCAGAAAGCGGGTAATTATAGGCCGGTAAGCTTAACTTCGGTTGTCGGGAAAATGCTGGAATCTATCATTAAGGAGGAAATAGCGGGGCACTTGGAGGGAAATTGTCGCATTGGGCAGACGCAGCATGGGTTCACAAAGGGTAGGTCGTGTCTGACTAACTTGGTAGAAGTTTTTGAGGACGTTACCAGTGCAGTAGATAACGGGGAGCCAATGGATGTGGTATATCTGGATTTCCAGAACGCTTTTGACAAGGTGCCACACAAAAGGTTGCTGCATAAACTAAAGATGCATGGCATTGAGGGTAAAGTGGTAGCATGGGTAGAGGATTGGTTAACTAACAGAAAGCAGAGAGTGGGGATAAATGGGAGTTTCTCTGGTTGGCAACCTGTAACTAGTGGGGTCCCTCAAGGATCAGTGTTGGGCCCGCAGTTGTTCACAATTTACATAGAGTATTTGGAGTTGGGGGACCAAGTGCAATGTGTCAAAGTTTGCAGACGACACTAAGATGAGTGGTAAAGCAAAAAGGGCAGAGGATACCGGAAGTCTGTAGAAGGATTTGGATAGGTTAGGTGAATGGGCTAGGGTTTGGCAGATGGAATTCAATGTTGCCAAGTGTGAGGCTATCCATTTTGGGAGGAATAACAGCAGAATGGATTCTTATTTAAACGGTAAGATGTTAAAACATGCTGCTGTGCAGAGGGACCTGGGTGTGCTGGTGCACGAGTCGCAAAAGGTTGGTGTGCAGGTGCAACAGGTTATTAAGAAGGCTAATCGAGTTTTGTCTTTCATTGCTAGAGGGATGGAGTTCAAGACTTGTGAGGTTATGCTGCAATTGTATAGGGTGTTGGTGAGGCCGCATCTGGAGTATTGTGTTCAGTTTTGGTCTCCTTACCTGAGAAAGGACATATTGGCACTGGAGGGATTTACTAGGTTGATCCCAGAGTTGAGGGGATTAGATTATGATGAGAGGTTGAGTAGACTTGGACTGTACTCATTGGAGTTTAGAAGGATGCGGGTGGATCTTATTGAGACATCTAAAATTATGAAGGGAATAGATAGGATAGATGCGGCCCCATTTGTTTCCACTGGTCGGGGAAAGCAGAACTAGGGGGCATAGCCTCAAAATAAGGGGAGGTAGATTTAGGATGGAGTGTAGGAGGAACTTCTTCACCCAAAGGGTTGTGAATCTCTGGAATTCCTTGCCCAGTGAAGCAGTTGAAGCTCCTTCTTTAAACGTTTTTAAGAAAAAGATCGATGCTTTTCTAAAGAATAAAGGGATTCGGGGATATGGTGTACGGGCCGGAGAGTGGAGCTGAGTCCACAAAGATCAGCCATGATCCCATTAAATGGCGGAGCAGGCTCAAGGGGCCAGATGGCCTACTCCTGTTCCTAGTTCTTATGTTCTTATGTACTATCACCTTCCCACACTGGGAACCGTCATACAAGTGCCGCTGGGGCTCCTCAAATGGGCCCAAAAGTCCATTCTTGGCGGGAGCTGCCGAATGTGCGACCTACCTAGGCATAGCCGCAACCGGAAGAGGTCCAGGTAATGTTATGTGCGGGTGTCCGGGGTACAGGGTCTGGGGTCTGGTGAGTGGGTGGTCCCTGCTGCGGCCGGGTGTGCACGGGCAGGGCGTTCCACGTCTGGGGCAGTGGGGGAGGGGGAGACCAATGGGAGAATGGAGGGTCCCGGGGTGGGGGTCACTGTTGTTTTTCAGCAGAACAGCATCTCCCGATTCATAACAGATATTAAATGGTATGGAGAGTACTTTGGACCCCACAGAACACATGGTGCTACTGGTCGGCCGGGCAGCCAGGTGCCGGAGGCAGCGGCAGCAGCAGCATTGACATAGTCTTGAGGCGGTGACCCATGTGCAGGATCCCGCCCCACCCACTGAGGACCCTGTAATGATATGGATATAGGTACGGCAGTTAATTATTACATTTCAGTGTAATTCAATCCACTAAAGAGCACCACCAGTTCCCAGTATAAATATGAGAACCCAGGAATCTTGGGTAGTTAGTTAAGTGTCAGCAGAGAAGAAGTATTGATCACAGCTCAAGGAGTAGTTTAGATTAGAGAGAAGTATCACAAGTACATCATTAGTTAATATTAGATTATAGATTACTGTATTAAGTATTAATAGTTATAGCTCTGTAGAGTGTGCAAACTCTATTTAATTTAATTGTTGTTCAATAAATTAGTTTTGCTTCAATCTTAATGTTGCTGGTTTCTTTATCATCTACTCATCAAACCATTCTGGATCTCAAGGCAAAGACATATTACAACAAAATGTAAGACAACAGACCCCACCGACCATTAGACCAGGGTGAGAGCCAGAGATGGAGGCCCGTGACTGCACAGGGTGTCCCATCATTGCTAGTGTTTTGAGAAGATGATGACAGCGTGATGCTCCGCCTCAACAAGGAGAAGGTGCGGCATCTGTGCCTTGTCCTCACGGCCTTAGCACCACATGGAAGAGGAGGATACCCGCTCTTGGTGGCCGTCAAGGTCACCGCAGCCCTGAACCTTAACGCCTCGGTATCCTTCCAGGTCTCAAGTGGGAACCTGTGTGGCATCTCTCAGGCCACAGCCCACAGGTGCATCCAGCAGGTCACTGATGCCCTGTTTGCCCAGGCAGAAAACTATCTAAACTATGACTTGGACTAAGCTCAACATGATAGACTGCACTCATGTCACCCTGCGCAAACTAGACCAGCTGGGAGTGTCCCACATTAACAGGAAGTGGTCCCACTCCCTGAAAATACAGCTCGTGTGCAGCTACCACATGAAGATCATGCACATGTGTGCACGCTTCCCGGGGAGTGTGAATGACAGCCACATCGTGGGGCAGTCGGACATCCCCGGCCTCTTCGAAGACCACCCCAGGATGGCCGTCTGGCTCTTAGGGGATAAGGGATACCCACTGACGATCTGGCTAATGGCGGCAATACAGAGGCTAGTGAACGATGTGGAGACCCAATACAACGAGGCCTATGTGGCCATCCGGGCTGTGATTGAGCGGTGCTTCAGACTGCTCAAAGTGTGGTTCCGATGCTTTAACCGCTCTGGTAGTGCACTCCAGTACACTGCTCGGAGGGTCGCCCACTTTGTGATCCTCCAAACAGCACAGCAGCGGGGTAACGTGTTGGAGGTGGGGTTGAGGAACATGTGGCCACCTCCGAGGAGGGGGAGGGCGAGGATGACGAGGAGGTGCCTGACCAGAAGGGTCTGGAGGACGTTCCCAGCGAGGAACTGGAGGACCAGCCGGAGGCTGCGGGACAGGCGGCAGCAGAGAAGTGTCTGGCAAGCCCAGAGGGCTAGGGAGGCCGTCATACTTGCCCGCTTCACATAGGTCGTGGCCTGGCCCGTCAACGTAACCACCACCATTTCCCAGGGTCTGTGTTTCATCACTCCACGGTGCTTGGACTGTGTTGGCACCGTCAGCTGGTCACTGTCGAGGGTGGGAGGGGGGGGGGGGGTGTTATGAGAACCATCAGAGAGCTGAGTGCCTCAATCTGTGCCATAGTCTGACTCCTGTCTGCTGAGTGCTCGCTCACACCCATCACCTGCACACAGTGTGCCTGGGGAGGCCATGCCTGGAGAGATGGGTTCGGGGGTTCGGGGGTTCGGAGTTCGGCCCGCGGAAAATGTGACAGGCATCATACTGTTTGTGGTGAAGGGTTTTTAGTGTTTCACAAGTGTCCAACACTACTCCAATCTCCTGATGGTGCAGCCCCACCCTCCCCAGCACCTCTTCACCCCTTCCCCTTTACCTACTCCCCCTCCCCCCCTCCCCCAGTGCCCTGTCAGTGATCCTTGGCCTGTCTTCCTTGCTCTACCCCTGCATCTAGGTGTGTCCCCAAGATGCACATCAAAGGTGGAGGCAGCCAACTGCTCACCACATCCTGTGGCCGTCGATGCCCCTGGTGGGCGTCCTCTGGGGGCTCTGGGGTTGGAGGGCTCAGGCAAACTTGCCGTGGCACATGCACAGCCGTGCCACCTGTCCCGTGTGCTGACTGCCAGACACGTCGTCGTCGGAGGGGTGGAACCCGGGGGAGCTGGAAGCCACCATCCCCACTCCATGTTGGTACCCAGCACCCCACTTCCTGGTCGGTGGCCATAGGGCCACGGGGTTCGAGCCCCGGCTGCCCCTGCGACATCTGGCAATGCCAGCTCTGGTGGCTCCCCAATGTCTGCACCATGGTGTCAACACCCTTGGCGATGCTCCTCAGTGGCAGGGACATGCTCCGCAGCACCTCGGCTATTCCCATCTGAAACCAAGACATGTCCCGCATTGCCTCATCAAAGTCAGCCTGGTACTGGGTCATGTCCCCCATCGAGTCGGATGGTCTACCTAGGCCCTGAGCCATGGCCGTCACTGACTGAGCCACGCCTTGGACACCTTCACTAATGGTGCTGATTTCGTGCACCAAGCTCTCCACAGCAGTCGTCACCCCAGCAGTGTTGGCCTCGGTGCCATGCATTGCCAGCATCATCTCCTGTGCCGGTATCCTCTGGGACACTTCCAATTGCCGATGGACCTGTGGAGTGTTGCTGACATCGCCATCTGAATGTCCCGGCCAGCTCCGGGTAACCCTGTTCCAGAGGCTCAGCATCAGGCTGGACTCAACTGGGACCTCCGGCTGTGGTCTCGGCTGGGGGTTCCTGCCTCCACCTGATGTACATCAGTGACTATGTGGTGCTCACCATAATGTTCCCCAGAAGCCTGACCACTAATGTTGCCCACCGAGGTGCGTGTCTCTGCACTGGTGGATGGTGGAGATGATAGCTGTGTCATGTCGATGGTGGCATCCTCGGATTTTTCCTGCATGTGGTCAGTGGGAGGGGTGGGTCAGTCTGTATGGCATTCGCAACTCACGTGTGACAGTCCATGTGGGTGGGGACCGATGGACCCTCACCTCTGTGGCGTACATCGACCTCCGCGTTGGTGACGGTCTGTCCTCGGTCACCCCGTCAGCTCCAGGGCCCTTTCCTCAAAGGTGTGAGGGTTCTAGTGTCTGGAACCCACCGCCTGTTTGGGTCCTCTCCCGGCGATTGTGGAAGAGCTTCTCCTGCGAAGGCACAGAGAGGGCATCATTGGCTGCATGGGTGGTTCAGCGTGGGCGGGTAGGTGGTTGGGGTGGGATGGAGAATATTTCAAGGATGGGTTTGGGGGGGGGCAGAATGGGTGGGCAGGCACAGCACGGTGCTGGGCAGAGTGGTGCCAGGTCCGAGTTCTCGTGGGCGGGGAGGGGGGCGGTTGGGAGGGCTTTGCCAATTCACCCGTGCTGTCTGGTGTAGGCTGTTGACCTTCTTGCAGCACTAGGTGCCAGGCCTCCTGGTCACGAATCCTGAGCTTTTTTTAAATTTAGAGTATCAATTCTTTTCTTTTTAAAGGCAATTATGCGTGGCCAATTCACCAACCTGCCCTGCACATCATTGGGTTGTGCGATGAGACCCACGCAGACACAGGAAGAATGTGCAAACTCCACACGGACAGTGACCCGGGGCCAGGATCGAACCCGGGTCCTTGGCGCCGTGAGGCAGCAGTGCAAACCATAGCGCCACCGTGCTGCCCACACACGCTTCCTGAACTGAAGGCCGCTGGCACATCAACCCAGGCAGCGCTGGCTGCCCTGTGGCTCACCCTCCGGGACCCTGCGGGGAACAGGACACCCCTCCTTGCCTCGACCGCCTCCGAAGGTCTGCATCCCCGAATCATGGGGCCGGTCGCCTCGACGCCATGGCTACGGGTTGAGTGGGGTTGGCTGAGCAAGTGCTGTTTAAGTGCTGCTCGATCTTGTTAGCGGGGTGTGGTCCCGGCGAATTGGCTGGCCAGCCTTCATTTGCGGTGTGAAGCCCTTGGAGCCTCCTTAAATTGACTAACTACCGTTGTATTGCGGTGATGGTGTCACCAGGCCAAGCGTCGGCAGCTCGCGGTAGTTCCCACTCGCCACCACACTGCTAACCTTTTGGAAGAATCGTGCCCATCATCTTTCTACATCAAAATGAATGTGACTGTCAGTTTTAATCACTGCATATTCCAAATTGATAATTAAAATGACTTAATATGACAACAGTAAAGAGTTATCCAGCTGCCGAGTTATTGGCTAAAGTTTTCATGAGCCTAGGTGGAGATGTTCAATCTTCGCCCTGATCACAATGACATCAGACTTTCAAGCATGTGGTTATTTGAGGCTAACCCTCCAGAAATGTCCTAGATTCTCCAAGGATGAAAGCTTAATCTCCGGAACACAGCTAGGAGAAGCTCAATAGAAAAATTGGAAGGGCATCAAAAATGAAAATCTTTTCATTATCTTTGAACACTTTGATTTATTAGCTGTAGGAATGGAAGAGATGAAGATTCAAGGCTGTTTGACCAACAGTCTGGGATTATCCACTCTGTTAACAATTGGACTTTTTAGTAACCAATTGGCGTGGGACCCAAGTGGCAGTGGGTCACCAGGATGGCGGTATCAAGCAATCAGTGGTGCTTGTGTTGACAAATATCTTTGAACGAAATGCCCATCATTAAAAAGAATCGGCCAATGCTTTACTGCTAATTGTTATTCCGACTGAGCTCCAGACTTGGTGCTAATGCGTTGGGAACAACACACTCTCAGGCAAAGGCTATGAACGTTCTTTCCAGGGTTTGGAGGGCGCCACAGATGTTTCCTAATCTGTCAGAAAGACAACAGCAATTAAGCTTATTGAAAATGTCCTGGAACTCATGTTGAAAGCGAAGGAAAATAAAATCGGGAACTGAAGCCTGAAAACATAAAGATATGTCAAAGGTTCTGGGCAACCGTGCAGAAAACCTCAGACGATGAATGAAACGAAGGCATCAGTCAAGGTGTCAGGGCCAAGAAATTATGGCCTCGGCTTTGCATCACGGCCAAGTTAAAGGAGAAAAACAAGATTCAATTGATATTTGATTGTTAGATCCAGCAGCAAGTAGGTCCGAGCTAATGAAGGGCCTCACTGAAAATGTTAACCTGATATTCTCGTCTAAATACTCGTCGTCTGGTGTTTCCCCAAGTTTGCTTCAAATTTTCAACATTGACGGTTTTTCTCACTGACTGTCTAATTAGACAGAACTGAAAAAAGAAGAAGCTGGTGCCAGCCTGTGGATTTCGTTCTTAGTTTTCTGTTGTTTTGGATTGAACGCCTTGAAGCGAATAGGCTCCCGTGTGCTGTGTTATTTCCATTGTTCTATTTCCATCACTGGGCCATTTGAATTTCTTTCTTTGTGGAAAAAGATTTCAAGTTCACAGCAGTGGACTGCGACTAGGTGAATCCATTCCACTGTGCAAGAACAACTGTTGAATAGTGTTTCATTGCAGTGCTGGAACACTTAATTCTACCAGACCATAACAATTACAAAAACATTAATTCAACATTGTCGTTTAAGTTGTGAGACTGGCAGGCCGGTGCTTCACAGATTGTACATATATACACCATTTGTAAACTCGGTAAAGCATGTTAATGAGTATCTGTGCTGTGAAGTAAGCTTGCGTGTCCTGGGTCAGTCCTGCTTTATCTTTCCCATGACATTATGTCTCCCCATCAGCCTGAGGCTATGCCACTGGATTTCGATACAAAGCAGATCTTCTGGCTGAAAGGAGCAGTTTACTTCAATATTTTGGCCTAGCAGCCAGGTTTCAACGCAAGCAGTGACAGACGCTTAATGTTTTTATTCTCACTCAGAATGGAGATAGGATCATATAGGGTGAATGTTAAATGTACCATAGAGTGAACAAGAAAACAGTCCCAACATGCTCTCTGTGATTCACATCGGTGCCTATTTTCTTTCGCTGGTCAAAGGTTCATGAGTTGACAATGGTTCCCAAGGACTGGAGGCCTTGACAAATCTCGCGGAAGAATTGTGAGTTTGGTGTGTAAATTGAATTACAGTACGCTTGGCCTGTGGTTGTCAGGGAGATCCCGAGGCTTATGAGCCGGTTTCTGGTGATTTTTCATTGCTTCTTGAAAACTGTGAAATCGTGGCTCAGTGGGTTGCTGCCTGGGACAAGGTCTTAGTTTCAATTTGTCCTTTAATGGACGTGGTACACAGGAGAAGCATGGAATAAAGGGCAAATTTGTGTGAAATACATATGACAAAGCATGTTGATGTTCAAACAATTTAATTGATGGATGTATCACATTTCAGCTCTCTTCATTCTTGGCGCTCCCTCGCTCCCTCTATATATAATAAGTATATGTATATCATGCTTGATCCTCCTAAATGTGTGGGCCAAATATTATACAACAGCTTAATCCAGTAGTACAGGCTCCTTTTTCTGTGAGGAGATTTGGGACTAGCGTAGTGTCAGGATGTATTTCAAAATACATAGTTCACAAAATTCTCTTTGAAGTTCTTTGAAAGCTGTTTTTATGTTGGGCAAGTTGTTGTTTTTGCACCCGGTCTCCCTGGCAACAGGCCTGAACAAATCCAATTTTACTTTGGAGTTCCTGCCAGCTACACGAACATCAGTCTCATTCCATATAAAATCACCAAAAGATATGCCTAGACCGTAGGTGCCTGGTTGAGACGGGTCCCTGGTTCATGAAAGAAAGAGTTATGTTTATCTAACACCTTTAACAACCTCAGTGCTTTGCAGCCAATGAATTAGGTTTTGAAGCGTGGTCTCTGTTTTAATGTACCATAGAATGCCTACAGTGCAGAAGGAGGCCATTTGGCCCATCGAGTCTACACCGACCCTCTGAAAGAGTGCCCTACCTTGGCCCACACTCCCCCACCCTATCCCCGTAACCCCACCTAACCTGCACATCTTTGGGCTGTGGGAGGAAACTCACGCAGACATGGGAAGAAAGTGTAAACTCCACACAGTCACCTCAGGACGGAATTGAACCTGGCTCCCTGGCGCTGTGAGGCAGCAGTGCTAACCACTGTGCCGCTGGACACCAGAGAGAACTCCCCTTCTTGCCATTGTAGAACCCCTGCCATGTCTATCCACTGAAGCTGTCAAATGGGGACACAAACATTGATTCTCTCCACCGACAAACAGTAGCGATCGTGTGTACCATTTACAAGAAGCACTGCAGCAACTCACCAAGGCTCCTTAGGCAGCACCTTCCAATTCCATGACTACTACTATCTAGAAAGACAAGGGCAGCAGACGACACCACATGGACTGCAGCGGTTCAAGGTTGCAGCTCACCACTATATTCTCAACTTCAATTAGGGATGAACAATAAATGCTGGCCCAGCCAGCGACACACACATCCCATAATTGAATTAAAAAAATTAATGTCCCATCCAAAAGGGGTAACTTCCAACGCTCTTTCATTCCCTCAACACTACATTGGAGCAGCCTGGAATATCTACTCAAGTCCTTGGAATAGATATTTTATATTGTCTACTACAGGTTTGCACCAATGTGTGTGTGAGACAGGTGAGCGTATGTGAGGGGGGATTGTGTGTGTGTGGTGTGTGTATGTGTGTGCATGTATGTGTGTGTGTCAGGTGTCTGAGGTGAGTGAGTGAATGTGTGTGAGAGAAAGGTGCATGTGTATGTGAGGGTTGCACCTGTGTGTGAATGTTTGTGTGTGAGGTGCATGAGTGTGTTGCATGTGTATGTGTGTTTGTGTGAGAGGTGCGTGTGTGCCTGCGGGTGCATGAGAGATGCATGTATGTGAGGTAAGTGGGAGAGATATGTGTGTGTTTGAGTGTTGTAAGTGTGAGTGTGAGTGATAGGTGTGTGTGAGTGTGTGTGTGTATGAGAGATGCATATGTATTTGTGTGATGTGTGTATGTGTGTGGTGGGTGCATGTGTGTATGTGTGTGTGTGAGAAAGAGGCGAGGGTGTTTATGTGTGAGAAGTGTGTGTGTGAAGTGAGTATGTGTATGTGTGAGAAGTGTGTGTGTGAGAGAAGTGCATGCGTGTCGGGTGAGATGTGTGCGGGTGAGGTGAGTGTGTGTATGTGTGTGAGAGAGGGGTGTGTATGAGTGAGTGTGACACGTGTGGAGGAAGATCAGCAGAAACGGCAATGGAGAACCTGAAGAAGTCTGCAGAGTTCTGGTTATGGGTCTTTGAAAATGAAGACAGGCTCAGCCACATAGTACAGAAGCATGATGAGACCATTTTAAAGCATCTACAGAGTGTTACAATAAACTTCTCGGAGCCTGGACAGCCACTGAGCTTCGCTCTGGAGTTTTAAGTTTGAGTCGAATGAGTATTTGGCAAATGAAGTGCTTGTAAAAACAGAGGGCGTTGCGGCCTGATGGGGCAGGCTTCTACGTATTTACAATAACCGGATGCACAGACTGCCATATTCATTTGGAACATGGAAAAATGTCATAATGAAAGCCATTAGATTGAACTAGTCGCATGGCACTCATAAAGCAGTCACCAAAACAGTGCTAAATAACTCTTTATCAATTTCTTCTCTTCTCCTGAAGTTCCGAAACATGGAGTATTAGAAGGAAAGGCTGCAATAAGACTTGCTGCTAATTTTAAAATAGGTCAATTCCTGCACGAGCACATACTTCTGCAAGCATTGTTATACTTCACAGAATACGATGATGATAAGTACGCGGATAGTGATGATGTGTACGAGGATAGTGATGGTAAATACGAGGATATTGAAGATGAGTACGAGGATACTGAAGATGAGTACGAGGGTACTGATGATGAGTATGAGGATACTGATGATGAACAACAAAGAACAAAGAACAAAGAAATGTACAGCACAGGAACAGGCCCTTCGGCCCTCCAAGCCCGTGCCGACCATGCTGCCCGACTAAACTAAATGAGCACAAGGATAGTGATGATGGGTACGAAGATATTGATGATGAGTACGAGGATATTGATGACGAGCACGAGGATAGTGATGATGAGTACGAGGATATTAATGATGAGTACGAGGATATTGATGATGAGTACGAGGATAGTGATGATGAGCACGAGGATAGTGTTGATGAGTATGAGGGTATTGATGATGAGTACGAGGATATTGAAGATGAGTACGAGGATATTGAAGATAAGTAGGAGAATATTGATGATGAGTACGAGGATATTGATGATGAGCACGAGGATAGTGATGATGAGTATAGGATATTAACTCCGATGATGAAGACTATGCGCACACATTCGATGAATATGAATGCGTTGAAGAAAATGACAACTCTGAGAATGAGTCAGTGGAAGGTGGTGATAAAGCCCTGGTAAGATGGTTTTGAGGGTGTGATGAGGTGATAGCACTGGACATAAAACCAGTCTTGGAGAAGCTTGCTCCAGAGGCACATTGTGAATCGTCTCAGGCCTCTGAAGTGGTTCCGGTAATCGGCTCCCTGCTGCTCAAGGTTCCTCCGGTGGAAGATGTGAGAGGTGTGTGTGTGAGGTGAATGTGTGTATGTGAGGTAAGTATGTGTGTATGTGTTTGGTGCCAGTGTTTGTGAATGAGGTCTGTGTGTGTGAGAGGTGATTGTGTGTAATGAGGTCTGTGTGTGTGAGAGGTGATTGTGTGTAATGAGGTCTCTGTGTGTGAGAGGATATTGTGTGTAATGAGGTCTGTGTGTGTGAGAGGTGATTGTGTGTAATGAGGTCTGTGTGTGAGAGGTGATTGTGTGTAATGAGGCGTGTGTGTGTGAGAGGCGATTGTGTGTAATGAGGTCTGTGTGTGTGAGAGGTGATTGTGTGTAATGAGGTCTGTGTGTGAGAGGTGGTTGTGTGTAATGAGGTCTGTGTGTGTGAGAGGTGATTGTGTGTAATGAGGTGTGTGTGTGTGAGAGGTGATTGTGTGTAATGAGGTCTGTGTGTGTGAGAGGTGATTGTGTGTAATGAGGTCTGTGTGTGAGATTGTGTGTAATGAGGTCTGTGTGTGAGATTGTGTGTAATGAGGTCTGTGTGTGAGATTGTGTGTAATGAGGTCTGTGTGTGTGTGTGAGAGGTGATTGTGTGTAATGAAGTCTGTGTGTGTGAGAGGTGATTGTGTGTAATGAGGTCTGTGTGTGTGAGAGGTGATTGTGTGTAATGAGGTCTGTGTGTGTGAGAGGTGATTGTGTGTAATGAGGTCTGTGTGTGTGAGGTGATTGTGTGTAATGAGGTGTGTGTGTGTGTGAGAGGTGATTGTGTGTAATGAGGTGTGTGTGTGTGAGAGGTGATTGTGTGTAATGAGGTCTGTGTGTGTGAGAGGTGATTGTGTGTAATGAGGTCTGTGTGTGTGAGAAGTGATTGTGTGTAATGAGGTCTGTGTGTGTGTGAGATTGTGTGTAATAAGTCCATGGAGGCAGAAGGATCTTCACCAGAATTCCTTTTATTAATAAAATCAACAGCAGTGGAAAAAAGAATTGGGTACATTCATGTGCATTCAAATTGCAGAGGATCTGACACTCCCTGTTATATACAAAGACGAGGTTCCCTGATTGGGCTACTAATAAGGGAATTTGTATTCCAATTGGCCAATCTCAAAGGCCTGGTCTAAGTCATTAGAGTTTGTGAGAGGTAAGTGAGTGTGAGGTAAGTGTGTGTGTGAGGTGAGCATGTATATGTGAGTGGTGTGTGTATGAGTTGAGTGTGTGTTTGTGTGAGGTGAGTGTGAGAGGTGTGTGTGAGGTGAATGTGTATGAGTGATGCCAGTGTGTATGAGGAATGTTGTGAGTGTGTGTGTGTGAGAGGTCTGAGTAAGTGCAACAGTGAGGTGAATGCATGTGTGAGAGGTCTGTGTAAGTGTGTGTGCATGAGGCTTGTAAGTGTTTGTGTGTGGTGAGTGTGAGAGGTGAGAGTCTGTATGTGTATGTGTGTCAAGGTGCATGCGTGTGTGGGTGAGGTGAGGGTGTGAGACGTGTGTCTGAGAGAGGTGAGTGTGTATGTGTGAGAGGTGAGTATGTGTATGAGTGAGAGGTGTGTGTGCGCGTCTGTGAGAGGTGCGTGTGTGTGCACGTGGATCAACCTCCAGAAACAGCAAGTTAAATTTAGTGTCATTATCTCGGAAGGACCCCAAGCTCAACCCGAGATAGAGCTCGGCACAAGATACACATCGCTCCTGCTCTAAAGATTGGCCGTTCTGACTAACAACGCTGACAATCTCCAGCCAAATTAATTGGAGCATGCTTGGAGACAGTCTCACTGGAATCCAAATTGCATTTGAACATTAATGCCCCGCTGTCCCCCTGATAACATTAAAAGCATTTGAAGCTTCACTTGTTAAAAGTTTCTACCTGAAACTTGCCGCAGGCTGGGCTGTATTCACACTGTGGTTCAGTGCACAACCAAACTGTGCAGGACTATCTTGATGAGACGGGGCCACATTGCATCTCTAAATTGGATCCAGATGACTGGGAGCCCAAATTACACTAGGTAAGCCCTGTAATACTATTGTAAGATATTATCAAGCAAAGACACAACGCATTAGTCTGAAATTTCAAGCTATAGTTTCGGTCAATGTAAAATTAAAACCATTCTTGCATCAACGCACACTTGAGTAGTTCTAACTGGCAGATGACTGTAAAATGTAAAGCCTTGTGTTTTCAGAAGCTAAAGGCCCATTAATAAACTGTGTCTCACATACAAGTTCCATGCTGTACATTGGACGAGTTGCAGCTTGTTCATTGATTGGAGGACAGTGCATGGATTGAGCTGCTTCTCTGCAATAAACACCGTTTCAAACTGTTATGGTTGGATCAGGATTACATGTGAGTCAGGGATTCGATGGAAGCACAGATTTGGCCAACATTTAAACTACACTCCCTTTATTCGGCAATTCAACCACACCATTAAAAACAACAGGGGCACTAAATCAGGCCATTGAGTTGACACAGAAAAGCAACAATACATGTTTTAACGATGCTAATTCAGTAGTTGCCTCTTCCCCAACCTTTCTTTCTGCCAATCTCGCCTTGCTTGAATGTATTCCAGAATTATCATTCCATAAGTACCAGGACACCCGACGAGTTCATCTGTGGCTACTAAATATGCCACTGAGACTGGAAAGTGAGTGCCGGTTTCTCAACCAGCCAGCAGCACAGCTAAGCTCCATCCAGATCCACTCAATGTTCAGCTGAATGCCCATAAAATGGTACCAGGGAAGAAAGACTTTGGGCATGATTCAATGGGGAAAAAAGAGTTGTTTCGCGAAAACAGGTGTTTCTAGAACGATCCCGCTTTCAAACTGGACTCTGAAGGCGGCACGTGGCGCAGCGGTTAGCACTGGGACTACGGCGCTGAGGAACCGGGTTCGATCCCGGCCCTTGGTCACTGTCTGTGTGGAGTTTGCACATTCTCCCGTGTCTGCGTGGGTTTCGCCCCCACAGTCCAAAGATGTGCTAGTTAGATGGATTGGCCACGCTAAATTGCCCCTTAATTGGAAAAGAAACAAATAATTGGGTACTCTGAATTTATTAAAAGAATAAAAATGTTTTTAAAGTGGCTTCAGAGAAGAACATCCCGCCCCCCCCCCCCCCCCCCCCCCCCCCCGTACTGACGAACCCAGCTTGCCAGTGCAGGAAGAGATCAGGGCACCATTTTTTAATGCCACCCCGATGCCGATTCCCCACTGCGGCCTCCGAACCTCCCAACTTACCTGTTAGAGGGCCCTTGAGTCACCCCTTCATCCCACCTCATAAGAGCAGGGCACCCCTGGGCTCAATTCCTGGCAGTGCCAGGCTGACAGCGCCAGGGTGCCCAAGTGACACTATCAAGGTGCCAGGCTGGCAGTGCCAAGGCACCCGGATGGCAGGAGGAGTGCCAGATTACCTCGCTGCCCGGAGCCTGACCATCCAGGGACCTCTGATGGCCTGGCCCCCCCAAAGGTGCTGTTACGCCTGGCCCATGTTTGTGTGGCCCAGTGCTAAACGGCGCCATGGCAAGCTCTCCCAGCTGTGGGAATTTGATCCCGGGCCTTGGGGAAATCTGGCACAGACATATTTAAATGAGTGTGGTGAATCACGTTCCACTGTTATTCACTGCTGTATATATATATATATTCACTGTTATTGTTTGTTCCATTGTTACTTACTGTTGTTGTTGTTGCTTCTGTTGGCTCTGCCTGTGGCTCCGCCCCTCGGGCTTTGTATATAGTTGGCTGACCTGTGGCCCTGCCCCCAGTGAGGGATCAGCAGCAGGCAGGCACATATCCCACTGTATTAAAGCCACAATTTAGTTTTATCACTCACTTTGTCTGTTATTGATGGTCCATCAATTTAATACACTGAGATATTACAATGGATGCCGCTCTTAAGCCCGACCGACTTGAACTTGACCCGCAGGCAGCCGACACCACTGCGATCTTCGAGCACTGGCTAAGCTGTTTCGAGGCTTACCTCGACTCATCGACCGACGCTGTCACTGAGCTGCACAAGCTGCGTCTCCTCAACGCCCGGGTGAGCCCCAAAACGTGTCCTCATACGCAGAGGCAATCGCACTGCTAGAAGGACAGTTCATGAGGGCAGTGAATGAGATGTTCGCTCGACATCTCCTTGTCACGAGGCGTCAACGCCCTGGTGAATCACTGGCCGAATTCCTGCGAGTACTCACCCAGAATTGTAACATCCAGGCAGTTACGGCGATTCAGCACTCTGAGCTCCTAATCAGGGACGCCTATGTGGCTGGAGTCCAGTCTAATTATATCCGACAACGCTTGCTCGAAGTGGGTACTCTTGACCTCAAGGACACTGTGCAGCTCTCTAGCTCTTTGGAAGTAGCATTCCAGGACATGAACGCCTTCACGTCCGACCACGCGGCACCCTTGTGGACGTTGGAGGCACGGCCATCACCCGGCCTGGGCGCGTCACAAGCCTGTGCCGCGCGGCAGCCTGCCAACTCCGGGGGGGCCGTACTGCAACCTCTGCGGCCAAGGCCAGCACCTCAGACAGCGTTGTCCTGCCCTGAACGCGACCTGCAAAGTGTGCGGTAAGAAGGGGCACTTTGCCAAGGTCTGTCCGGCCCGACCTGAAGATTCCAGACCCAAAGTCTGCCAGGCTCGACCTGAAGCTCACAGGTCCCGCAGCGTGGCATCTTGCCTGGCAGGACCACCCCCTTTTGACGCGTCATCCGCCTCGTGCGGCCAGGGGGGCCGCCATTTTGGGACCACCCCGCTACCACCGACCAGATCAGCCATCTTACGCAGCTCAGCTCCGTCACGCTCGACCAGTCCCGGCCCCATCACCTCAAGTTCAAGAACTCCATGATGGCCATCCGGGTCAATGGGCACGACTCCGGGAGCACGGATAGCTTCATTCATCTGGATACGGTAAGGCGCTGCTCTCTTTGGATTTTTCCCGCATCCCAGACTATCTCCCTAGCTTCCGGATCACACTCCGTTCAGGTCCGGGGCTACTGTGTCGCAAACCTTGCGGTACAGGGCATAGAGTACACTAACTTCAAACTCTACGTCCTCCCCCATCTCTGCGCTGCCCTGTTACTAGGACAGACTTCCACTGTAACCTCCGAAGCTTGACTTTGAAGTTCGGTGGACCCCTGCCCCCTCTCACCGTCTGTAGCCTCGCGACTCTTAAGGTCGCCCCTCCCTCGCTATTCGCTAACCTCACCCCTGACTGTAAGCCCGTCGCCACCAGGAGCAGATGATACAGTGCCTGGGACAAGGCCTTTTATCAGGTCGGAGGTCCAGCGTCTCCTGCGGGAAGGGATCATTGAGGCCAGTAACAACCCCTGGAGTGCCCAAGTGGTGGTTGTCAGGACTGGGGAGAAACATCGGATGGTCGTCGACTACAGTCAGACGACCAACCGGTACACGCAGCTCGATGCGTACCCCCTTCCACGCATATGTGACATGGTCAACCAGATTGCGCAGTACCGGGTCTTCTCCACAGTAGACGAAGTCCGCGTACCACCAGCTTCCTATCCACCCGGAGGACCGCCAACACACTGTATTTGAGGCAGATGACCGCCTCTACCACTTTCTCTGGGCCCCCTTCGACGTCACCAATGGGGTCTCGGTCTTCCAGCGAGTGATGGACTGAATGGTTGACCAGTACGGGCTGCGGGCTACGTTCCCGTATCTGGATAATGTCACGATCTGCGGACATGACCAGCAGGACTATGACGCTAACCTCCAGAAATTCCTCCACACCGCCCAGCTCCTTAATTTAACCTACAGTAAGGAGAAACATGTTTTCCGCACAACTCGCCTAGCCATCCTTAGATACGTCATGGAAAACGGAGTCCTTGGACCCGACCCCGACTGCATACGCCCCCTTCTGTAACTTCCCCTCCCCCGCTGCCCCAAGGCCCTGAAGAGATGCCTGGGGTTTTTCTCCTATTATGCCCAGTGGGTCACCAATTATGCGGACAAGGCCCGCCTGGCCTTCAACCGTATCAAGGCAGATATTGCCAAGGCCACGATGCACGCAGTAGACGAGTCCATCCCGTTCCAGGTAGAGAGCAATGCATCTGACTTTGCCCTGGCTGCTACCCTCAACCAGGTGGGCAGGCCCGTGGCTTTCTTCTCCCGTACCCTCCATGCCTCCAGAATTCGTCACTCCTCTGTCGAAAAGGAAGCACAAGCCATTGTGGAAGCTGTGCGACATTGGAGGCCGGCAGGCAATTCATTCTCCTCACTGACCAACAGTCGGTTGCCTTCATGTTCAATAACACACAGAGGGGCAAGATCAAGAACGACAGGATCGAACTCTCCACCTATAACTACGACATCTTGTATCGGCCTGGGAAACTCAATGAGCCTCCAGATGCCCTATCCTGCGGTATATGTGCCAGTGCACAAGTAGACCGACTTCAGGCCCTCCACAATGACCTCTGTCACCCGGGGATCACCCGGCTCCTCCATTTCATCAAGGCCCGCAACCTGCCTTACTCCACCCAGGCAGTCAGGGCCATGACCAGGCACTGCCAAGTCTGCGCGGAGTGCAAACTGCACTTCTATCGGTCAGACAGAGCTCACCTGGTGAAGGCCTCCCGCCCCTTTAAATGCCTCAGTATCAATTTCAAAGGGCCCCTCCTCTCCACTGACCGGAATGTGTACTTCCTCAACATCGTTGACGAGTACTCCCGTTTTCCCTTTGCCATCCCATGCCCTGACATGACCTCTGCCACCGTCATCAAGGCTCTGCACAGTCTCTTCACCTTGTTTGGTTTCCCCCCTATGTCCATAGTGATCGGGTCTCCTCTTTTATGAGTGCTGAGCTGCGTCAGTTCCTGCTTAGCAAGGGCATCGCCTCAAACAGGGCGACCAGCTACAACCCTCGGGGAAACGGACAGATGGAGAGGGAGAACGCGGCAGTCTGGAAGGCCGTCCTTCTTGCCCTATGGTCTAGAGGTCTCCCAGTCTCCTGCTGGCAGGAGGTCCTCTCCGATGTGCTCCACTCCATTCGGTCGCTTCTGTGTACTGCCACCAACGAGACCCCTCACGAACGTTTGTTTGTCTTCCTTAGGAAGTTCACCTCAGGGATCTCGCTCCCGTCCTGGCTGACAGTCCCAGGGCCCGTCCTCCTCCGGAAGCATGCAAGGAGCCATAAGCCAGATCCCCTGGTCGAGAGGGTTCTGCTCCTCCATGCAAACCCACAGTATGCCTACATGGCACACCATGACGGGCGGCAGGACACAGTCTCCCTCAGGGACTTGGCACCCACAGGTTCCCCAGCGACTATCACCAAAACGCCCACCCCACACCGTCTACCACCATCACCACCACTCGGCTGCCTCGGGACTTGGCACCGCAGCCTCCCCAGTGACCATTACCACCACCCCCGCCCCTACACCGTCTCCCTCTCCGTCGGCTCATCGAGATGAAGAAGAAGAAGACACACTCCCGGAGTCGAAGGTCTCGACACCCGTGCCCACACCACAGCCGGGACTGAGGCGATCACAGCAGAAGGTTAAAGCTCCTGTCAAACTCAATCTGTGAGTCCACTTCACCCCCGCTGGTCTTTTCTTTTTTAACAGGGGGTAAATGTGGTGAACCACGTTCCACTGTTACTCACTGCTCTATATATATATATATATTCACTGTTATTGTTTGTTCCATTGTTACTTAATGTTGTTGTTGTTGTTGCTTCTGTTGGCTCCGCCTGTGGTTCCGCCCCTCGGGCTTTGTATATAGTTGGCTGATCTGTGGCCCTGCCCCCAGTGAGGGATCAGCAGCAGGCAGGTACACATCTCAGTGTATTAAAGCCACAATTTAGTTCTATAACTTGCTTCGTCTGTTATTGATGGTCTAACAGTGAGCTTAACTGCAAAATTAAATAAGTAAACCTGGATCCTGCCCAGTCAGAACGAGATCCAGATTGCGATGTCTCGAGCTTCGCAAATCTTGCAAGAGGCCTCTTGTGAGATTTAATGGCATCGTCGCATCCGTTGTCGGGCGCGAGAAAACCATTTGATCAGGCCCTCCAACTCCATGGAGGCAGTGGAAAAGGTTCTCCTTACAGCAGACCAAGTCAAGGGAGATTTGCTAACAGATGTTAAAAATCAGTAGGGGTTTTTGATTGAATAAATGAGGAGAAATTGTTGGAATGTTGTCCTTTAATGAGAGAGGAATTGAACATAAAAGTAAGGATGTAATCCTTCAGTTACATAGGGCCTTGGTGAGACCGTATAGAACATAGGTATAGAAGTAGGCCATTCAGCCCATCGAGCCTGCTTCGCTATTCAATACGATCATGGCTGATCGAGCATTTCAATGCCTTTTGCATCCACTATCCCCAAGACCCTTTATGTTATTGTTAATCAGAAATCTATCAATCTCTCCTTTAAACATCCTCAATGACTGAGCTTCCACAGCCCCCTGGGGTAGAAAATTCCAAAGACTCACAACTCTCTGTGTAAAGGCATTTATCTTCATCTCGGTCCTAAGTGGCTTCACAGAATAATAGAGTGTAGAAGAGGCCCTTCGGCCCATCGAGTCTGCACCGACGAATGAAAAACACCTGACCAGCCTACCTGACTCTATTTGCCAGCACTTGGTCCATAGCCTTGAATGTTATGATGTGCCAAGTACTCATCCAGGTACTTTGTAACGGATGTGAGACAACCCGCCTCTACCACCCTCCCAGGCAGTGCATTCCAGGCCGCCATCACCATCCTCTGGGTAAAAAATCTTTTCCTCAAATCCTCCCTAAATTTCCTGCACCTCACCTTGAGCATATGTTCCCTCGTGACTGACCCTCCAACTAAGGGGAACAGCTGCTACCTATCCACCCTGTCCATGCCCCTCGTAATCTTGTACACCTCGATCAGGTTGCCCTCAGTCTTGTCTGCTTCAGCGAAAACATCCTAAGCCAACCAGCCTCTCTTCATAATTTAAATGTTCCATTCCAGGCAACAGCTGGTAAATTGCCTCTGCACCCCCTCCAGTGCAATCACATCCTTCCTTTAGTGTGGTGACCAGAATTGCACACAGTACTCCAGCTGTGGCCTCACCAACGTTCTGTACAACTTCAACATGACCTCACTGGTTTTGTAATCTATGCCTCGATTGATGAAGGCGAATGTCTCAAATGCCTTTTTCCTCACTCTATTAACCTGCCCTTCTGCCTTCAGAGATCTATGGACAAACAAGGCAAGGTCTCTTTGTTCCTCAAGACTTCCCAGTGTCAGGCCGTTCATTGAATATTTCCTTGTCAAATTGTTCTTTCCAAACTGTAACACCTCACACTTTTTAGGGTTGAATTCCATCTGCCACCTTTTTGCCCATTTGACCATCCCGACGATATCTTCCTGTAACCCAAGACACTCAACCTCACTGTTAACCACCCGGCCTATCTTTGTGTCATTCGCAAACTTACTGATCCTACCCCCCACATAGTCACCTATGTCGTTTATATAACCCCTCATTTTGAAATTGTGTCCCCTGATTCTAGACTCCCTAACCAAGGGACACATCTTACCTGCATCTATCCTGTCTACTTTCATTTTTCAAAACTCTAGAGAATACAGGCCCAGTTTGTCCAATCCTTGCGGTACCCCACTAGCTGCAGCATGCCAACCCGAGAACGACCTGCGCTCTGTTTTCTGCTTGTTAGCCAATCCTGAATCCATGCCAGCATACTGCCATTTATCCCATGTGCTTTTATTTTGCTCATCATCCTCCTGTGGGGGACTTTATCAAAAGCCTTCTGAAAATCCAATTATACTGCGTCCATTGACTCTCCATCAATTTTGTTCGTACCGTCCTCAAGATACTCTAGCAAGTTCATCAAACATAATTTCTGATTTGTAAGTCCATGCTGACTATGCCCAATCAGATCATAATTATCCAAGTGTCCATTTATCACATCCTTCAGAATAGTTTCTAACACTTTCCCTACTACTGATGTTAGGCTAGCAGGCCTATAGTTCTCTGTTTTTTACCTCCCTCCCTTCTTAAAATACATCTTGAATACTGCGTACGGTTTTGGTTCCCTCATTCAACGAAGGATATAAGTGTGTTGGAGGCAGTTTACTAGATTGATACTGAAAGCGAAGATAAATTGGACAGGGTGAGCTTGTTCCCACTGGAATTTAGAAGAGCGAGGTCTGCCTTGTGTTACAATACCTTGGGCAATTCGACGGTCAATTCCAATCCCACAGGACCCGGAGTCTCAACTGAAGTGAATTAACCAACAATTTGTGTTGAGTTTCTGCGATCTTTGGTCCTTGACTGCTCCAGTGACTTGTGTTGAACACAACAACTGGTTGTACATTACAAAAATAAAAGACATGTAATAATTATTTTTTTGAAAGATAGTTTATTGGAGTATTTTCAAATATATACAAAAACAGAAAGACTTGAAGAACCATAACAAACCAACAACAATGGAATAACATGTCTAACACTAACTGAAAGATTAGTGTCCAATGTCGAGGTCGCTGCAATGGCTGTCCTCCTAGGACGCGGAGTGATTGAAATTACCGGTTGGATTGCTAATGAGAATCCCCTGGCAGCAGCATTCAGTCAGAACTCCCAGCTGTAGGATTCCCTCTGGAAAAGTCACTTGAACTTTTATTAATCTGGGTCTTCACTCCAAAAGAACAGCCTCAGGCCTGTGTAATTTGTATTTGTTTCCAACGCCCCCAGAATGACCAACATCCTTTCTGAGATTAGAACAGAGATTTATGAAAGGGTTTTTAAACAAGTGATCCTGCCTTCAGCTGCTGCTGGATTGGATTTTCCTGCAGTTCAATCTAACTGAGCAGAGAGAAAGGTCTTTATTTTGGATCTTCAGACAGAGTCCATCAGGTGAAGGAGCGGAATTAGAGCTGTGACCCTCCAACTTCTGATCAAAACGAAATAAAAATAAGATGAAACCCTTCTTGCCCTGCAGAACATTCCGGAATGGTCACCACCAATCAGCATTGCGTATCAGCTCAGGCCCGGCAATTTTAAAACAGCTCATTGGCCACCAGAAAAGTCCATCAAGAAGTGTCATCACTGACGTCCGACCAAAACAGCACATCCTGCTGGAATTTCTGAATTTAATTAAATTTAATAGAATTAAATTCATCTTAAAGGCATAGGTCCCATTAATTGTCCAGGTACAAAAATTGAAATAGCAGAATTACAGAAATTAAAAGGAAAAACCAAGGGACAGACAGGGATTAACAGGAGGATCCTTACACTTCATTGAAGTATCCTGAATAACCTTGACACGGTGGACGTGTAAAGGATGTTTCCTCTTGTGGCTGAGTCCAGAACGAGGGGGCACTGGTTTAAAATTAGGGGTCAGCCTTTATTGAACAGGGATAAACAGAATTATTTTCTCTCAGAGGGTTGCCTGCCTCAGAAGGTGATGGAGGTGGGGTCATGGAATATTTTTAAGATAGAAGATAGGTAAATTCTTGTTAGACAAGGGAATTGTCGGGGGTAGATGGGAATGTGGAATTCGGAGGACAAACAGATCATCAGTGATCGAATGGTAGAGCAGACTCGAGGCGTTGAATGGCCTACTTCCGCTCCTGTTTTGTATGTCCGTATGTATGTTTCCACTGGCAGTTAAGGATTGGTAACTAGAGGATTAAGTTAATTGGCAAAGGAACCAGAGGCAGCATGAGGGGGAATTAATTTACACAAATTATGATGATGCGAGCTGGGGGGAAGGGCTGGCTAGCTCGTGTCCAGTTCAGAATTATGCCAATGGTGCAGGGTGCGGTCCCTGCAGTGAACTTGAAGCTTGCCTCCTTGCCGTGAACTTGAGCAAAATCAAGGCATAAACCATACGAGGTTCAGCAGCCCTCGGATGATCTCGGACTTTACTGTGTGAAGAAGATGGTGAAATGGAATGCCTTGTCCGAGAGGAAGGTGGAATAGCTTTTACATTTGCTGGTAACGAAGAAAAGGTAAGGGAGTGGGGCTTATTGGATAGCTCGTTCATAAAGCTGGCACAGGCACGAGAGGCTGAATGGTCTCCTTCTCAGCTGGACTTGCCCTTTGGACAACTCATCCGGCCCATCGTGATGAGCAGGTTTTGCACTGTTGGGAGCGTTGCTTTTTAAGAGGAGACAATAAGTGAATTCCCAGCCGCCTGTACAGCCGGATGATGCAAACACTGCACGGGAGTTTTCTGGACAAAACATAAACCCTCAACAAGCACCATCAAAATCAGGCCAACTTGTCTCATTTAGTTATGGGACTTTGCCATGTGGGAATTGGGATTCAAATGTACCGAGATGGTCTGAGAGTGAGAAAGAATTTGTCTAACTGTCCCTATAATGCGTCTCCGTTAGAAAGGCTAGCCCGCCTTGCTCAGATGCTGCACCCAGTTGCCAATAGTAGGTTCTTATTTCTCTCTGAAATGATGCTGCTAAGTCAGGGTATAATTTGGAAGTGGATTCACTGAGCTTTGTGCTGACCATTCAAAACTAGTTGGTAAACATGTTCTTCCTGAATCAGGATTTTGTATTGAAGTGTTATGCTTGGATTGGGTTGTCTTTATAATGGGAGTGCTTGGGGCATTGCAATTCTATACATGGGCCCATGTTTTGTTTGGATGAGTTAGAACACATTAATACATTATTTTCAAAGAAATAAAATCTTGATCCTGGAGGGGATTGGGTCTTATTACATATTGATATTTCTTACAAAATAATATTCCATGAAAAGGGATCAAATCCACTTGTGGTGCATCGGGGAATTTGTTGACCAGCAGGAAAGTGGGGGCCGTGCGCATCAGGAACACCCTAAACCTGATCCCACTGGGTTCTGAGTTGGCCCGGGGTGCCAAACAAGTTATTCATGCGAGCTTCAGAACCCCAGGGGCAGCCCTGGAGAGGGGGATCTCCAGGCGGTGTTCCCACTCCTGATGACAATGACCCAATCGCATAAGTGCACAGTTGAGGCTATGGTTCAAGGACAGGATTGAGTTGGTCAGCCCGTTATGTATCTTTGTGGAATTATAGAGAGGGCAGCGCTGGATGCCAACATTCCTTCCAATTTCTTTTTGTTGTGCACTCCCTGTACATTTAGATGTGCGAGCCCTATATTTTACTTTTGTGCATGGCTGTGTACGTGCGGCAACGTAATGGAGCTGACTAGAGCTCGGTTTGTGGGGAAGCTTCTGGGTTTCTAAGCATGCCAACAGCTCTCAGGAGTCAAAGTCGGAGATTATTAGGCTCATTTTCCCGATACCTGTGGTAATGCAAACTGTTAATTGTCAACCTCTTTTCCCAGCATTTTCCACAGATACCTTTATATCCCACTGATTAAAAGTATACCATTAAATGTTTTTATAGTCTCAAATTTATGGCTACTGATTCCAAATAACAAGCAATAAATTGCCTTCCATGGTGTTGCCTTACAGAGGGCTTGTGCCATCATTCATTACGGTCTCCTCTGCTGGCAGCTTGTGCAGCCCAATGGTGTTCTCTGAGGATAAGGGTACATGCCTCACAAGGTCAATGTAAGGGAAGGTCAATGTGAGGGAAGGCTAGCGTGAGGAAGGCTAATATGAGGGAAGGTTGGTGTGAGGGAAGTCTGGTGTGAGGGAAAATCAGTGAGGGAAGGTCAGTGTGAGGGAAGGTTAATGTGAGGGAAGGCGAGTCTGAGGGAAGGCCAGTGTGAGGGAAGGCCAGTGTGAGGGAAGGCGAGTGTGAGGGAAGGCGAGTGTGAGGAAAGGTGAGTGTGAGGGAAGGTGAGTGTGAGGGAAGGTCAGTGTGAGGGAAGGCGAGTGTGAGGGAAGGTCAGTGTGAGGGAAGGTGAGTGTGAGGGAAGGTCAGTGTGAGGGAAGGTCAATGTGAGGGAAGGCGAGTGTGAGGGAAGGTCAGTGTGAGGGAAGGTCAGTGTGAGGGAAGGTGAGTGTGAGGGAAGGTCAGTGTGAGGGAAGGTGAGTGTGAGGGAAGGGGAGTGTGAGGGAAGGTCAGTGTGAGGGAAGGTGAGTGTGAGGGAAGGTCAGTGTCAGGGAAGGTCAATGTGAGGGAAGGCGAGTGTGAGGGAAGGTCCGTGTGAGGGAAGGTCAATGTGAGGGAAGGCGAGTGTGAGGGAAGGTCAGTGTGAGGGAAGGTCAGTGTGAGGGAAAGTTAGTGTGAGGGAAGGTCAGTGTGAGGGAAGGCTTGTGTGAGGGAAGGTCAGTGTGAGGGAAGGTCAGTATGAGGGAAGGTCAGTGTGAGGGAAGGTGAGTGTGAGGGAAGGTCAGTGTGAGGGAAGGTCAGTGTGACGGAAGGTCAGTATGAGGGAAGGTCAGTGTGAGGGAAGGTGAGTGTGAGGGAAGGTGAGTGTGAGGGAAGGTCAGTGTGAGGGAAGGTGAGTGTGAGGGAAGGTCAGTGTGAGGGAAGGTCAGTGTGAGGGAAGGTGAGTGTGAGGGAAGGTGAGTGTGAGGGAAGGTCAATGTGAGGGAAGGCGAGTGTGAGGGAAGGTCAGTGTGAGGGAAGGCGAGTGTGAGGGAAAGTTAGTGTGAGGGAAGGCGAGTGTGAGGGAAGGTCAGTGTGAGGGAAAGTTAGTGTGAGGGAAGGCGAGTGTGAGGGAAGGTCAGTGTGAGGGAAGGTGAGTGTGAGGGAAGGTCAGTGTGAGGGAAAGTTAGTGTGAGGGAAGGCGAGTGTGAGGGAAGGTCAGTGTGAGGGAAAGTTAGTGTGAGGGAAGGCGAGTGTGAGGGAAGGTCAGTGTGAGGGAAAGTTAGTGTGAGGGAAGGCGAGTGTGAGGGAAGGTCTGTGTGAGGGAAGGTCAGTGCGAGGGAAGGTTAATGCTAATTATTTATTGCTTCTTCTGTCCTGACATGATCCTTCTTGTATGTGGACTCTTGGTGTATTACTTACTGGTCAGATGTAGACATATTCTGGGTATTTACTTAACATTTGTTTATTCATATTACATCTAAGGAGGTTACAGAGTAGATATAATCATAGTCTGCACTGACCCTTGAAAAGAACACCCTACTTAAGCCCACACATCCACCCTATCCCCGTAACCCAGTAACCTCACCTAATCTTTTTGAACACTAAGGGCAATTTAGAGTGGCCAATTCACCTAACCTGCACATCTTTGGACTGTGGGAGGAAATACGGAGCACCCGGAGAAACCCACGCAGACACGGGAAGAATGTACAGACTCCGCACAGACAGTGACCCAATCCGGGAATCGAACCCAGATCCCTGGCGCTGTGAAGCAACAATGCTAATCACTGTGCTACCATGCCGCCCATATGTTGCTCCACAGCATGCTGTTCCAATCTTTCTTTCTCTCCAAAAGAGTCTCACATGTGGCTGACTGACCCATAGAATTGCAAGGTTGCAGAAGGAGCCATTCGGCCCACTGAGCCTGCCCCGACCGTATGAAAGAGCACTCCACCTATACCCACTCCCGCACTTTATCCCCATAACCCCACCTAACCTGCACATCTTTGGACTGTGGGAGGAAACCGGAGCACCCGGAGGAGACCCACGCAGACACGGGGAGAACGTGCAGACTCCACACAGGCAGTCACCCAAGGCTGGAATTGAACCTGGGACCCTGGCACTGTGAGGCAGCAGTGCTAACCACTGTGCCACCGTACCAATGATTGCTATGTTACATTATCATTTACATCATATATTCCCCATCCTCCTTTGCTGTAAAGTGCTGTAAAGTATTGACCGGAGATTGTGAAAGGTGCAATATAAATGCTAATTCTTCCTTCCTCCTTCGAATACCTTCCTTTCTGTCTGCAGACAGAGTGCAGTTCGGCGTGCAGTCCACTTTTAAATGGTATCAGTGAAACTCAATTTACTGCCCTCCCAAACAGGTTCACAAAAAGATGAATAATGCTGCCTGCATGTCTGAGTGATGGGGCAGAGAGCACCCCCCACTCTGCATATTTCGGGTGCAATCAAATTCCTGAGCCAGTGTCTTCACATATCTTTATTTCTTTAAGGACCTCGGACAAACCATGCGTCATCCTTGTTACAGTGGCAAGCCAAGGATATGTAATTCATCTGGGCACAATTTAAATGTTGTTTGTTTTCACAGCCAGAGTCAATGCCCCTGGGCTCGGGAGGTGGAGAAACTCAGCTGGCTGATATCCAGAAACCTTGGCTGGAGGCCTCACATTTATGGACAGTGGATGACAGTGTGGCTGCCCACACGCTCTCACTGACTCTTGGGCTTACATATGTAGATTGTCACTGGGTAGGGATTGTTGAATCGTGCCTCACCTTAAGTTTGTGCCTTCAGCCGAGAAGGGGGAAAAAAAACCTGAGGTTAAAGAAATCCTTTAAACCCCAGTGTAATCTCACATTTGGCACCATACGACATATGAGTAAATGAGCAGTGTCATGCTGCATGCAGTGCTGCTCATACCGTGGTCTCAACTTCAATGCCATATTCACTGGCCTGATCCAAGAGCATGATTTAACAGCCTCGTCACTGCTGACTTGGTGTCGAGACGAGGCCGTTGAATCTCACGAGAGATCTCTTGCGAGATATGCGACGCTCAAAGATGTCTTTTGAGATTTAATGGAGTCTCGTGAGACGTTGCGATCTAGATCTCGGCCTAACTTGGCGTAATACAGATCTGCATATTCAAATGAACAATTAGGCTAATTTAAATATGTGTTTGCAAGATTCTGCGGCATCAAGAACACAACGAGCAGGCCTGGGAGACCTCACCAGAGCGTTGTTTCGTACTGGTTTCTACAAATGTGGACCAGTGGTAATGGCACCTGATAGGGTCAGCAACAGGGCAGGGTGGCACCCTGGCACTCTCTCTGGTGCCCAGTTACCTTGGCACTGCCAGCCTGCCAGGGTGCTCGCAGGGTCTCCCTGCAGTTCGGGGAGGAGGGGGGTGTCTAAAACGGTGGGCCGGGCGGGGCTGAAATGCTGAAAAGTGTGGGGGGTGGGGAGGGGGGTATTGGGACAGCCAGACAAGGCACTCTTGTGAAGCAGGAAGTGACTCTAAATGCAGTCTCAGAGGAGACAAACTGCCCGAGGCCAGAAAAATGGCCAACGTGCTGCAGCCGTCAAGAAACATCCCACTAAACCCGCCCAAAACTGGACATAGATTTCTTTTTCGGTTAAATCGCATCCCGAATTTTGAAACAATGCAAACTCTCAATAATGTGTCAATAGACAAAGAGGAGGAATTTCCTCTCTCAGAGGGAAGTGAATCTGTGGTATTCTTTACCGCACAGAGCTGTCCAGGCCGGGTCGCTAAGTATGTTCAAGGCTGAGATAGACTGAATTTTGATCAGTAAGGGAATCAAGGGTTATGGGGATAAAGCGGGAAAGTGGAGTTGAGGATTATATGTAGCAGAAAACATGCAGATAAGACATAACATACAGGATGAGCCCATAATTATTTAATATTAGCTCCTAAAAAACTTTGCACATCATCCATTCAGGTAAATGATCCAATTTCTGACGTGGGCACCACAGGAAACGTTTTTGTCTTCCATATCCTCCTGTTTATCCTACAAAGCACACCCTGCGACACCTGGAATGTAAATACAGCCAAAGTATGGGGACAGCATTACCTGGATGATACGTGGCCCCTTGAACTTCAATACCTACACCTCAGTCAATGTGTAACACTGCAGTGAGAATGAATATGTTGCACTCACTCTTGAGATGCACCTGCTGCCCAACATCTGTTTGTGGAGTCTGATCATTGAGTCTCCCTTAAAGCCAAGTTTGGATGGCCAATGAAAGATTCAAGGAGCATCTTAGTGTTTGAGCTTTTGACCTCTGGAATCTTACGTGATACAACAAAAGAAGGAAGAAGCTTTCCAAAATCTCACAAACAAGCTGACAATCTTGATCCTGCTGTTGACACAGTGAGATGGACCTTAAAATGCCGCCCACATTATTACTGGTAAGAACTGCCATCATAATGGTACCATTCCTTTTGAGCTCTCTAATGTATAAAGGCATGTACCGAGTCATGTAGAAATGTAAGTAAATATGACACTTCCGGTGGCGGCTATGGAGGAGTAAGTTGCACATTTGGAGGCTCCCGTTCGGGTCGGACCTTTGGACCTTTTCCCCCGATATTTTACCGGACTTGATTTTGAAAATCGATGAAAGAGGCAATTGTGTACTGGATTCCCACATCGGTTCATGGTGAGGTGGACTAGAAGTGCTCGCAAAGGCAGAAACAGACGGACAGAGAAGGCTTGGGCTGAAGCTGCAGTGGGAGAAAGCATGGCGGATGACCGGAGCTCTGGCTTGTCGACCCATCGGTCAACGGAGCAGCTGATGCAAGTTATCCAGGAGGGCTTCGCCAAGCAGAAGCAGGACTGCTTGGACCTGATTAAAGAGGCAATTGCGCGGCTGGAGCTTAGATTGGATACCCAAGATCGGGTGATCCAGAAAGTAGAGAAGGCGCTGGCTGACCAGGAGGAACATCAAACTGCGGTGGAGATGGAGGTGGGGGTGCTGAGAGACCAGCAGAAAAGTCTCCTGGAGAAGGTGGAGGACCTAGAGAATAGGTCCCGCTGGCAGAACTTGAGAATCGTTGGGCTCCCGGAGGGGTCGGAAGGAGCGGACGCTGGGGCACACATAGTGGCCATGTTCGAGAAGCTGCTGGGGGAGGGGACATTCTCCAGACCCTTGGAGATGGACAGGGCTCACAGAACGCTCGTGAGGAAGCCACGAATGGGAGACCCCCCGAGGGTAATGGTGGTGAGATTCCACAGGTATTTGGACAAGGAGCGGATCTTACAGTGGGCCAAGCAGACACGGAGCTGTAAATGGGAGAACAGTTTCCTGTGGATCTATCAGGACCTGAGTGCGGAGATGGCCAGGAGAAGAGCGGGGTTCATCCAGTTAAGGTCGACCCTTTTTAAGAAAAAGGTGAAGTTTGGACTGCTGTATCCGGCCTATCTCTGGGTCACGTACAAGGAGCAACATTTCTATTTCGAGTCGCCTGAGGAAGCGCTGGACTTCGCGAAAAGGAAAGGGCTGGTGGCGGACTGAGAACTTTGAACTTTGCTGCAATATTCATGTTTAAAAAAGTTTCTCATTTTTTTCGTTCTGTGGACGTTATTTGTAATGCCTTCTGTATCGATTTGGGGCCAGTTGCAGAACTGAGTGAGGTAAAGTTTGCATTTGCACTGTTGGGGGATGTAGGTGTGTTTGGTAGATGCTGGATCTTTTGCTTGATCTTTTCTTTGTTTCGCGTTTTGTTTTGTTGGGCAATTGTGTTGGGATTGTCTTTCATTTGAATATGTGTGTATGAACGGGGGGGAGGGGGAGGGAGGAACAATAGGTGGGAGAATGTCTGGCGCCAGGGGCGGGGCCACCAAGCAAGCTGGGCGGGCTAGCTCACGGAATCGCAGTGGGAGGTGAGCAGATGCTAGGCTTATTGAAGGGGTCGATTTAGTTTGTGCTGTTACTAGGAGGGGGTGGGGGGGGAAAATGTTCTGCTGACAAGGGAGGGACTTTTACTAAGGGACAGAGAGGAGGTCGGGGGCGGAGGCTGCCTGGGGGTGGGACGGTGGAGGCGTGGGGCACGGGCTGGAGACTGGCCCAAGAAAGGGGATGGCTGACCAGTGAAGGGGGAGGGGGCGATGAGCCCTCCAACTAGGCTGATCACCTGGAATGTACGATGGCTAAATGGGCCAGTCAAAAGGGAATGCGTGTTCTTGCATTTGAGGGGACTGAAGGCGGACGTGGTAATGTTACACGAGGCGCACCTTAGAGTAGCTGACCAGATTAGATTAAGGAAGGGATGGGTCGGACAGGTTTTTCACTCGGGACTGGACTCGAAGACTAAAGGGGTCGCGATCCTGATCAATAAGCGGGTGGTGTTTGAGGCGGGAGAAATAGTTTCGGATGTGGGAGGTCGGTACATTATGGTCAGTGGGAAATTGGAGGGGGTGCAGGTGGTACTAGTAAACGTGTATGCGCCAAATTGGGATGATGTGGAGTTTATAAAGAGGATGCTGGGGAAGATACCGGACCTGGATTCGCATAAGTTGGTCATGGGAGGGGACTTCAACACAGTTATTGACCCTGGGTTAGACCGGTCGAGCTCAAAAACGGCAGGGTGCCAGCAATGGCAAAGGAGCTAAAAGGGTTCATGGAGCAGATGGTGGTGGTGGTGGTGGTGGGGGAGGGGGGGGTGGCGGTGGGGGGGATGGGTGGCGGGTAGACCCATGGAGATTTGGCAGCCGAGAGTGAAGGAGTTCTCCTTCTACTCTCACGTGCATAAAGTATACTCCCGGATTGATTTTTTCATTTTGAGCAGGGCTCTACTGACGGGGGTGGTGGGCATGGGGTACTCGGCGATTACAGTCTCAGATCATGTCCCGCATGTTAGTAAAGACAGTAACCAGCGCCCGCACTGGAGGGTAGACGTGGGACTTTTAGCTGACGAAGAGATGTGAGTGCGGTTGAGGAAATGTATTCAGAACTACCTGGAAGTCAACGACACAGGGGAGTTTTGGCAGCGGTGGTCTGCGAGGCATTGAAGGCGGTGATTAGAGGGGAGCTGATCTCGATATGGGCCCACAGGGAGAAGGCAGACAGGGCAGAAACGGACCGACTGGTAAAGGAGATATTACAGATCGAAAGGAGGTATGCGGAGACCCCAGAGGCAGGGCTTTTAAGGGACCAACAGAGGATACAGGCGGAGTTTGGCTTGTTAACCACAGGGAGGGCGGTAGAGCAGCTGAGAAAGGTGAGGGGGCGATTTATGAGCAAGGAGAGTGTTTTGTTATGCTCTTGACGTAGCATAAGCTGCTTCCTTGATGTGCACTCTGACAAAGGAAGGTTCAGACTTGGAGATAGCTTTAACACATTTATTACTGTTAACAATTCTCCTACTTGTATTCGACTCTACTGTTAATCCTACTATAGCGACTCAGACTGACGAACCAGTCTGCTACAATCCATGTGGTGGGTATGATGTTCAATCAACCCTGTGTCTGTACTCACTGAGTGTCTCCACTGGAAAGAGATTGAGCATGTGTGATGTGTCCTTTTATATGGGTTGGTGTAATGTCCTCCTGTGGTAGTGTCACATTTGTGTGTATCTTGAATGCCCATTTGTCGTGTCCTATCTTACTGACCTATTGGTTGACTGTCTGTGTGTCATGTCTCTGGTGCTCCCTATAGTGTCTAGCTAGGTGTAGTGTATGTACATTAACCCTTTGTGTACTTACAGTGATGTATATCACCACATCCCCCCCTTTTTGCGTGTTACATATTTTCTGTACCGTGTTAAAGAAAATTGAACAAAAACAGGTAGATAAGTGATGCTCTGTACAAGTTATGATGACTGTGATGACTGTACAATAGTATGCAAGACCAAATAATAGTTGCGATGACTTTGAGGATAAGACAATACAAAATAAAAGTTATGAGTCCAAAGTTCATGAATTTATATGGTCTGGTATAGAAGTGTCAATGGTGACGTTGTCATTCCCTTGTGAATGCTGTCAGTGTCCTGGTGTTTGGTCATCAGGAGGTGTTCGAGTGTTCAAATCACCTTATTGACTGATTTGGAGTCTTTCGGGGTTTTTTTCGATGCTTATGATAGCAATTCTTGATGGCATCTGTCGTGAAAGCCAGGTTGCCTGTTGGTAGTGCAGCAAATGTGAATTGGTAAGATGCATCGTCCTGCCATGGTATGTCATTGTACTGAGCTGAGCAGAAACAGTGTCCCTCATTTGCAGAGTTATACCATATCGTACCAGTCGTAGTTCCATTGGTGTTGTTTTTGTCGTGCTTGTTGTTGATGTTGTTGCCTTTGGTACACTTCTTGCTATTGTCTTTGATGTTGTTGTTGTGTTGGTTGGTTTTGATGCCGTGTTTGCTGCGCTCAAGGACCACACTCTGTGGATAATACGAGTCCTTCACACAGTTACTCGTGTTAGCGTGCTTTGTGGCATCTGCTGTCTCCTTGAGCGTGCCGTCACTGAGTTTGGAGTCAAGTCCGGCTTACTTGAATCAGCTTTGGCTTGTCGATGCTCCCCGTCTGGAGTCTGGTCTATTTCACCTGAGTCAGTTTTGGTTTGTTGATGCTCCCCATCTGGAGCCCTTTCTGGTTCACCTGAATCAGCTTTGGTTTCTTGATGCTCCCCGTCCGGAGTCACTGCAGGTTCACTTGAGTCAGCTGAGATTTCTTGATGCTCCCCGTCCAGTCATTTCAGGTTCACTTGCATCTTCTGAAGTTTTGTGATGCTCCCTGTCCGGAGTCAAAACAATCAGGAATGCATTTGCTTGTGGAGAGACTCGAGCGAATGAGGTTTGAAGTAACGTGGTGTCACCGGAGTCACCAGTAGTCTCACTGTGATTGTCGAGTGCCTCTGTACACACTAGCTGAGGTCTGTCATGTTGAACATCTGGTATGGGAAGTGGGATACCGTCGTCACTTGTTGCACATACAGTGAGTAGAGCCTCAGTGTCTTCTTGTTGTTCACTTGAGCTGGGTAGACTGTCAGAGTCTTCTTCTGGTGGCTCAAATAATCTGGGTCATAGTCGCTTTGTTGTTCACGTGAGCATGGTAGACTGTCATAGTCATCTTGCTGTGCACTTGAGTGTGGCAGACTTGCATCGTCTGCTGCTGGTTGCTCAGTGGAGGTTGCTAGACCCTCATGGTCTTGTTCATGCAAGGACTGCGCTCTGGAGTCTTGCGTTCCTTCCATCATGGTGTCTGTCCACGAGCTAGCTGTGGAGGCTTGTGTCACTCCCTCTGTGGAGTCTTGCAGCGTTCCCTGTGTGGAATCGTGCATTGGTCTCGCTGTGGAAACTGTCATCACTTCTTGTGTAGAGGCTGGGACCCTTTGTGGTGCGTTGACCACTCTCTGTTTGGAGTCAGGGACTCTTCACGGTGCGTGGACCACTCTCTGTGTGGCAGTAGGCCGCTCTCTGTGGGCTTGTACCGCTCTCTGTCTCTTGGTGTCAGGCCGCAGCATCATCCTGCACTCACGAGTCGGGATGTCATATATGCTGGGCTGAAGATTCCCCAATCCGAAGAACTCGTCATCATGGTCGTCAATGTACAACATGTCTAGTTGCAGTTCGGATTTGGTACTGGGGTAGCCACCTCCCAAGGTGAAACCTTTGTCTGAATCGTAGTCTTCTAGGACCATATCATCACATTTTGTGTCGGAGCTGGCATTGGGCTTGTGATGTCCAAAGAAGAATTCAAGGTCTGAGTCATAGTCTTCAAGGACTGTATCATCTCTTTGGGTGGTGCTAACTGCTTGTTGCAGGGTTCTCCGGAGATTACTTTCAGCTACTGGTCGAATTTCAGGCATTGTGCTGTCGTTCCAGGCGAAAGAGTCAGGTTTTACGGCGTTAAAATTTCTTTCCCCGTGTTTTGGGACATTTCCCCTTTAAGTGGGCATGGTCCAGGGCCTCTGACGTCATGAAGCATGTGACGTGATGCGTAGGAAGCGATTGCCATGCGCATATCGCTGTTCCTTTACTTGGGGCCTTTTTCGCAAGTGCACATGCGCGGCTTCTCGGGCATGCGCAAACGGACCTTCCCATTCTGTGGGCTCTTCGCGGGGGTTCTAACCAAGGGGCTTGGGAGAGAGAATAATATAATGGTGCCGAGAATCTCTCAGCACCTTCATCCTCCTCAGTTACCTCCACTTCTATAGGTTGGCCTTCAGGTGGGGTTGGCTGTTGTGCAGCAGTTGTCCATTCCAGCAACCACTGTGGCAACAGTGCAACTGTTAAAGGCACGGATCTCTTCATGTATTACATGGATGTCAGCCCTCATACTCTGATCAGAGTGATCCAGGCTCCTGAGAGGCCTACACCCTTTCCTGGCTCACACGCTGCTCTTGCTTCCACTCTGAGAGCTGCTGCATGTGTATCTCCATGAGACTGATAATCTCTCATGGTCAGAGCTCATGCAGTTGAAGAGCTCCTACTGCAGTCACATCCCTGCACTCCCTCTCATACCAACGTTCTCTTGGGCTCAGTGTGTTGCTCTCTTTGATTGGCTCTGAATATGGCGGTCAATATGGTCGCTTTCCTTCATTCTAATTACGTTTGCTCTAGAGCCGCCAGGTATCTTTCGATACCGCCACAAGGTTCAAACCGAATACTGATCAAAGACTCGATACACCGGTTAGTTAGTTCAAAGTCAATGCTTATTTATTTACACACACAGTTAAATATACTCATGCACGAAACTCTACAAACTAAACTACCATTATTACTAAAGCCTATACTTAGCTTTGGGCGCCCACTCAGTCAGAGGAACAATGGCCATTGTTTGGTTCTGAGGCTGCTGGGGTCGAACTGGTAAAGGGGAACAGCTAAGGTCGTCTGTCTGGTAGCGTGCGTTGACTTTGGACTTACTTGCTTCTGGTGCAACTGGTGGACAGGTCTCTCCTCAGTGAGAGCCGGGTCCAAGAGAAACGACTCTCTCTTGGGGGCTCCTTCTTATACCCAAAGGGGCTTCGCTCTCTTTTGGGCGGGCCTTGAACTTGGCCACAATCAATTGGGCCGTTTCTTGATCATTCATATTGATCTCGTCCAATAAAGGGGTGGGTGCCCTGATGGCTGGGAGTGTCCTAGGTGGCCGTTGGCCTGCTTTGTTTTGGTCTCCTCTGGCGCCGGGGTATCTGCCTTAGTATCAATTACTCAAATGTTACTCTTTTGTTCCCGGAGATGGGCCATTAGTATGCTAATGGGCCTACAGTTTTGGTCTTGTCTGGGAGCTGCGGCTCCAATATACAGACACACCCTGAACATGCTTGTTTTCTCAGTATTGTCCACTTTCCCTGCAATTTTTGCAAAGTGTCCATTTTGTAATTTGGAAGCGGCCATCCCAGATGGCTACACTTCCTCCTTGTGATCCTCAACGCGAAGCGTGAAGGATCACATTACCGCGTCATCTTCGTTCTCTCAGGTTTACCTTATATCCTTGTTAGTACGCATGCATTAACACACTTCCGAATCTCGGAGGTTTGATCAGTATCATTCTCACATTTGTGGTTTTCCTGTTTCCAATTGGATTCCAATTCAAATTTGGGTTCTCTCGGAGTGACTAGGCCACTTCTAGGTCGAGTCCCGTCAGAGGTCGCCAGTAAATGTTGCTCTCTTTGGTTGGCTCTGAATATGGCGGTCAATATGGTCACCTTCCTTAATTCTAATTACGTTTGCTCTAGAGTCGCCAGGTATCTTTCGATACCGCCACAAGGTTCAAACCGAATACTGATCAAAGACTCGATAAACCAGTTAGTTCGTTCAAAGTTAATGCTTACTTATTTACACACACAGTTAAATATACTCATGCACGAAACTCTACAGACTAAACTATCACTACTGCTAAAGCCTATACTTAGCTTTGGGCGCCCACTCAGTCAGAGGAAAAATGGCCATTGTTCGGTTCTGAGGCTGCTGGGGTCGAACTGGTAAAGGGGAACAGCTAAGGTCGTCTGTCTGGTAGCGTGCATTGACCTTGGATTTACTTGCTTCTGGTGAAGCTGGTGGACAGGTCTCTCCTCGGTGAGAGCCGGGTCCAAGAGAACGATTCTCTCAAGGGGGCTCCTTCTTATACCCAAAGGGTCTTTTGGGCGGGCCTTGAACTTGGCCCCGATCAATTGGACCGTTTCTTGATCATTCATATTGATCTCGTCCAATAAAGGGGTGGGTGCCCTGATGGCTGGGCGTGTCCTAGGTGGCCGTTGGCCTGCTTTGTTTCGGTCTCCTCTGGCGCCGGGGTGTCTGCCTTAGTATCGGTGACTCAAATGTTACTCTTTTGTTCCCGGAGATGGGCCATGTGTATGCTAATGGGCCTGCAGTTTTGGTCTTGTCTGGAAGCTGCGGCTCCAATATACAGACAAGCTCTGAACCTGCTTGTTTTCTCAGTATTGTCCATTTTCCCTCCAATCTTTGCAAAGTGTCCATTTTGTAATCGGGAAGTGGCCATCCCAGATGGCTACAAGTGCACTGACATTATGAGCTCCACCATATTCTAAGGTGATTTTAACACCACCTGTATGACGTGTAATGATGATTCACCTTGACCAACAGACAGTTGCTCAGGCACCCTGGTAATCTCCCTGGTCATTTGTTCAACTGAGCAAATCATTCTCAGCCAGGCTTAGTCACCAGTCCGGACAATCTCTTTGCCCTCCTCATCCTTTTCAACTGCAAGGACAACGTGATTTCATGTTAGGCTGCCATACAGTGCATCCAGTGATACAACACCTCTGTCTGTCCATCTCAGTGCTCATCCACATGTGTTCTGTTCACACCTAAATGAGCAGCTTACATGTACAAACTTCAATGCTGCAGTGGAGGTACATATCAGGTCTTGCACCTTAGCTGCAGCTGGCAGATGTTACCCTTCACTTGAACCTCTGTGTGATGAACCAAGCTACTTGCCTTGCCAGAACTCATAAGAACATAAGAACTAGGAGCAGGAGGAGGCCATCTGGCCCCTCGAGCCTGCTCCGCCATTCAATACGATCATGGCTGATCTTTTTGTGGACTCAGCTCCAGTTACTTGCCCGCTCACCATAACCCTTAATTCCTTTACTGTTCAAAAATCTATCTTTGCCTTAAAAACATTTAACGAGATAGCCTCAACTGCTTCACTGGGCAAGGAATTCCACAGATTCACAACCTTTTGAGTTCCTCCTCAACTCAGTCCTAAATCTGCTCCCCCCTTATTTTGAGGCTATGCCCTCTAGTTCCAGTTTCACCCATCAGTGGAAACAACCTCCATACTTTTATCTTATTTATTCCATTCATAATTTTATATGTTTCTGTAGCATTCCCCCTCATCCTTCTAAATTCCAATGTGTTTAGTCCCAGTCTACTTAGTCTCGCCTCATAAGTTAATCGTCTGAACTCCGGAATCAACCTTGCGAATCTCCTTTGCACACCCTCCAGTGCCACGATATCCTTTCTCAAGTAAGGAGACCAGAAGAAGATCATTGAAATGTTTCCAGCGCTGAGTCCACGAGTGCTCATGGCCGCCTGCTGCGCTCGCCACAGCTGCAATTTGAAGCCAGTCTGTCTTGTTTGTCGCAGGTGGATTTTCTGGCCAGCAGGACACAGGACTGCTCCTCCCTACTGGCCCTCCTCCAATAAAACTTGATGGTCCTGATCAGAGAAACATGGAACAGCTGGAGCCATCCCTTTCCCCGTGTTTCCTCTGGGTGACATTCTATGGATCAAAATGTAAGACATAAGGGTGGGTGAGCCATTCAGATTAGAATGCTCTCATTCACCGTGTATGCTTGCACGCACTAACCTTGTGGTCAAAGGGAAGAGGTTGACTTTGCTAGGGCGAGTCTGGCTCAGCAAAATTCCACTGAAGTGGAATGAGATCAAACACATGAGGATGACCGAGAATGTTGTCAAGAAGCATCCGGATGTGTTCAATCATTTTTTTTTTAAATTTAGAGTGGGCAATTATTTTTCTTTTCCAATTAAGCGGAAATTTAGCATGGCCAATCCACCTAACCAGCACATCTTTGGGTTGTGGGGGTGAACAACACACAGACACGGGGAGAATGTGTAAACTCCACATGGACAGTGACCCAGGGCCGGGATTCGAACCCGGGCCTTCAGCGCCACAGTCCCAATGCTAACCACTGCGCTGCATGCCACCCTAGGATGTGTTCAATAGTGAACTGGCTACATTGTGTGGCTCTAGTGAAGTTGTATGAAGAACCTCAGGCTACTTCTCGCTTTTTCAAGCCCATGACAGTGCCCTATGGAATAAGAAAGAAAGTGGAGGAAAATTTGGAATGGTTGCAAAGGCTTGGAATCATTGAGCATATTCAGTCTTCTAGTTGGGCAGCTCCAATCGGTCCTGTCCTTAAAAATGATGATATGAAATCTCATCTCGATTTGCTTCATCCAGTTCCCAGAGCAAAAGTGAGCAGGAGTCAAGAGAAGCAGAAGGAGGGGCATGAATACCACGCCAACAAGAGGCAGTTCAAACCAAATGTTCGGGCGGCACAGAGGCACAGTGATTACCACTGCTGCCTCACAGAGCCAGAGACCCGGGTTCAATTCCGACCTCGAGTGGCTGTGTTGCGTTTGCACAAACTCTCTTTGACTGCACGGATTTCCTCCGGGTGCTCCCGTTTTCTGCCACAGACCATAGATGTGCAGGTTAGATGGATTGGTCACGCTAAATTGCCCCTTGGTGAGGTTACAGGGATGGGGTGAGCGATTGGGCCGAGGTAGGGTGCTCTTTCAGAGGGTCAGTGCAGACCCGATGGGTCGAATGGCCTCCTTCTGCACCATAGGAATTCTAACAGATGCTTAGGTTTATATCAGGAACTTTGCTAGTAACACGGGCTGATTACCAGGAATAATTTTAAACTAAGGTGGTCCGGCAAGTATCTTAGGCCCTGAGTTGTTCATAGACACCAAGACCATACTAGTTTACATTGTGACTCAGAATCAGGAAAAGTTCCAGAGTTAACAACCGATACAGATAACATGGCACAAGGTGTGGGTGTCCATCAGGAAGTGGTTCCTGTATTTCCAGGTTTGCCAATTGACACTGCTGGGGGAGTGGAAGAGGAATGTTCATGTTCAGATTCTCAATCTACCTCTTCACCTACGGTTCCAGATCAACCACTACAAGATTCACCAGTGGTATCGCATAGGTCACAATGCAACCACCTTTACTTTCAATTTATTTTGTCCTTTTTATAAATCCTCTATTGTACCTGCTCCCACCACCTTCCCAGGCAGCGTGGTCCATATATTTATCACCCTCTGTGTAAAAATCTTGCCTTGCACATCTGTTCTAAACTTTCCCCCACACACTTTAAACCTATGTCCACCAGAACTTGACTCTCCTACCCTAGGAAAGAGCATCTGACTATCCACTCTGTCCATGCCACTCATAACCTTGTAGACCTCTAATCAGGTCGCCTCTCAATCTCCGTTGTTCCAGTGAGAACAGGCCGAGTTTATCTAACCTTTCCCCATAGCTAATGCCCTCCATACCAGGCAACATCCAAGTAAATCGCTTCTGTATCCTCTCTAAAGCATCCACATACTTCTGGTAGTGTGGCAACCAGAATTGTACACAATATTCCAAATGAGGCCTAACTAAAGTCATGTACAGCTGCAACATAAGACACAGGAGCAAAATTAGGTCACTCGGCCCATCAAGTCTGATCCGCCATTCAATCATGGCTGATATTTTTCTCATCCCCATTCTCCTGCCTTCTCCCCATAACCCCTGATCTCCTTATTGATCAAAAACCTATCTATCTCTGTCTTGAAGACACTCAGTGATTTGGCCTCCACAGCCTTCTGCGGCAAAGAGTTCCACAGATTCACCACCCTCTGGCTGAAGAAATTCTCCTCATTTCTGTTTTAAAGGATCGTCCGTTTGGTCTGAGATTGTGTCCTCTACTTCTAGTTTTTCCTACAAGTGGAAACATCCTCTCCATGTCCACTCTATCCAGGCCTCGCAGTATCCTGTAAGTTTCAATAAGATCCTCCCTCATCCTTCTAAACTCCAATGAGTACAGAGTCCTCAATCGTTCTTCATATGGCAAGCTCTTCATTCCAGGGATCATTCTTGTGAACCTCCTCTGGACCCTTTCCAAGGCCAGCACATCCTTACTTAGATATGGGGCCCAAAACTGCTCACAATATTCCAAATGGGGTCTGACCAGAGTCTTATACAGCCTCAGAAGTACGTCCCTGGTCTTGTATTCTAGCCCTCTAGACATGAATGCTAACATTGCATTTGCCTTCCTAATTGCTGATGGAATCTGCACATTAACCTTAAGAGAATCGTGAACAAGGACTCTCAAGTCCCTTTGTGCTTCTGATTTCCTAAACAACTTCCCATTTAAAAAATAGTTTATGCCTCCATTTCTCCTTCCAAAGTGCATAATCTCTCACTTTTCCACATTGTATTCCATCTGCCACTTCTTTGCCCACTCTCCTAGCCTGTCCAAGTCCTTCTGCAGCCTGCATGCTTCCTCAATACTCCCTGCCTTTCTACAGATCTTTGTATCATCTGCAAACTTAGTAACAATGCCTTCAGTTCCTTCTTCCAGATCATTAATGTATATTGTGAAAAGTTGTGGTCCCAGCACAGACCCCTGAGGCACACCACTAGTCACCGGCTGCCATCCTGAAAAAGACCCTTTTATCCCCACTCTCTGCCTTCTGCCAGTCAGCCAATCCTCTATCCATACCAGGATCTTACCCTTAACACCATGGGCTTTTAACTTCTTTAACAGTCTCCTATGCGGCACCTTGTCAAGGGCCTTCTGGAAATCTAGATACATCATGTCCACAGTTTCTCCTTTGTCTAACTTCCTTATTACTTCCTCAAAGAACTCTAACAGATTTATCAGACATGACCTCCCTTTGACAAAGCCGTGCTGACTCAGTCCTATTTTATCGTGCACTTCCAAGTACTCCGCGATCTCATCTTTAATAATGAACTCTAAAACCTTACCAATCACTGAAGTCAGGCTTACGAGCCTAGAATTTCCCATCTTCTGCCTCCCTCCCTTCTTTTTATTTGTAAAATATTTTATGAAGGAATTTGTGATTTTATAACAGTAACAGTAAACCATATACAAACATCTATAAACATAGTGCAACGATCCTCTACCTCCCTCATAGGACCCACCTTCCTAAAACAGTAATCTAGACTAACCCCCCCCCACCCCACCCCCTTCTGCTGACAGTTAATTTTCTCTGAGTTAGTCGACAAAAGGCTGCACCTCCGGACGAACCCTAGCATTGACCTTCTCAGGGCGAACTTGATTTTCTCAAGACTGAGAAACCCAGCCATGTCGTTGGCCCAGGTCTCTGACTTTGGGGGCTTTGAGTTCCTCCATGCTAACAGTATCAGGCTCCAGGCTACCAGGGAGGCAAAGGCCAAGTCATCAGCCTCTCTCGCTCCCTGGACTCCCGGGTCCTCCAACATTCCGAAAATCGTCACTTCTGGACTCGGTGCCACCTTTATTTTTAACACCGTGGACATGACGTCTGCAAACTCCTGCCAGAATCCCCTAAGCTTCGGACATGCCCAAAACATGTGGACATAGTTCACTGGCCCTCCCGCGCACCTTGCAAACCTGTCTTCTATCCCAAAAAGCTTGTTCATCTGGGCCACCGTCATGTGTGCCCGGTGAACGACCTTAAATTGTATCAGGCTGAGCCTGGCGCATGATGTGGACATGTTGACTCTGCTTAACACATCCGCCCAGAGACCTACCTCTATCTCTCCCCCTAACTCCACCTCCCATTTGTGCTTTAGCTCCTCTGTCTGCGTTTTCTCTGACTCCATGAGTTCTTTATAGATTGGATTGGATTTGTTTATTGTCACGTGTACCGAGGTACAGTGAAAAGTATTTTTCTGCGAGCAGCTCAACAGATCATTAAGTACATGAGAAGAAAAGGGAATAAAAGAAAATACATAATAGGGCAACACAACATATACAATGTAACTACATAAGCACTGGCATCGGATGAAGCATACAGGGTGTAGTGTTAATGAGGTCAGTCCATGAGAGGGTCATTTAGGAGTCTGGTGACAGTGGGGAAGAAACTGTTTTTGAGTCTGTGCGTGTTCTCAGACTTCTGTATCTCCTGCCCGCTGGAAGAAGTTGGAAGAGTGAGTAAGCCGGGTGGGAGGGATCTTTGATTATACTCCCCGCTTTCCCCAGGCAGCGGGAGGTGTAGATGGAGTCAATGGATGGGAGGCAGGTTTGTGTGATGGACTGGGCGGTGTTCACGACTCTCTGAAGTTTCTTGCGGTCCTGGGCCGAGCAGTTGCCATACCAGGCTGTGATGCAGCCCGATAGGATGCTTTCTATGGTGCATCTGTAAAAGTTGGTAAGGGTTAATGTGGACATGCCAAATTTCCTTAGTTTCCTGAGGAAGTATAGGCGCTGTTGTGCTTTCTTGGTGGTAGCGTCGACGTGGGTGGACCAGGACAGATTTTTGGAGATGTGCACCCCTAGGAATTTGAAACTACTAACCATCTCCACCTCGGCCCCGTTGATGCTGACAGGGGTGTGTACAGTACTTTGCTTCCTGAAGTCAATTACCAGCTCTTTAGTTTTGCTGGCATTGAGGGAGAGATTGTTGTCGCTACACCACTCCACTAGATTCTCTATCTCCCTCCTGTATTCGGACTCGTCGTTATTCGAGATCCGGCCCACTATGGTCGTATCGTCAGCAAACTTGTAGATGGAGTTGGAACCAAGTTTTGCCACGCAGTCATGTGTGTACAGGGATCTGCTCCCGTAGATCTGAGACTTTCCCCTCTCCCACCCATACTCGAGAAATTACCCTATCTTGTATCCCACGTGGCGGTAGGAGCGGGAAGGTTGGAACCTGCCTTCGCAAAAAGTCCCAAATCTGCAGATATCTAAACCCATTCCCTCCCGTCAACTCAAACTTCTCCTCTAACTCCTTCAAACCGGGGAAGCTCCCATCTACAAACAAATCTCCCATCCTCCGAGCCCTGCTCTCTTCCAGCCCCAAAACCCTCCATCTAGTCTCCCTGGGGCAAACCGATGGTTGCTACAGATTGGAGACCAAACCAATGCTGCCTCTGGTCTCACGTTTTCTCCACTGCCCCGAGACTCTCAGGGCCGCCACTACCACCGGGCTTGTGGAGTACCGGGCCGGCGAGAACGGCAGAGGTGCCGTAATCAATGCCCCTAAACCTGTGTCCTTACTAGATGCTGCCTCTACTCGCTCCCACACTGACCCTTCCCCCACTACGCACTTCCTAACCATGGCTATATTTGCCGCCCAGGAATAGTTGCTAAAGTTCGGCAGCGCCAGCCTGCTCTCCCTCCATCCATGGTCCAGCATCACCTTCTTCACTCATGGGTTTTACCCGCCCACACAAAACCGGAGGTCACCTTATTTACCTGCTTGTAAAAGGCCTTTGCGTTAAAGATGGGGAGGCACTGAAAAACAAACAGGGATCTTGGGAGGACCGTCTTTTTCACTGTCTGTACCTTCCCCGCCAGTGATAACGGGAGCATATCCCACCTTCGGAAGTCCTCTTTCATTTGTTCCACTAACCGGGTCAAGTTTAGTTTCTGTAACAGCCCCCAGTCTCGTGCCACCTGGATCCCTAAATAACGGAAGCTTCCTCCCACCACTCTGAACGGCAGCTCTCCCAGTCTCCCCTCCTCCCCCTTGCCTGGATCGCAAACATCTCGCTTTTCCCCATGTTCAATTTGCACCCTGAAAAATGTCCAAATTCCCCTAAAATCCTCATGATCTCTCCCATTCCCTCTACTGTGTCGGAAACATACAGGTGCAGGTCGTCGGCGTATTGCGAGACCCTGTGTTCCACCCCACCCCGGACCAGCCCCTGGAAGCTCTTAACGCCATAGCCAGTGGCTCAGTGGTTCAACGAACACCACGGAGAGAGGGGGCATCCCTGCCTACGCCCAGGTGCAGTCTAACATAGCCCAGTTCGTCAGCCGGTTCGTTCGAACATTCGCCTCTGGTGCCTTTGTACAGCAGCCTGACCCAGTCGATGAAACCCCGACCAAACCCAAACCACCCCAACACTCCCACAGAGAGTTCCATTCCACCTGGTCAAAGGCATTCTCCGCGCCCGTTGCAACCACTACCTCCACCTCCTTTCCCTCTGGGGGCATCATGATTACATTCAAGAGCCTTCCAACGTTAGCCGTTTGCTGCCGACCCTTCACAAACCCCGTCTTCCCCTATCACCCTCGGGACATGATTGAGGAATGATTTTTGCTAACAGTTTGGCATCAACATTCAACAGGGAGATCGGCCTGTAAGGCCCGTTTAGCTCAGGGTCCTTCTCTCGCTTCAGGATCAGTGAGATTGAGGCCTGTGACATTGTTGGGGGAAGAACACTGCGCTCCCTTGCCTCGTTAAACATCCTCACCAACAGTGGGCCCAGCAGCTCAGAGAATTTTTTCTAAAACTCCACTGGGTAACCATCTATCCCGGGGCCTTGCCTGACTGCATGGCCTCCAGTCCATCTGCTATTTCTTCAAACCCTATCGGGGCTCCCAGCCCTTCTACCAACTCTTTGTCCACCTTCAGGAACTCCCAGAAATTGCCTCAATTCTTCCACTCCCGCTGGGGGTTCTGACTTGTATAGCCTGCTGTAGAACTCTTTAAACACCCCGTTAACCCCTGCTGAGTCCAAGATTGTGTTTCCTCCTCTGTCCTTCACTCACCCTAGCTCCCTAGCTGCCTCCCTTTTCCTGAGCTGGTGTGCGAGCATTCTACTTAGCCTTCTCTCCATATGCATATATCGCCCCCCTCGCCTTCCTCAACTGCTCCACCGACTTCCCCGTAGATAACAAGCCAAATTCCACCTGTAGCCTCCGTCGTTCCCTCAGTAATCCTACCTACGGGGCCTCCGCATACCTCCTGTCTACCTGCAGTATTGCCCCGATCAACCTATCTGCCTCTGCCCTCTCTTCCTTCTCCCTATGGGCCTGAATCAAAATCAGCTCCCCTCTGACCACTGCCTTCAGTGTGTCCCAAACCATCGCTGATGAGACCTCTCCCGTATCGTTAACTCCAGGTAGATCTGGATGGATTCCCTCACCCGCCCGCACACCCCCTCGTCCGCTAACAGTCCCACATCCAATCTCCATTGCGGGCGCTGACCACCCTCTTTGCTCACCTATAGGTCCACCCAATGTGGGGCATGGTCCGACAGACCAATCGCCGAATACTCGGTGGCAACTACCCCCTGTTCAAAATAAAAAAGTTGATCCGGGAGTATACTTTATGTACATCTGAGAAGAAGGAGAACTCCTTCGCTCTTGGCCGTCCAAACCTCCATGGTCTGCCCCGCCCATCTGCTCCATGAACCCCTTTAGTTCCTTCGCCATTGCCGGAACCCTGCCTGTCCTTGAACTCGACCGGTCCAGCCTTGGGTCATTGACCGTATTGATGTCCTCCCCATGATCAGCTTGTGTGAATCCAGATACGGGATGTTCCCTAACATCCGACTTACAAACTCCACATCATCCCAGTTTGGTGCGTAAACATTCACAAGCACCACTGGCAACCCTTCTAGCTTCCCGCTAACCATGATATATCTACCACCCCCCTCCTATCCGCAACTATTCTCCCCACCTCAAATGACACTCGCTTATTAATCAGGACCGCGACCCCTCTCGTCTTAAGAGTCCAGCCCCGAGTGAAATACCTGCCCGACCCATCCCTTCCTCAGTCTGGTCTGATCAATTACCCTCGGGTGTGTCTCCTGCCATGTCCGCCTTCAATCACCTCAGATGTGCGAACACGCGAGCCCTCTTAACTGGCCCATTCAGCCCTCTGACGTTCCACGTGATCAGCCTTGGTCACCACCAACCCCCCCTCTGCCGATCAACCATCCCCCTTCCTAGGCCAGCCTCCAGCTCTTGCCCCGCACTCCTTTTGGCCCGCCCACAGGTAGCCTCCATCCCCGACCTTCCATTTATCTCCAAGCAACCGCCCCTCCCCTGTCAGCAGAGGAATTCCCCCCCCCCCCCCCCCCCCCCGTTAACAACACAATAAATGCAACCCCCTTCAACAAACAAAACATCTGCCCACCCCCTGTAGCCACCTGGGTTGGCCACTTCCCGACTTAAAATGGAGAACCGCAAAGACTGAAGGGAAATTCAGCCAACACAGGCAAAGACTAGGAAGTGCAGAAATTATGTATATTGAAACCTGCAAAACAACCAGACAGCACTGAAACCAGCAGCCATCTGCATAGTAATGCAGCAGCCATCTGCATAGTAATGAGCGATTCCAAGGCACAATGGCAACAGTTAAGGTGAATAAAGCCTAGCCAGACTCCTCAGCGCCAGCAGGAGCCAAAACAAAGGAAGGCCAACGGACATTTAGGGACCGCCCTGCGATCAGGGAACAACTCCAATATTGGAGAAATCGATCCAAATGATCGGAATGCAGTCCAATCATTTAGAACCAGGTACGGGGTCCGCACCGAAGGGCGGGAAGCCCCTGGAGACTATAAAGTAAAGCCCCCCAGTTCAAATCGTCCTTCTTTGGCAGGGTCACTCAGCAACTTGAATCAACCCGTGAGAGTGACCTGTCTCAGCTGCCACCAACCAAGTAAGTCTCAAGTCAACGCTCGCAACAAGATAGGCGCTCCTAGCTACCAGTCCATACCAGCTTTTGAATCCTGCAGACTCAGGACCTGAACGAAAGGCCATTTGTTCCCCTGACCTGGTGGGCCAGTCTGAAGTTAAGTATAGGCCTGTTAGTGATAGAAATAGCCTAGAAAGTAGAGTTTATGCATGAGTAGTGATTTACTGTGTATAATAAATGTGTTTTGATTTGAATCTTACTAATTGGTGTGTTGAGTTATTGATCATTACTTGAACCTGAAACTCGTGGCGGTATCATAAAGATACCTGGCGACTCTAGAGCAAAGGTTAAACAAACAGAGCAAATTACGAATTAAGAGCCAACCGAAAGTTAGCAACACCCCCACTGTGCTTCCGTGAGCCAACTTGCTCAGCTGGCTTGGTGACTTCCCCCCCCCATGGCACCAGACATCTTACCTCCTATTGTTCCCTTCCTCTCCCCCCGCTAGGACATTCGAAAGGCACGTTTCCACCCAAAACACACCCAAAGAAAAAACATCAAAGATTCACCCACCCCTCCCCCACCAGTATAAAGTTACTCACAAAACTTAGCAACAGCCCAAAAAGAAAACGTTACAGAAGGCATTTCTCATGTAGTGCAAAAATAAGAACAATTTTAGCAGAATCCCCACAACAAGGATCAGCCACCTCAGTCTCGATCTGGACCTTTGCTTTTCACAAAGTCCATTGCTTCATCCGGCGACTCGAAGTAACATTGTCGCTCTTCATAGGTGACCCATAAGCGAGCTGGATAAAGTAGACCAAACTTCACCTTCCTCTTGAAAAGGGTCGATTTCACTCGGTTGAATCCCGCTCTTCTCTTGGCCAGGTCTGCACCCAGATCTTGGTAGATGCGCAGAATGTTATTCTCCCACTTACAGCTCCGTGTCTGCTTGGCCCAACGCAAAATCTGCTCCTTATCCAGGAATCTGTGCATTCGTACCACAATTGCCCTCGGTGGCTCATTCACCCGCAGCAACCTCACAAGCGTTCTGTGCGCTCTGTCCACTTCCAGGGGTCTAGAAAACGACCCCTCGCCCATTAACTTCTCGAGCATATTCGCCACATAAGCCCTTGCATCCGCTCCCTCACATCCCTCAGAGAGGCCAACGATCCTCAGGTTCTGCCGGCGGGACCTATTCTCTAGGTCCTCCACCTTGTCTTGCAGCCTTTTCTGTTGCTCTTTCATCAGCACCACCTGCGCCTCCAGCGCAGTTAGGTTTTCCTCATGCTTAGCCACCATTTCCTCCACCTGCATGGGCCGCCCGATCTTGGGCTTCCAGCCTCTGCTCCACCCGAGTTATCAACTCCTTGATCGGGCCAAGACATTCCTTTTTTTGCTTGTCAAAGCCCTCCTGAATAAACTCCACCAGCTGGTCCGGTGTCCACTGGGCCGCCGAGCCAGTACTCTGCAGATCCGCCGTGCTTTCCTTTGCTGCAGAATCCTCACATGTCTGCTCGATTCGGTTCTTCCTTCCCTTACATGCACTTCTGTACCGTGTCTCCATATACTGAGTGGGATTCCTCCTCACAGTCTCATCCACCACTGGCCCCTCAACCAAATTCCGAAAAAAAAGTCTGGGGAAAAAGGGCCGTCACGAGCGGGAGCCACCAAATGTGCGACCTACTCCCTCATGGCCACCACCGGAAGTCCCTCCCTCCCTTCTTAAACATGGGTGTTAGTTTAGCCACTTTACAGTCCTCTGGGACCCTTCCTACCCCCCCAGTGATTCCTGAAAGATCACCACCAATGCCTCCACAATCTCCTCAACTATCTCTTTTAGAACCCTGGAGTATAGTCCATCCGGTCCAGATGAATTATCCACCTCCAGACCTTTCAGTTTCCACAGAATCTTTTCCTTAGTAATAGTCACTGCACTCACCTCTGCCCCCTAGTTTTCCTGGAGCTCTGGCATCCCACTGGTGTCTTCCACTATGAAGACTAATACAAAGTAACTATTCAGTTCCTCTGCCATTTCTTTGTTTCTTATTGTTACTTCTCCAGCCACATTGTCCAGTGGTCCAATGTCTATTTTTGCCTCTCTCTTACCTTTTATATATTGAAAAATCTCTTCCTATCTTCCTTTATATTACTAGCTAGCTTTCACTCATACTTCATCTTCTCCCCCCATATTGCTTTTATAGTTGTCCTTTGCTCACTTTTAAAGGCTTCCCAATCCTCTGGCTTCCCACTAATCTTCGCCACTTGGTATGCTTTTTCTTTAGCTTGCATGCTGTCCTTGACTTCCCTCGTCAGCCATGGATGACTTGTCAATTTTTATATTCAATGCATCGACCGATAAAGTACAACATGCCTCATGCCTTTTTGACCACCTTATCCACATGCGTTGCACTTTCAGTGATCGGTGGACATGCACGCCCAGATCTCTCTGCCTGTCAATACTCACAAGAGTTCTACAATTTATTGTGTAATTCCTACATGCATTGGACCTTCCAAAGTGAATTACCTCACACTTGTCCGGATTATACTCCATCTGCCATTTCTCCGCCCAAGACCCCAACCACTTTGTATCCTGCTGTATCCTCTGACAATCCTCTTCACTATCCGCAACTCCACCAATTTTTGTGTCATCTGCAAACTTACTAATCAGACCAGCTAAATTTTCTTCCAAATCATTTATACACCACGAACAACAAAAGCCCCAGAACTGATACGTGTAGAACGCCGCTAGTCACAGCTTTCCATTCAGAAAGCACCCTTCTGCTGCTACTCTCTGTCTTCTGTGCCCAAGCCAGTTCTGTATCGGTCAGGTGGATTGGCCATGATAAATTGCCCTTCGTTACCAAAAAGGTTAGGAGGGGTTATTGGGTTACAGGGACAGGGTGGAAGTGAGGGCTTAAGTGGGTCGGTGCAGACTCGATGGGCCGAATGGCCTCCTTCTGCACTGTATGCATAGAACATAGAACGATACAGCGCAGTACAGGCCCTTCGGCCCACGATGTTGCACCGAAACAAAAGCCATCTAACCTACACTATGCCATTATCATCCATATGTTTATCCAATAAACTTTTAAATGCCCTCAATGTTGGCGAGTTCACTACTGTAGCAGGTAGGGCATTCCACGGCCTCACTACTCTTTGCGTAAAGAACCTACCTCTGACCTCTGTCCTATATCTATTACCCCTCAGTTTAAAGCTATGTCCCCTCGTGCCAGCCGTTTCCATCCGCGGGAGAAGGCTCTCACTGTCCACCCTATCCAACTCCCTGATCATTTTGTATGCCTCTATTAAGTCTCCTCTTAACCTTCTTCTCTCCAACGAAAACAACCTCAAGTCCATCAGATTTTCCCTCCATACCAGGCAACATCCTGGTAAATCTCCTCTGCACCCGCTCCAAAGCCTCCACGTCCTTCCTATAATGCGGTGACCAGAACTGTACGCAATACTCCAAATGCGGCCATACCAGAGTTCTGTACAGCTGCAACATGACCTCCTGACTCCGGAACTCAATCCCTCTACCAATAAAGGCCAACACTCCATAGGCTTTCTTCACAACCCTATCAACCTGGGTGGCAACTTTCAGGGATCTATGTACATGGACACACACCTAGATCCCTCTGCTCATCCACACTTCCAAGAACTTTACCATTAGCCAAATATTCCGCATTCCTGTTATTCCTTCCAAAGTGAATCACCTCACACTTCTCTACATTAAACTCCATTTGCCACCTCTCAGCCCAGCTCTGCAGCTTATCTATATCCCTCGTAACCTGCTACATCCTTCCACACTATCGACAACACCACCGACTTTAGTATTGTCTGCAAATTTACTCACCCACCCTTCTGCGCCTTCCTCTAGGTCATTGATAAAAATGACAAACAGCAACGGCCCCAGAACAGATCCTTGTGGTACTCCACTTGTAACTGAACTCCATTCTGAACATTTCCCATCAACCACCACCCTCTGTCTTCTTTCAGCTAGCCAATTTCTGATCCACATCTCTAAATCACCCTCAATCCCCAGCCTCCGTATTTTCTGCAATAGCCTACCGTGGGGAACCTTATCAAACGCTTTGCTGAAATCAATATACACCACATCAACTGCTCTACCCTCGTCTACCTGTTCAGTCACCCTCTCAAAGAACTCGATAAGGTTTGTGAGGCATGACCTACCCTTCACAAAGCCATACTGACTATCCTTCATCGTATTATTCCTATCTAGATGATTATAAATCTTGTCTCTTATAATCCCCTCCAAGACTTTACCCACTACAGACGTGAGGCTCACCGGTCTATAGTTGCCGGGGTTGTCTCTGCTCCCCTTTTTGAACAAAGGGACCACATTTGCTATCCTCCAGTCCTCTGGCACTATTCCTGTAGCCAATGATAACATAAAAATCAAAGCCAAAGGTCCAGCAATCTCTTCCCTGGCCTCCCAGAGAATCCTAGGATAAATCCCATCAGGACCCGGGGACTTATCTATTTTCAGCCTGTCCAGAATTGCCAACACCTCTTCCCTACGTACCTCAATGCCATCTATTCTATTAGCCTGGGTCTCAGCATTCTCCTCCACAACATTATCTTTTTCCTGAGTGAATACTGACGAAAAATATTCATTTAGTATCTCGCCTATCTCTTCAGACTCCACACACAACTTCCCATCCCTGTCCTTTACTGGTCCTACTCTTTCCCTAGTCATTCGCTTATTCCTGACATACCTATAGAAAGCTTTTGGGTTTTCCTTGATCCTACCTGCCATATACTTCTCACGTCCCCTCCTTGCTCGTCTTAGCTCTCTCTTTAGATCCTTCCTCGCTACCTTGTAACTATCCATCGCCCCAACTGATACTTCACACCTCATCTTCACATAGGCCTCCTTCTTCCTCTTAACAAGAGATTCCACTTCTTTGGTAAACCACGGTTCCCTCGCTCGACGCCTTCCTCCCTGCCTGACCGGTACATACTTATCAAGAACACGCAGTAGCTGATCCTTGAACAAGCTCCACTTATCCAGTGTGCCCAACACTTGCAGCCTACTTCTCCACCTTATCCCCCCCAAGTCACGTGTAATGGCATCATAATTGCCCTTCCCCCAGCTATAACTCTTGCCCTGCGGTGTATACTTATCCCTTTCCATCATTAACGTAAACATCACCGAATTGTGGTCACTGCCCCCAAAGTGCTCTCCTACCTCCAAATCTAACACCTGGCCTGGTTCATTACCCAAAACCAAATCCAACGTGGCCTCGCCTCTTGTTGGCCTGTCAACATATTGTGTCAGGAAACCCTCCTGCACACACTGTACAAAAAACGACCCATCTAATGTACTCGAACTATATCTTTGCCAGTCAATATTTGGAAAGTTAAAGTCTCCCAAAATAACTACCCTGTTACTTTCGCTCTTATCCAGGATCATCCTCGCCATCCTTTCCTCTACATCCCTAGAACTATTTGGAGGCCTATAGAAGACTCCCAACAGTGTGACCTCTCCTTTCATGTTTCTAACCTCAGCCCATACTACCTCGGAAGATGAGTCCCCATCTAGCATCCTCTCCGCCACCGTAATACTGCTCTTGACTAGCAGTGCCACACCTCCCCCTCTTTTGCCTCCTTCTCTGAGCTTACTAAAACACCTAAACCCCGGAACCTGCAACATCCATTCCTGTCCCTGCTCTATCCATGTCTCCGAAATGGCCACAACATCGAAGTCCCAGGTACCAACCCATGCTGCCAGTTCCCCTACCTTATTTCGTATACTCCTGGCATTGAAGTAGACACACTTCAAACCACCTACCTGAACACTGGCCCCCTCCTGCGACGTCAAATCTGTGCTCCTGACCTCTATACTCTCATTCTCCCTTACCCTAAAACTACAATCCAGGTTCCCATGCCCCTGCTGCATTAGTTTAAACCCCCCCAAAGAGCACTAACAAATCTCCCCCCCAGGATATTTGTGCCCCTCAGGTTCAGATGTAGACCATCCTGTCTGTAGAGGTCCCACCTTCCCCAGAAAGAGCCCCAGTTATCCAGAAATCTGAATCCCTCCCGCCTACACCATCCCTGTAGCCACGTGTTTAATTGCTCTCTCTCCCTATTCCTCATCTCACTATCACGTGGCACGGGCAACAACCCAGAGATAACAACTCTGTTTGTTCTAGTTCTGAGCTTCCAACCTAGCTCCCTGAAAGCCTGCCTGACATCCTTGTCCCCTTTCCTACCTATGTCGTTAGTGCCAATGTGGACCACGACTTGGGGCTGCTCCCCCTCCCCCCTAAGGACCCGGAAAACACGATCCGAGACATCACGTACCCTTGCACCTGGGAGGCAACATACCAAACGTGAGTCTCTCACGCTCCCACAAAATCTCCTATCTGTGCCCCTGACTATCGAGTCCCCAATTACTAATGCTCTGCTCCTCTCCCCCCTTCCCTTCTGAGCAACAGGGACAGACTCCATGCCAGAGGCCCATACCCCATGGCTTACCCCTGGTAAGTCGTCCCCCCCACAAGTATCCAAAGCGGTATACTTGTTTCTCAGGGGAACGACCGCAGGGGATCCCTGCACTGACTGCTTTTTCCCAGTCCCTCTTACAGTTACCCATCTATCTCCAATCTTTGGTGTAACTAATTCCCTGAAGCTGCTATCTATGACCCCCTCTGCCTCCCGAATGATCCAAAGTTCTTCCAACTCCAGCTCCAGTTCCCTAACTCGGTCTTGGAGGAGCTGGAGATGGCAGCACTTCCTGCAGGTAAAATCAGCAGGGACACTAACGGCATCCCTCACCTCAAACATCCTGCAGGAGGAACATTGCACTCCCTTCCCTGCCAATCCTCTAACTTTCTACCAAGATCTGGCTAACAACTAAATTAAATTTTTTAAAAAATAATAATAATAATAAAATATGGTACTTACCTCACACCAATGGGTTTTATTATTAGATTAGAGGAGGAGGGCGGGTGGGAGACACCACACGTGTAGTGTCTCGGGTTTCCTCTCCACCAGAATTTATTGGTGAGGGTCTTCCCAGAAGTCCGCGGATCGAACTTCCTGTTCCCGCCTTAAACACTAAAATATTTTTTTAAAAACAGCAAAGAGGGACCGAAAACGGGACCAGGTAAGTGTTTACCGCTGAAATTGACTAGCCTGCTCCTGTGAAGGTCTCCCAGAAATCACTAACGCACCGCTCCCGCTGAAATCGACTGGCCTGCTCCTGCAAAGACAAGTGTTTTTAAAGGAGAGACTTACCTCCCAGAAATCACTTGCGCACTGCTCCCGCTGAAATTGACTAACCTGCTCCGCTCCCGCTGAAATCAACTGGCCTGCTCCTGCAAAGACAAGTGTTTTTAAAGGAGAGACTTACCTCCCAGAAATCACTTGCGCACTGCTCCCGCTGAAATTGACTAACCTGCTCCGCTCCCGCTGAAATCGACTGGCCTGCTCCTGCAAAGACAAGTGTTTTTAAAGGAGAGACTTACCTCCCAGCAATCACTTGCGCACTGCTCCCGCTGAAATTGACTAACCTGCTCCGCTCCCGCTGAAATCGACTGTGTTCTATGTATCCAACTTGCCAGCTCTCCTTTGATCCCATGTGACTTCACCTTTTGTACCAGTCTACGGCCCTCCAAGCCTGCGCCGACCATGGTACCTGCCTAAACTAAAACCGTCTGCACTTACGGAGTCTGCATTCTTCCATTCCTACCCAGGTCATATGATCGAACCTGTGACCTGGGCACTGTGAGGCAGCTGTACTAACCACTGCGCCACTGTGCTGCCCTTCTGCTGCCCTTCTTAAACAATGGAACAACATTGGCTAGTCTCCAGTCCTCTGGAACTTCACCTGTAGCCAATGAGGATACAAAGATTACTGTCAAGGTTCCAGCAATTTTCTCCTTTGCCTCCCTCAGCATTCTGGGGTAGACCCCATCAGGTCAGGAGACATATCTACTTTAATCCTCTTTAAGATGCCTAACACCTACTCGTTATTAATATCAACATGACTCAGAATATCTACACACTCTACCCTATACTTCTCATCCACAAAGTCCTTCTCTTTGGTGAATACTGAGGTAAACTATTCATTTTGTATCTCTCCCATTTCCTCTGGTTCCATACATAGATTCCGTCCAATATCCTTGAATGGACCAACGTTTTCTCTGGCTACCCTCTTGCTCTTTACATATGTATAAAACACCTTCGGATTTTACTTAATCCTGTTTGCCAATGACATTTCATGACCCCTTTTAGCCTTCCTAACTCCTACCTTAAGTTCCTTCCTACTTGCTTTATATTCTTCAAGGGCTTCATCTGCCCAAAGCCTTTTAGACCTTACGAATGCTTCTTTGTTTTTTTTGACAAGATTCATAATATTTCTTGTTATCCAGGGTTCCCTATACTTGCCACCCTTATCTTTCATCCTCACAGGTACATGCCGGTCCTGAATTCTAAACAATGTCCGAACTCACATCAGGTCCCACTCATCCATCACACCTGTGCTCGTTTTGACCCCTGGCCTGTCAACGCTTTGATATTAAAATTCACATCCTTGCGTTCAAATCCTCCCCACTGCCTAAATTATCTCTAAAATATCCTTCCAGTCTCCAAATCTCTTTTCCCTTCAATTCTTACCTCTTGTGAATTCCCAGTTTTCCTTGATTCCCGCATTGGTGGCTGTGCCTTCAGCTGAAGTTCAGAAATTACTGTCACGTTATTTACACAGAGGGTGGTAAATATATGGGGAGGTGGTCAGAGCAGGTACGGTGGCGGCATTTAAGGGACATCTAGACAAATATATGAATCGGGTGGGAATGGAAGAATAAGGACTCCGTAAGTGCAGACGGTTTTAGTTTAGGCAGGTACGATGGTCAGCGCAGGCTTAGAGGGCCGAAGGGCCTGTTCCTGTGCTGTATTGTTCTTTGTTCTGGATTTGTGGCAAAGGTTGGGGGTTCGGGGTGTGTGGTTGCAGGGCCAGGTGGTTTTCAAAGAATGTCTTAAATGAAGAAAGCAAGAAAGAGAGGTAGAGAGCTCTAGGAACGATATTCCAGACCTTGGGCCTAAGGCTGTGATACCAAAGGTGGAGTAACTAAAATTAGCCAGAATTAGGAACAAATAGGATGGGAATAGAGGGATACGGACCCAGGAAGTGTAGAAGATTGTAGTTTAGTCGGGCAGCATGGTCGGCATGGGCTTGGAGGGCCGAAGGGCCTGTTCCTGTGCTGTACATTTCTTTGTTCTTTGTTTGTTCTAGAGGAGCGCAGATATCTCAGTGAGTTGTGGAGCTGGAGGAGATTACAGAGACAGAGCGGGGCAAGGCCATGGAAGGATTTAAAAACAAGGATAATAATAATCTCTATTAGTCTCACAAGTAGGCTTACATTAACACTGCAATGAAGTTACTGTGAAAATCCCCTCGTCGCCACACTCCGGCGCCGGTTCAGGTACACAGAGGGAGAATTCAGAATTTCCAACTCACCTAATAAGCACGTCTTTCAGGACTTGTGGGAGGAAACCGGAGCACCCGGAGGAAACCCACGCAGACACTGGAAGAACGTGCAGACTCTGCACAGACCTTGACCCAAGCTGGGAATCGAACCCAGGTCCCTGGAGCTGTGAAGTAACAGTGCCAACCACTGAATAACAAATTTAATATCTGATTGAACAGGAACCAATGTAGATCAACGAGCATAGAGGTGATAGGAAAACAGAGACATGCTGTGATTTAGGACAGAGGCAGCAGAGTTTTGGATGACTCCAAATGTTTGAAGGGTAGACTGAGGGAGAGTAGTCAGGAGTGAGCTGGTATCGTCAAGTCTAGATGCAATCTTGGCATCAATGAGGGTTTAGCAGAAGACAGGCTGAGCCAAAGGTGAAACTTAGAAACATAGGAAATAGAATCAGGAGGAGGCCATTCAGCCCTTCAAGCCTTGTCCACCATTCATTATGATCATGGCTGATCATCCAACTCAATAGCCTGACCCCACCTTCCCCCATATCATTTGACTCCCTTCACACCAAGTGCTATATTTAACTGCTTCTTGAAAACATTTAGCCTCAACTGTTATCTGTGGGAGCGAATTCCACAGGCTCAACACTCTCTGGGTCAAGAGATTTCTCCTCATCTCAATCCTAAATGGTCTACCCTGTATCCTCAGACTGTGATCCCTGGTTCTGGTCACCCCCACTATCAGACAAGGAGACAGCACAGAATATTCCAGGTGTGGCCTCACCAAGCCCTGCATAATTGCATCAAGACATCCCTGCTCCTGTACTCGAATAATCTCGCAATGAAGGCCAGCATAACACTTGCCTTCTGTTTTTAATAAATTTAGAGTACCCAATTCATTTTTCCAATTAAGGGGCAATTTAGCGTAGTCAATCAACCTAGCTTGCACATCTTTGGGTTGTGGGGGCGAAACCCATGCAAACACGGGGAGAATGTGCAAACTCCACACAGGCAGTGACCCGGGGCCGGGATCGAACCTGGGACCTTGGCACCGTGAGGCAGCAGTGCTACTCACTGTGTCACCGTGCTGCCCGCTATTTACCTTCTTTACTCCCTACTGTACCTGGTGTATGAGCACCTCATTGCATATTCCCTTCTCCTAATTTATGGCCATTCAGATAATAATCTGCCTTCCTGTTTTCATTATCAAAGTGGATAACCTCATATTTATCCAAACTATACTGCATCTGCCATTCATTTATCCATTCACTTAACTTGTCCAAATCACACTGTAGGATCTCTGCATCCTCCTCACAGCTCACCCTCCCTCGCAGCTTTGTGTCACCTGCAATTCTGGAGCTATTGGGCACGATTCCACCAGCCCCGCGCTGGGCCGGAGAATCGCTGCAACAGCGCCATGCTGCCCCGATGCCGGCGTGCAATTGTTGCTAACTTTCCGTTGGTTCAGTTGCTCTGTTTTATTACCTTTGCTCTCGAGTCACCAGGTATCTTTATGATACCGCCACGAGGTTCAAGTGCCAGTAATGATCAATCACTCAATACACCGATTAGTAAGATTCAAATCAAAGCCCATTTATTATACACAGTAATCGCTACTCATGCACAAATTCTACATCTAAACTACTTCTACAACTAACAGGCCTATACTTAACTTCGGACTTGGCCATCAGGTCAGGGGAACAAATGGCCTTTCTTCGGGTTCTGAGTCTGCGGGATTCAAATTTGGTTCGGATTGTAGCTTGGAGCGCCTATCTCGTAGTGAGCGTTGACTTAAGACTTACCTCTATCGGCGGTCACTGCACCGGTCACGGTCAAAGTTGGTTCGCGTTGCTGGGTGACCCGGGCAGGAAGAAGAGAGCGAGTTGAACTTGGGGGCTTAACTTTTTAGTCCCCAGGGGCTTCGCGTCATTCAGGGCGGACCCTGTTTCTGGTTCTCGGTGATTGGACTTTCAGCCTTTGCCGTTCGCCATTTTAAATCAGGAGTTGGCCAATTTAGGTGGCTACACACCCTCCTTGTGATCCTAACGCGAAGCGTGAAGGATCACATAACTGCGTTGTTTTCATTCCCTGACCCGGTGAGCACTTCTTTCATGGCCTCTACACTGACCATGAATATGCAAAAAAATGTTTTACTGACAATTCTAAGGGGCGCTATGTCAAACAGGGACATGCAATACAAAACAAGAAAATGGGAACCTCTAACTATCCTTAATACACTACACTCACTTAAACATTTCATCACTCTAACTTCCTCAACCATACAAACAAAATCATAGCAGTTTGTACACATTTTTCCTGGCTTGGCAGTCAAGCTCAGGATCGTACAATTGCTCATGAACATTTCTTTATTTACAACAAAAACGCAAACGAATGCTCTTTATTATAGATCGCGGGAGTCGGGGGCCTGGTCGTATCCGAAAATAGGGGATCTGATCCTATATACCGGGGTGCGAGCGCGATAGGCTCTCCTTCTCCATTTTCTCAGACGCATAGTCTGCACGATGCAGCAGAGTATCGCCAATACCAATAGGGATTCTATCATGTAGGACAGGGAATACCAGGTTATAAACCTGGCACACCATGATGGTGTGGTGTCGCTGGTGACTGGGCTCTGGGTACTGTGGGGAAGTGAATCATTAACGGCTGGGGGGCTTGAGGTCATGGAGTTCGCGTTCACGCGCAACCAAATGTCCATTATCACGATGAACCACGCGGAGGATGTCCTCATGGTTCTTCTTCTTTCACTTCTCTTCTCTTCTCTTCTCTTGGAGCTTCTGGAGTTCTGTGGAAACAAGCATAATGTCTGTTACTATCTTGGTTTAACATCTCGTATGATAGCCTGTCTGTCCTTTAGTGCCAATTACTCCCTTTATAATTGGTCACTGTGTGTGACTCCCTCATTTTTTTCCCCCAAAAAACCGAATTTCAGGACAAGACACACTTACAAATAATGAACCAGTGCGAGCCGTCTCGCAGACTGTGCGAGTTACCACCCAAATGTTTGAGGATGTAAATAGCATGTGGTTGGCAACCTAAGGGTTACCTGAAACAAAACAAAACTTTTTAAACTAAAACTTTCCAAAGTGAGGTGCGTATGGGCCGCGACGGGTAAGAGTTGGATGGAGTCCCTGGGTAGGATGGCGACCAATGCCGTGTGTCCCCTACCCAAGCGTAGCTGACCAGAGGGGGGTTCCCAGGCAGGGCGGGTCCCAAACTGTTTCTCCACTGCCTGAGCAACCGACAAGAACGGGCAAGAAATGTAGTCATCGTGGGGGGCTGCTGTATTGGTTCCTTCCTCGAACCAGAAGAGCAGTTATGAACTGGCGTCTGGGACATTTACAAGTCTCTGCGGACAAACTAGTTCCTCTGAACTAGCGTCTGGCCAAACTAGTTTCTCTGACTGCCAAAGGGCGTCAGAGGGGTGGTGTCGTGGGGCCGTGGAAAAAACATTTCCGGTCTGACATACAACATTTAACAATACAAGTATAAATAACATCAAACATGCTGCAGGTTCCATCAGAAAGGACACCGTTTCTCCCAAGCGGTTCCTTTTAAAACATCATCTGGACACCTCAGTTATCGGTTGCGAACAGGGTCGCAAAGGGATTCTCGTTTTGGGAGTCAGACTAAAAGTCGTCATCTTCTCCCGGATGCCAAACTCTCAAATGTATCAGGGTTGATAGGGCTGCTTGGTATGATTTCGGATCGCTCTCGTCATTCCGGACGAGTCTGTACGAATTATCTCTGTGCCAATAGGTAGTGTCTAGTTGTGTGGGGACGGAATCGGGGTCATCATGGTAGATCGGTGGTCAATGGTGGCGTTTGTTTAGGAAAGTGATCATGAAGGGATCACTTGAATCGTGGTCAGATTCGCTGGGTGTGGGTCCTGTTGCATGGGGATAGTAGGGAGGCGTGCTGTGGCTATCGTCCGAGTCACAGTCGCTGTCTCTGCTGCTGCAGTCTGTGGGCGTTCCGGGGCGGAGTGTATATTTCGGGGGTGGAGTCGAGGTGGAGTCCGTGGCTGGGCTGGACGTGTTGGGGGATGGTAGGGTTACGTTGGCTGTGGGCGGGGTGTGGTGTGCTGCGTCGAGCATGACGTGGTGTGCGTGGTTAGACTGTGTTCCATATGCCTTCAGCTGGTTGATATGGAACCACGCAGTCTTTCCGTTGGGATACTTTAGCTTGTAGACGGAAGGGCTTACTTTGTCCGCAATGGAGTACGGGCCCGAGTACTTTGGTGACAGGAATGTGCTGGGGTTGCATACGGAGAGCATGACTTGCTGTCCTACACTGAACTCAGTCGCATGCACTGTCTTATCGACACAGGCCTTGCTCTGTTTCTTTCTTGTGCCCAATTTCACTGCGGCTGCTAGCTGAGCCGTTTTAACATTCTCTACTAATTGTTTGACTGCTTTCTCGTGTGTGAGGGCCGTCACTTCGGGGCTGCTCAAGTCTAAACCTAATAAAAATTCTGTGCCTTTCATGGGACGTCCAATCATGAGGGTGTGTGGAGTGTAACATGTAGAAGTTGAAACTGTATTCCGAAAAAACATCAGCGCAAAAGGGAGGACTGAGTCCCAAGTGGTGTTGTTTTGCTGGACCATTTTTCTGAGGGTGGACTTTAGGGTCCGATTCATGCGCTCCACGATACCACTCGACTGTGGGTGGTATGCAATGTGGAATTTTTGGGTGATGCCAAATGTCGTGAGGACGTTCTTCATGACACGTCCCGTAAAATGGGAAACTTGGTCGGATTCAATGCTGCGGGGGAGTCCCCATCTTGTAACAATGTGGTGGGTCAAAATCTTGGACATGGTCTTTGCAGTGTTTGTTCTGGATGGGAATGCTTCCACCCATTTGGTGAACGTGTCTATCACCACGAGTACATATTTATAACCATTCCTGCAAGGGGGCAATGGTCCTATAAAATCAATCTGGAGGTTAGTCCAGGGGCCATTAATGGGTCGGGTGTGACTGAGTTGAGCTTTTTTGGCGTATCTGTCCAGGTTATTCTGGGCACAGATAAGAAAATTCTCAACGTGGTGAGTAACATCTTCTTTTAAACTCGGCCACCAGCAGAGCTGCCTGAGGTGGGCTGTAGTGGGATCGATTCCCTGATATCCATGATTGTCATGGAACAAACAAATCAGTTGATTCCTGTCCTGTTCAGGAACCACATAAAGGGTGTCTTTTAACACCACACCGTCATGTGTGGTCAGAGCATTTTTAAACCTCTCATAGGGGGCTGGATAGTTTCCTATTACAATCTCCCTGAGATTGCTGTCCTGCTTCTGGGCCTGCACTAGATCCTCAATCTTAGTCTGCGAGACCTGAACTGCACTCACTGGAGCGCTTTGGGGGGGCGTCCAAAAATATCCATGCCTGGAACCTGCTTTAGCCAGTGCGTCGGCTTTTACATTTCCAGGGGGGGAGGAACGATGGTGACTTCGAACTTTGACTATCCCAAAAGTCCTGTTCTGTGCTCTCTCTAAAATGTGACAGAGTAATGGGGCTGAAGGGAGGGGTTTTCCGTCTGCGGAAACAAATCCTCTTGCTTTCCACAGGGGTAGGAATTCCGTACGGCTGTTGCAGACATAGAGGCTGTCCGAGTATATGTCTGCTGGGCTGGGGAAGGAATCTCGGTGTTCCACCATATACGCGATGGCCGCAAGCTCTGCTGCCTGCGTGCCTAAGTGGCCTGGAAGTTTTAATGATATTTCCTCTAGGGCGCGTCCCTGCGCGTCCTCGACATAAATACCACATCCTGTTATGCGCTTCCCTTCTAATATTGTGGAAGATCCATCCACACATATCCTAATGGGTTCGCATGTGTCTGTGTGCTGGGGGCTCTGGGTTGAACTACCTATCTTTCTGGGGGGTGTTTTAGTAACAAAGGGGCCTGTGTTGTGGTGTGGAGAGATAATTTCACATTCATGGGTGGTTCCGGGGTACTGTAGGTTATCGGCTAAAAAGGTGTGGGTCTTTGTCCTTTTAACAGTGATGTCCCGTCGCTGCAAGAGAAGGGTCCATCTGGCTGCTCTTATCTGACTGACTGTACTGTCCTTGAGTCGTCCGTCCAATAAAAGTTGGGTGGGGGTGTGTTCTGTGAGGATTGTGATGGGGTTCAGTCCGGTAATGTACGAAAAATACTGAACTGCCCAAAATACTGCGAGCAGGTGCCTCTCACAGGCTGAAAGTCCCTGCTCCACAGCATCTAAAATTCTGGAGGCGTAAGCTACGGGCCTTAACTGTTCGTGCCGTTCCTGAAGGAGCACGGCCGAAATGGTGCGGTCTGTGGTTGCTACCTCTATAGCGTAACGGGAAAGTGGGTCTGGAACTTGTAGTGCGGGGGCTGCTATGAGTGCCTGTTTTTAAAAAATATATATTTTATTGAAAATTTTTGGCCAACCATAACAGTACATTGTGTATCCTTTACACAGTACTATAACAATATAAATAACAATGGCCAGTTTTATAAACAAGAAATAAATAATAGATAAACAAAAACAAAACTAAATGGCAACTGCCTTGTCCCAGATAAATATTCTCCAAAAATATGTTTTAACAATCCAATATACAATTATCTATAACAACAACCTATACATATTATACTTATATATTAACATCCCTGAGAATCCCTCTGGTTTCCCCCCCCCCCCCCCCCCCCCGGGCTGCTGCTGCTGTCTTCTTCTTTTCCATTCCCTCTATCTTTCTGCGAGGTATTCGATGAACGGTTGCCGCCGCCTGGTGAACCCTTGAGCCGATCCCCTTAGGACGAACTTAATCCGTTCCAGCTTTATAAACCCTGCCATGTCATTTATCCAGGTCTCCACGCCCGGGGGCTTGGCTTCCTTCCACATCAACAGTATCCTGCGCCGGGCTACTAGGGACGCAAAGGCCAAAACATCAGCCTCTCTCGCCTCCTGCACTCCCGGCTCTTCTGCAACCTCAAATATAGCCAACCCCCAGCTTGGTTCAACCTGGACCCCCACTACCTTCGAAAGCACCTTTGTCACCCCCGCCCAAAACCCCTGTAGTGCCGGACATGACCAGAACATGTGGGTGTGATTCGCTGGGCTTCTCGAGCATCTCGCACACCTATCCTCTACTCCAAAAAATTTGCTAAGCCGTGTTCCAGTCATATGCGCCCTGTGTAACACCTTAAATTGTATCAGGCTTAGCCTGGCACACGAGGACGATGAGTTTACCCTACTTAGGGCATCAGCCCACAGCCCCTCCTCAATCTCCTCCCCAAGCTCTTCTTCCCATTTCCCTTTCAGCTCATCTACCATAATCTCCCCCTCGTCTCTCATCTCCCTATATATGTCTGACACCTTACCGTCCCCCACCCATGTCTTTGAGATCACTCTGTCCTGCACCTCCTGCGTCGGGAGCTGCGGGAATTCCCTCACCTGTTGCCTCGTAAAAGCCCTCAGTTGCATATACCGGAATGCATTCCCTTGAGGCAACCCATATTTTTTGGTCAGCGCTCCCAGACTTGCAAACGTCCCATCTACAAACAGGGGCGTCATTCTCCGACCCCCCGCCGGGTCGGAGAATGGCCGTTGGCCGCCGTGAATCCCGCCCCCGCCCCCGCCGAAATCTCCGCTCCCGGAGATTGGGCGGGGGCGGGAATCCGGCCGCGCCGGTTGGCGGGACCCCCCGCTGGATTCTCCGGCCCGGATGGGCCGAAGTCCCGCCCAGGAATTGCCTGTCCCGCCGGCGTAAATCAAACCTGGTATTTACCGGCGGGACCAGGCGGCGTGGGCGGGCTCCGGGGTCCTGGGGGGGGGGGCGCGGGGCGATCTGACCCCGGGGGGTGCCCCCACGGTGGCCTGGCCCGCGATCGGGGCCCACCGATCCGCGGGCGGGCCTGTGCCGTGGGGGCACTCTTTCCCTTCCGCCTCCGCCACGGTCTCCAACATGGCGGAGGCGGAAGTGACTCTCCCCACTGCGCATGGGCGGGAAACTGACAGCGGCCGCTGACGCTCCCGCGCATGCGCCGCATTTCTGCGCCAGCTGGCGGGGCAACAAACGCCATTTCCGCCAGCTGGCGGGGCGGAAATCCCTCCAGCGTCGGCCTAGCCCCTCAATGTTGGGGCTAAGCCGCCAAAGATGCGGAGACTTCCGCACCTTATTGCCGGCGCGATGCCCGTCTGATTTGCGCCGGCTTTGGCGCCAGTCGTTGGGCATCCCGCCGTTGGGGGAGAATTTCGCCCCAGATCTCTCAATTGTGTTACTCCTGCTCTTTGCCATGTTCCAAATCCCCCATCCATTCTCCCCGGAGCAAACCTATGGTTATTTCTTATCGGGGACCACACCGAGGCTCCTGTCTTTCCCCTATGCCGTCTCCATTGCCCCCAAATTTTCAGAGTAGCCACCACCACCGGGCTTGTGGTGTATTTCTTCGGTGAGAACGGCAACGGCGCCGTCACCATGGCTTGTAGGCAAGTCCCCCTACAGGACGCCTTCTCCAATCTCTTCCACGCCGCTCCCTCCTCTTCTCCCATCCACTTACATACCATTGAGATGTTGGCGGCCCAGTAGTACTCACTCAGGCTCGGTAGCGCCAGCCCCCCCTCTCCCTACTGCGCTGCAAAAATCCCTTCCTCACTCTCGGGGTCTTCCCGGCCCACACAAAACTCATGATACTCTTCTCAATCCTTTTGAAAAAAGCCTTCGTGATCACCACCGGGAGGCACTGAAACACAAAGAGGAATCTCGGGAGGACCACCATTTTAACCGCTTGTACCCTCCCTGCCAGTGACAGGGATACCATGTCCCATCTCTTGAAGTCCTCCTCCATCTGTTCCACCAACCGCGTTAAGTTTAACCTATGCAATGTACCCCAATTCTTGGCTATCTGGATCCCCAAGTAGCGAAAGTCCCTTGTTACCTTCCTCAGCGTTAAGTCCTCTATTTCTCTGTTCTGCTCCCCTGGATGCACCACAAACAGCTCACTTTTCCCCATGTTCAGCTTATATCCTGAAAATTCTCCAAACTCCCCAAGTATCCGCATTATCTCTGGCATCCCCTCCGCCGGGTCCGCCACATACACCAATAAATCGTCCGCGTAAAGAGATACCCGGTGTTCCTCTCCTCCCCTGAGTACTCCCCTCCACTTCCTGGAACCCCTCAATGCTATGGCCAGGGGCTCAATCGCCAGTGCAAACAATAATGGGGACAGAGGACATCCCTGCCTCGTCCCTCTATGGAGCCGAAAATACGCAGACCCCCGTCCATTCGTGACCACGCTCGCCATCGGGGCCCTATACAGCAGCTGTACCCATCTAATATACTCATCTCCAAAGCCAAATCTCCTCAACACCTCCCACAAATAATCCCATTCCACTCTATCAAATGCTTTCTCGGCATCCATCGCCACCACTATCTCCGCTTCCCCCTCTGGTGGGGGCATCATCATTACCCCTAGCAGCCTCCGTATATTCGTATTCAGCTGTCTCCCCTTCACAAACCCAGTTTGGTCCTCATGGACTACCCCCGGGACACAATCCTCTATCCTCATTGCCATTACCTTGGCCAGAATCTTAGCGTCTACATTTAGGAGGGAAATAGGTCTATAGGACCCGCATTGCAGCGGGTCTTTTTCCTTCTTTAGGAGAAGCGATATCGTTGCCTCTGACATAGTCGGGGGCAGCTGTCCCCTTTCCTTCGCCTCATTAAAGGTTCTCATCAGTAGCGGGGCAAGCAAGTCCACATATTTCCTATAAAATTCGACTGGAAATCCATCCGGTCCCGGAGCCTTCCCCGCCTGCATACTGCTAATTCCTTTCACTACTTCCTCTATCTCGATCTGTGCTTCCAGTCCCTCCCTCTCCTGCTCCTCCACCTTAGGAAATTCCAGCCGGTCCAGGAAGCACATCATTATCTCCTTCCCATCCGGGGGCTGAGCTTCGTATAATCTTTTATAGAATGCCTTGAACGCTCCATTCACTCTCTCCGCTCCCCGCTCTATCTCTCCTTCCTCATCCCTCACTCCCCCTATTTCCCTCGCTGCTCTCCTTTTCCTCAATTGATGGGCCAGCAACCTGCTCGCCTTCTCCCCATACTCATACTGTACACCCTGTGCCTTCCTCCACTGTGCCTCTGCAGTACCCGTTGTCAGCAAATCAAATTCTACGTGTAACCTTTGCCTTTCCCTGTACAGTCCCTCCTCCGGTGCCTCCGCATATTGCCTGTCCACCCTCAGAAGTTCTTGCAGCAACCGCTCCCGTTCCCTACTCTCCTGCTTTCCTTTATGTGCCCTTATTGATATCAGCTCCCCTCTAACCACTGCCTTCAGCGCCTCCCAGACCACTCCCACCTGGACCTCCCCGTTATCATTGAGTTCCATGTATTTTTCAATGCACCCCCTCACCCTTAGAAACACCCCCTCATCTGCCATTAGTCCCATGTCCATTCTCCAGGATGGACGCCCTTCTGTTTCCTCCCCTATCTCCAAGTCTACCCAATGGAGCGTGATCCGAAATGGCTATAGCCGTATACTCCGTCCCCCTCACCTTCGGGATCAATGCCCTTCCCAAAACAAAAAAGTCTATTCGCGAATAAACTTTGTGGACATAGGAGAAAAACGAAAACTCCTTACTCCTAGGTCTGCTAAATCTCCACGGGTCTACTCCTCCCATCTGCTCCATAAAATCTTTAAGCACCTTGGCTGCAGTCGGCCTCCTTCCAGTCCTGGACCTCGACCTGTCCAGCCCTGGCTCCAGCACCGTATTAAAATCTCCCCCCATTACCAACTTTCCCACCTCTAGGTCCGGGATTCGTCCTAGCATGCGCCTCATAAAATTGGCATCATCCCAGTTCGGGCCATATACGTTTACCAAGACCACCGCCTCCCCCCTGTAATTTGCCACTCACCATCACGTATCTGCCCCCGCTATCCGCCACTATGGTCTTTGCCTCAAACATAACCCGCTTCCCCACTAGTATAGCCACCCCCCTGTTTTTCGCATCTAGCCCCGAATAAAACACCTGCCCCACCCATCCTTTGCGTAGTCTAACCTGGTCTGTGAGTTTCAAGTGCGTCTCCTGTAACATAACCACGTCTGCCTTAAGTTTCTTAAGGTGTGTGAGTACTCGTGCCCTCTTTATCGGCCCGTTCAGCCCTCTCACATTCCACGTGATTAACCGGGTTGGGGGGCTTTTTACCCCCCCCCCCCCCCTTGTCGATTAGCCATCCCCTTTTTCCAGCTCCTCACCCGGTTCCCACGCAGCTGTGTCCCCCCCAGGCGGTGCCCCCCCCGCCCACCCCACCCCATTCCGGCTCCCCCCTCTCCCCAGCAGCAGCAACCCAGTAACTCCCCCCTCCCACCCCCCCGCTAGATCCCCCACTAGCGGAGTTGCACCCCCCATGTTGCTCCCAGAAGTCAGCAAACTCTGGCCGACCTCGGCTTCCCCCCGTGACCTCGGCTCGCACCGTGCGAAGCCCCCTCCTTCCTGCTTCCCTATTCCCGCCATGATTATCATAGCGCGGGAACCAAGCCCGCGCTTCCCTTTTGGCCCCGCCCCCCATGGCCAACGCCCCATCTCCTCCACCTCCCTTCCTCCCTCCACCACCACCTGTGGAAGAGAGAAAAGTTACCGCATCGCAGGATTAATACCATAAAACTCATCTTTCCCCCCCTTTTTCCCCCCTCTTCGCCCCCCCATACTCGCCCCACCACTTTGTTTCAAACGTTCTTTTTTAAAAAAAAATAAAAATAAAAATAAAAAATAACCCGCTTATTCCAGTTTTTCTTCCACAATAAAAGTCCACACCTCGTCCGCCGTCTCAAAGTAGTGGTGCCTCCCTTGATATGTGACCCACAGTCTTGCCGGTTGCAGCATTCCAAATTTTATCTTCTTTTTGTGAAGCACCGCCTTGGCCCGATTAAAGCTCGCCCTCCTTCTCGCCACCTCCGCACTCCAGTCTTGATATACGCGGATCACCGCGCTCTCCCACCTACTGCTCCGAGTTTTCTTTGCCCATCTAAGGACCATCTCTCTGTCCTTAAAACGGAGGAATCTCACCACTATGGCTCTAGGAATTTCTCCTGCTCTCGGTCCTCGCGCCATCACTCGGTATGCTCCCTCCACCTCCAACGGACCCGCCGGAGCCTCCGCTCCCATTAACGAGTGCAGCATCGTGCTCACATATGCCCCGACGTCCACTCCTTCAGCACCTTCAGAAAGACCAAGAATCCTTAAATTATTCCTCCTCGCCTTATTCTCCAGCACCTCCAGTCTTTCCACACATCGTTTATGGTGTGCCTCATGCATTTCCGTCTTCACCACCAGGCCCTGTATATCGTCCTCATTCTCGGCAGCCTTTGCCTTCACGACCCGAAGCTCCCGCTCCTGGGTCTTTTGCTCATCCTTTAGCCCTTCGATCGCCTGTAATATCGGGGCCAACAGCTCCTTCTTCATTTCCTTTTTAAGTTCTTCCACGCAACATTTCAAAAACTCTTGTTGTTCAGGGCCCCATGTTAAACTGCCACCTTCCGACGCCATCTTGGTTCTTGCTTGCCTTCCTTGCCGCTGCTCCAAAGGATCCACTGCAATCTGGCCACTTCCCTCTCCTTTTTCTATCCGTTTCCTGGGGGGATTCCCTTCTGGTTTACCGCACAGTGCTTCTAGCCGTAAAAATTGCCGTTGGGGCTCTTATTAAGAGCCCAAAAGTCCGTTCCACCGGGAGATGCCGAAACATGCGACTTAGCTGGTCATCGCCGCACCCGGAAGTCTATGAGTGCCTGTTTTAAAGAGTCCACAGCATCCGTATGCTGCAGAAGCTATTCCCAGGGGGCTCCTTTCTTTAGGAGGTCTGAGAGGGGCGCTGCCTTGCTGGCAAAACCGTCAATGTGGTTTCGGCAGTAGCCAACCAGTCCTAAAAACGACCGGAGGGCTGAAACGTTCTGGGGAAGGGGCAATTTAGCAATCGAGTCAATCCTTTTCTGCTCGATCTCCGTTTACCGTGCGTGATAATTGTTCCCAAATATATCACCTTGTCTTCCAAAATCTGGGCCTTTTGGGGGTTAACTTTACAACCAATTGAGTGTAAGAGTTCCAGGAGTTCGGACAGAAGCTCGATGTGCTCTTCCTTGGTGTCTGTCTGCAGTAGTAGGTCGTCTACGTACTGGACGAGACATTCGGGGCGAGGGAATTTGGCTCAACCATTTGCCAGCTGTCGGTGGAAAATGGAGGGGGAGTTGTGGAATCTTTGTGGCAGGCATGTCCACGTGTACTGCGGATTTTTAAAGTGGAGGCAAATTTGTACTGGCACGCCTTTGCCAATGGAATGGACCAGAATCCATTACTGACATCCAAAACCGTAAAGAATCGGGAATTGAGTCCCTGCTTGAGCATGGTCTCGGGACTTGTTGCGACTGTGGGGGCTGCTGCAGGGGTGATTTTGTTGAGTTCCCGGTAATCGATGGTCAGTCGCCATGATCCATCGGGCTTTCTCACTGCCCAAATCGGGGCATTATTAGTGGAGGCTACTGATCTGAGTATGCCCTGCTCTAATAAGCTTTCGATTACTTTTGCGATTTCTCCCTCTGCCTCTTGGGGAAATCCATACTGTTTTGGGGGTCTAGGGTCAGGTCCTGTGATTTGTACTGAACCAGTCATCCGGCCACAGTCGTGTTTGTGGGTCGCGAATGCTGTCCTGTTCTTTTGCAGAACTGCCCTAACCTGCTTGTCCGTACTAAGCGTGGTCGGGTTGAACCAAAATTCGCCTACTGCGCTAGTTTTGTTCGCGTATTCTCCTATGTTGAGCGTTGCGGGGGCTCTTGCAGATTTTGCCATTTTCCAGACACACTGGTTGACGGGATCAAATTATCATTGTGGGAATTCATGAAGTCTATTTCTAGAATGTGTTCTGCTGTGTGGGGCAGGTCAACTAAAACTACGGGTGCTTGGTGGTGATGTTGCCGATTTGAATGGGGACAGGGGCTGTGATGTGTCCCTGCTGTGAGTGGCCTGTAAAGCCGCTGAGGGTGATAGTGGCTGTAGTGGGCCACGTGTCCTTTTGAAACAGGGTGGAGGAATTTATTGTGGTGCGGGACACTCCTGTGTCCCAGAGAAACTCGATGGGCTGTCCCCGAATTTTCGCTGCAACTACTGGTCGTCCGGACCTATCCCAAAGGGTGTCGCAAACCCAACTGGGGGAGCCCGAACACCGTCAGTCCGTTCCGGTCAGGTCCGTCTGGTCCGAACGAGCTCTAACACTATGAATGGGCTCTGTCTTCTTCTTACTCAGAGTGCGCGTCTGCTGGGCTCTCTGTGGCTTTCGATGGGCATTGCACTCTCTTGCAAAGTGTCCTAAATGGCCACAGTTGTAACACTCCTGTGACTTGGGTGGGGGGCTGTTCTTTCCTTCATTTACCCATGCGGAGTTCTGGTGTGTTGTAACTGCCTGTATGTCTGCGTCGGCCTGCTTTTCTTCGGGATTTTTAACTGCGGGTTTGCTTTGTACAGACTGCTCCCAGGTGCGGGACAATCTTTTTACTACCCATTTTTCATTATGAGCCTCCTCGGAAGGATCATAATTTGCGCACGCTTTCTGTCCTGTTTCTGTGGTATGGGAGATAAGGGTGCGGGTCCATTTGGCCATGTCGTCTGGGGACAGTCGCCTTTCGTTCAGGTTCTGAGTCTGTGGGATTCGAAGGTGGTACGGATTGGTAGCTAGGAGCGCCTATCTCGTAGCGAGCGTTGAATTAAGACTTACTTCTGTCGGCGGTCACTGCACCGGTCACGGTCAATGTTGGTTCATGTTGCTGGGTGACCCGGGCAGGAAGGAGAGAGCGAGTTGAACTTGGGGGCTTAACTTTATAGTCCCCAGGGGCTTCCCGCCTTTCGGGGCGGACCCTGTACCTGGTTCTAGGTGATTGGACTTTGTTCCAATCACTTGGTTCGATTTCTCCAATACTGGAGCGGTTCCCTGATCGATGGGCGGTCTTGAGGTGTTTGTTAACCTCTTTGGTGTTGGCTCCTGCTGCCGCCGGGGAGTCTGGCTTAGTTTTGTGTGTCCCAAATGTTGCTATTGTTCCTGGGGATTGCTCATCAGTATGTAGATGGCTGCTACATTGTTATGCTGATGGTCGCTGGTATCGATGCTGTCTGGACTTTGCAGAGTTAAATACACAGCAAACCTGCACCTGCTGGTTTCTGCCTGTGTTGGCTGAATTTCCCTTCAGCCTTTGCCGTTCGCCATTTAAAATCGAGTGTTGGCCAATTTAGGTCGCTACACAATACTCCGACCGGATGGGCCGAGCGGCCACACGGAAAAAGCAGAGCCCGCCGGCGCCATCCACACCTGGTCACTGCCGGCGGGAACTCTGCGCGAAGGTTCGGGGGAGCGGCCTGTTGGGGGGGCTCGGGGGACTCCGTCCCGTGGGGGGGTCTCCAATGGTGTCTGGCCCGCGACCGGGGCCCACCGATCAGCAGGCCGGCCTCTCCCGCCCCGGGCCTACTTTGTTGCGCGTCCGGCCCCAGAACCCTCGTGCCATGAACCGCTCCAGCACCATGCTGACCCCATGTCGGGGCCAGCATCGCTGGTGCCCGCGCCCGTTTCACGCCATCGTGAAACACGACGGCGTTCACGACGGCGCGGACACTCTGTCCCGCGATCGGAGAATCGTGTCCATGACATTTTGTTCTCTCATCTAGATCATTAACATATATTGTGAATAACTGGGATCCCAAAACAAATCCCTGCAGTCTCACCAGTCACTACCTGCCATTTGGAAAAAGACCCATTTATTCTTACTCTTTGTTTCCTGTCTGCCAACCAGTTTTCTAACATCTCAATACACTACCCCCAATCTCATACATTTTAATTTTACACGCTAATCTCTTTGTGCGACTTTGTCGAAAGCCTTCTGATAGTCGGCTTTCTGGGGTGGCACAGTGGTTGGCACTGCTGCCTCACAGCTCCAGGGTCCCGAGTTCAATTCTGGCCTTGGGTGACTGTTTGTGTGGCTTTTGCACTTTCTCCCCATGTGTGCGTGGGTTTCCTCCGGGTGCTCCATTTTCCTCCCGCATTAAAAAGATGTGCAGGTTAGGTGGATTGGCCATGCTAAATTATCCCTCAGTGCCCAAAAGGTGAGGTGGGGTTACTGAGTTACGGTGGAGATGTGGGCTTAAGTGGGGTTCTCTTTCCAAGGGCCGGTGCAGAGCCGATGGGCCGAATGGCCTCCTTCTGCACTGTAAACTTTTTGATTCTATGGTTCTAACTAAATCATATCCACTAGTTCCCTTTCATCAATTCTACTTGTTACATCCTCGAAGAATTCCAGTAGATTTGTCAAGCACAATTTCCCCTTCATAAATCCATGCTGACTCTGTCCGGTCCTGTTGGGTGATGTTACGGAGATAGAAATAGACGGTCTTCGTGATGGCACCAAGATTGCAAACAGACCGGCCTAACCTCAGACTGTTGCCAGAGAGAGGGATGAAGTCAGTAGTTGGGGACAGGAGTTTGTAATGTGGACCAAAACAATGGCTTCAGTGTCTCCAACATTAAATTGGAGGAAATCTCTGCTCATCCAGTACTGGATTTCATAAAGGAATGTCTGATAATTTAACAAAAGGTGGAGGAAGATGGCAGTGACGTTTGTCGACAGCATACATGTGAAAACTAACATTGTGCCTTTCGATCTTGTTATCGGGGTGCAGCAAGCAGATAAGAAATGAAGTGGAAAATGAACGATTCTCCTTAAAAGAAGTTTATTTTGTGCATTCAGGCAACTGGAAAAAGCAGTGAAACCCATGGTTTGATTAAATGGTTCAAATGGCAAGTTGTAAGTAAGCAGTATATCTGGAGGCCGAACGGAAATATTTGTAAATTAGATTTTTAGATGCTTTACAAGGCAACCTTAATGTACAATGTTCAGAATGAATAGCCTCCCCACACATCTGTCAAGCTTCTGTTTTGCCAGAATGTCACTTATGTTTTCTAATCAGGCTGCAGGTAATTCAGTGCGGGGAGACACAGCTGACTTTCATTCTAATTGTGTTTGCACTGGCAAACTACTGCAGCACACATTAGCATTTTTGCCAGAAAAGAAACAAGCCTAAAGGTTCAAGAGAGGTGTTGAGATTATCTCCCAGAATCTGCAGACTCCCAGCAGGAAATTGAGATGAGATTAAAAACCTTGAAAATGGCTCAGTCTTCAAGAATTTTGACACATTTCCACGCATTAAAAGGAGAGATAGTCCTTTGACGGGATGAGTGAATTTAAAGGGGATTAGTTTTGCCTCACCCCTCTCCTGAGCCCTTTCTGTTAAAAGAGCCCCCCCCCACCTCAAAAAGAGGGAAAGGATTTATAAAAGGACAATTGAAGGACTGGGCACATTATTCCACAGTAACATGTTCTTTCTATAATTCTTTGCCCCCCACCTCCCACTCTTTTAATCAGGATTTGCTTGCTGATTTCTTCATCATGATACCTAATTAAACAATGGTGTTATCACAGATTTGATCGAAAAGCAAAAAATTAAGAAAGCAATACATTGTCAATACACAGTCTTTGCCAACTCTATTAAACAACGCTGCCTCCCTTCTCATTTCTAAATAAAAAGACCAAACTTGCAAACGTGTGTATCCTGGTCATTTTCAAAAAGCTTAGGTGCACTTGCAAGAAAATAAGAGTTCTGGGAGGCGATATAACGGACTAAGTTCTAAATGTCATATCGGGCCCGATTTCCTGGGTTTCCCGACAGCTGAGCCGGCGGGATCGCGGCTCGTATTTAGCAGCACTTCATGACGAAAATGAGCCCTCACGGGTTTCACGTCAGTACTGACTGTCCCACCAGCTGATTCACCAGACTTGCCTCTGGCAGCTTCCTGCTAACAAGCGGGAGCTGCTTTTAAACGCTCCCTCCCAACTTACTCCCAGTCTGAACACGGGCCTAGCACTATGCAGACCTGCTCCATGCTTCGGGGATGCCGACTTGGCCAGGCGTCTGGACACCGTGGAGGTGAGAAAGGACACCCTGTTCTCCCAAGGGAGTAGGGGGACCCGCTGCAGGGCCGACTTTGTCACCTGGCAAGCAGTGGCAGCGACCATCAGTTCGGGCAGCATGACAAGGAGGACCGCCATCCAGTGCAGGAAGAAGACCAATGACCTCCACCAGGACACAAGAGTAAGTTAACACCGGCCCCCGTGGCATGAGTTCCGCCTGCCAGCCCCCTGACCTCCCCCCGCCCCCCCACCAATGGGTCAGTGGCTGGCAACTCGCACCCTTCCCATATCCGATCATCACGTTTGTGGCCCAGCACAGCTGGCACCCAACAGCATTACGCCTTCCTGTCCTGGTGCAATGCAACCCCTCCCGATGCACCAAGCGCACGGCTCTCATTCCCCCCTCTCTGTTCTCGCAGTAGAAATTAGCCTACAATAAGCTGGTCACCAACTCCACCCAAGCCTTGGTCCAGGTCGCAGAAGTAAAAGAGGTGGAAACAAGCAAACACACGGCTTCTAGACATGAAACATTGAACAGACAGCAGTACAATGAAAGCACCAGTCAGCTGCCAGCAGTTATTCATACCTTCAGCAAACTGCTCAGTTGAAGCAGCTGCTAACTTACCCCTTTGTTAACATGGCAGTCGCTGCATTTTACTCTCTCCCCATTCTCACTCCAGGCAACAGAAGCAGCAGAAAGCAAACACACAGTTTCCAAGTGGCAGCAACAGCAGTCAGGCAGTCCTCCTCTCTCTCCCTCTATGGCAGCTCCCAGCAGAAGACTCTCAAGGCAGGAACAATCATTACCTGAAAGTCACACAAACATAGAGCAGAAGGGTTGAAAGAGACCCCCCCCATATTTAGATTAGTAGTGGGTCTGCTTACAGCCTCCCTGTGCCATACCGCAGGCCACAGAAGCAGAAGAGGTAGCAACAAACAAAAACTAGGCCTTCAGCCATTTTACAGCCAAAAGCAGGAGCACGCAAAAAATACAACTTGCTGGTTGCGAACTGTGAAGTGCTCATATAGCTAACAATGCAAATTCCTTATTAGGAATATCCTTCAGTTGTGCAGCTAGAGGCTGCTCATAGTGAAAAGGAGTTAACATTACCTTCGCAGTACAGCCAAGAACAGGGCTCTGTCCTGGAATCAGAAAGACAGGCAGCAAGATGACGTTGCCTCTGTTATGGATATACACAATATTGCAGAATGGCTTGTAAGCCCGGAGACATCAAGCCCCTCACCACCACCCCCCCCCCCCCCCCCTCCCCACCTCCCCCAGCGAAGCGGCGAGCCCCGGCCTATGACGCCCCCCCTCTCGACCAGGCCCATCCCCCCCTGGGGTCCACCACAACCCTCAGAGCATTGTATTCCTGTACACGACCCCCTTAACCGTGACCCAATTACGGATCGCGTGCGAGAAAATCACACCGTTCCTCCCCACCTCAGACCCTCACCACTTCTTTGCCAGAGTAAAGCAGCAGGCGACCATGTACAGCCTGGACGAGCAAGAGCATGTAAAGCTCACAGTTTTGAGTTTAGACCCTTCGGTCGTAGCAGCCTTTCCCGACCCACAGAATGTAGGAGGAGGCACCCTTGAGGAAATGCACGCAGCGATCCTAGATGCGATTGGCTACAACAGAGGTGACCCCGTAGTTGGCCTGAATAAGTGCAGGCAGGAAAAGACAGAACACCCCACAGCGTTTGCTGGATGCCTGTGGATCCATTTCACGGCAGTTTTTGGATATTTAGAACGCGCCCATTTGTCCTAAGACAACATGGCCAAATGGACCCGCACCCTTATCTCCCATGCCACAGAGGGAGGACAAAAAGCCTGTACGAATTATGACCCCTCAGAGGAAGCCCACAATGAGAAATGGGTTTTAAAAAGATTGTCCCGCGCCTGGGAGCAGTCTGTACAATACAAACCCGCAGTTAGGAAACCCGAGGAACAGCAGGAAGAGCAGGCAGACGTGCATCCAGTTAGGACGCACCAGAACCCCGCATGAGTAAATGAGGGAAATAGCCCACAGCAGCCTAAATCCCAGGAATGCTACAATTGTGGACAGTTAGGACATTACACACGAGAATGTCAAACCCCCCTGAAACAGCCACGGAGTCAGCTCACCAATGCCCCCCGAACCAGAAAAGACACCAACAGGCCCGACCCCCCACCCAAGGAACCATACCCAAGGGAACAATGCACCAGAGAGCCTGCTCCACCTTATGTGCTACAGGGGTCATGTTACAACTGTGGGCAGTCAGGACACTTCGCCCGAGATTGCAGGAGACCCCCACCAGCTAGACTAGCCCCCAGATATGAAAGAGAACACCACCCACAGCAGCTACAAGGTCCCAGCTGCCCCATGCAAACTGTGAGCACTTACCCACCACTTCTCATGGCAGCGTTACCTCAGCAAGGCCACTTCATTTTTGTTTCGCTCCTCCTTCCTCTCTTCTTCGGTCACACTGCACTCCCTCCCGCTAGTTACACCCCAGTCCAAATGTGATTTACGATGTCCTGTATTCTGATGGAACCTGCACCATGTTTGTTGTATGTTTGTTCGTTTAATGTACATGTTAAATGTTGTTTGTGAATTTAAAAGTTTTCATGGCCCCACGCCACCACTCTTTTAACGCCCACTGGCTATTAAAGGTACAAGTTTGTCCCAGACAATATTTCAGAGGAACTAGTCTGTCGGCATACAACAATCATAACTACTCTCCTGATTCGAACGTAATCACGAGAGGCAGCCCCCACGACGACCACCGGCATTGGTCTCCGCCCTGCCTGAGGACCCCCCCTCTGGTCAGATACGCTCGGGTAGAGCACACACGGCATTGGTCGCCATCCTACCCGGGGATTCCATCCAAATCTTACCCGTCGCGGCCCATACGCACCTCATTTCGGCACTTTTGGTTCAAAAAAGTTTTGTTTTGTTTTCAGGCGACCCTTAGGTTGCCATCCCTATGCTATTTACATCCCCAAACATTTGGATGGTAAATCGCACAGCCTGCGAGACAGCTCGCACTGTTTCAGTATTTTTAAGAGTGTCTTGTCCGGAATATTCGGTTTAAAAAAAAAATGAGGGAGTCACACATGGTGACAAATTGTAAAGGGAGAATTGGCACTGAAGGACAGACTTACTAACAGATGAGATATTAACCAAGATAACCCCAGAAGCTCCAGGAAAAGAGACAAAACGAAGAGAAGAGAAGAGAAAGAAGAAGAACCTTGAGGACATCCTCCGTGTTGCTCATCACCCTAATGAACATTTGGTTGCACGCGAAAGCGAACCCCCTGACCCCAACCCCCCAGCCGTTAATGATTCACTTCTCCCTAGCACCCAGAGCCCAGTCACAAGCGACACCACACCATCTTGGTGTGACAGGTTTATAACCTGGTACTCCCTGTCCTACTTGATAGAATCCCGACTAGTATTGGCGATACTCTGCTGCATCGTGCAGACTATTTGTCTGAGGAAATGGAGAAGGAGAGCCTACCGCGCTCGCACCCCGGTATATAGGATAAGATCCCCTATTTTTGGTTATGACCAGACCCCCGACCCCCGCGATCTATGATAAAGGACATTCGTTTGCGTTCTTTTTGTGAATAAAGAAATGTGTTTCATGAGCGATTGTACAATCCTGAGCTTGACTGCCAAGCCAGGAAAAATGTGAATAATGCTGCTATGATTTTGTTTGTATCATGAAGGAAGTTAGTGTGATTGAATGGATTGGATTGGATTGTATTGGATTTGTTTATTGTCACGTGTACCGAGGTACAGTGAAAAGTATTTTTCTGCGAGCAGCTCAACAGATCATTAAGTACATGAGAAGAAAAGGGAATAAATAAAAGAAAATACATAATAGGGCAACACAACATATACAATGTAACTACATAAGCACTGGCATCGGATGAAGCATACAGGGTGTCGTGTTAATGAAGTCAGTCCATAAGAGGGTCATTTAGGAGTCTGGTGACAGTGGGGAAGAAGCTGTTTTTGAGTCTGTTCGTGCGTGTTCTCAGACTTCTGTATCTCCTGCCCGATGGAAGAGTGGGTAAGCCGGGTGGGAGGGATCTTTGATTATACTGCCCGCTTTCCCCAGGAATGTTGGAGTGAGTGTAGTTTAGTGAGGACAGTTAGAAGTTATTTTTTAATGCATGTCTCTGTTTTGACATAGCGCCACTTCGAATTGTCAGTTAAAATTTTCTTGCATAGTTATGGTTAGTGTAGAGGCCATAGAAGAGTGCTCGCCGGGTCAGGGAATGAAGACAACGCAGTGATGTGATCCTTCACGCTTCACGTTAGGATCACAAGGAGGGAGCATAGCCACCTGAGTTGGCCACTTCCCGACTTAAAATGGAGAACTGCAAAGGCTGAAGGGAAATTCAGTCATCACAGGCAAAAACTAGCAGGTGCAAGTTACTGTGTATTAGACTCTGCAAAAACCCAGACAGCATCGATACAAGCAGCCATCTGCATAGTAATGTAGCAGCCACCTACATAGTAATGAGCGATCCCCGGGAACAATCAAAACATTTAAGGTAAACAAAGCCAAGCCAAACTCCTCGGCGCCAGCAGGAGCCAACACAAAAGAGGTTAACGGACACTTAAAGACCGCCCAATGATCAGGGAACAGCTCCAGTATTGGAGAAATCGAACCAAGCGATTGGGACGAAGTCCAATCACTTGAAACCAGGTATGGGGTCTGCCACGAAAGGCGGGAAGCCCCTGGGGACTATAAAGTAAAGCCCCCAAGTTCAAATCGTCCTTCTTGACAGGGTCACTCAGCAACGCGAACCAACCCTTGACAGTGACCTGTCCAGCTGCCTCCAAAGAACGTAAGTCTCAAGTCAACGCTCGCTACGAGATAGGCGCTCCTAGCTACCAGTCCATACCAGCTTTTGAATCCCGCAGACTCAGAACCCGAACGAAAGGCCATTTGTTCCCCTGACCTGGTGGGCCAATCCAAAGCTAAGTATTGGCCTGTTAGTTATAGAAATAGTCTAGAAAGTAGAGTTTATGCATGAGTAGCGATTTACTGTGTATAATAAACGTGCTTTGATTTGAATCTTACTAACTGGTGTATTGAGTGATTGATCATTACTTGAACTTGAACCTCGTGACGGTATCATAAAGATACCTGGCGACTCGAGAGCAAAGGTTATAAAACAGAGCCAATTGAACCAACCAAAAGTTAGCAACACCAGGGAATGGAAATGGCTACTCACCTCAGCTCCCCTCAGCAGCTATTGCGCCAGTTTCCTGTTTTTATAAAGGACTGCTGAATGGCGCCTGGGTGAAACTTTGCTTAGGAGCTGGTTAGTTGCTGGGAGACGGTTAAATTGGACTACCATCTAGTGAGATGGGATGAAGATTGCTTTTAATTGGTATCAATTGGTACCTCATCATATTTGGGTGGGACCTGGAACCCACCACTGGGAGCAGGCTGGTTAGATCGCGAACTGATTCGCACTGGCGCCGAACCAGAATTTGGCCTCTCCCGCGATTTAAAAGGCGTGCCTGGATCCGCCTCAGGCGCAACGTGCCCTTTAAATCACACCGCTAAATTGGAGGGCATGAGGGTGGGGTGGAAGAATGGAATCCTGAGTTCTTCAGTAACCTGACACAGTGTGTTGTCAATTGTGAATTGTGCTGTTGTGAGGTCAATGTTTGCAAATAGGCCTTGTGTCAAATGTTTCCCTTCTCTAGTGCTAATAGAGGTAGGGGGGAAAAGGACTAGTATTTCAGAGGCCCAAGCTAATGCTCTTGGAGCATGGGTTCAAATCCCACCACGGCAGATGGTAGAATTTAATTTCAATTCAGAAATCTCGAAAATAAAGCTAGTATCAGTAATGGTGACCAAGAAACTATCATCGATTGTCTTTGATTTATTATTGTCACATGTATTAGTATACAGTGAAAAGTATTGTTTCTTGCATTACTTTTCACTGTATGTTCAAGTTTTGTCTTGAACCGTAAGTTCCATTCTCTCGCCACAGATGCTGTCAGACCTGCTGCGGTTGTCCAGTATTTTTTGTTTTTGATTCAGATTCCAGCATCTGCAGTAATTTGCTTTTATCCAAGTTTTAAACTGGTTGTTCAGACTGTATCTCCCAGGCTAGATATAAAATTACATTCTGCACTAAATTGCAATATCAAGCAGAATTGTCCCAGAAATTGGCAAAGTCCGATATGGAGCGTGAAAATCAGCATGCAGCACTTTGAAAAATTGGGAGGCACGCATGTTGCACCGGAGCACTGGAGGGGCGGCCGTTGAATCTCCCACTCTGCTGTGGCCTCAGGCCGTCAGTGACCTGGGTGCCATATTTCAAGGCAGCGATGGCCAGCACTCAGTACCAAGAGGGGATGAATGATCTCCTCCGTTCTGTCAGGGAAGTCATCATTTCATCACTTTCAATTAACACACTCACAGACCCATCACACATCCACAGAGATCTCACTCACTGCCAGCTCAAGGGACATCACCACTCGCTTTCATACACACACCTTCATCTACCCTGAGGATTGTGTCCTGACCCTGTCCCGAGCATCACATGCCTGCATTCTTCTCAACTGGCCTGACAGGCGTCCTGCTTACACTCTCTCCATTTGTCTTCATACAGGACTAGCTGGTACATTACAAAAAGGAAAGGTTGCAGACTGGTGAAGGATGCCCGACATCAAGATCCTCACAGACTTTGAGAACAGAGCGGTCCAGGTTTGCTGGGGTCAATGCGGACTCCACATTCGTGTGTTGATGGTGAGTTAATCAGCGCTCAACCAAGTGAAGATCTCGTGAAGTGAAGTGCGACATCCATCAGACAGCCGTGCTTTGAGTGAGGTCCCCTATTCTGCGATACCCTGCCACCCAATAATTGTGTCTCCTTGCTTTGGCAGGCACATCTAGGAAGCAGCCAAGGGGGTCCATGTGCCAGGTCCTCCACTCTAGCCCCAAGGCCAACATGGAAGAGGAATCCAAAGAGAGCAAAATTGAAGGCCCATCACAATGCTCACCCACACCATCCACCAGTGCAGATACAGGCCCCTTGGTACGACCTAGTTCTAGAATAGCCTCGAGCTTATAATCTGGTGAGCACATCGCACTGATCCACAGCAGGCGGAGGCAGGGTCTTCCCAGGTTGGCGGCACTCAAAAGATTGCTGGAGGATTGAAATGTGCTGTGTCCGAGTCAGATGCCTCTGGATTTGGTCATGCTTGAGTTGCTGGAGCTGTAAAGACAAGTTCGGGAACATTGGGAAGGGGCGTCTGCCGCACTCCTCAGATTGGAAGGTAGGATGGAGGAGTCCATCCATCTTCAGTCTGAGGTGATAACACCAGCATACCAATACACAGAGGGCAACACTGGTAGGGTGGTGGCCATTGTGGAGACCTTGTTCTAGGACGGCACTGCTGTAGGAGCTGCACTCCATCGCTGAGACACTTGCTGGAATCCATCAATGTCAATGCGAGTTGGGAGTGGGGCACCTCAAACTCACTTCAGCTGCCCCTTCCACTCATGAAGTCAGCCAGAGGCCCTCGGGCACCCATCGGGTGGAGGATTAGCAGGTGCAGGCCCAAAGTCCATCCATCCAGGTGATCCCGGAGTGTCACCTGGGATGTACTTCTGAGGCATATAAGGCTCTGATCAGACCCCATTTGGAGTATTGTGAGTAGTTTTGGGCCCCGTATCTAAGGAAGGATGTGCTGGCCTTGGAAAGTGTCCAGAGGAGGTTCACAAGAATGATCCCTGGAATGAAGAACCTGTCATATTAGGAACTGTTGAGGACACTGGGTCTGTACTCGTTGGGGTTTAGAAGGATGAGGGGGGATCTTATTGAAACTTACAGGATACTGCGAGGCCTGGATAGAGTGGATTTGGAGAGGATGTTTCCACTTGTAGGAAAAGCTAGAAGCAGAGGACACCATCTCAGACTAAAGGGACGATCCTTTAAAACTGAGATGAAGAGGAATCTCTTCAGCCAGAGGGTGGTGAATCTGTGGAACTCTTTACCGCAGAAGGCTGTGGAGACCAAATCACTGAGTGTCTTTAAGACAGAGTTAGATATCTTCTTGATTAATAAGAGGATCAGGGGTTTTGGGGAGAAGGCAAGAGAATGGGAATGAGAAAATATCAGCCATGATTGAATGGCGGAGCTGACTCGATGGGCCGAGTGGCCTAATTCTACACCTACTTCTTATGGTCTTATTCCAGCCCATTCGAATCCCCTCTTCCTGTGACCCCAGAATGTCCAGCTCCACAGGCCAAGGCGGGTGCCATCGCCACATAGCAGGACTCTGAAAGCAGGCTGGGGTCCTCATCTCAGCTGTCCTGATGATGCCTGCCAAGGTCATCACAGACAACAAGGCCTAGCAGTCAGCAGACTACCTCCACCTCCACTATGGATTACAGGGGAAAGGTCAAGAAGATATAGTTGCATAATATGGACATGGGTGTTAATCACTTGTACTTAATGTTGACCATTTTAAATACACTCCCTGTCTATGGCTTCTTGTTATGATGAGCAGTGTTCATATCAGTTAGATCTGAAACCTTGCACCCTGCACAAAATGAAGGCTATTGTCGCAGTCCAGGAACTCCCTGCTGTGCAGTGTGTCACATTCTGGGCACAGTGATTATTTGGCTTCAGGATGACTCTTCAGATTAGTGATACATGTGCCTTGACGTGGCTTGTGTTCGCTGTAAGAATCTCATATCCAAGCATCATAGGGTTCCTTGATGATCTCTGTGTGCTCTCTGCACCTTAGAGGCTGGCTTGCCACCCAACCCCATTCCCTCCCCACCTCATCATCATTCCTGACTGATGAAGCTGGGGTGCTAGGCAGCACGGTGGAACAGCGGTTAGCACTGGGACTACAGCGCTGAGGACCTGGGTTCGAATCCCGGCCCTGGGTCACTGTCCGTGTGGAGTTTGCACATTCTCCCTGTGTCTGTGTGGGTTTCACCCCCACAACTCAAAAGATGTGCTGGTTAGGAGGATTGGCCAGGCTAAATTGCCCCTTAATTGGAAAAAAAATAATTGGGTACTCCAAATTCATAAAAAGAAAAAAAAAGAAGCTGGGGTGCTTAAGGGAACAGGTCAAGAAGACTATTAAACGATCCTGTGCTGTTGAAGTCTATGTGCCCGCTGGATCTCAGTAGCGTGTCTATGGTATGACCCCCTTCACAAAGCGGATGTGCACTGCCCTCAGTCAGGCAGGTGTCAGATGTTCCCAGGTGCAATGCAAAGATCTCAGGAGTGTCCTCACTGCATCTTGTCATCTTCCTCCCAGAACCTTGTGATGAGGGCCTCGCAAACATGTCTGCCTCCCTTGGCCATTGCAATGGACACATTGCTTGCACCCTTGCCTTACAGGACCTCATTACCTTTATCCCATTTGATCTCCTCCTCATCAGAGGGAGTGTGCAGCTCTTGCATCTCATCAGCATCCACGTCCTCTCCCATTTGCATCATGAGGTTGTGGAGCATACAGCAAGCCATGGCGATGCATGACACCTCAGAAAGTCGAGCAGCCATTTGCGAGAAGGAGTCAGGACCTAGGTTTTGGAGTTTTGATATAGCTTGGCTGGGATTATGGTATTGAAGGCAGAGCTGTAGACAATAAATAGGAGTCTGACGTAGGAGTCCTTGTTTTCGAAATGTTCCAAGGGTGAGCGTAGGGCCAGCGAGATAGCGTCTGCGGTGGACTGGTTGTGGCAGTATGGGAATTGCCGTGGATCAAGGCATTGTGGGAGTATGGAGCTGATGTGTGTCATGACCAACATCTCAAAGCACTTCATAATGATAGATGATTCCCGTACCAGCCTCCCCGAACAGGCGCCGGAATGTGGCGACTAGGGGCTTTTCACAGTAACTTCATTTGAAGCCTACTTGTGACAATAAGCTATTTTCATTCATGTCAGGGCCAACGGACGGTAGTCATTGAGGCACGTTGCCTGGCTCTTCTTTGGCACCGGTATGATGGTGGTCTTCCTGAAGCAGGTGGTTACCTCGGAAGGGAGTGGGAGAGGTTGAAGATATATGAGTGGTGAATGCTTCCAGGGTATCTTGCACAGACCCACTCGATCTGTTTGTAAATGTAAAAAATGTAAATAATCTTTATTATCACAAGTAGGTTTTTTATTGAGAGAGTGGAAGCCTTTGTGGTTCACATATATTTTTATTTTATTCATTCATGGGACGTGGGCAGCACAGGCTGTGCCAGCATTTAATGCCCATCCCTAATTGCATCCCTTAACTGCATCCTTTGAGAGGGCAGTTAAGAGTCAACTACTTTGCTGGAGTCCTGGAGTCACATGTAGGCCAGACCAGGTAAGAACGGCAGATTTCCTTCCCTACAGGACATTTGTGAACCAGATGGGTTTTTACGACAATCAACAACGGTTTCATGGTCGTTATTGGACTTTTAATTCCAGATTTTAATTGAATTCAAATTTCACCATTTGCAGCAACGGGATTTGAACCCGGGAACCCAGAGCATTACTCTGGGTCTTTGGTTTATTCTGGTGTACTTATCCAGGATAATACCACTATGCCACTGCCTCCCCATCTGAACCGCTTGTTACTAGGGAGATTTAAGAGCCATGTGGGTGCAGTCGATGGCACCCTGCACCTGTGGGAATCTGGAAATCTCAGCAAACCGCAACGTCCTTCCATCCTGGCTAGCCTGATCTCTGCTGTAGTTGACAGAGTTCTGAGCTTTGGCAAAACGGACATCCATGACCTCCTGGACAAAGTTGCAGATGGAGGTTTGCAAGGTCTCACACAAATCTGCAATGGAGCCTTGGAAAGGGCCACTACTATAGAAATTGAGCACAGCGGTAACCTAACTGCCATTGGTAGTGGATGCCCTCTGAGTCCCTCTGGTGGAAAATACTGCAGAAGGTGGCATATATATGTGACTAGTTCCCTTGACATACCCAGGCATTGGCAACAAGAGCGCATGCACTGCCTATAGACCTGGCACCTGAATGTGGCCTCCCGCAAAGAATGATGGAAAATTTGGCTAAGCTTAGACATAGACAGGCTACAGTTTGCAAATATACAAGCTGCCGTCCAGACTTTATGCAGAAACTCACACCTGCAAAAGGGCCACTAAAAGGCAACTAAAGGAACAAAAGGACTATTCTGTCCATCACATCGTCTCCCAGACGAAGCGGCACCAGTCCCTGCTCGCAGCACTCCCAGGATTGGCCAATCCCAAAATTGATGTGCCAGCCCCTGATTGGATGTGACTGATCAGGGGGTGGAGCCCATATCAATTGATTGACAGCGAGCCAGAGACCGCCCACAAAAGGGGCAGGGAAACCACAAGCCGGTTAAAAGGCAGCGCAGGCCTTCACTCGTTCTCTTTCGACTGCAGCACAGCTAGCAACACCAGCCAAGTTCAGTCATAGCTTTGTTGAGAATTTGGAGGCAGTTTTGCCAGCACTCGGGCTGGGGGCAGGAAGTGCTGATTCGGGGGAACCATAGGTTTGAGCCAGGGGGAGTGGGATGGAAATTTTCGGAGATGGGAGGAGAAAGGAATTCGGACCATAAAACATTTGTTTCTTGGGGGTCGGTTTGCAGGATTGAAGGAGCTGGGAGCAAAGTATGGGCTGGAGCAGGGGGAAATATTTAGATACATACAGGTTCGAGACTTTGCCAGAAAGGAGATACAGAACTTCCCGGTGGAGCCGACCATCACATTGCTGGAGGAGATGCTGACGACGGGGGGACTGGAGAAGGGGGTAGTGTCGGAGTTTACGGGGCTATTTTGGAAGAGAAGAAGGCACCACTGGATGGGATCAAGGCAAAGTGGGAGGAAGAGTTGGAAGAGGATATGGAGGAGGGGTTCTGGTGTGAGGTGCTCCGGAGGGTGAACGCCGCCAACTCGTGCGTGATGTTGGGGCTGATACAGCTAAGGTGGTAGACGGAGCACACCTCACAAGGGCGAGGATGAGACAGCTCTTTGAGGGGGTAGAGGATGTGTGTGAACATTGCGGGGGGAGCCCTGCAAACCACGTTCATATGTTTTGGTCCTGTCCAAAGCTGGAGAATTACTGGAAGGAGGTGTTTTGGGTAATCTCTAAAGTGGTGCACGTGAAACTCGACCTGGGCCCTCGGGAGACTATATTCGGGGTGTCAGATCAGCCGGGGTTGGAAACGGGTGCGGAGGCAGATGTTGTAGCCTTCGCCTCGTTTATTGCGCAAAGGCAGATCCTGTTGGGATGGAGATCAACCTCTCCACCCTGTGCCCTGGCGTGACGGGGGACCTGCTGGAATTCTGGACTCTTGAGAAGGTCAAATTTGAACTGAGGGGAAGGACGGAGGGGTTCTACAATTCATGGATGTTTTCACATCGAACATTAGAGGGTGGGTGTTGGGAGGGTTGGGGGGAGGGGGACTGTATGTGTTAATGGTGACTATGGATGATTCCTGATTCCTTTTTGTTATTTGTTTATGTTAACATGCGGGCTACTGTTTGGGGGTTTGATGGGAGGATGGGATTGCTGTTATTGATATGGGGATTGACATTGCATTCGTTACTGATTATTGTTTATTGTTGGTGGGTGTAAATTTGGGAGAAAATGTGAAAAGGGAGGAGAATAAAAATATTTATTAAAAAAAACATCAGTCAAGTTCAAGGGCCCACGACATCCATCGAAGGACGACCACAGAACACAGACAACCTCCAAAAACTCCAGCCCCACCAGAAGTCTAGAACCAGATAAGGCCTTATCTACCCTATATCTGCCGGTCACCTGGAAGTTAAGTTAAGGTTGTTTATGTGTGTTAGTTATAGTCCAATGTGCATGAACGTGTGATTACGTAAGTAAATAACCTTGTGTCTAGTAAATAAACTCAGATTGAACTAAAATACTTGTGTGATTATTTGTCCACCGTACGGGTTAAAACACACACTGTGGTTATAAAAGAGCAACATACGCACCTGCAAATGACTGTTCTGTGGCGTTCATCCTCTACATGTGGAGGTGGCCCTGCCGATCCTTCAACTTGAGAGTTCTGTTCCTGCCTTTGTTGACCCAAGCATTGCTGTCATATTCTTCTCTGTCTTCTCTCCTGCCTATAAGCAATGGGGCAGACAGGGATATCACCAGGCTCCAATGTTCCTGATGGTCTCCTCACTGCAGTATCAAGGAGACACACGTGAGGGTCACCATCTGTCTCCCAAGGACCACTCTTGGTCAGGTTATCGCCTGTGGCTGCCTGTCAAAACCCCTTTATGCATCCATGATGCACTGTGATCACAGCAGGCACTGCGCAACATTGGGTGCACTCACCTCTGAGTTCGCCTCGAAGTTCAGCCCGCCAGGTTCAGTTGTAAATCACACTGTCGTAAAATCAATCTAACAAGGGCTTTAAGTTTGATGTGGGGGGTGATTCGGGTGCGTGGCCACAATAGTGAGAATCCTACCCACCACATGGATGCCCAGTGTTTATTGTACATGAAGGTTCACCACATCCCCACCCAGCACCACCCTATCCCACATGGATGAGTGGTGACAGCTTGACCACTTGACTGCATCCTGAACTCCTACCTCAAGGGCAGGTGCTGTCCTCACCTACACTCCTAGGGATTAGACCATGAGGGTGACTTTTCGATGTCTACTTAAACATAAAGCAAGGGATGAGGAGCACATCCCGCGGTCAATGGTCCATAGTCACCTTTCCAAGGGGACCCTCAAGCTTGCCCAGTCAGGCAATCGTTCTGCAGCGCCATCACACGCATTAGAGTTTGAAATGTGGTGGCTTGATGGCACAGTGGTTAACACTGCTGCCTCACAGTGCCGAGTCACTGTCTGTTTGCACATTCTCCCCATGTCTGCGTGGGCCTCACCTCCACAACCCAAACATATGCAGGGTAGGTGGATGGGCTCTGTTAAATTGCCCCTTAATTGAAAATTGGGTACTCGAAATTTATGAAGAAAAACAAGAGTTTAAAATGTGCACACGAGGGGTTAAAGTAAAGGAGCGATGGTTGGCATTCTCAGTAAATATTGCTGCTTGAGTGGGCATAGTTGCTTGATCAGGCTGGCTCTAAGCTTATCAACTGAGCTGAAGCTAAATGTTCTGGGCTGCAGAAGAGTGCTCATGTTTGGCATATTTTGGCATTTGCCTGACCGTTATTTGCACTGCACCCCCCCTCCTCGGAATTTGTTTGTGTTCAAATTTCAGTCTGTGTTGCCATGCCCCCCCCCCCCCCCCCCCCCCCCCCCCCGCACCACCCCTCTTGCACTGACTCCCTTGCAGCAAGGCTCCCTGCTCTCTCTTCTCCCCAGCACTGTTACTCTCGCCCCAGCACCGCAAGTCAGCGATGAAGAAATTGCTGTGGAGATTTTCCTGTGAAATTCATTACATTGAGGTCACGATAAGTACTGCATAACGTTGGGTGCACTAACCTCCGAGTTCCCCTCGAAGTTCAGGTCGCCTGGTGTACGCCTTGTAAAGCAGTTGTGAATCACACTGTCATTAAATCATGCCAACATGGGCTTTAAATTTGGTGTGATGCAAAGAAGCTCGACACCATCCAGGACAAAGCAGCCCGCTTGATTGCTCCTCCTTCCACAAACATTCGAACCCTCCACCACCGACGGACAATGGCACGTTTGTGAACCATCTACAAGATACACTTCAGTAACTCACCAAGGGCTCCTTAGACAGCACCTTCCAAACCCACGACCACTACCATCGAGGAGGACAAGAGCAGCAGATACCCGGGAACCTCAGCACCTGGAGGTTCCCCTCCAATTCACTCATCACCCTGACTTGGAAATATATTGCCGTTCCTTCACTGTCACAGGGGCAAAATCCTGAAACTCCCTCTCTAATAGCATAGTGGGTGTACCTACACCTCAGGGACTGCAGAGGTTCAAGAAGGCAGCTCACCAACATCTTCTGAAGGGCAACCAGGGATGGGCAATAAATGCTAGTCTAGCCAGCGACGCTAGATTTGCATCCCGTAAATTAATTAAAAAACATTTTAAAAATTAATTCATGTTAAGTCCAAAGACGTGCAAGTTAGGTGGATTGGCCATGATAAATTGCTCTTATTAACAAGAAGGTTAGGAGCGGTTATTGGGTTACAGGGATAGGGTGGAAGTGAGGGCTTAAGTGGGTCGGTGCAGACTCGATGGGCCGAATGGCCTCCTACTGCACTGTATGTTCTATGTTCTATTTACAATATTCGACAGCCCGCCATGATGGGGGAGGGGCTGGATTCACTTCCCCGGGAAACACACCTTCGGACCTTCTCACAAGATTCTCCAATCTCGCCACCAAATGATCAGTCATGGAAAATCCAGGTCACAGTCCTTGCCAATCTCACACTGGCGGGATTCTCCATTGCACCGGCAGCGGAACCACGCCCGCGGGTTTCCCGGTGTCGTGGATGACGCGGGAAATTCCATTGGCTGGTGGTGGGAACGGAGAATCCCACTGCCGGCCAGGAGAACGTGGCTGGCGGACCAGAGAATCCAACCCTAAGTTCCTGGTTGAGATCGAGGAAAATTAGAGGTCAGTGGAGATAGTTGATAAGGCTAGGTAAGGAGAAAGGGGAAGGGGAAGGCAGTACCAGGGGTTTGGTTGAAGAAGGTTTGAAGTAGAGGGGATGAGGAACAGAAAGTAAAAAGGGAAGGCAGAGGAGAAGAAGGCAGGGCGAAGAGATGAGGGAAGAGAAGATTGGAAAAGGAGAGTGTGTGGGAGATGATGGTAGAGGAAGAAAAATGGGAAAGGTGGACGGGGATGGGAAAGGGAGAAAGAGAAGTGTGAGGGTGATCCGAAAAAAAAGGGGCTGGAACAAAAGATGAAATGGGGGAGGCAGATAATAAGGCCAGGGGAACAGCCCATTCTACATTATGAGGGAGGATCTGGGTTGCTGCAGTCTCATTCTCTCCCAAGGCACACAAACCGCCTCATTGGGTGGGAGTGAAATGGATCTACCTGACCCCCAAAGCTAAAATATTCTCAAGGGAAAGAAAAAGATGCCAGGTGGCGTTATTTTCTTTGTTAATTATAGCCGCAAAAAGAAATAATCAGAGGTGACACACATCAAGTTTATATAACATAATGCAAAGAGTTTATTTACAAGATACTGTCAAACAGGGTTCACTGGTGAACTCCACAAACTAATCGGTCACGAAGAGTATCATCCAAAGTCTGGGCAAATTCACAGTACTTTGCTAGCTTTCGCAGTGATGCAACAAATGGTTTAATGTTTTCCCCTTTCTCTTGTGAAAGTGAAATCTTTCAGCTATTATAGTGGACAGGGAGAGAAATTTTCTTGCAAGACAGTCATTAACTCATCATATGACTGGTCTCCAGGTTTACTTGGATGTACTAAATTCTGTTGCAAAATGAATGTTTTCCTCCCAGCTGAGCTGAGAAAGGTCGCAGTGTGCAGGTCTGATTGGCTTTCAGGAACAACTGGAACTTTTCCTCAAGAGTTCCATGTCTCCTCCTCACCAAATGCGTCCATGGTGCCTTTTATTCCAGCCATTTTGGATTGTAGTTCCCTGATCTGTGCTCCTCAGCCTTCAGCCTTTCTTCCCAGCTGTGTCTGTGCCTCACTAACGACCCCCGGACAGTAGGTTTCAGAATCGACAGCCCGAGGGTTTGCTTTCCTGCGGCCCACTTTGTGGTGTTGGGCGTTCTGACACACAAATGAGCCAACACAGTTGTGTTTGGTACAATGCTGTTTTATTCAAACTTACTATCTACAGTTTTGTCTTGATACTCTGCACGTGGGGACTCCCTGTCTGTGATGTTATTACAGGTCTTGTCGTTGTCCTTGTCCCCAGATCTACTGCCCACCAGGTGTTGTGTTTGTCCTTTTATACTGTCCCTGTCTTTGTCTGTGATTGGTTGTGGTGTTGTGTGTTCTGATTTGTCTGTTGGTGTGTCTATCATGATGTGTGTGTTTGAATATCATGACATCCCCCCTTTTTACAAAGATATGTGCCTACGTAGTTATAAATATAATCGTGTCGTGAGTGCATCTAAGAGTGTGTGTGTGTGTTGTGTACAGCATGTGCATATGACGTAACTATTTATATGGGGCGATGTCGGGTGTGTCATTCTAACGAGGTTGTACCGTAACAAAACATGAACGCGAAAAAAACTTTGAATAGTGGTCCGGTCAAACGATATCTGGAACGATAAACAACAACAGGTTATAATACAGTAGTGTTTAACTTTTTAAACGTATGAACAGTGTTATAAGTCCAGTCTAATGGGTGTGCGACGAATTCGGGTTGACCGCCTCAAGGGTGGGTCAAGAACCACTGGCTGATGTGCAAGCGTGGCCATGGGTGGCGATGGAGAGGGCGTGATGTGCGGCAGCTCCACAAAGTCATCCTCGGAAGCCTGTTGAGGATCCGGCGTGTGTGTACAGTGTGGCTGCGAGCGTGGAAGTCGGCGAAGGGCGCGCCAATTGCGGCGACGCACTGAACCATCCGGCATGCGTATCAGGAACGAGCGGGGAGCCACACGTCGGAGAACTTCGGCCGGTGCTGACCAGCCACCATGCGGTAGATGGATGCGTACTTTGTCTCCGGAGGACAGGGGGGGAAGGTCCGTCGCCCGTGTGTCGTACAGACTCTTCTGGCGATCACGCTGCATTTGCATCTTACGAAGAACCGTAACATGGTCCGTTGTTGGTGCCAGGATGGATGGCACCATCGTCCTGAGGGAGCGACCCATCAGGAGCTGTGCTGGCGAGAGACCCGTGGATAGTGGGGCCGAGCGATAGGCCAGCAGGGCGAGGTTAAAGTCCGATCCGGCAGCAGCCGCCTTGCAGAGGAGCCGCTTGGCAATGTGAACGCCCTTCTCTGCCTTCCCATTCGACTGTGGATGTAGAGGGCTGGACGTCACATGAGTGAAACCATATGCTGCAGCAAAGGACGACCATTCACGGCTGACGAAACAGGGTCCATTGTCTGACATGACAGACATTGGAATGCCATGGCGAGCAAATGTTTCCTTGCAGGCCCCAATGACTGCGGACGACGTCAGATCGTGCAGAGGTATGACTTCCGGGTAATTGGAAAAGTAATCTATAATAATGATGTAATCTCTGCCGAGCGCGTGAAATAGGTCAACACCCACCTTCGCCCAGGGGGACATCACCAACTCGTGTGGTAGAAGCGTCTCCGGAGGTTGCGCCGGCTGAAACCTCTGACAGGTTGTGCAATTGAGCACCATGTTGGCTATGTCTTCATTAATACTCGGCCAATATACCGCCTCTCGGGCCCTCCGTCTGCATTTCTCGACTCCCAAGTGGCCTTCGTGTAGTTGATTAAGAATCATCTGGCGCATGCTGTGCGGAATGACAATCCTGTCTAACTTCATGAGGACCCCGTCAATGTTGGTAAGGTCATCTTGCACATTATAAAACTGCGGGCACTGCCCTTTGAGCCACCCTTCCGCCATGTGGCACATCACTCGCTGTAGAAGGGGGTCAGTCGCTGTCTCTGCGCGTATGTGGGCCAGACTTGGGTCGTCAGCCGGCAGATTTGCTGCTGTCAGAGTCACGTGTGCCTCAATTTGACGCACGAACCCCTCCGCATCTGGTGGTGTGCTCACTGCTCGGGAGAGCGTGTCCGCCACGATGAGATCCTTCCCCGGAGTGTAGATCAGTTCGAAATCATACCTCCTGAGTTTAAGTAAGATACGCTGGAGGCGAGGGGTCATGTCGTTCAGGTCCTTGTTTATTATGTTGACCAGGGGGCGGTGGTCAGTTCGACCGTGAATCGTGGAAGACCATACACATAATCGTGAAACTTGTCCAATCCAGTTAACAAGCCCAGGCATTCTTTTTCTATTTGCGCGTAGCGCTGTTCGGTAGGGGTCATGGCTCGTGAGGCATATGCAACCGGGGCCCATGACGCTGTGCTATCTTTCTGCAAGAGTACTGCTCCAATACCAGATTGGCTGGCATCCGTTGAGATTTTTGTGGGGCGAGCCGTGTCGAAGAACGCCAACACTGGTGCCGTGACCAGTTTGTGCCTGAGCTCCTCCCATTCCAGCTGGTGCGATTGTTGCCATTGGAATTCTGTTGATTTCTTCACGAGATGGCGCCTAGCCGTTGTATGAGAAGCAAGGTTGGGAATGAACTTCCCAAGGAAGTTGACCATGCCCAAGAATCTTAGGACAGCCTTCTTGTCAGCCGGCCGTGGCATGGCTGTGATGGCGCTAATTTTGTCTGCATCGGGACGGACCCCTGATTGTGAGATGTGGTCCCCGAGGAACTTCAGCTCAGTCTGGTCAAAGGCACACTTGGCGCGGTTGAGACGCAGGCCATTTTGTCGTATGCGGGCGAAGACGCGTCGTAGACGATGCATGTGCTCCTGCGGAGTGGTGGACCAAATGATGATAGCGTCCACATATACACGTACCCCTTCGATGCCTTCCATCATCTGCTCCATGATTCGGTGGAAAACCTCAGATGCCGAGATGATGCCAAATGGCATCCGGTTGTAGCAGAATCTGCCGAAAGGGGTGTTAAACGTGCATAGCCTTCAGCTGGCCGGGTCCAATTGTATCTGCCAAAATCCTTTGGACGCATCCAGTTTGGTAAATATTTTGGCTTGGGCCATCCCGCTGGTGATTTCCTCTCGTTTGGGGATGGAATAGTGTTCCCGCATAATGTTGTTATTTAGATCTTTAGGATCTATGCATATGCGGAGCTCGCCAGAGGGCTTCTTTACACAGACCATGGAGCTGACCCATGGCATGGGCTCCGTGACCCTGGATAGGACCCCTTGGTCCTGAAGAGCCTGCAGGTGCAACTTGAGGCGGTCTTTGAGTGGCGCAGGAACCCTGCGAGGTGCGTGAACGACTGGGATGGCGTCCGGTTTGAGGCAAATCTTGTAAGTGTATGGCAATGTCCCCATGCCTTCAAATACCTCCTGGTTGTGAGCAAGGAGGGAATGGAGATTTGCGTGGAACTCAGCATCCGGGAAGTCGCATATCTCACCTGGAGAGAGAGACATAATGCGCTGTATCAGGTGAAGGACCTTACACGCCTGTGCGCCCAGTAACAAATCTTTTGATGAGCCAACAACTTCGAAGGGGAGTGTGGCCGTGTGCGTTTTGTGAGTTACCTGTAGCTGGCAAGAACCCATGGACGGGATGACGTTCCCGTTATAATCAACCATCTTGAGCCGGGATGGCATGATGGGTGGTTTGACCTTCATGGCCTGGAATTCAGAATATGCAATCAGGTTGGCGGATGCGCCGGTGTCCAGACGGAAGGTGACGTGCGATCGGTTGACCGTTAGGGTGGCACTCCACTCATCGGCCGGATTGATGGCATTGACCCTGTTTACATCGATGACGGAAACCCGGAAGGCATCCTGGTCATCTGCATCATTTAGCTGGAAGTCTTGATGCGTGGTCTGGACGGTCCTGACGTGTCTGCGAGGTTGTTGGAGATGTGTAGGATCCATGGGTTGAACCGCACGACAGTAGGCAGCATAGTGGCCCATCTTGCCACATCGGAGGCACTGTCGGTTTTTAGCAGGACATTGCCCTTTTAAGTGTACAGCTCCACAGTTGCCGCACGTCATGACGTCACGGCGTTCGTTGTGCCACTGCGCATGCGCAGTGCGATCTTGCATTGGGCGCGCCTGCGCGGTGCGTCCCTCGATGATGCCGTTGGTTTTGGCGCGCACAAGCGCGGGAGACCGCAAAAAGCGCGGGAAGCGGCCGCTCTCGTCGGGGCCGCGGGTCGGGAGATAATCGATGGCCTGGATTCGTTCGGCGTCGTGGGCGGCCTGGCTTGCCGATTCAACGGCTGGGGACCCCCTCCGTGCCAATTCGGACGCCTGAAATCGGGCAAAACGGCTGGTTGCATTCTCGTGGAGGACACAGGCTTCCACTGCAGACGCTAAGGTGAGGCTTTTGATTTTAAGAAGCTGCTGGCGTAGGCCACTGGAGGCAACGGCAAAAACAATCTGGTCCCTGATCATGGACTCTGATGTGTTGCCGTAACCGCAGGACTGCGCTAGAATTCGGAGGTGCGTCAAAAAGGGTTGAAAAAGCTCTCCTTACCTTGCAGGCGTTGCTGAAAGAGATAGCTTTCAAAACTTTCATTCACTTCAACATTAAAGTGCTGGTCTAGCTTGAGGATGACTGTGTCATACTTGGATTGGTTTTCGCCTTCTTCGAACACCAGGGAGTTGAAGACATCGATGGCGTGCTGACCTGCGTAGGAGAGGAGCATTGCAATCTTTGTTTCGTCCGAGGCACTCTGTTTCTCGTTGGCTCGGATGTACAGGTCAAATCGCTGCTTGAAGAGCTTCCAATTGGTACCAAGGTTCCCCGCGACTTGCAACGGCTGCGGTTTATTGGTAAGGTCCATGTCCAGAATGGCAGGTTAGTCGGCAGGTATCGATCCACTCCTGTACCATGTGGTGTTGGGCGTTCTGACACACAGATGAGCCAACACAGTTGTGTTTGGTACAACGCTGTTTTATTCAAACTTACTATCTACAGTTTTGTCTTGATACTCTGCACGTGGGGACTCCCTGTCTGTGATGTTATTACAGGTCTTGTCGTTGTCCTTGTCCCCAGATCTACTGCCCACCAGGTGTCGTGTTTGTCCTTTTATACTGTCCCTGTCTTTGTGTGTGATTGGTTGTGGTGTGTGTTCTGATTTGTCTGTTGGTGTGTCTATCATGATGTGTGTGTTTGAATATCATGACACACTTCAGTGCCTCGTGCGTGGTCTCCGCAGTTCTACACACTGCAACAGTAAGTGTGTTGAAAACTTTAATCCTCCATTTGAAATATAACTCCCGCAACTCAGTTATCCAACCCTTTTACTCAGGCTAGCGGCTGTCATGATCGGCCGTGTGATTCTCCAACGCCCCGTTACAAACTGTACGCTGTCCAAGTATTTACTTGAGAATTGTTTTTACTGCCACAATGATGATGGAGGCTGACGATATTACTCCTGATGTCACTCCCGATGGTATATGGGCTGGATCTCTCTCGATGATTCCTTCTTCTGGCTCACAAACTCATTGTCGAAAGTCGTTTCTTTCCTTTTTGCTTACAGCCCGTCTCGTCATCAGATTCTCTTTTGTTATAGCGGCAAAGAGACAGAATCAGAGGTGTCACACATTGAGTTTGTATAACATCGTGCAAGGGGATTACTTACAAGATGCTGCTCAAACAGGGTACAATGGTGAACTCCACAAAAACCTGCAAAATGCTCCAATTATGTCATTGCGTACACGTGATATTACACCAGCCAATGCTGTTACGCTGATACAGTCAATGCTGTCACTCTGATACAGTCAATGCTGTCACTCTGATACAGTCAATGCTGTCACTCTGATACAGCCAATGCTGTCACTCTGATACAGCTAATGCTGTCACTCTGATACAGCCAATGCTGTTACTCTGATACAGTCAATGCTGTCACTCTGATACAGCTAATGCTGTCACTCTGATGCAGCCAATGCTGTTACAGTGATACAGCCAATGCTGTTACTCTGATACAGCTAATGCTGTCACTCTGATACAGCTAATGCTGTTACTCTGATACAGCCAATGCTGTTACTCTGATACAGCTAATGCTGTTACTCTGATACAGCCAATGCTGTTACTCTGATACAGCTAATGCTGTTACTCTGATACAGTCAATGCTGTTACTCTGATACAGCCAAAGCTGTCACTCTGATACAGCCAATGCTGTCACTCTGATACAGCCAATGCTGTCACTCTGATACAGCTAATGCTGTCACTTTGATACAGTCAATGCTGTTACGCTGATACAGCCAATGCTGTTACGTTGATACAGCCAATGCTGTCACTCTGATACAGCCAATGCTGTCAGTCTGATATTTAAAATGCTGTTACACTGATACAGCTAATGCTGTTACTCTGATACAGCCAATGCTGTTACTCTGATACAGCCAATGCTGTCACTCTGATACAGTCAATGCTGTCACTCTGATACAGCCAATGCTGTTACGCTGATACAGCCAATACTGTTACTCTGATACAGCTAATGCTGTCACTCTGATACAGACAATGCTGTCAGTCTGATATTTAAAATGCTGTTACACTGAAGCAGCTAATGCTGTTAATCTGATACAGTCAATGCTGTTACTCTGATACAGCCAATACTGTTACTCTGATACAGCCAATGCTGTCACTCTGATACAGTCAATGCTGTCACTCTGATACAGCTAATGCTGTCACTCTGATACAGTCAATGCTGTCACTCTGATACAGCCAATGCTGTCACTCTGATACAGTCAATGCTGTCACTCTGATACAGTCAATGCTGTTACGCTGATACAGCCAATGCTGTTACGTTGATACAGCCAATGCTGTCACTCTGATACAGCCAATGCTGTCAGTCTGATATTTAAAATGCTGTTACACTGATACAGCTAATGCTGTTACTCTGATACAGCCAATGCTGTTACTCTGATACAGCCAATGCTGTCACTCTGATACAGTCAATGCTGTCACTCTGATAAAGCCAATGCTGTTACGCTGATACAGTCAATGCTGTCACTCTGATACAGTCAATGCTGTCACTCTGATACAGTCAATGCTGTCACTCTGATACAGCCAATGCTGTCACTCTGATACAGCTAATGCTGTCACTCTGATACAGCCAATGCTGTTACTCTGATACAGTCAATGCTGTCACTCTGATACAGCTAATGCTGTCACTCTGATGCAGCCAATGCTGTTACAGTGATACAGCCAATGCTGTTACTCTGATACAGCTAATGCTGTCACTCTGATACAGCTAATGCTGTTACTCTGATACAGCCAATGCTGTTACTCTGATACAGCTAATGCTGTTACTCTGATACAGCCAATGCTGTTACTCTGATACAGCTAATGCTGTTACTCTGATACAGTCAATGCTGTTACTCTGATACAGCCAAAGCTGTCACTCTGATACAGCCAATGCTGTCACTCTGATACAGCCAATGCTGTCACTCTGATACAGCTAATGCTGTCACTTTGATACAGTCAATGCTGTTACGCTGATACAGCCAATGCTGTTACGTTGATACAGCCAATGCTGTCACTCTGATACAGCCAATGCTGTCAGTCTGATATTTAAAATGCTGTTACACTGATACAGCTAATGCTGTTACTCTGATACAGCCAATGCTGTTACTCTGATACAGCCAATGCTGTCACTCTGATACAGTCAATGCTGTCACTCTGATACAGCCAATGCTGTTACGCTGATACAGCCAATACTGTTACTCTGATACAGCTAATGCTGTCACTCTGATACAGACAATGCTGTCAGTCTGATATTTAAAATGCTGTTACACTGAAGCAGCTAATGCTGTTAATCTGATACAGTCAATGCTGTTACTCTGATACAGCCAATACTGTTACTCTGATACAGCCAATGCTGTCACTCTGATACAGTCAATGCTGTCACTCTGATACAGCTAATGCTGTCACTCTGATACAGTCAATGCTGTCACTCTGATACAGCCAATGCTGTCACTCTGATACAGTCAATGCTGTCACTCTGATACAGTCAATGCTGTTACGCTGATACAGCCAATGCTGTTACGTTGATACAGCCAATGCTGTCACACTGATACAGCCAATGCTGTCAGTCTGATATTTAAAATGCTGTTACACTGATACAGCTAATGCTGTTACTCTGATACAGCCAATGCTGTTACTCTGATACAGCCAATGCTGTCACTCTGATACAGTCAATGCTGTCACTCTGATACAGCCAATGCTGTTACGCTGATACAGCCAATACTGTTACTCTGATACAGACAATGCTGTCAGTCTGATATTTAAAATGCTGTTACACTGAAGCAGCTAATGCTGTTACTCTGATACAGTCAATGCTCTTACTCTGATACAGCCAATACTGTTACTCTGATACAGCCAATGCTGTCACTCTGATAGAGCCAATGCTGTCACTCTGATACAGTCAATGCTGTCACTCTGATACAGCTAATGCTGTTATTCTGATACAGTCAATGCTGTCACTCTGATACAGTCAATGCTGTCACTCTGATACAGCCAATGCTGTCACTCTGATACAGCTAATGCTGTTATTCTGATACAGTCAATGCTGTCACTCTGATACAGTCAATGCTGTCACTCTGATACAGTCAATGCAGTCACTCTGATACAGTCAATGCTGTCACTTTGATACAGCTAATGCTGTCAGTCTGAAACAGTCAATGCGGCCACTCTAATACAGCTAATGCTGTCACTCTGATACAGCCAATGCTGTCACTCTGATACAGCTAATGCTGTCACTCTGATATTTAAAATGCTGTTACGCTGATACAGCCAATGCTGTTACACTGATACAGCCAATGCTGTCACTCTGATAAAGTCAATGCTGTCACTCTGGTACAGGCAATGCTGTCACTCTGAAACAGTCAGTGCTGTTACACTGATACAGTCAATGCTGTCACTCTGATACAGCCAATGCTGTCACTCTGATACAGTCAATGCTGTCACTCTGATACAGCCAATGCTGTTACGCTGATACAGCCAATACTGTTACTCTGATACAGCTAATGCTGTCACTCTGATACAGACAATGCTGTCACTCTGATACAGCCAATGCTGTCACTCTGATACAGCCAATGCTGTCACTCTGATACAGTCAATGCTGTCACTCTGATACAGCCAATGCTGTCACTCTGATACAGCTAATGCTGTCACTCTGATACAGCCAATGCTGTTACTCTGATACAGTCAATGCTGTCACTCTGATACAGCTAATGCTGTCACTCTGATGCAGCCAATGCTGTTACAGTGATACAGCTAATGCTGTCACTCTGATACAGTCAATGCTGTTACGCTGATACAGCCAATGCTGTTACTCTGATACAGTCAATGCTGTCACTCTCATACAGCCAATGCTGTCACTCTGATACAGCTAATGCTGTTATTCTGATACAGTCAATGCTGTCACTCTGATACAGTCAATGCTGTCACTCTGATACAGCCAATGCTGTCACTCTGATACAGCTAATGCTGTTATTCTGATACAGTCAATGCTGTCACTCTGATACAGTCAATGCTGTCACTCTGATACAGTCAATGCTGTCACTCTGATACAGTCAATGCTGTCACTCTGATACAGCTAATGCTGTCACTCTGATACAGCCAATGCTGTCACTCTGATACAGCCAATGCTGTAACGCTGATACAGCCAATACTGTTACTCTGATACAGCTAATGCTGTCACTCTGATACAGCCAATGCTGTTACGCTGATACAGCCAATGCTGTCACTCTGAAACAGTCAATGCTGTCACTCTGATACAGCTAATGCTGTCACTCTGATACAGCCAATGCTGTCACTCTGATACAGCTAATGCTGTTATTCTGATACAGCCAATGCTGTTACGCTGATACAGCCAATACTGTTACTCTGATACAGTCAATGCTGTCACTCTGAATCAGTCAATGCTGTCACTCTGATACAGCTAATGCTGTCACTCTGATACAGCCAATGCTGTCACTCTGATACAGTCAATGCTGTCACTCTGATACAGCCAATGCTGTTACGCTGATACAGCCAATGCTGTCACTCTGATACAGCTAATGCTGTTATTCTGATACAGTCATTGCTGTCACTCTGAAACAGTCAATGCTGTCACTCTGATACAGCCAATGCTGTCACTCTGATACAGCTAATGCTGTTATTCTGATACAGCCAATGCTGTCACTCTTATACAGTCAATGCTGTCACTCTGATACGTCACTCTGATACAGCCAATGCTGTTATTCTGATACAGCCAATGCTGTCACTCTGATACAGCCAATGCTGTTACTCTGATACAGCCAATGCTGTCACTCTGATACAGCTAATGCTGTCACTCTGATACAGTCAATGCTGTCACTCTGATACAGCCAATGCTGTTACGCTGATACAGCCAATACTGTTACTCTGATACAGACAATGCTGTCAGTCTGATATTTAAAATGCTGTTACACTGAAGCAGCTAATGCTGTTACTCTGATACAGTCAATGCTCTTACTCTGATACAGCCAATACTGTTACTCTGATACTGCCAATGCTGTCACTCTGATAGAGCCAATGCTGTCACTCTGATACAGTCAATGCTGTCACTCTGATACAGCTAATGCTGTTATTCTGATACAGTCAATGCTGTCACTCTGATACAGTCAATGCTGTCACTCTGATACAGCCAATGCTGTCACTCTGATACAGCTAATGCTGTTATTCTGATACAGTCAATGCTGTCACTCTGATACAGTCAATGCTGTCACTCTGATACAGTCAATGCTGTCACTCTGATACAGTCAATGCTGTCACTTTGATACAGCTAATGCTGTCAGTCTGAAACAGTCAATGCGGCCACTCTAATACAGCTAATGCTGTCACTCTGATACAGCCAATGCTGTCACTCTGATACAGCTAATGCTGTCACTCTGATATTTAAAATGTTGTTACGCTGATACAGCCAATGCTGTTACACTGATACAGCCAATGCTGTCACTCTGATAAAGTCAATGCTGTCACTCTGATACAGGCAATGCTGTCACTCTGAAACAGTCAGTGCTGTTACACTGATACAGTCAATGCTGTCACTCTGATACAGCCAATGCTGTCACTCTGATACAGTCAATGCTGTCACTCTGATACAGCCAATGCTGTTACGCTGATACAGCCAATACTGTTACTCTGATACAGCTAATGCTGTCACTCTGATACAGACAATGCTGTCACTCTGATACAGCCAATGCTGTCACTCTGATACAGCCAATGCTGTCACTCTGATACAGTCAATGCTGTCACTCTGATACAGCCAATGCTGTCACTCTGATACAGCTAATGCTGTCACTCTGATACAGCTAATGCTGTTACTCTGATACAGTCAATGCTGTCACTCTGATACAGCTAATGCTGTCACTCTGATGCAGCCAATGCTGTTACAGTGATACAGCTAATGCTGTCACTCTGATACAGTCAATGCTGTTACGCTGATACAGCCAATGCTGTTACTCTGATACAGTCAATGCTGTCACTCTGATACAGCCAATGCTGTCACTCTGATACAGCTAATGCTGTTATTCTGATACAGTCAATGCTGTCACTCTGATACAGTCAATGCTGTCACTCTGATACAGCCAATGCTGTCACTCTGATACAGCTAATGCTGTTATTCTGATACAGTCAATGCTGTCACTCTGATACAGTCAATGCTGTCACTCTGATACAGTCAATCCTGTCACTCTGATACAGTCAATGCTGTCACTCTGATACAGCTAATGCTGTCACTCTGATACAGCCAATGCTGTCACTCTGATACAGCCAATGCTGTAACGCTGATACAGCCAATACTGTTACTCTGATACAGCTAATGCTGTCACTCTGATACAGCCAATGCTGTTACGCTGATACAGCCAATGCTGTCACTCTGAAACAGTCAATGCTGTCACTCTGATACAGCTAATGCTGTCACTCTGATACAGCCAATGCTGTCACTCTGATACAGCTAATGCTGTTATTCTGATACAGCCAATGCTGTTACGCTGATACAGCCAATACTGTTACTCTGATACAGTCAATGCTGTCACTCTGAATCAGTCAATGCTGTCACTCTGATACAGCTAATGCTGTCACTCTGATACAGCCAATGCTGTCACTCTGATACAGTCAATGCTGTCACTCTGATACAGCCAATGCTGTTACGCTGATACAGCCAATGCTGTCACTCTGATACAGCTAATGCTGTTATTCTGATACAGTCATTGCTGTCACTCTGAAGCAGTCAATGCTGTCACTCTGATACAGCCAATGCTGTCACTCTGATACAGTTAATGCTGTTATTCTGATACAGCCAATGCTGTCACTCTTATACAGTCAATGCTGTCACTCTGATACGTCACTCTGATACAGCCAATGCTGTTATTCTGATACAGCCAATGCTGTCACTCTGATACAGCCAATGCTGTTACTCTGATACAGCCAATGCTGTCACTCTGATACAGCTAATGCTGTCACTCTGATACAGCCAATGCTGTCACTCTGATACAGCTAATGCTGTCACTCTGATACAGCTAATGCTGTTACTCTGATACAGCCAATGCTGTTACTCTGATACAGCTAATGCTGTTACTCTGATACAGCCAATGCTGTTACTCTGATACAGCTAATGCTGTTACTCTGATACAGTCAATGCTGTTACTCTGATACAGCCAAAGCTGTCACTCTGATACAGCCAATGCTGTCACTCTGATACAGCCAATGCTGTCACTCTGATACAGCTAATGCTGTCACTTTGATACAGTCAATGCTGTTACGCTGATACAGCCAATGCTGTTACGTTGATACAGCCAATGCTGTCACTCTGATACAGCCAATGCTGTCAGTCTGATATTTAAAATGCTGTTACACTGATACAGCTAATGCTGTCACTCTGATACAGTCAATGCTGTTACGCTGATACAGCCAATGCTGTTACTCTGATACAGTCAATGCTGTCACTCTCATACAGCCAATGCTGTCACTCTGATACAGCTAATGCTGTTATTCTGATACAGTCAATGCTGTCACTCTGATACAGTCAATGCTGTCACTCTGATACAGCCAATGCTGTCACTCTGATACAGCTAATGCTGTTATTCTGATACAGTCAATGCTGTCACTCTGATACAGTCAATGCTGTCACTCTGATACAGTCAATGCTGTCACTCTGATACAGTCAATGCTGTCACTCTGATACAGCTAATGCTGTCACTCTGATACAGCCAATGCTGTCACTCTGATACAGCCAATGCTGTAACGCTGATACAGCCAATACTGTTACTCTGATACAGCTAATGCTGTCACTCTGATACAGCCAATGCTGTTACGCTGATACAGCCAATGCTGTCACTCTGAAACAGTCAATGCTGTCACTCTGATACAGCTAATGCTGTCACTCTGATACAGCCAATGCTGTCACTCTGATACAGCTAATGCTGTTATTCTGATACAGCCAATGCTGTTACGCTGATACAGCCAATACTGTTACTCTGATACAGTCAATGCTGTCACTCTGAATCAGTCAATGCTGTCACTCTGATACAGCTAATGCTGTCACTCTGATACAGCCAATGCTGTCACTCTGATACAGTCAATGCTGTCACTCTGATACAGCCAATGCTGTTACGCTGATACAGCCAATGCTGTCACTCTGATACAGCTAATGCTGTTATTCTGATACAGTCATTGCTGTCACTCTGAAACAGTCAATGCTGTCACTCTGATACAGCCAATGCTGTCACTCTGATACAGCTAATGCTGTTATTCTGATACAGCCAATGCTGTCACTCTTATACAGTCAATGCTGTCACTCTGATACGTCACTCTGATACAGCCAATGCTGTTATTCTGATACAGCCAATGCTGTCACTCTGATACAGCCAATGCTGTTACTCTGATACAGCCAATGCTGTCACTCTGATACAGCTAATGCTGTCACTCTGATACAGTCAATGCTGTCACTCTGATACAGCCAATGCTGTTACGCTGATACAGCCAATACTGTTACTCTGATACAGACAATGCTGTCAGTCTGATATTTAAAATGCTGTTACACTGAAGCAGCTAATGCTGTTACTCTGATACAGTCAATGCTCTTACTCTGATACAGCCAATACTGTTACTCTGATACTGCCAATGCTGTCACTCTGATAGAGCCAATGCTGTCACTCTGATACAGTCAATGCTGTCACTCTGATACAGCTAATGCTGTTATTCTGATACAGTCAATGCTGTCACTCTGATACAGTCAATGCTGTCACTCTGATACAGCCAATGCTGTCACTCTGATACAGCTAATGCTGTTATTCTGATACAGTCAATGCTGTCACTCTGATACAGTCAATGCTGTCACTCTGATACAGTCAATGCTGTCACTCTGATACAGTCAATGCTGTCACTTTGATACAGCTAATGCTGTCAGTCTGAAACAGTCAATGCGGCCACTCTAATACAGCTAATGCTGTCACTCTGATACAGCCAATGCTGTCACTCTGATACAGCTAATGCTGTCACTCTGATATTTAAAATGTTGTTACGCTGATACAGCCAATGCTGTTACACTGATACAGCCAATGCTGTCACTCTGATAAAGTCAATGCTGTCACTCTGATACAGGCAATGCTGTCACTCTGAAACAGTCAGTGCTGTTACACTGATACAGTCAATGCTGTCACTCTGATACAGCCAATGCTGTCACTCTGATACAGTCAATGCTGTCACTCTGATACAGCCAATGCTGTTACGCTGATACAGCCAATACTGTTACTCTGATACAGCTAATGCTGTCACTCTGATACAGACAATGCTGTCACTCTGATACAGCCAATGCTGTCACTCTGATACAGCCAATGCTGTCACTCTGATACAGTCAATGCTGTCACTCTGATACAGCCAATGCTGTCACTCTGATACAGCTAATGCTGTCACTCTGATACAGCTAATGCTGTTACTCTGATACAGTCAATGCTGTCACTCTGATACAGCTAATGCTGTCACTCTGATGCAGCCAATGCTGTTACAGTGATACAGCTAATGCTGTCACTCTGATACAGTCAATGCTGTTACGCTGATACAGCCAATGCTGTTACTCTGATACAGTCAATGCTGTCACTCTGATACAGCCAATGCTGTCACTCTGATACAGCTAATGCTGTTATTCTGATACAGTCAATGCTGTCACTCTGATACAGTCAATGCTGTCACTCTGATACAGCCAATGCTGTCACTCTGATACAGCTAATGCTGTTATTCTGATACAGTCAATGCTGTCACTCTGATACAGTCAATGCTGTCACTCTGATACAGTCAATCCTGTCACTCTGATACAGTCAATGCTGTCACTCTGATACAGCTAATGCTGTCACTCTGATACAGCCAATGCTGTCACTCTGATACAGCCAATGCTGTAACGCTGATACAGCCAATACTGTTACTCTGATACAGCTAATGCTGTCACTCTGATACAGCCAATGCTGTTACGCTGATACAGCCAATGCTGTCACTCTGAAACAGTCAATGCTGTCACTCTGATACAGCTAATGCTGTCACTCTGATACAGCCAATGCTGTCACTCTGATACAGCTAATGCTGTTATTCTGATACAGCCAATGCTGTTACGCTGATACAGCCAATACTGTTACTCTGATACAGTCAATGCTGTCACTCTGAATCAGTCAATGCTGTCACTCTGATACAGCTAATGCTGTCACTCTGATACAGCCAATGCTGTCACTCTGATACAGTCAATGCTGTCACTCTGATACAGCCAATGCTGTTACGCTGATACAGCCAATGCTGTCACTCTGATACAGCTAATGCTGTTATTCTGATACAGTCATTGCTGTCACTCTGAAGCAGTCAATGCTGTCACTCTGATACAGCCAATGCTGTCACTCTGATACAGTTAATGCTGTTATTCTGATACAGCCAATGCTGTCACTCTTATACAGTCAATGCTGTCACTCTGATACGTCACTCTGATACAGCCAATGCTGTTATTCTGATACAGCCAATGCTGTCACTCTGATACAGCCAATGCTGTTACTCTGATACAGCCAATGCTGTCACTCTGATACAGCTAATGCTGTCACTCTGATACAGCCAATGCTGTCACTCTGATACAGCTAATGCTGTCACTCTGATACAGTCAATGCTGTCACTCTGATACAGCCAATGCTGTCACTCTGATACAGCTAATGCTGTCACTCTGATACAGCCAATGCTGTCACTCTGATACAGCCAATGCTGTTACTCTGATACAGCCAATGCTGTCACTCTGATACAGCCAATGCTGTTACTCTGATACAGTCAATGCTGTTACTCTGATACAGCTAATGCTGTCACTCTGATACAGCCAACGCTGTTACTCTGATACAGCCAATGCTGTCACTCTGATACAGCTAATGCTGTTATTCTGATACAGCCAATGCTGTCACTCTGATACAGTCAATGCTGTCACTCTGGTACAGTCAATGCTGTCACTCTGATACAGCCAATACTGTTACTCTGATACAGCCAATGCTGTCACTCTGATACAGCCAATGCTGTTACTCTTATACAGTCAATGCTGTTACACTGATACAGCCAATACTGTTACTCTGATACAGCCAATGCTGTTACGCTGATACAGCCAATACTGTTACTCTGATACAGCTAATGCTGTTACTCTGATACAGTCAATGTTGTTACGCTGATACAGACAATGCTGTCACTCTGATACAGTCAATGCTGTTACGCTGATACAGCCAATACTGTTACGCTGATACAGGCAATGCTGTCACTCTGATACAGTCAATGCTGTTACGCTGACACAGGCAATGCTGTCACTCTGATACAGTCAATACTGTTACTCTGATACAGCCAATGCTGTCACTCTGATACAGCCAATGCTGTTACTCTGATACAGTCAACGCTGTCACTCTGATACAGTCAATGCTGTCACTCTGATACAGCCAATGCTGTTACTCTGATACAATCAATGCTGTCACTCTGATACAGTCAATACTGTTACTCTGATACAGCCAATGCTGTCACTCTGATACAGTTAATGCTGTCACTCTGATACAGTCAATGCTGTCACTCTGATACAGCCAATGCTGTTACTCTGATACAGCTAATGCTGTTATTCTGATACAGCTAGTGCTGTCACTCTGATACAGCCAATGCTGTTACTCTGATACAGTCAATGCCATCACTCTGATACAGCCAATACTGTTACTCTGATACAGCCAATGCTGTCACTCTGATATAGCCAATGCTGTTACTCTGATACAACCAATGCTGTTACGCTGATACAGCCAATACTGTTACTCTGATACAGCCAATGCTGTTACTCTGATACAGCCAATGCTGTTACGCTGATACAGCCAATACTTTTACTCTGATACAGCCAATACTGTTACTCTGATACAGCCAATGCTGTCACTCTGATACAGTCAATGCTGTCACTCTGATACAGTCAATGCTCTCACTCTGATACAGTCAATGCTGTTACTCTGATACAGCCAATGCTGTTACTCTGATACAGCCAATGCTGTTACTCTGATACAGCCAATGCTGTCACTCTGATACAGCCAATGCTGTTACTCTGATACAGTCAATGCTGTCACTCTGATACAGCCAATGCTGTTACTCTGATACAGTCATTGCTGTCACTCTGAAACAGTCAATGCTGTCACTCTGATACAGCCAATGCTGTCACTCTGATACAGCTAATGCTGTTATTCTGATACAGCCAATGCTGTCACTCTTATACAGTCAATGCTGTCACTCTGATACGTCACTCTGATACAGCCAATGCTGTTATTCTGATACAGCCAATGCTGTCACTCTGATACAGCCAATGCTGTCACTCTGATACAGCCAATGCTGTCACTCTGATACAGCTAATGCTGTCACTCTGATACAGCCAATGCTGTCACTCCGATACAGCTAATGCTGTCACTCTGATACAGCCAATGCTGTTACTCTGATACAGCTAATGCTGTCACTCTGATACAGCCAATACTGTTACTCTGATACAGCCAATGCTGTTACTCTGATACAGCCAATACTGTTACTCTGATACAGCCAATGCTGTTACTCTGATACAGCCAATGCTGTTACTCTGATACAGCCAATGCTTTTACTCTGATACAGCCAATGCTGTCACTCTGATACAGCCAATACTGTTACTCTGATACAGTCAATGCTGTCACTCTGATACAGTCAATGCTGTTACTCTGATACAGCCAATGCTGTTACTCTGATACAGCCAATGCTGTCACTCTGATACAGTCAATGCTGTCACTCTGATACAGTCAATGATGTTACTCAGATACAGCCAATGCTGTCACTCTGATACAGTCAATGCTGTCACTCTGATACAGTCAATGCTGTCACTCTGATACAGTCAATGCTGTCACTCTGATACAGCCAATGCTGTTACTCTGATACAGCCAATGCTGTTACTCTGATACAGCTAATGCTGTCACTCTGATACAGCCAATGCTGTTACTCTGATACAGTCAATGCCATCACTCTGATACAGCCAATACTGTTACTCTGATACAGCCAATGCTGTCACTCTGATACAGCCAATGCTGTTACTCTGATACAACCAATGCTGTTACGCTGATACAGCCAATACTGTTACTCTGATACAGCCAATGCTGTTACTCTGATACAGCCAATGCTGTTACGCTGATACAGCCAATACTTTTACTTTGATACAGCCAATACTGTTACTCTGATACAGCCAATGCTGTCACTCTGATACAGTCAATGCTGTCACTCTGATACAGTCAATGCTCTCACTCTGATACAGTCAATGCTGTTACTCTGATACAGCCAATGCTGTTACTCTGATACAGCCAATGCTGTTATCTGATACAGCCAATGCTGTCACTCTGATACAGCCAATGCTGTTACGCTGATACAGCCAATACTTTTACTCTGATACAGCCAATACTGTTACTCTGATACAGCCAATGCTGTCACTCTGATACAGTCAATGCTGTCACTCTGATACAGTCAATGCTCTCACTCTGATACAGTCAATGCTGTCACTCTGATACAGTCAATGCTGTTACTCTGATACAGCCAATGCTGTTACTCTGATACTGCTAATGCTGTCACTCTGATACAGTCAATGCTGTCACTCTGATACAGCTAATGCTGTTATTCTGATACAGTCAATGCTGTCACTCTGATACAGTCAATGCTGTCACTCTGATACAGCCAATGCTGTCACTCTGATACAGCTAATGCTGTTATTCTGATACAGTCAATGCTGTCACTCTGATACAGTCAATGCTGTCACTCTGATACAGTCAATGCTGTCACTCTGATACAGTCAATGCTGTCACTTTGATACAGCTAATGCTGTCAGTCTGAAACAGTCAATGCGGTCACTCTAATACAGCTAATGCTGTCACTCTGATACAGCCAATGCTGTCACTCTGATACAGCTAATGCTGTCACTCTGATACAGTCAATGCTCTCACTCTGATACAGTCAATGCTGTTACTCTGATACAGCCAATGCTGTTACTCTGATACAGCCAATGCTGTTACTCTGATACAGCCAATGCTGTCACTCTGATACAGCCAATGCTGTTACTCTGATACAGTCAACGCTGTCACTCTGATACAGTCAATGCTGTCACTCTGATACAGCCAATGCTGTTACTCTGATACAGTCATTGCTGTCACTCTGAAACAGTCAATGCTGTCACTCTGATACAGCCAATGCTGTCACTCTGATACAGCTAATGCTGTTATTCTGATACAGCCAATGCTGTCACTCTTATACAGTCAATGCTGTCACTCTGATACGTCACTCTGATACAGCCAATGCTGTTATTCTGATACAGCCAATGCTGTCACTCTGATACAGCCAATGCTGTCACTCTGATACAGCTAATGCTGTCACTCTGATACAGCCAATGCTGTCACTCTGATACAGCTAATGCTGTCACTCTGATATTTAAAATGCTGTTACGCTGATACAGCCAATGCTGTTACACTGATACAGCCAATGCTGTCACTCTGATAAAGTCAATGCTGTCACTCTGATACAGGCAATGCTGTCACTCTGAAACAGTCAGTGCTGTTACACTGATACAGTCAATGCTGTCACTCTGATACAGCCAATGCTGTCACTCTGATACAGTCAATGCTGTCACTCTGATACAGCCAATGCTGTTACGCTGATACAGCCAATACTGTTACTCTGATACAGCTAATGCTGTCACTCTGATACAGACAATGCTGTCACTCTGATACAGCCAATGCTGTCACTCTGATACAGCCAATGCTGTCACTCTGATACAGTCAATGCTGTCACTCTGATACAGCCAATGCTGTCACTCTGATACAGCTAATGCTGTCACTCTGATACAGCTAATGCTGTTACTCTGATACAGTCAATGCTGTCACTCTGATACAGCTAATGCTGTCACTCTGATGCAGCCAATGCTGTTACAGTGATACAGCTAATGCTGTCACTCTGATACAGTCAATGCTGTTACGCTGATACAGCCAATGCTGTTACTCTGATACAGTCAATGCTGTCACTCTGATACAGCCAATGCTGTCACTCTGATACAGCTAATGCTGTTATTCTGATACAGTCAATGCTGTCACTCTGATACAGTCAACGCTGTCACTCTGATACAGCCAATGCTGTCACTCTGATACAGCTAATGCTGTTATTCTGATACAGTCAATGCTGTCACTCTGATACAGTCAATGCTGTCACTCTGATACAGTCAATCCTGTCACTCTGATACAGTCAATGCTGTCACTCTGATACAGCTAATGCTGTCACTCTGATACAGCCAATGCTGTCACTCTGATACAGCCAATGCTGTAACGCTGATACAGCCAATACTGTTACTCTGATACAGCTAATGCTGTCACTCTGATAAAGCCAATGCTGTTACGCTGATACAGCCAATGCTGTCACTCTGAAACATTCAATGCTGTCACTCTGATACAGCTAATGCTGTCACTCTGATACAGCCAATGCTGTCACTCTGATACAGCTAATGCTGTTATTCTGATACAGCCAATGCTGTTACGCTGATACAGCCAATACTGTTACTCTGATACAGTCAATGCTGTCACTCTGAATCAGTCAATGCTGTCACTCTGATACAGCTAATGCTGTCACTCTGATACAGCCAATGCTGTCACTCTGATACAGTCAATGCTGTCACTCTGATACAGCCAATGCTGTTACGCTGATACAGCCAATGCTGTCACTCTGATACAGCTAATGCTGTTATTCTGATACAGTCATTGCTGTCACTCTGAAGCAGTCAATGCTGTCACTCTGATACAGCCAATGCTGTCACTCTGATACAGCTAATGCTGTTATTCTGATACAGCCAATGCTGTCACTCTTATACAGTCAATGCTGTCACTCTGATACGTCACTCTGATACAGCCAATGCTGTTATTCTGATACAGCCAATGCTGTCACTCTGATACAGCCAATGCTGTTACTCTGATACAGCCAATGCTGTCACTCTGATACAGCTAATGCTGTCACTCTGATACAGCCAATGCTGTCACTCTGATACAGCTAATGCTGTCACTCTGATACAGTCAATGCTGTCACTCTGATACAGCCAATGCTGTCACTCTGATACAGCTAATGCTGTCACTCTGATACAGCCAATGCTGTCACTCTGATACAGCCAATGCTGTTACTCTGATACAGCCAATGCTGTCACTCTGATACAGCCAATGCTGTTACTCTGATACAGTCAATGCTGTTACTCTGATACAGCTAATGCTGTCACTCTGATACAGCCAACGCTGTTACTCTGATACAGCCAATGCTGTCACTCTGATACAGCTAATGCTGTTATTCTGATACAGCCAATGCTGTCACTCTGATACAGTCAATGCTGTCACTCTGGTACAGTCAATGCTGTCACTCTGATACAGCCAATACTGTTACTCTGATACAGCCAATGCTGTCACTCTGATACAGCCAATGCTGTTACTCTTATACAGTCAATGCTGTTACACTGATACAGCCAATACTGTTACTCTGATACAGCCAATGCTGTTACGCTGATACAGCCAATACTGTTACTCTGATACAGCTAATGCTGTTACTCTGATACAGTCAATGTTGTTACGCTGATACAGACAATGCTGTCACTCTGATACAGTCAATGCTGTTACGCTGATACAGCCAATACTGTTACGCTGATACAGGCAATGCTGTCACTCTGATACAGTCAATGCTGTTACGCTGACACAGGCAATGCTGTCACTCTGATACAGTCAATACTGTTACTCTGATACAGCCAATGCTGTCACTCTGATACAGCCAATGCTGTTACTCTGATACAGTCAACGCTGTCACTCTGATACAGTCAATGCTGTCACTCTGATACAGCCAATGCTGTTACTCTGATACAATCAATGCTGTCACTCTGATACAGTCAATACTGTTACTCTGATACAGCCAATGCTGTCACTCTGATACAGTTAATGCTGTCACTCTGATACAGTCAATGCTGTCACTCTGATACAGCCAATGCTGTTACTCTGATACAGCTAATGCTGTTATTCTGATACAGCTAATGCTGTCACTCTGATACAGCCAATGCTGTTACTCTGATACAGTCAATGCCATCACTCTGATACAGCCAATACTGTTACTCTGATACAGCCAATGCTGTCACTCTGATATAGCCAATGCTGTTACTCTGATACAACCAATGCTGTTACGCTGATACAGCCAATACTGTTACTCTGATACAGCCAATGCTGTTACTCTGATACAGCCAATGCTGTTACGCTGATACAGCCAATACTTTTACTCTGATACAGCCAATACTGTTACTCTGATACAGCCAATGCTGTCACTCTGATACAGTCAATGCTGTCACTCTGATACAGTCAATGCTCTCACTCTGATACAGTCAATGCTGTTACTCTGATACAGCCAATGCTGTTACTCTGATACAGCCAATGCTGTTACTCTGATACAGCCAATGCTGTCACTCTGATACAGCCAATGCTGTTACTCTGATACAGTCAACGCTGTCACTCTGATACAGTCAATGCTGTCACTCTGATACAGCCAATGCTGTTACTCTGATACAGTCATTGCTGTCACTCTGAAACAGTCAATGCTGTCACTCTGATACAGCCAATGCTGTCACTCTGATACAGCTAATGCTGTTATTCTGATACAGCCAATGCTGTCACTCTTATACAGTCAATGCTGTCACTCTGATACGTCACTCTGATACAGCCAATGCTGTTATTCTGATACAGCCAATGCTGTCACTCTGATACAGCCAATGCTGTCACTCTGATACAGCTAATGCTGTCACTCTGATACAGCCAATGCTGTCACTCCGATACAGCTAATGCTGTCACTCTGATACAGCCAATGCTGTTACTCTGATACAGCTAATGCTGTCACTCTGATACAGCCAATACTGTTACTCTGATACAGCCAATGCTGTTACTCTGATACAGCCAATACTGTTACTCTGATACAGCCAATGCTGTTACTCTGATACAGCCAATGCTGTTACTCTGATACAGCCAATGCTTTTACTCTGATACAGCCAATGCTGTCACTCTGATACAGCCAATACTGTTACTCTGATACAGTCAATGCTGTCACTCTGATACAGTCAATGCTGTTACTCTGATACAGCCAATGCTGTCACTCTGATGCAGCCAATGCTGTTACAGTGATACAGCTAATGCTGTCACTCTGATACAGTCAATGCTGTTACGCTGATACAGCCAATGCTGTTACTCTGATACAGTCAATGCTGTCACTCTGATACAGCCAATGCTGTCACTCTGATACAGCTAATGCTGTTATTCTGATACAGTCAATGCTGTCACTCTGATACAGTCAATGCTGTCACTCTGATACAGCCAATGCTGTCACTCTGATACAGCTAATGCTGTTATTCTGATACAGTCAATGCTGTCACTCTGATACAGTCAATGCTGTCACTCTGATACAGTCAATGCTGTCACTCTGATACAGTCAATGCTGTCACTCTGATACAGCTAATGCTGTCACTCTGATACAGCCAATGCTGTCACTCTGATACAGCCAATGCTGTTACGCTGATACAGCCAATACTGTTACTCTGATACAGCTAATGCTGTCACTCTGATACAGCCAATGCTGTTACGCTGATACAGCCAATGCTGTCACTCTGAAACAGTCAATGCTGTCACTCTGATACAGCTAATGCTGTCACTCTGATACAGCCAATTCTGTCACTCTGATACAGCTAATGCTGTTATTCTGATACAGCCAATGCTGTTACGCTGATACAGCCAATACTGTTACTCTGATACAGTCAATGCTGTCACTCTGAATCAGTCAATGCTGTCACTCTGATACAGCTAATGCTGTCACTCTGATACAGCCAATGCTGTCACTCTGATACAGTCAATGCTGTCACTCTGATACAGCCAATGCTGTTACGCTGATACAGCCAATGCTGTCACTCTGATACAGCTAATGCTGTTATTCTGATAGTCATTGCTGTCACTCTGAAACAGTCAATGCTGTCACTCTGATACAGCCAATGCTGTCACTCTGATACAGCTAATGCTGTTATTCTGATACAGCCAATGCTGTCACTCTTATACAGTCAATGCTGTCACTCTGATACATCACTCTGATACAGCCAATGCTGTTATTCTGATACAGCCAATGCTGTCACTCTGATACAGCCAATGCTGTTACTCTGATACAGCCAATGCTGTCACTCTGATACAGCTAATGCTGTCACTCTGATACAGCCAATGCTGTCACTCTGATACAGCTAATGCTGTCACTCTGATACAGTCAATGCTGTCACTCTGATACAGCCAATGCTGTCACTCTGATACAGCTAATGCTGTCACTCTGATACAGCCAATGCTGTTACTCTGATACAGCTAATGCTGTCACTCTGATACAGCCAATACTGTTACTCTGATACAGCCAATGCTGTTACTCTGATACAGCCAATACTGTTACTCTGATACAGCCAATGCTGTTACTCTGATACAGCCAATGCTGTTACTCTGATACAGCCAATGCTTTTACTCTGATACAGCCAATGCTGTCACTCTGATACAGCCAATACTGTTACTCTGATACAGTCAATGCTGTCACTCTGATACAGTCAATGCTGTTACTCTGATACAGCCAATGCTGTTACTCTGATACAGCCAATGCTGTCACTCTGATACAGTCAATGCTGTCACTCTGATACAGTCAATGATGTTACTCAGATACAGCCAATGCTGTCACTCTGATACAGTCAATGCTGTCACTCTGATACAGTCAATGCTGTCACTCTGATACAGTCAATGCTGTCACTCTGATACAGCCAATGCTGTTACTCTGATACAGCCAATGCTGTTACTCTGATACAGCTAATGCTGTCACTCTGATACAGCCAATGCTGTTACTCTGATACAGTCAATGCCATCACTCTGATACAGCCAATACTGTTACTCTGATACAGCCAATGCTGTCACTCTGATACAGCCAATGCTGTTACTCTGATACAACCAATGCTGTTACGCTGATACAGCCAATACTGTTACTCTGATACAGCCAATGCTGTTACTCTGATACAGCCAATGCTGTTACGCTGATACAGCCAATACTTTTACTTTGATACAGCCAATACTGTTACTCTGATACAGCCAATGCTGTCACTCTGATACAGTCAATGCTGTCACTCTGATACAGTCAATGCTGTCACTCTGATACAGTCAATGCTGTTACTCTGATACAGCCAATGCTGTTACTCTGATACAGCCAATGCTGTTATCTGATACAGCCAATGCTGTCACTCTGATACAGCCAATGCTGTTACGCTGATACAGCCAATACTTTTACTCTGATACAGCCAATACTGTTACTCTGATACAGCCAATGCTGTCACTCTGATACAGTCAATGCTGTCACTCTGATACAGTCAATGCTCTCACTCTGATACAGTCAATGCTGTCACTCTGATACAGTCAATGCTGTTACTCTGATACAGCCAATGCTGTTACTCTGATACTGCTAATGCTGTCACTCTGATACAGTCAATGCTGTCACTCTGATACAGCTAATGCTGTTATTCTGATACAGTCAATGCTGTCACTCTGATACAGTCAATGCTGTCACTCTGATACAGCCAATGCTGTCACTCTGATACAGCTAATGCTGTTATTCTGATACAGTCAATGCTGTCACTCTGATACAGTCAATGCTGTCACTCTGATACAGTCAATGCTGTCACTCTGATACAGTCAATGCTGTCACTTTGATACAGCTAATGCTGTCAGTCTGAAACAGTCAATGCGGTCACTCTAATACAGCTAATGCTGTCACTCTGATACAGCCAATGCTGTCACTCTGATACAGCTAATGCTGTCACTCTGATATTTAAAATGCTGTTACGCTGATACAGCCAATGCTGTTACACTGATACAGCCAATGCTGTCACTCTGATAAAGTCAATGCTGTCACTCTGATACAGGCAATGCTGTCACTCTGAAACAGTCAGTGCTGTTACACTGATACAGTCAATGCTGTCACTCTGATACAGCCAATGCTGTCACTCTGATACAGTCAATGCTGTCACTCTGATACAGCCAATGCTGTTACGCTGATACAGCCAATACTGTTACTCTGATACAGCTAATGCTGTCACTCTGATACAGACAATGCTGTCACTCTGATACAGCTAATGCTGTCACTCTGATAAAGCCAATGCTGTTACTCTGATACAGTCAATGCTGTCACTCTGATACAGCTAATGCTGTCACTCTGATGCAGCCAATGCTGTTACAGTGATACAGCTAATGCTGTCACTCTGATACAGTCAATGCTGTTACGCTGATACAGCCAATGCTGTTACTCTGATACAGTCAATGCTGTCACTCTGATACAGCCAATGCTGTCACTCTGATACAGCTAATGCTGTTATTCTGATACAGTCAATGCTGTCACTCTGATACAGTCAATGCTGTCACTCTGATACAGCCAATGCTGTCACTCTGATACAGCTAATGCTGTTATTCTGATACAGTCAATGCTGTCACTCTGATACAGTCAATGCTGTCACTCTGATACAGTCAATGCTGTCACTCTGATACAGTCAATGCTGTCACTCTGATACAGCTAATGCTGTCACTCTGATACAGCCAATGCTGTCACTCTGATACAGCCAATGCTGCTACGCTGATACAGCCAATACTGTTACTCTGATACAGCTAATGCTGTCACTCTGATACAGCCAATGCTGTTACGCTGATACAGCCAATGCTGTCACTCTGAAACAGTCAATGCTGTCACTCTGATACAGCTAATGCTGTCACTCTGATACAGCCAATTCTGTCACTCTGATACAGCTAATGCTGTTATTCTGATACAGCCAATGCTGTTACGCTGATACAGCCAATACTGTTACTCTGATACAGTCAATGCTGTCACTCTGAATCAGTCAATGCTGTCACTCTGATACAGCTAATGCTGTCACTCTGATACAGCCAATGCTGTCACTCTGATACAGTCAATGCTGTCACTCTGATACAGCCAATGCTGTTACGCTGATACAGCCAATGCTGTCACTCTGATACAGCTAATGCTGTTATTCTGATAGTCATTGCTGTCACTCTGAAACAGTCAATGCTGTCACTCTGATACAGCCAATGCTGTCACTCTGATACAGCTAATGCTGTTATTCTGATACAGCCAATGCTGTCCCTCTTATACAGTCAATGCTGTCACTCTGATACATCACTCTGATACAGCCAATGCTGTTATTCTGATACAGCCAATGCTGTCACTCTGATACAGCCAATGCTGTTACTCTGATACAGCCAATGCTGTCACTCTGATACAGCTAATGCTGTCACTCTGATACAGCCAATGCTGTCACTCTGATACAGCTAATGCTGTCACTCTGATACAGTCAATGCTGTCACTCTGATACAGCCAATGCTGTCACTCTGATACAGCTAATGCTGTCACTCTGATACAGCCAATGCTGTCACTCTGATACAGCCAATGCTGTTACTCTGATACAGCCAATGCTGTCACTCTGATACAGCCAATGCTGTTACTCTGATACAGTCAATGCTGTTACTCTGATACAGCTAATGCTGTCACTCTGATACAGCCAACGCTGTTACTCTGATACAGCCAATGCTGTCACTCTGATACAGCTAATGCTGCTATTCTGATACAGCCAATGCTGTCACTCTGATACAGTCAATGCTGTCACTCTGGTACAGTCAATGCTGTCACTCTGATACAGCCAATACTGTTACTCTGATACAGCCAATGCTGTCACTCTGATACAGCCACTGCTGTTACTCTGATACAGTCAATGCTGTTACACTGATACAGCCAATACTGTTACTCTGATACAGCCAATGCTGTTATGCTGATACAGCCAATACTGTTACTCTGATACAGCTAATGCTGTTACTCTGATACAGTCAATGCTGTTACGCTGACACAGGCAATGCTGTCACTCTGATACAGTCAATACTGTTACTCTGATACAGCCAATGCTGTCACTCTGATACAGCCAATGCTGTTACTCTGATACAGCCAATGCTGTCACTCTGATACAGTCAATGCTGTCACTCTGATACAGTCAATGATGTTACTCAGATACAGCCAATGCTGTCACTCTGATACAGTCAATGCTGTCACTCTGATACAGTCAATGCTGTCACTCTGATACAGTCAATGCTGTCACTCTGATACAGCCAATGCTGTTACTCTGATACAGCCAATGCTGTTACTCTGATACAGCTAATGCTGTCACTCTGATACAGCCAATGCTGTTACTCTGATACAGTCAATGCCATCACTCTGATACAGCCAATACTGTTACTCTGATACAGCCAATGCTGTCACTCTGATACAGCCAATGCTGTTACTCTGATACAACCAATGCTGTTACGCTGATACAGCCAATACTGTTACTCTGATACAGCCAATGCTGTTACTCTGATACAGCCAATGCTGTTACGCTGATACAGCCAATACTTTTACTTTGATACAGCCAATACTGTTACTCTGATACAGCCAATGCTGTCACTCTGATACAGTCAATGCTGTCACTCTGATACAGTCAATGCTCTCACTCTGATACAGTCAATGCTGTTACTCTGATACAGCCAATGCTGTTACTCTGATACAGCCAATGCTGTTATCTGATACAGCCAATGCTGTCACTCTGATACAGCCAATGCTGTTACGCTGATACAGCCAATACTTTTACTCTGATACAGCCAATACTGTTACTCTGATACAGCCAATGCTGTCACTCTGATACAGTCAATGCTGTCACTCTGATACAGTCAATGCTCTCACTCTGATACAGTCAATGCTGTCACTCTGATACAGTCAATGCTGTTACTCTGATACAGCCAATGCTGTTACTCTGATACTGCTAATGCTGTCACTCTGATACAGTCAATGCTGTCACTCTGATACAGCTAATGCTGTTATTCTGATACAGTCAATGCTGTCACTCTGATACAGTCAATGCTGTCACTCTGATACAGCCAATGCTGTCACTCTGATACAGCTAATGCTGTTATTCTGATACAGTCAATGCTGTCACTCTGATACAGTCAATGCTGTCACTCTGATACAGTCAATGCTGTCACTCTGATACAGTCAATGCTGTCACTTTGATACAGCTAATGCTGTCAGTCTGAAACAGTCAATGCGGTCACTCTAATACAGCTAATGCTGTCACTCTGATACAGCCAATGCTGTCACTCTGATACAGCTAATGCTGTCACTCTGATATTTAAAATGCTGTTACGCTGATACAGCCAATGCTGTTACACTGATACAGCCAATGCTGTCACTCTGATAAAGTCAATGCTGTCACTCTGATACAGGCAATGCTGTCACTCTGAAACAGTCAGTGCTGTTACACTGATACAGTCAATGCTGTCACTCTGATACAGCCAATGCTGTCACTCTGATACAGTCAATGCTGTCACTCTGATACAGCCAATGCTGTTACGCTGATACAGCCAATACTGTTACTCTGATACAGCTAATGCTGTCACTCTGATACAGACAATGCTGTCACTCTGATACAGCTAATGCTGTCACTCTGATACAGCCAATGCTGTTACTCTGATACAGTCAATGCTGTCACTCTGATACAGCTAATGCTGTCACTCTGATGCAGCCAATGCTGTTACAGTGATACAGCTAATGCTGTCACTCTGATACAGTCAATGCTGTTACGCTGATACAGCCAATGCTGTTACTCTGATACAGTCAATGCTGTCACTCTGATACAGCCAATGCTGTCACTCTGATACAGCTAATGCTGTTATTCTGATACAGTCAATGCTGTCACTCTGATACAGTCAATGCTGTCACTCTGATACAGCCAATGCTGTCACTCTGATACAGCTAATGCTGTTATTCTGATACAGTCAATGCTGTCACTCTGATACAGTCAATGCTGTCACTCTGATACAGTCAATGCTGTCACTCTGATACAGTCAATGCTGTCACTCTGATACAGCAAATGCTGTCACTCTGATACAGCCAATGCTGTCACTCTGATACAGCCAATGCTGTTACGCTGATACAGCCAATACTGTTACTCTGATACAGCTAATGCTGTCACTCTGATACAGCCAATGCTGTTACGCTGATACAGCCAATGCTGTCACTCTGAAACAGTCAATGCTGTCACTCTGATACAGCTAATGCTGTCACTCTGATACAGCCAATTCTGTCACTCTGATACAGCTAATGCTGTTATTCTGATACAGCCAATGCTGTTACGCTGATACAGCCAATACTGTTACTCTGATACAGTCAATGCTGTCACTCTGAATCAGTCAATGCTGTCACTCTGATACAGCTAATGCTGTCACTCTGATACAGCCAATGCTGTCACTCTGATACAGTCAATGCTGTCACTCTGATACAGCCAATGCTGTTACGCTGATACAGCCAATGCTGTCACTCTGATACAGCTAATGCTGTTATTCTGATAGTCATTGCTGTCACTCTGAAACAGTCAATGCTGTCACTCTGATACAGCCAATGCTGTCACTCTGATACAGCTAATGCTGTTATTCTGATACAGCCAATGCTGTCACTCTTATACAGTCAATGCTGTCACTCTGATACATCACTCTGATACAGCCAATGCTGTTATTCTGATACAGCCAATGCTGTCACTCTGATACAGCCAATGCTGTTACTCTGATACAGCCAATGCTGTCACTCTGATACAGCTAATGCTGTCACTCTGATACAGCCAATGCTGTCACTCTGATACAGCTAATGCTGTCACTCTGATACAGTCAATGCTGTCACTCTGATACAGCCAATGCTGTCACTCTGATACAGCTAATGCTGTCACTCTGATACAGCCAATGCTGTCACTCTGATACAGCCAATGCTGTTACTCTGATACAGCCAATGCTGTCACTCTGATACAGCCAATGCTGTTACTCTGATACAGTCAATGCTGTTACTCTGATACAGCTAATGCTGTCACTCTGATACAGCCAACGCTGTTACTCTGATACAGCCAATGCTGTCACTCTGATACAGCTAATGCTGCTATTCTGATACAGCCAATGCTGTCACTCTGATACAGTCAATGCTGTCACTCTGGTACAGTCAATGCTGTCACTCTGATACAGCCAATACTGTTACTCTGATACAGCCAATGCTGTCACTCTGATACAGCCACTGCTGTTACTCTGATACAGTCAATGCTGTTACACTGATACAGCCAATACTGTTACTCTGATACAGCCAATGCTGTTATGCTGATACAGCCAATACTGTTACTCTGATACAGCTAATGCTGTTACTCTGATACAGTCAATGCTGTTACGCTGACACAGGCAATGCTGTCACTCTGATACAGTCAATACTGTTACTCTGATACAGCCAATGCTGTCACTCTGATACAGCCAATGCTGTTACTCTGATACAGTCAAAGCTGTCACTCTGATACAGTCAATGCTGTCACTCTGATACAGCCAATGCTGTTACTCTGATACAATCAATGCTGTCACTCTGATACAGTCAATACTGTTACTCTGATACAGCCAATGCTGTCACTCTGATACAGTTAATGCTGTCACTCTGATACAGTCAATGCTGTCACTCTGATACAGCCAATGCTGTTACTCTGATACAGCTAATGCTGTTATTCTGATACAGCTAATGCTGTCACTCTGATACAGCCAATGCTGTTACTCTGATACAGTCAATGCCATCACTCTGATACAGCCAATACTGTTACTCTGATACAGTCAATGCTCTCACTCTGATACAGTCAATGCTGTTACTCTGATACAGCCAATGCTGTTACTCTGATACAGCCAATGCTGTTACTCTGATACAGCCAATGCTGTCACTCTGATACAGCCAATGCTGTTACTCTGATACAGTCAACGCTGTCACTCTGATACAGTCAATGCTGTCACTCTGATACAGCCAATGCTGTTACTCTGATACAGTCATTGCTGTCACTCTGAAACAGTCAATGCTGTCACTCTGATACAGCCAATGCTGTCACTCTGATACAGCTAATGCTGTTATTCTGATACAGCCAATGCTGTCACTCTTATACAGTCAATGCTGTCACTCTGATACGTCACTCTGATACAGCCAATGCTGTTATTCTGATACAGCCAATGCTGTCACTCTGATACAGCCAATGCTGTTACTCTGATACAGCCAATGCTGTCACTCTGATACAGCTAATGCTGTCACTCTGATACAGCCAATGCTGTCACTCTGATACAGCTAATGCTGTCACTCTGATACAGCCAATGCTGTTACTCTGATACAGCTAATGCTGTCACTCTGATACAGCCAATACTGTTACTCTGATACAGCCAATGCTGTTACTCTGATACAGCCAATTCTGTTACTCTGATACAGCCAATGCTGTTACTCTGATACAGCCAATGCTGTTACTCTGATACAGCCAATGCTTTTACTCTGATACAGCCAATGCTGTCACTCTGATACAGCCAATACTGTTACTCTGATACAGTCAATGCTGTCACTCTGATACAGTCAATGCTGTTACTCTGATACAGCCAATGCTGTTACTCTGATACAGCCAATGCTGTCACTCTGATACAGTCAATGCTGTCACTCTGATACAGTCAATGCTGTTACTCTGATACAGCCAATGCTGTCACTCTGATACAGTCAATGCTGTCACTCTGATACAGTCAATGCTGTCACTCTGATACAGTCAATGCTGTCACTCTGATACAGCAAATGCTGTTACTCTGATACAGCCAATGCTGTTACTCTGATACAGCTAATGCTGTCACTCTGATACAGCCAATGCTGTTACGCTGATACAGCCAATACTGTTACTCTGATACAGCCAATGCTGTTACTCTGATACAGCCAATGCTGTTACGCTGATACAGCCAATACTTTTACTCTGATACAGCCAATACTGTTACTCTGATACAGCCAATGCTGTCACTCTGATACAGTCAATGCTGTCACTCTGATACAGTCAATGCTCTCACTCTGATACAGTCAATGCTGTTACTCTGATACAGCCAATGCTGTTACTCTGATACAGCCAATGCTGTTACTCTGATACAGCCAATGCTGTCACTCTGATACAGCCAATGCTGTTACGCTGATACAGCCAATACTTTTACTCTGATACAGCCAATACTGTTACTCTGATACAGCCAATGCTGTCACTCTGATACAGTCAATGCTGTCACTCTGATACAGTCAATGCTCTCACTCTGATACAGTCAATGCTGTCACTCTGATACAGTCAATGCTGTTACTCTGATACAGCCAATGCTGTTACTCTGATACTGCTAATGCTGTCAGTCTGATACAGCCAATGCTGTTACTCTGATACAGTGAATGCTGTTACTCTGATACAGCCAATGCTGTTACTCTGATACAACCAATGCTGTTACTCTGATACAGCCAATGCTGTTACTCTGATACTGCTAATGCTGTCAGTCTGATACAGCTGGACTCTCCCCTGGTGCCAGAAAAATCTCAATACTGGGGGAATAACCTTTCCTCAGGTTTTAAACTCTCAGTGAGGATGAAATTTGGTCGACAGAATCCTTCCTGCACTTCCCTACCCAGAGGCCTTTCCCAGCGGTGGGCTGGTGGGGATGGTGGTGGGGAGGGGTCAGAGTTCAAGGAAAGGTACTTGGCGTTGTGGAGCATGGAGGATACCAATAATCCACCATTGAATCAGTGTCATGCTTTGTCTTTGTATTTGTATCTGTGCTATGCTGTTGCCCTTGTGGGCTCCACCTCTGTGCCATAGTATGGCATCATCCATAGGGGAACATGTTGGGACACGTATGGGCTCCGCCCATGGCTCCTCCCCTTGAGGGGGGTATAAAGAGCAGTCGACCTGTAGGCGGTGCACAGTATTGTATCTGTCGCAGGCAGGCACTGTTCTCAGTTGATTAAAGCCACGGTTTATTTTTACTCTTGTCTTGAGTGAATTGATGGTCGCATCAATTTAATCAACTTAAACGCAACTATGGAATCGGCCCTCAAACCTGACCGACTGGAACTCGATCCGCAGGTCGCGGAGGCGAAATAATTTTTTTCGCACTGGCTTCGATGCTTCAAGGCCTATCTCGCTGCCGCCTCCACGCCTTCCGTCACTGACGAACAGAAGCTGAGCCTCCTCCACGCACGGGTGAGCCATCGAATCTCTGGTCAACTCGACAAGGCCTCCTCCTACGCAGATGCCCTCGCGATGCTCGAACGCCTCTATGTACGGCCCGTGAACGAGGTCTATGCGTGACACATCCTCACCACTCGCCGCCAGCATCGTGGATGACTACCTACGCGACCTCAAAGCCCTCGCACGCAACTGCAATTACCAGGCCGTTACGGCCACTCAGCATATGGAACTCGCCATCCGAGACATCTACGTGGCGGGGGACCGGTCTAATTACATGAGACAGCGCCTATTCGAAAAGGGGGCCCTGGATCTGGATGAGATGGTAAAGTTAGCCTCCTCCATGGAAGTGGCATTCCAGAGCATTCCCGGCTGACCACGCGACCTCCTCGTGGACCCCCGACCACAGACTACCCCAGGCCTGTTCCGCGAGGCCGCCCGCCCATCATGGGAGGCTACCCTGCTATTTCTGCGGCCAGTCCCGACACCCCCAGCAGCACTGCCCAGCCCGCAACGCGAACTGCAGGAGCTGCGGGAGAAAAGGACATTTCGCCAAAGTCTGTCTGGCCAGGTCTAAGAACTCTAACTCACAGGCCCGATCCTCAGACTCATAGGCCCGCAGACCCCGCAGCATGGCAGCGTGTCTGCCGACTCCGCCCCCTTCATCAGCCTTGTGCTATCCGTGGGAGCAGCCATCTTCCAGTCCTCACAGCACGTGCGACTCACGGGGACTGCCATCTTGGCCATCCTCCCCACGCGGCCGGCCACGTGCGATCCATGGGAGCCGTCATCTTGGACGCCATCTGCTACGCCACTCGACACGTGCAATCAACATAGGCCGCCATCGCGGAGCTGCCCCAGCACCTCCGACCACGCTGGCTACCCGCAACTCAGCGCGGTCACCCTGGACCAGTCGCAACCCAAGCACTTCCGGAGCTCCATGATGACCGTCCGGGTTAACGGGCACGAGACGCCTTGCCTTTTCGACTCCAGGAGCACAGAGAGCTTCATTCACCCAGACATGGTAAGACGCTGCTCGCTCCCAATTTTCCTGGCGCACCAAACCATATCCCTCACCTCTGGGTCGCACTCGGTGCAAATCCTCGCAATACAGGGCGGCGAGTATGAAAATGTTAAATTATATGTGCTCCCAGACCTCTGCACTCCTCTTCTATTGGGACTAGATTTCCAATGTAACCTCAGGAGCCTAACCCTGAAGTGCAGGGGGGCCCTGCCCCCACTCACCATATGCAGCCTCGTGACCCTAAAAGTTGACCCTCCCTCGCTCTTTGCGAACCTCACCGCCGACTGCAAACTAGTCGCCACCAGAAGCAGGCGGTACAGCATACAGGACAGGACTTTTATCAGGTCCGAGGTCCAGCGTCTCTTGCAGGAGGGAGTCATCGAGGCCAGCAATAGCCTCTGGAGAGCTCAGTGGTGGTCGTCAAGACTGGGGAAAAGTTCTGGATGGTTGTTGATTACAGCCAAACCATAAACCGGTACACGCAACTCTATGCGTACCCCCTTCCCCGGATTGCAGACATGGTTAATCAGATCACACACCACCAGATGTTCTCCACGGTGGATCTGAAGTCTGCATACCACCAGCTCCCAATCCGCCCGGAGGACTGCCACTACATGGCTTTTGAGGCAGACAGCCGCCTTTTCCACTTCCTCCGGTGTTCGGTGTTCCAAACAACAATGGACGAATGGTGGACCAGTACGGGCTGCGGGCCACATTTCCGTACTTTGACAATGTCACCATCTGCGGCCATGATCAGCAGGACCACGACGCCAACCTCCACCGATTTCCCCAAACCGCCCAAACCCTCAAACTCACCTACAACAAGGAGAAATGCATTTTCCGCACAACCAGACTAGCCATCCTCGGCTACGTCGTGGAGAATGGGGTTCTAGGGCCCGATCCTGACCGTATGCGCCCACTCCTACAACTCCCCCTCCCCCACTGCCCCAAGGCCCTGAATAGGTGCCTCGGGTTCTTTTCGTATTATACCCAGTGGGTCCCGAACTATGCGGACAAAGCCCGCCCACTAATCAAGGCCACCACCTTTCCACTGGCAACTGAGGCCCACGAGGTCTTCAGCTGCATCAAGGTGGACATCGCCAAAGCCGCGATGCGCGAGGTGGACGAGTCCGTCCCCTTCCAGGTGGAGAGCGACGCATCAGAGGTTGCTCTCGCCGCTACCCTCAATTAAGCAGGCAGACTGGTGGCGTTTTTTTCGCACACCCTCACCTCCTCTGAAATTCGACACTCCTCAGTCGAAAAAGAAGCACAAGCCATTGTGGAAGCCGTATGGCACTGGAGGCACTACCTCGCTGGTAGGAGGTTTACCCTCGTCACCGACCAACGATCGGTAGCCTTCATGTTCAACAATACGCAGAGGGGCAAAATCAAAAACGGTAAGATCTTGAGGTGGAGGATTGAACTCTCCACCTATAACTACGATATAGTATATAGTCCTGGGAAGCTCAACGAGCCCCCAGATGCCCTGTCCCGCGACACATGCGCCAGCGCGCAAGATGACCGTCTACAGTCTATCCACAATGACCTCTGCCACCTAGGGGTCACCTGGCTTATCCACTATATCAAGGTCCACAACCTGCCCAACTCCACCGAGGAGGTCAGAGCCATGACTAGGGACTGCCCGATCTGCGCGGAGTGCAAGCCGCACTTCTAACGACCAGATAAGGCCCACCTGGTAAAGGCATCCCGGCCCTTTGCGCGCCTCAGTATCGATTTCAAACGGCCCCTCCACTCCAATAACCGCAATACATATTTCCTCAATATTATTGATGAGTTCTCCCGCTTCCCCTTTGCAATTCCTTACCCCGATATGACCACATCCACCGTCATTAAAGCCCTACATAGTGTCTTCATCCTGTTTGGTTTCCCCAATTATATACACAGTGACCGGGGCTCGTTGTTCATGAGCGGCGAACTGCGTCAGTACCTGCTCAGTATGGGCATTGTCTCGAGCAGGATGACCAGTTAGAACCCCAGGGGAAACGGGCAGGTGGAGAGGGAGAACGCGACGGTCTGGAAGACCGTCCTTCTGACCCTGCAGTCCAGGAATCTCCTAGTTTCTCACTGGCAGGAGGTCCTCCCCAATGCTCTCCATTCTATTAGGTCCCTACTTTACACGGCCACAAACAAAACCCCTCATGACCGCCTATTTGTTTTCCCGAGGAGATCCACCTCAGGGGCTTCGCTTCCGTCCTGGATGAAGACACCGGGGCCAGTCCTACTCAGAAAACATGTCAGGAGCCATAAGGCCGATTCTCTGGTAGAGAGGGGCCAGCTCCTACACTCCAACTCTCAGTACGCATATATCAAACACCCCGATGGCCACAAGATACGGTCTCCCTCCGGGACCTGGTGCCTGCCGGTTCCACCACCACCATCACCACCACCACCGCCGCCCCTCCACTATATCCAGCCCAACCTACCATGATCAGCGCTCCCGCCCCTTTATGGCTCCCGCCCGCCATCCCCCCTTCACCGGTCCACAGGAATGAAGCTCCAGAAGAGACGCTCCCGGAGTCCACGTCTGTACCCGCACCGGCGCCCCCACTACCCATGCCAGCATGGATGAGCTCGACACCCGGGCCAACACCGATGGCAGAGCTTCGGTGATCACAGTGCACAATCCGTGCGCCGGACCGGCTGAACTTATGAACCCGTTACCCCCGCCGGACTTTGTTTTTTTAACAGGGGGTGAATGTGGTGACTGTATTATACCAATAACCCACCATTGTATTAGTACATAGAACATAGAACATAGAACGATACAGCGCAGTACAGGCCCTTCGGCCCACGATGTTGCACCGAAACAAAAGCCATCTAACCTACACTATGCCATTATCATCCATATGCTTATCCAATAAACTTTTAAATGCCCTCAATGTTGGCGAGTTCACTACTGTTGCAGGTAGGGCATTCCACGGCCTCACCACTCTTTGCGTAAAGAACCTACCTCTGACCTCTGTCCTATATCTATTACCCCTCAGTTTAAAGCTATGTCCCCTCGTGCCAGCCATTTCCATCCGCGGGAGAAGGCTCTCACTGTCCACCTTATCTAACCCCCTGATCATTTTGTATGCCTCTATTAAGTCTCCTCTTAACTTTCTTCTCTCCAACGAAAACAACCTCAAGTCCATCAGCCTTTCCTCAAAAGATTTTCCCTCCATACCAGGCAACATCCTGGTAAATCTCCTCTGCACCCGCTCCAAAGCCTCCACGTCCTTCCTATAATGCGGTGACCAGAACTGTACGCAATACTCCAAATGCGGCCGTACCAGAGTTTTGGACAGCTGCAACATGACCTCCTGACTCCGGAACTCAGTCCCTCTACCAATAAAGGCCAACACTCCATAGGCCTTCTTCACAATCCTACCAACCTGGGTGACAACTTTCAGGGATCTATGTACACGGACGCCTAGATCCCTCGGCTCATCCACACTTCCAAGAACTTTACCATTAGCCAAATATTCCGCATTCCTGTTATTGTATCATGCTTTACCTTTGTATTAGCATCTATGCTATGCTGTTGCCCTTATGGGCTCCACCCATGGGCCATTGTATGGCATCATCCATAGGGGAACATGTTGGGACACGTATGGGCTCCGCACATGGCTCCTCCCCTTGAGGGGGGTATAAAGAGCAGTCGACCTGTAGGCGGTGCACAGTATTGTATCAATCGCAGGCAGGCACTGTTCTAAGTTGATTAAAGCCACGGTTTACTTTTACTCTTGTCTCAAGTGAATTGATGGTCGCATTAGGCGTTACGATGTTGGAGGCAATACTGACAACCTTCTTTCCTCTGCTGTAGTTGGAGTGACTGCATCGCATTCGGTAGAAGTGGCCTTATTGCTCTCGGAACACTGTGCACCAAAGTTACGCATGGGCTGGATTCTCCGGCCGCGCTGAGCGTCATGGCGGACTCAAAACCGGAAGTGCGGGGGCCCGTATCCACAGCTAAAACTGCGTGAATTACTCTGGGTCCCTGCTTGCTCCCTGCAGGGCATTGAATCAGCTCCACTTTCCCCCAGGAGTCTCCAGAGTAAAACGGCAGCATTGTTACGCCGGTGTGGGGACATAGTCCCATTTTGGGAGAATCCAGCCCCAGTCAAAATTAATAGTCTCCAGGAGAAAATGAACAGCAACTATTAAAAAGTATTCACGTTGTGCCCTTACAGCTGACATGTTGCTGCAGGGCCACCTAGTGGTTTGCGCTTGGAACAAATTCTGATTCAAAAAGATTGATTATGGTAACATATTTAACTTTTAATAGCTAATTACACATGGCAGTTCTTTTTAATATTCTGTTGCCCCCATCTCAACACCACCTGCAGATGTAACTGGTACTCCACGTAAAAGCCATCGACAAAGCCTGACACAGGGGTTTCAATAATAACAGAGAGTGCTGGAAACACTCAGGAACTCTGGCAGCATCTGGGGAGAAAGAAATAGTTTCAAATCAAATATGATCCTTCTTCCGAACTGCTCCCTTAACACTGAAAACAAAGAGGCAATTTTCTTTGTTGAAGGGTCAAACGAGAGGAGGGACGAAGTGAAGCTGTGCACCAGGACAGCTGGTCTGGCGCAGCCGGAGAGAGAGGTGTGGCAGCACGTGGCACTGAGTGGGTGCCAGAACGCGGCAGGAACAGAAGTCAGAGGGTGGTTGCTTGTCTCGGAGCTGCCTGTCATCCTGGGTAGATCCGAAACATGAATGATGGAACTTCAGTTGGAATCGGCGTGGAGTAAGTCAGAGCCAGAGACAGTCGCTGAGAAAGGAGATGAGGCGGTGAAAGTGAGATTTGACAAATGCCAAGAAGCAAACAGGAACAAGGGGTGCAATTTACCTGCCTCGTCTCGCCATACCTGAGGACGCAGCGGGGCTGGTGAATCTCACGAGAGGCCTCCCCTGAGGTTTGCAGCGCTCTTGGCGTCTCACGAGATTCAACCGAACCTGGGGAAATGTCACGATCTGGACCTCACCCTCACAGGGCAAGATCCAGATCAACATAGTTAAATAAGCCATCATGTGGGCCAGGCGTAATGGCACCTGGGGGGACTCCTAGGCCATTGGAGACCCCTGGGTGATCGGGGGCCGGGCAGGGTGGTACCCAGTCACCTTGGCACAGCCAGGCTGGCACCTTGGCACGGCCATCCTGGCACTGTCAAGATGCCCATGAGACACTACCAGGATGCCTGGATGACAGTGCCAGGGTATCAAGGTGCCAGGGTGTCACTGCCAAGGGTCAGGGCCTGTGGGGGCCATGCACATGAAAGTCAGGGGGGTGAGGGTGGGTATGAAGAGTGGGGGGGTTGAAGGATGGGTATGAAGGGGTCTCATAAAGATTTTTGGGGGAAGGATGTGGTCCTCAAAGGGAGGGCTGAATGGGCGAGTGGGGATGCTTGAAAAGGTGGGCCCTCAGCGGCCCTATAGGGGTAATCATCACTTGGGGGATGTGGGGTCATACCTATGTGTACGGCGGAGGTGATATTGCCTGTGGGTGGAGCTTTGGGGGACCCTCAAGCTTACTTAGAGATCGGCTAATCTTTTGGTGCCCTGGTCTCTGAGGAGCCGGGAATGACCCCTCAATTCCCGCCCAGAACAAACTCTGTGGGCGCGATTCTCTGGCCTCATCATGCTCGCGCTCAAGCGAGACGAGGCCGGTGAATAGCGGGAGAGGCCAAAACCGAGAAGAGCGCCAGGCGTCAAACAGTTTGCGATTCAACCAGCTCGCTCCTCTCGGCGAAATCAGGATCCTGCTGTAACGTGGCGAGAAACCAATTATTGCCACTTCAGCCCAATTTCCATACAATTAACGAGAGCTACCCCATATCCAACGGCCTCCCGTCATTCATTGGCCTCCCCAGCAAGTGGTCACGCTGGCACCGATTGGTACGCCTTTTGAAACACGTGAACCTGGCGGAAGGGCTTCTGTGGGGAGCCGAGGAGGGTGAGTAGCCACCTTTGCTCACAGGCAAAGAGCCCGGGGGCAGTGGGCTTGCCACCCCAGTGCTCGAAAGGGGGGGGGGGGGGGGAAGGGGGGGGGGAGGGGGGGAGCTCAGCTGGGAGTGGGGACCCTTCACAGGGGTGGGCCGCAATGGGGAAGGGAAATGCGCTGGTGGGGGCAACCGAGGGGTCAACCGCTCGTGGCACCACCATGCCAACCCCTGGATCGCATTTACCAGTTCTGGGGGCAACCCTTGTGCCTGCCCCTCTACCCCACTGACCACCTACAACCCCACTGACTGCTGAGGCCTCCGGTTGTGCACCTGAAGGCTATAGCCTCCAGGGAATCGTAGTTAAGTGAGCACGTCACACGACCCAAGTGGATTCCCGTGGGTGGGGGGGCCATGTGGCATGTGGAAGTTATGGCCTAGCATCCCAATCAGACCGCAAGCCTGGACAACGTGCCTGAACACTGCTGGAGGCAACACCACACATGCAGCAGCCAACAGCCGAACACCCAGGGGATGGGACTCAGCTCTGGAGGCATGTCCATGGCTGGAGGGTGGGTGAGTGCCACAGGGAGTGGGCCAGCTCCCGGTCCAGGTAACGTTATGAGTGGGTGGCCGGGCACAGGGTTTGGAGGGGAACCCGCTGCAGCAGGGAGTGCGTGGGTCGGGCGTTCCGAGTGGGGGAAGGGGTTTCATTGGGGAATGGAGGGTCCCGGGATGGGAGCCACTGCTGTTTGTCAATCTGACACCTTCTCCCTTTGTCTCACAGACATTGAACGCTATGGCAGGGATTTGGGACCCAGAAGAACTTGCCCCAGTGGTGCTGCTGCCAGGCCGGGCAACCAGACACCGGAGAAGGCAGCAGCTGCAGCGTCTGCAGATGCTCGAGGCAGCGGCCCATGTGCCGGACCTCCCTACACCCTGAGGACCCAGCCACCCATCAGGCCAGGGAGAGACCCAGAAGGAGAATCCCGCGACGGCCCTGGGAGTACAGGCGACACTGGCCATTTGAACAGATGATGGAAAGCATGTGCCTCAGGCGGCTCCGCCTCAACAAGGAGACGGTACGATACATGTGTCATGTCCTCTCGGACTTGGCACCACATGGAGGAGGACACTGGACGTCATGGTCACTGCAATTCTGAACTTTTATCACCCACAGGTGCATCCGGCAGGTCGTGGATGCCCTGTATGCCCAGGCGGAAAACTATATCACCTTTGACGTGGACCAAGCCCAGCAAGATACCTGGGCAGCAGTTTTCTCCGCCACCAGCGGGATGCCCCCTGGCCGTGGGTCATTGATACCACGCACGTTGCCCTGCACTCACTGGGCCATCTGGGGGTGCCCTATGTTAACTGAAACATACCTGAACATACAACCCATCTGCAACCACCAGATGAAGATAATGCACTTGTGTGCCCGCTTCCCGGGAAGTGTGCATGATAGCTACATCTTGGGACAGTCGGTCATCCCGACCTCTTTGAGGACCATCTCAGGATGAGCGGTTGGCTCTTGGGGGATAAGGGGTATCCGCTGAGGACCTGGCTAATGACGCCAGTACAGAGGCCGGAAACTGAAGCGGAGACCCAGTACAACGAGGCCCATGTGGCCACCCGGTGCATCGGAGGGTCGCCCGCTTCGTGGTGGTCTGCTGTGCCCTCCACAACCTTGCACTGCAGCGGGGCGAGGAGCTGTAGGTTGGTGATGAGGAACATGTGACCATCTACAAGGAGGAAGAGGACGATGACGAGGAATTGGTGCCGGACCAGCAGGGGCTGGTAGACGAGGCTGGGGAGGAACCTGAGGTCCAGCCGGAGGACAGAGTGCAGCGATGAGGGTCCGGCAAGCCCAGAGGGCCAGGGAGGCCCTCTTACTCACCCAATACATTTAGGACGTGGCCTGGCCGTCACCGCCCCCCCTCCCATTTCCCATCCTCCCAGAGTATGTGTCACATCCCTCCAGGGTGCTGGGACTATGTTGGCACCGTCAGCGGGTCACTGTTGAGGGAAGGGGCGTGATGATAACCCGCAGAGAGCCGAGCGCCAGTGCTCCTCAATCTATGCCATAGTCTGACCCCTGCCTTTCTGTTGAGTGCTCACTCACCCCCATAACCTGCACGCGGTGTGTCTGCGGGGGGGAGGGGGGGGGGGGGGGGCGTGATGCCTGGAGAGATGAGCCAAGGGTTCGGAGGTCGACCCGAATTGCGGAAGAAAGTGACAGAGTCATCATACTGGTTGTGCACAAGGGTATTTAACATGTAATACAATTCCCCACTCTCCTGATGGTGCCACCCCCACCTCCCCAAACCCCTCACCCTCTATCTGTCCCCTCCTCCTTCTCCCCCAGTGCCCTCAGTGATCCTCGATGTGCTTTGCCTTTCTGGCTCTACCACTGCATTTAGGTGTCTCCCCAGGATGCACATCAGAGGTGGAGGCAGCCAGCTGCTTACCTCGTCCCGTGGCCTTTGATGCCCCTGGCGGGCGACCTCTGGGGACTCTGTGTCCGGAGGGCCCCGGCGTACTTGTCAGCGGTACATGCACAACCGTGCCGCCCTGTTCCACGTGCTGGCTGCGAGATGCGGCCTCATCAGAGGGGTGGAACTTGGGTGAGCTGGTGGCCACCATCCCCACTCCATGGGACAGGTGCGACTTGCTGCTCAGTGCCCATAGGGCCCTGGGGTTCACATTGGGATGGAGGGCAAGCTGGTTCAAGCCCCGGCTGCCCCTCTGCCAGCCCTTGCGCCCAAGGCGAAAGGAACAATGATAGACCCTTCAGAGAGAAGAGCAGAACATCTTCAAGGAAGGCATTCCTAGTAGAGAACTAAGTGACAGTAAATTAAACACTAAAATTACACAAAATACTGCAGCATTTCAAGGACTTTGTATTTCAGGTTTCCAATATCTTCAATATTTTGCCTTTTATTACAGGAATTTTCAGTGTGTTTTGGGACAAAATGCTACAAGTCACTCAGTATTTTAGCTCATTGGAAAGTGGGCCTCAGGCCTCTGGATTCTCTCGTGAACTCTGAGGGTGTCTACAATTTTGCCCCTGAAAAATGTGCCAGTGTTTATTTTCCCTCGGTGGCCAAGGCTCTGAGTTCTGAAGAAATATTGAAGAACTTTGGGGTTTTCAGTCTGGTCAGGAAGCGATCATAAAGATAGACGATAAAATGGGAAAGAGAATATGACTGAGAGAACTGAACAAAGGAACACAGGTTCAAATTGGCAAAAGATCGTTTTTGGTCTGATGTCAGGAAGTTCATCTTCACAGGAAAAAGTGATCAGCAAATGAAATAAGCATCCAGCAGGATTCACAGGGGTTAAAATGCCTGGACCATTGAAGAAGTAATTAGAATCCTGAAATTAGTGGACTGTAATATCTGACTGTGTCGTTGAATTACAGATGGGCTGAATCACTCACTCAACAGGAATCTTCTTGTGGTCTTGCGAGCAATGTAAGCATTGCATGGCGATTAAGCAACATATTTTACTTTTGAGTTGATGTTTTTTTTCATGCAGAAAATTAAAGATATGTGATACATAATAATAATCTTTATTGTCACAAGCAGGCTTACATTATCACTGCAATGAAGTTACTGTGAAAAGCACCTAGTCACCACATTCCGGCACCTGTTCGGGTACACAGAGGGAGAATTCAGAATGTCCAAATTACCTAACAGCACGTCTATCGGGACTTGTTGGAGGAAACTGGAGCACCCGGAGGAAACCCACGCTGACATGGGGAGAACGTGCAGACTCATAGAATTTTTTCATAGAATTTACAGTGCAGAAGGAGGCCATTCGGCCCATTGAGTCTGCACCGGCTCTTGGAAAGAGCACCCTACCCAAGGCCTCACCTCCATCCTATCCCCATAACCCAGTAACCCCACCCAACACAAAGGGGAATTTTGGACTCTAAGGGCAATTTAGCATGGCCAATCCACCTAACCTGCACATCTTTGGACTGTGGGAGGACACCGGAGCACCCGGAGGAAACCCACGCATACACAGGGAGAACGTGCAGACTCCGCACAGACAGTGACCCAAGCCGGGAATCGAACCTGGGACCCTGGAGCTGTGAAGAAACTGTGTTCACCGCTATGCTACTGTAGCGCACAAAGACTCCGTGAGACGAATAGAGTGAAGTCGATAAGGCTTTATTAAGCGTGTTTATTCCCCCGCAGCTCGATAATAAACTGGCCTGCGGGGGAAGACTCCGGCTTCTTATACTCCGCCTTCAGGGCGGAGCTAGAGGTCAACGGCCAACCAGGACCCGGGATCTGTAGGCCAATGACATTAGGGCTTCCAGTCCCACATGACCCCCAATACATACTACCACAGCTACCGTGCTGCTCATGCACAGGAAGGAACATTGGTAAATTTAGATGAAGGATGCAACTCCATAATGCAGGGCCATGTCCAGCCTGGAAAGGATGGAAGAGAAGTTGTGTCACCACCAAATCACAGAATTATTATGGGGCAGAAGGAGGCATTGGCTAGGGGGTAACACCAAGCTTGAGTTTTGTTCTTAGGCTTTGAGCAGCTTGTACTGAGAGAATTGTCCCTAAACAACAACAATTGGCACATAACACCTTAGACATAGTCGGATCATAGAGTCATAAAGCCTAGAATGGGTACAGCACAGAGGGAGGGTATTCAGCCTGTTGAGCTTGTGTCAGTTCTCTGTAAGAATATTGTAACTGGCCCCACTCATCTGTTCTTTCCCTGGGGCTCTGCAAATGCTTTTTCCCATCAAGTGCTGATCCAAAATCCATGAACACACCTGCCTCAATTGTCCTTTCAGGCAATGCAATGCACTCGCATTCAAAGTATCAGCTTGGATCATTGACTTTGTCTATATATGTGTTTGTGGAACCCACCTCTTCATTCTCCTGAGGAGCTGCCCTCCAAAATCTGGTGATTCCAAAGAAACCTGTTGGTCTTTAACCTGGTGTTGTAAGACTACTTATTATGCTCTCTTCTTTGAGGATGACAAGCCCAGTCTCTCCAATCTATCTGCATAACCAAAGTTCCCCAACCCCGGAATCGTGGTCATGATATTTTCTGCACTGTCTCTGAAGCTTACACTTCCCTCCTAAAATGTAATGCCCAGAATTAGACACAAAGTTGAGACCAAACCATTGTCAGATTCATCATAACTTCCTGGTTTTTGTTACTCTGTGCCTCTGTTTAGAAGCCCTGGAGTGTGTCGTGTTAACCACTTTCTCAACCTGCCCACTCCCCTTCAACGATTTGTGAACAAATTTCCCTGTTCCAGCACCCTCTTAAGAATTGTACACTTTATTTTATATTGCCTCCCCTCCGCCTTCCAACCGAAGGTGACACTCTGCACCGCTTTGCATTAAATTTAATCTGCCACCATGCCTGCCAGTCTTTCGATGTCCTCTTGAAAAGATTATCACTGTTGTCCTCTTGACTCACACTGGCTTTGTGCATCAGCAAGCTTTGAGTTTGCGCCCTGTACACCCAAGTCTAAGTCATTAATATAGATCAAAAAACACAGTGATCGGAGCACTGACCCTGGGGAGCTCCACTGTATTCCTTACTCTGGTACCATTCACCACTGCTCTCTGTTTCCTGTCACTCGAGTAAATTATGTATCCATGGTCCTCCTTTTATTCCATGGGCTTTCATTTTCCTGGCACTATATCAAATGGCTTTTGGAAGTCGACATGCAACTCATCAACTCACTATCAAAACTCAATCAAGTTAGTTGTTCGTTAAAGTACCTTTAATTAATCTGTGTTGGCTTTCCTTAATTAATCCACATTTGTCCAAGTGACTGCTAGTTTTGGCCCAGATTTTTCATATCTAAACATTTTCCCATCACCAAAGTTAAAGTGACGGGTCTGTAGTTGCTGGATTTAACCTCACACCCTTTTTTGAACAAGAGTGTACACATTTGCAATTCTCCTGTCCTCTGGCAACAACCCCCCCCCCCCCCCCCCCCCCAACCACCCCCCCCACTCCCCCACCTACCCCGGCCAGAGTAAAATAGGGCTGCCTATCCATACATTGAAGAATGAACTATCGGAATACATTGATTGTAGCTGGATGTCCATAAAACATCTCAGGGGACCTCCCCATACACAAAATTCGTCTAATTGGTTTGAACATGCGAGAAAACTAGTCACCCATTTGTACCCTCCTAACCTGTGCTGAACCTTTCTGTTTTTATTCAGGAATTTCCGAACAGCAAGGACATGTCAGGAGCCCCTGATGAAAAAGAAAATATTTTTAACGCAGTTATTTACACAGGGCCAGTCTATAACGTATGAATGCTGTTTTTATTTAGTCTAATCTTTAAAGCGATTCAATGCTGCTTGTTTTGTTTATTCTCTGGTACCTCATTTTCATTTTTCATTGCTCCATTTCATGTCCCTTTCTGCAGAGTCCTGACTCATTCTATTTACAACAGATACATGTTTGTTTAAGAGCCAAAGGTCTGTGGAAAGGTACACAAGACACATCGAGGAACCATGGGGCGGCCATGCTGATCGCATCTTGCCCAAATTGGGGACCAATGTTTGATGTTTCTCAGACTTGAGGGTAAAGGGTTCATCTTCAGATGGCCTAGGTCCGTCAGAGGCAAACACTGAAGCTGAGAGTCAAATGTTACACGTTTGCAGTCCATTAGTTGAAATGCATTTGTCATCAGATTTTATTAAAACGTGGCATGACTCTTCAAGTTTCAACAACTCACACCCGTGCAATGTCATTAATGTTGTAACACGCTCCTATGCTGCAATTTCTAAATTACTGCATACATGCCATAGAGTGAAGAGTTGCAAATGTAGTTGGATAACCTCTTGGATGTTTGATCATGTAACCTCCCACCTCCAACCGATCCAACAGCTTTTTATTCCCATCTCTAATATATTTTATAAATAATCAACGAACATGTTCATCGCAAATGAAAATAAAACATCATATGATTTTTCTACTGGAACCTGGAATGCTCAGAGCAGTGTTCGGAAGATTAATCCTTTAATTCCTGGGAAACTCGGGAGGGATAGCCTCCCTACATCGATGAGATGGGTGCATGAGATGGAGAACATCAAGTGAACTGATGTTCTCTCCCCGATCCTGTCACCACCTCAAGTTATTGTGTGGATGCGTCCACCTCACAATGTTGCATGTGCTTTTCTAACTGTAATATTGAGATTCAGGCAGATTGGGAACCAGTTTAGCTCACTTAGCTAAGCAGCTAGTTTGTGATGCAAAACAAGGCCAGCAACGTGGGTTCAATTCCTGTACCGGCTGAGGTTATTCATGAAGGCCCCGCCTTCTCAACCTTGCCCTCACCTGAGGTGTAATTCAGCTGACCATAGAACATAGAACATACAGTGCAGAAGGAGGCCAGTAAGTCTGCATTGACCCACTTAAGCCCTCACTTCCACCCTATCCCCGTAACCCAATAACCCCCCCCTAACCTTTTTGGTCACTAAGGGCAATTTATCATGGCCAATCTACCTAACCTGCACGTCTTTGGGCTGTGGGAGGAAACCGGAGCACCTGGAGGAAACCCACGCAGACACGGGGAGAATGTGCAGACTCCACACAGACAGTGACCCAGTGGGGAATCGAACCTGGGACCCTGGCGCTGTGAAGCCACAGTGCTATCCACTTGTGCTACCGTGCTGCCCTCCGGAGGTGTGATCCTCCAGTTACATCGCCACCAGTCAGCTCTCCCTGTCAAGGGGAAAGCAATCTCTGGCTATCTGGGACTATGGTGACTTTACCTCTTACCTTTATTGGGAATCAGGCAGACTCATCCACACTGTACAATGGGACAGACTGATGGCCTCACAAGGCCACATGAATGGCTGCTAGGAACCCAGACAGCCTCATCACGCATCATATCTAGGATCATCAACGGGTCCATATGGCTTACACTGAAAGTGAAAGCTTCATATCCTCCATTATTACCTTCAAAACAATGCCACACCAAAATGCTGTTTGGGATCATCGCGCTGCAATTTCAAAGTGATGGAAAACACAGATTGCTATTTAAAACCTCGCAACCGTCCAGCGTCTGGGTTACATTTTTGAAGTGCTCACGGACCGTCTGGTCAAAACCTGGCCTGCCAAGTCTGTCATAACACCTTGAGCTGAAAACATTGAAGCAGCCAATTTTAGGCCAGGTTTAGAATTGAGTTGGGATCATCATTGCTCAGTATTCACGGTATAAAGGAGAATGAACTGGACTCCCCCAACACCCCTCAGGGTTGCACACAAGCATCATTCCCATTTGACTCTCTATAAAAGCACAGTACCATGCCAAGAATTTTGTTTGCAAGCAAACTATTTTTGAAATTTCTACAAGTTTAAGATCTGGCTGTATTTTCTTTGAAGCTCCCGAGTAAACTTCAGTCAGTTTTTCTTGGTTTGTGGTCAATTTAAAATTCCCTAGTTAGTTTCTCACAAGGCAAAGCGGCCTATGGGTTAGCAGAGTGCTGGGCATCCTAGCATTCCCCTAGGTAGTGGAATTCTGATGTGTGAATACAAGGGAAAATGTGCACTAGCTGTCTGTTCCCAAGGGTGTATATTTTTCATGAGATTCCCTTTGGTGCTGCAGTGGCCAATTTAGCCTTTTGCAACATTTAATGTAATATTCATGAGTGATTATTTGAAGTTTATTTTTTACCCCAGTTCCACTATCTACTTCCGAAACTTTCATTATCCCTGATCTGCTGATGGTCAATTATTAACGAAAGGTTAGTTGAAACCTGCAAAAGCTTTAATCACAATGTTTTGTAGCACTTCCGAAATTAGGAATGCCTTTATACGTGTGTAGGACCCAATTCCTGAACACCCTGCTCATCAGAGGCTAGTGCTTAATCAACGTGTCATGGTTTAACATGTTGAAAGTGTCTTTCTTCACATGTCTACTTATTCAGCACGGAAAAAGCAGCACAACTATTGAATTCTTTAATAAGCCTTGGTGTATAAACGCCAAGGTGACTGATGGACAATCTGTGTGTGTGTTATCTAATGGTTGCAGTAATCAATTATTGAATTCTGGGTTGACTGGTCTATAGATTATTTGAGGACGAAACATAAAGAAGATAAATTAACTCGTTGGAGGTTACAGTTGTAAGCTAAGAGTCTCTTGACAAACTCAAAGGAATGTGCGTGTGGAAACAAGACAAATACAAGGCAGAGAAGCAAATTATCAATTAAATAAAACGTATTGTTGGAGTGAGACGTAACTGCAGATGACAGACTTTATTGCTCCCACGGGCTCTGAATCGTAGGATTTCCACCATACGTGAGGCAAAGAAAATATAGGTCTGCTCTTATAAGTGGGGCTCTGGGTTCATACATCTGAAGCAGAAGCAGGAACGCATTTCTCACATTGATTATTATTCTCCAGTAACCGTGGTCAATGTTCAAATATTTAGTGTGAATTATAGATCACTTTTGCAAACCATCAACCAGGCTGTGCTCCAGTTGCTTCAGTCAATTAGGAAGTTGGTCCTTAAGTAATAGGTCCTTAAGTAATAGGCTACAGAAACTACTTCAAAATCAAAAGAAAATGTCTGGGTCTGCACATTATATTGTTGCCTGGATAACAAGGCACTGAAGACAGCAACATATGAATCGCTTAAGTTTGGGACAATTTCCACATCTGAGCAGGAGTCAGGTGGAGTCCACGTAAATGGATTCCACCTGACCTGACCAAAACCTGACTGTCTTTGACTTTCAGATCTCTACCATTATCACAATGCACCCCCAGGCACCAACATGCTACAGGTCTGAGAGGTCAACTCTTCCCAATGCTCATTGGCCTATCCCTAAAAGTAAAATAAATTTAACTTTATTTACCAATTTGCTGCTTAACCATGCCTGGTTTTCCAGATGTGGAAGGGTTGAGTACCATCCTAATGTTTGCCTCTTCTGGGGGGGTTTCAAACCTTTCTAGCACTGTTGCTTCACTGCGCCAGGGTCCTAGGTTCAATTCCCGGCTTGGGTCACTGTCTGTGCGGAGTCTGCATGTTCTCCTCGTGTCTGCGTGGGTTTCCTCCAGGTGCTCCAGTTTCCTCCCACAAGGCCCGAAAGACTTGTTAGGTGAATTGGACGTTCTGAATTCTCTCTAGTGTACCTGAACAGGCGCCGGAGTGTGGCGACTAGGGGATTTTCACAGTAACTTCATTGCAGTAATGTAAGCCTACTTGTGACACTAATAAAGATTATTATTATTATTACTCTGACCCCTCACTTTCACCTAGGAGTTCAGTGTTTTTGGCTCCATGCCCTCAAATTTCCCCCATAAGCCTCTACAGCTGATGAATTCTGCTGCACCCACTTGCAGGCAATCTTGTTCCGCCCCTCTGCTGGTTCTGTCCTGCCAATGGGACGGGCATACCCAGGGATGGTGAAGGAGGTGGTGGTTTTGGTACAACTGAGTGGATTGCACGGCATTCCAGAGGGAAGTTGAGCCCACATTGCTGTGGATCTGAGATGTTATGTAGGCCAGACCAGGTAAGGATGGCAAATTTCCTCCCCTGAAAGACATTACTTAACGAGTTGGGCTTCACGGCAATCCAATAGTTTCATGACCATCATAACATTCAGCATTTTATTCTTTATTTGAATTTGAATTCCCTCAACTGCTCTGGTGGAATTTGAACTCACGTTGCCAAAGCATTAGTCCAGGCCTTTGGCTTTCTAAAGAGATGTTAAACCAGTCGAGGTCCTGCTTGGGTGGATGTGAAAGATTCCATGGCACAATTTTAAAGAAGAGCAGGAGAGTTAGCCCAAACGCCCAGCCAATATTTATTAGTCAATCAACATCACAAAAACAGATTATCTGGTCATTCTCACATTGCTGTTCATGGGATTTCTTTGAGCGCAAATTAGCAGCCGTGCTTCCTACATTACAACAGTGGCAACCATTCAAAACTCCTTTGGTTGTAAAGATCTTTGAGATGTCCGGTAAAAAGCGCTGAATAAATGCAAGTCTTTGTTTTCTGGCTCGTCCAGTCAGTCACTTGTTTTGATGAGGTATCACCGTGGGACTGTTAACCTCTCTTTTAAATGCCGACTGACCTGCTGCACATTTCCAGAAATTATTGTTTTTAACTTCTAAGTTTCAACATTGTGGACTAAGGTGAAATTTGGAACAGCATTCAAACCAGAAAAAAAGGGCTTCTTTCACAGAGCCTGTTTTCATTGAGGAAGTGGTGGTACTTTGCGCTTTCTGTCCTTGTGACACATTGACGAGTAGCAGTTCCAATCCTCAACAGAGCCTAATATTTTTCACTCTCTACAGCAGTCAGCACAGCAACAAATGCTCTTGAAACCCTTTGTCCCACACTCCTTCCTCCAAACTCTCCAGTGAACAACCCTCCACCTCAAAGTTAGTGCAGATGCGCTAACCATGCCAAATGATGTTTTTGGAACTGAAGGATTATAAGTAATGTTTGACAGCAGCTTTTCCAGGGGCGCAGAATACACATTCTGTCTGGTCTGTGCTGTGTGTGCTGTTGTGTGCAGAGATATATCCGCTCTGCACCTCCAAGCACAGGACTAATGGGGGGTGGGCGGTGGGGTGGGGTGGCGGGAGGGGGTGAGGGAGAGGTGGGGGTGGTGGTGTTGGGGGGGTGGGGGGGTGTTGTCTCAGCCCACACACTGCTTTGACCAAAACACAAAGACCGACTGTACACGTCGTTATGAAATACATTAAGCTGTGGGCAATGTAAGCACTGCATGACACATACATTTGTCAGGCATAGACTATCATTTACCACCTTGCTTTCTGCCTTGATTTGCCATAATGGTCACAGTGTTGAAAGATAACTATGTGACGCTTAATGTGCCAGGAGCAGTGTCAATTCCTTGCATATATTTCTGTGAAATTAGCTGTTCTATTGAAGGAATAATAGTGTCAGCCTTGGCTCAGTGGTAGCATTCCTACCTCTTAAGTCACAAGGTTGTGGGTTCAAACTCCATTCCAGAGACTTCAGTGATGGAATTTCAGCTTAAACCTAATGTGGTACTGTCCGAGGAGTCGCTGAACCAGGGTCCCACCTGCCCTCTCGGGTGGGTGCAAAATGCTCCTACACTGATGAGGGACAGAGGGACTTGCCCAGTATCCGGTCAATATTTATCACTCAATTAATATCAACTGAAACAGATTATCTGGTCACTATCTCATTGCTGCTTGTGGAATCTAGTGTGTGTATTTTCTACATTACAACTGTTCCCTCACTTTAAAAGCGCTTCATTGACTGGAAAGCACTCGGGGCACCCTGAAGTTATGTCAGACACTATATAAATGTGCACCATTTGAAAAGACAGAGATTGACTGCTTTTGGGTACAGGTTTCTTTTCTTTATTGGTTCCATAACTCTTTAGATGCTCCTAGTTGAGTGCATATCATTCATAATATTGCAACTCTTTTCATTTTATCATTCTTGTAAATCTTGATAATGGCTTCTCTCTGACTTGGGGGAAAATGAACCTCTCAGTAAGGCACTTGAAATCGCATTTTGCACAGCTATCCAAGAATCTCAACAATTTGGCACCATTCAATATTTATATATTTTCTTTTGTAAGTATTATCGGCAAAAATACAGGAGTTAAAACATTTAAATAGAGTCCCTTGGATGGCAGAGCAGTTTCTTTCTCATGTAACACATCCATCATTAGCTTTGTTGGAGGACTCTTTATTTTTCCATTGACTTTTGGATTCAATCTGCCTTGGATACACAGTCGGACGTGCCCCACAGCCAGTGGTGAGTGGACTGGAACCAGACTGGCATTTGCATTAGAGTAGCAAGATATATTATTTAACTCTTTGAAATAAGTGTTCCTGCAGGGAGCTTTGAAAAATGCGACACAATTATCGTTTTGATTGATGGAATGGGTTCGAGGGTAAGGGTCGTTTTAGAAATACTGGAGAAGATTATGGGAGGGAGGGAGGGAGGGAGGGGAGAGCAGTCAATCATCATGTACTATGCTTGCCAGCTGAATTCTCCAGAAATAAAGATGAATCTCCTGGACATAGCTGAAAGAAAGTCAGGAGAAGAATTGCGTTAAAAAGTGTGTTTTCTGCATTGAACTCTTTAGCTTAAAAATTTTAGGAGTCTTGAAAATAGCCATTTGGCTAATAATAATAATCTTTTATTGTCACAAGTATGAAGTTACTGTGAAAAGCTCCTAGTTGCCACATTCCGGCGTCTGACCGGGCAAGACACATGGGAATTGAACCCGCGCTGCTGGCCTTGTTCTGCATTACAAACCAGCTGTCTAGCCCACTGAGCTAAACCGGCCCATCTGAGCTAAACCGGCCCATGGCTACAGAGGGCCATTGGAGATGGGTGTTCTTGTGATGGAACCTCCAAAAATGTATAATAATAATCTGTATTGTCACAAGTAGGCTTATATTATCACTGCAATGAAGTTACTGTGAAAATCCCCTAGTCGCCACACTCCGGCGCCTGTTCGGGTACACAGAGGGAGAATTCAGAATGTCCAAATTACCTAGCAGCATGCCTTTCGAGACCTGTGGGAGGAAACTGGAGCACCCGGAGGAAACCCATGCAGCCATGGGAAGGATGTGCAGACTCCGCACGGACAGTGACCCAAGCGGGAATTGAACTTGGGACCCTGGCGTTTTGAAGTGACAATGAGAACAACTGTGCTACTGTGCAGCCCACTCCGACCAGAGTTGGCAACTCTATCTGTGTGGGAGCCAATGGTACATTGTAATTTCCTCTCTTGCTACAGTTACTACACTTGAAAGAACTTAATTGGCTGTAAAGCGTTTTGAACATCTTAATGTAGTGAAAGACACTGGCATTCAAGAGGGCAATGGTTGATTACTGGAAAAGAAACAATGCAGGGTACAGGGAAAAGACAGGGGAATAGCACGAAGTCATGATGCTGGTTTGGAGAGCTGGTGCAGACACGATGGGCCAAATGGCCTCTTATTGCATTGTAGCAATTCTGTGATTCTGTGGTTAAATGCAAGGGGCGCGATTCTCTGCTCCCGCGCCGGTTTGAAGAATCGCCTGGCGCGCCATTTTTCCCCGCGACACCGGTCCGACGCCCTCCCGCGATGCACCCAAGCAGCGGGATTGGCCCCGTCGAGTGCTGCGCGGCGCAGGCCGGAGAATCGCCCGGGACACCCAAAATGGCGTTTCTCCGCTACGCCCGCTATTCTCCGCCTGGATGGGCCAAGCGGCCTGCCCAAAACGATGGCTTCCCGTCGGCGCCATCCACACCTGGTCGCTGCCGGCGGGAACAGTGCGGGAACCCTGGGGGGTGGCAGCCTGTGGGGGGACGAGGGGGGTTCTTTCACCGGGATTGCACTCAAAAGGGGCCTGACCCGCGATCGGTGCCCACCGATCGGCTGGCCGGCCTCTCTGAAGGACGACCTTCGCGCCCCGCAAGATCCATCCGGCATATTCTTGCGGGGCGGCCTAGGGGAGGACGGCAATCACGCATGCGCGGGTGACGCCAGTTAGGCGGCGGATTACGCGGCGCCGCTTCTATGCGGCACCAATGCCCGACGCACGCTGACGACGCTGCTTTAGCGACACGCCCCCCAAGTTTCTCGCGGCCCCGATCCTAGCCCATTTTCTGGCCCTGAATCGGTCGAGATCAGGGCCGTTTCGTGCCGTCGTGAACCTCAACGGCGTTCACAATGGCGTGGGTACTTAGTCGCGGGAGCGGAGAATCGCGCCCAAGATTTTTCCTGTGTTCTTCAGAGAAAGGCCTAAAGACCTATGAGGAGTCGAGGGGACTACATATGTGGAATTAGCTTGTTTTCAGAGGCTTTGTTTTGCCTTTATTATGAATCAGACCTTTCTCTTTGTCTCCTGTGTCAATCAAGAGCAGGCTGTCATCAGCCTTCCAATAACCATCTCCTCCTGTAGCCATTCCTTCTCCAGAAACTCCTCCACTTCAGTGTTAAAATGATAATATCACAATAGGTCCCCTTGTGATGTTCTATAATAATGGATGATAAGAACACAAGAACATCAAGTAGGAACAGGAGTAGGTAATTTGGACACTGGAGCCTGCTCCGCTATTCAATACGATTATGGTGAATAGTTAAACACTCCTGCATTGTCAGCGTATCCCTTAATTCCCTTCGTGCCCCAAAATCTGCAGATCTCTGACTTGCGTATATTCAATGATTCATTCTCACCCACAGCTTTCTGTGGCAGAGAATTTCATAGGCTCAAACCAGGTTCATACGACTCTCCTCAGTCCTGAATGGTCAACTTCTTAAGCTGAGACCCTGAGTTCTAGGCTCCAAAGCCTGGGGGAACATCTTCACAGCATCTACACTGACAAGCCTCTTAAGGGTTGTAAATGTTTCAATGAGATCTCCTTTCTTTCTTCTCAATGGTACTCAAGGTCTGGTCTTGCCAAGGCCCCACACAATAATAGTAACACATCTTTAGTCTTTTATGCTGTGGTAATACCAGGTATTGCAGTACCTGAGAGGTGGATGACCATTGGCTAGACCTAGGTGTCTACCATTGGCTAACGTACATAGCTCCGCCCTCAGAGGCGGGGTATAAGAACCAATGCCATCCCAGCAGCCTTCACCTTCTGTATCGAAGCTGCTGGGTACAGTTCTAGCTGATTAAAGCCGATTAGTTATGACTCACCTTGTCTCGAGAGTAATTGATTGTGCATCAATTTAATCAGCTATTACTTCTGAAAGGATGGAGCTCCACATCAAGCCAGAGTGCCTTCAGCTCAGCCCCCAGGCAGAAAACTCCGCTGCTATTTTCAAGCACTGGCTGGCGTGTTTTAAGGGCTACCTCGACACGGCCGCCGCCACCCCCCTCGGAAAGGCAGAAAATGCACCTTCTACGCTCGCGGGTCAGCCCTGCGATCTACTCTCTGATCGAAGAGGCGGCGAACGATGCTGCAGCTATGGAGCTGCTAGAAGGAAATGACATCCGTCTGCTGAACCAGGTCTACGCCCGTCACCTGCTGGCACTAGAAGGCAGAGCCCAGAAGAAACACTGGAAGACTTCTTTCGAGCACTACTAGTGCTGGGCCGAAACTGTGGCTGCCCAGCAGTTACGGGGAACGAGCACACAGAACTTTTAATTCGGGATGCTTTCGTGGCAGGTATGACTTCCCCCGACATCCGCCGAAGACTCCTTGAAATGGACACACGGGGCTTCGCTGAGGCACGGGCCCTGGCAGGGTCCATGGATGTTGCATACAAAAACGCACTGGATTTTGCTCCCGGACGCACGGCGCCCCCGTGGGCTGCGTGGCATCCCGACGCGGCAGCCCCCTAGACTTTCCCGCTAAACCCGCAGGCCTGCACAGCAAGACAGCCCGTTTTCACCACCGGCCAACGCTGCTTCTTCTGCGGCCAGGCGAATCATCCGCGCGCGCGCTGCCCAGCCCGCACCGCCACCTGCAAAGGTTGCGGTAAGAAAGGCCACTATGTCGCGGTCTGCCACGCCGTGGCACTGGTCTCCAGCAACTATCGGCAGCCTTTTTTTCAGGTCCCGGCCGTCCAAGGCTCACCGCCGCCCTTCTATCCCCAGGCAAAGTGCGACCCACGGCCGCGGCCATTTTGCCCCCCGGCCACCACGCTGGATGGGTGGGCGCCGGCATTTTGTCCCTCGCCGCCGCCATCTTCAGCATCCCCGGACTCCATGTGCGACCCGTGGCTGACGCCATCTTGGATGGGGCCTCAAGCCCCAGCACAGCCGACTCCACGCTGCCCGACCAGAACTCCCCCTTGCTGCAGCTGGCCTCCAATACCGTGGACCAGAGTCGGCCCCGGGCGCTACCGAAAGCTACCACAACGATCACCATCAACGGCCACATGACGTCATGGCTGATCGACTCTGGGAGCACGGAAAGCTTTGTCCACCCCGACACGGTAAGGCGCTGTTCTCTTGCCATGCATCCAGTACACCAACGGATCACCCTGGCCTCCGGGTCACACGTAGTGGAGATAAAGGGGTTCTGTCTAGTGAACCTCACTGTCCAAGGCAGGGAATTCCGCAATTTCCGCCTGTACGTTCTGCCGCACCTCTGCGCAGCCACCCTTCTTGGGCTGGATTTCCAGTGCCACCTACAAAGCCTGACCTTTAAATTTGGCGGCCCTATGCCCCTCCTTACTGTCTGCGGCCTCGCGACCCTTAAGGTCGACCCGCCTTCCCTGTTTGCGAACCTCACCCCGGATTGCAAGCCCGTCGCCACCAGGAGCAGACGATACAGTGCCCAGGACCGGACCTTCATCAGATCCGAGGTCCAAAGGCTGCTGAAGGAAGGGGTCATCGAAGCAAGCAACAGCCCCTGGAGGGCTCAAGTAGTGGTGGTAAAGACCGGGGGGAAACATAGGACAGTCATCGATTATAGCCAGACCATCAACAGGTTTACGCAACTGGACGCGTACCCTCTCCCGCGTATAGCCGACCTGGTAAAGAGGATTGCACAGTACAAGGTTTTCTCCACGGTAGATCTCAAGTCTGCCTACCACCAGCTGCCCCTCCGTCATGGTGACCGCCAGTACATTGCCTTCGAAGCAGATGGGCGGCTCTATCACTTTTTAAGGGTTCCCTTCGGTGTCACGTGTGGGGTCTCGGTCTTCCAACGTGAGATGGACCGAATGGTTGACCGGTACGGCTTACGCGCAACGTTCCCGTATCTTAATAACGTCACCATCTGCGGCCATGACCAACAGGACCACGACACCAACCTCCGAAAATTTCTCCAAACCGCTAATATCCTTAATCTGACCTACAATAAGGATAAATGCGTGTTTAGCACCGACCGTCTAGCCATCCTAGGCTACATAGTGCGAAATGGAGTCATAGGCCCCGACACTGAACACATGCGCCTCTGTATAGAACCTTAGTTAGGCCACACTTGGAGTATAGTGTTCAATTCTGGTCGCCACACTACCAGAAGGATGTGGAGGCTTTAGAGAGGGTGCAGAAGAGATTTACCAGAATGTTGCCTGGTATGGAGGGCATTAGCTATGAGGAGCGGTTGAATAAACTTGGTTTGTTCTCACTGGAACGAAGGAGGTTGAGGGGCGACCTGATAGAGGTCTACAAAATTATGAGGGGCATAGACAGAGTGGATAGTCAGAGGCTTTTCCCCGGGGTAGAGGGGTCAATTACTAGGGGGCATAGGTTTAAGGTGAGAGGGGCAAGGTTTAGAGTAGATGTACGAGGCAAGTTTTTTACGCAGAGGGTAGTGGGTGCCTGGAACTCGCTACCGGAGGAGGTGGTGGAAGCAGGGGCGATAGTGACATTTAAGGGGCATCTTGACAAATACATGAATAGGATGGGAATAGAGGGATACGGACCCAGGAAGTGTAGAAGATTGTAGTTTAGTCGGGCAGCATGGTCGGCACGGGCTTGGAGGGCCGAAGGGCCTGTTCCTGTGCTGTACATTTCTTTGTTCTTTGTTCTTTGTTCTCATGGAGTTCCCCCTCCCTCACTGCCCCAAGGCCCTAAAGCGCTGCCTCGGCTTCTTTAGCTATTATGCACAATGGGTCCCTAATTACGCAGACAAGGCTCGACTCCTGATCCAGTCCACAACCTTCCCCCTGTCGCCGGAGGCCCGCCAGGCCTTCTGACGCATCAAAGCGGACATCGCAAAAGCGACGATGCATGCCATCGACAAGTCCCTCCCCTTCCAGGTCGAGAGCGACGCGTCCGACGTAGCTCTGGCGGCCACCCTCAACCAAGCGGGCAGACCCGTGGCCTTCTTCTCCCGTACCCTCCATGCTTCCGAAATTCGCCACTCCTCGGTCGAAAAGGAGGCCCAGGCCATAGGAGAAGCTGTGCGACACTGGAGGCATTACCTGGCCGGCAGGAGATTTAATCTCCTCACGGACCAATTGTCGGTGGCCTTCATGTTCGCTAATGCGCAGAGGGGCAAGATTAAGAACGACAAGATCTTGCGGTGGAGGATCGAACTCTCCACCTACAATTACGAGATCTTGTACCGTCCCGGGAAGCTGAACGAGCCTCCTGATGCCCTGTCCCGCGGCACTTGTGCCACCGCGCAAGTGGACCGCCTCCGATCCCTCCACGAGGACCTCTGCCACCCGGGGGGCACTCGTTTCATTCAGACCCGCAACCTGCCCTACTCCATCGAGGAGGTCAGGACAGTCACCAGGGACTGCCAAATCTGCGCGGAGTGCAAGCCGCACTTCTACCGGCCAGAGAGAGCGCATATGATAAAGGCTTCCCGTCCGTTTGAATGCCTCAGCATGGATTTCAAAGGCCCCCTCCCCTCCACCGACTGCAACACGTACTTCCTGAACGTGATTGGCGAATACTCCCAGTTCCCATTCGCCATCCCCTGCCCGGACATGGCCACGACCACCGCCATCAAGGCCCTCCAGAGTATTTTTACACTGTTCGGTTTCCCCGCATACATTCACAGTGATAGGGGGTCCTCCTTTATGAGCGCCGAACGGCGTCAATTCCTGCTCAGCAAAGGCATCGCCTCCAGCAGGCCGACTAGTTACAACCCCCGGGGAAACGGGCAGGTAGAAAGGGAGAACGGAACGGTCTGGAAGACCGTCCTGCTGGCCCTTCGGTCCAGGAATCTCCCAGTCTCCTGATGGCAAGAAGTCCTCCCAGTGGCCCTTCACTCCATCCGGTCGCTGCTCTGTACTACCACAAACCAGACACGTCACGAATGTCACCTTGTTTGCCCCAGGAAGTCCTCCTCCGGGACCTCGCTCCTAACCTGGCTAGTGACACCCGGACCCGTCCTGCTGCAGAAACATGTGAGGGCGCACAAGTCGGACCCGTTGGTCGAGAGGGTCCACCTGCTGCATGCCAACCCCGAGTATGCCTTCGTAGCATTCCCCGACGGCTGCCAAGACACGATCTTCCTTCGGGACCTGGCACCTGCTGGAGCCCCACGCGCACCCGCACCATTGCCCCCACCCCCACCCTCCCCGCAGCACCTGACCGGAGGGTCAGTACTGCCGCCGCCCCTACCCAGCGCCGAACAGGCACCGAAGCCCCCTACAGGCGCCCCTCCCCCTGCCCACTTTTCGCCCCAACAGCGCCACCTAGGGGTGACAAAGCTGCCTGGGAGGAAGGCACCACCTTCCCGGAGCCACAACCGCCGGGGCCCCCACCAGGATCATCGCCGAAGCCCAGACGCTCCAGAAGGACGACCAGGCCACCCGATCGTCTGATTGCTGCACCCATAAACACTTCTTCTGTTACCCTCAACATCATGGTACCTCCATACCTGGTCCTACCATGCAAAAGGCGACAGTAACGCTGGCCATCACCCTGCTGGGTTCTTTTTTAACAGGGGGTGAATGTGGTAATACCAGGTATTGCAGTACCTGAGAGGTGGATGACCATTGGCTAGACCTAGGAGTCTACCATTGGCTAACATACATAGCTCCGCCCTGAGAGGCGGGGTATAAGAACCAATGTCGTCCCAGCAGCCTTCACTTTCTGTATCAAAGCTGCTGGGCACAGTTCTAGCTGATTAAAGCCGATTAGTTGTGACTCACCTTGTCTCGAGAGTAATTGATTGTGCATCATATGCCAGTACCTTTGTACATTTGTTTTCACAATTTCTTGCTGTACCTGCATGTTTCTGTGCTTTTTTTGGTTTGTTCATGGGATGTGGACATCCCTGGTAAGACCAGCATTTGTTGCCCATTCCTAATTGCCCTTGAACTGAGTGGCTTGTCAGGCCATTTCAGAGGGCATTTAAGAGTCAACCACATTTATTTGTGCTTAAGGGCACAGAAAATAACAACATTTTCCAGTCGTTTAGCATTTAAAAAATAAGGGACGGCGAAATCGGGAAACGCAAATAGGTTGAGAATAGGTTCCGACACCAAAATCATGGCAGGCACCCATTTGACGCCAAATCGCAATTCTCCATCACCTCGACAGCAGCATCAATGGGACCTGGAACGCACGCACAGTTAACACCATTTGCATATTATTAGTGGGCCTCCGCGATTCCACACCTCCGATGGGCTGAGTTCCCGATGGCACTGGTCACTTGTGCTTTTAAAAATTGTGAAACTGGCGACGTGGCTACTGAGGGAGAGATGGGGTACGGATAGTGTCCAACATCGCCATAGCTTGCTAATGTGCCTCTGGCCAAGGGGCTTCTGCCAGGGCCGGGGGGAGTAGTGGGGGATGGTCAGGCGGTGGGCTGTGGGGTGGGGTCGAGGGGCAAGGAACACCATTGCCACAGCCAGAAAGACAGCCATGCAGATGCGCCCACTGTGAACTTAGGGTCACAGGTTGTATAGGTGACACCACCAGGCCCCCCCCCCCCCCCCCCCCCCCCCCCCGTGCCCTCTGGCCCCAGCCGACCCATCAGCTGTCTGGGCGGACTCCAGCACAACCAATGTCATCTTGTTGGCTGGGATGAGTCTGTGTGTGGATTGTAATGTGTTTGTGCGGCTGCAGCTTGTCAGCGTCCCGCATGTCAATCATGGACCCGGCGAATCCTGTACCTTTTTCATTGGAATCGATTTTATTCCACGTGCCAATGTGCTAGCTCCTCTGCAGCCGCTGAATCGGTCCAGGTTCGATGCTAGCTTTGCTGTCGTGAAAGTCCACGTTCCTGCCCCAGCATCAACACTTAGTCTCAAGGACAGAGAATCCAGTCCAAGGTGCTTTTCCGTTGTTCCGATAAAGATATCGGAGCAGAATTAGGCCATTCGGCCCATTAAATCTGCTCTGCCATTCTCCTGCCTTCTCCCCATAACCCCTGACCCCCTTATTAATCAAGAACCTATCTATCTCTGTCTTCAAGACACTCAGTGACTTGGCCCCCACAGCCTTCCACGGCAAAGAGTTCCACAGATTCACCACCCTTTGGCTGAAGAAATTCCTCCTCATGTCAGTTTTAAATGATCGTCCCTTCAGTCTGAGGCTGTGCCCTTGGATTCTAGTCTCTCCAACCAGTGGAAATATCTTCTCCACGTCCACTCTATCCAGGCCTCTCAGTATTCTGTACGTTTCAATAAGATCCCCCCTCATCCTTCTAAACTCCATCGAGTACAGACTCAGAGTCCTTAACTGGTCCTCATATGACAAGCCCTTCATTCCCGGGATCATTCCTGTCAACCTCCCCTTCACAAAGTGGGTAATTTCTCCACCTTATATTCTACCTGGCATATTCTTGCTCACCTATTTAATCTACTTGCACCCTCTTTGTGTCCTCCTCAAAGTCCACTTTCCCACCTAACTGGGCATCATCTGTAAACATGGATACAGTACTCTCAGAGCCCTCATATAAATTAATGATTTGGTTTGTAAATAGTTGAGGCCTTGCAGTACTCTATCCATCACAGCCTGCTGATCCAATAAGGAGCCATTCTTCTCTCTAGCTTTTGTCCATGAATCAATCCTAAAGCTACGATAATATATTAACCCCAATTTTACGAACCCAGCCTTAATCTTGTGTTACAACCTCTTGTGTGGCACTTTATTGAGTGCTTTTGGAAGTACAAATACACAACATCCAGTGGTTCTCCCATATCCATGGGTTAGGGAGAGAATTCATGGGCGCTGGAGTTTCTTCTGTTTCTGGGCCCCTCAATTATGCATGATATTTTTTCCTTTTTCAAGTTTCACAAATTAATTCACCAATCACAGAAATGTGCTAGCAAAATGATAATGTCCATTGTTGACATCTGGTTATAAATATTCTCTGATATATAAGCAGCATGTGTCACAAAAGATGGTTGAGGTTGTAAGAGGCCAATCATCTCGGTTCCAGGACAGCACTGCAGGAGTTCCACAGGGTAGTGTCCTAGGCTCATCCATCTTACGCTGCTTTGTAAATGTTATCAATGACCTTCCTTCCATCACAAGGTCAGAAGTGAGATGTTCTCTCATGATTGCATAATCTCCAAATTTGCAGATGAAATAAAGTTGGGTGGGAGGGTGAGCTGTGAGGAGGATGCAGAGATGCTTCAGCGGGATTTGGACAGGCTGAGTGAGTGGACATATGCATGGCAGATGCAGTATAATGTGGATAAATATGAGGTTATCCGCTTTTGTAGCAAAAATAGGAAGGCAGATTATTATTTGAATGGGTGTAAATTGAGAGAGGTGAATACTCAGCGAGACCTTGGTGTCCTCGTGCATCAGTGGCTGAAAGTAAGCGTGCAGGTACAGCAGGCAGTAAAGAACGCAAATGGTATGTTTGCATTCATAGCCAGAGGATTGGAGTACAGGAATAGAGATGTTTCACTGCAATTGTAAAGGGCATTGGTGAGGCCACACCTGGAGTATTGTGTGCAGTTTTGATGCCCTTATCTGAGGAAGGATGTTCTTGGTATGGAGGGAGTGCAGCGAAGGTTTACCAGGCTGATTTCGGGATGGTGGGACTGCATTATTAGGAGACACTAAATCGATTACGATTATATTCATTGGAGTTTAGAAGAGTGAGAAAGGATCTCATAGAAACTTATAAAATTATACAGGATTAGGCAGGGTAGATTCAGAAAGAATGTTCCTGATGGTGAGGGAGTCCAGAACTTGGGGTCATAGTTTGAGGTTAAGGGGTAAACTTTTTCGGACTGAGGTGAGGAGAAATTTCTTCACCCAAAGATTTGATTTGATTTTGATTTGCTTTATTATTGTCACATGTATTAGTATTGTCATGTGAGAGTACCTTTAAGAAATGGATGTTTAAGCAATGTACCTTTAAGAAATAGAGCTGATCATATTACTGAAGTGATGTCAGAGGGGGGTTGGGGGGGAGGGAGCTGAGCTCACTTCTGTTTTTTGAGTTTCAGTTGGAGAACGCAGCTGGGAGTGTCTGTGTGTTTTGCTGAGAGCTGCAGGAAGAAGCACAGAGCTGGTCTGTTGATTTCTGCCATCCAAAGACTATAAATATATTGAATGTAACCTAATGTGTTCCAATTTTTGAAGGTTTGAAGTCTTTTGGATGTTTAAAGGAACAGTTTGAAGGATGCGTGGAGTCCTTAATTATGCTGGTTGCCTTTCCGAGGCAGCGGGAATTATTGACAAAGTCAATGGATGGTTTGTTTGATGGACTGGGCCACATTCACTGGTTTAGCACAGGGCTAAAGAGCTGGCTTTTAAAGCAGACCAAGGCAGGCCAGCAGCATGGTACCAGCCTCCCCGAACAGGTGCCGGAATATGGCTTTTCACAGTAACTTCATTTGAAGCCTATTTGTGACAATAAGCAAACCTTATTTCATTTCACAACCTTTTGTAGTTTCCTGCGGTCTTGGGCAGAGCAGGCTCCATACGAAGCTGTGATACAACCAGAAAGAATGCTTTCTATGGTGCATGTGTAAAAATTGCTGAGAGTCGTAGTTGACATGCCAAATTTCCTTAGTCTTCTGAGAAAGTAGAGTCGTTGGTGGGCTTTCTTAACTATAGTGTCGGCATGGGGGGACCAGGACAGGTTGTTGGTAATCTGGACACCTAAAAACCTGAAGCTCTCGACCCTTTCTACTTCGTTCCCATAGATGTAGACAGGGGCATGTTCTCCACTACGCTTCCTGAAGTCGATGACAATCTCCTTCATTTTGTTGACATTGAGGGAGAGATTATTGTCGTCGCACCAGTTCACCAGATTCTCTATCTCATTCCTGTACTCTGTCTCGTCATTGTTTGAAATCCCACCCACTACGGTGGTGTCGTCAGCAAATTTGAAAAATCGAGTTGGAGGAGAATTTGGCCACACAGTCATAGGTGTATAAGGAGTATAGTAGGGGGCTGAGGTCACAGCCTTGTGGGGCACCGGTGTTGAGGATGATCATGGAGGAGGTGTTATTGCCTATCCTTACTGATTGTGGCCTGTGGGTTAGAAAGTTCAGGATCCAGTCGCAGAGGAAGGAGCCGAGGCCCAGGCCATGAAGTTTGGTGATGAGTTTTGTAGGAATAATAGTGTTGAAGGCTGAGCTGTAGTCAATAAATAGGAGTCTGACCTAGGTGTCTTTGTTATCTAGGTGTTCCAGTGTTGAGTGCAGGGCCAGGGAGATGGCGTCTGCTGTGGACCTGTTGCAGTGGTAGGTGAACTGTAGTGGATCAAGGCAATCCGGGAGGCTGGAGTTGATTCGTGCCATGACTAACCTTTCGAAGCACTTCATAATGATGGATGTCAGAGCCACTGGACGATAGTCATTAAGGCACGCTGCTTGGCTTTTCTTTGGCACAGGGATGATGGTCGTCTTCTTGAAGCAGATAGGGACCTCAAATTATTGTAAAGAGAGGTTGAAGATTTCTGCGAATACCCCTGCCAGCTGATCCGCGCAAGACCTGAGTGCCCGTCCGGGTACCCCATCCGGGCCAGTGGCTTTCCATGGGTTGACCTTCGAGAAGGCAGCTCTGACATCTGCATGGTGATCTCAGATACAAGTTCATCCGAGTCTTCCAGGGTGGAGGGCATGCTCTCGCTGACCTCTTGCTCAAAATGGGCACAGAATGCATTGAGTTCACCAGGGAGGGGCGCGTTGGAGCCGACGATTTTACATGCCTTCATCTTGTAGCCCGTTATGTCTTGCAGACCTTGCCATAGTTGGCGGGGATCCGTGTGACTAGCCTGGGACTTGAGCTTGGTCCGGTACTGTCTTTTGGCATCTTTGATGGATCTCCTTAGATCACATCTGGCTTTCTTGTGTAGGTCAGGGTTGCCTGACTTGAATGCCTCAGACCTAGACTTCAGCAAGCAGTGGACATCCCTGTTCATCCAGGGTTTCCGGTTGGGAAACACTCGGATTTGCTTCTTTGGCACACAGTCTTCTACACACTTACTAATGAAGTCAGTTACTGTAGTGGCGTACTCGTTCAGGCTGGTCGCAGAGTTTTTAAATACTGACCAGTCCACTGACTCCAAGCAGTCCCCAAGGAGATCATCCGATTCCTCAGACCAACATTGCACAACTTTCTTTGACGGATTCTCCCGCTTCAGTTTTTGGTTTAGTGGTTTAGTGCTTCAGTGCAGAGTGTGGTGAAACTGTGGAATTCACTGCCACAAAAAGTAGTTAAGACCAAAATGTTGTGTAATTTCAAGAAGGAATTGGATATAGTTCTAGGGTCTAAAGGGATCAAGAGATATGGGTGGAAGGTGGGATCAGAGTATTGAACTTGATGATCAGCCATGATCATCAAAGGGCCAAATGGCGTCCTCTTGCTTCTATTTTCTATGTTTCTATGTATGTCCAGCACCATTTGTGATTCCTCAGATATTGAAGCATGTCCAAATGCCGCAAGACCTGTACAATATCCAGACTTGGGCTGACAAGCGGCAAGTAACATTCACACCACACAAGTATGGAGCAATGACTGTCTCTAACCATCACCCCTTGACAGTCAATAGAATTGTTCCAATGTAGAAGGAGGCCATTCAGCCCATCGAGTGTGCACCACCCTCTGAAAGAATACTCGGCGTAGACCCATTTCCTTGCCCATCCCTCTAATCCCATGACCCAACCTAACCTGCACACGACGGAGAAATTTAGCATGGTTCATCCACCTAACCCGCACATCTTTGGACTGTGGGAGGAAACCGGACCACCCAGGGGAAACCCACGCAGACAGGGGGAGAAAGTGCATCGTCCACACAGACAGTCACCCAAGGCCGGAATTGACCCCGGGTCTCTGGTGCTGTGAGGCAGCAGTGCTAACCATTGTGCCACTGTGCCACCCTCAATGACATTACCATCGCTGAATCTCCCACCATCAACATGCTGAGGGTCATCATTGACCAGAAAGTGAACTGGATTAGTCATATAAATACTGTGGCTACAAGAGCCTGTCAGAGGCCAGGAATTCTGTGGTGTGTAACTCACCTCCTGATTCCCCAAAGCCTGTCCACCATCTACAAAGCACAAGTTAGGAGAGTGACGGAATACTCCCCACTTGCCTGGATGAGTGCAGCTCTAACAACACTCAAAAAGCATGACTACATCCATGGATAAAGCTGATTTTGGCGACTACTTCAGCCCTTATTAATACATTGTTCACATTCCACCATATGGACATGGGGCGCGATTCTCCGACCCCTCACCGGGTCGGAGAATCGGCGGGGGCCGGCGTGAATCCTCCGCCACCGGAGATTCGGCGGTCCGCGATGGGCCGAAATCCCGCAGCTGTCAACCCACGCAAGCCGGCGTGGATTGAACCACCTTTGGGACGGCGGGACATGGTGGCGCGGGCGGGCTCCAGGATCCTGGGGGGGCACAGGGTGATCTAGCCCCGGGGGGTGCCCCCACGGTGGCCTGGCCCGCGATCGACGCCCACCGATCCGCGGGCGGGCCTGTGCTGTGGGGGCGCTCTTTTCCTTTTGCCTTCGCCATGGTCTCCACCATGGCGGAGGCGGAAGAGACCCCCTCCACTGCGCATGCGCATGGATGCCGTGAGTGGCCGCTGACGCTCCCGCGCATGCACGCCCGGCAAAGTCATTTCTGCGGCAGCTGGCGGGGCGCCAAAGGCCTTTCCCACCAGCTGGCGGGGCAGAAATCAGTCCGGCGCGGGCCTAGCCCCTCAAGGTGAGGGCTTGGCCCCTCAAGGTGCGGAGACTTCTGCACCTTTGGGGCGGCGCGATACCGGACTGATTCGCGCCGTTTTTGGCGCCGGTCGGCGGACATCGCGCCGATATCGGAGAATCCCGCCCATGGTGACAGCAAATTCATTTTTGAGGCAAAAATTGAAGACTTACGATCCAGATAAATTGCACAAAATATTTTGCATTCAGTAGAAGAATTAGATATGTCCTCCTGCCTGGGTGCCTGATATTATTTAATATAATTATTTGATAAAAGCTTGGAAATTGCACAAGATAGATGGGCCGAGCGGCAGCTCGGAAACGGCAGAGTCCCGCCGGCGCCGACCACACCTGCTCGCAGCCGGCGGGAATTCTGCGCGCAGGGATGGGGGAGGCCTGTGGGGGGGGAGGGGGCTCCTTCACTGGGGAGGGGGGCCTCAGATGGGGTCTGGCCCACGATCGGGGCCCATCAATCGGGGGGCCGACCTGTCCAGCCCCGGCACTATTTTGTTACGCCAGTCCTGGCGATTCTCCGGCTCGGCCCCAGTGTGAGAGAATCCCGCCCCCTGCTGCTATAAGACAGCTTTTGAGCCTCAGCCAAACATTCATAATGACATAATAATAACTTTTTATAGACATGACAGCAAAGAACTCTATTGAAACTGGGCGACCAGGAATGAATTTGTTTTAAAAACTCTCGCTGGAAATTACAACCTGTTTGTAATTAAGATTTAAAGAACAGGGGATTTAAAAAAAATTCAGATTCGCCTTATCCGCCCTTCAAGAGCATTTATAGCTATTTTATCAATTTATGCCTTTTGCACTAAGTTACAGCCAGCCAAAATGGGCTGTGTTTGAACTGAGGACTAAGTTCAAATAGCCCATCTCTGTGAATCAGTCCCAGTCCCTTTCCAATATCAGAAAAAAATGGATCAATTGGGAATGTGGGGGGACATCCATGTCTAGGCCTTGCCACCATAGTTAAAGGTCCACAAAGTCTTCCTGGCTCTGAGAAAACCTGGCCCTAACATTCGATCCATGATCAGCACAATCTGCCTTTGTCATTGTTTACAGCTGTGACTATCTTGCACCTTTTTCCCAATAAGGCAACTTGCCACCCCCTTTAATCTTTAACAAGCAAGCCACCAAAGCTTGTTGTCAGGCAATATTTGGAACAGGTCACATGATTCCCTTGATTCCTCCATTTTACCTTACAATAAATAGATCGTCCTGAAAAAAAATCTTACAACTTTATTGTTGAAACAATGCCGAGGGATGGTGATGAATCGGGTGGACCTACAGATGTTTCCACTTGTGTGAGAGTACAAATGAAGTGATGGTCATTCAGAACCCCCCAGTGATTTCCTGCAATGAATTCACAGTGTGCGGAACATTGGGGAGCAGGGACACAGTGAATCAACCTGCATTTGAAATTGTGCCGTGCAACACTCGTTACAAATGTATCATAGATGTTTGCAGCACAGAAGGAGGTCACTTGGCCCATTGTGCCTGTGCTATCCCTCTGCCAGGCTAATCCATAGATAATCCTAGGGCCCAGCTCTTTGCACAAATACATTTTTTTTTCATTTTTTTATTCTCCTCCTTTTTCACATTTTCTCCCACATTTACACCCATCAACAATAAACAATAATCAGCAAGATATGTCAATCCCCATAATAACAACGATCCCATCCGCCCACCAACCCCCAAACCTCAGCCCACATGTTTACATAAACAAATGACAAAAAGGAATCAGGGATTACCCATAGTCACTCTTAATCTACACAGCACCCCTCCCCCCCCAACTAATGTTCGATGTTATCCAGTTCTTGAAAGTGCAGAATAAATAGTGCCCATGACTTGTAGAACCCCTCCGAGCTTCCCCCCAGTTCGAACTTAACCTTCTCAAGGGTCAAGTATTCCAACAGGTCCCCCCGCCACGCCAGGGCACTGGGTGGAGAGGCTGCTCTCCATCTCAGCAGGATCCGCCTTCGGGTGATCAATGAGGCGAAGGCTATGATATCTGCCTCCGCTCCCGTTTCCAACCCTGGCTGGTCCGACACCCCGAATATGGCCTCCTGGGGACCCGGGTCCAGTTTCACGTGCACCACCTTGGAAATGACCCTAAACACCTCCTTCCAGTACTCCCCTAGCTTTGGACAGGACCAAAACATATGAACGTGATTCGTGCCCCCCCCCCCCCCCCCCCCCCGCAACGCTCACACACATCCTCTACTCCTTCAAAAAATCAGCTCATCCTTGCCCTCGTGAGGTGCGCTCTATATACCACCTTCAGCTGTATCAGCCCCAACCTCGCACATGAGGTGGAGGCATTCACTCTCCGGAGCACCTCACACCAGACCCCCTCCTCTATAACCTCGCCCAGCTCTTCCTCCCACTTTGCTTTGATCCCTTCCAGTGGTGCCTTATCCTCTTCCAGAAAAGCTCCGTACACCGCTGACACTGCCCCCTTCTCCAGTCCTCTTGTCGTCAACACCTCCTCCAGCAATGTGGAGGCCGGCTCCTCTGGGAAGCTCTGTATCTCCTTCCTGGCAAAATCCTGAACCTGCATGTACCTAAACACTTCTCCCTGCTCTAGCCCATACTTCGCTTCCAGCTCCCTCAATCCTGCAAACCGACCCCGAAGAAACAAATCTTTTAGCGTCTTAATCCCCTTCTCTTCCCATTTCCGAAAACTTCCATCCCACCTCCCTGGCTCAAATCTGTGGTTCCCCCGAATCTGCATTTCCCTTGACCCTAACCCCAACCCGAAGTGTTGGCGAAACTGCCTCCAGATTTTCAATGAAGCTATTATTACCGGACTCCCTGAATATTTCCCCGGAGCTATCGGGAGCGGCGCTGTTGCAAGTGCCTTCAGCCCCGACCCCCTGCACAAACTCTCCTCCATTCTGACCCACTGAGAATCAACCCCTCTGACCCAGCTCCGCACTTTCTCCACGTTCGCCGCCCAGTAGTAGTACAACAGGTTCGGGAGACCCAAACCCCCTGCCTGCCTTCCCCTCTGTAGCAGCACCTTTCTCACTCTGGCCACCTTCCCTCCCCATATGAACGACGTAATCCTTCCCTCAATCTCTCTGAAAAAAGTCTTTGGCAGGAAAATCGGTAGGCATTGAAAAATAAACAGGAATCGCGGCAACACATTCATTTTAACCGCCTGTACCCGACCCGCCAGTGACAGAGGAAGGCCGTCCCACCTTGCCAGATCGGCTTTCACTCTCCCCACCAAACTAGTGATGTTGTACCTGCGAAGCCTCCCCCACTCCCGGGCAACCTGCACCCCCAGATCCTAAAATGAGTCCCTGCTCTACGGAATGGCAGCCCCCCCGCCCCTGCCCCCACCCCCGGCCGAGACACCACAAAGTACTCACTCTTGTCCATGTTCAACTTGTACCCCGAGAAAGACCAAAATACCCGCAGTAGCTCCAATATTCCTCCTATCGACGCACTCGGCTCCGACACATACAGCAGCAAGTCGTCGGCATATAAGGACACCCTATGCTCTCTCCCCCCCCCCCCGCACTATTCCTTCCCATGCTCCCGAACTTCTCAATGCGATGGCCAATGGCTCAATCGCGAGTGCAAACAGCAGGGGGGACATAGGACATCCCTGTCTCGTCCCACGGTGGAGAGAGAAATATCTCGAACTGATATTATTTGTGCGGACACTTGCCTTCGGTTCCTTATGTAATAGCTTTACCCAGTTCACAAACCTTGGTCCAATCCCAAACCGCTCCAGCACTGCCATCAGGTATCCCCATTCTACCCGATCAAACGCCTTCTCGGCGTCCAATGCCACAACTACCTCTGTTTCCTTTCTTTCCGCCGGTGCTATAACAATGTTCAAAACCCTCCTAATGTTCGAAAACAGCTGCCTCCCTTTCACGAACCCCGTCTGATCCTCCCCTATCACCTTCGGGAGGCACTCCTCCAGCCTACCCGCCAGTACCTTTGCCAACACGTTTACGTCCACATTCAGAAGTGATATGGGCCGATACGACCCACACTCCGTCGGATCCTTATCTTTTTTTAGTAACAGGGAAATCGATGCCTGCCCCAAGGTTTGCGGCAACACCCCCTTCCCTATTGCCTCCTCAAACATCCCCACCATCAGGGGTGCCAACCTATCCTTAAATTTTTTATAATATTCCACCGGAAACCCATCCGGCCCTGCCACCTTCCCCGACTGCATCCTCCCAATCGCATCCTTTATCTCCTGCTCCACTATTGCTCCTTCTAATGTAGCCCTGTCCCCCTCCCATAGCCTCGGGTACTCCAACCCATCGAGAAATTCCTGCATCTCACGGTCTCGTCCGAGTGGCTCTGACTTGTACAACCTCTCATAAAACTCCTCAAAAACCTTGTTAATCAGCACTGGGGCCACCACCAACTTCCCTGCCCTATCCTTCACCTGAAGAATTTCCCTTGCCGCTGCCTCCCTCCGGAGCTGACCTGCTAACATACCTTATCTCCATGTTCATAAACTGCACCCCTTGCTCGTCTCAGTTGGCGCACCGCCTTCCTGGTGGACAGTTGGTCGAAGCTCGCCTGTAGTTCCTTCCTCTTTTCCAGCTTCGCCGGGTCCCCATCCTCTGCATACCTCCTGTCTACCTCCAACATCTCATCTACTACCCTCTGCCGCTCCAACCTCTCCTCCTTATCCACCCTAGCCTTAAACAAAATTACCTCACCTCTCACCACCGCCTTTAGAGCCTCCCAGACGACTGCCTTCGACACCTCACCCGTACAATTGAAACCTACATATTCCTTAATAACCTTTTCAATTTTCTCACAGAATACTTGGTTCCCCAAAAGCCCCACATCCAGTTTCCACCCCGGTCTCTGCGCTGCCCCCTTCTCTCGCACCATATCCACCCAATGTGGAGCGTGATCTGACACTGCAATTGCAGAGTATTCCGACCCCTTGACTCCAGCCAGCAAAGCCTTCCCCACCACAAAAAAGTCGATCCGCGAGTATACCTTATGGACAGCTGAGAAAAACGAATACTCCCATTCCCTTGGGAGCAGGAACCTCCAAGGGTCCACCCCTCCCATTTCCACCATTAGCCCAGCCAGCACCTTCGCCCCCCCTGATGGGACCAGCGAGCGCGGCCGTGATCTGTCCAACCTTGGCTCCTGCACCAGGTTCCAGTCCCCCCCCACAATCAGCTCATGCGTGTCCAAGTCGGGAATAGCCCCAACCACCTTCCTCGCGAATCCCACATCGTCCCAATTGGGACCGTATACACTTAACAGTGCCACTAATCTCCCCTCCAATGCCCCTGTCACAATCACATATCTACCCCCCTGATCTGCTACCACCTTCTCCATCTGGAAGCGTACCCTTTTGCTGACCAGCACCGCTACCCCTCAAGCCCTTCCATCAAATCCGGAGTGAAACACTTGGCTAACCCAGCCCTTTTTAAGTCTCACCTGGTCCTTCACCCTCAAGTGAGTCTCCTGCAGCATTGCTACATCGGCTTTCAAACTTTTAAGATGTGCAATCACCCTTGACCGGACCTCCTAGCCCTCTCACGTTCCGCGTGATTATCCTTACTGGGGGTCTCTCACCCCCCCCCCCCCCCCCACCTGTCTTATCCACCATCACCATACCACTGGGCCCTGCCCCATAAGCCTGACCCGCCCCTGTCCATTGTTAACATCGAACCCCTTCCCCCCCTCCCAAGAACCCCCCCTACAAAAACATCCCCCAACATCCCTCCCTCCACCCCCTCTTGCTCGCCTCATAGGCCCATTGAAGCCTGCTATCCAGGCTCCAACGTCCGCAGTCCTCCTCTCACCTCACCCCCGTTCACTAACTGACTCTAGTTAGCTAGCGCGGGTGGCTCCCCCCCGCCAATACCTCTCGCCCCCTTCCACCCAGTCCCAGAGAAAGAAACACCAAAACAAGCCCAACAATCATACCCCTACAATTCACTAACAGAACATTTAACCGTCGCAACACAGAACGCCATAAACTTGAACTCTGTAACAATGCAAAGAGAAGTAAATTTCAAATTTCAATACAAATCAGTAAAAAGAAATTTGTAACATTTGTACATTTGTACATTTTCCAGCCGCTCAAACACAGTCCACAGTCTCTCTTCCAGTTCCGCTCTTCACGTCTGCCCCAAGCCGTCTGCCCTCACGAACGCCTCAGCCGCCTCTGCTGTCTCAAAATAAAAGTCTTTGGCTTTAATGTTACTCTCAACTTCGCCGGGTACACCACACCAAATCGCACCCCCTTCTTGTACAAAGCCGCCTTCACTCGCCCAAACGCCGCTCGTCTTTTTGCCATCTCCACCGTCCAGTCCTGGTAGATCCGAACCGCAGTACCATCCCACAGCACCTCACGCTTCTGCTTCGCCCAGCTTAATACTTTCACACAAATACATTTATGTATTAATTATGAAGTCATGTTATAACAAAGGCACCAATCCATCTGAAACACAATTGTTAATCCCTTTGTTAATGAAGAAAGGGGTTTTATATGGATGGCAATAGGTTTGTTGCTGATGCTGTGTTGCCTGATGTCAACTCACCAGAACTTTAATAGTGACCAACACAGCGTCCAACAGTGATGCGATGAACTTTGTACCCTGACACATACTTCTCAAAGTGAATGCCTCACACAGCCCATCCCCTCCGACAGCCTTGGAAACACTCCTGATGATTGTTGAGCCCAGATTGTTGTAACCCATGCCACATGCCGATGAGTTTACTCAGCCTTTCGCTGTTCTGCCCAAACAATGTCATTCTGCTGCCATATACAAATCTTCACACAGTAAAAGCATTGGTTTTGTGCCACATGAAGAAACGTAGTGCATCCCAGTGATAGCAAAAGGCTGTGCTGACTGCCACATGGCAAGGGCATGGCATGCAATGGAACATTCCTTCATCAATGAGCTCCTCCACACAGAAACCGTGATTAAGGGAACTTAATCCTCCAATGAAGCAGCTGCTGCATCTAAAATCAAACGTAATCAAAAATCAGCCAGCTCCTCACTTGATATGCTGCATTAGCTTCAGTGCAATGAGAGATTAAGGAGCAGTTCTTAAAGTACAGTTTGCAAGTGTTTTGATAAGGCAGGGCAATGCACTCTACAATTTTCCTGAACTTACTGGGTCTGATATTTAACTTTACAAAAATAGACGTTCACGGGGCAGTTATGAGGTCAATGGACAAACTGACTGAACACTAGATGGTCTGATGGTCACTATTTTGCATAGAATTATGATCAATGTATAGCAAAGAAACAGGTCAATTTGGCCCAACTGGTCTACCCCAGCGTTTATATTCCAAATGAACATCCTCCAGCCTTACTTCAACCACAGTGACTAAAGACGTTTCTCCAGAGATCCATATTGGATTTATTAATGACTATCCCAATTGGATTTGTTTTGGATCTATCTATTGTCACTTTTACCGAGGTACAGTGAAAAGTATTTTTCTGCGAGCAGCTCAAACAGATCATTTAGTACATGAAAATAAAATAAAATAAAAAGAAAATACATAATAGGGCAACAAGGTACACAATGTAAATACATAGACACCGGCATCAGGTGAAGCATACAGGGGTGTAGTATTAATGAGGTCAGTCCAGAAGAGAGTCGTTTAGGAGTCTGGTAACAAAGAACAAAAAACAAAGAAAATTACAGCACAGGAACAGGCCCTTCGGCCCTCCCAGCCTGCGCCGATCCAGATCCTTTATCTCAACCTGTCTTCTATTTTCCAAGGATCTACTTCCCTCTGCTCCCCGCCCGTTCATATATCTGTCTAGATGCATCTTAAATGATGCTATCGTGCCCGCCTCTACCACCTCTGCTGGCAAAGTGTTCCAGGCACCCACCACCCTCTGCGTAAAAAACTTTCCACGCACATCTCCCTTAAACTTTCCCCCTCTCACCTTGAAATCGTGACCCCTTGTAATTGACACCCCCACTCTGGGAAAAAGCTTGTTGCTATCCACCCTGTCCATACCTCTCATAATTTTGTAGACCTCAATCAGGTCCCCCCTCAACCTCCGTCTTTCCAACAAAAACAATCCTAATCTACTCAACCTTTCTTCATATCTAGCACCCTCCATACCAGGCAACATCCTGGTGAAACCCCTCTGCACCCTCTCTAAAGCATCCACATCCTTCTGGTCATGTGGCGACCAGAACTGCACGCAGTATTCCAAATGTGGTCTAACCAAAGTCCTACACAACTGTAACATGACCTGCCGACTCTTGTACTCAAAACCCCGTTCGATGAAGGCAAGCATGCTGTATGCTTTCTTGACCACTCTATCGACCTGCGTTGCCACCTTCAGGGTACAATGGACCTGACCTCCCAGATCTCTCTGTACATCAATTTTCCCCAGGACGTATAGTCCGCTCTTGAATTAGATCTTCCAAAATGCATCACCTCGTATTTGCCTGGATTGAACGCCATCTGCCATTTCTCTGCCCAACTCTCCAATCTATCTATATTTTGCTGTATTCTCTGACAGTCCTCCTCGCTATCGGTAACTCCACCAATCTTAGTATCATTTGCAAACTTGCTAATCAGACCACCTATACCTTCGTCCAGATGATTTATGTATATCACAAACAACAGTGGTCCCAGCACGGATCCCTGTGGAACACCACTAGTGACCTTTCTCCATTTTGAGACACTCCCTTCCACCACTACTCTCTGTCTCCTGTTGCCCAGCCAGTTCTTTATCCATCTAGCTAGTACACCCTGAACCCTGACGACTTCACTTTTTCCATCAACCTGCCATGGGAAACTTTATCAAACGCCTCATTGAAGTCCATGTATATGACATCTACAGCCCTTCCCTCATCAAGTAACTGTGTCACTTCCTCAAAGAATTCTATTAAGTTTGTAAGACATGACCTTCCCTGCACAAAACCATGCAACCTATCACTGATACGCCTATTTTCTTCCAAATGTGAATCGATCCTATGCCTCAGTATCTTCTCCAACAGTTTGCCTACCACTGTCGTCAAGCTCACAGGTCTATAATTCCCTGGATTATCCCTGCTACCCTTCTTAAACAAAGGGACAACATTAGCAATTCTCCAGTCCTCCGGGACCTCACCCGTGCTCAAGGATGCTGCAAAGATATCTTTGGCTAACAGCGTTAAGGACCTGGGACCTGGGATTCATGTCGCATTACATTCATCCCCCACCATCTGGCCTGCGAAATCCTACCAACTGTCCTGGTTTGACACAATTCACACCTCTTTAACCTGGGGTTACCCCATCTCTGGATCTGTAAAGATTTAATCACCTGCTAATGCTCGCATTCCAAGCATTGTTTGGCATCTTTGAATCTGTCTATATATGTGTTTCTGGAACATACCTCTTCATTCACCTGAGGAAGGAGCAGCGCTCCGAAAGCTAGTGACATCGAAACAAACCTGTTGGACTTTAACCTGGTGTTGTAAGACTTCGTACTGTGCTCACCCCAGTCCAACGCCGGCATCTCCACATCATGGCAAAGATATCTGTTAAGGCCCCAGCTATTTTGTCCCTCGCTTCCCTCAGTAACCTGGGATAGATCCCATCTGGACCTGGGGACTTGTCCACTGTACTGCCTTTTAGAATACCCAAAACTTCCCCCTTCCTTATGCCGACTTGACCTAGAGTATTTAAACATCCATCCCCTAGCCTCAACATCCGTCATGTCCCTCTCCTTGGTGAATACCGATGCAAAGTACTCATTAAGAATCTCACCCATTTCCTCTGACTCCACGCATAAATTCCTTCTTTTGTCTTTGAGTGGGCCAATCCTTTCTCTAGTTGCCCTCTTGCTCCTTATATACGAATAAAAGGCTTTGGGATTTTCCTTAACCCTGTTAGCCAAAGATATTTCATGACCCCTTTTAGCCCTCTTTATTGCGCGTTTGAGATTTGTCCTACTTTCCCGATAGTCCTCCAAAGCTTCATCAGATTTAAGTCGACTAGATCTTGTGTATGCTTCCTTTTTCATCTTAGCTAGTCTCACAATTCCACGCGTCATCCATGGTTCCCTAATCTTGCCATTTCTATCCCTCATTTTCACAGGGTCATGTCTGTCCTGCACTCTAATCAACCTTTCCTGAAAAGACTCCCACATTTCAAATGTGGATTTACCCTTAAACAGCTGCTCCCAATCCACATTCCCTAGCTCCTGCCGAATTTTGTTATACTTGGCCTTTCCCCAATTTAGCACTCTTCCTTTAGGACCACTCTTGTCTTTGTCCATGAGTATTCTAAAACTTACGGAATTGTGATCGCTATTCCCAAAGTAATCACCGACTGAAACTTCAACCACCTGGCCAGGATCATTCCCCAATACCAGTCCAGTATGGCCCCTTCCCGAGTTGGACTATTTACATACTCCTCTAAAAAAACTCTCCTGGATGCTCCTTACAAATTCTGCTCCATCTACGCCTCCAACACTACATGAATCCCATTCAATGCTGGGGAAGTTAAAATCTCCCATCACGACCACCCTATTGCTCCTACATTTTTCTATAATCTGTCTACATATTTGTACCTCTACTTCACGCTCGCTTTTGGGAGGCCTGTAGTAAAGTCCCAACAATGTTACTGCACCCTTCCTATTTCTTAGCTCTACCCATATTGCCTCAGTGCTCGAATCCTCCATCGTGCCCTCCTGAATCACAGCTGTGATATCATCTCTGACCAGTAATGCAACTCCTCCACCCCTTTTACCTCCCTCTCTATCCCTCCTGAAGCATCTATACCCTGGGATATTTAGTTGCCAGTCTTGTCCTTCCCTCAACCAAGTCTCAGTAATACCAATAACATCATATTCCCAGGTACTGATCGAAGCCCTAAGTCCATTTGCATTACCTGCTACACTTCTCGCATTGAAACAAATGCTCCTGAGACCACCTGTCCCTTTGCGTTCATCATCTCTTCCCTGTCTACTCTTCCCCTTAGTCACATTGAGTTTATTATCTAGTACCTTACTGGCTTTAGTTGCTGCCTCGTTACTGACATCTAACTTCCTAATCTGGTTCCCATCCCCCTGCCACATTAGTTTAACACCTCCCCAACAGAGTTAGCAAAAGCACCCCCTAGGACATTGGTTCCAGTCCTGCCCAGGTGTAGACCATCCAATTTGTAATTGCCCCACCGCCCCAGAACCGGTTCCAATGTCCCAAAAGACTGAACTCCCTCCCTCCTGCACCATCTCTCAAACCACGTATTCATTCTGACTATTCTTGAATTTCTACTCTGACTGTCTCGTGGCACTGGTAGCAATCCTGAGATTACTACCTTTGAGGTCCTACTGTTTAACTTATTTCCTAAATCCCTGAATTCTGATTGTAGGACCTCATCCTGTTTTTTACCTATATTGTTGGTGCCTATATGCACCACAGCAACTGGCTGTTCACCCTCCCCCGTCAGTATGTCCTGCAGCCGATCTGAGACATCCCTGACCCGTGCACCCGGGAGGCAACATACCATTCGGGAGTCTCGTGTTCGACCACAGAAACGCCTGACTACTCCCCTTACGATTGAATCCACTATGACTGTAGCCCTGCCAGTCTTTTTTCCGCCCTTCTGTGCAGTAGAGCCAGCCACGGTGCCATGAGCCTGACTACTACTGCCTTCTCCTGGTGAGTCATCTCCCCCAACAGTATCCAAAATGGTATACCTGTTTTGGAGGGAGATGACCGCAGGGGACACCTGCACTGCCTTCCTGCTCTTTCTCTGCCTTTTGGTCACCTATTTCCTGTCTCCCTCACCAATCCCAAGCAGGGAAGAAGCTGTTTTTGAATCTGTTAGTGCGTGTTCTCAGACTTTTGTATCTCCTGCCCGATGGAAGAAGTTGGAAGAGTGAGTAAGCTGGGTGGGAGGGGTCTTTGATTTTGCTGCCTGCTTTCCCAAGGCGGCAGAAGGTGTAGATACAGTCACTGGATGGGAGGCAGGTTTGTGAGATGGACTGGGCTGTGTTCACGACTCTCTGAAGTTTCTTGCGGTCTTGGGCCGAGCAGTTGCCATACCAGGCTGTGTTGCAGCCAGATAGGATGCTTTCTATGATGCAGCTGTAAACATTGGCAAGAGTCAGTGTGGACATGCTGAATTTCCTTAGTGTCCTGAGGAAGAATAGGCGCTGTCTTGCTTTCCTGGTGGGAGCCTCGACCAGGGAAGAGTTTTGGTTCTGTGCACAATTAGGAATTCGAAGCTGTCAACCATCTTCACCTTGGCCCCGTTGATGCTGACAGGGATGTGTACAGTACTTTGCTACCTGAAGTCAATGACCAGCTCTTCAGTTTTGCTGGCATTGAGGGATAGATTGTTGTCGTTGTATGATTCCACTTGGTTCTCTATCTCCCTCCTGTATTCTGACTCGTCGTTATTCGAGATCCGACCCACTGTGGTCATGTCGTCAGCAAACGTGTAGATGGAGTTGGAGCCAAATTTTGCCACACAGTCCTGTGTGTGTAGGGAGTAGAGTAGGGGGCTAAGTACGCAGCCTTGCGGTGCCCCGGTATTGAGGACTATTGTGGAGGAGGTGTTGTTGTTTATTCTTACTGATTGTGGTCTGTGGGACAGAAAGTCGAGGATCCAGTTGCAGAGTGAGGAGCCAAGTCCTAGGTTTTGGAGCTTTGATATGAGCTTGGCTGGGATTATGGTGTTGAAGGCGGAGCTGTAGTCAATTAATAGGAGTCTTATGAAGGTGTCCTTGTTGTCGAGATGCTCTAAGGATGAGTGTAGGGCCAGGGAGATGGTGTCTGCTGTGGTATGCGGATTGCAGTGGATCAAGGCGTTCTGGGAGTATGGAATTGATGCGTTTCATGACCAACCTCTCGAAGCACTTTATTACGACTCAAGTCAAGGCCAACGGATGGTAGTCACTGAGGCACGTTGCCTGGTTCTTCTTTGGCACCGGTATGATGGTGGTCTTCTTGAAGCGATGGGGACCTTGGAGCAGAGTAGGGACAGGTTGAAGATGTCCGCGAACACATCTGCCAGCTGGTCCATGCAGGCTCTGAGTGCACGACCAGGAATCCTGTGTGGGCCCTTCGCCTTCTGATGGTTCACTTTCAGGAAGGCAGATCTAACTTCAGAAGCTGTGACGGTGGGTGTGGGTGTGTTATGGGCTACTGAGGGACTCGAATATGGATTGATGGTTTTCTGCTCGAACCAAGCATAGAATGCATTGAGTTCATCGGGGAGGAATGTGCTGCTGCCTGAGATACTGTTGGGCTTTGCTTTGTATCTCGTTATGTTGTTTCGGTCTTGCCACAACCGCCGAGAGTCTGTAACGATAGTCTGTGACTCTAGCTTGGTCTGATATTCTCTCTTGGTATCTCGGATGGCTTTGCGGAGGTCGTATCTGGATTTCTTGTATAGGTCAGGGTCGCCTGACTTGAACGCCTCAGACCTGTCCTTCAGTAGAACATAGAACATAGAACAGTACGGAGTCGATGTCCCGATTAAGCCATGGGGCTGGATTCTCCGCCCCGCCACGCCACTTTTCAGCCTCGACCTGCCGGTGGGATTCTCCGTTACGCCGGTCAATGGAGCTTCCCATTGTGGGGCAGCCCCACGCCATCGGGAAACCCCGGCGCCGGCAAAACGGAGAATCCCGCTGGCAGAGAATCCCGCCCATGGTTTCTGGTTGGGGAACGTACGTACTGCTTTCTTTGGCACGCAGTTGTCCACACATTTACTGATGAAGTCTGTGACGGTGGTGGCATACTCATTTAGGTTGGACGCTGAGTTCTTAAATATGGACCAGTCCACTGTCTCTAAGCAGTCACGTAAGAGCTCTTCTGTTTCCTCGGACCAGCACTGCACAACCTTCTTAGCTGGATTCTCCCACTTACATTTCTGCTTGTATGCCGGGAGAAGGAGCACCATCTTATGGTCTGATTTTCCAAAGTGCGGTCAGGGGATGGAATGGTAGGCGCCCTTGATTTTTGAGTAGCAGTGGTCAAGAGTGTTGTCGCCCCTGGTGGGGCAGGAGATGTGCTGGTGGAATTTTCATTTTTGGCCACTTCATCAAGAACAATTAGTCGTGGACACAAAATCCTGGGGTTCTCAGTGCAACTCATATCCCTTGAACAAATCAAAATAGGAAAAAAATAATTCAAACAAATCTCTTGCCTGTGACTCAAACCACACAAGCAGTAAATATAAAAGTGCTTATTACATCAGGATGGCTCCTCTGTTAAGTTTATGCTAAAGTAGGCTGAATATATATCTCATGGCAAAGCTTTGCAGAGCATGCTTTTTCTTAAATAAAAGAAACAAATTCTGGAAATAATCAGCAAGGAACCAGCAGCATCTGCGACGAGACAAAGAGAGTTAATAATGTTTCAGGTCGATAACCTTTCTTGAGAGCTCAGTTTTATTTCACATTTCCAGAAGCTTTTGCTTTTGGATGAATAAGTTTAACTTATTATCTGATAGTTTAAATCATCTAATATGAAATTTAATCCAGGTGATAACAAAGATCACAGACAGAACGAAGGAGGCCAATAGGATTATCCAATTTTTACTTCAATAGAAACCTGTGATCTTCATCCATTTACCTTCTCAATGACTCCGCCATATATATACCTCCATTCTGTTCAGTGACAGGCACCAATAGGAATACAAATTGGATGGGCTGCATAACGACTGGGTGATCCACTCCATTGGTTTACTATCTAAGCAAGGTAGTGAAAATCACCCCACTGTTGCTTTATCAGGGTGGGGAATTGGATGGGGTCTGATGTTTACATAGCTGTGTTCGGAGAAGAGTAGAATGCTTGTACGGGTTGGCCGGGAATGGGAGGGTGGGTTGTACCAACATGTGGGAGGGCTTGTTGAGGACAATTTAGTAGAAATTATGGTTTAGTTAGCCAACTAAAAATCTAAATGTCACGAAAGCGTGATCCACCGGCACACTGGGTACTCGCTCGAGCGCGGTGTGGCCAGTGGATGCCGGGAGAGGTCTTCCGCGAGTTTCCCAGCAGCCTTCATACCTCGCGGGATCTACCCAAGTCCCATGAGGCGCCAGAGACAGAATCACGCCCAAAAGTGGCGGGACCAAACGGCGTGCGTTTGGTTTTAAATAGACTTCGGCAAACTTACCCGGGATTTACCAGCCTCCCCGGCAAGACCACAGCTGGCCGCCGTTCAGCACTGGTCCACATAAATGTGGACCAGGCAGAATGGCACCTGGGGGTCTCTTGGGCTATCAGAGACCCCTGGGTAGTCAGGGATAGTCCAGGGTGGCCCCCTGGTCCTCCCCCTGGAACGTGGGCACCTTTGCACAGCCCAGCTTGCACCGTGGCACTGTCACCCTGGCACTGTTAAGGTGCTTGGGTGACACTGCCAAGCTGGCAGCAGCACTGACCGGGTGGTGCCAGTGAGCCAGGGTGGCACTGCCAAAGATCGGGGGCTGAGGGGGGCCATGCCGTGAAAGGAGGATGGAAGGGGATATGAATGATGGGGAGTCTGCATGGCAGGTAAGTAGGGACCTCTGGGAGGTTGGAGGGGGTGACGGACGGGGGTCCTGAAAGGGGGGGCCTGGGAGGGGACATGGGGGGCTTGAAGAGGAGGAATTCCCAGGGACCCCATGATGGGATATCCTCACTTGGGGTGTGTGGGGGAGTGCCCATGTTTTGGGGGTTAACATTGCCCATGGGTGGGGAGTGTGGGGGACCCACAAGTTCACTGAGGGATCGGGGCATCCTTTCAAAATGGCGACCCAATCTCGGAGTTCAGCTCCCCAGCGCTGAACAAAGTTCAAAGGGCGTGATTCATCGGCTGCATTGCGCTCTCGAACGCGGTGCGGCTGGTCAATGCTGGGAGAAGCATCTCACTGGCTTCTCGGAAGTCTTCGTGCCTCGCGGGATCCACTCAAGTCCCACGAGGCAGCCAAGTCAGAAACACGCCCACAAGGGGCCTGACCAAATGGCACTCGCCAAAGCCTGTTTTAAACTGACTTTGGCGAGCTCACCCGGGATCCACCAGCCTTCCAGGATCCAGCGGCCTCCCCAGTGAGGCCACAGCCGGGCGCCATTTAGCACTGGTCCACATAAACGTGGACCATGCAGAACGGCACCCAGAGGGTGTGCTGGGCCATCGGACACCGCTGAGTGGTCCCCTCATCCTGGTCAGCATCCATAGGGTCCTGGGGTTCATCGGAGGGGCAGCTGGTTCGAGCAATGGCTGCCCCTGCATCATCTGGCTCTGCCAGCCCTGGTGGGTCCCCATAGTCCGCACCATCGTGTTGATGCCCTCGACAATGCTCCTCAGTGATTGGAACATGCTCTGCAGCTCCTTGGCAACGCCCACCTGCGACTGGGAAAAGCTCCGCAGCGCCTCGGCCGTGCCCATCAGAGAGCGGGACATGACCCACAGAAACTCATCAATGTCAGCCTGGTACTGGGTCAGGTCCCCCATCGAGCCAGACATTCTGCCGAGCCCCTCAACCATGGCTGCCACCGACTGCGCAACTCCTTGGACACCTTCACTAGTGGTGCCGACGTCGTACACCAGGCTTTCCACTGTGGTCACCACCCCAGTAGTGTCGGCCTCAGTGCCACGCATTGCCGGCGATGTCTCCTGCGCCCATAGCCTCTGGCTATGGATCTACTGGAGCGACACTGTCATCTCCCTCTAAATGTCCCGGCCGCTCCCTATCATCTCCATCAGCTCCAGGTGTCACAATATGTGGATATTGTAAGGAAAATGAAGGGTTAATGTATGTTACTACTCTAGTCACTAGATGGTGCTATAGAGCAACCATATAAACATCAGATGCCTCCTTGACTCCTGGGAGAGAGTGGAAGGGAGCCAGACTGAGTAGATGTGTGATAGTTTAGCTGATAGTATTGTAGAAGTGTAGTGAACAGTATAAAGAACACAACACTTCCTGCAGTCTGGTATCCAGGGACACATTTGAAAGCCTTGTTGCAGCTTTCCCTCTTTGACTCTCCATCTTTTCTGTTGCTGGATCTGTTTTGATGGCTCTAGAATGCTCTTTTTCTGACCCTGGCAAGGTACCTTCAAATAGTGGAGCTGAAACAGACTAATGCAGATCACCATCATACCCACTCGCTACAATTGGCTGGGAACCCTGGAATTCAGATGCACGTGCGGTAAAAGTGAGGCCGAGGTAATAAACCATTGGTAAATGCGCTGTTTAAAATTCTGGGTTCCCGGCACATTGACAGCTCATCCACTGCAGGCAGATTGGAACATTAAATTTACCCCATAATTTCTGGGATTCTGGTCCAACAACAATAATCACTACGAATGAAGCTTCACTAACCCACTAAAGAGAACAATTGTACTAAAATGTGGGGCGGGGTTGTCTCAGCCTGGGGTCGGGCCGGAGAATCGACGCCACTGGCGCTGGCTCAGTCTGCGCTGCGCCGGCTGGGGGCCGCTCTATGGGGCCCCTCCCGGCGATTCTCTGCCCGGGATGGGCCGAGCGGCCGTACCAAAAAACCCGAGTCCCGCTGGCGCCATTCTAACCTGCTCTTAGCCGGCGGGACCTCGGCGTGGAAGGATCCGGGGGCGGCCTGTGGGGGGGGGCTGGCGCGGAGAAGGGAGCCACTGTGCATGCGTGTGTTGTCGGTGCCACTGCGCATGCGGCGTTTGCGCCGGTGCCACAGCGCATGAATGGACCCCGCGGCGCTCAGTTGATGCCGGGATCCAGCAGATGGAGCGGCGAGGGTCGTTCCAGTGCCGTGCTGGCCCCCTGTAGGGGCCAGAAGTGCTGATCCTGAGGACATGTTGATGCCATCGGGAAACGCGACGGCGTTTACAACGGCGTCAACAATTAGCCTCAGGATCAGAGAATCCCGCCCAGGATATCTGGAATATCCATGAACTAGAAAGTCTCCTTCAGGTAAATGTTTCTGTTGTCGATAACCTGGAACAAAGCTTCTCTGTGAGATACTTCATTACTCAAAAGGTGCAGAGTGCAGCATGGGTTACTGCCGGGTTAGACAGATATGATCAGCACTCAGTATTTGTCTTCATCGCTGCATTTTGGCTTCAGATAGAGGAATTTAATTGCAGCTGAATCTAAAGCCAGATTTTGCCATTTCTTGATTGATTGAGCCCTCCAACCACAAAGTTCAACCAATCGGAATCCTCTTTCCCATCAAAGAAGAAGCTTCAAAAGCTCATGTTTGTGAAAGAGATCGATCAGCAACAGCTTACAGTGTTCTTTGCACAATGAGGGTGCCTCCTTCTGGAATCAGACAAACAGAAAATGGTTACAGCATAGAAGCAGATCACTTGGCCGGACATGATAGTGCCACTTCCCACTGCTCGGCAAAGATTCACTCTTCAGGGGCGAGATTCTCCGACCCCCCGCCGGGTCGGAGAATCGCCGGGGGCTGGCGTGAATCCCGCCCCCGCCGGTTGCCAAAGTCTCCGGCACCGGAGATTCGGCGAGGGCAGGAATCGCGCCGCGCTAGTTGGCGGGCCCCCCCGCGCGATTCTCCGGCCCGGATGGGCCGAAGTCCCGCCGCTAAAATGCCTGTCCCGCTGGCGTAAATTAAACCACCTACCTTACCGGCGGGACACGGCGGCGCGGGCGGGCTCCGGGGTCCTGGTGGGGGCGCGGGGCGATCTGGCCCCGGGGGGTGACCCCACGGTGGCCTGGCCCGCGATCGGGGCCCACCGATCCGCGGGCGGGCCTGTGCCATGGGGGCACTCTTTCCCTTCTGCCTCCGCCATGGTCTCCACCATGGCGGAGGCGGAAGAGACTCACTCCACTGCGCATGCGCGGGAATGCCGTCAGCGGCCGCTGACGCTCCCGCGCATGCGCCGCCCGGAGATGTCATTTCCGCGCCAGCTGGCGGGGCACCAAAGGCCTTTTCCGCCAGCTGGCGGGGCGGAAATTCGTCCGGCGCTGACCTAGCCCCTTAAGGTTAGGGCTCGGCCCCCAAAGGTGTGGAGCATTCCGCACCTTTGGGGCGGCGCGATGCCCGACTGATTTGCGCCGTTTTGGGCGCCAGTCGGCGGACATCGCGCCGTTTCCGGATAATTTCGCCCCAGGTGTTTATCCACTTCTCTTTTGAAAGCCATGATTGAATCTGCCCCCACCACATGACCAGAGAGTGCATTCCAGATCCTAACCACTCCTTGCATTAAAACATTTTTTCTCATCTCGCCATTGGTGCTTTTGTCATTCACCTTATAGCGTTTTCCATTGTTTACTGACCGTCCCACCAAGAGGAACAATTTCTCCCTACCTATTCTGCCAAGACCACTGGTGAGTTTGAACACCTCTATAAAGTTACCCTTCAACCTTCCCTTCAATGAGGACAGCAGCCCCAGCTCCTCCAATCTATCTTTACAATGGAAGACCGTCACCTTTGGAGGTAAAATTCATAAATCCTTCTGTGCCCTTTCTGAAGCCTTCGCATCTTTAATGAGTGGTGCCCAGTTGCGTTCAAACCAGTGTTTTATAAAGTTTCATCATATCTTCCTCGCCTTTGTCACTACACCTCTCTTTATAACACCAAGGTTCCCGTATGTTTTTTTAACCACTTTCTCAACCTGCTCTTCTACCTTCAACAATTTGTGCATAAATAGCCCCAGGTCTCTCTGTTCTTGCACCTTCAGAATTGTACTCTTTATTTTACCTTTCCTCAGGCTTCCTACCAAAACTTTACTCTTCTCTGCATTTAATTTCATCTGCCAGGTGTCTGCCATTTCTGCCATCCTGTCTATGTCCTCTTGAGGCTTAGCACTATCCTCCTCATGGCTCACTGTACAGTAATGCACTTCCGTGTCATTTGCAAATCTTTGAAATTGTGACCTGTGTGCCTAACTCTAGGTCATCAATTAAGATCAGGAAAAACAGTGTGTCACGATATGTGGATATTGTAAAGCGCATAAAGGGTTAATGTAATATTACTACTCTAGTCAATAGATGGTGCTGTAGAACAACCATATAAATATCACACGCCTCCTTAACTTCTGGGAGATAGATTGAGAGAGTGGAAGGGAGCAACACAGAGTAGTTGTGAGATAGTTGAACTAATAATATAGTTAATAGTGTAGAAGTGCAATGTAATCATTACTTAACTAATTCCTTCCTAATATGTTCAAATCTATTTCAGTGTAGTGTAATACATTAGCTTTGTTTATTAAACACAGCTTGCTGTTTTTTGTTAGCACTACAACCTTCACCACCCTGAAAGAAGTAATACAGAGAACACAACACAGTGTTCCTAGTATTGATTCCTGGGGATTCCTTCTGTATGTAGACCTGCTCCGAAAAACAGCCATTCACCATACTCTCTGTTTCCCGTCATTCAGCCAACTTCATATCCAAGCTGTCTCTGTTCCTTTTATTCCATGAGCTTCAGCTTTGCTGGCAAGTCCATTATATGGCACTTTATCAAGTGTCTTTTGCCAGTATATCTACCCCACATCAACCACATTGCCCTCATCAACATCTCTGTTCCTTCATCAAAAAACTCAATCACGCAAGTTAAACACAATTTGCCGTTAACAAATCCATGCTGGCTTTCCTTAATTAATCCACATTTATCCAAGTAACTGTTCAGGATAGATTCTAAAAGATTTCACCACCGAGATTATTTTCAATGGTCTTTAGATGCTGGGCTTAACCTTCCACATAAAGGTATAACATTTCTGATTCTTCAGTCTTCTGGCATCCACTCTATCTAAAGTGGATTGGAAAATTTTACAAATTTCTCCCTCATTTCTCTCACTATGCTTGGTTCCACCTCAAATGGCCCTGGTGTTTTATTAATTTGAGGCACAGCCAGTCTTTCTAATACTCCTCTTTATCAATTTTCAGCCCATCCAGCATCTCAATCACTTCCTCTTTTGCTATGACTTCAGGAGCAGCTTTTTTCTGGCCACAAATGCTCATTTTGTACCTTAGCCAGTCAGCATGTGTTAATCGACTTTTAGGTCCCTAATCACCCCATTCCTCCTTTTACTACTTATATGATCAGAGAAGACAATTGAATTCCCATTTCTGTTAGCTGATAATCTCTTCTCATAGTCTCTCTTTGTCTCTCATTTGCTTTTTCATTTCTCTTCTGAGCGTTTTATATTCAAGCTGCTTCTCACTTGTATCATCAACCAGACATCTGTCATACACATTTTTTTCTGCTTAATTTTACTCCCTATTTCTTTCATCATTCAGACTTTGTTGGCTCTATCTATCTGCCTCATGGGATTGTACCTAATTGATACCATCTCCTCTATAATGGCAATCCATTGTTCCATTACAGTTTTGCCTGCCGGTCGATCATTCCAATAGACTTAGACAAGATCTTGTTCCGACCCACTGAATTTGGCCCTCCTCCAATTAGTATGTTTTCTCTGGATTGCTTCTTGTAATTTTCCACAGCCAACTGGCCTGAACCTTATGACAGTCTTATCACTGTTCCCCAAATGTTTTTCTACTAACACTCAATCTTCTTCGCCCTCCTCAGCCTGCAGAACCAGATCCAGCTGTGCCTCCTTCCTCCTTGTGCCAGTACGATAATGATCAAGAAGATTGTCCTGAGCACATTTTAGAAACTCTTGCCTTCACACTATTACTATCTGATGCACGATCAATGACCAATAAAGCAAGGTTGTAGTCCAACTGAAGGCTTTAATAAGCTAGGTGTTTCCCCCAGCAGCTCAGGTACAGAATGAAGGCTGCTGGGGCGGCACGGGCTTATATACCCCGCCTAGCAAGGCGGAGCTACCATACAGCTTGACCAATAGGAAGCATACAATATCTACCAATGGTGTTCCAGCATTACCAGGTACCGTAATACCTCTACACAGACTACCACATTCACCCCCTGTTAAAAAAAGAGTCCGGTGGGGGTGGTGGCCTGATACTACAAACATGGCAACGTGGTAGAATTAGTTATGGAGGTACCGTAATACCTCTGTACAGCGTTTTTTAACTATTTACAATTCTATTAACTATTTACAATTTATGATTTAAATTTACAATTTAAAATGAAGCAATCAATCGATCGGGGGCCCTGGTCGTCCTCTTTGATTGTCGGAGCTTCGGTGGTGACTCCCGTGGAGGCTCGGGCGTCTGTGACTCCGGGAGCGTGGCCTCGATTTCTGTGGCAGCTTCGACACCCCTAGACGGCGCTGGTGGGGAAAACGGTTGACCTGGGAAAGGAGCACCTGCGGGGTGCGTCGGTGGGTGGGGGGGCCTAGACGGGGCCGGCGGAAGGACCGATCCTCCTGTAAGGTGCCCTGGTGGAGGGGAGGGTGGGACTGGTGGCTGGGGTCTGTGTGGGGCTCCGGCGGGCACCAGGTCTCGTAGGGAGACCGTATCTTGTCGGCCGTCGGAGTACGCCACGTAGGCGTACTGGGGGTTAGCGTGGAGAAGATGGACCCTCTCGACCAACGGGTCTGACTTGTGTGCCCGCACGTGTTTTCGGAGCAGGATGGGTCCGGGAGCTGCCAGCCAGGTCGGGAGCGAGGTCCCAGAGGAGGACTTCCTGGGGAAGAAAAGGAGACTTTCGTGAGGTGTCTGGTTGGTTGTGATACAAAGCAGTGACCGGATGGAGTGGAGGGCATCCGGTAGAACTTCCTGACAGCGGGAGACCGGGAGATTCCTGGACCATAGGGCCAGTAGGACGATCTTCTAGACTGTTCCCTGCTCCCTCTCTACCTGTCCATTACCCCGGGTGTTGTAACTGGTCGTCCTGCTCGAGGCGATGCCCTTGCTGAGCAGGAATTGACGCAGTTCGTCGCTCATAAAGGAGGACCCCTATGACTGTGTGTGTAAGCGGGGAGCCCGAACAGTGTAAAGATGCTATGGAGGGCCTTGATGACCCTCCATAGGTGGTTGCGGTCATGTCGGGGCAGGGGATGGCGAATGGGAACCGGGAGTACTCGTCAATCACGTTCAGGAGGTACGCGTTACGGTCGGTGGAGGGGAGGGGGCCTTTGAAGTCCATGCTGAGGTATTCAAAGGGACGGGAAGCCTTTATCAGGTGCACTTTCTCTGGCCGGTAGAAGTGCGGTTTGCACTCCGCGCAGATTTGGCAGTCCCTGGTGGCCGTCCTGACCTCCTCGATGGAGTAGGGCAGGTTGCGGGTCTTGATAAAGCGGAAAAAGCGTGTGACCCCCAGGTGGCAGAGGTCCTCGTGTAGGGCTCGGAGGCGGTCCACCTATGCGGTGGCACATGTGCCGCGGGACAGGGCACCAGGATGCTCGTTTAGCTTCCCGGGATGATACAAGATCTCGTAGTTGTAGGTGGAGAGTTCGATCCATCACTGCAAGATCTTATTGTTTTTTATCTTGCCCCGTTGTGCATTTTCGAACATGAATGCCACTGACCGTTGGTCAGTGAGGAGAGTGAATCTGCTGCCGGCCAGGTAATGCCTCCAATGTCGCACAGCTTCTACTATGGCCTGGGCCTCCTTTTCGACTGAGGAGTGGCGGATTTCGGAGGCATGGGGGGTACGTGATAAGAAGGCCACGGGCCTGCCCGCTTGGTTGAGGGTGGCCACCAGAGCTACGCCAGATGCATCGCTCTCGACCTGGAAGGGGAGGGACTCGTCGATGGCATGCATCGTGGCCTTTGCAATGTCCGTTTTGATGCGGCTGAAGGCCTGGCAGGCCTCTTTCGACAGGGGAAAAGCTGTGGATTGGATCAGGGGACAGGCCTTGTCCGCATAGTTGGGGACCCACTGGGCGTAGTAACTGAAAAACCGTAGGCAGTGCTTCAGGGCCTCAGAGCAGTGAGGGAGGGGGAACTCCATAAGGGGGCGCATGCGCTCAGGGTCGGGGCCTATAACTCCATTTCGCACGACGTAGCCGAGGATGGCTAGGTGGTCGGTGCTAAACACGCATTTATCCTTGTTGTATGTAAGGTTAAGGATCTTTGCGGTCTGGAGGAATTTTCGGAGGTTGGTGTCGTGGTCCTGCTGGTCATGGCCGCAGATGGTGACATTATCGAAATACGGGAATGTTGCCCGTAAACCGTACCTGTCAACCATTCGGTCCATCTCGCGCTGGAAGACCGAGACCCCGTTAGTGACACCGAAGGGAACCCTTAAGAAGTGATAGAGCCGCCCATCTGCCTTGAAAGCAGTGTATTTGCGGTCACTAGTGCGGATGGGGAGCTGGTGGTAGGCGGATTTAAGATCCACCGTGGAGAAGACCTTGTAATGCACGATCCTGATTACCAGGTCGGATATGCGGGGGAGAGGGTACGCGTCCAGCTGCGTAAACCTGTTGATGGTCTGACTGTAGTCGATGACCATCCTATGCTTCTCCCCAGTCTTTACCACCACTACCTGAGCTCTCCAGGGACTGTTGCTGGCTTCAATGACCCCTTCCCTCAGTAGTCTTTGGACCTCTGACCTAATAAAGATCCGATCCTGGGAACTGTACCGTCTGCTCCTGGTGGCGACGGGTTTGCAATCCGGGGTGAGGTTCGCAAACAGGGAAGGTGGATCAACCTTAAGGGTCGCGAGGCCGCAGACAGTGAGGGGGGATATAGGGCCGCCGACTTTGAAAGTTAGACTTTGGAGATTACACTGGAAGTCTAAACCTAGGAGTGTGGCCACACAGAGGTGGGGAAGGACGTAGAGCCGGTAATTTTTCAACTCCCTTCCCTGGACTGTGAGGTTTGCTACACAAAACCCCTTTATCTCTACTGAGTGGGAACCGGAGGCCAGGGAGATTTTTTGATTAAGGGGGTGGACGAGGAGAGAACAGCGCCTTACCGTGTCAGGGTATATGAAGCTCTCCATGCTCCCGGAGTCGATTAAGCAGGACGTCTCGTGCCCGTTGATAAGTGCAGTCCTTGTAGCAGTTGAGAGTGTTCGAGGCCGGGACTGATCCAGAGTCACCGAGGCTAATCGCAGCAGTTGAGTGTTCTCTGCGGGCGGTGTGTGGTCAGCCGAGCTGGGGTCCTGGGGGTCCATCCAAGATGGCGGCTCCCATTGGTCGCACATGGCTGGGGGTGCACAAAATGGCGGCGCCCATCCACCTAACATGGCGTCCGTGGGACAAGATGGTGGCGCCCGGGGGCCGCACGTGGCCCTGGAGTAGGAAGATGGCGGCGCCCGCTGGCCGCACAGGGACCATGGAGAGGTTTGTAGTGGCGGTCCGCATTCGCCGCCGGAGACCGCGGCAACCGCACGGGCCTGGCATACCACCACAAAATGGCCCTTTTTACTGCATCCCTTGCAGGTGGATGCGCGGACCGGGCAGCGCTGGCGTGGGTGCTTGGCCTGCCCGCAAAAGTAGCAGCGGGGCCCCCCGGGGCTGCCAGGCCGCCTAGCAGCACAAGCTTGTGGGGGAATGGGGGATGTCTCGGGGTCGACTGCGGAGGGGTTCCACGCTGCCCAGGGGGCTGCCGCGCGGTCGGGAATGTAAGCGCGGGCGTTTCTGGAGGCCACGTCCAGGGAGCCGGCAAGGGCCCGTGCCTCCTTGAGGCCTAGGGTGTCTTTTTCCAGCAATCGCTGGCGGATCTGGGAGGACAGCAAACCTGCCACAAAAGCGTCCCGGATCAAGAGTTCTGTGTGGTCGCTCGCCGAAGCATACGGGCAGCTGCAGTTTCTCCCCAACACCAGGAGTGCACGGTAGAATTCTTCCAGCGATTCCCCAGGGATTTGTCACCTCGTTGCTAGCAGATGTCGGGCGTAGACCTGGTTTACTGGGCGAATATAATGTCTTTATAGCAGCTCTATTGCCGCATCGAAGTCTTCCACGTCCTCAATGAGGGTGTAAATTTCCGGGCTCACCCTCGAGTGCAGGACTTGCATTTTCTGCTCTCCTGTGGGTGTGTTTTCGGCCGTTCCGAGATATACGTTAAAGCACGCCAGCCAGTGCTTGAAGATTGCCGCTGAGTTCGCCGCGTGAGGGCTGAGTTGCAGACACTCCGGTTGATTCGGAGCTCCATCCTTTTAAATCTAGCTTGTTAAATCCATGCACAATCATTGACCACTAAAGCGAGGTTGTAGTCCAACTGAAGGCTTTAATAAGCTAGATGTTTCCCCCAGCAGCTCAGGTACAGAATGAAGGCTGCTGGGGTGCCACGGGCTCTTATACCCCGCCTAGCTGGGCAGAGCTACCATACAGCTTGACCAATAGGAAGCATACAATATCTACCAATGGTGTTCCAGCATTACCAGGTACCATAATACCTCTACACAGACTACCACACTATCCCAGTCTATATTCAGACAATTATAACTCTTTAGTTTATGCAAATTCTTGTAAATACAGATTTGTTCCCCTGCATCTTTCTCACTGATTGGTGGTCAAAATATCCCAGTCGCACGGTGATACCTCTATTGCTTCTTACCTGTTCCCAAATAGATTTTGTTCTTCAACCCTTTAGGAAATGAAAGCTGCCTTTGTCCCTGAGGACCATAGGCTGCTCTCCCCCTTTTGAGAGAGAGCTGACTGATGGTGATTTAACCTGAGGGTCATCACACCTCAAGTGAGGGGCAAGGTTGAGAAGGCGGGGCTTTCAGGCATAATCTCAACCACTTTGTTTAACATTTGTTTAAAGCTGTTGTTCTCTCAACAGGCAGATTTTTTGTTTTCCTTCCCTTCATTCCTTGCGTATCTCTGAGCTGATGTTTTCCCCGGCGTGCAGCTTCATGAATACATTCATTATTGTGTTACTCAATGACCCTGCTCCAGACTATTAAACCAACATCAGTGTTTTGGTTGACCTGTCACTTATTCACTAATTTCTGTCGCAATATTGAACTTCCGGTTTGTGAACAAAATAAGCTGCAGAGAAGGAATACCTTCATAATTTGTAAAAGACTGGGAATGATCCTCACCCATAAACATATGCTGAGGTTTCATGTTTCCCTGGATATGTCTTCGACAATTCTTGAACAATTCCCACCATCTCAGGCTTGAAATTATGTTCCGATATTTGTCATCATTTTCAACCACCAACACAATGCAGCAGCCAAAGACCAGTATGTCGATGAAAATAATAATAATAATGCTCATTTATTGTCACAAGTCGGCTTCAATGAAGTTAATGTGAAAAGCCCCTAGTCGCCATATTCCGGTGCCTGTTCGGGGAGGCCGGTACGGAAAGGTCAGTAAGGCCCAGATTTTACAACAAGTTTGGTGCTTAGAGGCGGAGTTGGAGTTCCATGCTCACTGTGGGTAGGAGGGGAGGTAGGTGGGAGGGGAGGTGGTGGGGGCACGACTGGATGGGAGGTCAGGCCCGCTGCCCCTGGACGAGTGCGGGGGCTGCTAGGTGTGGAGGTGGGGTGGGCGGGGGGCCCACCTCTGTGCTGCTACACTCTGTTGAAATAAATTAAAATAAAGAATAAAACACTGTGAGGTTTGCTACTCATACCCCCACAAACAGCATATGACTTGTACATTCCAGTCTATGCCAACCGGATCCCTTTTACGCAATTCCCATGATCCTTCACACGCCTCTGCCAACCATGGCCCTTTATAGCCCCTATGCCTAATTAGTGCTAACTCATGCCAGGCCATGCTCCCCACTCATAGCCTTTGTCCTCACCCCCTCCATACAAACTCACTAGTATCCTTTCACAGCTTTGAAAGTTTCTTGACAACTTTGGCCACTCTTTGGCACCTTGACAGTGTCAATGAGTTTGTGTGTAAAAAGTGCATAATCATGTTCAACCTATAAACATATGCTGAGGTTTCATGTCTCCCTGGATATGTCTTGAACAATTACAAAGAGTGCTTTTCCTGTCCAAAAGTTATCCTACGACCATATCCGGCTATCCAAAAGAACCACCAAGTTCAGGGGCGGGATTCTCCGATATCGGCGCGATGTCCGCCGACCGGCGCCAAAAACGGCACGAATCAGTCCGGCATCGCGCCGCCCCAAAGGTGCGGAAGTCTCTGCATCTTCGGAGAATCCCGCCCCACATCTCTTATCTGTTCTAATCTGCACACTCCAAGTTTCACACTCTTGGCCTACCAGGATCCCACTTCAAAGGAGGCAGCTGGAGACTTCAATGCCAGCTACCTCTGTAAAATGCGCATCTGTGAACCCCAGCCCGACTCCACACCTGCCCCAGTGAAAATGGATCATGCCGCGTTCAAGAACAGGACTCAGAACATCCATTTCCGGCATTTTCGCCACGACTGAGAGCCTCTTCGGTACGGCAAAACTCCGGACCTCAGTCATTCATTCTAGCACCGCTGGGGTAGATCTTGCGTTGTATGATGCCATAACATAGTTGATGGCGCCGAGTCCTTTTTACATCTCTCATGATTTTTATTTGTGGGAATAAAAATTGAGGGGGATGTAAACTGGGCTACAAAACTATTTTTCACTATTGCACCATTGACTTTATTGTCTCTATCGAAACATTAGCCAATTAATGTTCCCCCACCTCTAGGGTGCTTAAGACCCTGGGGGTGATTTTCAGTTTGTTACCCGTATGTAAAGCTGGGTTAGCTGATTGGTACCTGATTTTCATTTCCATGGTTTCACCTGGGGTTGAATTTTTCAAACTGAAAGTGAGAGCACTGGAGTGCCGCGGATGTGTATCCCGCATGATGGTGCCCAGTCCCGAACCTGATGTTATCACACCGGTGCGCATAATACGGTGGGTGGGCCCCAGACTTGGCAGCCTGCCCACCATTTTGAAATTAGTAGCTAGTGGCTGATTAAGCTTGTTAGCAGCATGATTAACCGGGATAATATATTCGCAGCGTGATAATACGGTGCGCGTGAAACACGGCAGATGGGTAGGTCGATTTTTTTCGATGTCTCTGGAAAGGGTGTGGATATAAAGGGCAGGATTTTCAAGCCCTTCTCGCTGGTGGGACCTTCTAATTCTACCAAAGGCGACACCATCCGCCCCCACCACCCCCAGCCGCCCTGTACCCGTGGTGGGTGGGTTTCTCCCCCTCCCACCCCCAGCGCGTCCCTAGTAGATCATCACTGCCCAAAGGTTTTCGTGGATCTCATGTTTCACAATGTCCATCAATTCATTTCTTTCGCAACATTCAACAGTAGTCATTCGGAAAGAGCTAGAGGCCTGCCACCTCTGTGCCTAGATATGCTGCTCTTATTGGTCAATTGGATGCACTGCCCACCATCTCCAGAAGCTATTGGCTGGCTTCCTTGGAAACATTGGAATGTTTGCGTATTATGCGCGATGTTTCAAGGTGGGGTTGGGTGTAGGCAAGCAGCTGACCTCCGGAATGGACACCTGCTCACCGTCTAGGTACATAAAATTCAACCCCTTGATCCTATTTGGTCATTTCTACCTCTGCCAAGGCGGCACGGTGGTGCAGTGGTTAGCACTGCTGCCTCACGGCACCGAGAACCCGGGTTCGATCCCAGCTCCGGGTCACTGTCCGTGTGGCGTTTGCACATTCTTCCTGGGCGCGATTCTCCGCTCCCGCGCCGGTTTGGAGAATGGCCTGGGTCACCAAATTTTCCTGCGACGCCGGTCCGACGCCCTCCCGCGAATCACGGAAGCGGCCAGATCGGCACAATCGCGTTTTGCACGGCGCGGTCCAGTGAATCGCCTGAGACAGCCAAAATGGCAATTCACCGGTACCCCCGCGATTCTCAGTGCCGGATGGGCCGAGCGGCCTGCCCAAAACGGCGGGTTCCCCCCGCCGCCGTCCACATATGGTCGCTGCCGGCGGAAACAGCGCGGGAACACTGGGGGGGCGGCCTGCGGGGGGCGAGGGGGGATCCTGCACCGGGGTGGGCCTCAAATGCGGTCTGGCCCGCGATCGGTGCCCACAGATCGTCAGGCCGTCCTCTCTGAAGGAGGACCTCCTTTCTTCCGCAGCCCCGCAAGATCCGTCGTACATCTTCTTGCGGGGCAGACTCGGGGAGGACGGCAACCATGCGCATGCGCCAAGGCCTGGCGCGCGTAAATGACGCGGCGCCGCTCCTAGCCCATTTTCGGGCCCTGAATCGGTCGGGATAGGGGCCGTTTCGCGCCGGCGTGAACCTCGACGGCGTTCACGATGGCGCAAACACTCTGTCTCCATTTCAGAGAATCGCGCCCAGGTGTCTGTGTGGACCTCACCCTCACAACCTAAAGATGTGCAGGGTAGATTGGCCATGCTAAATTGCACCTTAATTGGAAAAATGAATATAAAATTCTACCTCTGGCAATCGGCAAGTGTTTTACATAAAACTTGCTCCCCAGTTTACTTAATTGCTTTTAAAGTGCTTTGGGATGTGCATAAATTGCGAAAGTCAAGATCAATGTTCCCACTTTGTTATGCAGGTTAATATAGTATTCTGGACTTTATTAATAAGAGCATATAGTAAAAGAGCAAGGAGATTATGCTGAACTTATACAAGACACTAGTTAGACCTCAGCTGGAATACTGTGTACAGTTCTGGGCGGACACTATAGGAAGGAGGTGAACACATTGGAGAGAATGCGGAAGAGATTTACAAGAATGGTTCTAGGTATGAGACACTTCAGTTTTGAAGACAGATTGGAAAGGTTGGAACCATTCGGAGAGCGAAGAAGGCTGAGTGGAGATTTGACAGAGGTATCCAAAAGCATGAGGGAGCTGGACAGAGTAGATAGGGAGAAACTGTTCCTGCTTGTCAAAGGATCAAAAATGAGAGGGCACAGATCTAAAGCAAATATGATGTGAGAAAAAAATGTTTTCAAACAGCAAGTGGTTTCGGACTGGAACGCACAGTCTCAAAGTGTGGTGGAGGCAGGTTCAATCGAGACACGCATGTGGGCAATAGATGATTATTGAGTAGAAACAATATGCAGAGGCTGCAAAGCATCCAGAATATACAGCGCAGGAACAAAGAAATCACGCAAGACCAACATTCCCTTTAACAAGTGGGTATGTGAGGATGCTCAGGACACACTTGGGTGGGGCCATAAAATCCTGACCCTGGACTTTGAGAAGGCTGGCACCCCGGCAAGTCCAGTCCAATCAGCTCACTCTTCATTGGCAGAGATAGAGTCATTGAGTTTTACACCACAGCAAAGGCCCTTCAGCCCGTCTTGTCTGTGCCAGCCGTCAAGTACGTATCTATTCTAATTCCATTTGCAGCACTTTGTCCGTAGCCTTGTGTGCTATGATGTTGCAAGTGCTCATCTTCTTAAATGCTGTGAGGGTTTCTGCCTCCACCACCCTTTCAGGCAGTGAGTTCCAGATCTCACCACCCTCTGGGTGAAAATATTTTTCCTCAAATCCCCTCTAAATCTCCTGCCCCTTACGTTAAATCTATGCTCCCTGGTTATTGGCCGCTCTACTAATCTTCTAACAAACTAATTTGTCCATTCTGTCGGATCGCAATATCCCAGTGGCCATCATGTGGTGAGGCCTCCGATGCAGGCGCACACCAGAAAGCTTAATCCCTCACATTTGTCTCCCATTGACTGTGGTCACATTCGCAAAGCAGCCAACTAACTTTCTAACTTTGCTTAATTATTTTTTGAACTGTGGTGCTGAGACAAGCAGTACGTGATAACAACCAGGCCAGAAGCAACACAACTGTCCTGAATCACATCATAACACAGCTGTGAAGTATCCACTATAATATGATCAAAGTGAGACAGAGCAAAGGAAATAAGCCCAGAGAGAGAGATAAGAAGAAAGAATTAATCTATCTCTCAGAAATGCCCTAAACTGTTCCACGTACAAAGCATTAGTATGAAATATTGTTCTTGTTATGTAGGGAGGAAAAGATCAAAGATCAACTAGCTTAAAAAAAAACCTCAAGTAATTTGGGTGATACATTTTCTATCAACACCCCTGGTCAAAAAAGGGAAAAATGAATAAGTAAAATCATCCAATGTTCCTGCTCCTCAATCTTTGACAAGCTTGCTCACGGCTGAAAAATATACATGAAGTACTGACTCAAGGGACTAAATGGCCTTCTCCTGTTCTCCCTGTATACAGGTATTAGATCAGGACAGCATATTCTTTATTGTCAAATACACTGATGATGTTCAATGTATCCATCACATTTATTATATAGTACTGAATGACAGCTTGGCATTCTAATCCAGCATTATTTGTCTTCACAAGGGAAGCGGGAAAGAAAATGGGCAACAGGCAAAAATAAACAGGAGGTATAAATTGCTTTGGTTACATTATTGATTACATTTGAAACCAGCACACTCTGTTCTGTCAATCACTGGTATTAAGATATTGATCTTGTGAACGCCAATGTTAACACTCCAGGATTAGCTCTCCTCGCCATTCAGACTTCTATTTCAATCTCCCATCTCCAATCTCTTTGAATTTGAAATAGTGACAGATGTTGAACATGAAATGCTTAACCCCAGCTTCACTTCCTGCCCAATTGTCCGCCTCCATATGCACAGACTCCAGGATAATTACCCGCCGCACTGTCTCGTACATTATCTGATCATTCCCCGATTAGCAATGGGTCAAACCGTTTCAGTTCGTGTGTGTAAGACAGTGACCACTGACTGTCAACCTTAGTCTATGAACACAGGGTGGGAGTATCTTTCATTCCTGTTGAACTAGTCCAGTTAATTAAACGTCTCAACAAAAATGGCATGCTAAAGTCAAGCCAGGTCATTCAGTCCTGTTCTGATGAACAATTCAATTCCTGAATCCTATAATAACAATCTTTATTGTCACAAGTAGGCTTACATTAACACTGCAATGAAGTTACAGTGAAAAGCCCCTAGTCACCACACTCCGGCGTCTGTTCAGGTACACAGAGGGAGAATTCGGAATGTCCAATTCACCTAACAGCACGTCTTTCAGGACTGTGGGAGGAAACTGGAGCACCCGGAGGAAACCCACGCAGACAAGGGGAGAACGTGCAGACTCCGCACAGACAGTGACCCAAGCCGGGAATCGAACCTGGGACCCTGGCGCTGTGAAGCAACAGTGCTAACCACTGTACTACCGGGAAGCCCTCCATATAGTTTAATGGCATGACCTCATTCTGCCTGTTTCACCATTTGGAGATCTTCTTCTCTGTAATGGTAAAATTATGTTCCAACAGTACGATCATTAGATTGAGTATTGCTCCCAACTGCAAACCAAGTTCAGGCAACTTGGTGAAAACGTTAAGCTTTGTAAATATTTATACATAGAAGAAGGATATATTTAATGAATTGAATGATATCAAAGGGCAGAATTTTCCCAGGCAGTTAGAGGTGGGTCCATTGAGGAGTGGGGTGAGATAATCCTTGAAAATGATTGTGTTAATCTTTAAAGAGGTAATAGAGAGTGGTGACGAGGGTAACACTGTCGATGTTGGGCAGTTGGTTAGCTCAGTTGGCTCGGCTGCGCTGGTCAAGGAGACACAGCCTGAGTGAGTGAGACACAGACAGAGTGAGAATTTGGTAATTTGGTGCAGTGAGGTAACCAGGAAAGGTAAGTGGTTAATCTAATTTTGTTGTTTTTCAGTTAAAAGTGCAGTGTAGATTAGTGTCTGATTGGCTGAAGCTGCCCCCACCCTAATTGCTGAGAGGCAGTTATCTGGCAGTCACCTGAGGCCTGTTAAGGGGCACAAAGGTACACATTGTATTCTTCTCTTTGAAGTTTTAGTGTGAGTCATCCTAAAGTCTGGATAAAAGACAGACAGAAGGCGCACTTAGTAAGCATTGCGCTGGTCAAGGAGACACAGCCTGAGTGAGTGAGACACAGACAGAGTGAGAATTTGGTAATTTGGTGCAGTGAGGTAATTCGGTGAAGAGTGGGAGAAGGTGTTTTTCCCGACTGTTTTGTTCTCTCTCTTTCTCCGGGCCTAATTTCGGGAGCCGTTCGGAGGAGGAGGAGCAGTCTCTGTGAGTATAAAAACCTAACGGTAACTTCGTTTTCCAGTTTTTTCCCCCAAAAGTGACGTCAGAGGGAAGCTGTGATCTGATTGGTTGATAGCAAATCTGCCCCAAATTTTTTAAAAAACAGCTAAACTCGTAAACTTAAATTAAACTAATTAATGAATTAGTGATGGCTGGTCAGGTGATGTGCTTGAGCTGCTTGATGTGGGAGCTGGCAGATCCCATTGCGAGCTGCAGCGACCACATCTGCAGTAAGTGTTGGCGGCTCGAAGAGCTCCGGCTCAGAGTTGATGAGCTGGAGTCTGAGCTTCAAACACTGAGGCACATCTGGGAGGGGGAGACTTACCTGGACACTGTGTTTCAGGAGGCAGTCACACCTGTCAGAGTAAGTAGTTTAAATCCTGCCAGTGGCCAGGGACAGCAGGGTGTGACTGCAAGTCAGGCAGGTAAAGGGAACCAGCAGTCAGGAACTCAGGAGCCTCAGCCCTTGACACTGTCCAACAGGTATGAGGCACTTGCTCCCTGTGTGGATGGCGAACAGGGCTGCAGGAAGGATGAGTCAGCTGACCAAGGCACCATGGTTCAGCAGGCCATTCAAGGGGAGGGAGTAAATAGGCAAGTTGTAGTTGTAGGGGATTCTATTATCAGGGAGATAGATAGTATCCTTTGTGAGCAGGATAAAGAGTCCCGCATGGTATGTTGCCTGCCCGGTGCTAGGGTGCGGGACATCTCTGACCGGCTTGAAAGGATACTGGAGAGAGAGGGGGAGGATACAGTTGTTGTGGTCCATGTCGGTACCAACAACATAGGCAAGTCTAGAAAAGAGGACCTGTTTAGAGATTATAAAGAGCTAGGATTCAAATTAAAAAACAGGTCCTCAAGGGTCATAATCTCCGGATTACTGCCCGAGCCACGTGCAAATTGGCATAGGGAGGCGTGAATAAGGGAAGTTAACACGTGGCTGAAAGAATGGTGTGGGAAAGAGGGGTTCCTTTTCATGGGACACTGGCATCAGTTTTGGGACAGGGGGGACCTATCCCGTTGGGATGGTCGCCACCTGAACCAAGCTGGGACCAGTGTTCTGGCGAAAAGAGTAAATAAGGTGGTCAATAGGATTTTAAACTAGAGATTGGGGGGGAAGGGAAAGTCAGGGAACCAAGAGGTGAAGTATTCAGTGGGAAGCGTAGCTGCTTAGGAATTCAAAAAAGCACGAAAAGACAGAACTCAGGAGAGGTTACGATAGTCCACATCTCACAAAATATGACACAGTGTATGGAAAGGCTCAGTAAACCAAGGTCCACCACACTAAGAAAACAAAAAGGGACGGTCAATAGAGAATTAAAGGTGCTATATTTAAATGCGCACAGTGTACGGAACAAGGTAGATGAGCTTGTGGCCCAGATTGTGACTGGCAGGTATGATGTGGTTGGCATCACAGAGACGTGGTTGCAGGGGGTTCAGGACTGGCATTTAAACATCCAGGGATTCACAACCTATCGAAAAGACAGAGAGGTGGGCAGAGGGGGCGGGGTTGCCTTGTTAATTAGGAATGAAATTAAATCAATAGCACTAAACGACATAGGGTCAGATGATGTGGAGTCTGTGTGGGTAGAGTTGAGGAACCACAAAGGCAAAAAAACCATAATGGGAGTTATGAACAGGCCTCCTAACAGTGGTCAGGACCGGGGGCACAAAATGCACCACGAAATAGAAAGTGCATGTCAGAAAGGCAAGGTCACAGTGATCATGGAGGGCTTCAATATGAAGGTGGACTGGGTAAATAATGCTGCCAGTGGACCCAAGGAAAGGGAATTCATTGAATGTTTACAGGGAGCAAGTGCCTCATACCTGTTGGACAGTGTCAAGGGCTGAGGCTCCTGAGTTCCTGACTGCTGGTTCCCTTTACCTGCCTGACTTGCAGTCACACCCTGCTGTCCCTGGCCACTGGCAGGATTTAAACTACTTACTCTGGAACAGCTTGTTATGGAGCCCACGAGGGAACAGGCCATTCTGGACTTAGTGTTATGTAATGAGCCAGACTTGATTAAAGATCTTAAAGTAAGGGAACACTTAGGAGGCAGTGATCATAATATTGTAGAATTCAATCTCCAATTTGAAAAAAAGAAGGTAGAATCAGATGTAAATGTGTTACAGTTAAATAAAGGTAACTACAGGGGCATGAGGGAGGAACTGACCAAAATCGACTGGGAGCAGAGCCTAGTGGGAAAGGCAGTAGAACAGCAATGGCAGGAGTTTCTGGGAGTAATTGAAGACACAGTACAGAGGTTCATCCCAAAGAAAAAAAAGATTATCAGAGGGGGGATCAGGCAGCCATGGCTGACAAAGGAAGTTAGGCAATGCACCAAAGCAAAAGAGAAAGCCTACAATGTGGCAAAGAGTAGTGGGAAGTCAGAAGATTGGGAAGGCTACAAAAACAAACAGGATAACAAAGAGAGAAATAAGGAAAGAGAGGATCAAATATGAAGGTAGGCTAGCCAGTAACATTAGGAATGATAGTAAAAGTTTCTTTAAATACATTAAAAACAAACGGGAGGCAAAAGTAGACATTGGGCCGCTCCAAAATGACGCTGGTAATCTCGTGATGGGAGACAAGGAAATAGCTGAGGAACTAAATAAGTACTTTGCGTCAGTCTTCACAGTAGAAGACATGAGTAATATCCCAACAATTCAGGAGAGTCGGGGGCAGAGTTGAATGTGGTAGCCATCACAAAGGAGAAAGTGCTCGAGAAACTAAGAGGTCTAAAAATGGATAAATCTCCAGGCCCAGATGGGCTACATCCTAGAGTTCTAAAGGAGATAGCTGAAGAAATAGTGGAGGCGTTAGTTATGATCTTTCAAAAGTCACTGGAGTCAGGGAAAGTCCCAGAGGATTGGAAAATCGCTGTTGTAACCCCGCTGTTCAAGAAGGGAACAAGGAAAAAGATGGAAAATTATAGGCCAATTAGCCGAACCTCGGTTGTTGGCAAGATTCTAGAATCCATTGTTAAGGATGAGATTTCTAAATTCTTGGAAGTGCAGGGTCGGATTAGGAGAAGTCAGCATGGATTTAGTAAGGGGAGGTCATGCCTAACAAACCTGTTAGAGTTCTTTGAAGAGATAACAAATAGGTTAGACCAAGGCGAGCCAATGGATGTTATTTATCTTGACTTCCAAAAGGCCTTTGATAAGGTGCCTCACTGCTGAGTAAAATAAGGGCCCATGGTATTCGAGGCAAGGTACTAACATGGATTGACGATTGGCTGTCAGGCAGAAGGCAGAGTTGGGATAAAAGGTTCTTTTTCGGAATGGCAACCGGTGACGAGTGGTGTCCCGTAGGGTTCAGTGTTGGGGCCACAGCTGTTCTCTTTATATATTAACGATCTAGATAACGGGACTGGAGGCATTCTGGCTAAGTTTGCCGATGATACAAAGATAGGTGGAGGGTCAGGTAGTATGGAGGAGGTGGGGAGGCTGCAGAAAGATTTAGACAGTTTAGGAGAGTGGTCCAAGAAATGGCTGATGAAATTCAACGTGGGCAAGTGCGAGGTCTTGCACTTTGGAAAAAAGAATAGAGGCATGGACTATTTTCTAAACGGTGACAAAATTCATAATGCTGAAGTGCAAAGGGACTTGGGAGTCCTAGTCCAGGATTCTCTCAAGGTAAACTTGCAGGTTGAGTCCGTAATTAAGAAAGCAAATGCAATGTTGCCATTTATCTCAAGAGGCTTGGAATATAAAAGCAGGGATGTACTTCTGAAGCTTTATAAAGCATTAGTTTGGTCCCATTTAGAATACTGTGAGCAATTTTGGGCCTCACACCTCAGGAAGGACATACTGGCACTGGAGCGGGTCCAGCGGAGATTCACACGGATGATCCCAGGAATGGTAGGCCTAACATACGATGAACGTCTGAGGATCCTGGGACTATATTCATTGGAGTTTAAGAGGTTGAGGGGAGATCTAATAGAAACTTACAAGATAATGAATGGCTTAGATAGGGTGGACGTAGGGAAGTTGTTTCCATTAGCAGAGGAGACTAGGACCCGGGGGCACAGCTTTAGAATAAAAGGGAGTCACTTTAGAACAGAGATGAGGAGAAATTTCTTCAGCCAGAGAGTGGTGGGTCTGTGGAATTCATTGCCACAGAGGGCGGTGGAGGCCGGGACATTGAGTGTCTTTAAGACAGAAGTTGATAAATTCTTGATTTCTCGAGGAATTAAGGGCTATGGAGAGAGAGCGGGTAAATGGAGTTGAAATCAGCCATGATTGAATGGTGGAGTGGACGCGATGGGCCGAATGTCCTTACTTCCGCTCCTATGTCTTATGGTCTTATGGTCTTATGGCTGCCAGCTTGTAATGCGGAGCGACGCCAACAGCATGGATTCAATTCCCGTACGGGCTGAGGTTATTCATGGAGGCTTTCTCAACCTTGCCCCTCACCTGAGGTGTGTTAACCCTCAGGTTTAATCACCACCAAAGAGGGCAAAGCAGACTGTGGTGACATTTTACTGTTGATGTGGTGTACAGGGACTTCCAAAGACATTCCATACAGTACTGCACAACGGACTTGTGAACAAAGTTACAGGTTGTGGTGATTGTCCCTTTAAGGGCAACACAGCAGAGTAAGGGTCACTTGGCTTGGGGGACATAGAGTAAACAATCACCCCAGGGTTGGATTCCTCTTAGGCGGGAGACATGTGGGTAGCTAGGTGCAGCAGCTGCTGTTTTCTTATGAATAAATTATTTTTGTGTTCACAAATTAAGTCTATGAAGGGTTCAAAGACTGGGTTGATGTGTGTGTGCATCTGCTTTAGTAATCTCTCTTAAAAGTCCTCGTTAAAAGACAGACACTTTGGCTACAAGGAATAATTAAAGCATTGTAAAAGTTGGGTTCATGGAATTTTATTTATATGATCAGGTTTCCCTGGGGAGTAGATAATTAGAGACCCTGCCGCCGATAATGGGGTTCCCATACACAGAGTTAAGTTCTGCCAACTTTCAGCTGAGTACTTCAAAATCACTCAAGTGTGAAGTGGGGTGATTGGAATGCACTTAACTATCTTTGAAGTGGTTGATGTTTGTAAACATTGTGGTCAGAGTACTTCAGAGTTAGTGAACCATGTAAAAGATGAATGAAGCAAGGCTCACAGCTGTGTGTGTGGAAGCTGTCAATCACAGCTCACTAAGGGAAATGCTTGCAGCTCAAGGATCTGGGGGGGTGGGGGGTTTAAACACAGGCCACTGCTTTGTCTTTCCAAGAATCGACACATGGTGCTTCTTCTATCTGAGCCAGTAGATGTATACCCAGGTGAGTGTTACAACAGTAATTTTTTTCACTGACTCTGTCAGGACTCTCAGGGGCTTCCGACAGGGGTTTCATTCTTGGGTGGTTTCGTGACAGGACTTTCATTTCTGGAGAGTCTCTGTGGATGTCCCCCTATTTAGGCAGTATCTGGGTGGTCCCCCTATTTAGGGCATCTCAGTGGGGAGCCCCTATTTAGGGGGTGTCTGTGGGGCCCCCCTAATTAGGAGGTCTCGGGGGGCGGGTCACCCACGAAATCCCTGGGTGGGGGGACACGATTTGTTAGGTGGGGGAGTGATTTGTTATGGGCGAGGGAGGCCAACAGCGGGCTGATAGTGGGATTCGCTATCGCTGAAAATGGCGGGCTGATAGTGGGATTCCCTCATGAATTGCTTGCAATTCTCGTCATGCATAAATTTGCATGGCAAAGGAATGGGAATCGCTTCCTGATTTGTGCTCCCGGAGTTGGTGCAATTCAGCTCCAGCGGGGGAACATAGGGCTGGATTCTCCAGTCGCCGATGGCGAAACCGCGTTCGGCAAATGGCCGGAGAATCACGTTTCACGACCGAATCGGGGGCAGCGCCGCTTTCGCGATGCTCCACCCCGTCCAAAGTAGCATACTCGCAGAGTACGCCGTGCGTCGTATCGAAGGCCCCAGGCCATTGCCTGAGGATCGTCCCCCCGATGCTCCGCCCCCAACCGGTCGGATTACCGTCGGCGCGGGACATGTGTGGTCTCATCCGTCGGAGACTCGGCGTGGCGGCTGCGGACTCAGTCCAACGCTGCCACAGTCAGGGGAGCGCCGATCCGCAGGTAGAGGGGGCATTATTCGGGTCTGGGGGCACTGTGGCGGGGCGGTCCGGGGTGCGCAATCCGGCCAAAGGGGTGGCACTATTTCGCGGGCCGGGATCACGAGCGGCATCCGCCATGAAGCTGGGAGCAGCCACTGCGCATGCACAGCCAGGGACCAGGCAATTCTCCAGGCCGTATAGGCAGCTAGAGCCAGGTGCAATACGCTGCCTTCTTGCTAGCCCCCAGCAAAACGGGGAATCGGTGGCCGTTTTTCCCCAGTTTTCCTGGCGTAAAACACCACCATTCCCACGCTGGCGTGGGGACATAGCCCCAGAATTGGAGAATCCAGCCCATAATCTCCCAAATGGAGAATCGCGGCCATTGTGTTTAACGTTCGTAAGATAATGTAATAAAAGGATGGAGCAAGGGGCTGAAGCAGTCAGGTGTTGAGTTTTCAGTTCAGTTTCGATCTGTCTGTCAAAAGACCAGCAGTTTCTCTCAAAGCTGTTTAATAAAAAGGATTTTGCCTGTGAACAGAACAGCAGTTTCTGAAAAGCCTGGCAGGTTAAAAACATTAGTTTGACACAGGCAAGATTCTGCAAGCTGGTTACCTGAAGGATCTCTCTCTCTCTCAGCAGTTTATCCAAGCCATCCCTTTACAACAACTATTCCTAGTTGGCTAACTGTATTTAAAAGCGAATTTTGACCTGAGATGGGTTTTGCTTGAGTGGAGATAAAAGATAGCAGTTAGCAGTTAGTGTTTCATTGTCATTGTTAAGTATTGTCTAATGGGTAATTGTAAACTATTTTCTTTTATGAAGTTAAAGTTATTTTACTGCTGTATTGGTAATAAAGTTTGTTTTAATGGACCATATCCCTATTTGTGTGTGGTATTTCTCCTGGAGCGAAGCATCCTTTCCTCACAATCTTACAAATTAAATAATATATTGGGGTTTCTGTCCAGCATCCTAGCAACTGTTGGGTTCTGGTCCGAGATTGTAATACTGTACATAGTTAAAGCCTACCGATAAAAGTTTTATGTTTAAACACACAAGCTTCAAGATCTCATCAATGAACCATCACTACGGCAACATAAAAAACCCCATGTAAAACACATAATATAACATGGTGTCATAATATGAAACTGCGGTAAGGTAGAGCGATGGAATTATTGTCTCTAAGACCGTACCCCTATTGTACTAAGTGGACATGGAGGAACAGATTGTTTGTAAACATGTGGACCACATGCTGGTGATCACTTTGAAGGATATTGGTGTCAGTATTGTAACTGTTCTGAGTGTGCATGTTGTGGGTTTAACTTTTTTAGGAGGGATTAGATGAAAAAATAAAGCTAACTTGAAGAAAAGGCATGTGGAGAGACGCTCCAACAGTCAGTGTTGCCATCAAGAAATGTTTCGAACCCGTAAGCACCAAAGTACCTGATCAACCTGTTACAGACATAATTGATGTCTCTGTGGAAGCAAAGAGTAATGAACTGCCTGTGTCATGGCATTCCTATTAATGTCGGTACTCGCAGAATAGGATCATAGAATCACTACAGTGCAGAAGGAGGCCATTCGGTCCATCGAGTCTGCACCAGCTCTTGGAAAGAGCAACCTACTTAAACCCATGCCTTCACCCTATCTGCATATCCCAGTAACCCCACCTAACCTTTTGACCACTAAGGGGCAATTTATCATGGCCAATCCACCTAACCTGCACATCTTTGGACTGTGGGAGGGAACTGGAGCACCCGGAAGAAGCCCACGCAGACACGTGGAAAAAGTACAAACTCTACACAGACAGTCACCCGAGGCCAGAATTGAACCCGGGTTCCAGGATTTGTGAGGCAGCAGTGCTAACCACTGTGCCGCTCTGCCGCCCCAAGTATCTCAGACTACAGAATTACGTTGTCGACCGAGATAACCCTTATCGATCGGACTGGGCAGATACAAGAAAACACACACTGGCTACTGTAACTCTATTTTATTTGGGCATTACATTCTTCAAAATTAATCACACAAAATATGATTCAGACTCACATAAGAACTAGGAGCAGGAGTAGGCCATCTGGCCCCTCGAGCCTGCTCCGCCATTCAATGAGATCATGGCTGATCTTTTGTGGACTCAGCTCCACTTTCCGTCCCGAACACCATAACCCTTAATTCCTTTATTCTTCAAAAAACTATCTATCTATATCTTAAAAACATTTAATGAATGAGCCTCTACTGCTTCACTGGGCAAGGAATTCCATAGATTCACAACCCTTTGGGTGAAGAAGTTCCTCCTAAACTCAGTCCTAAATCTACTTCCCCTTATTTTGAGGCTATGCCCCCTAGTTCTGCTTTCACCCGCCAGTGGAAACAACCTGCCCGCATCTATCCTATCTATTCCCTTCATAATCTTATATGTTTCTATAAGATTCCCCCCTCATCCTTCTAAATTCCAACGAGTACAGTCCCAGTCTACTCAACCTCTCCTCGTAATCCAACCGCTTCAGCTCTGGGATTAACCTAGTAAATCTCCTCTGCACACCCTCCAGTGCCAGTACGTCCTTTCTCAAGTAAGGAGACCAAAACTGAACACAATACTCCAGGTGTGGCCTCACTAACACCTTATACAATTGCAGCAGAACCTCCCTAGTCTTAAACTCCATCCCTCTAGCAATGAAGGACAAAATTCCATTTGCCTTCTTAATCACCTGTTGCACCTGAAAACCAACTTTTTGCGACTCATGCACTAGCACACCCAGGTCTCTCTGCACAGCAGCATGATTTAATATTTTATCATTTAAATAATAATCCCTTTTGCTGTTATTCCTACCAAAATGGATAACCTCACATTTGTCAACATTGTATTCCATCTGCCAGACCCTAGCCCATTCACTTAGCCTATCCACAGCTGAGCTTAAGGCATTACCCACACTTAGTGAAGGAAGCTGGCCAGGCTATGATCACTCTGTGTGGATACCTTCTTCTCTGAGCTCCAAGCTCAGGACACTTTGTTCTGCAATGGTTGCTCCTGAGGGTTCCCAGGTTGTCATTGATGATGTGTTCCAATGTTCCTTCTTTTATCCAAGTTCTGCTAGTGCTGACTAATAGATACACGCACCATGTCCTCTGAAATACTCTTGTCCGACCAGCTATTAGTCCATGATATAATCTTTATTATTGTCACAAGTAGGCTTACATTAACATTGCAATGAAGTTACTGTGAAAATCCCCTCGTCGCCGCACTCCGGCGCCTGTTCGGGTACACAGAGGGAGAATTCAGAAAGTCCAATTCACCGAACAAGCACGTCTTTTGGGACTTGTGGGTGGAAACCGAAGCACCCGGAGGAAACCCACGCAGACACAGGGAGAACGTGTAGACTCCGCACAGACAGTGATCCAATTATGGACTCGGATGGCCTCTTAGTTTATCATTCGTCCAGCTGCAAAGTTGATCACTCCTGTCTTGAAGTTACATTCATAGCATGGTCTTATGTCCTTTTGTGTGAATGTGACAACTACTGCAAGTGTGTAATCACAACGTTCCACATAGCGAGTTTCTATGTTGACTTGAGTGCTCTGGCAGACAGGGTCTTATTTGGACGTTCCTGTTTTCAGCCTATTGTCTTTTCCCCTCTGTCAGCCTGTCCCTTGACCTACAACGCCTCTCTACATAAAAACCCCTCAAAGTCTCAATTTGTAATTATCCTATAATGTTTAGTTAGAATTTAGGATTGAGTAACTTAGTTATTGAAGATTGTGTAAAGTAGTTAAAGGGGGAGGGATGTGATAATGGTCTCTTTAAGGACATCACAGCAGATTAAGGGTCACCTGGCTTTGGGGACCAATGGGGACTCAGAGTAGGGAATCACCCCAGGGGATGGAGCCCACTTGGGCAGGAGACATGTCGGGAGCTAAGTGCAGCCATGAATCTGAGCCGCTATCAGCACCCTTCTTAGCCTTGATCACCCCCATTTACATTCCCTTTGTCTTTCTGTCCATGACATCTTTGTCAATCTCTACCTATCGCTGGTCCCCTAACCAACCCCACTACTCCACGCGCCCCCCCACCCCCCCTCCACATAACAGTATAAATCTGACCCTATTTCCAGTTCTCTACAAGAGCCGTCCAGACTCGAAACGTTAGCCCTGATACATGGCTGCCTGTCCTATGCCTCAGCCACGGCCCGCAGAGAGTGCCCCCAGCCTTGGACATTCTGACCTGTGGGAAGGTGTGGGACTGGTGGTGCCGGGGGCATGGAGGTGGTGATGCACCCAGGCCGCCCTGAGGAATTGTGCAGCTTTTTCCTTCACTGCTGCCTGGTTCTTGTGGTGGGGCCCAAGGTGCTCACGGCCTCTGCCACCTGCACGCAGGCCCGGTTAACGTCGGCGAATGGCAGCCTCCTTCCCACCCCGTGGAACAGAGTGTACCGTCTCTCCTCCATGGCACCACATAATATCTCCAACTCTGCATCCGCGAATCTCGGGGCCTCTTTCTGGAGTGGCACCTTCTTGGCTGGAATGAGAGTGTGTAGCGAAAGGAGTGCTTATATGCAGCTCCAACTTGACAGGCTCTCCAGTGCCAATCCCGAACGCAGCGAATCCGACGCCGGCATTTGTTGGAATGGCAATAGTGCCACGTGGCACCGGTGCTAGCCCATTAGCCTGTCCTGAATGGCAGTCACAGTCCCATCGGGACCATGGAACACCCACCATTCAGTGGCATCAGCACTTAGTCTCAAAAATGGAGAATCCAGCCCAAGATATGGCCATAACTCCAGCCTTGGGCAAAAGCATGGCCAGGCTGGAGACACAATAGAACTATTTTACAAACTGGTTAATATGCAGAGGCTTATGTATTCTGGAAAGTCAAGAAACTTATCTTGTTCTCTGTCACTATCCTATAATTGCATGACCATCACTATCCAGCAGTGTGACCTCCACCCAATACTGCATGTGACACTGTAAAATGGCAATTAACACGGGGACTTTGATGAAAAAGAAGAACAGATGGAAAATTGCGTGAATGCATTGCTAATTTCTTTGTTTTAACAGCCTTACACTGTTACATCCATGGCACATTTTTGCAGCAAAGTTGTTTCATAGTTAGAAAATTGGAGAAGTAAAAGATTTGAACATCTGGACTGAACGATATTTGTTGATTAGAAAGAAACATCATCTCTAAAATAGCAGCTGCAGCTTCGTCCCCACATACAGATAAGAAACGCAGATAGTGCTTTCCAAATTTGAAATGCTGCAAACGTATCCCAGCGATTGAGATGGTAAGTGCCTCACTTAAACAACCCAACTTTCTTTGAAATAATTTACAAGCCAATGATTACCATGAAATAGAAGTGAAAATTGCATGATTTTGAAAACGTCACTAAAAATTGTCAGCCTTGATCTATTTACTGAAGGAACATTTTATGCTTAAAATAAACAATAAGCTCCAAATGCAGATATCATTATATTGCGTGGGGTCATTGTTTGAAAATCGTTACAAAATAATTGCCCCTACTGATCAACTGGGTAGAGCAGGGGCAGAGCAGGGGTAGCGTGAAAGGGCAAGAGAGCGGGACCAGTAAGTTGCTCTTGCAGAGAGCTGACGTGGGATTGAAGGGTCGAATGGCATCCTTCTGTGCAGTAACCGCTCTACAGGCTGGGCTTTACAGACCCCAATGGTGTTTTTAATTTGGAAGGGCTCATAAAATAAAATGGGTAGCCAGCCCATTTTATTCCCAATCACCTTGTGCTATCCCCATATTACGGGGGTGGGTAAGATGCCAGGCAGCCAGCCCACCAGCCCTTATTGGCTTATTGAGGCCCTTGAGTGGCCAATTAACCACCACTTAAGGACCTCAATCCACCTCCACTCCAATCTTTCAGTAGGCAGGCGGAAGGTGGGAGCTATGTGGGAAGCTGGACAATGGAAGGAGGTTGCCTGATTCGGGTGGTCCTCAATGCCTAGCCACAGGATTGCCCCTTCCCCCTCTACCCAAACCCCCTTCCCCCAGCCTCTCTAACTCAAGCCCCAACCTCCCCTATCCCCCTTGCTGGGGTCTCCCAGCTGGGCTTGTCCAAAACCACTGGACTTACCTCAAGCCTGGGAGACCTTTTCTTCTTGGGGACAGCTTGTTGTCCCACCATGGCCACTGCTCTCTTCTGCCGTTGCTGGGACTACAGAGCTGCCAGCAATCAGATTGGCTCACAGCTCTTTAGGGCAGCACATCCTCCTGATGGGGGCAGAAGTCTCACTCTGACCCAATTAAAGCCACGCGCCTGAGTTATATCGCTGCAGAGTAGCCAACGTTCTGGTCGGCGAGGTACCAAACAACTTTTAGGTCTGTCCTCCTGTAAAATCCAATGATTCTGATAGTGAGTAGCTATTCAGGCTTGGAAGTTGATGCTCGGTCAATGACTCCAGAAGCGAGATTGGATGACAATTGAAGGCTTTATTGGACTAGATGTTTCCCCCAGCAGCACAGGTACAGAATGCAGCTGCTAGGGAGACACAGACTCTTATACTCCACCTTACTGGGCGGAACCAGCAGGCAGGCTTCACCAATGATCTTCCTGTCTCAGGTACCTCCCACACCAATGATCGTACAGCCTCAACCTAGGTACCATAATACCCCTAATACCAACTACCACATTCACCCCCTGTTAAAAAAAAGAGTCCGGCGGGGGTAGTGGTCTCGCGTCATACAGTGGCAGAGGTTATGGTGGTACCTGTCGGTGGTCCAGTGTTTTGCCTTATTACATATCACAACTATTTACAGTATTCATTTTACATGTACATATCAGAATGAAGCAATTAGCCATTGCAAACCTGCAGTACGCCTATGTGGCACACCCCGACGGGCGACAGGACACAGTCTCCCTCCGTGACTTGACACCCGCTGGGTCCCCACCCACAACCCCCGACCTGATACCGCTCCATCCCCCCCTGGGTGCCTGATTCACCCCTGCGCCACCCACCCTCCCACCAGCGAACCTCACCGCAGCCCCCACCCCAGCAGGATCCGTCCCCTCACTGGATTTACTAAGGGGTGACGAAGAAGAGGACAACACACTCTCGGAGTCGCAGGTGACCATGTCGGCGCCCACATTACCACCAGGAGCCAGCAGGCTGGGATTTACTGTTGTACCTGTAATAGAGTAGCAGTACTGTAATACATGCAATGTGTTACTAGTGGTGTTTACCACATCAACCAAGACTTTTACTCGCCATCACTTGTTAGGAATCTCTGCAGGGAAGAGTATGTATGGATCCCAGCCCACAACGGAGTTCAGCATGGCTGTGATACTGCAATGGATAAAACTGCCCGGCAACAATCACCAATAAGGCTTGCAAATCAGAAAAGAAAACGGTCACTTCGGCACGGCGAAACGGCATCTGTCATGCATGTGACACCCTCAACAGAGGAGGAAGAAAAGATCTGCAACTGTTAGGGACAGACAATTGTTTAGAGAGGGAATAAGAAAGGGGAAGAGTGAACAAGAGATCGAGTGAAAAGAAGAAATGGAGACCGGAGAATGAGACAGGAAGAGGTGAGGCTCAAGAATTAGAAAGGGTGTTAGAGAGTCCAGTTCAAGGATATAGGTGGAAAATAAATATACTGAAAATGGCAAAGATGGCTTCGGTTTCCTAATTTCATGTACTGGTTATAGTTACAGTGAGAATATCAATATGTTTATTATTTTAAAATTTTCAGAGATAATGGACGTTCTCATTGTCCTGGTCGATGCGCAAGCCTCAACCAACGGAAGCAATCACACACTATCTGGCCTTTTTATCTCATTTACTGCTAGTAGGACCTTGTTGATTTGCAAACCACAATGGCAACACTTTGGTTGTAATTCATTGGTTGTGAAGCACTTAGGAAGGTCAAGGGGATTTAACTGGTGCTATTAAAGTTCAGCTTTTGGTTTCTACATTTCCTGATCGGGTTTTTGAGTTTTGAAAGGTTAGTTACATTTGCAGTGACTCCCTACCAACAAGACAAGATTGAGAACAGCTCAATGACTCATGCCTTCTTTGGTAACTACATAATGACCCCATTAACCATTACTCTTTAGGGGGAGAGTGAAATATTGGTCTGTAACCCACACATAAGATTGAAATTGTTGCTCTTTTTATGGTGTTTTATCTTCTTTACTTCCCCTTTTTCGTACTCAATAAATATTTGTCTTTAAGCCTTGATCTATGCTTTGGCTAACGGCTTTTTTAGTAAATATATAAATGCGCTGTAAACCATTAACTTTGCTGTTAAAATGTATGCTGACAACATGAATTGTGGAATTTCCTCGCTATGTTTAATGTAAAGATCTGAGAATGGTTACAGCATAGAGGGAGGTCGTTCGGCCCATCGTGCCTCTGCTGACTCCACAAAGGAGACATTCCCCTAGTGCCACACCCCCCCCCCCCCCCCCCCCCCGCCCCCACCCTTCTCCGTATAGCTCCGCACATCCTCCCTTTTCAGATTATCATGCAATTTTCATTAGAAGGCCTCGGTTGAACCTGCCTCCACCAGACTCTCAGACAGCGCATTCCCGATCCTAACCACTCGCTGCGTGGAAAAGTGTTTCATCATTTCGCTATTGCTTCTCTTGCCAATTTCCTTAAATCTGTGTCCTCTGGTTCTTGTTCCTTCACCCATGGGAACAGTTCTCCCTATCTACTCTGTCCAGACCCTCATGATTTTGAAAACCTCAATCAAATCTCCTCAACCTTCTTTTCTCCAAGGACAGCAGTCCAAAGCTCTTCGGTTTATCTTCGTAACCAAAATTCCTCATCCCTGGAACCATTCTCACAAATTTGTTCTGCACTCTCTCTAATGCCTTTGCATCCTTCTTAAAGTGTGGTGACCAGAGGTGGATCCAATACTCCAGTTGAGTCCAAACCAGTGTTCTGTACAAGTTTAATATAACCTCTTTGCTCTTAAGACCATAGGACCATAAGACCATAAGACATAGGAGCAAAATTAGGCCACTCGGCCCATCAAGTCTGCTCCGCCATTCAATCATGGTTGATATTTTCTCATCCCCATTCTCCTGCCTTCGCCCCATAACCCCAGATCCCCTTATTAATCAAGAACCCATCTATCTCTGTCTTAAAGACACTCAGTGATTTGGCCTCCACAGCCTTCTACGGCAAAGAGTTCCACAGATTCACCACCCTCTGGCTGAAAATATTCCTCCTCATCTCTGATTTAAAGGATCGTCCCTTTAGTCTAAGATTGTGTCCTCTGCTTCTAGTTTTTCCTCCCAAGTGGAAAAATCCTCTCCACGTCCACTCTATCCAGGCCTCGCAGTATCCTGTAAGTTTCAATAAGACCCCCCCTCATCCTTCTAAACGCCAACGAGTACAGACCCAAAGTCCTCACCCGTTCCTCATACGACAACTTCTTCATTCCAGGGATCATTCTTGTGAACCTCCTCTGGACCTTTCCCAAGGCTAGCACATCCTTCCTTAGATACGGGGCCCAAAACTGCTCACAATACTCCAAATGGGGTCTGACCAGAGCCTGAAACAGCCTCAAAAGTACATCCCTGGTCTTGTATTTTAGCCCTCTTGACATGAATGCTAACATTGCATTTGCCTTCTTAACTACTGACTGAACCTGCACATTAACCCCTGAACAAGGACTTCCAAGTCTCTTTGTGCTTCTGATTTCCTAAGCATTTCCCCATTTAGAAAATAGTCTATGCCTAAATTCCTCATTCCAAAGTGCATGACCTCACACTTTTGCACATTGTATTTCATTTGCCACTTCATTGCCCACTCTCCTAGTTTGTCCAAATCCTTCTGCAGCCCCCTTGCTTTCTCAATAAGAACATAAGAATTAGGAACAGGAGTAGGCCATCTGGCCCCTCGAGCCTGCTCCGCCATTTAATGAGATAATGGCTGATCTTTGTGGACACAGCTCCACTCTCCGGCCCGTACACCATATCCCCGAATCCCTTTATTCTTTAGAAAGGCATCTATCTTTTTCTTAAAAACGTTTAAAGAAGGAGCCTCAACTGCTTCACTGGGCAAGGAATTCCAGAGATTCACAACCCTTTGGGTGAAGAGGTTCCTTCGAAACTCCGTCCTAAATCTACCTCCCCTTATTTTGAGGCTATGCCCCCTAGTTCTGCTTTCCCCGACCAGTGGAAACAACCTGCCCGCATCTATCCTATCTATTCCCTTCATAATTTTATATGTCTCAATAAGATCCCCCCGCATCCTTCTAAACTCCAATGAGTACAGTCCCAGTCTACTCAACCTCTCGTCATAATCTAATCCCCTCAACTCTGGGATCAACCTAGTGAATCTCCTCTGCACTCCCTCCAGTGCCAATATGTCCTTTCTCAGGTAAGGAGACCAAAACTGAACACAATACTCCAGGGGACAGATTAAAAGGTCGCGCCGTGGGTGAGGTAAGTACTGATTAACCACTTCCTTACCTTGCAGGTCAGCTGTTCGGGAGAGAGAGGGAGCCGGGACCTTGGAAACAGCGCGGGAGTTTGAAAAAGCGCGGGAGCTGCGAGGCAGAGGGGACAGATTAAAAGGTCACGCCGTGGGTGAGGTAAGTACTGATTAACCACTTCCTTACCTTGCAGGTCAGCTGTTCGGGAGAGAGAGGGAGCCGGGACCTTGGAAACAGCGCGGGAGTTTGAAAAAGCGCGGGAGCTGCGAGGCAGAGGGGACAGATTAAAAGGTCGCGCCGTGGGTGAGGTAAGTACTGATTAACCACTTCCTTACCTTGCAGGTCAGCTGTTCGGGAGAGAGAGGGAGCCGGGACCTTGGAAACAGCGTGGGAGTTTGAAAAAGCGCGGGAGCTGCGAGGCAGAGGGGACAGATTAAAAGATCGCGCCGTGGGTGAGGTAAGTACTGATTAACCACTTCCTTACCTTGCAGGTCAGCTGTTCGGGAGAGAGAGGGAGCCGGGACCTTGGAAACAGCGCGGGAGTTTGAAAAAGCGCGGGAGCTGCGAGGCAGAGGGGGCAGATTAAAAGGTCGCGCCGTGGGTGAGGTAAGTACTGATTAACCACTTCCTTACCTTGCAGGTCAGCTGTTAGTTTCAGGAGATCAGTTTCGGGAGCAGGCCTATTGGCTGACTGTAAATCAGGAAGGATACAAAAGGTGTGGCTGAAGTGCCTATAGAAACAGAGTGCTGGAGGCAAACAGAGTGTATCTAAGTTTTGGTAAGGCTGAGTTTGGGTAAGAGGTGAGTGAGGGCTGTGTTTGTTTTTTTGGAGTTTGGTGTTTGGGGTTGAGTTTCCCCCCGCCCCCCCCCAAAAAAAAAAAATCCAATTAATTAAGTAAATTAATTAACTAGTTAAGGGAATTGTGTGCTCATCTTAAGGAGGTGCAGAGAAGCAGACGTGTGAGGGAGCCTCGGGAGCAATTACATCACAGCCAGCAGGTAAGTGATTGGCTTGTAACTGGTAAGTGATTTCTCTCTCTTAGCTGTGTAGTGTAGTTCAAATTTAACTTCAGGTTTAAGTCATGGCAGGAGAGCTCAGACCCGTGTCATGCTCCTCTTGTGAGATGTGGCAAGTCAGGGACCCTTCTGGTGTCCCTGACTCCTTCATCTGCAAGAAGTGTGTCCAACTGCAGCTCCTGTTAGACCGCTTGACGGCTCAGGAGCTGCGGATGGACTCACTTTGGAGCATCCGCGATGCTGAGGAAGTTGTGGATAGCACATTCAGTGAGTTGGTCACACCGCAGATTAAAATTACTGAGGCAGATAGGGAATGGGTGACCAACAGACAGAGGAAGAGTAGGAAGGCAGTGCAGGGATCCCCTGCGGTCATCTCCCTCCAAAACAGATTTACCGTTTTGGAACTGTTGGGGGAGATGGCTCACCAGGGGAAGGTGGCAGCAGCCAGGTTCATGGCACCGTGGCTGGCTCTGCTGCACAGAAGGGCGGGAAAAAGAGTGGCAGAGCTATAGTGATAGGGGATTCAATTGTAAGGGGAATAGACAGGCGTTTCTGTGGACGCAAACGAGAATCCAGGTTGGTATGTTGCCTCCCTGGTGCAAGGGTCAAGGATGTCTCGGAGCGGCTGCAGGGCATTCTGGAGGGGGAGGGTGAACAGCCAGCTGTCGTGGTGCATATAGGCACCAACGATATAGGTAAAAAACAGGATGAGGTCCTCCAAGCTGAATTTAGGGAGTTAGGAGTTAAACTAAAAAGTAGGACCTCAAAGGTAGTAATCTCAAGATTGCTACCAGTGCCACGTGATAGTCAGAGTAGGAATGACAGGATAGCTAGGATGAATACGTGGCTTGAGAGATGGTGCAAGAGGGAGGGTTTCAAATTCCTGGGACATTGGGACCGGTTCTGGGGGAGGTGGGACCTGTACAAATCGGACGGTCTGCATCTGGGTGGGACCGGAACCAATGTTCTCGGGGGTGTGTTTGCTAGTGCAGTTGGGGAGGGTTTAAACTAATGTGGCAGGAGGGATGGGAACCGATGTAGGAAGTCAGTGGGGACAGAAACAAAAGGCAGGAAGGGAGAGTGTGTAAAGCATGACCTGAGAAAGCAGGGCAGAGAGCAAGGAAGGTCTACATTAAACTGCATTTATTTCAATGCAAGGGGCCTGACGGGCAAAGCGGATGAACTCAGAGCATGGACGGGCACATGGGACTGGGATATTATAGCTATGAGTGAAACATGGCTAAGGGAGGGGCAGGACTGGCAGCTCAATGTTCCGGGGTACAGATGCTATAGAAAGGATAGAACAGGAGGTAAGAGAGGAGGGGGAGTGGCGTTTTTGATTAGGGAGAACATCACGGCAGTACTTAGAGGGGATATATCCGAGGGTTCGCCCACTGAGTCTATATGGGTGGAACTGAAAAATAAGAAGGGAGAGATCACCTTGGTAGGACTGTACTACAGGCCCCCAAATAGTCAGCGGGAAATTGAGGAGCAAATATGTAAGGAGATTACAGATAGCTGCAAGAATAATAGGGTGGTAGTAGTAGGGGACTTTAACTTTCCCAACATTGACTGGGACAGCCATAGCATTAGGGGCTTGGATGGAGGGAAATTTGTTGAGTGTATTCAGGAGGAATTTCTCATTCAGTATGTGGATGGACCGACTAGAGAGGGGGCAAAACTTGACCTCGTCTTGGGAAATAAGGAAGGGCAAGTGACAGAAGTGCTAGTGAGAGATCACTTTGGGACAAGTGACCATAACTCCATTAGTTTTACGATAGCTATGGAGAATGATAGGTCTGGCCCAAGAGTTAAAATTCTTAATTGGGGCAAGGCCAATTTTGATGGTATCAGACAGGAACTTGCAGAGGTAGATTGGGGGAGACTGTTGGCAGGCAAAGGGACGGCTGGTAAATGGGAGGCTTTTAAAAATGTGTTAACCAGGGTGCAGGGTAAGCACATTCCCTTTAGAGTGAAGGGCAAGGCTGGTAGAAGTAGGGAACCCTGGATGACTAGAGATATTGAGACTCTGGTCAAAAAGAAGAAGGAGGCATATGACGTACATAAGCAACTGGGATCAAGTGGATCCCTTGAAGAGTATAGAGATTGTCGAAATAGAGTTAAGAGGGCAAAAAGGGGACATGAAATTGCTTTGGCAAATAATGCAAGGGAGAATCCAAAGGGATTCTACAAATACATAAAGGGGAAAAGAGTAACTAGGGACAGAGTAGGGCCTCTTAAGGATCAACACGGGCATCTATGTGCAGAGCCACAAGAGTTGGGTGAGATCCTGAATTAATATTTCTCATCGGTATTCACGGTGGAGAAAGGCATGAATGTTAGGAAACTAAGGGAAATAAATAGTGATGTCTTGAGAAGTGTGCATATTACAGAGGAGGAGGTGCTGGAAGTCTTAAAGCGCATCAAGGTAGATAAATCCCCGGGACCTGATGAAATGTATCCCAGGATGTTGTGGGAGGCTAGGGAGGAAATTGCGGGTCCCCTAACAGAGATATTTGAATCATCGGCAGCCACAGGTGAGGTGCCTGAAGATTGGAGAGTGGCGAATGTTGTGCCCTTGTTTAAGAAGGGCAGCAGGGAAAAGCCTGGGAACTACAAACCGGTGAGCCTAACATCTGTAGTAGGTAAGTTGCTAGAAGGTATTCCGAGAACCAGGATCTACAAGCATTTAGAGAGGCAAGGACTGATTCGGGGCAGTCAGCATGGCTTTGTGCGTGGAAAATCATGTCTCTCAAATTTGATTGAGTTTTTTGAGGGGGTGACCAAGAAGGTAGATGAGGGCAGTGCAGTAGACGTTGTCTACATGGACTTTAGCAAAGCCTTTGACAAGGTACTGCATGGTAGGTTGTTGCAGAAGGTTAAAGCTCACGGGATCCAGGGTGAGGTTGCCAATTGGATTCAAAATTGGCTGGACGACAGAAGGCAGAGGGTGGTTGCAGAGGGTTGTTTTTCAAACTGGAGTCCTGTGACCAGTGGTGTGCCTCAGGGATCGGTGCTGGGTCCACTGTTATTTGTGATTTATATTAATGATTTGGATGAGAATTTAGGAGGCATGGTTAGTAAGTTTGTAGATGACACCAAGATTGGTGGCACAGTGGATAGTGAAGGTTATCTAGGATTGCAACGGGATCTTGATCAATTAGGCCAGTGGGCCGACGAATGGCAGATGGAGTTTAATTTAGATAAATGTGAGGTGATGCATTTTGGCAGATCGAATCAGGCCAGGACCTACTCAGTTAATGGTATGGCGTTGGGGAGAGTTATAGAACAAAGAGATCTAGGAGTACTGGTTCATAGCTCCTTGAAGGTGGAGTCGCAGGTGGACAGGGTGGTGAAGAAGGCATTCGGCATGCTTGGTTTCATTGGTCAGAACATTGAATACAGGAGTTGGGACGTCTTGTTGAAGTTGTACATGACATTGGTACGGCCACACTTGGAATACTGTGTGCAGTTCTGGTCACCCTATTATAGAAAGGATATTATTAAACTGGAAAGAGTGCAGAAAAGATTTACTAGAATGTTGCCGGGACTTGATGGTTTGAGTTATAAGGAGAGGCTGGATAGACTGGGACTTTTTTCCCTGGAGCGTAGGAGGCTTAGGAGTGATCTTATAGAGGTCTATAAAATAATGAGGGGCATAGATAAGGTAGATAGTCAACATCTTTTCCCAAAGGTAGGGGAGTCTAAAACTAGAGGGCATAGGTTTAAGGTGAGAGGGGAGAGATTCAGAAGGGCCCAGAGGGGCAATTTCTTCACTCCGAGGGTAGTGAGTGTCTGGAATGGGCTGCCAGAGGTAGTAGTAGAGGTGGGTACAATTGTGTCTTTTAAAAAGCATTTAGATAGTTACATGGGTAAGATGGGTATAGAGGGTTATGGGCCAAGTGCGGGCAACTGGGACTAGCTTAATGGTAAAAACTGGGCGGCATGGACTGGTTGGGCCGAAGGGCCTGTTTCCATGCTGTAAACTTCTATGATTCTATGCGGCCTCACCAACACCTTATACAATTGCTGCATCACTAGTCTTGAACTCCATCCCTCTAGCAATGAAAGACAAAACTCGATTAGCCTTCTTAATCACCTGTTGCACCTGCACACCAACTTTTTGCGACTCATGCACCAGCACACCCAGGTCCCTCTGCACAGCAGCATGTTTTAACATCTTACTGTTTAAATAATAATCCATTCTGCTGTTATTCCTCCCAAAATGGATAGCCTCACACTTGGCAACATTGAATTCCATCTGCCAGACCCTAGCCCATTCACCTAACCTATCCACATCCTTCTGCAGACTTCCGGTATCCTCTGCACTTTTTGCTTTATCGCTCATCTTAGTGTCGTCTGCAAACTTTGACACATTGCACTTGATCCCCAACTCCAAATCGTCTATGTAAATTGTGAACAACTGCGGGCCCAACACTGATCCTTGAGGGACCCCACTAGTTGCAGGTTGCCAACCAGAGAAACACCCATTTATCCCCACTCCCTGCTTTCTGTTAGTTAACCAATCCTCTACCCATGCTACCACTTTACCCTCCATGTCATGCATCTTTAGTTTATGCAGCAACCTTTTGTGTGGCACCTTGTCAAAAGCTTTCTGGAAATCCAGATATACCACATCCATTGGCTCCCCGTTATCTACTGCACTGGTAACGTCCTCAAAGAATTCTACCAAATTAGTCAGACACGACCTACCCTTTGTGAACCCATGCTGCGTCTGCCCAATGGGACAATTTCCCTCCAGGTGCCCCGCTATTTCCTCCTTAATGATAGATTCCAGCATTTTCCCTACAACCGAAGTTAAGCTTACCGGCCTATAATTACCCGCTTTCTGCCGACCTCCTTTTTTAAACAGTGGTGTCACGTTTGCTACTTTCCAATCCTCTGGGACCACCCCAGAGTCTAGTGAATTTTGATAAATTATCACTAGTGCGTTTACAATTTCCCTAGCCATCTCTTTTAACACTCTGGGATGCATCCCATCAGGGCCAGGAGACTTGTCTACCTTTAGCTCCATTAGCCCAATACTGCCTCCTTAGTGATTACAATCATCTCAAGGTCCTCACCTATCATATCTTTATTTCCATCAGTCACTGGCATGTTATTTGTGTCCTCCACTGTGAAGACTGACCCAAAAAACCTGTTCAGCTCCTCAGCCATTTCCCCGTCTCCTATTATTAAATCTCCCTTCTCATCTTCCAAAGGACCAATATTTACCTTAGCCACTCTTTTAGTCTTATATATTTGTAGAAGCTTTTACTATCTGCTTTTATGTTCTGAGCCAGTTTACTTTCATAGTCTACCTTACTCTTCTTTATGGCTTTTTTAGTAGCTTTCTGTTGTCCCCTAAAGACTTCCCAGTCCTCTAGTCTCCCACTAATTTTGCCACTTTGTATGTTTTTTCCTTCAATTTGATACTCTCCCTCACCCCCTTAGATATCCACGGTCGATTTTTCCCCTTTCTACCGTCTTTCTTTTTTGTCGGTATGAACCTTTTCTGAACACTGTGAAAGATCGCTCGGCAGGTTCTCCACTGTTCCTCAACTGCTTCACCATGAAGTCTTTGCTCCCAGTCTACCTTAGCTAGTTCTTCTCTCATCCCATTGTAATCGCCTTTGTTTAAGCACAAAACACTAGTGTTTGATTTTACCTTGTCATTCTCCAACTGTATTTTAAATTCCACCATATTGTGGTCGCTCCTTCCAAGAGGATCCCGAACTATGAGATCATTAATCAATCCTGCCTCATTACACAGGACCAGATTTAGGACCGCTTGTTCCCTTGTAGGTTCCATTACATACTGTTCCAGGAAATTATCCCGGGCACATTCTATAAACTCCTCCTCAAGGCTGCCTTTACCAACCTGGTTAAACCAATCGATATGCAGATTAAAATCTCCCATGATAACCGCTGTACCATTTCTACATGCATCCGTTATTTCTTTGTTTATTGCCTGCCCTACCATCCTGTTACTATTTGGTGGCCTATAGACTACTCCTATCAGTGACCTTTTCGCCTTACTATTCCTGATTTCCACCCAAATTGATTCAACCTTGTCCTCCATAGCACCAATATCATCCCTTACTATTGCCTGGATGCCATCCTTAAACAACAAAGCTACACCACCGCCCTTACCGTCCATTCTATCCTTTTGTATAGTCTGATACCCTTGGATATTTAACTCCCAGTCAAAGAACAAAGAACAAAGAAATGTACAGCACAGGAACAGACCCTTCGGCCCTCCAAGCCCGTGCCAACCATGCTGCCCGACTAAACTACAATCTTCTACACTTCCTGGGTCCGTATCCCTCTATTCCCATCCTATTCATGTATTTGTCAAGATGCCCCTTAAATGTCACTATCGTCCCTGCTTCCACCACCTCCTCCGGTAGCGAGTTCCAGGCACCCACTACCCTCTGCGTAAAAAACTTGCCTCGTACATCTACTCTAAACCTTGCCCCTCTCACCTTAAACCTATGCCCCCTAGTAATTGACCCCTCTACCCTGGGGAAAAGCCTCTGACTATCCACTCTCTCTATGCCCCTCATAATTTTGTAGACCTCTATCAGGTCTCCCCTCAACCTCCTTCGTTCCAGTGAGAACAAACCGAGTTTATTCAACCGCTCCTCACAGCTAATGCCCTCCATACCTGGCAACATTCTGGTAAATCTCTTCTGCACCCTCTCTAAAGCCTCCACATCCTTCTGGTAGTGTGGCGTGGTAGTCGCGACCATTCTGGTAGTCGTGACCATCTTTTAACCATGTTTCAGTAATGGCCACTAAATCATAGTCATTCACAATGATTTGCGCCATCAACTCATTTACCTTATTTCGTATACTACGAGCATTCAGGTAAAGTACACTTATGCTGTTTTTTATGTCTTTGTTATGAATCCTAACACCTTGATCAGTAACTTTTCGCAATTTATTTTTCCTCTTACCCTTTCTCCTAATTTTCCTTGTCTTTGAACCCATATCTCTACATAATAACCTGTCACGTAACCTGCTGCCTTGATCTCCATTAACCATTATACTGTCCATAGCTTTACACTTCCCTTTCCCCCAACTTGCTAGTTTAAAGCCCTTGTGACCAACCTATTTATCCTATTCGCTAGAACACTGGTCCCAGAATGGTTCAGGTGAAGGCCGTCCCAACGGTACAGGTCCCTCCTGCCCCAGTACTGATGCCAATGCCTCTTGAAATGGAATCCCTCTTTCCCGCACCACTCCTTTAGCCACGTGTTAACTTCTCTAATTTTCTCAACCCTATGCCAATTGGCACGTGGCTTCGGTAGTAATCCAGAGATTATAACCCTGGAGGACCTGTTCTTTAATTTAGTCCCTAGTGTTTGATAATCCCCAAACAGGTCCTCTTTCCTAGTCTTACCTATGTTGTTAGTCCCAACGTGGACCACAACAACTGGATCCTCCCCCTCCCTCTCCAAAATCCTTTCAAGCCGATCAGAGATGTCCCTCACCCTGGCACCGGGCAGGCAACATACCATGCGGGACTCTCGATCTGGCTTACAAAGGATGCCATCAATCCCCCTAATTATAGAATCCCCTACAACTGCCACTTGTCTTTTTGCTCCCCCCTCTTGAATGGCTTCCTGTACCACGGTGCAGTGGTCAGTCAACGCATCCTCCCTACAGCCCTCTTCCTCATCCACACAGGGAGCAAGTAACTCATACCTGTTGGACAAGGTCAAGGGCTGAGGCTCCTCAACTCCTAAAGTCAGGATCCCCCTACCTACCTCCCTTGCAGTCACACCACTCTGTCCCTGACCACTGTCCGAATTAACAGAACTTATTCTACCGGGTGTGACTGCCTCCTGAAACAAAGTGTCCAGGTAATGTTCCCCCTCCCTGATGTGCCGCAGTGTGTGCAGCTCGGTCTCCAGCTCATCAATTCTCAGCCGAAATTCCTCGAGCAGCCAACACTTGCTGCAGATGTGGTCACTGACAGTCTCAATGGGATCCACCAGTTCCATCATCATACAGCAACAGCACATCACCTGTCCTGCCATATTCAACTAGTTAATTAATTTAAATATTTTTATTTTTATTTTTTTATTTTCTTTATAGAACCTCAAGGATAAACCCGAACACCAACAAAAACACAGCCCTCTCTCGCCACTCACCCGAACTCAGTCACTCACCTAAACTCAGATGCACTCTGTTCCAATCAGCACTCCGTGACTAAAGGTACTCTGCCACACCTTTTGTGCACTCACCTGTCCCAGCACTGTCCTGGCTCTCTCCTCCCGCGCTTTTTAAATCTCCCGGCTCTCTCCTCCGGCGCTGTTTTCGCTGTCCCGGCTCTCTCTGCTCCCGCGCTGTTTTCGCTGTCCCGGCTCACTCCTCCTGCGCTTTTAAAATCTCCCGGCTCTCTCCTCTGGCGTTGTTTTCGCTGTCCCGGCTCTCTCTGCTCCCGCACTGTTTTCGCTGCCCGGCTCTCTCCTCCCGCGCTTTTTAAATCTCCCGGCTCTCTCCTCCGGCGCTGTTTTCGCTGTCCCGGCTCTCTCTGCTCCCGCGCTGTTTTCGCTGTCTCGGCTCACTCCTCCTGCGCTTTTAAAATCTCCCGGCTCTCTCCTCCGGCGTTGTTTTCGCTGTCCCGGCTCTCTCTGCTCCCGCACTGTTTTCGCTGCCCGGCTCTCTCCTCCCGCGCTTTTTAAATATCCCGGCTCTCTCCTCCGGCGCTGTTTTCGCTGTCCCGGCTCTCTCTGCTCCCGCACTGTTTTCGCTGCCCCGGCTCTCTCCTCCCGCGCTTTTAAAATCTCCCGGCTCTCTCCTCCGGCACTGTTTTCGCTGTCCCGACTCTCTCTGCTCCCGCACTGTTTTCGCTGCCCCGGCTCTCTCCTCCTGCGCTTTTTAAATCTCCCGGCTCTCTCCTCCAGCGCTGTTTTCGCTGTCCCAGCTCTCTCTGCTCCCGCACTGTTTTCGCTGTCCCGGCTCTCTCCTCCTGCGCTTTTAAAATCTCCCGGCTCTCTCCTCCGGCGCTGTTTTCGCTGTCCCGGCTCTCTCTGCTCCCGCGCTGTTTTCGCTGTCCCGGCTCTCTCCTCCCGCGCTTTTTAAATACTACCTGTCCTTCTATAGACCTGTACTTAAAGCCCCTATTAATAAAGTGTAGGCTACAGTATGCTTTATTAATGGCGCTCTCAATCTGTCCTGCTACCTTCAATGATAATTGCTCCTTCCAATATGCTTCTCACAGTCGGTAAGAAAAGGAGAGTTTCCTGCTCAGGCAGAGCAGGGTAGTAGGTGCAGTGTGAACAGATTCCATGTACAAGTTCTTGCCACATGCTTTGTGATGTGTCCTCCCCATTTCAGGGGACTGCCTGAGGGAGACAATGATCTATGAACATATACAGCAAGAACTCTCTGCTCGACGGCGGCATGTGGCGCAGTGGTTAGCACTGGGACTGCGGCGCTGAGGACCCGGGTTCACTGTCCGTGTGGAGTTTGCACGTTCTCCCCATGTCTGTGTAGGTTTCACCCCCACAACCCAAAGATGTGTAGGTTAGGTGGATTGGCCACACTAAATTGCCCCTTAATTGGAAAATAAATAATTGGGTACTCTAAATTGATTTAAAAAAAACAAGGTCTACGCCCGCCTCCGGTTCAGGCACCATGTTCCGGTCCTTCACTGGTGGCGATAACAAAGTTTGCTCTCTGTGCCAGCGGCGGCATGCTAAAGCGGCATCTGTATGCATTCAGTTGTGATCATGATCCACGCCTCCAAGATGCTCCGACCCTCTCAGGCGGAGGTCAGGCGGGTGCGATTTGCTACAAGTATTTACAAATGGGAACTAGGCGCCATGGCTGCTGAGGGGGAGGGAGGAGGTAAGCAAAGTTTTAAAAGCTGTTCACAATTGTACCTCTTGCTGATGGATGGCTGCCAGGACCGGGGGGAGTAGCGGGGAGTGAACTGGTGACAGCTCCGTGGATTCTGGGTGTCCCCCTCGGGATCGGGGTGGCCTTACTCAGGCTGCCCTGCATTGTTTGTTTCAAACGCACCCATTTAGTACAAATTACAGGTTCCTGGCTGTTCACTCTGCTGACTGCTCATTGTGTCCTGTAAATGTTCACAGAGCCTCTGGTCACCTGGGAGCCCACCCAGGTTACCCCTCCGAAAACTCTCAGACCCCAGCTGACCCACCAATGGGATGGGCGTGGCCAAGCTCAATCAGTGACACACCAGGTGCTGCCTCTCCTCAGTTCACTCATCAGGAGCACCGCCCCACTGCAGGGGAAGCAGGGGAATAGCAGAGCTCACCTCAAACAAAGGACACATGCACCGTGGTCATTGGCACCCTCCCTGGTACACTGCCCTTCTCAGGGCAGAGGCCTCACCAGTCACACTATCAGCTAACCCACTCACAGGACCACCAGCTGTCTTCAAGCCTCGCCTGCCCACCGCATCCCTGCTCCCATCCATCCTGCCCCAGTCAGGTTGTCACAACCAGGCCCCACATCACACTGTAGCTACACTCCCAGCAGACGCACACTTCCCTGCCTCACCCCCATCTGTTAGACCTGCCCACACACAAGCCTCTAAGCATGTAGGTGATTAGTGGCACACCGTGACCCTCTTCACCGCACAACCAGGTGCCACACTGCTGTTGGACAATACACCAATCAGGACAACCACAGTAGACCCCATTGGGGAACAGGACAGGGGCTGCAGAGACTATCGCTGACAATGGTTGTGACAGCCACCGGTATCCCTGTTGACAGAGACGGGTGGTGAGGACAGAGGCTCCCCAGTGCCACTCACTGATGGGGACGAGTGCAGTGTGGAAGCAACATATCCGGGGGGAATGGCGATGGAGTGGGTTGGGGGCGGGGCAATGTGGTGGGTGTAGCCTGTTGGATCTGGATTGGCAAGGGAATACTCAGCTTTCTAATATTTGTTTTCTTCTTCCCCCCCCTGCAGAGAATGAATTTCAGAGTGCAGCCAGGAATGCTCGCTATCTATCTGGCCGCAGCTACCATTACGGATGCATGGATGCTGGAGGCACAGGACCTATTCGGGGAGGACCCAGCACAAGAGGAGCCTGCCCCAGAAGAACAGGGGCCAGCCGGTGAGGCTTGAGTGCTGGCTGTCCAACAGGCCGAGGAGGAGGTGCGAAGGCAGCGCCGCATCAGACCGCGTGTATACCGTCAGTGCCTGACCTTCGAGGATATGCCAGACCGCGGGTGCTACAAAAGACATTGGTTAGCCAGGGGGCCCGCGCGACACCTGTGCCTGATGATGGCACACCTGGCACCACGGGGGTATGGAGGAAGATACCCACTCCCACAGGCTGTCAAGGTGACGGTCTCCCTGAATTTTATGCCGCTTTGGGTTTTTCCAGGGGCCAAGCGGTGACCTGTCTGGGATCTCACAGACACCCGTATACAGGTGCATTCACACTGTGATGGATACTCTTTACACACAGGCAGCAGACTATATAAAATTCAGTCTGGACCAGACACCCCAGGAGATTTGCGGCCAGCACTGGCATGCCCCAAGTCCAGAGGGTAATCGATGGCACATGTCCCCCTAAGAGCACTGGCTCATCAGGGGGTGCACTTCATTAATCTGAAGGGTTCCACTTAATTAATGTGCAGCTGGTGCGTGACCACCAGCTGCCCATCATACACGTCTGTGCCCAAACGCCTGACAGCGTGCACGATGCATACACCTTAGCGCACCTTCGAGGCGCTCCCTCTGGTGAGGGGTTGGCTCTTGGGCAACAAGGGTTACCCGCTGCGGTCTTGACTAATGACGGCTGTCTGGAGACTCCAGACCGACGCGGATAACCACTATCACGACGCCCATTTAGCATCCAGGACCATCACTGAGCAGTGCATCGGCAACCTCAAAATGCGGTTCTGTGGCCTGGACCGCTCCAGAGGTTGCTCCAATATAGCCCCAGGTGGGTCTCTAACATCGTGCTGCCCTGCTGTGTCCTGCACAACATTGCGCAGCAGAGAGGGGGCATGCTTGAGGAGGAGGAAGAACGGCGGGCCTCAGCTGACGGGGAGGATGGCCGATATGGAGATGGTGAGCGGTGATGGATCACACACTGGATAAGCTACCCTACAAGTGGGCTCACATCTACGGCCTCGTACCCTGCCACCTCTGAGGATGACCTCAAGTGGAACTTTGAATTGTCCTGCGGCCCCTGACAGTGCCATCATCCAACACTCACACCCAAAACCACCAACCTCCTACACCCCTCCACCCAGCACATCCTCTACACCCAGCCCAGTCCACCCCTCGCATTCTTCAGATAGAGCATGGAGGCAAGTGGGAGTGTTAATGAAAAGCTGTTTAATAGTGATTATAGACATCGTGCCCTGACCCCTATCTCTACCCTATATGCTGCACCCGTGCCAACTTAACTGGTGTCTAACTTTCTTATTTTACATGGCTTACCACTCCTTCTAGGTGTGACCGCAGGCCGTACATCAGACGTGGGATGATCTGTTGTGTACCTTGCCCTTTGACCTGAGATGTCTTTGGTGGCCGTTCTCTGGAGGGCCTGAGCCTAGAAACGCCTGGCCGAATTGCGATGGTCACAGGTGACACGGTGCCACCCAGTTCTGCCCGCTGCCCAACAGACGCGCAAGTGTCAGGTGGGGGTGAATTCAGAAGTTCTGAGGTGTTCCAGCCCCTCCCCTGTGGGAGGCACCGTCCCCGCCCCATCAGTTCCTCCTCCCTCGGAACGATCAATGTCCCCCGGGCTACTCGTACGGAGGTGAGGCTGGAGTGATCTCTGGAGGCTCCACCGTCACCTGGCTTTCCCAGTCTTGGAGGCCCGCTCTCATATCAACCAGATCTCGATGTCCTCAACCATGGAGCACAGAGGCTGGGCCACGTCTCTCAGTGAGTGAGGCATGTCAGTCTGTGCCTCGGTCATGTCCCTCTGTGACTGACCCAGGTTAGTCAGCGTCCGGTCAATGCTCTCAGCGCCCTCAGCCATGACCCTTTGTGACTGGGCCAAGCTCTGGAGCGCCGTTGCATTGTCCATGTGGGCCCGGTACGTGGCTGCCTGCAACTGGGCTCCCCTGTCCTGAGCCTCAGCCATTGATTAGACAGTGTGCCGCAAGCCTTGCTCGTCTTGACCCATGGCTGTGACTTTTTGACCGAAGGCTTCCAATCTGACGCCTCTCATTCAGTGTTGGCCTGGATACCGCGCATTGCCGGCACCATCACCTGTACCAAAAGGCGGTTGGACTCCTCCAACTGCACTTGTCGATGCTGGAAAGTTGCAGACACCCCTCCTGAACATCCGGATTCTGTTTCTGCATCTCCACCAGCGATGGGATCATACTTTCCAGAAGCGTGACACCTGTCCGGACTACAGCTGGTTCCTGGGATCGGGCAGCCTTCCGACTGTGTACCTCCACCTGATGTGCTGCAGCATGTGTGATGTGCGCATCAGAAGGTGACCCAGGAGCCTCTTCACTAAAATGCCCCACTGGGGTGATAGTCTCTGTGATGGTGGAGGGTGCAGATGAATGTAGAGAAGTCGGTGTTTTCCCCAGATTGGTCCTCAGGGGTGTGCTGGGGCTCACTTGGTTGTCACATGCCAAACTCCACCTCAAAGATAGTCCTCTTCTGCACCTCCTCAGATAATGCTATCACCTTCTGCTCAGTGGGGGTGAGAGCCCTGAGGTAGGGATGTCCCCTCCGGTCTTCGCCCGCTCCCTTCTGTTATGGGCCATCTTTTCCTAGGAGACATGTAATGGACATGGTGAGACGCATGGAGGCGAGTTACATGTCTGTAGCTGGTGGCATGTGTGCAAGGCACCTAGCCAAAGAGGACAATACAGATGCTGTGAGTTGGTACAGGGTGCGATGTGAGGGAGATGCAGGTAGGTGGGCTTTGATTGGCCTCGATGGGAGTGAGGGTGTGGTGTGAGGAGTGAGGGATGGGGGTGATGCCAGGGGAACAGAGATCGTGGCCCACCCGAACTGCCCTAAGGAGGTCGTTCATTGTCTTGCGATACTGCATGCCAGTCCACCTGGTGAGGCTCACCGTGCTGAACACCTCGGCCAACTCTGCCCAGGCCCGGTTGCCGACCGTAGCCTCCAGCCCACCCTGGAGAAGAGGATGTCCCACCTCTCCTCCAATGCATCCAATATTCTATTGATCTCCGTGGCGTTGAAGCGTGCTGCTGCTCATCTCTCGGCCATCTTCTTGGCTGGAATATGAGTGTGTAGGGAGTGGAGTTTTTATAAGCAACTCAAGCTTGTCAAGCTCTCCAGCGCCAATTCCAACCCCAGCGAATCCGATGCTGGCAGAATGAGAATTGCTCCAGATTCGCATAGCGTTGGCTTATTAGCATGTCCTGAATTGCTCCAGAACTGGCGCCCCAACGGGAACGTGAACTGCACGCAATTCATTCCCAGCGTCAACACTTAGGGCTGGATTCTCCGATCGCCGACGTTGAAATCAGGGCCGGGATTCTCCGCAATCGGTGCGATGTAGCCGACCGGCGCCAAAAACCGCGCGAATCAGTCCGGCATCGCGCCGCCCCAAAGGTGCGGAATTCTCCGCATCTTGAGGGACGAGCCCTCACCTTGAGGGGCTAGGCCCGCACCGGACTGATTTCCGCCCCGCCAGCTGGCGCAGAAATGACTTCGCCGGGCGACACATGCGCGGGAGCGTCAGCGGCCGCTCACGGCATCCCCACGCATGCGCAGTGGAGGGGTCTCTTCCGCCTCCGCCATAGTGAAGACCATGGTGAAGGCGGAAGGAAACGAGTGCCCCCACGGCACAGGCCCGCCCGCGGATCGGTGGGCCCCGATTGCGGGCCAGGCCACCGTGGGGGCACCCCCCCGGCGCCAGATCGGCCCGCGCCCCCCCCAGGACCCTGGAGCCCACCACGCCGCCTTGTCCCGCCGTTCGAAAGGTGGTTCAATCCATGCCGGCTGGCGTGGGTTGACAGTGGCGGGACTTCGGCCCATCGCGGACCGGAGAATCGCCGGGGGTGGGCCCGCCGACCGGCGCGATTTCCACGGTGGGGGGGTGGGAGAATCACGCCCCATGTTCGGCGATCGGCCGGAGAATCTATTTGACGTTTTTCCGATGCTCCACCCCTTCAAAATGGCGTTCTCGAGGAGTATGCCGCACACCGTTGGGACGGCCTCAGTAGGTCACCTGAGTCCCTCCCTCGATGCTCTGCCCCGGATGGGTCGCGTCCCCGACGGCATGGGGCGCATGTCCTCACAACTTTCGGGGACCTCGAGTGTGGCTGCGGACAGTGTCTAGCTCCCCCTCTGTTGGTGGGGGGGTGCGTTCCGCTGGCAGGGTGGGGGCGGAGCATCGTTGCGGGGTCGGCGCCGACCAGATGGATCCTGCGGACATAGCCGCAGAATCGGAGAATCCAGGCCTTAGTCTCCCATACAGAGAATGTTCTTCAACACATCTCTGCATTAAATTTAATCTGCCAATTGTCTGCCCCTTCCACCAACCCACTTATGCCCCTTTGATGTTCTTCACCTTCATTGCTCGCAATGCTTCCAAGTTTTGTATCATCTGCAAATTTTAAAATGATGCCCTGTGCACCAAAGTCTAGCAGGTCATTAACATGGATATCAGAAAGATCAGGGGACCTAACGCCAATCCCCTAGGGAAGTCCACAGTAAGTGGGGCGGCACGGTAGAACAGTGGTTAGCATTGTTGCTTCACAGCTCCAAGGACCCAGGTTCGATTCCCGGCTTGGGTCACTGTCTGTGCAGAGTCTGCACGTTCTCCCCGTGTCTGTGTGGGTTTCCTCCGGGTGCTCCGGTTTCTTCCCACAAGTCTCGAAAGACGTGCTGTTAGGTGATTTGGACATTCTGAATTCTCCCTCTGTGTGCCCGAACAGGCGCCGGACTGTGGCGACTAGGGGATATTCACTGTAACTTCATTGCAGTGTTAATGTAAGCCTACGTTTGACAATAATAAGGATTCTGATTATCAAACCTTCTTCCAGTTTAAAAGACACCCATTAACCACTATCCTTTGTTTCCTGTCACTCAGCCAATTTCATACCCAGGTTGCCATTGTTCCATGAGCTCTAACTTTGTTCACAAGTCAGTTGTGCCGCATGTTTTTAAAAGGCTTTTGGAAGTCCATGTGCGCAACAACATCAACCCTTTGTTACTCCATCAGAACTCCCTCACTAACAGCACTGTGGCTCTTCCTACACCAGAAAGACTGCAGTGGTTCAAGAAGGTGGCGCACTGCCACCTTTTCAAGGGCAATTAGGGAATGTGCAGTAAACGCTGGCCTCGCCAGCAAAGCCAACATCCCATGAGTGAATAATACTTTTTTTTTAACTCCAGCAAGTTAGTTAAACACAATGTGCTGTTGCCAAATCTGTGTTGGCTTTCGTTAATTGACCTGCATTTCACCAAGTGACTATTAATTTTGTCCCGAGTTATTATTTCTAGAAACCTTCCCATCTGGCCTGTAGTTGCTGGGCTTATTACAGCCCTTTTTATGAACAAGTGTGTAATACTTTAGGGAGAGGCAATGGCATAGTGATATTGTCACTGGACTTGTAATTCAGAGACCCAGGTATTGCTTTGGGACAAGCTCAAATCTCACCATGGCAGATGGTGGGAAACAAAATCTGGAATTAAAAATCTAATGAAACCCGTCTGGTTCCTTTCAGGAAGGGAATCTGTCATCCTTACCTGGTCTGGCCTACATGTGGCTCCAGACCCAATGCTGTTGACTCTTAAAGGCCCAGGCCATTCAGTTCAAGGTCAATTCAGGATGGATAATGTGACTGACTGACCTAGCTAGGAATGCCCACATCCCATTACTGGATAAAAAATTTATTTTCAATTCTCCAGTCCTCTGGCACTACCCCTGAAAAAAGCTACAGAAGAAATAGAAACAGGGATAGGATATACTGCCCGTGGAGCCTGCTTCACCATTCAATATGTCATGGGTTTCATTTCCATTTTCCTCTCCTCTCCCCATATCCTGTGATTCCCGGAGAGATCACAAAATGCAGGTGCAAATCCTTGGGGTGGAGATTCACAATCCTTTGAGTGAAGTAATTTCTCTTCCTCTCAGTCGTGAATGATCACTTCCTTATGCTGAAACTGTGACCCCTTGAGATTTCCCAGCTAGGAGAAACCACTTCACAGTATTCACCATGTCAAGCCTCTTCAAAATCTTGAATGTTTCAATGACTCCAGAAAATTTACGCAGCCTCATCGCAGAACCCACTCATCCCAGAGACCAATTTGGTGAATCTTCACTGTACCGCCTCCAATACGAGTATATCCTTCCATAACTGCTCGGGCGGCATGGTAGCACAGTGGTTAGCACTGTTCCTTCACAGCGCCAGGACCCGAGTTTCAATTCCTGCTTGGGGCACTGTCTGTGCAGGATCCGCACGTTCTCCCTGTGTCCGTTTGGGTTTCCTCCGGGTGCTCCGGTTTCCTCCCACAAGTCCCGAAAGACGTGCTGCTAGGTGAATTGGACATTCTAAATTCTCCCTCTGTGTACCCGAACAGGCGAGTGTGGCGACTAGGGGATTTTCACAGTAACTTCATTGCAGTGTAAATGTATGCCTACTTGTGACAATAATAAAGATAATTATTAACTATGGAGACCAATACTACACACATGGTACTCTGGGTTTAGCCTTGCCAAAGTCCTGTACAATTGTAGCAGAATTCTTCATTCCTGGACTCCAATCCCCTTGTAATGAAAAACTAACATTCCATTTGCCTTCCTAATTGCTTACTGTGCTAACTTTCTGCATTCCTTGTGGAAGCACACCAATGTCTGTCTGAACACCAGCAATCACACCTTTAAAAAAATATTCTGCTTTTCTATTTTTGCAACCAAAGTGGATAATTTCGCCTTATAGGCCATCTGGTAGGTGTTGCCCAAAAAGAAAATTGTGTGTTACGATATTCAAAAAAATGTAATACCATGTGTAAAACCCTTTGTGGTCCATAGTTGGCTCCACTCCTCTTTTATCACCTTTTTACTATTTTATGCCTCCAGAAAATTTAGTTGCCAGCCTCTTTTCTTACCCTCCATTTGCTTCTCTTAATTATTTTTTCAATTCCCCTCAGGACCTTTTATATTCAGGCTTGCTCACAGTTGTATTACCCACTTGATATCTGTCATAAACAAACATTTTCTTCTTCATCTTAATCCCTGTATCCTCTGTCATCAGGAGTCTGGATTTGTTTGTCCTATTTTTCCCTCAGTGAGAATAAACCTTGACTGTACTTAATCTCTTCTTTAAAGGCTGCCCATTGCTCAGTTAGAGTTTTTTTCAGCCAATCGTTTTGGGTCAGATCCATTCTTACCCCATTGACAGGGCCCCCCCCCAATTAATTACTGAAACTTATTGAAATTTATATGTTTGGAATGGAGAACTAATCCCCACCCAGCCATATCTATGAAATGTAATCAGCCACCTGATAATCCAAAGGGCATGAATGTTTAATTTGAATACACTTTGAATGTTTACCTACGCAGTGATAAGAGGTTGAGGTTATTATTGTGGCCTTGGTTTAAATGTGGTTGTTGTGTAAAAGAGCTCTATAAACATAAATATCACTCAACATACTGCTGTGGTTCATGGATACAGTTTAATCCCAGATTTGAGAAGAATATAAATGGGGTTTGTTTTACAGTATCTAAATGATGTAAAAAGAACATGCTGCATGGTTTATAAAAAGCTGTTCAACATCATTAATGAAAATAAGTTTTTGCATGATTTAAGATCTATTGGATACCCAGCAGGTATCACAGAATCACAGAAAACTACAGTGAAAAAAAGGCCCTTCAGCCCATCAAGTCTGCCCCACCGCAGAAAAGCACCTGATCAGCCAATCCTAACCGCATTTGCCAGCAACAGAATCACAGAAAGTAGCATAAACTTCTTTAGGTTTTAGTACATAGTGACAGGATTCAAAATGTTTAGCATGAGAAAAATTGGGATTCATTTCTGTTGGATACAAAACACTTCAGGCAGTTTACAATGCTAATTAGTTTACAGCAATCTGGAAACACTTTATTTTCAGCTTGCCAGATTCTGTAACACTGCCAGTTGAAATCTAAACTATCCATTAATGTGTTGGTTGACACTTTACAAATGTAATGCATTAATCACTTCAAATGAGGTACTTAAATAATGTGCAGTGGAAAAGGGTAAACAAAAAGTGGCACAAGTGTCATGCCCATTACAGACATGTCACATTATGAACTTTCAGTCAATCAGGTCTACAAAATTATGAGGGGCATAGACAGAGTGGATGGTTAGAGACTTTTTCCCAGGGTAGAGGGGTCAATTACGAGGGGGCATAGGTGCGAGGGGCAAGGTTTAGAGGAGATGTACGAGGCTGTTTTTTTACACAGAGGGTAGTGGGTGCCTGGAACTCGCTGCCGGAGGAGGTGGTGGAAGCAGGGACGATAGTGACGTTTAAGGGGTATCTTGACAAATACATGAATAGGATGGGAATGGAGGGATATGGACCCCGGAAGTATAGAAGATTTTAGTTTAGACGGGCAGCATGGTTGGCGTAGGCTTCGAGGGCCGAAGTGCCTGTTTCTGTGCTGTATTTTTCTTTGTTCTTTAATTCTGTGAAAAAGGTTGCCACAAATCATATGACTTTTGGCATTTGGAATACACACATTCTAAAGTCTCCAGTAAATGTTTGATTAAATATGGACAGAGGTGAAGGTACCTTTCTGCCATCTGTGGAATTCACACATCTTCTTGTTTAAGGATGGGTCAACACCTGAAGACTATGGAGCTTTCAGGCTGCTGCCTCCACATTTCAATGGCCTCTATGAACTTATAACTCTGTCACAATGGCCTCCCCATCCAAACCAAGCAGGATGAGGCTCAGAAGCATTAACCCAGCAGTCATGTGATTAAACTGATTTCAGGGACTGCACCCTTATTACTCCATGACCCAGCAGGACTACCAGAACCATTAGTTGTCAGCGAGTCATCACCAGTGCCAGGCAATGACCATCTCCAATAAGAGAGAATCAAACCCCCCCACCCCCCACCCCCAGCCATTCAATTGCATTGCCATCACTGAATTCCCCACTATCAACATCTTGGGTTTTACCATTGATCAGAAACTGAACTGGACTTGCCATATAGATGCTGTGGCTACAAGGGGAGGTCAGAGGCTAGGAATCCTGGGGCGAGTCACACACCTCCTGACTCCTCAAAGCCAGTCCACCACCTACAAGGCACATGTCAGGAATGTGATTAATACTCCCCACTTGCCTGGATGAGTGTAGCTCCTGCATCATCTTCCAGGACAAAGCAACCCGTTTTATTGGCACCCCTTCAATAAACATTCACTCCCTCCACCACCAACGCAAAGTAGCAGCAGTGTGGACCATCTACAAGATGCACTGCAGGAACTCACCAAGGCTCCATAGGCAGCACCTTCCAAACCCATGACCCATTGAGAAGGACAAGGGCAGCAGGGACATGGGAACACCACCACTTGGAAGTTCCCCTCAAGTCACTCACCATCCTGACTTGGAAATATATCGCCGTTCCTTAACTGCCGTTGGTTTAATATCCTGCAACTCTTTCCCTAATAGCACAGAGAGTGAAGCTACACCACATGGACTACAGCAATTCAAGAAGGCAGCTCTCCACCACCTTCTCATGGAAAATTAGGGATGGGCAACAAATACTGGCTAGCCAGCAAAGCCCACATCCCGTAAAAATTAATTTAAAAAAAATTGAGAACCAAGCTCTGAAACTAGCTGTATATCTTCATGCAGCCAAAATACTTACCCTGTTAAAGTTTCAAAGATGATCTGAGAACAAACCTCCGAGATATTTGACTGCAAGAAATCTCACAACCGGTTGTGATCCCTTTGCTTTACAAGACTTTCACCTCAAATTTAAATCATAAAATCCAGTTGAGAAATCAAAGGCCTGCCAAATTGGAGACCAGGGGCGGGATTCTCCGTAATCGGCGCGATGTCCGCCGGTCGGCGCCAAAAACGGCGCGAATCAGTCCGGCATCGTGCCGCCCCAAAGGTGCGGAAGTCTCCGCATCTTGAGGGGATGAGCCCTCACCTTGCGGGGCTAGGCCCGCACCGGACTGATTTCCACCCCGCCAGCTGGCGGGAAAGGCCTTTGGTGCCCCGCCAGCTGGCGTGGAAATGACTTTGCCGTGCAGCGCATGCGCGGGAGCGTCAGCGGCCGCTCACGGCATCCCCGCGCATGCGCAGTGGAGAGGGTCTCTTCCGCCTCCGCCATAGTGGAGACCATGGCAAAGGCGGAAGGAAAAGAGTACCCACACGGGCCCGCCCGCGGATCGGTGGGCCCTGATCGTGGGCCAGGCCACCGTGGGGGGCCCCTCCCCAGGCCAGATCGCCCCGCGCCCCCCCCCCCCAGGACCCCGGAGCCCGTCCGCGCTGCCTTGTCCCGCCAGTAAGAGAGGTGGTTTGATTCTCGCCGGCGGGACCGGCATTCCAGCAGCGGGACATCGGCCCATTGCGGGCCGGAGAATCGCCGTGGGGGCCCGCCAACCGGCGCGGCGCGATTCCCACCCCCGCCGAATATCCGGTGCCGGAGAATTCGGCAACCGGCGGGGGCGGGATTCACGCCAGCCCCCAGCGATTCTCCGACCCCCCGCCGCCCCAGATGCTGAATTAACTGTAATCTGTAAAAGTGTAAAAGTCGTTATCCGTATCCTACCTCTGCGTATGTGCATGTGAGAGAGAGACATTAGGTTAATTCTGGTTAAATGTGTGTGAAAAAATAATCTTATTTATTTTAAAATTCACAAAAGCTTGCTGCTGAATTATTAAATTTGAATGTGCATTCCAAAGATAAGAAAAGACACATCTCTTTCCATACAAAACATACCGAGTATGGGCAGTAAGAGAACTCATACAATTTATTTGTGACCGAACTAGGGGCTGCATCCAGCATTGAAATACATTGGAGCAAACAAAGCAAATCTGTCTTGAAAGGAAAATTGGAAGTAGCAGGAAAAAGTCACATAGACTAAATTGTTTGAACAAAAACCAAAGGGAATACAGCAATAAATTGTTGAATATTAACAATATAAAGTAAGATGGCTGACATAAAACATTCATGCAACATGAAGGCTTAACTTGGGCTAAGTGACCATGGGGCTACTAACAGCCATGGTTCATCAGGAAGAACTTTATATATATCATGAAGCACAGATGCCTGAGGTGTGGAAGGTGCTGGTTGAGCACCTCTCCCTCACCCCAAAATTGAAATAGGTAGAGGACCCAGAACCTGAGTTCGCCCAGGTTACCTGGATGCAACTTCGCCTAGAATCAGAATTAAGCTAAAATTAGAACTTCAGGTTAAAGGAAAAGAGAGTAAGGAACAAAACAAAAGGGAGAGACAGGAAAGCAAGACGAGAGAGGGGAGACTAAGAGGAAGAGCAAATCTTCCAGCTGGGAAAGCTAGAGAAAGAATTTCAGGCCCCAAAGGAAAAAGACTTAAGGTAAATTGAATGTCCCCTAGGAAAGGGTTGGTTCGGGCAGCACGGTGGCGCAGTGGTAACACTGCAGTCTCACAGCGCCGTGGTCCCTGGTTCGATCCCGGCTCTGGGTCACTGTCCGTGTGGAGTTTGCACATTCTCCCCGTGTCTGCGTGGGATTCGCCCCCACAATCCAAAGATGTGCAGGCTAGGTGGATTGGCCACGCTAAATTGCCCCTTAATTGGAAAAAATGAATTGGGTACTCTAAATTTATTAAATAAAAGGAAAAGGTTGGTTGTACAAAATACTAGGGGAGAGAGATAGTACCAATATAGAGGACGATAAGTTAAGAAGTGAAGTCAGATATGGGAGTAAATAATGACATTTAAATCAGGGTTACTGTGCACGTATGTGACTGTACGGTGTATAGTAAATAAGACTGGTGAGTTACAGGTGCTGATTGTGTTGTGCAAATATGATTTTCTCACCAGATCAAAGGTGGGCAGGGCTGGGCGTTTAATATTCCTGGATACAAGATATTCAGAAAAGATAAGAAAGGAAGTAAAGGAGGAGGGGTGTAAGTATTAGTCAAGGAGAGCATTACAGTGCTGGGGGATTGGATTGGATTGGATTTGTTTATTGACACGCGTACCGAGGTACAGTGAAAAGTATTTTTCTGCAAGCAGCTCAAACAGATAATATAGTACATGGAAAGAAAAGAAAATACATAATAGGACAACACACGGTACACAATGTTATTATGGGCCAGGGTTTAGAGAACCCCAAAGTGTATCATGGAGTTCACCTGACCCACAACTTTAAATAGATTTTGGTTATGGGGGGCACAAGGGCCCACTCTACAGGTGTGATGCAACAGAGATCTACAAGTATTTTTAAACAAAAACAAAATTTATTCTATGAATACAGTTAAACACACAGTAAACAGTTTATCAACTACCAATGCTGATAACCCCCCCAAAAAGATACAGTCCTCTATAGGTAGTAACTACTATAGTAACTCTATAGGTAGTACTCTATAGTTAGTAACTTCCCTAACAAGATCCATAAATTAAACCCTTTTTAAATAAAGACAGCAGGTTTAAATTATCTACAGAAACAGGTATTACTTGGAAATCATCAAGTGATCTTTAGATTGCAGAGAGAGATCATAACATCTTCTTGCTGTGAATGCAGCTCTCCAACTCTGAAAACAAAAACAAAAACACACTGCAGCTCCCAGCTCAAAACAAAAGTGAAAGACAGAGAGCCCAGCTCCACCCACACACTGACATCACTGCAGCTATTTGATAAACACCCATTTCATAAAGGTACATCCACCTGACACCTCCCCCCAAGAAACAAAAATAAACCATCAACTTCACGATGGTTTCATTTTTCACCTCTTCACGTTCCTTTAAGAAATATTGATAGTAAATTTTCCTTTTTTTTGTTAACAAAACAAAACACGCAAACATTTATAATAACGTGGTCCATTTTAGTTCTTCTTCCTGCAATTGGAATCCCTCTTAATTACAGTCTCTTTGGACAAGAAGGTCTCTGCACAATCCATCCATTTCTCTATGCCTCAGCAGTTCTCTTTAAGGTTAGATACTTCAGGCGGGATTCTCCGCGAACCGGCAGGGCGGGCCACTCCGGCGCCAAGGAGTGGCGTGAACCACTCCGGCGTCGGGCCGCTCCGAAGGTGCGGAATCCTCCACATCTTCAGGAGCTAGGCCGGCACCGGAATGGTTTGTGCCGCGTCGGCCAGCGCGGAAGGGGCTTGGCACCATGCGAACCGGCGCCGAAGGGCCTCCGCCAGCCGGCGTGAGTTGGGGCATGCACGGGAGCACCAGCATGTGCTGGCATCATCCCAGCGCATGCACAGGGGGGTTCATCACGGCGCCATCACGGAACGTTACACCGGTCGGCGATGAGGAATAGAGTGCCCCATGGCACAGGCCCGCCCGCGGATCGGTGGGCCCCGATCGCCGGCCAGGCCACCGTGGGGGCACCTCCCGGGGCCAGATCCCCCCACGCCCCCCCGAGGACCCTGGAGGCCGCCTGCAGAGCCAGGTACCACTAATAAGTACCTGGTGTATTTTACGCCGGCGGAACCGACCTAAAATGGGCGGCAACTCAGCCCATCGCGGGCCAGAGAATTACCGGGGGTGGGGGGCCGCTGCCAATGGCCCCCGACCGGCGTGGCGCAATTCCCGCCCTCGCCAAATCCCCGGCGCCAGAGAATTCCGCAGCCGGCGGGGGCGGGATGTGATTCTCCGACCCAGCGTTTTTTCAGCAATCCGTCAGTGGCGCAACCACGCTGCGAAAGTTTGGCACAAATTTCCGATAAAACCCACTCATGCCAAGAAATTGCATTACTTCCCTTCGTGCCGAGGGTATTGGCAATTCCCCAATAACTCTTGTTATCACATCCTGTGGGACCATTCGACCCTGACCGATTGTATGGCCAAGGAAAGTGATTTGGGCTTTTCCAAATTCACTTTTGGCTAGGTTTACCACCAAACCCGCCTCCTGAAGTCGATCGAATAACTCCATCAGATGCTTCAGATGTTCTTTCCATGTCTGGCTGAAAATTACCAGATCGTCGATGTATACCGCACAATTGGGTAATCCTGAAACAGCTTTGTTAGTTAACCGTTGAAATGTGGCTGGAACGTTTTTCATGCCAAATGGCATAACTTTGAATTGGTATATACCATCTGGAGTCACAAAAGCTGAAATCTCCTTCACCCTTTCAGATAAAGGTACCTGCCAGTAACCTTTCAGTAAATCCAGTTTGGAAATAAAAGCCACCTTCTCAATACAATCCTCCAAACGTGGGATAGGATAAGAGTCCGTTCTTGTAACTGCATTAACCTTTCTATAGTCCACACACAACCATTGGGTACTGTCTGGGTTCAGTACCATCACTGTGGGTGAGCTCCATTGGTTGCAACCCACTTCAATTATGCCATTTTTAAGCATACTTTCAATTTCCTTGTTAATCTGTGCCAACTTTAAAGGGTTAAGTCTATATGGATGTTGTTTAATTGGAACAGCATTTCCCACACCTACATCATGTATAGTCATTTTAGTACTTCCCAACTTATCTCCACAAACTTGCCCATGTGATATCAATAACTCTTTCAGGTCAGTTCGTTTTTCCTCTCACAGGTAACTCAATAATTTATCCCAATTTTTAACAACATCCTCGTTTTCCAATTTAATTTGAGGGATGTCAAATTCAAAGTCATTTGGATTTGGTTCTATACTTTGAGTTAGAATAATTAAAACCTCCTCCTTTTGCTCTCCTTCCCTTTGAAAATATTTTAAAAACATATTCACATGACACACTCGGTGAGTTTTCCGTCTATCTGCCGTTCTTACCACATAATTCACCTCACTTAATTGTCTTTCAATCTGATAAGGTCCACAAAACCTTGCTTTTAAAGGCTCACCTACCACTGGTAACAATACTAAAACTTTATCTCCACTGGCAAAACTATGAACTTTTGCTTTCTTGTCCGCTACCCATTTCATCACATTTTGTGCAACTTTTAAATGTTGTCCAGCCAATTCCCCTGCTTTATTTAATCGTTCCCTAAAATTTGACATGCAATCCAATAATGTAAGTTCCTACTGCTCACTCACTAATTTTTCCTGAATCAATTTACGTGGTCCTCTTGCCTCATGACCAAAAATTTGTTCAAAAGGACTGAATTTGGTTGAGTCATTAGGTGCATCCTGAATTGCAAACAGTACGAATGGAATTTCTTTATCTCAATCCTCTGGATAATCATGACAATAAGCCCTCAACATTGTCTTTAAGGTCTGATGCCACCTTTTGAATGCTCCCAATGATTCTCGATGGGACCCAGTTGATTTAAATTATCTTATTCCTAAGCTATCCATAACTTCTTTGAAAAACCTTGAGGTAAACTTTGATCGTTGATCCAATTGAATTTCTGTGAGCAGCCCATATCTAGTGAAGAATTTAAGTAACTCCTCCACAATCTTTCCAGCTGTAATATTACGTACTGGAATGGCCTCTGGAAACCTAGTAGGCACATCCATCATTATAGTCAAAAGATATTGGCCGCGATTCGCCGACCCCGCGCCGGGTGAGAGAATCCTCAGGTAGGGCGCGACAATCGCGCCACTCCGCCCCAACGCTGGCTCGCCGATTCTCCGGCGCCGATTCTCGGACGACCGTGGGATTGCCGGCGTCCCTGTCGGGGGCCGTTGAAAGTGGCCCGTCGGCGATTCTCCGGGCCTCGACGGGCCGAGTGCATGCCGAGTTCGGCCGAGTCTCGCTGGCGTGGGTCACGTATGGTCCCACACGGCGGGACCTGGATGTTGTGTCTGCGGGGGCCGTCCTGGTGGGGGGGCGGAGTGATCCGACCCCGGGGGAGGCCTCCACGGTGACCTGGCCTGCGATCGGGGCCTACCAATCGGCGGGCGGGCTGGTTCTGTGGGGGCCTATGTTCCTCCACGCTGGGCCCCTATAGGACACCGCTATATTGCCCGGGGGCTGGCATGGAGACGGGAACCCACGCGCATGCGCGAACTCGCGCCGGCCATGCCGCACCAGCTGGAGCAGTGGAGACCACTCTGGTGCAGACTCAGCCCCCTAGGAAGGGGTGCATACCTAACAATTGAGGGCCGTTGACACCGGAGTGGTTAACGCTGCTTTTTACGCTGGCATCAGAACTTGGATTTGAGACTCCCGGCCATTGATTCCCACTTTTCCTTTTAGGAAGCGGTCTACGCAATCAAATTAAGACCCTTGTAAAAGGTTCCTCAAATGCTGGAATGGGTATTAAGGGCGCTGGTTTTATCACTGCTTGAAGTTTCCCTATCACTTGACATGTGTGACATGATCGACAAAATGGCGAATGGCAAAGGCTAATGGGAAAGTCAACCAACGTAGACAGAAACCAGCAGGTGGGGGTTTGCTGTGTATTTAACTCTGCAAAAGGCCAGGCAACATCGATACCAGCGACCATCAGCAAAACAATGTAGCAGCCAATGAGCAATCCCCGGGAACAATAAGTAACATTTTGGACACACAAAGCAAAGCCAGACTCCCCGGCGCCATCAGGAGCCAACACAAAGGAGGTGAACGAACACCTCAAGACCGCCCATCAATCAGGGAACCGCTCCAGTATTGGAGAAATCGAACCAAGTGATTGGGACAAAGTCCAATCACTTGGGACCAGGTACAGGGTCCGCCCTGAAAGGCGGGAAGCCCCTGGGGAGTATAAGAGTTAAGCCCCAAGTTCAACTCGCTCTCTTCACCTCTTTGTCCTGCCCGGGTCACCCAGCAACATGAACCAACATTGACCGTGACCGGTGCAGTGACCGCCGACAGAAGTAAGTCTTAAGTCAACGCTCACTACGAGATAGGCGCTCCTAGCTACCAATCCGTACCACCTTCGAATCCCGCAGACTCAGAACCCGAACGAAAGGCCATTTGTTCCCCTGACCTGGTGGGCCAGTCCGAAGTTAAGTATAGGCCTGTTAGTTGTAGAAGTAGCTTAGACGTAGAATTTGTGCATGAGTAGCGATTACTGTGTATAATAAATGTGCTTTGATTTGAATCTTACTAATCGGTGTATTGAGTTATTGATCATTACTTGAACTTGAACCTCGTGGCGGTATCATAAAGATACCTGGCGACTCGAGAGCAAAGGTAATAAAACAGAGCAATTGAACCAACAGAACGTTAGCAACAATGTAGTCCAGGACAATAAAAATGTTTTTGTATTTTAGCTTGAGTTTTCCTTACTCCCAAATTACCTCCCACTGGTACCTCATGTGCAACTCGCAACACCTCCTTTCTATACCCTACCGGCAATACCACTTGATGAACTTCTGCCCACTTTTCATCCGGCTGCATATGTAAAGGTCTCCATTTTCTCATCAAGACATCACTTTTACGGTAATAACATTCTGGTATACACTCAGATTCCTCCTCTGTGAAGGCTTTCTGATACATCCGTTTTATTTCTATATATTTCTGTTGTAACTCTGCCAATTTTCCTGAACTAAAAATATCCACCTCATCCTCCACCTATTCTTTTTCAAACATCTGATCAAAAATCGTTTCTGATAATTACTCTTCAACTTTATCTCACTCTTTGATTTCTCCTCTTGTCTTAACTGTGAATTTGTGACCTTGTTACTACACAATCCGGAAAAATCCCAGGATATTCGTCCTTCAACACTTCAGTTGTCTGATTTTCCACTGGCTTATCAATCACAGTAGGCATCACTCCCACCTGTGATCCAGCTATATCATTATCCAAGATAAACTGTATTCCTGTACCAGATAGTTTCTCTATTACTCCTACTACCACTTCAGCACTCTTCACGGGACTTTCCAACCTTACCTGATATAATGGAACACTACACTTCTCACCCTGAATTCCACATATTACCACCTTATCTGGCAATATTCCTCCCAAACTACAGAACTCCTCATATCTTACTATCAAAGATTGACTAGCTCCCGTATCTCTTAAAATTGTGACTTCTTTACCTACCCCTTCTGGTTCACATGAGTAAACTTTACCCACAGAAGTAAATTCTTTAAAGCGATCTGGCACCTCCTTATCAATCACCTCTTGATCTGGCTGTACAATCGTTTGCACCTCCTTCGCTTCATTTGGGCTTTCCTTCGCCACTTTAACAAATCCCACAGACTTATCCTGTTTTATCACATCAGCCTTCCCAGTGCTTTTTTCAACAACCAACGTTGTAACTTTACTTGGCCTAGTTTATTACAGCGAAAACATTTGAAACTTTTCATTTCTCTTCCACCCTCCTGGATTTCTTTTTTAATCTGAGGTACACTCTCCTTATTATCTCCTATCAGATCACCTTGACCTCTACCACTTGAGCATATTTCTTTTCCCCAGGCTCTATCCCTCACAGGCTAAAACTGATGTTGGAAACCAAGCTTTGATTTATGAACTAATTTATAATCATCTGCCATTTCAGCTGCTAACCTCGCAGTTTTAACCCTCTGCTCTTCCACATGAGTTCTCACGGCATCAGGAATAGAATTTTTAAACTCCTCCAAAAGTATAATTTCTCTGAGAGCTTCATACATTTGGTCTATTTTCAAAGCCCTTATCCACCTATCAAAATTACTCTGTTTGATCCTTTCAAACTCCATGTATGTTTGACCAGGTTCTTTCCTTAAATTTCTAAACCTTTGTCTTCAGGCAATAGTTCATATGCACCGAAGATGGATTTTTTCACCTCCTCATATGTCCCAGATACCTCCTCTGATAGTGATGCAAACACTTCACTAGCTCTACCTGCCAACTTTGTTTGAATCAATAATACCCACATGTCCTGTGGCCATTTCATTTGTTTAGCCACCTTCTCAAATGAAATGAAAAAGGCTTCTACCTCCTTCTCATCAGACCTTGGCAATGCTTGGACATATTTAAACAGATCCGCACCAAGCCTTCGACTATGATGCTCTTTCTCACTATCCTCATCACTATCCTCAAACTGTATGTTACCCTTTACCTCCGCCAATTTTAACTGACTGTCATGTTTCATGGCCATTTTCTGAAGTTCGAACACTCTCTCTTTTTCCCTTTCCTCTCTGTCTTTTTCTTGTTCCTTTCTCTCTCTTTCTTTTTCCTCTCTCTTTTTCTCTTTCCTCTCTCTCTTTTTCTTTCTGTTCTGCTAGGGCTATTCTATATTTTTCTCTCTTTTCGTATTCAAGCTGCTTTAATTCATTTTCATGTTCCAGTTGATTAATCTGTAACTGAATTTTTGCCATTTCTAATGAGTCAGACTGTATCTCGGGCAATTTTAAATGCTCAGTTACCGCCGTAAGTACCTCTTCTTTTTGTGTAATCTTAGGTAATGTTAACCGCAATGTTTTTGCAAAATCTAAAAGTCTTTTTTTAGTCTCTGTTCATAAGGTACTGCTTGTGACCTTCTCCACTCCCAAAAACCTCCGAGCCTCTGAAAGAGCCATTGTCCACGACACACTCACGACAGAAACTGGAATACCATACCTGAAAAGCAAACACAAATATGCTCACCTCTCACTGTCTTTAAGTTCACTCAGCCAACCCAATCACGAAAGATAGACTTTTATCCCTCGAGCACCCAATATATTATGGGCCAGGGTTTAGAGAACCCCAAAGCATATCATGGAGTTCACCTGACCCACAACTTTAAATAGATTTTGGTTATGAGGAGCACAAGGGTCCACATTACAGGTGTGATGCAACAGAGATCTAAAAGTATTTTTGAACAAAAACAATGTGTATTCTATGAATCCAGTTAACATTTTATAAACACACAGTAAACAGTTTATCAACTAACAACCCTGATAACCCCCAAAAAAGATACAGTACTCTCTAGTTAACCCTTAGTAACTTCCCTAACAATACCCATAAATTGAACCCTTTTTAAATAAAGACAGCAGGTTTAAATTCTCTACAGAAACAGGTATTACTTTGAAATCATCAAGTGATCTTTAGATTGCAGAGAGAGATCATAACATCTTCTTGCTGTGAATGCAGCTCTCCAACACTGAAAATGAAACCCAAAACACACTGCAGCTCCCAGCTCAAAACAAAAGTGGAAGACAGGCAGTCCAGCTCCACCCACACACTGACATCACTGCAGCTATTTGGTAAACACCCATTTCATAAAGGTACATCCACCTGACACCTCCCCCCAAGAAACAAAAATAAACCATCAACTTCACGATGGTTTCATTTTTCACCTCTTCACGTGCCTTTAAGAAATATTGATAGTAAATTTTCCTTTTTTTTGTTAACAAAACAAAGCACGCAAACATTTATAATAACATGGTCCATTTTCGTTTCATAGATTCATAGAATTTACAGTGCAGAAGGAGGCCATTCGGCCCATCGAGTCTGCACCGGCTCTTGGAACGAGCACCCTACCCAAGGTCAACACCGCCACCCTATCCCCATAACCCAGCAACCCCACCCAACACTAAGGGCAATTTTGGACACTAAGGGCAATTTATCATGGCCAATCCACCTAACCCGCACATCTTTGGACTGTGGGAGGAAACCGGAGCACCCGGAGGAAACCCACGCACACACGGGGAGGATGTGCAGACTCCGCACAGACAGTGACCCAAGCCAGAATCGAACCTGGGACCCTGGAGCTGTGAAGCAATTGTGCTATCCACAAGGCTACCGTGTTGCCCCCATTCTTCTTCTTCCTGCAATTGGAATCCCACTTGATTGACAGTCTCTTTGGTCAAGAAGGTCTCTGCATGATCCATCCATTTCTCTACGCCTCAGCATTTCTCTTTAAGGTCAGATACTTCAGGCGGGATTCTCCGTGAACCAGCAGGGCGGGCCACTCCGGCGCCAAGGAGTGGCGTGAACCACTCCGGCGTCAGGCCGCCCCGAAGGTGCGGAATCCTCCGCATCTTCAGGAGCTAGGCCGGCACCGGAATGGTTTGCGCCTCGCCGGCCGACGCGGAAGGGGCTTGGCCCCATGCCAACTGGTGCCGAAACCAAAAACACACTGCAGCTCCCAGCTCAAAACAAAAATGAAAGACAGACATCCCAGCTCCACCCACACATTGACATCACTGCAGCTATTTGATAAACACCCATTTCTTAAAGGTACACCCACCTGACAATGTAAATACATAGTCACCGGCATCGGGTGAAGCATACAGGAGTGTAGTATTAAACAGGCCAGTCCATAAGAGGGTCACCTAAGAGTCTGGTAACAGTGGGGAAGAAGCTGCTTTTGAATTTGTTTGTGCGTGTTCTGAAACTTTTGTATCTCCTGCCCGATGGAAGAAGTTGGAAGAGTGAGTAAGCTGGGTGGGAGGGGTCTTTGATTATGCTGCCCACTTTCCCCAGGCAGTGGAAGGTGTAGATAGAGTCAATGGATGGAAGGCAGGTTTGTGGGATGGACTTGGCTGTATTCATGGCTCTCTAAGGTTTCTTGTGGTCTTAGGCCAAGGAGTTGCCATACCAGGCTGTGATGCAGCCAGATAGGATGCTTACTATGGTGCATCTGCTAATGTTGGTAAGAGTCAGTGTGGACATGCCGAATTTCCTTAGTATCCTGAGGCACTATAGGAGCTGTTGTGCTTTCTTGGTGGTAGCGTCGACGTTGTTGGACCAGGACAGACTTTTGGTGATGTGCACACCTAGGAATTTAAAGCTGTCAACCATGCCCACCTTGGCCCCATTGATGCAGACAGGGGTGTGTACAGTACTTTGCTTCCTGAAGTCAATGACCAGCTTTTTAGTTTTGCTGGCATTGAGGGATAGATTGCCAGAGGGTTCAAGGACAGAATCAACTTAGCTGGAGATAAAGAACAAAAAATGTACAATGACATTGCTGGGTGTAGTCTATAGACCGCCAACTAGTGAGAAGGATGTAGAAGAACAATCCTGCAGGGAAATTACAGAGAGATGCAAACATTACAGAGTAATTTTAATGGGAGAATTTAATTACACGAATGTACGACCCTACTAATTACACAAACCTCATATGGATTGAACTGATCTCTCCAAGCATCTTCTCTACTTGGAAGCACGGCATTCCGTATGCTTCACCCGATGTCTATGCATTTACGCTGTGTATTTATTGTCTGTCTTACGTTTTTCATGTATGGTACGATCTGTCTTGACTCTATGCAGAACAATACTTTTCACTGTGCCTCGGTACACGTGATACTAAATCTAGACTTGGACAGTGATAACGGACGGCAAGATGGCACAGTGGTTAGCACTGTTGCTTCACAGCTCCAGATTCCCAGGTTCGATTCCCAGCTTGGGTCACTGTCAGTGCAGAGTCTGAACATTCTCCCCGTGTCTGTGTGGGTTTCCTCCGGGCGCTCCGGTTTCCTCCCACAAGTCCTGAAAGATGTGCTTGTTAGGTGAATTACACATTCTGAATTCTCCCTCAGTGTACCCAAACGGGTGCTGTAATGTGGCGACTAGGGACTTTTCACAGTAACTTAATTGCAGTATTAATGTAAGCCTACTTGTGACACTAATAAAGATTGTTATTATTATGAAGAGAAGAGAGGGGTGTACATTCCTAGATTGTATTCAGGACAATTTCCAACAGCAGTATGTGTCCAGTCCAACAAAAAATGATGCACTGTTGGGTCTGGTTCATGGAAATGAAGTGGGCCAAGTAGATCAAGTATCAGTGGGGGAACATTTAGGAGACAGTGATAATTGTATCATAGGGATTCGGATGGTGACAGAAAAGGATAATGGGCAGTCCAAGGACAAATAATTAATTGGAGGAGAGCTGACTTCATTGTGGCAAAAGCGGAGCTGTGCTGGTTAGAATGGAACAGAAAGTTGGCGGGACGAATTGTAGCTGAACAACTTGCTACATTCATAAAATAAATAGCCTGGATACAGTCAAGTACATTCCCTGATAGGGAAAAGTAGGATAAACAAATTCAGAGCTCCCTGGATGAAAAAAGAGATAGAAATTAATAAAAGGAAGAAAAAGTCTGCTTCTAGCTGGTGTCAGATAGAAAACACAATTGAGAACCAAGAGGAATCCAGAAGGTTCAGAGGGAGGTGAAAAAGCACATTAGAAAAGTGAAGCGGGGGCAGCATGGTGGCGCAGTGGTAGCACTGCAGTCTCACGGCACCGAGGTCCCAGGTTCGATCCCGGCTCTGGGTCACTGTCCGTGTGGAGTTTGCACATTCGCCTCCACAACCCAAAGATGTGCAAGGTAGGTGGATTGAACACGCTAAATTGCCCCTTAATTGGAAAAAAAATGAATTGAGTACTCTAAAATGTATTAGAAAAAAGAAAAGTGAAGAGGGATGATGAGAAAAGATGGCAGCCAACATGAAGGGAAATTCCAAAGTCTTATATCGGCACATAAACAGTACAAGGGTGGTAAAAGGAGGAGTAGGGTCGATTAAGGACCAAAAAGGGAATTTACACATGGAGGCAAGGGGCATGGCTGAGGGATTAAATTAATACTTTGCATCCACTTTGCCAAGGAGGTGGATGTTACCCAGGCCACAGAGACAGGCAAGAAAACTCTGTCAATAGATATGGAGGAAGTGTTGAACAGACTGTCAGTACTGAAAGTTGATAAGGCACCAGGATAGGATGAGATGCATCCAAGGATATTGAAGGAAATGAGAATGTAAATAACAGGGGTGCTGGCCATAATTTCCCAGTCTTCGCTAGGCTCAGGAGAGGTGCCAGATGACTGGAGAATTGTAAAAATTACACACCTGTTCAAAAAAGGTTGTAAGGATAGCCCCAACAATTACAGAGCAATCAACTTAACATCAGTGGTGGGCAAACTTCTAGAACCAATTATCCAGGATAGAATTAGTAGTCACATAGAAAAATATGTGTTGATTAAGAAGAGCCAGAATGGATTTCTAAAAGGGAAATCATGTTTAACTGACTTGCTGGAGCTTTTTGCAGAGGTAACAGAAAGGGTCGATAAGGGTAATGCTATTGGTGTGGTGTTCATGGACTTTCAAAAGACATTTAAGACAGTGCCGCACAACAGATGTGTGAGAAAAGTTACAGCTCATGGAATAAAAGGGACATGAACAATGTGGATGGATAATTGACTAAATAATAGGAAGCAGATAGTAATGGCTAATGGATAATCTTTGGGCTGGAAGATGGTTTGCAATAGTGTCCCCCAGGGGTTAGTATTGGGATCCTTGCTTTTCCTGGTACATATTAATGATCAAGTTCTTGGTATGCGGGGGACAATTTCAAAGTTTGCGGATGACACAAAACTTGGAAGTATTGTAAACTGTGAAGAGGATAGTATAGACCTTCAAAAGAACATAGATAAGTTTTTGAGTGGCAGATCGGTGGCAGATGATGTTCAATGCAAAGAAGTGTAAGGTGATGTATTCTGGTAGGAAGAATATGGATAGACAATATAAAATAAGGGGTAAATTTCTTCAGAGGGTGCAGGGGCAGAGGAACCTGGGTGTATGTGCGCATAAGTCATTAAAGGTGGCAGGACAGGCGGAGAGAGATGTTAATGAAGAATATAGGCCGGGATTTTCCCTTCTGGGGACTAAGTCCCCACGCTAGTGGCAAAACCAGCGGCAACCATTCCGGCGTCAACAGCCCCCGAAAGTGAGGAATTTTCCGAACTTTCGGGAGTTAGGTGGACGCCGGAGGGTTAGCGCCGCTCCAGCCGGCTCCAAAGGGCTGCCGTGGGTTTGTGCATGCGCGGAACGACCAGCATGATCTTATGCCTGCGCGGACCAGCCGGCATATTTCCGTGCATGCGCAGACCGGCCGGCGTATTTACGCTCAGGCGCGGAGGGTTCTCTTCTTCGCGCCAGCCCCCGGGCAATATGGCGGAGCCCTACAGGGGCCTAGTGTGGAGGAAAGACGTCCCCCCATGGAACAAGCCCGCCCGCAAATCAGGAGGCTCAGATCATGGGCCAGACCACTGTGGGGGCCCCCCCCCCGCACCCACCCCACCCCCCCCACCCGAGGACCGCCCCCGCACACTTACCTGCCGGGTCCCGCCGTGCGTGAGGTGAGTAAAACTGAACGGCCGCTCGGCCCATCGGAGTCCAGAGAATCACCAGGGGGCCGCTGTCAACGGCTTCCGACCGGCGTGGCGGGAATCCCGCCGCCACCCGACAAACGGCGCTGGAGAATAGGGCAGTCGGCGTCGGGGCGGGATTCGCGCCTCCCCCTGGGGATTCTCCGACCCGGAGGGGGATCATAGAATCCCGGCTATAGTATTTTGGGCTTTATTAATAGGGACATAGAGTACAAGAGCAAGAATAGTATGCTGAACTTGTGTAGGACACTAGTTAAACCTCAGCTTGGATTGTATACAGTTATGGGCGACACATTATAGGAAGGATGTGAACACATCGGTGAGAGTATAGAAGAGGTTAACAAGAATGGTTCCAGGAATGAGAAACATTTGTTTTGAGTAAGTTTGGAGAGATTGGGACAGTTCTCCTGGGAGAAAAGAAGGCTAAGTGGAGGTTTGATGGAGATGTTCAAAATCATGAGGGGGCTGGACAGAGTAAATGGGGAGAAACTGTTCCTGCTTGGAAAAGAATCAAGAACGAAAGTCACAGATGTAAAGTGATTTGCAAAAGAAGCAAATGTGATGTGAAGCAAGTCTTTTCACACAATGAGTGGTTTGGGTCTGAAATACTCTGAGGTTTGGTGGAGGCAGGTTCAACTGAGACATTCAAGAGGGCATTAAATGATTATTTGAAGAAAACAAATGTGCAAGTTTATGGGGAAAAGGCAGGGGAATGGCACTATAAGGCATGATACACCTTTGAAGAGCAGGTGCAGACATGATGTGATTCTTTATGAAATGGAGATTCTATACGTAATGGAGAAGCTGCTGGTGATTTGATTGATCCTAGTTCGGAGAAAAGCTTCAATTTTTTTCAAATACTCTAGGTTACCACCCACATTTGATGAGGGTGATGTAGAAACATTCTTCACCTCATTTAAAAAGCTTACCAACAGATTAAAGTGGATCTGCACTCTCCTGATGCAATGTAACTTAAAGGACAAATTCCCATGGGAATTTTTCCCGATTACATAATGATTCAGTCCCATGTCACACAGACAAATTTAAACAAGAAGGCAACCGCAACCCAGCTGGATGATCCGGAGATCTGGTTAGCTGAGATCTTCTTTGGAAACCTGTCTGAAGGAGATGAGGTACGTAAAACATACAAATATACGAATTAGGAGCAGGTGTAGGCCACTCGGCCCCTCGAGCCTGCTCCACCATGCAATAAGATCATGGATTGTAACCTCAACCCCACATTCCTGCCTATCCCCAATAACCTTTCACCCCCTTGTTAATCAAGAAGTTGCCTAGCTCTGTCTTAAAAATATTCAAAGATTCTGCTTCCACTGTCTTTTGAGGAAGAGAGTTCCAGAGATCCACCACCCTCTGAGGGAAAAAAAAGTATTTTCATCTCCATCTTAAATAAGTGTTGCCTGTCTTCTATCCACAGCAATATGTTTGCCCCTACACCTTAAACTTTCCTTTTCTGAAATAACCTTTGACATGGCACCTTATCAAATGCCTTCTGTAAATCTAAGTACAGAACATCCCCTTTATCCACATCACAACTGACTCTTTCAAAGAACTCCAATAAATTGGTTAACCATATGATCTACCTTTCACAAAAATATGTTGACTGTGTTTAATTGCCTTCAATTTTTCTATGTGCCCTACAATACCATATTTAATAATAGCTTCAAACATTTTCCCAATGACAGATGTTAAGTTAACTGGCCTATATTTCTTGGTTCCTGTCTCCCTCCCTTTTTGAATAAAAGCGTTACATTAGCTATCTTCCAATCTAAGGGAAACGTCCCTGAATGTGGAAAGTTTGGAAAATTAAAACCAATGCGTCAACTATCTCATTAGCCACTTCTTTCAAGACCTTAGGGTGAAGTCTCTCTGGACCGAGGGGTTTGTTAGCCCCCAGACCCAACAATTTGCTCAATGCCACTTCCCTGGTAATTGTAATTTCTCTGAGTCTTCTCTCTCTTCCATTTTCTGATTTACAGAGATTTCTGGGATGTTACTTGTATCCACTACAATGAAGTCTGATGCAAAATACCTGTTGAATTCATCTGTCATCTCCCTACTTTCCGTTATCAATTCCTCAGCCGAACCTCCTTTAATAAGACACAACAAGCAGATCTGCCTGCTCTGAGGCCAAAACCGCCCAGGTCCCAGAGTGCTATTACTTACAAGATGGGGTAGTAATATCATAGAACATAGAAAATACAGCACAGAACAGGCCCTTCGGCCCACGATGTTGTGCCGAACCTTTGTCCTAGATTAATCATAGATTATCATTGAATTTACAGTACAGAAGGAGGCCATTCGGCCCTTTGAGTCTGCACCGGCTCTTGGAAAGAGCACCCTACCCAAACTCAACACCTCCACCCAATTCACCTAACCTGCACATCTTTGGACTGTGGGAGGAAACCGGAGCACCCGGAGGAAACCCACGCAGACACGGGGAGGACGTGCAGACTCCGCACAGACAGTGACCCAAGCCGGAATCGAACCTGGGACCCTGGAGCTGTGAACCAATTGTGCTATCCACAATGCTACCATGCTGCCCTTAAGAACAAATAAATCTACACTATATCATTTTACCGTAATCCTGTACCTATCCAATAGCTGCTAGAAGGTCCCTAATGTTTCCGACTCAACTACTTCCACAGGCAGTGCATTCCATGGCCCCACTACTCTCTGGGTAAAGAACCTACCTCTGATATCCCTCCTATATCTTCCACCTTTCACCTTAAATTTATGTCCCCTTGTAATGGTTTGTTCCACCCGGGGAAAAAGTCTCTGACTGTCTACTCTATCTATTCCCCTGATCATCTTATAAACCTCTATCAAGTCGCCCCTCATCCTTCTCCGTTCTAATGAGAAAAGGCCTAGCACCCTCAATCTTTCCTCGTAAGCAGAAGTGGAGACCTTCTGAGAGACTTGCAGATGGTGCTGCACCAGAATGCAGTGTCCCCAGAATACCATAAGGAAATCTTACAAATTGCCCATGCTTTTGCAATGGCTGGGCATGTGACTACCCACAAATCTTTAAGCAGGCGCATTTTCCGATGTGGCCATATATTGAAAAGCCTGCCACACTTGTCAGCTTGTAGGACAATCCCAGGCTATCATTAAGCCTGCTCCTCTCAAACCCATACTGGCACTTGGTGAAACCTTTTATAAACCCTGAAAGACTGCGTAGGGCCTCTACCCGAGGACAACCTATCAGTCCCTCCTCGCCATAATGGACCTGGCCAACCGGCTCCCAAGGCCATTACCCCTCAGAAAGACCACAGCCAAAGCTGTGATCGAGGGATTGATGCGATTCTTTATCCAGCATGGCTGGACAAAAGAAATTCAATCCCATCAAGGGACAGATTTCAAGTCCTGAATGGGCAGCACGGTAGCATAGTGGTTAGCACAATTACTTCACAGCTCCAGGGTCCCAGGTTCGATTCCCGGCTTGGGTCACTGCCTGTGCGGAGTCTGCACGTTCTCCCCATGTGCCGCGTGGGTTTCCTCCGGGTGCTCAGGTTTCCTCCCACAGTCCAAAAGTTGTGCAGGTTAGGTGGATTGGCCATGCTAAATTGCCCTTAGTGTCCAAAATTGCCTTTAGTGTTGGATGGGGTTACTGGGTTATGGGGATAGGGTGGAGGTGTGGGCTTGGGTAGGGTGCTCTTTCCAAGAGCCGGTGCAGACTCGATGGGCCAAATGGCCTCCTTCTGCACTGTAAATTCTATAATTCTATGTTTCTGCCTTAAATTCAAGAGGCGTTAGAGCAATATCACCAGACCCTAAAAACTATGATTCAGACCTATTGCCTTGAATACTCTCGAATATGACAAGGCCATAAGATTCCTGAGGTTCACCACATGAGCCTCCCCTAACAAGTCCACCGGCTTCAGTCCATTTGAATTAATTTACAGATGTAAGGTACGTTTCCTGCGAAGAACGGTTCCTGGGGCCCGGGGAGGATACCTCATTGCGCGAGTGAATATCCGCATTCCAGAAATGACTCTTTAATGCCTGTGTTGGAATATTTAAAAACCTTGCAGCAAGTTCTTTGTTCTTTAGGGCTTTGGCCAAGGGGGGTATCATCACCGGTACAGGCTTGGAGGGCCGAAGGGGTTGTTCCTGTGTTGTATTGATCTTTGTTCAAGTCATGAGAAGGACTCTGCACCAGAAGAACAAGTCCTAGTGCTGCTGCCACTGCTAAGTGATTCTTCCAGAGCCTGAGAGTTCCGTGCCAGGTAGCAAAAGGATCGGTCAGGTAAATGATCTGCTCCACACCCCAAACCGGAGAAAGAAACGCCTCTTATGCTACCTCAAGATGTTCCAGAAAAATTCCAGCTGAGAACCTAGTCAACTGATAAGTGTTTGCCAGAGGCTCGAGACATTAGCAGAGGACAGCCAGGAAGAGTCAGAAGAGGAAAGGGAACTGAAGGGGCCAAGGTCAAACACCTGACTGTTCGGCTGGCTAACACAGAAATACTGGAAAGTTGAAATGCCCTATCAACCTATCTAACAGAAGAGCAGCAGAAGGATATAGCAACCCCCTGCTCAGGATATTTAAAGAAATATGTCGGAATCAACCAGGACGTGCAACACTCGGGGCGCACGCTGGCACAGTGGTTAGCACTGCTGCCTCACAGCGCCAGGGACCCGGTTTGATTTGCACCTTGGGGGAGTTTGCACTTTCTCCACATGTCTGCATGTGTTTCCTCCACGTGCTCCGGTTTCCTCCCACAGTCCAAAGATGTGCAGGTTAGGTGAATTAGCCACGCTAAATTGCCACTTAGTGTCCAAAGGAAAGGTGGGGTTACAGGGATAGGATGGGGGATTGGGCCTAGGTAGAGTGCTCTACGGTGTACTATTGGGAATTCTGTGATTCTGTGAACACTGGCAGTCCGCTATGTGGATATAGGTGACACCCCACTGATAAAGCAAAATCCCTACTGACAAGTTGGCTCAGGTTCAACAAGAAATGTGTTGACAATGACATAATCGAGCCCAGCAAGAACAACAGGAGATTCCTCCATGGTACTAGGCCAAAGCCAGGTCTGGTTTGACTTTTGGAATATAAATGCGGTGGCTAAAAACAATTCGGAGCCAATTCCTGACATTGAAGATTGTACGATAAGGTAGGCCACTCTGCCTACCTCAGTAAAATTGACCTTTAATGAAAGTGTACTGGCAAGTATCCATGACACCCAGAGTGAGGGAAATCTCAGCCGTTGTCACCCCAGAGAAGGAGTGAGAGCATGCTCTTCAGCCTTAAACACGCCCCAGCAGGCTTTCAGAGGTTAACAAACCAGATGGTAGTTGGGTTATCCAACTGCGTAATATACCTGGATGACCTGTTACTTTACAGTGATACTTGAACCAGCTAGATGTGTGATTCAGGTTTTCAGAGGGCTAACTTTGCAGTAAACTTAGTGAAGAGTGGGTTTGCTAAGGCAAAGGTACTGGGGTATGTGGTGGGAAAAGGTTGAGTGCTTCCCCAGGAAGTGAAAATATGCACCGTGGTCAATTTTCCCATTCCCAAAACAAAGGGAAAAGTCCTGCAATTTCTGGGAATATGCCGGATCTACCGAAGGTTCACACCAAACTTTAACATCCTGGGAACCCCACTAAGCAATGATCTAAAGAAAACTGCCAAAATAATGTGAACAAAAGACTTTTGAGACATTAAAATCCATCCTAACAAATGAACCCATACTATCTGCCCCAAACTTAAGTAAATCTTTTCGAGTAGCTATCGCCGCAAGCTTTATATGCGGAGGAGCAGTCTTATTTCAGGAAGATGACTCCGGAATTGAATGCCTGATTGGCTATTCCTCAAAAAAGCTAAATAAACATCAGAAAAAGTACTCTACAGTCAGGAAAGAAACATTAAGCCTTTTGTTCGCTCTCCAGCATTTTGAGGTCTATGTTAGCAATGGGCATTGAGAGAACTGAATATACGTGCGCCATAACTCTTTAGAGTTGCTGGAAACATTTTAAATGACCAATGTCAGATTGTTCAGCTGGAGTTTACTTTTACAGCCTTTTAACCTAAAGATTAAAATGGGGAGGGGGAGGAGCAGAACAATCTATTCAGAGGGGGCAGGGGAATAACATTCTATTTATTATCAGAGCCTTCCCAGAAATCCAAGTAAATTAAATGCATCGACGGAAGAAAGAAGTCAAAATTTACGTTGACATAATTCCTTTCATGAGGGGTCAGGACATCGCAAATGTGCTTCACAGCCAATAAAGAACTTTTTTGAAGTGTAATCATGACTATAATGTAGGGAAATGAGTCTTAACCATAAATTTAGTTACCTCCTCAAAGAATTCCAGCAGATTTGGTCTTTTGGAGACAGTGTTGCTCTTGGGTATCACAGATTTTAAAAAATAAATCAACGTTTTAATTTAATTCAAGATTCCATTGAGAGTTATCAAAACAATCTCAGTAAAGATCAAAACAAGGGCGGCACGGTGGTGCAGTGGTTAGCACTGCTGCCTCACAGCGCTGAGGACCCGGGTTTGATCCCAGGCCTGGGTCACTGTCCGTGTGGAGTTTGCACATTCTCCCGGTGTCTACGTGGGTCTCGCCTCCACAACCCAAAGATGTGCAGGGTACGTGGATTGGCCACACTAAATTGCCCCTTAATTAGAATATTAAAAAAAAGTAAACAGACATTTTCATAAACTTGCCTCTTACACTGGTTACACCATTTGGTGATGCTATGAAACATAACTTTAAAAAAATAAGAATAATCCCTTTAAATTATGCTGCGTGCTTTGTCAGCTGTTGAGGAAATCCCACAGAGAAGTGGAAACTAGGGTCAGAATTTTACAGCCCCGCCCAGACTTGATCCCCCCCCCCCACCCCCCTCCTGTAGAATCATTTCACAGTAGGCCTTTCACAGTAACTTCATTGAAGCCTTCTAGTGACAATAAGCAATTATTAGAATCTGTAGAATCCTCACCGAGTAGTTTCATGTGGACTAGCTGGGATGAATTAGCATCCTCATCTACTCACTCTCACTTCTCTCTGCTCAGCATGTTTGATATCTTTTTTCTTCAAAGTTTGCTCTATTATTTGGCAATTTAATAAGATGCCACTGCTTCTGCACTTCTCTTATCATGTTTAGCATGTTCTCATCACCATTCAGCCTATCAAGTCTAGACCAGCTCTTTGCAAGGACAACTCAGATGGTCCCACTCTCCCACCCTCTCCCCATCACCCTGCAACATCCTGTCCTTTCAGATAATTCTCCAGTTCCCTTTCGAAAGCCACGATTGAATCTGTCTCCATCATACTCTCAGGCCATTCCAGATTCTAGCCACCCACTGTGCAACAAAGTTTTTGCTCATGTCTCCATTGCCTCTTCTTGCCATTTACCTTATATTGGTGGTCTCTGTTTCCCAACACATCTGTTAATGGGAACAGTTTCTCCCTTTGTCCAGACCCCTCATTATTTTGAACATGTCTATCAAATCTCCTCTCAGCCTTCCCTTCTCCGAGGAAAACAACGCCAGCTCCTCCAGTCTATCCACCTAACTGCCACCATTCTTGTAAATCTTTTCTCCACCTTCTCTAAATCATCACATCCTTCCTAAAGTATGGGTGCTCAATACTCCAGTTGAGACTGAACCAGGTGTCTCTTTGGATCTATTATTTGAATAACAGCCCTCGAGGCTGAATGAGAAGTGTCAAATTTATGTCAGGCTAAAGTGTTATCTGCTTCACTCCAATTGCAACTGTTATGTCACTTGCCCGCTGCTGCTAGAATGTTCTTTTCCCCATCCCCTTCTTTTCTGAAGGAAAAGTTCCTTCGATGAGATAAATTCGGAAATAGTGATTTGGTGGCATTGAGCTTGGGTTTTAAATCTAAAAATGGTGAGGGGCGTGATGATATGCCTGTAAGCAATATCGTAGATGGCTGGTGGTGTGACCTCCGACCAGAAGATGGCGGTACAGACCCACCATGCGGTTTTAAGACAGTGGTCATGTGACAAGGCACTCATCTTTAAGTGGGGGCCCAATCTGGTGATCGACAGATGGTTATAAGATGTACAAGACAGTAGTACTAGGTGTAGTTCCTGAGGAGTACAAAGAAACCTCACGATAATTGCTCCATAACATATCCCTATCTTACCATGTGTGATTTAATAAAGATCCTGGTTTGGACAAGTCACAAGTCGTTTGGTAGATTCCTTTCTAGACATCGAACACTAAACACACCAAGGGGTAAGGTGAAAGATTTTCTGTACGGACTTTGGGTGGGTGGCTGGGGGAGTATAGTCAGTGTGCTACAGTCCTCAGTGCATGTACCCCAACACTGGAAGCTCCAGATGAGTCCAAAGAGGAATTTTACTCAAGCCTTGAACAATCCTTGGCCAGAGTCCCAACAGGAAACAAGCTGATCCTCTTTGATGACTTCACCGTCAGAGTTGGAAAGGACACAGACCTCTGGAGAGATGTAATCGGCAGAGAGGGGGTAAGGAAATCCAACTGCAATGGTAGCTTGCTGCGGACAAAATGCCTAGAAGACGGCCTTGATGTAATTGCAAATGTTATCTTCAGCATGGTCTTCCCCATTGGCATCAGCCTTCGTCTGTATGGCATGACAACTCTTTCCATTGCCATGACCATTCCTCCTCATAACATTAACATTAGTTGCATTGTCTTCCTATTTGGCATCCAATAACCTCCTTGCATCTTCAAAGCACCCCCTGCTAATGTCATAGAGCTCAATGGATAAGAATTCTGCAAGGAATTTCGAAGTTATATAAAAATAAACAGTGAAGATAAAAAATCTCGGCAACACAAACAGTTCAGAACAAAGAAGATAAATGTGGGCTTCTACTCAGAACAATTTTCCAGTGGATGTGTGAAGCATTTATTTAGATTTACAGGCAGCAGAAGGCACTTGAAAATCTAGCTGAATTTGCCACGGGTACTGAAAGAAGTGGGACATTTAGTGAGATTTTGGGGAAAAAACTTGTTCTCACAGTGGAAATATGTGTCAGTAAACGGAACTGTTTACAACTGAGCCCTGACTCTTCACCGCAAATAGTTATAGATCGTTAAACCCTATTTCTACTCGAGGAGGTAAAGGAAACAATACCCTCAGAATAGCCAGGCAACATTCCTTGAGCTGCTATTTTAATACAGCCGTGGCCTCATTCAAAATAACTGCATTATATAATGCAAGCTGCTGTATGAATGCATTAATTGTTCATCTGCTAGTATCAGGGGGCAATCATTTCCAGGTCATTTGCTTGTTAGGATTGGAATGGCTGCCACTGTGGAGTGCTATGATTTCCAATGAAAGCAGGCTTTCTAATAAATATGGAAATTTTATGCTACCTCCGTATATGTGAAAATTGAAGATAAATGTTTGCAAAAGATAACCTTAAAATTATGTCTTTTATTTTGCCAGCTTTCTCAGCTGAATAAAATAAAATTTAATAAAATAGGAATTGTAAAAATGCTAACTCTCTCAATGAACAAATGTTTTCATCTGAAGGGTAGCAGTTAATTGAAAATATTACATTGCAGGTAACGGGTACATTGACGCAGTGCAATTTGGTTCTTCTGTCTGTTTAACACTGGGATCAATGTGTTCACTTTAATTGACTTCTTAAAGTGATGCAAAAAGGAATTTGGGACAAACGTTGCACCATCACACTGTCAGCAGGGATTTATACAATATGATCCCCTGGTTCCCAGAATACATTCCATTTCATTCTCGACATCAGGTAAATTGAAACACTCCGAATGTTTGCAATTAAGGACCACCTGACATCAACGTTGGAACCAGAGAAGACAAATGAACCTTCTGCAAAGTTCCCCATACTAACACCTCGGGGCTTGTGCCAAAATCATAGAATCATAGAATTCCGACAGTGCAGAGGTAGGCCATTCAGCCCATCAAGTTTGCACCGACTTTCCGAGAGAGCACACTACCTAGGCCTCGCCCACCCCTCTCTATCCCGGTAACCTAACCTGCACAGCTTTGGACACTAAGGGGCAATTTAGCATGGCCAATCCACCCACCTGCACATCTTTGGACTGGAGCACCTGGAGGAAACCCACACAGAAATGGGGAGAACATACAAACTCTACAAGACAGTCACCCAAGGCTGGAATCAAACCCGGATCCCTGGGGCTGTGAGGCAGAAGTGCGAGCTGTGATTGGGTGGGTTGTCCCACAGACTAGCCAACAAAAGCCTGACATAATTATACTCACTGTATCATACCTTACAGCCAATGTCTCAGACTCCTCCTTCCTCATTACTGGGCATACCCCATCCCACTGGCAGGACAGATTCACACTGTGGATTATAGACAAAGTAAGTGGCTCTGGGAATTGCCAACCATGAAGATTCACAACATGTCAAACAGAAGCAAGGACACCTCCTGTTGATTACCATTGACAGGCTTGTCTAAAGAGGTGAATTCTAGAGGTGAGATGAGAGTGACTGCCTTTGACACAAAGACAGCATTTGACTGAGTGCAGTATCAAGGACCCCAGTATTCAGATTTGGGCTGATAAGTGGCTAGTCACACAAGTGCCAGGCAACAACAATCTCCAACAAGAGCGAATCTAACCTACTCCCTTTGACTACCAACAGTATTATCTTTTCTGAAACCCCCAACATCTTTGTGCTTACCATTGACTAGAAACTGAACTGGACCAGCCATGTGGCCTCAAGAGTAAGTCACAGGCTGGGAATTCTGCAGCAAATACCTCAATCCTGACTCCTGAAACTTGTACATCTTCTACAAGGCACAAGTTAGGAATGTGATGGAATACAGTCCACTTGCCTGCATGAGTACAGCTCCAACAACAGTCAAGAAGCTCAACGCAATCCAAGACAAAGCAACCTGCTTATTTGACACTTCCAAAGCCATGGCCTCTAACACCTAGAAGGATAAGGGCAGCAAGCACATGTAAAAAAAAACTACCATTTTCAAGTCCCCCTCCAAGTCACACACTATCCTGACTTAAAACTATATGACCTTTCCTTCACTGTTGCTGAATCAGTGCTCGGATTTCCTGCCTAACAGCACTATGGATATACCTACACCAGAAAGACTGCAGTGATTCAAGAAGGCAGCTCACCACCACCTTCTCAAAGGGCTGTTTGGGATGGGCAGTGAATGTTGACCTTGCCAGCGCGTTCAGATTCCGCGAATGAATGGAAGAAATTTTACAAAGGTGAAAGATTAATAAGATTCAAAAGATTATAAACTTCCTCAGTACAAACCTAAACGTCTAAATTATTAAGCAAATATTATGACAGGATGTTTCAGTAATTTTTTTTGCTTAATTAGTTGCAGATTGATGTGGATAGAGCAAGCTAGATGTGAGTTTTATACAGAGATAAAAGTAATGTGTTGGGTATTCAGGTTCAATTACCATTTGAGTTCAGACCCTGGTGCCAACCTTTGCATCAGCTCTGTTGATAACACATTGACTGACAGCCCTGAAGTAAAATGATTCCTATCTAGATTTTAAAATGATGCTCACAAGAGTTTTCAGATAAACCTTGATGGCAAAACAAAGATGAAAAGCGAGACTTACAGCAAGGAATACTTATTATTCACCATGATGTTTTCAAGTCCCTTTAAGCAAATATTTCCCTTAATCCAACAGGAAATTAGTGTTGAAACACCAGAGTTGTTGCCTTTTTCAGAGAGTAAGAAACCCAGGTTTATGTCTTAAAGCTTGACTTTCCCAGTTTCATCAGGAGATCAGGAGAAAAAGTGAGAATTACACATTTCATCCATTTTTATACATAGCTCAATTATATTCAGTCGGCATTTTCCTTTCAATTTACCAGCTTTTTCATCTCACAGAAAGCAATGGGTCCATTCGGGATTCTTGGTCATGCACTCAGGTTCTGCGCGGACCCTCTGATGGGTGTGTTTGTGGACATCTTCAACCTCTCCCTACTCCGTTCCGAGGTCCCCACCTGCTTCAAGAAGACCACCATCATACCGGTGCCAAAGTAGAACCAGGCAATGTGTCTCAACGACTACCATCCGGTGGCCTTGACATCTATTATTATGAAATGCTTCAAGAGGTTGGTCATGAGACACATCAACTCCATATTTCTAGAATGCCTTGATCCACTGCAGTTTGTATACCGCTACAACCAGTCCACAGCAGACGCCATCTCCCTGGCTCTACATTCATCCCTAGAGCATCTCGACAAAAAGGACACCTACTCATTGACTACAGTTCCGCCTTCAACACCATCATCCCAGCCAAACTCATATCCAAACGTCAAAACCTAGGACTTGGCTCCTTCCTTTGCAACTGGATCCTTGACTCCCTTACCTATAGACCACAATCAGTAAGGAGAAACGACACCACCTCCACAATAATTCTCAATACCTGGACCCCGCAAGGCTGTGTACTTAGCCCCTACTATACTCCATATACACTCACGACTGTGTGGCAAAATTGGCTCCAACTCTATCTACAAGTTTGCTGATGACACGACCACAGTGAGTCAGATCTCAAACAACGATGAGCCAGAGGACAGGATGGAGATAGGAAACCCCATTAGAGTGGTGCAATGACAACAATCTCTCCCTCAATGTAAGCAAAGCTAAGGAGATGGTCATCAACTTCAGGAAGCAAAGTATCGTGCACACCCCTGTCTGCATCAATGGTGCCGAGGTGGAGATGGTTGACGGCTTCAAATTCCTAGATAAACACATCACCAACAATCTATCTTGGTCCACCCACGTCGACGCTACAACCAAGAAAACACCTATACTTCCTCAGGAAAGTAAGGAAATTTGGCATGTCCACATTGACTCATCAATTTTTACAAATGCACATTTGAAAGCATCCTATCTGGCTGCATCACAGCCTGGTGTGGCAACTGCTCGGCCCAAGACCGGAAGAAACTCCAGAGAGTCGTAAACACCGCCCATTCCATCACGTAAATCCGCCATCAACCATCTATCTAAACCTCCCGCTGCCTTGGGAAAGCGGGCAGCATAATGAAAGACCCCCCCACCCCCACCCGGGTTATTCTCTCTTCCAACTTCTTCCATCGGGCAGGAGATACAAAAGTCTGAGAACACGCACTAACAGATTCAAAAACAGCTTCTTGCCCGCTGTTACCGGACTCGTGAATGACCCTCTTATGGACTGAACTGATCTCTCTATGCATCTTCTCTACTGAGTAGCACTACACTCCGTATGCTTCACCCGATGCCTGGTGGTGTAGGTCCCTGTGACGGTGTAGGTCCCTGTGGTGCCCGTGGTAGTACAGGTGACTGTAGCGTTTAGCTTTCTTACTACTGGGTTATTCCATGCTGGTGATATTTGTGAGATTTTGCAATTTGCTGTCCGTCATTGCATCAGGTAGGTATCGGATGCTTTGTGCGTGAGGGCAGAGGAGATTTTTTTATTCATTCATGTGATGCGGACATCGCGGGCTAGGCTGGCATTTATTTCCTTTCAGAACGTGGTGGTGATCGAACTTCTTGATCAGTATATAATGTTCTGGACCTTGGACAAGCTGAGGGTGCAATTGACTTTGCTGCCATGGCAGGGTTCCCTCAAGTCCAAAGGTCATGGACTAGATACATGTGGCCATCCAGGATCCCTCAGATCAGCAAGGTACTTTCTTCAACAGGTAGGGATTTCATTCTCTCAATGTGCAGATCACGTGTGGTCGCTACTAGGTCCCTGGGAAGTTGCAGTGACTCCTTCTGTAATATCCTATTGGGTGGGAATAACTATCTTCCCCGTGGTCCTTGTGGAGTATGAGCTCCCCCGCGAGGGGTGGGGGATCTCTACTAACCGTTATATAAAAGGTTGGCCAGACGGGCAGCACGGGGGTGCAGTGGTTAGCACTGCTGTCTCACGGCGTTGAGGTCACAGGTTTGAACCCGGCTCTGGGTCACACTCCGTGTGGAGTTTGCACATTCTCCCCGTGCCTGCGTGAGTTTCAATATTTAATAAGATAGAATAGGTGCCAATCATGCAGGCTGCTTTGTCCTGAACGGTGTCAAGCTTCCTAGTATTGGAGCTGCATTCATCCAGGCAAGGAGGAATATTCCATCACAGCAGCACGGTAACACAGTGGTTAGCATGTTGCTTCACCGCGCCAGGGTCCCAGGTTCGATTCCCGGCTTGGGTCACTGTCTGTGCAGAGTCTACCCTTCCTCCCCTTGTCTGTGTGGGGTTCCTCCGGTTTTCTCCCACAAGTCCTGAAAGACGAGCTAGTTAGGTGAATTGGACATTCTGAATTTTCTCTCTGTGTAACCGAAGAGGCGCCAGAGTGTGGCGACTGGGGGATTTTCACAGTAACTTCATTGCAGTGTTAATGTAAGCCTACTCGTGACACTAATAAACAGTATTATTATTTTTATTACTTTTCGCTGAGGTCCCAGGTTTGATCCCGTCTCTGGGTCACGTCCGTGTGGGGTTTGCACATTCTCCCCGTGTTTGCGTGGGTTTCGCTCCCACAACCCAAAGATGTGCAGGCTAGGTGGATTGGCCACGCTAAATTGCCCCTTAATTGGAAAAAATGAATTGGGTACTCTAAATTTAAATTTTTAAAAATTATTACTTGTGCCCTGTAAATGACTCTTTGAGAGGTAAGAGGTGAGTTCCTCTCCTGGCATCTATCAGTCGCACTGAGCCCCCGTTTGGGCAGGACGTGGCCAATAGATCACAACCTTAATGTAAAAATTCCTCACAGCAACTATGGTGGTTCGACATATGATACAGATTAAAGTGAAAACCCTTTTCATTCATTTCCACCAATTTTATCAAAATCTCTGTATTACATAACAAAATGTTGCAACAAACAGCGTCAAATTACACCTATGTATCGAAACACAGTGGGGCTTGCACATGGAGTCACCAAGGATCAATTGATCACCTTTGTTTCATTTTCCTGTGTAGTGGCATTCTTGATTAATCACTAACTAGACATTAATTGATATTTTGCGAATGAGATTTAGCACTTAATCAGATAATGAAGCAGACTGTGCCAAGGAATGCTTTTAGATGGTCAGAGTTCATCTGTGGTTCACGAAACCCCGAGTTTACGTGTTTGCTCCCATGGCACCTTCTTTCAAACTGGCTGGAATTTCAGAATTATACTCCCGATGTGGAAGAATTTGGGAGGTCGGCAATAGTCTACGATTAGTCAAGTCACTAAGTTTGACCTCAAAGCAGGTGGCAGTGAAACATATGTCAACGGGTTCATTCAATGGATGAATATGATGAAGTGACAAAATGCCCACATGGAGCGTTCATTGGGCAATCTCTCCCACTGGTTTCTATTAACTTTTAGGCACCTACTGTTCAAAATTTAGTAGTTCAGGACATTAGCCCCAATGTCCTGAAGGGATAGAGTGGACCCTAAGTTCATCAAACTTGAGAGGCTCAGACCTCACCCTCAGTAACAGGAGTGAGATCAGTTAGATACTCAGTGTGGACACAAATAAGGATGCTTCAGCACTATCCCACTCCCAACAGATCAAACATAGAACATAGAACATAGAAAATACAGCACAGAACAGGCCCTTCGGCCCACGATGTTGTGCCGAACCTTTGTCCTAGATTAATCATAGATTATCATTGAATTTACAGTGCAGAAGGAGGCCATTCGGCCCCTTGAGTCTGCACCAGCTCTTGGAAAGAGCACCCTACCCAAACTCAACACCTCCACCCACCACCAAGGGCAATTTGGACATTAAGGGCAATTTATCATTGGCCAATTCACCTAACCCGCACATCTTTGGACTGTGGGAGGAAACCGGAGCACCCGGAGGAAACCCACGCAGACACGGGGAGGACGTGCAGACTCCGCACAGACAATGACCCAAGCTGGAATACAGCACAGAACAGGCCCTTCGGCCCATGATGTTGTGCCGAACCTTTGTCCTAGATTAATCATAGATTATCATTGAATTTACAGTGCAGAAGGAGGCCATTCGGCCCCTTGAGTCTGCACCAGCTCTTGGAAAGAGCACCCTACCCAAACTCAACACCTCCACCCACCACCAAGGGCAATTTGGACATTAAGGGCAATTTATCATTGGCCAATTCACCTAACCCGCACATCTTTGGACTGTGGGAGGAAACCGGAGCACCCGGAGGAAACCCACGCAGACACGGGGAGGACGTGCAGACTCCGCACAGACAATGACCCAAGCTGGAATCGAACCTGGGACCATGGATCTGTGAAGCAATTGTGCTATCCACAATGCTACCGTGCTGCCCTTAAGAACAAATAAATCTACACTATATCATTTTCCCGTAATCCATGTACCTATCCAACAGCTGCTTGAAGGTCCCTAATGTTTCCGACTCAACTACCTCCACAGGCAGTGCATTCCATGCCCCCACTACTCTCTGGGTAAAGAACCTACCTCTGATATCCCTCCTATATCTTCCACCTTTCACCTTAAATTTATGTCCCCTTGTAATGGTGTGTTCCACCTGGGGAAAAAGTCTCTGACTGTCTACTCTATCTATTCCCCTGATCATCTTATAAACCTCTATCAAGTCGCCCCTCATCCTTCTCCGCTCTAATGAGAAAAGGCCTAGCACCCTCAACCTTTCCTCGTAAGACCTACTCTCCATTCCAGGCAACATCCTGGTAAATCTTCTTTGCACCTTTTCCAGAGCTTCCACATCCTTCCTAAAATGAGGCGACCAGAACTGTACACAGTACTCCAAATGTGGCCTTACCAAGGTTTTGTACAGCTGCATCATTACCTCATGGCTCTTAAATTCAATCCCTCTGTTAATGAACGCGAGCACACCATAGGCCTTCTTCACAGCTCTATCCACTTGAGTGGCAACTTTCAAAGATGTATGAACATAGACCCCAAGGTCTCTCTGCTCCTCCACAATGCCAAGAACTCTACCGTTAGCCCTGTATTCCGCATTCATATTTGTCCTTCCAAAATGGACAACCTCACACTTTTCAGGGTTAAACTCCATCTGCCACTTCTCAGCCCAGCTCTGCATCCTATCTATGTCTCTTTGCAGCCGACAACAGCCCTCCTTACTATCCACAACTCCACCAATCTTCGTATCGTCTGCAAATTTACTGACCCACCCTTCAACTCCCTCATCCAAGTCATTAATGAAAATCACAAACAGCAGAGGACCCAGAACTGATCCCTGCGGTACACCACTGGTAACTGGGATCCAGGCTGAATATTTGCCATCCACCACCACTCTCTGACTTCTATCGGTTAGCCAGTTCGCTATCCAACTGGCCAAATTTCCCACTATCCCATGCCTCCTTACTTTGTGCAGAAGCCTACCATGGGGAACTTTATCAAATGCCTTACTAAAATCCATGTACACTACATCCACTGCTTTACCTTCATCCACATGCTTGGTCACCTCCTCAAAGAAATGCCTGGAATGTTAGCGCCATGTTACTGTCAGCAGGATATAGGCCGGGGAAAGGCCATTAGAGATGCAAGTTGATCAAATCTCAAACTCTTGAGGAATGTATCAGCAGAACTTTTTGTAGGTAAAGGATTCCCTCTTGCGTTGATTGCCATGGGATTCATAAGGCCTGAAGGCTTTCCTAGGGTCTAAACAGGACCTATGCTAGCTGGTATGTGTTCCCTGACACCTTAAAAGGTAGTATTGTGCCATGTATGATGTGTTAGGTGGGGGAATGTGACTTGGGTGAAGGATTCATCCACAGTGGAATTTCTCATCGCAGTACAAATTGTTCGAAAATCAGCCAGAGCCAGGTATCCTGAAGTCCAGTCTCTGACTGAAATTCCACTTTAGCTGTCCAAAAGTTTGACACATGGATTTTCCATTTGTAATCTGGGAGTTTTTAACTAATTTCTGCTGGAATCATTTGCCTGATCAATCTTGCAACTTCTTGAAACAAATTATCAAGTTAGAACTTAAAATGAATTGTAATTTAAATACTTTCCAATTTTGTTGAACTTAAGATACTTTCCCCTGAAATTTCCACCTTAATTTCAGTAGATTGACAAAAATCTTACGTTAGTGCATATAATCATAATCAAAGTTTGTCCAGGATTTGCACCAATCATCTACTGAAATGATTGGAGAAGCTCGGGAACACCCATAGAAATATTACCCCCATGATTTTTAACATTGAGATCTCATTGAAACAAATACAGATTCACAAATGCAATAAAAGTTCAGAGTCATCTTGCCAACTAACCTCTCGAGTTTTATATCTATGGTCAGAACTGCAAAGGATTTAATAGTAGGGAATAAACACTGTTGCTACTGTCTGTCCTATCTCATGTGCACCTGGCCAAGTATTATTGCCATATGATGTACAAGTAGGGGCTGGTTTAGCTCACTGGGCTAAATCGCTGGCTTTTAAAGCAGAACAAGGTTCTGCACGGTTCAATTCCCATACCAGCCTCCCCGAACAGGCGCCGGAATGTGGCGACTAGGGGCTTTTCACAGTAACTTCATTGAAGCCTACTCGTGACAATAAGCGATTTTCATTTCATTTTCAAGTATCATCATTGAACCAGGATATAAAACACTATGTGACCAGCAGGCCATGTTGCTGGTGGTGGCGTTGCCTGTGTTGGATCCCTAGCGAAGACCTGTTTGTTGAGTTCTCCTGTAATGTGTGTATATTCGTTCTAGTCTTCAAATAAATAGAACCTACTTATTGTTTACCAACCCTGTGTGTGCGGCTGAGCTTGTGTAAAAAAGCCAGAAATGTAACAAATATAGCACAAGGTTGAAGCAGAATACAGTCCCTCCACCCTGGCCCAACACCGGTAGAACGGTCTGTGGATTTGTTTGTATCAATGTAATGAATATATGACAATGACTAGCAGGCAAAGACCAGTTGGTCTATCGAGTTTGTCGCAAACTCAAGATGGCTACCTATCTGAGAAACTAAGGGTTTTTTTCTGAACTAGGAATCATGCTCCGCATTCTCTGCTGACCCTTTTCCAAAGTCACTATATGACCCACAATATGAGGGGGGCAAAACTGGCTGCGGTGTTTCATTTGCAGTCGAACTATGGATTTGTAATGATATATAATGGGGCTTTTGATTTTTACTGAATGGTTCTCTCAATGCAAGGAAATAACCTGTTAACTCTGACTACAGCTTCTCTGCATTGGTCATGGATCTTGTTTGTCACTGCTCTTGTTTAGAGTGAGCGTGACAATCAATATTAAATCATTCGCAGTTCTGTCCTGTGGCATTCTTCCCAATAGGAGTGACATTGAGGCTATATTTACACAGCCATCAACATACTCATGGAAACAGTACTGATACTTAGTATCTCTGAACTGTACTGAGTGTGTGAAAGGCATTTGAAATCCCTTCAAAGACAACCGTCTCGCATCACTTCCAGTTCAAGAAGAGAGTAGGTTAAAAATCACTCGAGTTAATTCACTGATATCCACTCGAAGGAGAAAACATTTAAGCTTGCTCAGTCAAGGCTAGTTTTTAATCCAGTTCTCAGCAATGAATGCACAATATGTTAACCAGTGCTTCCATCTGCAATAGCCATGTTAATAATTGAATCCTTTGAATTTAAAAAAACTTTGATGATAAGCTGCCAAACGTTTGGAACTGCTTGAATTCACAAAACCAGACTGAGCTGAATCAAATGCAAATAGCTTTCTGCACATTTTGTGCAACCATTTGCATTTCTGAACCACTTGTAAAGCTTCAAATGTCTGTACCCATTAAGGAAAAGTCAATAAACAAAATTAGGTAAATATGCCAAAATAAATGTACCAGCTTGTTATATTACACTCTCGTCGCTCATTAAATGGACTACAGGAAGAGTTTAAAATGGAAACACAAGTACTTTTGCCCTTCGTTTCCTTCGTGGAAATTTACAAGGTATGGCAGGCTTGTTATGTGTTAAACTGCAAAGAATGCTATCTGATCCCTCACACTCACCTCAGCAACTATTTACCAGAAACCACCAAATTTCTATGTTTCTTTCTTAAAGGGACCAAACTATCACTAACAAGGTATTGGGGATGGTAATGTGGGCACTGGACTGAAATACTGGGACCACTGTTCAGGTACTGTATGTGTCTGAGCTCCCAAGAATGGATCTCATGATGAAATGTAAGTAGAATGTTCTTCTTATCTTCTTATTCACCAATTCATTCCCCCATTTTCCCTCTTGCATACAGAGATAGGCCTGCATTACAGCACTTTAGTACAGCACATTCTAACGTAAAGCTGTTTCAAGGACTGAAGTCAATTAAAATGAAAAGCGGGAGGGGTGCGTAACAGTATTGGCCATTTTCACCCCACGCGCTCCCCCCCCCCCCCCCCCCCCACTGTCCCCTAACACATATTTGTAGTCCTCGAACAATGTAACAAATTTCCTGAAACAACGGTGGCGCTGTGGCTTGGCATACAGACAATTCTGTGTTTATGGCACATGGAGTGCATCACTTTTCTGTTCAAGCAAGTAGCAGAATTTGAAGTAGGGAACCTTTCGGGGCGGAGGAACGTGTGCCAGGTCACTGCCTGCTCTCTTTCATCCGCCCGACTTAGGGCAAAGTGTCATCCAAAGGAGGGCACTGCCTCTAATACTGCACTGCAATGTTGAATCACACTCCTGCAACCAGTCAAAATATGAGTTTGTGCAGCAGGGCACGGGTCCTGTACCGGCTGAGGTTATCCATGAAGGTCCTCAACCTTGCCCCTCGCCTGAGGTGTGGTGATCCTCAAGTTAAATGACTACAGTGAACTCTTCCCATTCAACGGGGAAAGCAGCCTGTGGTCATCTGGCGCTATGACTATAGCAACTTTACCTTACCTTCCTTCTGAAGTATAAATCTTCTTTCCCCTTCCCCATCAGGTAATGCACAATATGCAATTTCAAATATTTTCAACCCTGAGCACGAATAGGTTTCAGCTTAAACTTAAAAAGCTACGATATCAGACAAATAGTAATAAAATCCATGACTATTACTGTGTCAGTCATTCATGTGTTACAACATTCTTTTACTGTCCTTCATTCATACAGTTATTGCTATAAATATGTCAAAGTCTAATGAGCAAAATTTAAGGTGTACTAAAATAGAATTGAATAACCAATTGCAATATATACATATATAAAATATAAATGGCACAGTGGTTAGCATTGTTGCTTCACAGCTGCAGCGTCCCAGGTTCGATTCCGGCTTGGATCACTGTCTGTGCGGAGTCTGCACACCCTCCCCGTGTGTGCGTGGGTTTCTTCCGGGTGCTCCGGCTTCCTCCCACAGTCCAAAGATGTGCAAGTTAGGTGGATTGTCCATGCTAACTTGCCCTTAGTGCTCAAAAAGGTTAGGTGGTGTTACTGGGTTATGGGGATAGGGTGGAGGCGTGGGTTTACGTAGGGTGCTCTTTCCAAGGGCCGGTGCAGACTTGATGGACCGAATGGCCTCCTTCTGCGCTGTAAATTCTATGATTAGGTTTTTTTTTTCAAAAGCACAAATTGGAAGAGGCTTGTATCGGATTGTGCTGAAATCTCCCACTGGCTGCAGTCAAAATGTACACCATTTCTCAAAGCAGGGGTCTGAGTTTATATCAATAGCCTTGTGCTCGTTCATTCCAGTGCTAGAAATCGGGGATTGATGCCCTTATGGAGTTTAGGGTCTCAGTTTGGAATTTTCCATCTGCTTGTGTAATGATGTTTTGTCCATAATATCAATACAAGCTCATTTTTTGTTGCAGTTGCGAATGGCAAAGTCGGATAATTGTTTAACTTTTGAATGTTCACTGAACTGGCAATCATAGAATACTGTCTTTTGTGAATAATAATAACAATAATAATCTTTATTAATGTCACAAGTAGGCTTACATTAACACTGCAATGAAGTGACTGTGAAAATCCCCTAGTCGCCACACTCCGGCGCCTGTTCGGGTACACAGAGGGAGAATTCAGATTGTCCAATTCACTTAAGAAGCACGTCTTTCGGGACTTATGGACGAAACCGGAGCACCGAGGTAACCCACGCAGACACGGGGAGAACGTGCAGACTCTGCACAGACAGTGACCCAAGCCGGGAATCAAACCTGGGACCCTGGTGCTGTGAAGCAACAGTGCTAAACACTGTGCTACCGTGCCGGCCAATGTGTGTACTTGATCAATGAGCTGGATTTACACTCTACCCCCAGTGGTTTGAAGACAGAGGGTAGATAAAATTCAGCGAATAGCCTTCCCGCCACATAACCGCTTGCCCCCGACTGGTCTGATACTTTACAGGAGGACGGGGAAACATCAGCCTCAATGATCACATAAAGGCCTCATCCTGTCCCATTGGTATTTTTACCCGCGACAAGGGCAGGCCCACACCATGTGGGAAGTCTGACAGCTTTCGGCAAGAGAGGGGGGGAACCTGAAATAAAACCAGAAAATGCTGGAAGGACTCAGCAGGTCTGGCGTCATCTGCCAAGAGAGAAACATAGTTAACGTTTCGAGTCCAATATCACTCTTCTTCAGAATTTCAGAGGGTCCCCTGGGCCCATCAGAGGCAACCCCCCCTCAAGGTGATCCTCCACTCCCCAACCTTTCGAATCAAGTCCTCCCAATCCCTGCCCTGCTCTCACTTAGACTCAGCTGGTGAGCTCCTAGGACTGCCTGTAATCATGGATGATCTCGATGACAGGGCACTGGACTACATTAGTTTTGACCTGGACCAGGCTCATCAGGACCAGAGGGCTGTGGAATTTTGGACCATAGCTGGTATGCCGCAGGTGCAGGGGACCATCGATGGCACTTACGTGGTCCGATGCGCCCCATGGCATCCAGGAGCCCTTTTACTAACAGCAAAGGGCTCCAGTCCTTTAATGTCCAAATGGTCTGTGACATCCTGTCTGCCTGCTGCCAGCACGCTGATTCCCCCATTCATGTAGGAGTGAGGTTTGGGCCTACATCCCTTTGTCCCGTCGCACTAGAGGGGATTTAGGGGCACGGGCCTCGGGTTCACTGATTAATGGCAGAGTCCTTCCAGCATATATGTTACTCTTGATTTGAGCGAATGTGGTAGTCACCACTAGCAATATTATATGTATTACGGTAACACACGTATAGTAGAGGTACATGGGTAAATCCCTGCCTGCTGGCTCCGCCCAGTAGGCAGCGTATAAATGTGTGTACTCGCCTGTGCTGCATCCATTCTGGTGGCAGCTACAGGAGGCAACACATCTTTGCTAATAAAGCCTCGATTATTCTACTACTCTCGTCTTTGTGGTAATTAATAGTGCATCAATGAGCCTAACAGTTTCCCTTACATTGAGGGCCTGTGTCAAAAGCTGTGTCCAGATGGGGTGGTGACCCATCCCAGTGGGAGGAGGGTCAAAGAGAGTGAGACCTTAAGGTTGTGACCAACAAGAGGTTTTAATAAGGTGACAAGTGCATTTGAGATAAATCACCATGACCCCCAACTATCTGTGCCTAACTTCACCCATGTCCAATCTGTGCCACGACCACCCCTTACTCTTGCGAACCCTCCCATTACATCTCAGTGTATTCCCAGGATGCACATCAGGAGTGGAGGCGGACTGCTGCCTTCCACACCTTGTTGCCTGAGATGCCCTTAACGGGCGTCCTCTGGAGGGCCAGGATCTTTCGGGTAACACTGATGTTGCCATGTCACCCTGTTTTACCAGCTGCCCCTGTGATACACCAGAATAAGGGATTCAAAAGGGCTGGTCACTCCCAGGCTCTCCTGGGTGGAAGGCCCTGGATGTGCTCTAGCGCTTCATCCTCCCTCCGGGTGCTCATGGGCCCCTGGGTTACTCCATGGTACTGAGGGGCAGCTGGAGTGAGCTCCAGAAGCCTCAACATCAGCTGGCGCTGCCGGTCCTGGAGGCCCGCCAGTATTTGCAGCGTGGTGTTGAACACCACAGCCATGGTCCTCAAGGACTGAACCATGCTTTGAAGTTCTCTAGTCCTGGCTCTAACTTCTTGACCCAGGCTTTCCACTGCAGATGCCACCCTTGCAGTGTTGACCTGGGTGCCATGCATCGACGGCACCATCTCCTGTGATTGAAGACTTTGGGACTCCTCCATTCAGCCTTGCAGCCACAGGAGTGTTGCTGACAACCCCAATGGTATTCCTGGCTCTGCATTTGCATCTCTGGCAACTGAGGGTCAAATATGTCCAGAGGCACGGCATCTGGCTGAGGCACAGCTGAGTTCTGGGATCCAGCAGTCCTCCAACTGTCTGATCCCTGGGACGATCCTGTCTCCACCTGATGTGCACCAGAAGCAGTACGGTGCTCACTAGTTCTGGAGGTTCACCATTTTTTGCACCACGGTGTTGAAGCCCTCAACGATGGTCCAAAGTGAAGGGACCACTCTCTGTAGTGCCTTGGCTATGTCCACCTGCATCTGGGGCATGATGTTGAGACCCTTAGCCATGGTCGTCATAAACTGAACCATGCTTTGGACACAACCACTCAAGATGCTGACACCATACTCCAGGTTTTCCACTGCGTTCGCCAGCCTAGCAATGTTGGCCTCAGTGCCACACATTGTCAGCACCATCTCCTGTGCCTGAAGTCTTTGAGATTCCTCTAATCGGCATTGCAGTAGCTGGAATGTCGCTGACACCACCTTCTGAATGTCACGGCTGCATCCTATCATCCTGTGGGAGAACTTTGTGCAGGGGCTTGGCATCTGGCTGGGACCCAGCTGAGTCCTAGGATCCAGCTGACCTCCGACTGCTGTCTCCCTTGAATGTTCCTGCCTCCACCTGATGTGCATCAGGAACTGTGTGATGCTCACCAGATTGTGCCTTGTGCCCCAGACGCCTGTCCACAAATGTCACCCACCGAGGTGTGTGTCTCTGCATTGGTGGGAAGTGCGGCTGACAGTGGTGACACCTCGCCGGTGGTCTCCTTGGAGCTCACCTCTGAGGTGTTCTCTTGGGTGGCAGGGGGGTGGGGGGGGTGGGGGAGGGGCATGATAAATTGGCCCTTAGTGTCCAAAGGTTATGTGGGGTTATGGGGATAGGATAGGGTGGGGGCGTGAGCCTAAGTAGGGCTCTCTTCCAGTGGGTCAGTGCAAACTCAATGGGCCGAATGGCCTCCTTCTACACTGTAGGGATCTTATGAAAGAAAACTATCACGTTTGTTGTGTTGCTGTGAATCTGTCTTCTTCCTGCCTGAATCAGTTGGCAGACTTTCACCCAAATTGTTGAAGTTTTAATGAGATATGTTTGTGATCCTTACTGAACAACATTACTCATTTACTCAGATCTGATTTTGCAAGAGTTTCTTACAGAAGAACAATTGAATGCATTGATCATCTTGAAACCACGAGTGCTCTTGTACATATAGGCACATTGTAATGAGGATTATCCGTGGTGATGTTGACGTTCAAACTGAATCGGTGCCAACTGCTGTGGCAAGAAAATGAAGTGTATCACATGCCGCAAGGCAAACCTTTTCTGTGAAATAATGTGGGGAAACGTCCAAAGACATCTTCACTGTTAATCTCGATTGCTTCCGTTTAGATCAGGATTCGGCACCAATGCAAAGAGCAGAACAATGATCCTATTGAAAGATTTGGACTATTTTAGGTGTTTGTTGAGAAGCAAACACCAGTTTCTGGATGATTATAAATGTCCCTTAACTGGTTAAATGTCAATGCTGGCAGCACGGTGGTGCAGTGGGTTAGCTCTGTGGCCTCACGGCACCGAGGTCCCAGGTTCGATCCCGGCTCTGGGTCACTGTCCGTGTGGAGTTTGCACATTCTCCCCGTGTTTGTGTGGGTTTCGCCCCCACAACCCAAAAATGTGCAAGCTAGGTGGATTGGCCACGCTAAATTGCCCCTTAACTGGAAAAAATGAATTGGGTACTCTAAACCAAAATAAAAAAATGTTTTAAAAAAAATGTCAATGCTGCACATGTTGATACAGATTTTCTAATTCAGGCATCAGAAAAAGATTTTGGAGATCTGGAGGCAGTCGTGACATGATTTCAGTGAGTGGAGCATTAATCTTGGGCAGAGATTGGTCTCGCCAGTTTTCTACCTCTTTGTAAAAATTATACGCCGGGGGACACGGACAGTTTATTCGCCCACGTGCACTACATTCTTCTAGCAATGCGGTGGGCGGGGTGGTGTTCGGCACATTCCCGGGCAGAGGGCAGAGGGCTAAGAGGAGATTTGATTGAGATGTTCAAAATTATGAACGGGCTAGACAGAGTAGACAGGGAAGAACTCTTCCCGCTCATCAAAGGATCGGAACGAGAGGGCACAGATTTTAACGTGATTTGCAAAAGGAGCAAATGTGATCTGAGAAAAAACTTTGTCACACCACGAGTGGTTTGGGTCTGGAATCCGCTGCAGGGAATTGTGGGTGGAGGCAGGATCAATCGAGGCATTCAGAAAGGCATTGGATGATAACTTGAATAGAAAAAATGTGCAGGGGTATGGGGGAAAAGGCAGGGAAAATGGCAGTGAGTCGTGATGGCTGCTTCTGCGCTGTAACAATTCTGTGACTCTGTAATGGGTCCATTGAGATTTCCTTCTGCGGAAATCAAGTCTGCGTCAAATTGTGAGCCTGAAGCTGCTGACGGCAATCTTTCCAAACTTATTATAGGCCAGAGCTGGCCATACAATACCCTCTGAAATTGCCCAAACAGTTCTGGTCTCTTTGCCTTGAGTCCCACCTGGGCATTGGGTGCTGTGTTTCACAGTGGCAAGACACAATTCCAGTGTGGAAGCAGTGCTCCCTCAGTGGAGCAGACACCTGTGCCATATACTGTTATAAAGTGGAGGGCACCCTGATCATGTGGGGCAGGGCCATGAACGGCTCAATGGAGCTGGCAGGACATCTGCCCACTGTCCTTCTTGCAGCCCTCGGTTCAACGGTGGCATTACCAACTGCGTTAAAGCAATTTATACTTGCGGAATTATGGTGGTAGGTGAAAGTCTGATTTATATCATGAGTGAAGTTAGAAAACTCGATTTCCATCGTGTCATCTGGTTAGGACATGTCGAACTTGCCCTATTCCCAATGCCAAGAACTCGTCCCTTTGTCCCGACACACAAATGAAAGTGGTTTCAATCTTGTCCCACTACAAAGGAATTCCACTGAGATGGTGTAGAATGTATTGTTTCCAGCTCTGTTCAATAAAGGTTCAGCTATACAAAACGCTGGTTAGACTTTACTAGGGAGTACTGTGAGCACTTCTGGACACCACACGTTAGAGGCCTTGGATGGAGTGCAACTTAGATTTGCCACAATGATACCTGGGCTACAGGGGTTAAGAATCGCATTAAGTGATGGGACAGGCTCGAGGGCTGAATGGACTACTCTTGCTCCTATGTTCCTGTTTTTTATTCTAGAGTTCAGCAAAGGAGGACAAAGGGATTGATTAAGAAGGGGAAAATAGAATACGAGAGTAACCTTGCGGGGATCATAAAATCTGACTGGAAAAGCATCTATGGTATGTGAAGAGAAAAAGTTTGATGAACACAAATGTGTAAGTCCCTTACAGTCAGAAAAAAGGAAATTCAGAATGGGGAACAAAGAAATGGCTGACCAACTAAATACATACTTTGGTTCAGTCTTCACAAAGCAAGATACAAATAACGTACCAGAAATGTTAGGGAACACAGGTTTCGCAAGAGGGAGGAACTGGAGAAAATCAGTATTAGTGGGGAAATGGTGTTGGGGATATTGATGGAATTGAAGGCTGAGAAATCACAGGGCTTGATAATCTACACCCGAAAGTATTTTAGGAAGTGGCCATAGTAATCGTCGATGCATTTGTGGCCATCTCCCAAGATTCTATAGAATAGTTCCTACAGATTGGAGGGTAGCTAATGTAACCCCATTATTTAAAAAGGGAGATAGAGAGAATTCAGGGAATTATAGACCAGTCAGCCGGATGTCGATAGCAGAGAAATGCTAAAGTCCATTTCGAAGAAATTTAAGAGTAGAGCACTTGGAAAAGAGTGGCAGGATCGGACAGAGTCAGCATAGATTTATGAAAGGGAAGTCATGCTTGATAAATCTGCGGGAATTCATCGAGGATGTAACGAGGAGAGTTGACAAGGGGGGAGTCAGTGGATATGATTTATTTGGACTTTCAGAAGGCTTTCAACAAGGTCCCACAAAAGAGATTAGCGTGTAAAATTAAAACAATTGGGATTGGGGGTAGTGTATTAAGATGGATCGATAATTGGTTGGCAGACGGGAAACCAGGAGTAGGAATAAATGGCTCTTTTTCCAAATGGCGGGGGGGGGGGGGGGGGGGGGGAGAAGTGAGGAGGATGCAAAGATTTGGACAAGTTGAGTGAGTGGGCAAATACATGACAAATGCTTTATAATGTGGATAAATGTGTGGTTATCCACTTTGGTAGCAAAAACAGAAAGGCAGATTATTATCCTGAATGACTCCACATTGAGAGAGGGGAATGTGCAATGAGACCTGGGTGTCCTCGTACACCAGTCACTGAAAGTAACCATGCAGGTGCAGCAGGAAGTGTAGAAAGCAAATAGTATATTGACCTTCATAGCGAGAGGATTCGAATACTGGAACAAAGATGTTGTGTTGTAGTTATACAGCGCCTTGGTGAGACCACTGTGCAGTTTTGGTCTTTTTTTCTGAGGAAGGATGTTCTTGCTATGGAGGGAATGCAGCGAAGGTTTATCAGGCTGATTTCTGGGATGGTGGAATTGATGTATGAGGAGAGATTGAATCGGTTAGGATTGTATTTGCTGGTGTTCATAAGAATAAGGGGGGATCTCATTGAAGCCTATAAAATTCTAACAGGACTGGACAGGCTAGATAGCGGAAGGATGTTCCCAATGGTGGTGGTGTTCAGAACCACGGGTCACAGTCTGAGGATACAGGACAGACCAGTTAGAACTGAGATGGGGAAAATTTCTCCACCCAGAGAGTGATGAGCCTGTGGAATTCTTTACCACATAAAGGAGTTGAGGCCAAAATATTGCATGTTTTCAAGAAGGAGTTAGATATAGCAGTTGGGGCTAAAGGGATCAAAGGATATGGGGGGAAAGCATGAAGAGGTTACTGAGTTGGATGATTAGCCATGATCATAATGAAATGCAGCGCAGGCTCGAAGGGCAGAATGGCTGCCTCCTGCTCCGATTTTATATGTTTCTATTGGACAATTAAGTAATTTTACTTCACATTGCACCCTGCAGCGTACATTTTAAATTCACATGATAAAAAATGTGGGTGGGGCTGGATTCTTCGAAGCCCCACTTTTCTGCCTCGACCGGCCAGCGGGATTCTCCATTACGCCGGCCGTTCAATGGCGTTTCCCATTATGGGGCAGCCCCACGACGACGGGAAACCCCCAGGCGCCGGCAAATTGCCGCCGGCGGAGAATCCCGCCCATGATTTCTGCTGAAGACCCCTATTTGTTCCTTGGGGAAATGAGTTACAGAAATGAAAAGTATCTCATTGGAATTATTTTTTAAAACATTTTTTAAACTACCCAATTCATTTTTCTAATTAAGGGACAATTTAGCGTGGCCAATCCACCTACCGGCACATCTTTGGATTGTGGGGGCGGAACCCACGCAAACACTGGGAGAATGTGCAAACTTCACACGGACAGTGACCCAGAGCCGGGATTGAACCTGGGACCTCGGCACCACGAGGAGAGCTACCCAGTGCACCACCGTGCTGCCCCTAACCTAATTGGAATTCTGATTTCAGTTGGGTAGTAGCTGGGATGCTATAGGGAGTTGAATTATGTTTGCCTGGAGAGAGCCAGAATCCATGATTCCTGCTGGGAAGTGTGGTGTAAGGTGGATATTTGTAAGGGCAGAACTGAGTTCATCTTTGATAGCCGTTACCTAAAATATTAAACATCAGACAACAGCGGAGTGCCACAGGATTTGTATTATTGGAGAGGATATATAAACAAGAACACAGAAATGGTCTCAGCCAAATAATAACACTAATTTCAGTCACCCAATACCTTACAAAATATTAAGCTGGGAGGTGCCAGCTTAGTGACCTTTGAAGAAAGACTTCAATCTTCTGCTTCATTAAATCAAATGATACCAGGGACATGATGCATAATAATGGACCACCTGGTGATGTCTCAGCTTAGTTTAGTGCTCGCACTCTCATTTCTGATTTCAGTGCATTCCTGAGGAATGTTGCATTGTCAGTGTTAATATCGTTCAAATGAAACCACAAACAGGTAGCTCCTTTCAACCCTATCCAACGCCTTTTCTATGTCCAAAGGTACGATTTTCTCCAGTTCCGGACCCACCCCCGGTGCAAGAATCACGTTAAGTAACCATCTCACGTTGGACATTCCTACTCTTCATAAGGCCTGTCTGATCCTCCCTCACAACCTCTGGGAGACTGGGCTCCAACGTTTACGCTAAAATCTTAGCCCAAAGTTTTGCACCCATGTTGAGGAGAGAAATCGGCTGGTATGACCCGTACCCGGTGCTGTCCTTATCCTTCTTCAGAAGATGGGAAATTGATGCCAGTCCCAACGTCTCCGGCAGGGAACCACGTGACAATGAATCATTAAACAGCCCCAACCCTACTGGGCCAACTGATCCGCGAACTTCTGATAGAATTGTACCGGCAACCCCAGCCATGGCACCACCCCGTCTACATCTTCCACAAGGCCATGCGATCCTCCTCCAACCACAATGGCTCCTCCAACCTCTCCCGCAGTTCCTCCCTCACCTGGGGGAACTCCAAACCCTCTAACCCTCTGTTTGAGCTGCACGCAGAACAATACCTTTCACTGTACCTCGGTACACGTGACAATAAATCAATCCAATCCAAGACCTCTGACATCACCTGCTTCTTCCCAGGCAGCTCCGACTTATAAAGGCCTTCATAGAACACCCCACTGACCTTCTCTGGGGTGGACACCAATCCACCCCTCGGCTGCCGCACCTGCACAATCTCTCTAGCAGCTTCTTACCACCTTAACTGATGCGCAAAAAGGCGGCTAGTCTTTTCTCCATACTTATACACCACCCCTTTAACGCCGCAACTGTCGCACCAACTGGCCTGTGGAAATCAGGTCAGACTGCAGTTGCAGGTTCTACCTGCATGCCCAATAGTCTGGCGTGGGGTCACTCGCATACTCCCTATCCATTCCCAGGATCCCCTCCACCAGCCCCTGACACTCCGGCCTCGCCTTCGTATCACATGCACCTGATGGTCTCCCTGGCAAAAATAACGAGAACACATTCCTCACCTCCGGGTGTACAAACCGCCATGGATCCACTCCTCCCGTCACCTCCATGAATGTGGCAAACACCTTCGCCATCCCTGAAAGGGACAGCCATTTCAAGCCGGGAATGATCAGTCTTTGCGTCCGGAACGCAATTAAAACCCTCCCCCAAAATCAACTGTTGCGTATCTAACTCGTCCCAATTCAGGCATATACTTTCACCAATACCACCTCCTCCCCCTCGAGTGTGCCTGCAACCATCACATAATGCCCTCCTTGATTGGCCACCACACTCCCCGCCTGCAAGCGAACATTCTTGCTGACCAAAATCGGCACCCCTCCTTGCCCTACTATCAAAACCTGAGTTAAATACCTGGCTCACCCAAGCCTTCCACAACCTGATCTGGTCCCAGACCCACAGGTGAGTCTCCTTCAGGAACACCACATTGGCCTCCAAACCCTTCAAATGGGAAAAAAAACATTGCCCTCTTCACAGGCATCCCCAAGCCCTGCACATTCCAGGTGATCAACCTGGTCAGGGGTTTCTCACCTCCCCCCCACCCGTCCCACCCCTCAGGTCAGCCATCGGTGCCATGGTTCAATGTTCTTACCCAGATTCCTGGATCCCAGGTCGACCTAAGATAGCCACCAGCCACATCCCTAGAATGAGACAAAGAAAAACCCCTGGTCACTGTTAGTTGTCTCCCCGCCACCCCACCCCCACCGTCCTGTCCTCCCTCCGCCAGACCTGCAGGCTGCCTGCCGTCACATATCCCCACCACACAAACAAACAGCTCGGCCCATTGTGCCCCACCCAACCTGGCCCAATAGGCCGCAGCCTCCCCCCACCCCCCCCCCCCCCACCCCCACCCCATTCTTCTCCCATTCGCTACCCACCCGGCTCTTCATCACGAGCGAAGTGGCCCCCAGCAGAATCCCCCTCAAATACTTCCTCAAAAACAACAACCAGCCCATCCCTCCTGACCCACACTCTCTACCAACAAGCCCCAACGCCCACAACATGAACAGGGCCCTTTCCCCTCCAAAACAGACCCAACAATCCCCTCATTTTTATTATTATTGCCTCCACCCCCTCTCAACGGAGCCACAGATACATAACACAAAGACATAAGTACATTGCATAAACAACCCCCCATCATACAGAGTCTCAAACAGTCCTCTTCACACTGTCCCCAACTTTGTCTCTCTGACGAAGGCCTCTGCCTGATCTGGAATGTCGGAAAAATAATCTTTTTCATTCTTTGTGACCTCCCCCCCACCCATTGCGCAGGTCAAGGAGACACAGCCTGAGTGAGAGAGATACAGACCGAGTGAGAATTTGGTAATTTGGTGCAGTGAGGTAATCCGGTGAAGAGTGGGAGAAGGTGCTTTTTCCCGACTGTTTTGTTCTCTCTCTTCTTCGGGCCTAATTTCGGGAGCCGTTCGGAGGAGGAGGAGCAGTCTCTGTGAGTATAAAAACCTAACGGAAACTTCCTGTTTTCCAGTTTTTTTACCAAAAGTGACGTCAGAGGGAAGCTGTGATCTGAGTGGTTGATAGCAAATCTGCCCCAAATTTAAAAAAAAACACAGCTAAACTCATAAACTTAAATTAAACGAATTAATTAATTAGTGATGGCTGGTCAGGTGATGTGCTTGAGCTGCTTGATGTGGGAGCTGGCAGATCCCATTGCGAGCTGCAGCGACCACATCTGCAGTAAGTGTTGGCTGCTCGAAGAGCTCCAGGTCAGAGTTGATGAGCTGGAGTCTGAGCTTCAAACACTGAGGCACATCCGGGAGGGGGAGACTTACCTGGACACTGTGTTTCAGGAGGCAGTCACACCTGTCAGAGTAAGTAGTTTAAATCCTGCCAGTGGCCAGGGACAGCAGGGTGTGACTGCAAGTCAGGCAGGTAAAGGGAACCAGCAGTCAGGAACTCAGGAGCCTCAGCCCTTGACCCTGTCCAACAGGTATGAGGCACTTACTCCCTGTGTGAATGGCGGACAGGGCTGCAGAAAGAATGAGTCAGCTGACCAAGGCACCATGGTTCAGTAGGCCATTCAAGGGGAGGGAGTAAATAGGCAAGTTGTAATTGTAGGGTATTCTATTATCAGGGGGATAGATAGTATCCTTTGTGAGCAGGATAAAGAGTCCCGCATGGTATGTTGCCTGCCCGGTGCTAGGGTGCGGGACATCTCTGACGGGCTTGAAAGGATACTGGAGAGGGAGGGGGGAGGATCCAGTTGTTGTGGTCCATGTCGGTACCAACAACATAGGCAAGTCTAGAAAAGAGGACCTGTTTAGAGATTATAAAGAGCTAGGATTCAAATTAAAAAACAGGTCCTCAAGGGTCATAATCTCCGGATTACTGCCCGAGCCACGTGCAAATTGGCATAGGGAGGCAAGAATAAGGGAAGTTAACACGTGGCTGAAAGAGTGGTGTGGGAAAGAGGGGTTCCTTTTCATGGGACACTGGCATCAGTTTTGGGACAGGGGGGACCTATACCGTTGGGATGGTCTCCACCTGAACCGAGCTGGGACCAGAGTTCTGGCGAAAAGAATAAATAGGGTGGTCAATAGGACTTTAAACTAAAGATTGGGGGGGAAGGGAAAGTCAGGGAACCAAGAGGTGACGTAATCAGTGGGAAGCGTAGCTGCTTAGGAATACAAAAAAAGCACGAAAAGACAAAACTCAGGAGAGGTTACGATAGTCCCCATCCCACAAAATATGACATAGTGTATGGAAAGGCTCAGTAAACCAAGGTCCACCACACTAAAAAAACAAAAAAGGACGGTCAATAGAGGATTAAAGGTGCTATATTTAAATGCGCGCAGTGTACGGAACAAGGTAGATGAGCTTGTGGCCCAGATTGTGACTGGCAGGTATGATGTGGTAGGCATCACAGAGACATGGTTGCAGGGGGTTCAGGACTGGCATTTAAACATCCAGGGATTCACAACCTATCGAAAAGACAGGGAGGTGGGCAGAGGGGGCGGGGTTGCCTTGTTAATTAGGAATGAAATTAAATCAATAGCACTAAATGACATAGGGTCAGATGATGTGGAGTCTGTGTGGGTAGAGTTGAGGAACCACAAAGGCAAAAAAACCATAATGGGAGTTACGTACAGGCTTCCTAACAGTGGTCAGGACCGGGGGCACAAAATGCACCATGAAATAGAAAGTGCATGTCAGAAAGGCAAGGTCACAGTGATCATGGGGGACTTCAATATGCAGGTGGACTGGGTAAATAATGCTGCCAGTGGACCCAAGGAAAGGGAATTCATTGAATGTTTACAGGAGGGCTTTTTGGAACAGCTTGTGATGGAGCCCACGAGGGAACAGGCCATTCAGGACTTAGTGTTATGTAATGAGCCAGACCTGATTAAAGATCTTAAAGTAAGGGAGCACTTAGGAGGCAGTGATCATAATATGGTAGAATTCAATCTCCAATTTGAAAGAAAGAAGGTAGAATCAGATGTAAATGTGTTACAGTTAAATAAAGGTAACTACAGGGGCATGAGGGAGGAACTGACGAAAATCGACTGGGAGCAGGGCCTAGTGGGAAAGACAGTAGAACAGCAATGGCAGGAGTTTCTGGGAGTAATTGAGGACACAGTGCAGAGGTTCATCCCAAAGAAAAGAAAGGTTATCAGAGGGGGGATTAGGCAGCCATGGCTGACAAAGGAAGTTAGGGAATGCATCAAAGCAAAAGAGAAAGCCTATAATGTGGCAAAGAGTAGTGGGAAGTCAGAAGATTGGGAAGGCTACAAAAACAAACAGAGGATAACAAAGAGAGAAATAAGGAAAGAGAGGATCAAATATGAAGGTAGGCTAGCCAGTAACATTAGGAATGATAGTAAAAGTTTCTTTAAATACATTAAAAACAAACGGGAGGCAAAAGTTGACATTGGGCCGCTCCAAAATGACGCTGGTAATTTTGTGATGGGAGACAAGGAAGTAGCTGAGGAACTAAATAAGTACTTTGCGTCAGTCTTCACAGTAGAAGACATGAGTAATATCCCAACAATTCCGGAGAGTCAGGGGGCAGAGTTGACTATGGTAGCCATCACAAAGGAGAAAGTGCTAGAGAAACTAAGAGGTCTAAAAATTGATAAATCTCCAGGCCCAGATGGACTACATCCTAGAGTTCTAAAGGAGATAGCTGAAGAAATAGTGGAGGCGTTAGTTATGATCTTTCAAAAGTCACTGGAGTCCGGGAAAGTCCCAGAGGATTGGAAAATTGCTGTTGTAACCCCCCTGTTCAAGAAGGGAACAAGGAAAAAGATGGAAAATTATAGGCCAATTAGCCTAACCTCGGTTGTTGGCAAGATTCTAGAATCCATTGTTAAGGATGAGATTTCTAAATTCTTGGAAGTGCAGGGTCAGATTAGGTCAAGTCAGCATGGATTTAGTAAGGGGAGGTCGTGCCTGACAAACCTGTTAGAGTTCTTTGAAGAGATAACAAATAGGTTAGACCAAGGAGAGCCAATGGATGTTATCTATCTTGGCTTCCAAAAGGCCTTTGATAAGGTGCCTCACGGGAGACTGCTGAGTAAAATAAGGGCCCATGGTATTCGAGGCAAGGTACTAACATGGATTGACGATTGGCTGTCAGGCAGAAGGCAGAGAGTTGGGATAAAAGGTTCTTTTTCGGAATGGCAACCGGTGACGAGTGGTGTCCCGCAGGGTTCAGTGTTAGGGCCACAGCTGTTCTCTTTATATATTAACGATCTAGATGACGGGACTGGGGGCATTCTGGCTAAGTTTGCCGATGATACAAAGATAGGTGGAGGGGCAGGTAGTATGGAGGAGGTGGGGAGGCTGCAGAAAGATTTAGACAGTTTAGGAGAGTGGTCCAAGAAATGGCTGATGAAATTCAACGTGGGCAAGTGCGAGGTCTTGCACTTTGGAAAAAAGAATAGAGGCATGGACTATTTTCTAAACGGTGACAAAATTCATAATGCTGAAGTGCAAAGGGACTTGGGAGTCCTAGTCCAGGATTCTCTAAAGGTAAACTTGCAGGTTGAGTCCGTAATTAAGAAAGCAAATGCAATGTTGTCATTCATCTCAAGAGGCTTGGAATATAAAAGCAGGGATGTACTTCTGAAGCTTTATAAAGCATTAGTTAGGCCCCATTTAGAATACTGTGAGCAATTTTGGGCCCCACACCTCAGGAAGGACATACTGGCACTGGAGCGGGTCCAGCGGAGATTCACACGGATGATCCCAGGAATGGTAGGCCTAACATATGATGAACGTCTGAGGATCCTGGGATTATATTCATTGGAGCTAAGGAGGTTGAGGGGAGATCTAATAGAAACTTACAAGATAATGAATGGCTTAGATAGGGTGGATGTAGGGAAGTTGTTTCCATTAGCAGGGGAGACTAGGACCCAGGGGCACAGCCTTAGAATAAAAGGGAGTCACTTTAGAACAGAGATGAGGAGAAATTTCTTCAGCCAGAGAGTGGTGGGTCTGTGGAATTCATTGCCACAGAGGGCGGTGGAGGCCGGGACGTTGAGTGTCTTTAAGACAGAAGTTGATAAATTCTTGATTTCTCGAGGAATTAAGGGCTATGGAGAGAGAGCGGGTAAATGGAGTTGAAATCAGCCATGATTGAATGGTGGAGTGGACTCGATGGGCCGAATGGCCTTACTTCCACTCCTATGTCTTATGGTCTTATGGTCTTATCCCTGACGAACAGGAGCAGCCGTGTGTACCATCTACAAGATGCACTGCATAAACTCGCCAAGTTTCTTTCGACAGCACCTTCCAAATCTATGACTGCTACCATCTAGAAGGACAATAGCAGCAGATACTTGGGAACACCACCACCCTGGAAGTTCCCCTCAAAGTTACTCTCACCACCCTGACTTGGAAATATATCATCGTTCCTTCATGGTCGCTGGGTCAAAATCCTGGCATTCCCTCCCTAACAGCACGGTGGGTGTACCTGCACCACATGGACTCCAGCAGTTCAAGAAGTCAACTCACCACCTTCTCAAGGGTAATAAATGCTGGCCTAGCCAGCGATTCCCACATCCCGTAAAGTAAAGATAAAAAGAAAAATTACTGCCTGCTTTAGCCTTAATAAAGTTTCAGCCTAGTCCTGTGTTCTGCTGTGAAGCTTAGCTGTTTTGGGGGACTGCTTGTACCTGTTATTTATTTACATTTCGTTAGTGTGTCATCTTGACTCAGCTAGCAGCACTTTCGCCTTTAAGTCAGAGGTTTCTGTGTTCCAGCCGCACGCTGAGGTTTGAGGTATATTCTGGGATGGCATTCCAGTGCATTGCCTCATGGTCAAAGGGACCATGCACCTTTCCAGCTCCTGGTCCTCGCTCTATACTCCCACCACCTGCACTCCTGATGGGACATTGAACCGAGGTCTAACAACACTGTTCCAATGAACGTCAACAGTCTCACAGGTAACCCCCTGGCTATCCTAGCCAACATTCCACCCTTAACCAAAACCACACAAGAAATAAATAAATAGATTAACCGGCCAGTCATTTCATTGCTGTTTTTTTAGATAGAAATGCTGGCACAGAATGAAGGCATGTTTGCCTACATAACAATCATCACTTCAGAATTAACTCATGATGCTAAGATCTTTCAGATATTTTGAATGTGATCAGTGCCTGCAGACAAGTAAGAATTGTATTATTAACACTTCTGCTATAGTTCGTATTGGGTTGCTTGTTTTAAGTCTACACGTCAGTCACAATGATTGGATGCTGTTTCAGCAATGCAAAATGCGAAGCAAATATAAACACAAATTCATGTATTGAGGGCAGATTTTAAAAGCACACCTGCATACCTCAGTTTCAAATATCATGTACTAACTTGAAAGGAGAGATTACCTGGGCCTGCACCTGGGAGCACTGGATCACTTTGGCACAGGACGTCTTGAGAAATCAAAGGCATCGCCATGCAAGCCTGCAAAGTAACCCACACAACTTCCCTCCAGTCAGTTGATTGGTTGGAGAATCGGGTGTATTTCTGTCACAGGTGCGCGCTCTAGTCCACAGTGTAAATAATGAAATGAAAGGGAAGAGACTGGAGTCAATGTTAGGTGGAATTCTACGATCCTATCGCGGCAGGGGCGGGGCCGGAAAATGCAGCGAGCCATTCAAAGGCCCATTGACTTCAGCGGGACCTGACAATCCTGCCGCGAGACGGGCCGTGAAATTCCGCCCATATTAATAATAATCGCTTATTGTCACAAGTAGGCTTCAATGAGATTACTGTGAAAAGCCCTTAGACGCCACATTCTGGCGCCTGTTTGGGGAGGCTGGTACGGGAATTAAACCCGTGCTGCTGGTCTTGTTCTGCATTACAAGCCAGCTGTTTAGTCCACTGTGCTAAACCAGCCCCATAGAGTCATCAAGACAATTAAGGCACATTCCTACCACTGAGTCTATCCTGGCCTCTCTGTGGAGTATTCCCGTCAATCCCAGTCCCATGCTCAATCCCTGTATCCCTGCAAGTATCCAGTTATTTCCTTCAAATGCCCATCCAATTTCCTTTCAAAATCATTGATTGTTTCCACTTCCATTACCCTCGTGGGCAGCAACTTCCAATCGCTGCAGAAACATGTTATTCCTCATATTCCCCCGCAACTCTTGCCGAAGACTTTCAATCTGCGATCCCTTGTTCTTGTACCATTAGTTCAGGGGAACTGTCTTTCTTTGTCTACCTCTGTCATAATCTTCTTCACCTCTATCTTCAGTTTCTCTTCAATCTCCTTTGCTCCAAGAACACCCACGATTCACAGTTTTCAGTCCTTTAACCAATTTTCTATCCTTTTTGTTAATTGGCCTATCATGTGGTACCTTGCCAAATGCATTCTTCAAATCCACAAAGACAAAAACCGCCACATCCCCTTCATCAACTTGCTCCATCTCTTCATCAAAAGATTTGATTAGATTAGTCTGCCTTATCCAAATCCATGCTGGCTCTCCTTAATTCACTCAAACCACTCCAAGTGCCTGCTGACTTTTTTTTGCAGATCAATGTTTCATAAATCTTACCCATCACTGAAGTTAAACTGATTAGCCTGTAGTTGTTGGGACTGTCCTTGGACCATTTTGTGAAAAAGCATATCATGGTCTCCACTCTCCAATCCTTTGGAATTTCCCCCTCATCGAGGGAAGATTGGAAAATTATAGTAAGCCCTGCTGCTACTCACTTCCCTTAGCAACCTGGGCTGCAAGCCATAATAATAATAATCTTTATTATTGTCACAAGTAGGCTTATATTACCACTGCAATGAGGTTACTGTGAAACGCCCCTAGTCGCCACATTCCGGCACCTGTTCGGGTACACAGAGGGAGAATTCAGTATGTCCAAATTACCTAACAGCATGTCTTTCGGGACTTGTGGGAGAAAACCGGAGCACCCGGAGGAAACCCACACAGACACGGAGAGAACGTGCAGACTCCGCACAGCCAGTGACCCAAGCCGGGAATCAAACCTGGAACCCTGGCGCTGTGAAGCCATAGTGCTAACCACTATGCTACTGTGCTACCTTGTCTTGTTGACGAGGCACCAACAAGACTTCATTAACTCTTGCACAAGACCGCAGTGAGCCATCAATAAATTAAGAATTGTCTTTTGACCCAGACCCAATCTGAAAATCACAATTCTGCCTGGTAGTTTGGAGCCATTTTGAAACAGTCTTTCAACTCAGTCCAAGCTCTTCTTTAAAGCTGTAACCTTTAAAACAGACATTCTAAATGTTGTAATGTCATAATTGCACACCACACTCCCTATCTTCCTATTTCTCCATTGTCTAATCAGTGGCCCTGGGAATAATCCAGAGATTATTACCTTCAAGGTCCTACTTTTTGATTTCCTCCCTGGTTCCTGAATATGTGACCTCATAACCTCAATACCTGTCCTCCCTATGTCATTGGTATAAATATGTACCACAACTTCTGGCTCATTCCCTTCCCACTGCAGAATACTTTGCACTCTCTCCATGATATCTTTTACCTTGGCATCAAGGAGGCAGCATACTCTGCAGGATTTATGACAACAATTATAGAAACGTCTATCTGTTCCCCTGACTGTGGAATCGCCTGTATTTAACTGCATTTCTACACCTTGCAGTCCCTGACCCCATCCTATTCAACACCTTTTTCATTGGTGCCATGGTCTGAACTGCGCTCCATCAGGGTATCGTCACTCCCCACAGTCTCAAACTGTTTCAGGTGGCCCACACTCAAAGATTTCTGTACTTCCTGCCTTCCCCCTATTTTTCTGGATGGCCACCCAGTTACTATCCTGACTTCTTGCTGCCTACGGACTGGCCACCCTCCTGGAATGTCTGATTTAGGAAACTCTCATCCTCTCTCATGTTTCAAGGTGACCCCAGGTTACTCCACAAGCTCTGAAATCCTTTTTTAAAAATGTTTTTCTAGAGTTTTCATAATTTATGTCCAACAATTTATAAATTACAAAACCGTGCAGAAACCAACACATATATTCACAAGCCAGCATCCTCTCAACAATTGTGGCCGTGGCCCCCCTTTTATTCGGCATACATATTTTACATTCCCCAATACAGCCAAGACACGTATTTACAGGCATTTACATACAATTTGGTTTGGGTCTTAGCTTGCCCTCGGACTGGTCCCTTGCGTCTTTGTCCCTCCTGCTTGTCCCTCGTGTTTCTTATGCATGCCTTCACCCCCCCCCCCCCCCCATCCTCCTCCCCGCCCCCTTCCCTCCCCCCTGTCATTTTCCTCTCTGCCCCGCAGACTCTGAAATCCTGAGCACGAGCTGGAATAGTTGGAGACACTTCCAACAAACATGGTTATCCGTGATGCATGAAGTGTCCGATGGCTCCTAGCATGGTGCAGGAACTGCAAGCAGCAGGTCTCAGCTGCACATCCATTGTGCTAAAATAAACCTTGATTCTTATTAACACGACAGATGTGCTCTGTGCCTGTACTCTACTTAATACACATCATGCAATAGGAACCTTGATTGAAATTTTAATTTTCCATCTCCTAATATGGAGGGCGAACAAGACAAAGATCAGAGGACCTACAAGTCCATATCCACAGATCCCTGAAGGTGGCGGGGCAGGTAGATAAGGTGGTTAAGAAGACATAAGGGATACTTGCCCTGATTAACCAAGGCATAGAATACATGAGCACGGAGGTCATGCAGGAACTGTATAAAACGCTGATTCGGACACAACTGGAGTACTGCGTGCAGTTCTGGTCACCACATTACAGGAAGGATGTGATTGCACTGGAGAGGACGCAGAGGAGATTTACCAGGATGCTGTCTGGGCTGGAGGGTCTGAGCTATGGGAAAGATTGGATAGGCAGGGGCTGTTTTCCTTGGAGCAGCAATGGTTGGGAGGGAACCCAATAGAGGTGTATATGATTATGAGGGGCATAGATAGAGTGGATAGGGAGGCACTTTTTCTATTAGTAGAGAGGTTAATAACCAGGGCACATAGATTTAAGGTAAGAGGTAGAAGGCTAAGAGGGGAGTTGAGAACATGTTCACCCAGAGGGGGGTGGGAGTCTGGGACACACTGCCTGAAAGGGTGGTTGAGTCAAAAACTCCTGTAACATTTAAGTATTTAGATATTCTCGCTGCCATAATCTCCAGGACTATGGGCCAAGCACTGGAAAATGAGATTTGTGCACTCAGACCTTTGATGACTGGTGTGGACAAGCTGGGCCAAATGGCCTCCCCTGTGCTCCAAATGGCAGTGAATCTAGTTTAGAAAGAGACGAGAGAAAAATACTCACCTCTGCTTCCCTGTGAAGTCACAATTTGATTTTCTTTAGAATGTGGTCATTGGCTCTGAACTCACAAACTACCCTGTGCTCTCTCTCAGACTCGCTCTGTTATACCACACAGTGCTCTCTCTCTCAGACTCGCTCTGTTATACCACACTTCTCTCTCTCAGACTCAGACTTATAAATAGAGATGTGTACTGAGTGCAGCTGAATGTGTGTGTGTGAAGAGGGCAGGGGTACTCGCACACCTTAAGAAACTTAAGGCAGATGTGGTTATGTTACAGGAAACGCACCTGAAACTGATAGACCAGGTTAGGCTACACAAAGGATGGGTGGGGCAGGTGTTCCATTCGGGGCTAGATGCGAAAAACAGGGGGGTGGCTACATTAGTGGGGAAGCGGGTAATGTTCGAGGCAAAGACTATAGTGGCGGATAACGGGGGCAGATACGTGATGGTGAGTGGCAAACTACAGGGGGAGACGGTGGTTTTGGTAAACGTATATGCCCCGAACTGGGATGATGCCAATTTTATGAGGCGGATGCTAGGACGCATTCCGGACCTAGAGATGGGAAAGCTGATAATGGAGGGAGACTTTAATACGGTGTTGGAACCAGGGCTGGATAGGTCGAAGTCCAGGACTGGAAGGAGGCCGGCAGCAGCCAAGGTACTTAAAGATTTTATGGAGCAGATGGGAGGTGTAGACCCGTGGAGATTTAGCAGACCTAGGAGTAAGGAGTTCTCATTTTTCTCCTATGTCCATAAAGTCTACTCGCGAATAGACTTTTTTGTGCTGGGAAGGGCGTTGATCCCGAAGGTGAGGGGAAAGGAGTATACGGCTATAGCCATTTCGGATCACGCTCCACACTGGGTAGACTTGGAGATAGGGGAGGAAACAGGAGGGCGCCCACCCTAGAGAATGGACATGGGACTAATGGCAGATGAGGGGGGGTGTCTAAGGGTGAGGGGGTGCATTGAAAAGTACTTGGAACTCAATGATAATGGGGAGGTCCAGGTGGGAGTGGTCTGGGAGGCGTTGAAGGCGGTGGTTAGAGGGGAGCTGATATCAATAAGGGCACATAAAGGGAAGCAGGAGAGTAAGGAACGGGAGCGGTTGCTGCAAGAACTTTTGAGGGTGGACAGACAATATGCGGAAGCACCGGAGGAGGGACTGTACAGGGAAAGGCAAAGGCTACATGTAGAATTTGACTTGCTGACTACGGGCACTGCAGAGGCACAATGGAGGAAGGCACAGGGTGTACAGTACGAATATGGGAATACCAGCGAGCAGGTTGCTGGCACACCAATTGAGGAAAAGGGGAGCAGCGAGGGAAATAGGGGGAGTGAGGGATGAGGAAGGAGAGATGGAGCGGGGAGCAGAGAGAGTGAATGGAGTGTTCAAGACATTTTATAAAAAATTATATGAAGCTCAACCCCCGGATGGGAGGGAGAGAATGATGGGCTTCTTGGATCGGCTGGAATTTCCCAAGGTGGAAGAGCAGGAAAGGGTGGGACTGGGAGCACAGATCGAGGTAGAAGAAGTGGTGAAAGGAATTAGGAGCATGCAGGCAGGAAAGGCCCCGGGACCGGATGGATTCCCATTCGAATTCTATAGAAAATATGTGGACTTGCTCGCCCCGGTATTGACGAGGACCTTTAATGAGGCAAAGGAAAGGGGACAACTGCCCCCGACTATGTCTGAAGCAACGATATCGCTTCTCTTAAAGAAGGAAAAGGACCCGCTACAATGCGGGTCCTATAGACCTATTTCCCTCCTAAATGTAGATGCCAAGATCCTGGCCAAGGTAATGGCAATGAGAATAGAGGAATGTGTCCCGGGGGTGGTCCACGAGGACCAAACTGGGTTTGTGAAGGGGAGACAGCTGAACACGAATATACGGAGGCTGTTAGGGGTAATGATGATGGCCCCACCAGAGGGGGAAACGGAGATAGTAGTGTGGCGATGGATGCCGAGAAAACATTTGATAGAGTGGAGTGGGATTATTTGTGGGAGGTGTTGAGGAGATTTGGTTTTGGAGAGGGGTATGTTAGATGGGTGCAGCTGTTGTATAGGGCCCCGATGGCGAGCGTGGTCACGAATGGACGGGGATCTGCATATTTTCGGCTCCATAGAGGGACAAGGCAGGGATGCCCTCTGTCCCCATTATTGTTTGCACTGGCGATTGAGCCCCTGGCAATAGCGTTGAGGGGTTCCAAGAAGTGGAGGGGAGTACTTAGAGGAGGAGAAGAGCACCGGGTATCTTTGTATGCGGACGATTTGCTACTATACGTGGCAGACCCGGCGGAGGGGATGCCAGAAATAATGCGGATACTTGGGGAGTTTGGGGATTTTTCAGGGTATAAATTGAACATGGGGAAAAGTGAGTTGTTTGTGGTGCATCCAGGGGAGCAGAGTAGAGAAATAGAGGACCTACCGTTGAGAAAGGTAACAAGGGACTTTCGTTACCTGGGGATCCAGATAGCTAAGAATTGGGGCACATTGCATAGGTTAAATTTAATGCGGTTGGTGGAACAAATGGAGGAGGATTTCAAGAGATGGGATATGGTATCCCTGTCACTGGCAGGGAGGGTGCAGGCGGTTAAGATGGTGGTCCTCCCGAGATTCCTCTTTGTGTTTCAGTGCCTCCCGGTGGTGATCACGAAGGCTTTTTTTAAAAGGATTGAAAAGAGCATCATGGGTTTTGTGTGGGCCGGGAAGACCCCGAGAGTGAGGAAGGGATTCTTACAGTGTAGCAGGGATAGGGAGGGGGGCTGGCACTACCGAGCCTAAGTGAGTATTATTGGGCCGCTAATATTTCAATGGTGAGTAAGTGGATGGGAGAGGAGGAGGGAGCGGCGTGGAAGAGATTAGAGAGGGTGTCCTGTAGGGGGACTAGCCTACAGGCTATGGTGACAGCCCCATTGCCGTTCTCACCGAGGAACTACACCACAAGCCCGGTGGTGGTGGCTACACTGAAGATTTGAGGACAGTGGAGATGGCATAGGGGAAAGACTGGAGCCTTAGGGGGGTCCCCGATAAGAAACAACCATAGGTTTGCCCCGGGGGGAATGGATGGGGGATATGGAATGTGGCAAAGAGCAGGAATAACGCAACTGAAAGATCTGTTTGTGGATGGGAAGTTCGCGAGTCTGGGAGCGCTGACCGAGAAATATGGGTTGCCCCAAGGGAATGCATTCAGGTATATGCAACTGAGGGCTTTTGCGAGGCAACAGGTGAGGGAATTCCCGCAGCTCCCGACAGAAGAGGTGCAGGACAGAGTGATCTCAAAGACATGGGTGGGGGATGGTAAGGTGTCAGATATATATAGGGAAATGAGGGACGAAGGGGAGACTATGGTAGATGAACTAAAAGGGAAATGGGAAGAAGAGCTGGGGGAGGAGATCGAGGAGGGGCTGTGGGCAGATGCCCTAAGCAGGGTAAACTCGTCGTCCTCGTGCGCCAGGCTAAGCCTGATTCAGTTTAAGGTATTACACAGGGCGCATATGACTGGAGCACGGCTCAGTAAATTTTTTGGGGTGGAGGATAGGTGTGCGAGGTGCTCGAGAAGCCCAGTGAATCATACCCATATGTTTTGGTCATGCCCGGCACTACAGGGGTTTTGGATGGGGGTGACAAAGGTGCTTTCAAAAGTAGTGGGGGTCCGGGTCGAACCAAGCTGGGGGTTGGCTATATTTGGGGTTGCACAAGAGCCGGGAGTGCAGGAGGCGAGAGAGGCCGATGTGTTGGCCTTTGCGTCCCTAGTAGCCCGGCGCAGAATATTGTTAATGTGGAAAGAAGCCAAGCCCCCGGGGGTGGAGACCTGGATAAATGACATGGCAGGGTTTATAAAGCTAGAGCGGATTAAGTTCGTTCTAAGGGGGTCGGCTCAAGGGTTCACCAGGCGGTGGCAACCGTTCGTCGAATACCTCGCAGAAAGATAGATGGAATGGAAAAAAGAAGGCAGCAGCAGCAGCCCAGGATCGGGGAGGGGGGGGGGGGGAGGGGGGGGGTGGAGGGGGGGGGATGAGGAACCAGAAGGACTCTCAGGGTTGTTAATATATACTGTATAATATGTATAGGTCGTTGCGACAGATAATTATATATTGGACTGTTAAATTATATTTTTGGAGAGTGTTACTTGTGATAAGGCAGTTGCCAATTAGGGTTAGTTTTCATTTTTGTTATTTATTATTTATTCATTTTCTGTTTATAAAATAGGTCATTGTTATTTGTGTTGTTATAATATTGTGTAAAGGATGACCAAAAATTTTCAATAAAATATTTATTAAAAAAAAAAGAATGTGTGTGTGTGCAATATCTACAGCCTGTACATGGGGCGAAACTATATACAAGGGGCGATGTCGGGTGCGACATAGCAATGAGGTTGTACCATAAACAAAGAATGGGGAAATGTTGAACGACAAAATGAACTCCTGTAACGACAAGGAAAAATAGAAACATATTAACACAGTGGTAATATGAGATCAATGTACAAACAGGCTCATAAGTCCAGTCTAGTAGGTGGGCGACGAATTCAGGTTGACCGCCTCAAGGGTGGGTCTGGATCCACCGGCTGAGGAATGGGCCTGGCCACGGGCGACGACGGAAGGGGCATGATGGCAGGAAGCTCCACAAAGTCGATATCAGGAACAACAGGAGGGTGCGGTGTCGGTGTAAGTTCCCGTAGCGAACGTGGAAGTCTGTGAAGAGCCCGGCGATTGCGCCTACGAATGGAGCCATCAGGCATATGAACCAGGAACGAGCGGGGAGCCACGCGTCGGAGAACTTCGGCAGGTGCTGACCAGCCACCCTCTCATAGGTGGATGCGGACGTCGTCTCCAGGCGCCAGGGCGGGAAGATCAGTTGCCCGTGTGTCATATGCCATCTTCTAGCGAACGCGCTGCTGTTGCATTCTGTGTAGTACTGGAGCATGGTTGGTTGTGGGGACCAGAATGGATGGCACAGTGGTCCTGAGGGCGCGACCCATCAACAGCTGGGCTGGTGAGAGGCCAGTGGCTAGTGGGGCCGAGCGATAGGCGAGCAGGGCTAGGCAGAAATCCGATCCGGCAGCAGCAGCCTTGCAGAGGAGCCGCTTGACAATGTGAACGCCCTTTTCCGCCTTTCCATTGGACTGGGGATGCAGAGGCTGGATGTCACGTGTGTGAAGCCATATGAAGCAGCAAAGGATGACCATTCCTGGCTGGCAAAACAGGGCCCATTGTCCGACATGACATTAATCGGAATGCCGTGGCGAGCGAAGGTGTCTTTGCAGGCCCTTATGACAGCGGACGATGTTAAATCGTGCAGGCGTATGACCTCTGGATAGTTGGAAAAGTAATCAATGACGATTACATAGTCCCTGCCAAGCACGTGAAAAAGGTCCACACCCACCTTCGCCCAGGGGGACATCACCAGCTCATGGGGCTGAAGCGTCTCAGGAGGTTGCGCCGGCTGTAACCTTTGGCAGGTGGGGCAGTTGAGCACCATATTGGCAATGTCATCACTGATGCCCGGCCAGCATACCGCCTCTCAGGCCCTCCGTCTGCACTTCTCGACCCCCAGATGGCCTTCGTGTAGTTGGTCGAGGACCAGCTTGTGCATGCTGTGTGGAATCACAATCCGGTCCAGCTTTAGAAGGACACCATCAATGATGGCCAAGTCGTCTCGGACATTGTAGAACTGCGGGCACTGCCCTTTGAGCCACCCTCCCGTCATGTGGCGCATCACCCATTGCAGAAGGGGGTCAGCCGCAGTTTCCTGGCGAATACGGGACAGACTGGAGTCGTCAGCTGGCAGATTTGCCGATGTGAAGGCCACCTGCGCTTCGACCTGACAGACGAACCCCTCCAAATCGGGCGGTGTGCTCACTGCTCTCGATAGGGCATCCGCAATGTTAATGTCCTTTCCCGGGGTGTAGACCTGTTGGAAGTCATACCTCTTGAGTTTAAGTAGGATGCGCTGGAGGCGAGGGGTCATCTCGTTCAGGTCCTTATTTATGATGCTGACCAGGGGGCGATGGTCAGTCTCAACGGTAAACTGGGGGAGACCATACACATAGTCATGGAACTTGTCTATTCCGGTCAGCAAACCCAGGCACTCCTTTTTGATCTGCACGTAGCGCTGTTCTTTGGGGGTCATGGCCCGTGAGGTATAGGCGACCGGGGCCCCTGACGCAGTGTCATCCCGCTGTAGGAGTACCGCCCCAAGGCCGGACTGGCTGGCATCAGTCAAAATTTTAGTGTCACGAGATGTGTCGAAAAACGCCAATACCGGGGCTGTGGTGAACTTAATTTTGAGCTCCTCCCATTCCTTCTGGTGTGCGGGCAGCCACTGGAACTCCGTGGACTTTTTGACGAGGTGGCGCAGAGCTGTCGTGTGGGAGGCAAGGTTGGGAATGAACTTCCCCAGGAAGTTGACCATGCCTAGGAAGCGTAGCACTGCTTTCTTGTCTGCCGGCTGCAGCATGGCTGTAATGGCGCTCACCTTGTCTGCATCCGGACGGACCCCTGACCGGGAGATGTGGTCCCCCAGGAACTTCAGCTCGGTTTGGCCGAAAGAACACTTGGCTCGGTTGAGACGCAGGACGTTTTCACGTATGTGCGCAAAGACGCGCTGGAGACGATTGATGTGCTCCTGTGGTGTGGTGGACCAGATGATGACGTCGTCCACGTAGACGCGCACCCCTTCGATGCCCTCCATCATCTGCTCCATGATCCTGTGAAAGCCCTCGGATGCCGAGATGATGCCAAATGGAATTCTGTTATAGCAGAACCTGCCGAAAGGGGTGTTGAAAGTGCACAGCTTTAGGCTGGACTGATCCAGTTGGATCTGCCAAAAACCCTTCGAGGCATCCAGTTTTGTGAAGGTTTTAGCCCGGGCCATTTCGCTCGTGATCTCTTCCCGTTTGGGTATGGAGTAGTGTTCCCTCATAATGTTGTTGTTGAAGTCTTTTGGATCAATGCAGATCCGGAGCTCGCCGGAGGGCTTCTTAACACACACCATGGAGCTGACCCATGGCGTGGGCTCCGTGACCCGGGATAGCACCCCTTGTTCCTGGAGGTCCTGCAGCTGCTGCTTGAGGCGGTCTTTGAGTAGCACTGGGACCCTGCGAGGTGCGTGAATGACCGGGGTAACGTCCGGTTTGAGCCGAATTCTGAAGATGTAGGGCAGTATTCCCATGCCCTCGAATGCCTCCTGGTTGTGGGCGAGGAGCGATTGGAGCTGTGCCCTGAATTCTGCATCCGGGAAGTCAGATGTGCCTTCTAGAGACAGAGCATGGACTCGCTGCACGAGGTGGAGAACCTTGCATGCCTGTGCGCCTAGCAGGGAGTCCTTTCATGACCCGACTATCTCGAATGAGAGTGTGGCCGTGTGTGTGTTGTGTGTCACCTGGAGCTGGCAAGATCCCATGGCCGGGATAACGTTCCCATTGTAGTCGACCATCTTGCAACGGGATGGCCGAATTGGTGGTCTGACCTTCATGGCGTAGAAGGCTGACCATGCTCTGAGGTTGGCGGAGGCGCCAGTGTCCAGACGGAATGTTATCGGTGATCGGTTGACCATTAGGGTGGCACACCATTCATCACCCGGATTGACACTGTTCACTTGCAACGGCTGGTGGGTCCTGGCTGGAGACATCCGGTTCCCATCAATGACCGCAACACGGAAGGCGTCCCGGTCGTCTGTGTCACTGGTCTGGATATCGTCTGGGCACGACTCGTAGTAAGGAGGCTGAATGGTCCGCACGTCCCTGCGAGGTTGTCGGAATTGGGGAACATTGGCAGGTTCAGCTGCTCGACAGCAGGCAGCGTAGTGGCCCATCTTGCCACAGCGGAGGCATTGTCGGTTTCTTGCGGGACATTGCCGCTTCCTGCGGAGCCACACGTCGTGACGTCATGGCGTTCATTGCGCCATCGCACATGCGCAGTTCGGTCTTGCGTTGAGCGCGTCTGCGCATCACGTCCCTCTGTGTCGACGTTGTTTTTGGCGGCACAAACGCAGGAGGCCTCGAAAAGCGCGTGAAATGGTCGCCCTTGTCCGGGCCGCGGGCCGGAGGAACTCGATCGCCTGGACCCGTTCGGCCTCATAGGATGCCTGCCTCGCCGATCCGGCCGCGTAGGACCCCTGCCGCGCCGATTCGGCTGCCTGAAATTGGGAGTAGCGGCTAGTCGCGTTTTCATGCAGGCCACAGGCTTCGATTGCGGAGGCTAGGGTGAGGCCTTTTATTTTTAAGAGCTGCTGACGTAAGTGACCCCAAAAATGATCTGGTCCCAAATCATTGAATCGGAGGTGGTGTCGTAACCGCAGGACTGCGCGAGGATACGGATATGCGTAAGGAAGGATTGAAAGGGCTCATCCTTACCCTGCAGGCGCTGCTGGAAGAGATACCTTTCGAAACTCTCGCTGACCTCGACGCTGAAGTGTTGGTTGAGTTTGAGAAGGACCGTCTTGTACTCACCTTCCGCGAACACCAGGGAGTTGTAGACATGGATGGTGTGTTGACCTGCCGTGGAGAGGAGGATGGCGATCTTTCTGGCGTCCGAAGCGCTCTCCTTTTCATTGGCTTCCAGGAAGAGCTGGAAGCGCTGTTTGAACAGCTTCCAATTAACGCCGAGGTTTCCAGCGACTTGTAGCGGCTGCGGTGTGCTGACGGTGTCCATGGCGTAGGATGGCAGATTCCGGAGGATCCGTAGGTAGGTCCCACAGTTACTCCTGGTACTATGATGTGTTGGGTACTATGCTACACAGACTAACCAACACGGTTGCGAATGGTACAACTCAGTTTTATTGCTAACATTTATTTACAGTGGTAAACTGGTTACTGAGGTTCGATCATAACCCTAGAATCTGTGGACCTATTCCTAATACTATCTTGTAGTGGCACTCAGCACATGGTGGATGTCTGAGTGGCTTGCTGTGAGCTCTGTGCCCTGAGCTGTCTCCTGCTGGAAGTGTTGTGTTCCCTGTTTTGTACTGTGTATGCTCTTGCCTGTGATTGGCTGTGGTGTTGTGTGTGTGTTGATTGGTCCGTTGATCTGTCCATCAGTATGTATGTGCTATGATGTTTACCTGAATATCATGACATCTCCCTTCCCCCCCTGCCCTGTCCATGGCAATCCCAGCACCTCTCCACATGACTCAACAGCCTTCCAATGGGTGCAGGGTGAGCCGGCAAAACAGGAGAGTTTCCTACGATGGGAAGTCCTAGACCCAACAAGGCAACAACGGGCCATATTACATTTCGTAATAAATAACGAGTTAGACTTTGTTCACAGCATAACGGTGCGTTAACATTTAACTATTAATGAGAACGTTTAAAGTAATATTTGAAAGGGACAAATGTGAATCAGCTATGAGGGTTCTAGATTTAGGTAAAGCTGACTTCAATACAATGAAATTAAATTAAAATCGCTTATTGTCACAAGTAGGCTTCAAATGAAGTTACTGTGAAAAGCCCCTAGTTGCCACATTCCGGCACCTGTTCAATGAGAGAGAAGCTGTCCACTGTAAACTGGGCAGTTATTGATGGATAAAGACAAAAAAGTTCATTGGGTAGTATTAAGAGGGCAGCACGGTAGCATTGTGGATAGCACAATTGCTTCACAGCTCCAGGGTCCCAGGTTCGATTCCGGCTTGGGTCACTGTCTGTGCGGGGTCTGCACATCCTCCCTGTGTACGCGTGGGTTTCCTCCGGGTGCTCCGGTTTCCTCCCACAGTCCAAAGTTGTGCAGGTTAGGTGGATTGGCCATGATAAATTGCCCTTCGTGTCCAAAATTGCCCTTAGTGTTGGGTGGGGTTGCTGGGTTATGGGGATAGGGTGGAAATGTTGACTTTGGGTAGGGTGCTGTTTCCAAGAGCCGGTGCAGGCTCGATGGGCCGAATGGCCTCCTTCTGCACTGTAACTTCTATGAATTAAAATATTTAAAGATTAGTGTGACTGAACACCTTGAAAATTTTCAGCTGATTAGAAAGGGACAGCATGAAGGGTATAACTTGCAGGGCCAACCTGGTTGACATTTGTGAGGAGGTGACAGTATGGGCAGGGTTTTGTTTTTTGGTAAAGAGTTCTATTTGGCATTTGATAAAGTTCCTCAAACGAGACCTTTGCCTGAAGTCGAAGCCCGTGGAATTCAAGGGAAGTTATTGACCTGACTAGGGTCATGAAGCACGCTGATATTCCCTGCCTGGATATCCCAACCGGTTTGTGGGGGTGTATAGTTTTACTTTGCTTTGGTGTGAGGCGACAAGTGAAACGCCAGTGAGAATAAACAGCCCAGTCTTCGTGTAACAATTATTAAAGACTATTTCTTAAAGTAAAGAGAAGACAAATACACATGAACAGGACAACTCTGCTCTCATGCAGTTAAGATGTATGAATTATTAAACACTCAAACAATTTATATAGACCCTTGTTCCAAAATATATCTGTGATACCTGAACTCCGTAAGACTCTCCCATTCCCCCAAACAACATCCAAATTGAATAATCAGTTTATAATTGCCACACAGTACAGGGATGATACTCAAGTCTGGGAAACATATTATCCTGGTCTGGCGAAGATATTTAAAACTGCCATTATAAAGGTTTTATGCACTGTCTTAGTTCTAAGACTTAGAGGCTTGTTTCATGTAAACTTGACCTTTCGGCTCCGAGTTGAAAAACTTTGGCCTTCAGGCTTGGTGGCTGGAAACTGGCTTGTCCACAATCTGGGACTGCTAGATATTAACTGCCTCTCTGGCTTCTCAGGGTCTGGCCAGTTATACCTTTGTTCTTCTTTGATTATGCCTTCTGTATACTCGTCCCTGTCACTTCCTTGACACTAACATATGTATATCTCATCGATCTTCCCAATCGTCTGTAAGCTGTTTCTCCTCATAAACTATTCACACCTGATTATTTTCTAAATGGCCTTCTAATCTCATTATTGACAGAGACCTATATCAGTGGGGCCCTTTGAATACTGTCTACTGCTGTCACTAGGCAGATTTCTACCTAATGCATCCTATTATGTTTTTTTAAATTCGTTTTACTGCTGTTGCGAGGCAAATTCATGACACTAGAAAATTGGCAAACCTGTGACGACTGGGTTTTAATATAATCAAATACGCGGTCATCCACTTTGGATCTAAAGAAGATAGAACAGGATAATTTCTGAATAGTGGAAAGTTAGAAACATTAGACGACCAAGAGACTTGCGGATCCATGTACATTGTTCAATAAAACATGAACAGGTGCAGAAAACAATGAGAAAGACAAATGGAATATTCAATCTTTCTATCTCAAGGACTGGAACAGAAGGGCATTATCTTCCCGCAATTAGAGTGGGAATTGAAATCGGGGGAGATGTTAATGGGTGGCTGGTCTGATATGTCACACTTTACACTGGCTGTGGACACAAACTCTGTTGTCTTATTGATAAAGGTCACTCTGTGTAGTTTGTTTTCAGAAGTCAATGGAGTTGGCAGGCTCCCTCAGAGAGACCACAGGACGGTTGGTGTGGGAAATAGAGAAACGTTGCAGTGTGTGTGTGGAAGCTTGGGGTAGGATTGCATTGTTGGGGCTTTGTTGAGGAAAGTTAATCTTGTATCTAACCATACTGTATTCGAATTTTATCAACAAAGTAATGCTAACCTTGGGTGTCTGAAGCAGGAAAGTATTTCATACTTAGAGCACTAACAATCCCTTAACATAACTCACAAAAAACATTTTTAGTAAGAAAGAAATACCTTAAATTTACACTAGACCCTCAGGACATCCTAAAGCACTTAGAACATAGAACATAGAACATGACAGCGCAGTACAGGCCCTTCGGCCCTCGATGTTGCGCCGACCTATGAAACCACTCTAAAGCCCACCTACACTATTCCCTTATTGTCCATATGTCTATCCAATGACCATTTGAATGCCCTTAGTGTTGGCGAGTCCACTACTGTTGCAGGCAGGGCATTCCACGCCCTTACTACTCTCTGAGTAAAGAACCTACCTCTGATATCTGTCTTATATCTATCTCCCCTCAATTTAAAGGTATGTCCCCTCATGCTAGACATCACCATCCGAGGAAAAAGGCTCTCACTGTCCACCCTATCCAATCCTTTGATCATTTTGTATGCCTCAATTAAGTCACCTCTTAACCTTCTTCTCTCTGACGAAAACAGCCTCAAGTCCCTCAGCCTTTCCTCATAAGATCTTCCCTCCACACCAGGCAACATTCTGGTAAATCTCCTCTGCACCCTTTCCAATGCTTCCACATCCTTTCTATAATGCGGTGACCAGAATTGCACGCAATACTCCAAATGCGGCCACAACAGAGTGTTGTATAGCTGCAACATGACCTCATGGCTCCTAAACTCAATCCCTCTACCAATAAAAGCTAACACACCGTACGCCTTCTTAACAACCCTCTCAACCTGGGTGGCAACTTTCAGGGATCTATGTACATGGACACCGAGATCTCTCTGCTCATCCACACTGCCAAGAATCTTACCATTAGCCAAGTACTCAGTCTTCATGTTATTCCTTCCAAAATGAATCACCTCACACTTTTCTGCATTAAACTCCATTTGCCACCTCTCAGCCCAGCGCTGCAGTTTATCTATGTCCCTGTAACTTGTAACATCCTTCCGCACTGTCCACAACTCCACCGACTTTAGTGTCATCTGCAAATTTACTCACCCATCCTTCTACGCCCTCCTCCAGGTCATTTATAAAAATGACAAACAGCAGTGGCCCCAAAACAGATCCTTGTGGTACACCACGAGTAACTGGACTCCAGTCTGAACATTTCCCATCAACCACCACCCTTTGTCTTCTTCCAGCTAGCCAATTTCTGATCCAAACTGCTAAATCACCCTGAATCCCATGCCTCCGTATTTTCTGCAGTAGTCTACCATGGGGAACCTTATCAAACGCTTTACTGAAATCCATACACACCACATCAACTGCTTTACCCTCATCCACCTGTTTGGTCACCTTCTCAAAGAACTCTATAAGGTTTGTGAGGCACGACCTACCCTTCACAAAACCGTGTTGACTATCTCTAATCAAATTATTCCTTTCCAGATGATTATACATCCTATCTCTGATAAACCTTTCCAAGATTTTTCCCACAACAGAAGTAAGGCTCACTGGTCTGTAGTTATCGGGGTTATCTCTAGTCCCCTTCTTGAACAGGGGGACAACATTTGCTATCCTCCAGTCTTCTGGCACTATTCCTGTAGACAAAGATGACTTAAAGATCAAGGCCAAAGGCTCAGCAATCTCCTCCCTAGCTTCCCAGAGAATCCTAGGATAAATCCCATCCGGCCCAGGTGACTTATCTATTTTCACACTTTCCAGAATTGCTAACACCTCCTCCTTATGAACCTCAAGCCCTTCTAGTCTAGTAGCCTGAATCTCAGTATTCTCCTCGACAACATTGTCTTTTTCCTGTGTGAATACTGACAAAAAATATTCATTTAGCACCTCTCCTATCTCCTCGGACTCCACGCACAACTTCCCACTACTGTCATTGACTGGCCCTACTCTTACCCTAGTCATTCTTTTATTCCTGACATATCTATAGAAAGCTTTAGGGTTATCCTTGATCCTACCTGCCAAAGACTTCTCATGTCCCCTCCTGGCTCTTCTTAGCTCTCTCTTTAGGTCCTTCCTAGCTAACTTGTAACTCTCGAGCGCCCTAACTGAACCTTCATGTCTCATCTTTACATAAGTCTCCTTCTTCCTCTTGACAAGTGTTTCGACTGCTTTAGTAAACCACGGTTCCCTCACTCGACCACTCCCTCCCTGCCTGACAGGTACATGCTTATCAAGGACACGCAGTAGCTGTTCCTTGAACAAGCTCCACATTTCCATTGTGCCCATCCCCTGCAGTTTTCCTCTCCATCCGATGTATCTTGCCTCATCGTATCATAATTGCCTTTCCCCCAGATTAACTCTTGCCCTGAGGTATATACCTATCCCTTTCCATTACTAAAGTAAACATAATCGAATTGTGGTCACTATCACCAAAGTGCTCACCTACCTCCAAATCTAACACCTGTCCTGGTTCATTACCCAGTACCAAATCCAATGTGGCCTCGCCTCTCGTTGGCCTATCTACACACTGTGTCAGGAAACCCTCCTGCACACATTGGATAAAAACAGACCCATCTAATGTACTCGAACTATAGCGTTTCCAGTCAATATTTGGAAAGTTAAAGTCCCCCATAACAACTACCCTGTTGCTTTCGCTCCTATCCAGAATCATCTTTGCAATCCTTCAATGCCAATGGAATACTTTAGAAATGTGTTCACATGGTATAATGTTGGAAACACAGAAAGCAATCTGTACAATAATAATAATCTTTATTATTGTCACAAGTAGGCTTACTTCAATGAAGCTACTGTGTAAATCCCCTAGTAGCCACACTGTGGCGCCTGTTCGGGTACACTAAGGGCGAATTCAGAATGTGCAATTCACCTAACAAGTACATCTTTCAGGACTTGTGGGAGGAAACTGGAGTGCCCGGAGGAAACTCACGCAGACACGAGGAGAACGTGCAGACCTTGCACAGACAGTGACCCAAGTGGGAATCCCTGGCATAGCAAGATCCCATAATGAACTCCCTTGCTCTTCTTCAAAATAATGCAATGATACATTTTATATCCATCTGAGAGGACATTGAGGGCATTGGTTTGCTGTCACAGTCCAGCACACATTCTGTACAAAGCTGAATTTCAGTTTAGATCTTATGCTCAAAAATCTGTACTGGGTCTTGCACCCACAACCTTCTGATTCAAAGGTGAGCTGTTACTACAGAGCCAAGGCTGACATTTCATAAGTAAATGACACTGCCCAGAATAGGACAGAAATAAGATTGGTAGTTCAACAGTGATTAAAAGTAACTTTTTGTAAATTTACAAACATCACAAACAAGCCATTAAATTAAAAATCTGATCCAAAGTGAATCAGTTGTACATTCTTTGCGTTTTCTGTTGTTTGAAAGAAAAAAAATCTTGCCGAAAAAGTGATTAATAAAAATCAAACTCAGAACTCCAGACTGGGAAAGGTATGTGTGAGGCAGTCTGCAAACGTCGATATGCAAAGTCTCTGAAAGGTTTAATTATAATTAACATCAAACAATGTGGAATGTGAATTTAGCAATCTGGAATTAATGGAAACAAGTAAATAAGCAATGGTGACTTCAACCCTTCTCCTAGCAGCAGGCACCAGTTTGAACACAACTGGAGCTCAATGATAGCATCCTATCTGATTACATCATAGCTTGATATGGCAACTGCTCGTCCCAAGGCCGTAAGAAACTACAGACAGTCGTGAACTCAGCCCAGTCCATCACGTGGACCCACCTCCCATCCATTGACTCAGCATAATCAAAGACCCGTCCCACCTGGATTATTCTCTCTTCCAACCTCTTCCATCGGGCAGAAGATACAAAAGTCTGAGAACACTCACCAACAGATTCAAAAACAGCTTCTTTCTCACTGTTACCAGACTCCTGAATGACCCTCTTATGGACTGAACTGATCTCTTCACACATCTTCCCTACTGTGTAACACTGCACTCTGTATGCTTCACCCGATGTATATGTCTATGTATTTACGTTGTGTATTTATCAAATGTCCTATGTTTTTCATGATGTGGAGATGCCGGCGTTGGACTGGGGTGAGCACAGTAAGAAGTCTTACAACACCAGGTTAAAGTCCAACAGGTTTGTTCCGATGTCACTAGCTTTCGGAGCGCTGCTCCTTCCTCAGGTGAATGAAGAGGTATGTTCCAGAAACAGATATGTAGACAGATTCAAAGATGCCAGACAATGCTTGGAATGCGAGCATTAGCAGGTGATTAAATCTTTACAGATCCAGAGATGGGGTAACCCCAGGTCAAAGAGGTGTGAATTGTGTCAAGCCAGGACAGTTGGTAGGATTTCGCAGGCCAGATGGTGGGGGATGAATGTAATGCGACATGAATCCCAGGTCCCGGTTGAGGCCGCACTCGTGTGCGGAACTTGGCTATAAGCTTCTGCTCGACGATTCTGCGTTGTTGCGCGTCCTGAAGGCCGCCTTGGAGAACGCTTACCCGGAGATCAGAGGCTGAATGCCTTTGACTGCTGAAGTGTTCCCCGACTGGAAGGGAACATTCCTGCCTGGTGATTGTCGCGCGATGTCCGTTCATTCGTTGTCGCAGCGTCTGCATGGTCTCGCCAATGTACCACGCTTCGGGACATCCTTTCCTGCAGCGTATGAGGTAGACAACGTTGGCCGAGTCGCACGAGTATGTACCGCGCACCTGGTGGGTGGTGTTCTCATGTGTAATGGTGGTATCCATGTCGATGTTTTTTTTTGAAGAATAAAGGGATTAAGGGTTATGGTGTTCGGGCCGGAAAGTGGAGCTGAGTCCACAAAAGATCAGCCATGATCTCATTGAATGGTGGAGCAGGCTCGAGGGGCCAGATGGCATACTCCTGCTCCTAGTTCTTATGTTCTTATGTTCTTATGATCTGGCACGTCTTGCAGAGATTGCCATGGCAGGTTTGTGTGGTGTCGTGGTCACTGTTCTGAAGACTGGGTAGTTTGCTGCAAACAATGGTTTGTTTGAGGTTGCGCGGTTGTTTGAAGGCAAGTAGTGGGGGTGTGGGGATGACCTTGGCAAGATGTTCATCGTCATCAATGACGTGTTGAAGGCTGTGAAGAAGATGTCGTAATTTCTCCGCTCTGGGGAAGTACTGGACGACGAAGGGTATTCTGTCGGTTGTGACCCATGTTTGTCTTCTGAGGAAGTCGGTGCGTTTTTTTGCTGTGGCGCATTGGAACTGTCGATCGATGAGTCGAGCGCCATATCCCGTTCGTACGAGGGCATCTTTCAACATCTGTAGATGTCTGTTACGCTCCTCCTCGTCTGAGCAGGTCCTGTGTATACGGAGGGCTTGTCCATAGGGGTGGCTTTTTTTTAATGTGTTTAGGGTGGAAGCTGGAGAAGTGGAGCATCATGAGGTTATCCGTGGGTTTGCGGTAAAGCGAAGTGCTGAGGTGACCGTCCTTGATGGAGACGAGTGTGTCCAAGAATGCAACTGATTTTGGAGAGTAGTCCAAGGTGAGTCTGATGGTTGGATGGAACTTATTGATGTCATCGTGTAGCCGTTTCAGTGATTCTTCGCCGTGGGTCCAAAGGGAAAAAATGCCATCGATATATCTGGTGTATAACGTCAGTTGAAGGTCCTGTGCGGTGAGTAGGTCTTGTTCAAACTTGTGCATGAAGATGTTGGCATATTGAGGTGCGAATTTGGTCCCCATGGCTGTTCCGTGCGTCTGGATGAAGAACTTGTTTTCGAAGGTGAAGACGTTGTGATCCAGAATGAAGCGGATGAGTTGCAGAATTGCATCTGGAGATTGGCAGTTGTCGGTGTTGAGTACTGAGGCTGTTGCAGCAATGCCGTCGTCATGGGGGATGCTGGTATAGAGTGTTCTCACACAGGGTCCCATTGCCTGAAAGGGTAGGACGGACTGGTGTGTTGGCCTTGTGTATTTTCGGGAGGCAGTAGAGATCTCCAATGCGGGGAGTACGTGGGATGAGAGCACGTAGGGTGCTCTGAAGATCTGGATCCAAGGTCTTGATCAGTCTGTTAAGTTGGCAGATGTGTTCCTTGGCCGGATCTGCGGGTAACTGTCTGTAGTATTCTTGGTTGTTCAGTTGTCGGTCTACTTCTTTGCAGTAGTCCGTTCTGTTCAGTATGACAGTGGCCCCTCATTTGTCTGCTGGTTTGATGACGATGTTGCGGTTGGTCTTGAGAGCGCGGATGGCATTGCATTGTGCTTGGGTGACATTCGGGGCTGTCTTGTGAATGCGACTGATGAATCTGGCATTGACACGACTCCTGACGGCTTGAGCATACAGGTCGAGTCTAGGGCAGCGGCCTTCCGGAGGGGTCCAATTCGACTCTTTCCTCTTCGGTTGCCGCACCACAGATCTCTCAGTCTGCTGTTCCCGTTCATTGATAGTCTGCTTGGGTTCGCTGTTGGCCTCTTGGGGTCTGTGGAAGAATTCCCGGAGCGTCATTCGCCTGATGAATTCCTCCGTGTCTGCCGCGAGACTGATGGGGTCCATTTTGGTGGTGATGCAGAAATTGAGCCCTCTGCTGAGGACTTCGGGGCGTCATTCTCCGCCGGCGGGAGTCTCCGTTCTGCCGGCACGGGGGGTTTCCCGATGGCGTGGGACTGCCCCACAATGGGAAACCCCATTGACCGGCCGGTGTTACGGAGACTTCCGCCGGCCGGTCGACGCAGAAATGTGGCGGGGCGGGTAGGAGAATTTCACCCTCGATTTCGTCTGGTTGAAGGGTGTAGTCTGACAAGTTGACAATAGATTTCCCTGTATTGTTTTCTACTCTGGTATCGAGGTGGGCTTGGTTGCTGCTGGTGGTGATGCCGAGTTTCTCAAGCTTCCTGTTCTTGGTGTGCATATAGGTGGCATAGTATTGTTGTCTCATCTGTTTGGCGGTGTTCCGCAGCTGGTCTGCTGCGTCCAGAACGCAAGTTGAGAATATGGCCTCTGTCTTGGTTTCCAGGTTGCGTCGTCTGCTGTAGAGCTGGTGTACGAGGTGGTTGAGGAGTGTGAGAGAGGTGCGACGGCAGAGTCTCTCAGCGAAGTCTGTGTTGTAGGTCGACTTGAGTGGGTTTGTGATCTGTAGCCCTTTCGGGATCTTGTCTGCTTTCTTGCATCTTTGTAGAAACTTAATGTCAGTGTCTATATGCGCGATCTTCCCGGAGATATGTTTTTCATGTATGGAACGATCTGACTGGACTGTACGCAGAACAATACTTTTCACTGTACCTCAGTCCACATGACAATAAATCTAAATCTAAATCCCAGAATTGTTAAAGCTCAGAAGGAGGCCATTTGGCCCATTGTTTCTGCACCTGGTCACCAAACGAGCATCATGACTTTGTGCCATTTCCCCGTACCTGCATGTTGTTTCTATTCAAGTAATCATCAATGCCCTCTTGAATGCCTCAATTAAGCCTGCCTCCACCACACTTCCAGGCAGTGCAATCCATCCCCCAACCATTCATTGTGTGAAAAGTTTTTTCTCACATCACATTTGTTTCTTTTGATAAGAGTACTAGTTTTTAATCCTGAACGATCTGCTCCATTTTGTTAGTACGTAGACTCATGGTTACTCACTCTGTCAAGCCAAAGGAGAGCAATTGGGCTGTGTTAATCTGCTGAATTATCTGATCAACCCCAAGGTGCAAAAATAAAGTCCTGGACCGGGATTCTCCCCTACCCGGCGGGGCGGGAGGTCCCGGCGGGATGGAGTGGCGGGAACCACACCGGCGTCGGGCCGCCCCAAAGGTGCGGATTTCTCTGCACCTTTAGGGGCCAAGCCCTCACCTTGAGGGGCTAGGCCCGCGCCGGAGTGGTAGGCGCGCCGCCGGACGGCGGGAAAGGACTTTGCCGCCACATCAGCCGGGGCCGAAAGGACTTTGACGGCCAGCGGAAGTCCGCGCAAGCGTGGGAGCGTCAGCGGCTGCATGCGCAAGGAGGGGTGTCTCTTACGCGTCGGCCATGGTGAAGGCTGTGGCCGAGGCGGAGGTAAAAGAGTGCCCCCACGACACAGGCCCGCCCGCGGATCGGTGGGCCCCGATCGCAGGCCAGGCCACCGTGGGGGCATCCCCCCGGGGCCAGATCACCCCGTGCCCCCCCCAGGACCCCGGAGCCCGCCCGCGCCACCTAGTTCCGCCGGTAAGAGAGGTGGTTTGATTCTCGCCGGCGGGACAGTTATTCCAGCAGCGGGACTTCAGCCCATCGCGGGCCGGAGAATCACCGGGGGGGCGGGGGGAGGCCTCTGGGGTGGGGGGGGGGGGGGGGCCTCCGACTGGCACGGCGCGATTCCCGCCCCCGCTGAATATCCGGTGCTGGAGAATTTGGCAACTGGCGGGGGCGTGATTCACGCCTGCCCCTGGCGATTCTCCGACCCGGCGGGGGTCTGAAAATCCCGCCCGTTATCCAAGAGTGCTCGAAATCACTAGGCATTTGGATATTTTTTTACATAAAGGCTGAGGAACCTTATGTAACTGTGTGAGGCTCAGAGGGGCAGGCAGACAGTTTGTTCTGATATCATGTGATCCCAAAAGTACTTGCTGACATCTAGACCACTAACATTTATATATGCGCCCCTAACCCTAATGCTAATGTAAGAATAATGCTGATCTGACACAGTCATATGTTCAGCAAAAGAAATAAAGAAATAAAAGAACGCCCTGCTCTCTGAAGGAACCTACGGGTTAAATCCAAGTTTGAGAAGGTACAAACAGGACTGCATGTGAACAGTAATATTATAATTCTGGATAATATTGGATTTTCAGATCTGTGAGGGCTAAAGCAGATGGGGCTGTTTAATGATGAGTCATTCAATACATATTTTTTAAACTGTACTTGTTCTCTTGTGTTGGCTCTTGACAACCAATTTCAAAACATCAACAATTATCCATAAAGAGCTACTGTTCTAAAGGGAATACCTAGTATCAGGCTGGTGGCATGATACGGCCTAAAAAATAATACTGCTTTGTTATTATTACTATAAATAGCAATGATCTAAAGATGTCTCACTGAGATATTAACTTTGATCCAAACTTCATCCGAGAAAAAGATATGCCAGTCAAATTTTTCCGGCTGAAATTCCAGTGTAGGTGCAGGAAATAATAGTTTGTGGAAATAAGCATATTACTTCTATTCATTATGAATCAGGAGACTGGGGCGCTGCACTAAAATTTGCATTTCAAACACTTGTAATGTTGATCATACAAATCTGCAAAGACATCAATTGGCCTTGATCTAAAGGCCCCCTTGATCGCAGGCACAGATCCCAAGAAAAGGAATTTGTGGAATGTCTGCGTGATGGTTGTTTTTGAGCAGCATGTGGTAGAACCAATTGGGGAACAGGCAATTCGGGATTTGGTGATGTGTAATGAGGGAGACTTGGTTAGGGAACCTAAGGTGAAGGAATCCTTAGGGAGCAGTGACCAAAATATGATAGAATTCACCCTGCAGTTTGAGAGGGAGAACCTGGAATCAGATGTAACGGCATTACAATTGAGTAAAGGTAAACTACAAAGACATGAGGGGGGAGCTGGCCAGAGTTTATTCGAAGGGGAGCCTAGCAGGAAGACAGTGGAACAGCAGTGGCAAGAGACTTTTCCTACATCGGTCACCGGCCTCCATTCTGGCGTCATTAGCCAGGTGTTCCTTTAGCCCTCAAGAGCCAACCGGTCATCCTAGGGTGGTCCTTGAAGAGGCCGGGGATATCTAGCTGCCCCAGGATGTAGCTGTCGTGCACACTCCCTGGGAAGCGTGAACACACGTGAATGATCTTCATATGGTGGTCGTACACGAGCTGGATGGTCAGGGAGTGCAAGGTGACATGCGTGCCATTTAGTATCCCCTGGATCTAGATCATCCCAGTGATGGTGGGAAACCCTTCTGCCGGGCATCTTGCTGGGCCTGGTCCATGTCAAAGTGTAAATAGTTTGCTGCCCAGACAAACAGGGCATCTGCACTTTTGCATTGTAGGTTGTGAGATGCCACACACATCCCCACTCAATCCCTGGAATGATCCTGAGCCGTAGAGGCTCAGGGCTGCGGTGACCTTGACGGCCACCGGGACCGGGTGTTCTCCTCCTTCACACGGTGCCACGTCTGCAAGGACTGGCACAGGTGCCACACCATCTCCTTGTTGAGGCGGAGTCTCCTGCATCACATTCTGTCCGTCATCTGTTCGAAAGACCAGCAATGCCTCTACACCTTGGGCCGTCGCCGGCCCCCCCTCTGGGTCCCTCCCTGGCCTGATGGTCGGCCGGGTCCTCAGGGTATGGGACGTGGCCCTACACATGGGCCGCTGCCACGAGCCTCTGTTGATGCTGTCGCAGCTACCTTCTCCCCCGTCTGGCTGCCTGAACTGCCAGCAGCACCACAAAGGGAGCTGCCGCAGAGTCCATGATATCAACCATTCCGTGTAATATCTGTGGGATTGGGAAGGGTGTGAGATTAACAACCAGTGGTGTCTTACACCCCAGGATGCCCCGTTTCCCCCCCCCCCGCTTACCCATCCCCCCCACCCCCTGCCATCTGACACGCCCAGCCCGCGCACCCCCAGCTGCAGCCATGGCCCCTGGTCACCGGACCCCAGAACCTGTACCCAAGACACCCGCACATAATGTTATCTGGACCGAGCACTGGTGTCCTCCTTGGTGCATACACCCACCCTCTGGTCGCCAAACTGTCCCCAATGCTGGGACCCAGCCCCTGGGTGTTTGGATGTTGGCTGCAGTGACGGTATGTTGCCTCCCACAGTGTCCAGGCCCAGAGTCCAGGCATCACTGGTCTGATTGGGTTGCTCGGCAAGAATGGACATTGGACTACAGGAAAAGGAGGCTGGAGAAGTAGTAATAGGGATCAAAGAAATGACAGAGGAGCTGAATAGATACTTTGCATTAGCCTTCACAGTGGAAGACACCAGTGGCATTCCAGAACTTCAAGAGAGTCGGGGCAGAGGTGAACATAGTGGCCATCACTGAGGAGAAGGTGCTGGGAAAACTGAAAGGTCTGAAGGTGGATATATCACCTGAACCGGATGGACTACACCCCAGGGTTCTGAAGGAGATAGCTGAGGACATTGTGGAGGCATTTTCAGGGTGGCAGCCGGTGACTAGTGGTGTTCCACAGGGTTCAGTGTTGGGACCACAACTATACACAAAATACATTAACGATGTGGAAGAAGGAACTGAGGACATTGTTGTTAAGTTTGAAGATGATACAAAGATATGGAGAGGGACAGGTATTGTTGAGGAAGCCGATAGGCTGCAGAAAGACTTGATGGGCTAGGAGAGTGGGCAAAGAAGTGAAAGATGGAATACAATGTGGAAAAGTGTGAGGTTATGCACTTTGGTAGGAAGAATAGAGGCATAGACTATTTTCTAAATGGGGATAGGCTTCGGAAATAGCACAAAGGGACTTAGGTTTAATAAGGCTCGGAGTCCAAAATAAGCCAAAGTAAACATTTATTTTATAACTATTATATGTATGAGTACCAGTTGAACCTCACTAGGTTCTCTCTCCTGTCGGTTGGCTCCCTTGCCCCTAGTGGGGGAGCCCGTACTCCTCAAGGCGCACGGGGAAAACAATCATCCCCACACCATATGTCATGTGCAGATTATTACGTTAGGAGTCCTAGTTCAAGATTCCCTTAAGGTTAACGTGCAGGTTCAATCGGCAGAAGGCAAATGCAATGTTAGCATTCATGTCAAGAGGGCTAAAATACAAGACCAGGGATGTACTTCTGAGGCTGTAGAAGGCTCTGGCCCATTTGGAGTATTGTGAGCAGTTTTGGGCCCCGTATCTAAGGAAGGATGTGCTGGCCTTGGAGAGGGTCCAGAGGAAATTCACAAGAATGATCCCTGGAATGAAGAGTTTGTTGTATGAGGAATGGTTGAGGACTCAGTGTCTGTACTCGATGGAGTTTAGAAGGATGAGGGAGGGTCTCTCATTGAAACTTACAGAATATCGAGAGGCCTGGATAGAGTGGACGTGGAGAGGATGTTTCCACTTGTAAGAAAAACTAGAAGCAGAGGACACAATCTCAGACCAAAAAGATAATCCTTTAAAACAGAGGTGAGGAGGAGTTTCTTCAGCCAGAGGGTGGTGAATCTGTGAAACTCATTGCTGTAGAAGGCTGTGGAGGTCAAGTCACTGAGTGTCTTGAAGACAGAGATAGTTAGGTTGTTGATTAAGAAGGGGCTCAGCTATGGCGCTGAAGATCCAGGTTCGATCCCGGCCCTGGGTCACTGGCCATGTGGAATTTGTACATTCTCCCTGTGTCTGTGTGGATTTCACCCCCACGACCCAAAGATTTGGAGGTTAGGTGGATTGGCCACGCTAAATTGCCCCTAAATTGGAAAAAAATAATTGGGTACTCTAAATTTATTAAAAGAATGAAGGGGATCAGGGATTATGGGGAGAAGACAGGAGAGCTGGGGTGAAAAATATATCAGTCATGATTGAATGATGGAGCAGACTCGATGGGCCGTATGGATTAATTCTGCTCCTGTATCTTATGTTCTTTTGGTCTTATGATTTTGAACACCTCTTCCAAATCTGCTCATAACTCTCTCCATGTAACTGACGTCCCTCATGTCTGGTGACACTGTAAAAAGCACCTTCTCCAAGGGCTTCACATCCTTCCTAAGATGTGCTGTCCAGAACAATGCAAATCTCCAATTTTTTAAAATCAGCTTTGACAACAGCACTTAGGCTGGCAGCATTACAGCAGTGGCTAGACAACAGCGTTGAGCATTTGAGCTCAGAGGAGCAATTAGGATCATTCATGTTTGTCTACTCATTTTTATTACAAACTTTATTAATGTGAAGTTATTTCCCAATTGGGGCAGCACGGTAGCACAAGTAGCTAGCACTATGGCTTCACAGCGCCTGGGTCCCAGGTTCGATTCCCCGCTGGGTCACTGGCTGTGTGGAGTCTGTACGTTCTCCCCGTGTCTGCGTGGGTTTCCTCCGGGTGCTCCGGTTTCCTCCCACAGTCCAAAGATGTGCAGGTTAGGTGGACTGACCATGCTAAATTGCCCTTAGTGTCCAAAAAGGTTAAGAGGGGCAATTGGGTTATGGGGATAGGGTGGAAGTGAGGGCTGAAGTGGGTCGGTGCAGACTCGATGGGCCAAATGGCCTCCTTCTGGACTGTACGTTCTGTGTTCTATGCTATATTCTATCAGTTGTTTTGGGCCAGGATTTAGAGAACCCCAAAGTGTATCATGGAGTTCACCTGACCCACAACTTTTAATAGATTGTAGTATGGGGAGCACACGGCATACTCTACAGGTGTGGTACAGCAGAAATGGAAAAGTATTTTTTAGAAGCAAAACACTGTTTATTCTATGAACGCAAGTTAACCTTTTAAAAACATACAGTGAACATCTTAGCAACCATTAATTCAAATACAACCCCCAAAGAATACAACATTAAGTAATCCTTAATAACTTCCCAAACAACATCTAGAAAACAAACGAAACACCTTTTAACAGAAGCACATTAGGTTTACATTCACTACTGAGAACATTTATAATTCTGAATTCACCAAATGATCAAGAGATAGTCTTTTCATGGCAGAGAGAACAACAGTACACCTGCTCTGTCTGGCTTCAGCTCCAACTCTGAAAATGAAACTAAAACACACCCTGCAGCAAACAGCCTAAAATGAAAGTAAAAAGCTGTCAGACAGCCCAGCTCCACCCACACTCTGACATCACTGATAAACACCCATTTCTTAAAGGTACATTTCTAAAGCACCCATTTCTTAAAGATACTCTCACATGACACAGTTCAAAAGCAAAAAAGGTGCTGGGAATCTGAAATAGAAACAAGTAATGGTAGAAACACCCAGCGTTTTTCGGGAAGCATCTATAATTTGACTTGTGTTTCTTGATGTCAACATTGACCTCGAACCTCTGAACAATGAATTTCATCCACCACAGATTTTCTTACTCTCCCTGTATGGAATCATAGGTGGAGACCATTCGGCCCATCAAGCCAGCTCTTTCACAAAGCAATCCATTTCCTGTCCCAGTCTCCTGCTCTTTCGCCACACCCCTGCAATTGTTTTCTCCTTCAAGTAGTTATCCAATGTCCTTTTGTAAGCTGCTATTGACGCCATATCCACCACCCTAATAGGCATTCCTAACTCTATCTGCACTCTGCTCATAACGCTTTTTTCTCATGTTGGCTTTGCTTCTTTTACCTTCTGACTATCAGCCCTTCAGTCATTGGAAACAGTTTCTCCTTATTTATTCCATCTAAACCCTTCCATGGTTAGAAACACCTCTATCAAATCTCCTTTCAGTCTTTCTAGCTTCTCTGGTCTATTCTATCCGCATTGTAACTTCCTGCTCCCAACTACCCGACTTACCATATCTCCTAACTTAGTTTTCTCTTGGATACTCAACTCTCTGTTCCTTCACCCGACTCATCGATACATATTGTGAAATTGTGAGGTCTGGTGCAGATCCCTGGGGAACATCACTTGTTACATCCCACCATTGAACTTTTTTTTTGAACTTTTGTCTCTCCTTCCAGAAACTAAAAACATTGACGTATCAGTATCTCCTTTCTGCATCCTCAATTAAATCAAGGGTTAACCCATGTTAGCTTCTGGCTGCTGTGTTAGGCGTTTTAGTTGCTGTGATATGAAGAGTCTAAAGTTCTGTTCCTTTTTCACAAACACACATTTATTTCATTCCAACAACCTTTGCACAAAACTCACTATACATCACCTGACAGAGGCCACCTGAAGCCCCTTTACATATCAGTGTCAATTAATGGATATTTAACATAAATGAGACAACTAATTGCAATGTCTCTTAACCCATTACTTAACAGTCTCCCCTTCCTTGGAGAAAAAAAAATTAGGTAAATTCAAAATTTCAAGAAACTCAAAAACACACATGATTTCCCCCCCTTTTTTTTGTTTGGACGAGAAAGAAAAAAAAACAGTCACAGAAACAAGCGCCCTTCATTAACAATATCCAAAAGTTTCTGTGAACTCGCCCCTCTTTTCGTAAAACAGTCTGACAGTTGATAGCTCCTGTCGACCCATTTAATTTTTGTTATTTCCCCTCTGTCCAACATCTGCTTCAAACTTGCTATGTCTATCCGTAACCTCTTTTCATTGACACTTTTTGTAGAGTGCACATTTTCCCACAGGGATTTATTGTCAATGTGACAGTCAATAGGTATATTACCCAAATCCCCTAATCCCAAAATTTCTGTCAATATCATACTTACATAAAAGGCCATATCCCAACGCCTCTACAAGGCTTAACGTCTCAGCAGCCAAAGTGCTTTTTACCACTCTCCTTATTTTCTTTGTTTCCCACACAAGCAGGCAACATTTACCATTGTTCCCCAAAAGGAAAATTATAAAACCTCCTGCGCTTGAAACCCCATCACATAAATTTGCATAGGATGCATCACTATTAACTATGAGTTTCAACTGCTTAAGGTCACCTAAAACCGGGAACTTCAAAATACACTCCTGCATTTTTAGTTTGGCCAATGCTTTATTTGCTCTTGTTATGTCTTCCACTTTGGGATCATTCATTTTTGTACTCAACTCTAAGACATCAAAACTCAAGTCCGGTCTAGTCTGTCTACCTAACCAGTTCAGTTGCCCAATTAAACTTTGCAGTTGCTCTTTTTCTATCTTTGAAACCATTGCGTCTTTTTGTAAAACTCGGCCACGACTAATTGCTATTGGGCTTATGCTTTCCAAATAAGATTGCTGACGTAAAGTTGCCCCTAACTTAGTCTGTCCAATTTCCAGTCCAATATATTTAAATGCACCGGAAGCCTGACTTCCAACCCTGAATTCTTTCCTCAAACCAGAGATCACAATAGCTTCAAAATCACTAGTCCCACCCCACAAAAACCCATTGACATGCATCATAAAAATGCCAGAGAGATTTCCTTTATATTGCCAGTAAAACATTGCAGGATTTGCTTTCAACTGGCAACAGCCTAACTTTAACAAAACTGGCCTTACCAAAAAATACCAGACTCTAGATGCATCATTTAATCCATATACACATTTGTTCAACTTCTCGAGTACCCCTTCTGTGTTAGCTGCTTCTTTAGGAGGACAGAGAAAAATGTCTCTCTGGAGCTGATGCCCCTGCAAAAAGATAGCTTTTATATCCATAGATTTGCATTCCCATGCCTTTGTGGCTAATAGAGCCAAGAAGATCTTTAAAATAACCTTTCCTGCTGTAGGTGAATCTACCCTTAAATCCTGATCTTCTAAGTTTTCTTCAAATCCCCTTGCCACAAGCCTAGCCTTTGCCTTATAAGTTCCATCCGGAAGAACCTTTTCCGTGCAAATCCATCTGTGGGATAGAGCTCTTTGTCCCCTATCCGGTACTTCCGTGTATACCCCAAATTCACTCCAACTATGCAATTCTTGCTGTTTAACTTCTTTGATAACTTTTTCATCTAATTTATTTGAAGCCACCAAAATCTCACGTGCATGTGGGCTTCTACTCCTATTAGTATTCATAGTCTTATTCATGTTCCGAGATCTTGATAAACTACGTCCCCTCTTCCGCCTGGTATCTCATTCTGTACTGCTACTGCTTGATCTTTCCCTTCTGCTGTGGGATGTCATTTCAATAGTTCACAACCTTTTCCTGCGGACCTGTTCACTATCCGATGTACTATCTGAACTGGCACTGCGTTTCTGTGCCCTCCATTTTTGAACTTTGTTTTCCCAATCCATTGTCTTGACTCCTTCCCCTGAATGCTGTACATTCAACCAATGTTTATACTTTCCAGTGGCCTTCCCTGCTCTACTAATAACAGTTGCATCCTTCCATTAACTAGACCCTTCAGGCAAGTATGTCACTTTTGTACCAACTTTTGGCAGTTGCCCTTTCGGAAAAATGACCTGTTCTAATTCATCAGAAGTGTTGTGTTCCTCCACAGAAACCCTGTCTATACCAGTTAATTGGTCCTCATAGTTCTGTAACACATGCGTACCAGATGACTCTGGTTCCTCGTCATGTCTGTCTGCTCTGTCTAAATTTGAAAATTTGTAATCTGTACCCATTATCCTTGATGAATGTACCCTAACAGTTTGATTACCATGTTGCGAAATAATTGTTTTGCCATCTATGCCTATGATCTTCCCTGGGCCTTTCCATTCATTAGAATTGTCTCTCTTATAGTATACCATGCCTCCTTGCTGAAAAACCGCATCTGATGGTCCTACGTTATGTCTTAAAGCTCTGCGAATTCTTTCAGAGACTTCTGCTTCCAAAAAGCTTTTCTACTGCTCTGTAATGCATTTAAATGTTCAGCAAAACCAGAGCTAATTGTAGTCCCCTCCCAAGCTGGAGGCTGGTCATCCAAAATGGACGGAATTTTAGGATTTCTACCAAATGCTAATTGATAAGGACTATAGCCCCCAACCACCTGCAATGAATTCTTTGCATGTACTGCCCATGCTAAAGCTGAATTTAGCCTGCAATCTGGTCGCTCTGCCAAAATTTTCCGAAGCATGTCATCGATGACAGCATGATTTCTTTCACAGGCACCATTACTAAATGGGCTTTCTGCAGCCATATTCATAACTCTGATATTCATGTTTTCACACATATCCCTAAACTCATCATTAGCAAATTCTCCCCCAGTGTCCGTAAGGAATTTTGCTGGTGGACCCATTCCTGTCCCTATCCATTTGTCCACGATTTGATCCCGAATTACTCTCCTTTCTTTACTTCGTACAATCGTTGATTGACTAAATCTGGTTGCTAAATCTACAAAATGAAAAATAAATATATTATTTGCTTTATCCCAGATCTTTCGGTCCATGGCCACAATGTCGTTAAAATCCCTGGCCAAAGGTAGGGTTACTATCGGCCATGCTGGTGTCCTTCTGTACTTCCTACAAACTTCACAGCGGTCACTAACCTGTTCTATCAATTTAGTGTGGTCGTCATCCCTTACCCCTGCATCCTTTAATAAATGTTTCAGCCTCCGAGGAGACGGATGTGCAAATTGCCTGTGCAGTTTTAATACCACAAGCTTTTTATCAGCTAAAGTCCCATTTTCAACTGCCATTAACACATCCTTCACCACTCTACTTGAAATATTATTTGTCAGTAATGGAATACAATAGTTTCCAGGTAATATTTTAGTCAGTCAATTCCACACACAGTAGATGTGCAACCACTGTCCAATACAGCACAGTTGAAGGATTCTGCAACCAATACCCTCATTACCGGCGTAAAACTGCTTGTCAATAGGACAATGCCTTCTTTCTGGTCACTATCTTTTTCATCTTCTGACTCTTCTGTGTCATGTGTCTCTTCAAACACTCTATCATAATGAGTTGGACAGTTGAAAGCATAATGTATTGAGAGTCACATCGAAAACATCGATTTATCATGCCCCGTGCATTTCTCGGGTTCATCTTCCTGTTGTAGGTTCTGTCCTCATAATTTTCTTGTCTTGGTCTCCTTCTATAGTCTTGAGCCCTGTTCGTAGCCATACGATTTCACCATCCTGTTAGTAGTGTATCTTCCATATTCTGCCTTATTGCAGGCTGACATATTTGGGTCATCAGAGCCATCAGAATCGAATGTTTCCCCAGAAACTTTAGTCAAGCTTTTGTCATCTGTTCGAATAAGGTATCCTTATCAGTAAACTGAACTCCTGTCAAAACCAGGAGCCTATCCATGTTGCTCACTCTAGCACAGTCAAGTAATTTAAAGGCCAAGACAGACAGTGGAAATTCCAGGTTATGTTTCTGCAGCCTTTTATACATTCTGCCAAATTCCATTATATAATCTTCCATGGAGATATCCTCCATTTTCCGGAACTTATCAAAATCCAACCATGCTTCATACGCACTTAACAAGTCATCTTTCTTATAAATCTTATCCATATAATGCAATAAAGTCTCCAGACCTTCTTCTGAGTCTAACTCTTCCAATTCCAGCTCAGAAAGCACTTTGTTTCGGATTTTACTGCCATATGGTAGAGAAAGAGCCAATGCCATACCTTGTTTTCTCTTTCCCAAAGCAGTTACCTTAGTCCACATAACTATTGCACTTCTCCATTGGTCGTACGATTCCCTTTCAGAAAATAAGGGCGGATAGTCATATCCAGCCATCTTTATCGTCGGTTCAGCCATATATCCCTTTTTTTTTTTTCTCACTCACTCCTTGGTTTGATCTGGAAAAGTTGTATCTTTCAACCCTTCACATTTACACAGCAACCATCCTCTGCTCGACGTTTTAGTTGCTGTGATATGAAGAGTCTAAAGTTCTGTTCCTTTTTCACAAACACACATTTATTTCATTCCAACAGCCTTTGCACAAAACTCACTATACATCACCTGACAGAGGCCACCTGAAGCCCCTTTACATATCAGTGTCAATTAATGGATACTTAACATAAATGAGACAACTGATTGCAATGTCTCTTAACCCATTACTTAACTCTTTTTTTAAAAAAATATATTTTATTGAATTTTTTTTTCCCTGAGCAACATTTTTCCCGGTTACAAAAGAAACGAAACGATAACAATAACAAAACAGAAATTTTTAACTTTTTAACAATAATAATAATAATAATAATACACAAGTAACAAAACCTCATACTCTATTGACCTATACTCAACTAAACCTCCTCCTCCCCCCCCCCCCACCCTCCCACCTGGGTTGCTACTGCTGGTCATCTGTCTTCCCTCTAACGTTCCCCTAGGTAGTCGAGAAATGGCTGCCACCGCCTGGTGAACCCTTGAGCCGATCCTCTCAGGGCAAATTTTATCTGCTCCAGTTTAATAAACCCCGCCATATCGTTTACCCAGGCCTCCAGTCCGGGGGGTTTCGCCTCCTTCCACATGAGTAGGATCCTGCGCCGGGCTACGAGGGACGCAAAGGCCACGACATCGGCCTCTTTCGCCTCCTGCACTCCCGGCTCTTCCGCAACTCCACATAGAGCTAACCCCCAGCTTGGTTTGACCCGGGCATTCACCACCTGCGAGATCACTCCCGTCACTCCCTTCCAATATCCTACCAGTGCCGGGCACGCCCAAAACATATGTGCGTGGTTTGCCGGGCTCCCGCCACACCTCCCACATCTGTTCTCCACTCCAAAGAACCTGCTCAATCTTGCCCCCGTTATGTGTGCTCTATGTAGCACCTTAAATTGAATCAGGCTAAGCCTGGCGCATGAGGAAGAGGAGTTTACCCTGCTTAGGGCGTCAGCCCACACACCCTCCTCTATCTCCTCCCCTAGTTCTTCTTCCCACTTTCCTTTTAGTTCGCCCACCGACTCCTCCCCCTCTTCCCTCATCACTCTGTAAATCTCTGACACCTTGCCCCCTCCGACCCACACCCCTGAAAGCACCCTGTCCTGTATCCTGTATATTGGATAAACATATGGATGATAATGGCATAGTGTAGGTTAGATGGCTTTTGTTTCGGTGCAACATCGTGGGCCGAAGGGCCTGTACTGCGCTGTATTGTTTTATGTTCTATGTTCTATATCCCCTGTCGGGAGCCGCGGAAATTCCCTCACCTGTTGTCTAGTAAACGCCCTCACCTGCATATATCTCAAGAAATTCCCCCGGGGTAACTTATACCTTTCCTCCAGTGCTCCCAAGCTCGCAAAAGTCCCATCTATGAATAAATCTCCCACCTTCCTAATTCCCAACTGGTACCAGCTCTGAAATCCTCCATCCATTCTTCCTGGGGCGAACCTATGGTTGTTCCTGATAGGGGACCCCACCAGGGCTCCCCGCACCCCTCTCTGTCGCCTCCACTGTCCCCATATGTTCAGTGTTGCCGCCACCACCGGGTTCATGGTGTACTTTTTCGGTGAGAGCGGTAGCGGTGCTGTCACCAGCGCCTCTAGACTCGTCCCTTTACAGGACCTTCTCTCCAGCCTTTTCCACGCCGCTCCCTCACCCTCCATCATCCATCTACGTATCATTGCCACATTGGCGGCCCAGTAATAATCTCCCAAGTTCGGTAGTGCCAGTCCTCCTCTGTCCCTACTGCACTGAAGGAACTCCCTCCTTACTCTCGGAACTTTCCCTGCCCACACAAAGCTCGTAATGCTCCTATCTATTTTATTAAAAAAGGTCCTGGTGATTAAAATAGGGAGACATTGAAATACAAATAAGAACCTCGGGAGGACCATCATCTTAATTGCTTGCACCCTGCCCGCCAGCGATAAAGGCTGCATGTCCCACCTCTTAAAGTCCTCCTCCATTTGTTCTACCAGCCGTGTCAGATTAAGTCTGTGCAAGGTTCCCCAGCTCCTAGCGATCTGAATCCCCAAGTATCGGAAGTTTCTTTCCACTTTCCTTAGCGGTAAGCCTTCTATCTCTCTACTCTGGTCCCCTGGATGTATCACATATAATTCACTCTTCCCCATGCTTTACCTATACCCCGAAAATTCCCCGAACCTCCTCAAAATTCGCATAACCTCTATCATCCCCCCCCGCTGGGTCCGACACGTATAACAATAGGTCATCCGCGTATAACGAGACTCGGTGTTCTTCTCCCCCTCTAGTCACCCCTCTCCATTTCCTGGAGTCTCTCAACGCCATGGCCAGAGGTTCAATTGCCAATGCAAACAACAATGGAGACAGCGGGCATCCCTGTCTTGTTCCCCTATATAATCGGAAATACTCCGATCTATGTCGACCTGTAACTACGCTTGCCGTTGGTGCCCCATAAAGTAGTCTAACCCAGCGAATAAACCCGTTCCCAAACCCAAACCTCCTTAACACTTCCCATAAATACTCCCACTCCACCCTATCAAATGCCTTCTCTGCGTCCATTGCCGCCACTATCTCTGCCTCCCCCTCCACTGAGGGCATCATTATCACCCCTAATAGTTGTCGCACGTTAACATTCAATTGTCTCCCTTTTACGAACCCTGTCTGGTCTTCGTGCACCACCCCCGGGACACAGTCCTCTATCCTCGATGCCAGCACCTTTGCTAGCAATTTGGCGTCCACGTTCAATAGTGAAAAAGGTCTATAGGACCCACACTGCAACGGATCTTTGTCCCTCTTCAAAATTAGCGATATCGTCGCCTCCGACATCGTCGGGGGTAGAGTTCCCCCCTTCCCTGGCCTCATTGAACGTCCTCGCCAACAATGGGGCCAACAAGTCCGCATATTTTCTGTAGAATTCCACCGGGCCCGGGGCCGGGGCCTTCCCTGCTTGCATGCTTCCCAGTCCCTTAATAACCTCGTCCACCTCAATCGGCGCCCCCAGGCCTGCCACCGCCTGCTCCTCCACTTTCGGGAACCTCAATTTGTCCAGGAACTGCCGCATCCCCTCCTCTCCCTCTGGGGGCTGAGACCTATACAGTTCCTCATAAAAGGTCTTAAACACCTCATTTATCTTTCCTGCCCTTCGCACAGTGTCTCCCCTTTCATCCCTAATTCCTCCTATCTCCCTCGCTGCTGCCCTCTTTCGCAGTTGATGCGCCAACAGGCGACTAGCCTTTTCCCCATATTCATACCTCCTCCCCTGTGCCTTCCTCCACAATACCTCCGCCTTTCTGGTGGTCAGAAGGTCAAACTCGGTCTGGAGTCGTCTCCTCTCCCTGTACAGCTCCTCCTCCGGGGTCTCTGCAAATTCCCTGTCCACCCTTAAAATCTCCCCCAGTAATCTATCCCTTTCCTTGGCCTCTGTTTTCCTTTTGTGGGCCCCAATAGAAATCAGCTCTCCTCTGACCACCGCTTTTAGTGCTTCCCAGACCACTCCCACAAGGACCTCGCCATCGTCATTGACCTCCAGGTATCTCTCAATACACCCCCTCACTCTTGCACACACTCCCTCATCCGCCATCAGTCCAACATCTAATTGCCAGAGTGTTCTCTGCTCCCTGTCCTCTCCTACTTCCAGGTCCACCCAATGTGGGGCATGGTCCGAAACCGCTATGGCTGAGTATTCAGCTTCTTCCACCCTAGAGATCAACGACCTTCCGAAAACAAAAAAATCTATCCGGGAGTACACTTTATGGACGTGGGAGAAGAAGGAATACTCCCTAGCCCTGGGTCTAAGAAATCGCCATGGATCCACTCCCCCCATTTGGTCCATAAACCCCTTAAGTACCTTGGCCGCTGCCAGCCTTCTTCCAGTCCTTGAGCTGGATCTATCTAGCCCCGGGTCCAGCACCGTATTGAAGTCCCCTCCTAAAATCAAATTTCCTGCCTCCAGGTCCGGAATACGCCCCAGCATCCGTCTCATGAACCCCGCATCGTCCCAATTTGGGGCATACACATTAACCAACACGACCTCCATTTCCTCCAGCCTATCACTCACCATTACATATCTCCCTCCACTATCTGCTACGATGTTCTTTGCTTCAAATGCTACCCGTTTCCCCACCAAAATGGCCACCCCTCTGTTCTTTGCGTCCAGTCCTGAGTGGAACACCTGTCCCACCCATCCTTTCCTTAGCCTAACTTGGTCCGCCACCTTTAGGTGCGTCTCTTGGAGCATAACCACGTCTGCCCTTAGTCCTTTCAAATGCGCGAGCGCTCGGGCCCTTTTTATCGGTCCATTCAGGCCTCTCACGTTCCACGTGATCAGCCTCACTGGGGGGCTACCTGCCCCCCTCCCGTGTCGACTAGCCATTACTTTCTCTAGGCCAGTCCCATATCCCGCCTCCGCGCTCCCGCTCGCTCCCCCAGCGTCGCATTCCGCCCCCAACCACCCATTCTTTAGCCATTTCCTTTTGGATTTCCGCAGCAGCAACCCAGTTGTCCCCTTCCCCCCCCTCCCCCCCCCTCCCCCCCGCTAGATCCCTATCTAGCTTGATTGCTCCCCCCATATCACTTCCGTAAGTCAGCTGACTTCAACTGACCCCGGCTACTCCTGCTCGCTCCTCGACCCCCCCGGTGTGAGGGAACTCCCACCCGCCTTGCGCCTGTTTTGCCGCCTTATTTTTTCTGACGCGGGAACATCCCTTTACCTGACCCGCCTCTTATGGCGCAGCTCCCTTTCCCCTCCCCCTCTCCTTCCCCATTCTCCGACTATGTCCCGCCTTTACCCCCTCACCGGCGCCCACATTTCCCCAGTGTCCCCCCCCCTTCCCTGTTTACTTCTCGATTAACTTTCACCATCACATTAACAAAAACAATAATAACAACAATAACAGTTCCCTGCAGCATCAGTCCCTCAGTTCCGGTCCAGTTTCTCTTCATTGATGAAGGACCATGCTTCCTCTGCCGTCTCGAAATAATAGTGTCTCTCCTGATGCGTGACCCATAGTCTTGCCGGCTGCAGCATCCCAAACTTCAGCTTCCTTTTGTGCAAAACCTCTTTGGCTCGGTTGAAGCTCGCCCTCCTTCTCGCCACCTCCACACTCCAATCCTGGTAGATCCTTACCACAGCATTCTCCCATCTGCTACTCCGCACCTTTTTAGCCCATCTCAGGACCTCTTCTCTGTCCTTAAGGCGGTAGAATCGCACGATTATCGCCCTCGGTGGTTCTCCCGCTTTTGGTCTTCTCGCCGGGATCCGATTTGCCCACTCCACCTCCATGGGGCCCGCAGGGGCCTCAGCACCCATCAGTGAGCTCAGCATCTTACTTGCGTACGCTCCACAGTCCACTCCTTCCACACCCTCAGGGAGACCTAGTGTCCTAAGGTTCTTCCTTCGCGCTCCATTTTCAAGGGCCTCAATCCTGTCAGCACACTTTTTATGAAGTGCCTCGTGCGTCTGAGTCTTAACCGCCAGGCCCAGGACCTCGTCCTCAATACCTGACACCTTCTGCTCCACCACGCGAAGCTCAGTCTCCTGGGTCTTTAAAGTCTCCTTAAGCCCCTCAATTGCCTGTAACATCGGGGTCATTACCTCCTCCTTCAGCAGGTCCACGCACCGTCTCACAACCTCGTCCTGCTCAGGCCCCCATGTCGCCTGCGATTTCTCCGCTGCCATTTTGTTCTCCACTCCTTCTGACCTTGTGGTTGAAGATTCTTCGGGCTGCAGCCGCCGCCGCCGGTTTTTCCCTCCGTCGTTCGGGGGGGACTCCCTTCCCACGCACCTCGCACCAGGTCTTTCGGCTGGAAAAGTCCCCGTTGGGGCTCTTAAAAGAGCCCGAAGTTCCGTCGGAGCTGGAGCTGCCGAAACGTGAGGCTAGCTCATCCCTGCCGCAACCGGAAGTCTCCCCATTACTTAACTCTTAACCCATTACTTAACATGCTGTTGAGTGAAGAGTGAAGAGTTCTGCTCCTTTCCCAAGACACCTTTATTTTCCTTGAACACACTCTATACAAAACTCTAGCACCACACAATTGCCACCTGCAACCACTTTATCTATCAGTGTCAATTATTGGACACGTAACATCAATGAGACATCTAATTGGAATGTCGCTTAATCCATTCCTTAACAACCCACCCTCTCCGACTCCAAGTCATTCTTTTCTCTAGGTCCTTAAAATGCTGAAACTTCTTGATTCGCTATACTTTTCCTCCCTTCTATAATCTCAGGTTAAACCTCAATTTTGAACAAAAGAACATAAGAAATAGGAGCAGGAGTAGGCCATTTGGCCCCTCGAGCCTGCTTCACGATTCAATAAGTTCATGGCTAATGTGATTGTGGCTTTAGCTGGAATTTCTTGCCTTCCCCCATAACCCTTGACTCTCAATTGCCATTGGAGAATCTGCCTCACTCGATCTTGAATACATTCACTGACCCAGCCTCCTGCTCTCTGAGAACGAGAATTCCAGACACCAATGACCATCTGAGAGAAGAAATTCCTCCTCATCTCTATCTTAAGAAGGAGGAAACCTCTTATTTTTAAACGTGCCCCCTGTTATAGATTCCCCCACGAGAGGAGACATCCCCCCAGCATCTACCCTGTAAAGCCCCATCAGAATCATATACATTTCAATTCCTCTCATTCTTCTAAACTTCAATGAGCATTGGCCTAACCTGTTCAACCTTTCCTCAGAGAACAACCTCTTCATCCCAGGAATCAGCCTGGTGACCCTTCTCTGAACCTCTTCCAATGCAAGCATATTCTTATATAAATAAGGTGACCAAACTGTACAAAGTACTCTTGGTGTTGTTTCACCATACCCTGTCCAGTTGTAGCAAGACATCCTTATTTTAATATTCCATCCACCTTGCAATCAAGGCCAATATCAAAACTTATTTGGTGTCATATAATTGCCCCACTTCTATTCTTTTCAACCTTGCTGCTGCTAAGAACAAAGAACAATACAGCACAGGAACAGGCCCTTCGGCCCTCCAAGCCAGGACCAGTCATGAAACCACCCTTCGGCAAAACCCTCAGCACTTCCTAGTGCCGTATCCCTCTATACCCATCCTATCCATGTGCTTGTCAAGATGTCTTTTGAACGCCACAACCTCCCCTGGCAATCCATTCCAGGCACTCACCACCCTCTGTGTAAAAAACCTGCCTCGCACATCTCCTATAAACTTTGCATTATGGACCTTAAACCTACGCCGTATAGTGACTGACTCCTCCACCCTGGGAAAGAGTGCCTCCCCATCCACTCCATCCATGCCCCTCATAATCTTGTAGACCTCTACCAGGTCGCCCCTCAACCTCCATCGTTCTAATGAAGACAGTCTGAGTCTATTCAGCCTTTCCGCATAGCTAACACCCTCCAGACCAGGCAACAGCCTGGTAAACCTCCTCTGCACCCTCTCCATAGCCTCCACATCCTTCTGGTAGTGTGGCGACCAGAATTGTGTGCAATATTCAAAGTGCGGCCGTACCAAGGTTCTATACAACGTTAGCATGACTTGTCAGTTTTTATATCAAAAGGTTGGGTTGGGTTATCAAAAAGTTAGGTTGGGTACTGGTTTACGGGGATAGGGTGGAAGCTGGGCTTAAGTAAGGTGCTCTTTCCAAGGGCTGGTGCAGACTCGATAGGCCAAATGGCCTCCTTCTGCATTGTAAAATCTATGATTCCATGATTCCATGATTCCATGATTCTATGATTCTATAATTCGATGCCCCGTCCAATGAAGGCAAGCATTCCTTATGCTTTCTTGACTACCTTGTCCACTTGTGTTGCCACTTTCAAAGACCTGTGGACCTGTACACCCAGATCTCTCTGACTGTCTATATTCCCAAGAGTTTGCCCTTTACTGTATATTTCCCCTCTATGTTAGACCCACCAAAATGCATTACCTCACATTTGTCTGGATTAAACTCCATTTGCCATTTCTCTGCCCATGTCTCCAACCTATCTATGTCCTGCTGTATCTCTGACCATCCTCAACACTACCTGCCACTCCACCAACCTTGGTGTCATCCGCGAACTTACTAATCAGACCAGCTACATTTTCCACCAAATTGTTTATGTATACTACAAACAACAGAGGCCCCAGCACCGATTCCTGTGGAACGCCACTAGTCGCAACCTTCCATTCAGCAAAACATCCTTCTACTGCTACCCTTCGGCCTTCCGTGATCAAGCCAGTTCTGTATCCATCTTACCACCTCACCTCTGATCCCATGTGACTTCACCTTTTGTACCAGTCTGCCATGAGGCACCTTGTCAAAGGCTTTACTGAAGTCCATGTAAACAATGTCCACCGCCCTCCCCTCATCAATCATCTTTATTACCTCCTCAAAAAAACTCGATCAAGCTAGTGAGGCATGACCTCCCCTTCACAAAACCATGCTGACTATCGCTAATGAGTCAATTTGTTTCCAAATGGGTATAAATCCTGTCCCTGAGAATTCACTCCAATAATTTATCTACTACCAACTTGAGGCTCACCGGCCTATAGTTTCTTGGATTATCCCTGCTACCTTTCTTAAACAGCGGTACCACGTTAACTATTCTCCAGTCCTCTGGGATCTCACCTGTAGCCAATGAGGATACAAAGATGTCAGTTAAGGCCCCAGCAATTTCCTCCCTTGCTTTCCTCAGTATTCTGGGCTAAGTTCCATCTGGCCCAGGAGACTTATCTACCTTAATGTCTTTTAAAACACCCAATAACTCCTCCTTTTTGGTGTCAACATGACCAGACTATCCACACACCCCACCCAAGAATCATCTTCCACAAAGTCCTTTTCTTTGGTGAACACTGATGCAATGTACTCATTTAGTACCTCGCCCATTTCCTCTGGCTCAACACATAGATTCCCCCCACTGTCCTTAAGTGGTCCAGTCCTTTCCCTGGCCACCCTCTTGCTTTTTACATATGAATAAAAAGCTTTGGGATTCACCTTAATCCTACTTGTCAAGGACTTTGCATGACCCCTCCTAGCCCTCCTAATTTCCCGATTAATTACCTTCCTACTTTCTTTATACTCCTTGAGGGTTTTGACTGTCCCCGCCCTTCTAGTGTTCTGCACTATAGACCTGGTTCTATATCTAAATTCCTCCACCTCAAACAAAAACTAGTCTCCTTCAGATCAGACAAGACTACATTAATTTTATTCAGTTACGTCAGGCTCAGTATATTTGCTCTACAGAGAATGTCTGCCTGCAAGGGTCACATTGCATTATAGAGAAAAATACTACTTACGCAATAGCTTAAAGCAGACTTTTAATATTAAATATTACAAATAGATATGAAAACAACACTCTACTCTGCTGCAGGGGTTTATCTCATGAAATTAAAAACACTCATTGGCAAGACAATACAAGCAGAAAACGGCTTAACAGGATTCCTCTGTCTATCATTTTACCGCAAATGTTAATCCATTTATTTAAAATGGATTACCACCACCAATCAAAGGGGCCAATTTTGGGTTAATTGGGCAATTGGCAGTGGAGCACTCTGTCCGGTCAAAGTAAAGAAGTAACAGGGGTTCTCAGCCAGAACCTCATCAACAGTTGGCTGATGGGCTGTTTCAGGCATCAATCGACAGGCGCCTGTCAAAATAGGGGTGAGCTATCATAAGGTGTCATTTATCGCGCATTGCCTCCCTGTTAACATCAAGTATTCAAGTTAAGCTCCATCCATCCCAAACAGTGGATCCGGGAATATCATAGGAACGGGTTAAGTATGTATTAATAACATCAGCCACAGCCATTTATAAGCAGAGATTATCCGATGATAAATCTACTCACATAGATAATCAATTGTTTCTTTTTTCTAAACCACAACCATGAATAGATTTAAGTTCAGGCTTGTCAGAGCTTTTCCTCTAGAAGTCTAATAAATACCTTTACTGGCTGGATTTGAATTTGCACTTTTACATGACGGTAAAATGCTTAACAGTGTTTTGCAATAGTTGGACACAGGGCTCGAGATTTCAAGTGCTTTCGGGAACAAAAATGGCTTAATCGACTCTAATTTGCTGATTATCCCTCAGTCCCTGCAGGAAGATGCCAGCCTTGAGTCCTTGAGACAATGATAATTCTTTTGTTTTAATTTAGAGTACCCAATTCATTTTTTCCAATTAAAGGGCAATTTAGCATGTTCAATCCACCTAGCCTGCACATCTTTGGGTTGTAGGGGCAAAACCCACGCAAACACGGAGAGAATGTGCAAACTCCACACAGACAGTAACCCAGAGCCGGGATCGAACCTGGGACCTCAGCGCCGTGAGACTGCAGTGCTACCACTGCACCACCGTGCTGCCTCTAGTCAATGATAATTCACCACAACTTGTTTTTACATAGCACCACTAATGGAATAAAATGTCACTAAGTGTTCCGCATGTGAGCGAATAATGCATAATTGGACACTGAGCCATGAAAGGAGGTTCTAGGGCAGATGAATAAAAGCTTAGTCAAAGAAAGGGCATCTGAAAGGAGTAGTAAGGCTGCCAACTCTGGCGGTACATGTTCCAGAAGAGGTTGGCAGAAGTGACCTCATGATAGTGGAAACGACATCATGGTACAGACTGATTGAGCTGAATGGCCTCTTTCTTGTTGTATATTGTATAAAGTTCAATGTAATATATGAGAGATTGACAGCTACAAAGATACAGAAGAAAGCAGCTCCAGCATTCCATCATGGCGGCCACCCCTCGAGTCGGATCAGCGGTCCCTGTTGACTATGAGCACTGATCCAGCGTGATACTGAGTAAGAATGAATGAGCCTGTCTCCACTAAATTCTGCTACTGAGTCTGGGCAATTCCTTCCCCTTCCATCTATTTGTTGGGGGAAATCTGCAGCACACCACAGTCCGCCCGGTCACCATCATAATCTAGCACTTATTAATAACACTAATTAATCACTGTACCAGCATCTGGCCAGTCTCAACCGAGATTAGCCTGGGTTCATTATCAGTACCCTTTCCTCAAGCTCTCTGCAGCCCCAACTGATTAGAGCGCTGATCATGTGGTCTGTAGGCCATTTTGGGTTCCTCTGTCAGGTAGCCTCCGTCGATGCCGAGCCAGATTTTTCCACCGAGCCAGGTTTTTCTGTGGGTACGGGAGTAGGTTCCTGGCATGGAGAAGGTCAGCTGATACCTAAATGTAGGCTGTGATTTGCTGACAGCCAGGCCTTGACTAGGGTAGGCCAGGCGATATCTGAGCACAAGTTGTATTTGGCTAGCAATCGGTCCAGGTCAGCTGGAGGGTCAAGTGGTACACAGGCGAGGGCTGTGATTGGCTGGCGGCCAGTCCTGGTTGGTTTTGCCAGCAGCCGACGCCCTCCTGGAATGCTTGTTCGGCTATCAGGGGATTGAGGCTAATTCTGGTGACTCCTGGTCATTCTGGGAAGATTGACATCTCTGAGAAGAAGAGAGAGCTAGAAAGGCAGAGAGGTTTAGGGAGGAAAACCAAAAGGCCGAGGGGCTTGGCAGGTGAAGGAATAGCCACTAATGTTGGAACATAACAGAAAGTGCTACTGTTTGAAGTGGACTGCGAAAATACATACAGTGTGCCTACCTTGACTTCCAAAAGTATCTGAGAAAGTTCCATGCAGCAAACTACCATTTGGTTTTACTTTAAATGTGTGGAAATAAGAGTGAACTGTGAGTATGGATGAAACATTTACTACAGTAAGTGGCAGAAACAAAACACACTGGGGAAGTTATGCTGGGGTAATAGGGTTGTGATGAATGTAGGAAATTTTTATATAGATGGTAGTATATATATCTGGTGTGGTAATGTTATTAAAAGCCTGAGTTAAGGTATATATATCTGTCGCAGTGGTATTTAAAAAAATCCTGGTCTAACCTGCTGGTCGAGTCTGTCTGTAAAAGGTGCAATTAAGATGTCATAAAAGTGAGGGAGAATTCAGAAAGTCCAAATTTCCTAACAGCACGTCTTTCGGGACTTGTGGGAGGAAACCGGAGCACCCGGAGGAAACCCACGCAAACACAGGAACAGCGTGCAGACTCCGCACAGACAGTGACCCAAGCCAGGAATCGAACGTGGGACCCCGGCACTGTGAAGCAACAGTGCTAGCCACTCTGCTACCGAGCCCGAATTAACATTAATTTCAATCTCATTAGCGAGATTGAGGTCGAATACAGTGGCCTCCCAGGAGTCAACCGATTCCCCAGTAAAAAGTGACATAGGTGTCATTTAGTACGCCTTTACAAAAATGGCAAACTGCGCAATGGCTACCAACAGGAAGCTCAACACCATCAATGGCAGAGCCCATCAGTGCCCCTTCACCTGCCGAGGGTACTTTGACAATACCACCCTTCCCCGAGGCCCCAGCCATTGTCAATGATGGGAGTGTAACAGTGTAATGAGAAAGCCATTACCTCCAATGGAGTCAATTCCAGCAGAATTGGACATCTATTTCTGCTAATGTTTTGTCATGGGTCAGTACCCGCAATCTTTATATCGTGAGAAAAACAAAAAGTGTGAATATTGCTCAGTAGGTTAAACAGCATCTGTGAGGAGAGAAATTGAGTTAACAGACTCTTCCTGAGCCAAGGCAGCAAGGAAATATATGCATGCCCATTAATGTGCCCTTGAACACATATGCACCCTGTTATCACCTTCTGGGATAACAGGGTGCAAATGTTGGTGATCCAGATTTCAAGCCTTGCACACGTATTGAATTATTCAGGAGCTTGAGGTTCCCCGTTACATAGAATTTACAGTGCAGAAGGAAGCCATTCGGCCCATCGAGTCTGCACCGGCTCTTGGAAAGAGCACCCCACCAAATCCCACACCACCACCCTATCCCCATTACCCAGTAAACCCACCCAACACGACGGACAATTTTGGACACTGAGGACAATTTAGCATGGCCAATCCACCTAACCCGCACATCTGTGGGAGGAAACCGGAGCACCCGGAGGAAACCCACGCAGACATGGGGAAAACGTGCAGACTTCGCACAGACAGTGACCCAGCGGGGAATCGAACCTGGAACCCTGGAGCTGTGAAGCAATTGTGCTAACCACAATGCTACCGTGCTACCATGTTACCTTCTCCATGGCAACACCTCAGCCAATCTGAGTCGACCTGCCAACCAATCAACACCTTTTTCTGCTGCAGTATAAATTGCTGTGATTGTTTGAAATTTGGCATTCTTGCGTTTGCCCTGATCAAAAATCTTCCGTAACATGGCTCTCTTTTCAGCAAGATTCAAGTTCTGTACTGCCAATCAACAGTCTGAAATTAAATTCATCCAGATGCTGTGGTGGGATTTGAATTCCTAGAATATTAGTTGAAGCCACTAGATTACGAGGCCAATAACATCACAACTGTGATACGGCTTTCCTGCTAGAGGGCTCTCTTTCTCTCTTAGTTACTGTCACCTTGTAAATGCAATGAAGAAACTTTATGTGTTGAAGTGACAATTTTCAATAGCCAAAATAATACAAATCTACAAAAATCATCTAATGATTTCTTTCTTTAAATTCTGAAAACCTCATTTACGAATCTCCACTGCCTCCCTCCTGGCCAACATTAATTCCCGCCCCCCTCCAAAAGGCCATCTTCCATTTTGCTTTTGATTAACGCATCTCCCGCCAGTGCTGTTGGCTGATTCATTTCAACATTTGGAACATTTTAGTACAGTTACGTTGCGAGAAAACTACATCTTTGCGATTTTCTAATCCAAGAAGCCAGCTGGAGCCCCATCTTTACCTTACTGAGTTCCTACTTACAAAGTTTACACATTGCAAACATACGCCTCCTATCCCACCCACAACAGTTTCTGTCTGTTCCTATTTTTAGGAACACAAGTGAATCCCCAGTTAACGCCCCCCCCCCCCCCCCCCCCCCGGCCGAACACAAACAAATGCACAATTACTCTATCGCCTGGCACAGCCATCTCTGTCTCATAACTTATTAATTTGTGCAAGATTGCCACTGTGACAGCCAATCCATAAAGATCATCTAGGAATGAACAATCCAGAAAAAACTCAGATGTTTTGAGAGATTGGTTGGTTTTATATGCTGATGAAAGTAAAGTCATTGTATTGCCAATTCACTTGCTGGCTTTGACAAAGGGTCATCTGGACTCGAAACGTTGTTTGCTCTTTTCTCTCCTTACAGACGCTGCCAGACCTGCTGAGGTTTTCCAGCATTTTCTCTTTTGGTTGCTGGCTTGCTTTTCTCCTTTGTAACTTGTTAACAAATAATCTGCACCCTGCCTCTTCAATATAGTTAAGCCTGAAATCATTGGCTGACTATACTCCAGTGAAGCTTTTTGGGCCATCTTGTCACGCAATGTTAGCATCGCTACCTCTGCCCCAGAAACTTTGAGTTTGACTCACACTTGATGGCCACAGGTGTGTTCATCATGTGACTCAACCTGTCTATCCTTCCAATATGCCTGGTGGTAGTTGGTAAGAATGGAAAAATCTCCTGGTCAACCAGGACCTGCAGGGGGCAACAACAAACCACTGTAGTATCTTGCCGAGCATAACCATTGACCAACACATCCATGGACTTCAATAATCTTTTGGGATTGGGTACCTGTAGAGGAAGAGAGAGAGAGAGAGAAATAAGCAGTTTGTGATGTTTTATCATGTTATAGGCCCTATATAAATGTAAGTTGCTATTGCTGCAATTCATGGTTTGACAGTACCGTATTTTTCTGCTCATCCAAGCGATGAGGAGCTGTCATGTTGGACAGAATCATTGAATCCCTACAGGGCAGAAAGAAGCCATTCGGCCCATCGGGTCTGCACCGATCGTCTGAAACAGCACCTGACCTAGGCCCTAGGCCCACTCCCCCGCCCTATCCTCGTAGCCCCACCCAACCTTTGGACACTAAGGGGAAATTTAGCGTGGCTAATCCACCTAACCTGCATATCTTTGGACTGTGGGAGGAAACCGGAGCACCCGGAGGAAACCCACACAGACACGGGGAGAACATACAAAAGTCACACAGCCAGTTACCCAAGGTCGGAATCGAACTCAGGTCCCTGCCGCTGTGAGGCAGCAGTGCTAACCACTGTGCCACCGTGCCGCTGTGTACTGTCATACAAACGTGGGGCAGCACGGTAGCATTGTAGATAGCACAATTGCTTCACAGCTCCAGGGTCCCAGGTTCGATTCCGGCTTGGGTCACTGTCTGTGCGGAGTCTGTACATCCTCCCCGTGTGTGCGTGGGTTTCCTCCGGGTGCTCCGGTTTCCTCCCACAGTCCAAAGATGTGCAGGTTAGGTGGATTGGCCATAATAAATTGCCCTTAGTGTCCAAAATTTCCCTTGGTGTTGGGTGGGGTTACTGGGTTATGGGGATAGGGTGGAGGTGTTGACATTGGGTGGGGTGCTCTTTCCAAGAGCTGGTGCTGACTCGATGGGCCGAATGGCCTCCTGCTGCTCTGTAAATTCTATGAAATTCATACCCATTTCCTTTGCCACTTTACTGGAGGCATTTTATTTAAACAGGTTAGTGCAATCATTTAAATAGTGGTCAAAGGAACTTGATCTGAATTTACCAAGCATTTGACAGAGCATAAATCACGCAAAATACTTTCTGCAACTTGATGAGCACCCCATACGGTATCTGGCATAACTCAGGAAAGGGTAGCTTGTTCGTCCTGGGGGATTCCACATTGTACTCATCACATGCAAAATGTGCAGCTTTGGTTTATAAGAGGTGTAAGCCATTTGTGACGAGAACAACAGATGCGTGTTGTGAATAAGTCTTTACTGTAAAAGCATGCATTATACATCGGATAGTTCAAAAGGGAGATATATTTTTTTTAAACCTGAAGCTTGCAATATATCATATTTTCAGACCAATCCCTGAAACCTTTATACCAAATTCCTTTGTCTGCTGATTTAATGGATTTGATTTGTCCAAAATAAGTGCTTCTGTTAATATAGCAGGCAAACTAAATCAGAGCAAAACGTTAAACATTTAATGATATTCCTGCATGCTGTGATTCCAGGCTTGAGGAACGCTAAGGGTAGCATAACAAGTGTCATCTGCTTTCCGAGCTAAACTTGGAGCCTCTCTCACTGGTGACCAATGTCTTTGTGAGTCAATTCAGTTTGGAGCCTGATGCTCGTGAAGAATAGTGGCTTCAATTATACTTTGTGGCCAGAGTCAACATAAAGGAGAAACTGTTCTGGATCCATTGTGGCTTCAGTAGTACAAGTGCACGCCAAAAGCATTTATATTTTCTATGCAGGGCCCCACAATGCTGAGTAGCACTCACAGGCAGCAGTGTGTGGATACCAAGCAAATGTCTTTGTGAGGTACTCGCCAGAATCTCCTTCACTCCAAACATTGCTGTGGTCTGTGTGAGAGGGACAGAACTGGAGAGTGCCTGACATCTTATCATAGCAAACACCCCTGTGTCCTCTAATTGGTGCCTGATTTGAAAAGCTTAATTATGAATCTCTGCCACGATTTCTAGGCCCAGGTGTTTGTGAATCCATGGCAATTACACCAAGGCATAAGGAATAGAAAACAGCCATCACTGGGCTTCTGTGAGTTTAGCTTTTCATCCAAAGTATAATAATGTTCATGGATCGCTGCAGGCTTCTGATTGTAATGGATGCAGGCCGCACTGTGTTAAAAATAGAGGCAAGGATTCCTGAATGGTTGGCATTTAAATTCATTACTTCCAACTCTGCCAAATGCCTTCAAAAAGAAGGCTTCAGTTATTTTCCCTTTCATTAGCCATTGTTTTACATTTTATTGAGGTTCTTGAGCCTGTAAAAGGGAGATTTTTGCAAATTTATTCCAACTATTTGTAAGAAGTTGTTTGTAATTTGCAGCAAATGGCACTTTACGTTAGAAGCGTTAAATGGTCCTAATGTGCTCAGGAACAGATCCTCCAGTTGCCTGTGCTTCTCAATAACCAGTTGCCTTCAGTCACCACAACCGAGACATTTTAGATTAATGCAGAGGAATTTTTTATTATAGTTTATTTTTTTGAAAATTGCAATTGCTTAAACTACCTCATCTACATTGCCTTTTGGAGTCTACTTAGAATGATTTAATTTGTAATTGAATTTGCTTTGGGTACGAATCTCTACCTTAACCTTCAGCAATCACTTCCTCGAGGATCACCCTCACTGACCCGGCGTTAAGCAGCTCGGCCTGCTGAATCGTTCCAAACGTTTATATTCTTGCTGTTTTCGAAAGCAGGTCTGAGTTTCCCAATTGGAATAATTTTTAAATGGCCGATTGCCAATCAGAAAATCTGAGCAGCTGGGCTCACTCCTTGTTAACTGCATTTAACTGGTACACTTCAAAAATTAGTCCATTATAAGAAGGACTTCAGCATGTTCTGGCATGATAAAGGCTCAGTATAAATGCAAGTATTATTCTTCCCTTTTTTAAAAGTCTAGCACCAGCTCGGATCTCAGAACTAGCAGACTTGCGCCCACAACCACATGGAGTTGCTGAGTGCCATGGTAGAAAGAGAAGTGAAGTGCGTCATGGATGGGCCGCATTACGAACAGCCTCGTTTTAAATATGATTCTTAATATAAGATAATTCATTCCCATACAAATCTTTTCATGTGTTTGCGTAAAATTCCACTGAAACGGGCCTGCTTTTAACTCTATGTGAAGCTGGTGGGTTTTGAATGGGTTAGAATTGGGCCCAGTGTAATGCTAGCATTAAGAATGTACACAGACAAACTTAGTCACACCAGCTGTGGTGGGTGACAAACACACTCAACTCTGAATCAGGTGGTTGCAGGTTCAATTCCCATAACAGAAGCTTGAGCAGGCGATGCAGGCTGAGACTGCACTGAAAATATGATGGGCCAAATTGCATCCTACTGTGCTTCATGCATTCTATGATTCGAAGTGCTGCATTGTAAGATGTGTCTCTCAGATGGGTGTTAAAACCAGGTCCCGTCTGTCCTTTCTGGTGGATTCAGAAGATTCCATGGCAATATTTTGAGCAAAAGCACTTGTGTTTTCCTGCATGCCCTGCTAATATTTCATTCTCAACCAACATATTTAAAATAGAACAGCTAGTCATTACGTTATCGCTGTTTGTGGGACCTCATTATGCATTTCTGACATCTCAATAATGATTGTGAGTGCAGCTTGAGATTCAGGTAGGTGTTTAAACTTGCCCCCAGGTTCCAGCGGCCTTCATTTCCGGGAGAGGGAGCCGGTGCGCAGCGAGTGCAGCTTGAGATTCAGGTAGGTGTTTAAACTTGCCCCCAGGTTCCAGCGGCCTTCATTTCTGGGAGAGGGAGCCGGAATGCAGCGAGTGCAGCTTGGGATTCAGGTCGGTGTTTAAACTTGCCCCCAGGTTCCAGCGGCCTTCATTTCCGGGAGCGGGTGAGGGAACCGGAGCGCAGCGAGTGCAGCTTGGGATTCAGGTAGGTGTTTAAACTTGCCCCCAGGTTCCAGCGGCCTTCATTTCCGAGAGAGGGAGATGGAGCCGGAGCGCAGCAAGTGCAGCTTGGGATTCAGGTAGGTGTTTAAACTTGCCCCCAGGTTCCAGTGGCCTTCATTTTCGGGAGCAGGAGAGGGAGAGGGAGCCGGAGCGCAGCGACTGCAGCTAGGGATTCAGGTAGGTGTTTAAACTTGCCCCCAGGTTCCAGCGGCCTTCATTTCTGGGAGAGGGAGCCGGAGTGCAGCGAGTGCAGCTTGGGATTCAGGTCGGTGTTTAAACATGCCCCCAGGTTCCAGCGGCCTTCATTTTCGGGAGCGGGAGAGAGAGAGGGAGCCGGAGCGCAGCGAGTGCAGCTTGGGATTCAGGTCGGTGTTTAAACTTGCCCCCAGGTTCCAGCGGCCTTCATTTCCGGGAGCGGGTGAGGGAACCGGAGCGCAGCGAGTGCAGCTTGGGATTCAGGTAGGTGTTTAAACTTGCCCCCAGGTTCCAGCGGCCTTCATTTCCGAGAGAGGGAGATGGAGCCGGAGCGCAGCAAGTGCAGCTTGGGATTCAGGTAGGTGTTTAAACTTGCCCCCAGGTTCCAGTGGCCTTCATTTTCGGGAGCAGGAGAGGGAGAGGGAGCCGGAGCGCAGCGACTGCAGCTAGGGATTCAGGTAGGTGTTTAAACTTGCCCCCAGGTTCCAGCGGCCTTCATTTGCGGGAGCAGGAGAGAGAGAGGGAGCCGGAGCACAGCAAGTGCAGCTTGGGATTCAGATAAGTGTTTAAACTTGCCCCCAGGTTCCAGCGGCCTTCATTTTTGGGAGTGGGAGAGAGAGACAGAGCTGGTGCGCAGCAAGTGCAGCTTGGGATTCAGGTAGGTGTTTAAACTTGCCCCCAGGTTCCAGCGGCCTTCATTTCCGGGAGCGGGAGAGGGAGCTGGAGCGCAGCGAATGCAGCTTGGGATTCAGGTAGGTGTTTAAACTTGCTCACAGGTTCCAGCGGCCTTCATTTTCGGGAGCGGGAGAGGGAGCTGGAGCGAGTGCAGCTTGGGATTCAGGTAGGTGTTTAAACTTGCCCCCAGGTTCCAGCGGCCTTCATTTCCGAGAGAGAGAGAGTGAGCCGGAGCGCAGCGACTGCAGCTTGGGATTCAGGTAGGTGTTTAAACTAGCCCCCAGGTTCCAGCGGCCTTCATTTTCGGGAGCGGGAGAGGGAGCTGGAGCGCAGCGAGTGCAGCTTGGGATTCAGGTAGGTGTTTAAACTTGCTCACAGGTTCCAGCGGCCGTCATTTCCAGGAGCGGGAGAGAGAGAGGGAGCCGGAGCGCAGCTTGGGATTCAGGTAGGTGTTTAAACTTGCCCCCAGGTTCCAGTGGCCTCCATTTCTGGGAACGGGAGAGAGAGAGGGAGCCGGAGCGCAGCGAATGCAGCTTGGGATTCAGGTAGGTGTTTAAACTTGCCCCCAGGTTCCAGTGGCCTTCATTTCTGGGAACGGGAGAGAGAGAGGGATCCGGAGTGCAGCTTGGGAATCACATAGGTGCTCAAGTGTTTTATTTTTACCTCTATTTAAGTTGGGCGGTTGCTAAACCCGAGACACTACACTTGTAGTGTCTCCCACCCTTCCACCTCCTCTAACCTAAGGGGGTGAGTGAATATCAGGTAAGCTCTCTCTTTTCTTTTTCTTTTATCTGCAAGTTATAGCTTCAGATTTTCGGCGGGAGCAATGGCCAGGGGTCTGTCGGGAAGGTAAGTAGCTGGGAGAAATTTAACTCTTCGTGAGTTGGTAAGTATTGTGATTGGGAAGTAAAATCCTTGTTCCTTTCACTTATTCATTATTGGATATTATATTTGTAATCAGTTAAGGTAAAGTGTAAAAATGGCAGGAGATCCCAGACCTGTGTTATGCTCCCCGTGCTCAATGTGGGAGCTCAGGACTTGGCCGATGCCCCTGCCTCCTTCATGTGTGGGAAGTGTGTCCAGCTGCAGCTCCTGTTAGACCGCATGATGGCTCTGGAGCTGCGGATAGACTCACTTTGGAGCATCCGCGATGCTGAGGAGGTGGTGGATAGCACGTTCAGTGAGTTGGTCACACCGCAGATTAGGGTTGGTGAGTGAGACAGGGAACGGGTGACCAAAAGGCAGAGAAAGAGCAGGAAGGCAGTGCAGGTGTCCCCTGCGGTCATCTCCCTCCAAACCAGGTATACCGTTTTGGATACTGTTGGGGGAGATGACTCACCAGGGGAAGGCAGGAGTAGCCAGGCTCATGGCACCTTGGCTGGCTCTGCTGCACAGAAGGGCAGGACAAAGACTGGCAGGGCACTAGTCATAGAGGATTCAATCATAAGGGGAGTAGACAGGCGTTTCTGTGGTCGAAAACGAGACTCCCGAATGGTATGTTGCCTCCCGGGTGCAGAGGTCAAGGATGTCTCAGATCGGCTACAGGACATACTGAAGGGGGAGGGTGAACAGCCAGTTGTCGTGGTGCATATAGGCACCAACGATATAGGTAAAAAATGGGATGAGGTCCTACAATCAGAATTTAGGGAGTTAGGAGATAAGTTAAAAAATAGGACCTCAAAGGGAGTAATCTCAGGATTGCTACCAGTGCCACAAGACAGTCAGAGTAGAAATTCAAGAATAGTCAGAATGAATACGTGGCTTGAGAGATGGTGCAGGAGGGAGGGGTTCAGATTTCTGGGACATTGGAACCGGTTCTGGGGGCGGTGGGACCATTACAAATCGGATGGTCTACACCTGGGCAGGACTGGAACCAATGTCCTAGGGGGTGCTTTTGCTAACACTGTTGGGGAGGTTTTAAACTAATGTGGCAGCGGGATGGGAACCAGATTAGGAAGTTAGATGTCAGTAAAGAGGCAGCAACTGAAGCCAGTAAGGTACTAGATAATAAACTCAATGTGACTAAGGGGAAGAGTAGACAGGGAAGAGATGATGAACGCAAAGGGACAGGTGGTCTGAGGTGCATTTGTTTCAATGCGAGAACTGTAGCAGGTAAGGCAGATGAACTTAGGGCTTGGATTAGTACCTGGGAATATGATGTTATTGGTATTACGGAGACTTGGTTGAGGGAAGGGCAAGACTGGCAACTAAATATCCCAGGGTATAGATGCTTCATGAGGGATAGAGAGGGAGGTAAAAGGGGTGGAGGAGTTGCATTACTGGTCAGAGATGATATCACAGCTATGATTAAGGAGGGCACGATGGAGGTTTCGAGCACTGAGGCAATATGGGTAGAGCTAAGAAATAGGAAGGGTGCACTAATATTGTTGGGACTTTACTACAGGCCTCCCAAAAGCGAGTGTGAAGTAGAGGTACAAATATGTAGACAGATTATGGAAAAATGTAGGACCAATAGGGTGGTCGTGATGGGAGATTTTAATTTCCCCAACATTGAATGGGACTCATGTAGTGTTGGAGGCGTCGATGGAGCAGAATATGTAAGGAGCATCCAGGAGAGTTTTTTAAAGCAGTATGTAAATAGTCCAACTCGGGAAGGGGCCATACTGGACCTGGTATTGGGGAATGATCCCGGCCAGGTGGTTAAAGTTTCAGTCGGTGATTACTTTGGGAATAGCGATCACAATTTCGTAAGTTTTAGAATACTCATGGACAAAGACGAGAGTGGTCCTAAAGAAAGAGTGCTAAATGGGGAAAGGCCAAGTATAACAAAATTCGGCAGGAGCTAGGGAATGTGGATTGGGAGCAGCTCTTTAAGGGTGAATCCACATTTGAAATGTGGGAGTCTTTTAAGGAAAGGTTGATTAGAGTGCAGGACAGACATGTCCCGGTGAAAATGAGGGATAGAAATGGCAAGATTAGGGAACCATGGATGGCGGGTGGAATTGTGAGCTAGCTAAGATGAAAAAGGAAGCATACATACGATCTAGGCGACTTAAATCTGCTGAAGCTTTGGAGGAATATCGGGAAATTAGGACAAATCTCAAACGTGCAATAAAGAGGGCTAAAAGGGGTCATGAAATATCTTTGGCTAACAGGGATAAGGAAAATCCCAATGCCTTTTATTCGTATATAAGGAGCAAGAGTGTAACTAGAGAAAGGATTGGCCCACTCAAAGACAAAAGAGAGAATTTATGCGTGGAGTCAGAGGAAATGGGTGAGATTCTTAATGAGTACTTTGCATCGGTATTCACCAAGGAGAGGGACATGATGGATGTTGAGGGTAAGGATGGTGTTTAAATACTCTAGGTCAAGTCGGCATAAGGAAGGGGGAAGTTTTGGGTATTCTAAAAGGCATTAAGGTGGACAAGTCCTCAGGTCCGGATGGGATCTATCCCAGGTTACTGAGGGAAGCGAGGGAAGAAATAGCTGGGGCCTTAACTGATATCTTTGCAGCATCTTTGAGCACGGGTGAGGTCCCGGAGGACTGGAGAATTGATAATGTTGTCCCTTTGTTTAAGAAGGGTAGCAGGGATAATCCAGGGAATTATAGACCTGTGAGCTTGACGACAGTGGTAGGCAAACTGTTGGAGAAGATACTGAGGGATAGGATCTCTTCACATTTGGAAGAAAATAGACTTATCAGTGATTGGCAGCATGGTTTTGTGCAGGGAAGGTCATGTCTTACAAACCTAATAGAATTCTTTGAGGAAGTGACAACGTTAATTGATGAGGGAAGCGCTGTAGATGTCATATGCATGGACTTCAGTAAGGCGTTTGATAAAGTTTCCCATGGCAGGCTGATGGAAAAAGTGAAGTCATATGGGGTTCAGGGTGTACTAGCTAGATGGATAAAGACCTGGCTGGGCAACAGGAGACAGAGAGTAGTGGTAGAAGGGAGTGTCTCAAAATGGAGAAAGGTGACAAGTAGTGTTTCACAGGGATCCGTGCTGGGACCACTGTTGTTTGTGATATACATAAATGATCTGGACGAAGGTATGGGTTGTCTGATTAGCAAGTTTGCAGATGATACTAAGATTGTTGGAGTTGCAGATAGCGAGGAGGACTGTCAGAGAATACAGCAAAATATCGATAGATTGGAGAGTTGGGCAGAGAAATGGCAGATGGAGTTCAATCCAGGCAAATGCGAGGTGATGCATTTTGGAAGATCTAATTCAAGAGCGGACTATACGGTCAATGGAAGAGTCCTGGGGAAAATTGATGTACAGAGAGATCTGGGTGTTCAGGTCCATTGTACCCTGAAGGTGGCAACGCAGGTCGATAGAGTGGTCAAGAAGGCATACAGCATGCGTGCCTTCATCGGACGGGGTATTGAGTCGGCCGGTCATGTTACAGTTGTATAGGACTTTGGTTAGGCCACATTTGGAATACTGTGTGCAGTTCTGGTCGCCACATTACCAGAAGTATGTGGATGCTTTAGAGAGGGTGTAGAGGAGGTTCACCAGGATGTTGTCTGGTATGGAGGGTGCTAGCTATGAAGAAAGGTTGAGTAGATTAGGATTGTTTTCGTTGGAAAGACGGAAGTTGAGGGGGACCTGATTGAGGTCTACAAAATTATGAGAGGTATGAACAGGGTGGATAGCAACAAGCTTTTTCCAAGAGTGGAGGTGTCAATTACAAGGGGTCACGATTTCAAGGTGAGAGGGGGAAAGTTTCAGGGAGATGTGCGTGGAAAGTTTTTTACGCAGAGGGTGGTGGGTGCCTGGAACGCTTTGCCAGCGGAGGTGGTAGAGGCGGGCACAATAGCATCATTTAAGATGCATCTAGACAGATATATGAACGGGCGGGGAACAGAGGGAAGAAGATCCTTGGAAAATAGGTGACAGGTTTAGATAAAGGATCTGGATCGGCACAGGCTGGGAGGGCCGAAGGGCCTGTTCCTGTGCTGTAATTTTCTTTGTTCTTTGTTCTTTGTATAGTGACTGCATAGCACTTTGGGACATGTTGAGGCTGTGAATTGTGCTATTTAAATGCAATTCTTTCTTAATATGAACTTATTCATCATTCATATAGGACCAGCAGCAGTTCAACCTTCTCTGGCACATACAGCTTGCAGGGTTTTAAACGGGTTTCAGTCCCTCGCTATACTGCAGCAAGAAGGCTCTGGCCTGTGTCCTTTCCTCATTGGGCATTACCTCCCTCAACATGTAATCATGGAGCATGGAATGAGAGAAATCCATTCCAATGCGAACCAGGGAGCAGACTATCCTCGACCTGGCAAATTGCAATCAGACAGGATTATTCAATAATCTCATAGTAAAGGATCATCTGCTCAACAGATTTCATAACATGGTCGAATGTCACATATGAGAAGTCTAAGACAAGTGTTTTAAAAATAAATAATTATAAGGGCATGAAGGCAGAATTGACTTAAGTGAACTGGAATACTAGGTTAAAAGGCAGGACAACAGAAATGCAGTGGCAGACCTTTAAGAAGATGTTTAATCACTCCCAGCAAAGATTTATTCCAGTGAGAAATAAAGACCGTTTGAGAAGGTTGCATCATCCGTAGCTAAATATGGACGGATCGAGCTGAAAGAAACATGGTGCAATTCTGTAAAGAGCATTGGCAGGTCAGAAGATTGGACAGATTTTAACAACTAGCAAACAGTGATTAAAAAAATTAAAGAAAGAGAAGTTTGAGGTTGAGAGAAAGTTATTTAAAAATGTAAGAAACAGATGGTAAGATTTTCTGCAAACATGTTAAAAGGTAAAGAGTAACTAATAGAAGATTACAGCGCAGTACAGGCCCTTCGGCCCTCGATGTTGCGCCGACCTGTGAAACTATTCTAAAGCCCATCTACACTATTCCTTTATCGTCCATATGTCTATCCAATGACCATTTGAATGCCCTTAGTGTTGGCGAGTCCACTACTGTTGCAGGCAGGGCATTCCACGCCCTTACTACTCTCTGAGTAAAGAACCTACCTCTGACATCTGTCCTAAAGCTATCTCCCCTCAATTTAAAGCTATGTCCCCTCGTGCGAGACATCACCATCCGAGGAAAAAGGCTCTCACTGTCCACCCTATCCAATCCTCTGATCATCTTGTATGCCTCAATTAAGTCAACTCTTAACCTTCTTCTCTCTAACGAAAACAGCCTCATGTCCCTCAGCCTTTCCTCATAAGATCTTCCCTCCATACCAGGCAGCATTCTGGTAAATCTCGTCTGCACCATTTCCAATGCTTCCACAACCTCCTATAATGCGGCGACCAGAATTGCACACAATACTCCAAATGCGGCCGCACCTGAGTTTTGTACAGCTGCAACATGACCTCATGGCTCCGAAACTCAATCCCTCTACCAATAAAAGCTAATACACCGTACGCCTTCTTAACAACCCTCTCAACCTGAGTGGCAACTTTCAGGGATCTATGTACATGGACACCGAGATCTCTGCTCATCCACACTGCCAAGAATCTTACCATTAGCCCAGTACTCTGTCTTCCTGTTATTCCTTCCAAAATGAATCACCTCACACTTTTCTACATTAAACTCCATTTGCCACCTCTCAGCCCAGTGCTGCAGCTTATCTATGTCCTTCTGTAACTTGTAACATCCTTCCGCACTGTCACAACGCCACCGACTTTAGTGTCATCTGCAAATTTACTCACCCATCCTTCTACGCCCTCCTCCAGGTCATTTATAAAAATGACAAACAGCAGTGGCCCCAAAACAGATCCTTGTAGCACACCACTAGTAACTGGACTCCAGTCTGAACACTTCCCATCAACCACCACCCTTTGTCTTCTTCCAGCTAGCCAATTTCTGATCCAAACTGCTAAATCTCCCTGAATCCCATGCTTCCGTATTTTCTGCAGTAGCCTACGGTGGGGAACCTTATCAAACGCTTTACTGAAATCCATATACACCACATCAACTGCTTTACCCTCATCCACCTGTTTGGTCACCTTCTCAAAGAACTCAATAAGGTTTGTGAGGCACGACCTACCCTTCACAATATCGTGTTGACTATCTCTAATCAAATTATTCCTTTCTAGATGATTATACACCCTATCTCTTATAAACCTTTCCAAGACTTTGCCCACAACAGAAGTAAGGCTCACTGGTCTATAGTTACCGGGGCTGTCTCTACTCCCCTTCTTGAACAGGGGGACAACATTTGCTATCCTCCAGTCTTCTGGCACTATTCCTGTAGACAAAGATGACTTGAAGATCAAAGCCAAAGGCTCAGCAATCTCCTCGCTAGCTTCCCAGAGAATCCGGCCCAGGGGACTTATCTTATTTATTTTCACTCTCAACTAAAGTGAGTGTTGGTCCTCTAAAGTGAGAGTCTGGGGAATTGACAATGGAAAACAAATACATTGAACGTATATTTTGTGCCCCTTAGAAAGCTTCCCAAAGATAATTGAAAATAATGACGTGAATCGGGGGGTAGGAGCTTAAAACAATCACCATCACCAGGGCAAGGATACCGGGAAAACAATTAGACCTGAAGGCTGGCAAGTCTCCAGGACCTATTTGGGTCTTAAAGTAAATAGCTTCAGAGATAATGGAGGCATTGACTATAATCTTCTAAAATTCTTAGATATGGTTGCCAAAGACAAAGATCAAAGAACAAAGAAAAGTACAGCAAAGGAACAGGCCCTTCGGCCCTCCAAGCCTGTGCCGACCATGCTGCCTGTCTAAAACCTGTCTGCACTTCCGGGGTCCATATCCCTCTATTCCCATCCTATTCATGTCTTTGTCAAGATGCCGCTTAAACGTAACTATCGTCTCTGCTTCCACCACCTCCTCCGGCAGCGAGTTCCAGGCACCCACTACCCTCTGTGTAGAAATCTTGCCTCGTACATCTACTCTAAACCTTGCCCCTCGCACATTGAACCTATGCCCCCTAGTAATTGATCCCTCTACCCCGGGGAAAAGCCTCTGACTATCCACTCTGTCTATGCCCCTCATAATTTTGTAGACCTCTAGCAGGTCGCCCCTCAACCTCCGTCGTTCCAGTGAGAACAAACCGAGTTTATTCAACCGTTCCTACTAGCTAATGCCCTCCATTACTGGCAACATCCTGGTAAATCTCTTCTGCATCCTCTCTAAAGCCTCCACATCCTTCTGGTAGTGTGGCGACCAGAATTGACCCCAAGTGTGGCCTAACTAAGGTTCTATACAGCTGCAACATGACTTGCCAATTTTTATACTCAATGCCCCGGCCAATAAAGGCAAGCATGCCGTAAACCTTCTTGACTACCTTCTTCAGTAAAGAGAGTGGAGAGAGAGAGAGGACGAGACTTCAGTAAAGAGCGCTCTCAGGTAAGACAGCTGTTTGTTTGTTTCTAAATTGAAATAAAGTGACGTCACAGGAGACTGTAACCTGATTGGCTGAAAGTCAGACTGAGCTAAATTTGAATATCTGGAGTTACTGATTTAAATACTAGTTTTTATTTGACTTAGATTATACATTTTTGAGTTGATTTGAATTACTATTTTTAAAATTTTTAATTTGACTTAAATAACTATTTTGGGTTGATTTAAATTAATATTTTTAATTTGATTTAAATAACTTTTAATTTCAATTAAATAACTATTTTAATTTGTTGTCAGATCAAGAGTGATAAATACTCAGTTGATAAAAAAAAAAATCTAATTAAATAGCACACGGGGATTGGATTTAATCTGACACAAAAACATCTTTCTAAAGTTTAATTTCAAAGGTTTAATTTAAAGGAATAATTCATGGCAGGACAGCTCCAAGGCATGGTCTGCTCCTCTTGCTCCATGTGGCAGGCTGGGGACAGTTCCAGTCCCCAGGGTCAGCATGTGTGCAGGAAGTGTCTCCAGTTACAGCTCCTGGAAGCTCGAGTTTCAGAGCTGGAGCGGCGGCTGGAGACACTGTGGAGCATCCGCCAGTCGGAGCGTATCGTGGATAGCACGTATAGAGAGGTGGACACACCGCAGGCTCAGACTCCGCAGGCAGGAAGGGATTGGGTGACCACCAGACTCAGCAAGCGAGCCAAGCAGGTAGTGCAGGAATCTTCTGTGGCCATTCCCCTGCAGAACAGATATACCATTTTGGATACTGTTGGGGGGGAATGGCCTCTCAGGGGAAAACAGCAACAGCCAAACTCGTGGCACCATGGTTGGTTCTGCTGCAGAGGGGAGGGGTGATAAGTGTGACAGTGCAATAGTTATAGGGGATTCAATTGTAAGGGGAATAGACAGGCATTTCTGTGGCTGCAAACGACACTCCAGGATGGTATGTTGCCTCCCTGGTGCTCGGCTCAAGGATGTCTCGGAGTGGTTACAGGATATTCTGGAGGAGGAGGGTGAACAGCCAGTGGTCGTGGTACACATCGGTACAAACGACATAGGTAAAAAAAGGGATAAGGTCCTAAAAGCAGAATACAGGGAGCTAGGAAGGAATTTAAGAAATCGGACCTCGAAGGTAGTGATCTCAGGATTACTACCGGTGCCACGTGCCAGTCAGAGTAGAAATGACAGGATATATAGGATGAATATGTGGCTGAAGGGATAGTGTCAGGGGGAGGGTTTCAGATTCCTGGGTAATTGGGACCGGTTCTGGGGGAGGTGGGACCTGTACAAACTGGACGGGTTACACCTGGGCAGGACTGGAACTGATGTCCTAGGGGGCTATTTGCTAGAGCGGTTGGGGAATGTTTAAACTAATGTGACAGGGACAGAAACAAAAGGCAGTAAGGGGGAAAGTGTAAGGCAGAGAGGCCATAGTCAAAAATCAAAAAGGGCCACAGTACAAGGTACAGTGACTGAGGGGAGCTCAGTGAATAGGCCCAGTAATACTAAAAGGAATAAAACGGGAAGTAAAAACATAAATGGAAAGCGATGCGGCAGGTTGTTACATGAAGATATGGGTTCAACGACCAGGAAAATTAGGAGAAAAGTTAAGAGGAAAAATAACTTATGAGAGGTTACTGATCAAGGTGTTAAGATTCAAAACAGAGGTATAAAAGCCAACATAAGTGTACTTTACCTGAATGCTCGTAGTATTCGGAATAAGGTAAATGAGTTGATGGCGCAAATCATCGTGAATGACTATGATTTAGTGGCCATTACTGAAACATGGTTAAAGGATGGTCACGACTGGGAGTTAAATATCCGAGGGTATCAAACTTTTCGGAAGGACAGAGTGGATGGTAAGGGAGGTGGTGTAGCTCTGTTATTTAAGGATGACATCCGGGCAATAGTAAGGGATGATATTGGTGCTATGGAGGATAAGATTGAATCGATTTGGGTGGAAATCAGGAATAGTAAGGCAAAAAAGTCACTGATAGGAGTAGTCTATAGGCCACCAAATAGTAACATTATGGTGGGGCAGGCAATAAACAAAGAAATAACGGATGCATGTAGAAATGGTACAGCAGTTATCATGGGGGATTTTAATCTACATGTCGATTGGTTTAACCAGGTTGGTCAAGAAGGCAGCCTTGAGGAGGAGTTTATAGAATGTATCCGCGATAATTTCCTACAACACTATGTAATGGAACCTACGAGGGAACAGGCGGTCCTAGATCTGGTCCTGTGTAATGAGACAGGATTGATTAATGATCTCATAGTTAGGGATCCTCTCAGAAGGAGCGAGCACAATATGGTGGAATTTAAAATACAGATGGAGGGCGAGAAGGTAAAATCACACACTAGTGTTTTGTGCTTAAACAAAGGAGATTACAATGGGATGAGAGAAGAGCTTGCTAAGGTAGACTGGGAGCAAAGACTTTATGGTGAAACAGTTGAGTAACAGTGGAGAACCTTCCAAGCGATTTTTCACAGTGCTCAGCAAAGATTTATACTAACAAAAAGGAAGGACGGTCGAAAGAGGGAAAATCGATCGTGGATATCTGAGGAAATAAGGGAGAGTATCAAATTGAAGGAAAAAGCATACAACGTGGCAAAGATCAGTGGGAGACGAGAGGACTGGGAAATCTTTAGGGGGTAACAGAAAGCGACTAAAAAAGCTATAAAGAAGAGTAAGATAGATTATGAGAGTAAACTTGCTCAGAATATAAAAACAGATAGTAAAAGTTTCTACAAATATATAAAACAAAAAAGAGTGGCTATGGTAAATATTGGTCCTTTAGAGGATGAGAAGGGAGATTTAATAATGGGAGATGAGGAAATGGCTGAGGAACTGAACAGGTTTTTTGGGTCGATCTTCACAGTGGAAGATACAAATAACATGCCAGTGACTGATGGAAATGAGGCTATGACAGGTGAGGACCTTGAGATGATTGTTATCACTCAGGAGGTAGTGATGGGCAAGCTAATGGAGCTAAAGGTAGACAAGTCCCCTGGTCCTGATGGAATGCATCCCAGAGTGCTAAAAGAGATGGCTAGGGAAATTGCAAATGCACTAGTGATAATTTATCACAATTCACTAGACTCTGGGGTGGTCCCAGCGGATTGGAAATTAGCAAACGTGACACCACTGTTTCAAAAAGGAGGTAGGCAGAAAGTGGGTAATTATATGCCAGTTAGCTTAACTTCGGTAGTAGGGAAGATGCTTGAATCTATCATCAAGGAAGAAATAGCGAGGCATCGGGATGGAAATTGTCCCATTGGGCAGACATGGGCTCATAAAGGGCAGGTCATGCCTAACTAATTTAGTGGAATTTTTTTAGGACATTACCAGTGCGGTAGATAATGGGGAGCCAATGGATGTGGTATATCTGGATTTCCAGAAAGCTTTTGACAAGGTGCCACACAAAAAGGTTGCTGCATTAGATAAAGATGCATGGCATTAAGGGTAAAGTAGTAGCATGGATAGAGGATTGGTTAATTAATAGAAAGCAAAGAGTGGGGATTAATGGGTGTTTCTCTGTTTGGCAATCAGTAGCTAGTGGTGTCCCTCAGGGATCAGTGTTGGGCCCACAATTGTTCACAATTTACATAGATGATTTGGAGTTGGGGACCAAGTGCAATGTGTCCAGGTTTGCAGAGGACACTAAGATGAGTGGTAAAGCAAAAAGTGCAGAGGATACTGGAAGTCTGCAGAGGGATTTGGATAGGTTAAGTGAATGGGCTAGGGTCTGGCAGATGGAATACAATGTTGACAAATGTGAGGTTATCCATTTTGGTAGGTGTTATAACCTCCCTGCTTACCATTGGCTGGGGACTAATGACAATCCCACAATCCTGTGGGAGTATGAGCTTCCCCAATGAGGGGGGCGGGGAAATCATTAGCAGACTCCCTGTATAAATAAAGCTGGCCAGTTTGGAACCAGCAGGAAGGAGTAAGCAGCAATCGAGGTTGCTGCTGTTGTATATATATATATATGTTATTGTAAATAAATGTTATTTCTTTGTATCCTTGAAACTCGTGCTGGATTCTTCGTGGCCCTCACAAAACTGGCGACGAGGGTTAAAGTGAATAACTGTCTACACTGCTGAAGCCACCTTCCTGGATTTCTGTTGGATAGAGGTTGGAAGTTGTTTCCTATTACACCATGCCTCTGTATGGACGTTTGGATGTCTTTGATGCTGCGCTGGAAAGCTGGAACCAGTACGCACAACGGATGCGTTACTATTTCCAGGCAAACAATATCACTGAAAAAAAGCGCCAGGTGGTCATATTGCTCACCGCCTGCGGCCCGCATACGTTTGGGGTGATTAGGAGCCTTACGTACCCAGCTGCGCCGGACACCAAAACATTTGATGAACTCGTGAATTTAGTGGGGCAGCATTTTAACCCAACCCCGTCAACGATAGTCCAACGTTACCGGTTTAATACCGCTGAGAGGACCCCAGGGGGCAGCACGGTAGCCTTGTGGATAGCACAATTGCTTCACAGCTCCAGGGTTCCAGGTTCGATTCTGGCTTGGGTCACTGTCTGTGCGGAGTTTGCACATCCTCCCCGTGTGTGCGTGGGTTTCCTCCGGGTGCTCCGGTTTCCTCCCACAGTCCAAAGATGTGCGGGTTAGGTGGATTGGCCATGATAAATTGCCCTTAGTGTCCAAAATTGCCCGTGGGATTACTGGGTTATGGGGATAGGGTGGCGGTGTTGACCTTGGGTAGGGTGCTCTTTCCAAGAACCGGTGCAGACTCGATGGGCTGAATGGCCTCCTTCTGCTCTGTAAATTCTATGATAATGATAATCCCTTGCCGACTTTCTACCCAGGCTACGCAGGATTGCGGAGTACTGTGACTATGGTGAGACCTTGTCAGAAATGTTACGCGACCGTTTGGTTTGCGGTATTAACAATGCGGCCACCCAGAGAAAGTTGTTAACTGAGCCAACATTGACTTTTCAACAGGCCATTCAAATAGTATTGTCCCGAGAGAGCTCAGAACGAGGAGTGCAGGAGCTACAGGGAATGGAAGTGCATGCCTTGAGGCGCAACCCCTTCCGTCCGAAAACGTCCCCCCGCACTCCTGCGGTACCTTGGGCGAGGCGACGACTGGAACGACGCCAGTGGCCATCGGACATTCCTCCCCGAATGGAGCCTTCTCCAGAACCAATGGATGAGGAGCCATGTCCGTGTCAGACTTGTAGGTGCCGACCCCGTTGCGGACGCCGGTCCTGGGGGCGCCAGAGGCGCCGTCATTCCGACTGAAACTGGGACCAGCCCTGGGGCCGTGCCTTCCATGTGGATGAACCTGCGGCGACTACTCCTGAGGACGTGGAGACGGAGGACGACTGCTTGCAGCTGCATTGTGTGGCAGCTCCCCGTGTGGCCCCCATTAAGGTGACAGTACAGGTCAATGGTCACCCGCTTGAGATGGAGTTGGACACTGGCGCAGCGGTCTCCGTGATCGCCCAGAGGACATTCGACCACATCAAGCAGGGTATACAGACCCTTACATTATCTGACACACCGTCCAGATTGGCCACCTACACGGGGGAACCATTGGACATTGCAGGAACTACGATGACCCCTGTTGTTTATGGATGCCAGGAGGGGCGTTTCCCACTTATCGTGGTGCGTGGCCATGGGCCCAGCCTGTTGGGTCAGGACTGGTTGCGCCATTTGCACTTGCAGTGGCAGCACATCCTCCAAACAGTCTCTGGAGGGTTGACTGAGGGACGATACCCAGATGTATTCCAGCCCGGTTTAGGGCAAATGAAAGGGGTTGTAGCCCGTATCCAAGTCGAACCAGGAGCCACGCCATGCTATTTCCGGGCGCGCCCGGTGCCTTATGCCTTGCTTGAGAAGGTAGGAGGGGAGCTCACTCATTTGGAAACTTTGGATATTACCAGGCCCGTCCGTTTCGCTGACTGGGCAGCACCAATTGTACCTGTAAAGAAGCCAGATGCCACAGTTTGCTTGTGCGGCGACTATAAACTTACAGTAAATGCGGCTTCCCGACTCGACCGATATCCAATGCCTCGCATAGAGGATCTCTACGCAAAGCTTGCAGGTGGACTCTCGTTCACAAAATTAGATCTGAGTCACGCCTACCTACAGTTAGAGCTGGACCCTGCCTCCCGACCATATGTAACGATTAAAACACACCGGGGCCTGTGTGAATATACACGCTTGCCCTTTGGAGTATCCTCTGCCTGCGCTATTTTTCAACACGTTATGGAGGGCATTTTGAGAGGTTTACCGCGTGTCGCTGTCTACTTAGATGACGTTTTGATCACAGGGATGTCAGAGCAGGAACATTTAGAAATACTGGAGGCTGTCCTTAGACGCTTTTTGGAGGCTGGAGTGCGTTTACGTCGCACAAAGTGCGTCTTTCAGGCAAAGGAAGTAGTCTACCTGGGTTATCGGGTGGACCGCGAAGGTTTGCACCCCGTCGCAGAGAAGGTGCGTGCAATTCAACAGGCCCCCGCCCCGACTGACACTTCACATCTTCGTTCCTTTCTCGGCCTCGTGAACTATTACGGGAAGTTCCTCCCCAATCTGGCAACTACGCTGGCCCCGTTGCACCTTCTGCTAAAGAAAAATCACACCTGGGTTTGGGGTCAGCCGCAAGAAACCGCTTTCCGGCGGGTAAAACGACAATTGTCGTCGTCTGGGTTCCTCCCCACTATGATCCTGGAAAGCCTTTGCTCGTCACATGTGATGCATCCCCGTATGGTATTGGGGCCGTCCTGTCCCACAAGATGGATAACGGGGCTGAGCGGTCGATAGCTTTCGCCTCCTGCACATTGACTGCAACGGAAAAAAATTACGTGCAGACCGAGAAGGAGGGCCTGGCAGTGGTCTTTGCGGTGAAACGTTTCCACCAGTACGTGTATGGCTGCCACTTAACTATCGTGACTGATCATAAGCCTCTGCTGGGACTTCTCAGAGAGGATAAGCCAATACCGCCCATTGGTTCCGCACGGATCCAGCGATGGGCTTTGTTGCTCGCTGCACACGAGTATTCTCTGGAGCACAAACCAGGAATGCAGATAGCGAATGCCGACGCACTGAGCCGATTGCTTTTATCGACCGGCCCCATGTCAACCCCCACGACCGGTGAGGTGGTTGCAACCCTACATTTTATGGACACCTTGCCTGTCACGGCATCACAGATCCGTGAGTGGACCCAGACGGAACCAGTCCTGTCAAAGGTTCGACACATAATCTTGTATGGTGGACAGCATAGACAGCTCCTAGGCGAGTTGCGAGCATTTTCCTCCAAGCTGTCAGAATTCAGCGTGGAAGAAGGCATCCTCTTGTGGGGGACACGTGTGATTGTCCCGGAAAAAGGACAGGAGCTGATACTAAGAGACTTGCACAATGGGCATCCAGGTGTGACCAAAATGAAAATGTTGGCCCGGAGTTATGTTTGGTGGCCAGGCCTCGACGCCGACATTGAGAAGGTGGCCCAAAACTGCTCCATTTGTGAGGAGCATCTGAAGCTTCCGCTGGCCGCGCCCCTACATCACTGGGAATGGCCAGGGCAGCCTTGGGCGCGCTTGCATGCGGATTTCGCTGGCCCTTTTCAAGGATCCATGTTCCTTTTATTAATCAACGCCCAGTCTAAATGGCTAGAGGTGCATAAGATGCTAGGCACAACGTCCTGCGCAACAATTGAGAAGATGCGTTTGTCTTTTAGTACGCGTGGACTCACCGAGGTGCTGGTCACGGATAACGGCACTCCATTCACCAGTGAGGACTTTGCGAGGTTCATGAAGATGAACGGCATACGCCATATCCGCACTACCCCTCACCACCCGGCTTCAAATGGGTTGGCGGAGCGCGCAGTGCAGACATTCAAACGAGGCCTAAAGAAGCAGTCTTCCGGGTCAATGGACACGAGACTGGCTCGCTTTTTGTTTTCGTATAGGACCACCCCCCATGCGGTGACTGGGGTAGCTCCTGCAGAACTGCTAATGGGCCGGAGACTTCGCACCCGACTTAGTATGGTTTTCCCGGACATTGGCGCAAAAGTACGCCGCACACAAGAACGGCACGGACAGGGTTTTTTTCGGCATTGGCCGATTCGGCAGTTTGCGCCCGGTGATCCAGTGTTCGTTCGCAATTTTGCTGGTGGTGCCCAGTGGGTCCCTGGCGTAATCTTTCACCAAACGGGCACTATATCTTACCAGGTGTAAGCCCAGGGTCGTCTCCAGCGCAAACATGTAGACCACGTTCGGTCCAGAAGACTATCCCTTCCAAAGATTCCCCGCCCCCGGAGCTAATTTCTACAGCCGCAGAGACTAGAGACAATGGAAAGTAGTCCTCACAATCTTCCTCTGGTGCCTCACTCAAAGCCTGCGCAGGTCGTTACAGAACCGTGTGGAAATAGGGACGCCGAGATGACAGAGGCAGCAGACTCTGACTCCGAAATGGAGACACAGGACGCATCAGAGGGGGAATCCTCGGGCCCACGGGCCGTGGATATACAACCGTTATGCCGTTCATCATGGAAGCGCCGGTCTCCGTCTCGTTACACGCCGCCCGATCCAGCGCCTCGTGCAAATGGTGTCCAGCCTGCGGAAAAACAAGTCCGACGCCCCCCTTCGCCAGGGTCTTCGGTGTATTCCTTGGACTTTGTGGGGGAGGGATGTTATAACCTGCCTGCTTACCATTGGCTGGGGACTAATGACAATCCCACAATCCTGTGGGAGTATGAGCTTCCCCAATGAGGGGGGCGGAGAAATCATTAGCAGACTCTCTGTATAAATAAAGCTGGCCAGTTTGGAACCAGCAGGAAGGAGTGTGCAGCAAGTGAGGTTGCTGATGTTGTATATATATATATATATATATGTTATTGTAAATAAATGTTATTTCTTTGTATCCTTGAAACTCGTGCTGGATTCTTCGTGGCCCTCACAAAAGTAGGAATAACAGCCAAAGGGATTATTATTTAAATGATAAAATATTAAAAATGCTGCTGTGCAGAGACCTGGGTGTGCTGGTGCATGAGTCGCAAAAAGTTGGTTTCCAGGTGCAACAGGTGATTAAGAAGGCAAATGGAGTTTTGTCCTACATTGCTAGAGGGATGGAGTTTGAGACTAGGGAGGTTATGCTGCAACTGTATAAGATGTTAGTGAGGCCACACCTGGAGTATTGTGTTCAGTTTTGGTCTCCTTACCTGAGAAAGGACGTACTGGCGTTGGAGGTGTGTAGAGGAGATTCACTAGGTTAATCCCAGAGTTGAGGGGGTTGGATTACGAGGAGAGGTTGAGTAGACTGGGACAGTACTCGTTGGAATTTAGAAGGATGCGGGGGGGATCTTATAGAAACATATAAAATTATGAAGGGAATAGATAGGATAGATGCGGGCAGGTTGTTTCCACTGGCAGGTGAAAGCAGAACTAGGGGGCATAGCCTCAAAATAAGGGGAAGTAGTTTTAGGACTGAGCTTAGGAGGAACTTCTTCACCCAAAGGGTTGTGAATCTATGGAATTCCTTGCCCAGTGAAGCAGTTGAGGCTCCTTCATTAAATGTTTTTAAGATAAAGATGGATAGTTTTTTGAAGAAAAAAGGGATTAAGGGTTGTGGTGTTTAGGCCGGAAAGTGGAGCTGAGTCCACAAAAGATCAGCCATGATCTCATTGAATGGTGGAGCAGGCTCGAGGGGCCAGATGGCCTACTCCTGCTCCTAGTTCTTATGTTCTTATGTTCTCCACCTGCATTGCCCCTTTCATTGACCTTTGGACCTGTACTCCTAGATCTTTCTGACTGTCAATACTCGTGAGGGTTCTACCATTCACTGTATATTCCCTACCTGCATTAGACTTTCCAAAATGCATTACCTCACTTTTGTCCAGATTAAACTCCATCTGCCATCTCTCCGTTCAAGTTTCCAAATGATCTAAAACTGCTGTATCTTCTGACAGTCCTCATTGCGATCTGCAATTTCACCAACCTTTGTGTCATCTGCAAACTTACTAATCAGACTGGTGCACGATCAATAACCTCAGAAACGAGATTGGAGACAATTGAAGGCTTTAATACGCGAGATGTTTCCCCCAGCAGCGCAGGTACAGAAGAAAGCTGCTGGGACAGCACGGGCTCTCATACCCCGCCTTGCAGGGCGGAGCTAACATACAAGCTTATCCAATGGGAACAAGTACATTCTCCACCAATGGTATTCCGGCATTACTTGGTACCGTAATCCTCCTAACACAGACTACCACATTCACCCCCTGTTAAAAAAGAGGTCAGCGGCAGGGGGAGGGGGGGGGGGGCGGGGGGAGGGGGGGGGCGGGGGGGCGGGGCTTCGTATTACAACGTGGTAAAAGAGGTAGAAGTTACAGTTATGAAGGTACCGTAATGCCTTCGTACAGCGTTTTGCCTCATTACAACTCTTAACTATTTACAACAGTAATGTACATTTCAAAAGGAAGCAATTAGTCGATCGGGGGCCCTGGTCATCCTCTGCGATCGTCATAGCTTTGGTGGTGATGTCGATGGAGGTTCGGGCGTCTGTGACTCCGGGAGCGTGGTTTCGGCTTCTGTGGCAGCTTCATCACCCCTAGACGTGGCTGGTGGAAGGGCCGACTGACCTGGGAAGGGGGCGGCTGTGGGGTGCGCCGGTGGGCAGGGCCTAGACGGGGCCGGTGGAAGAACCGATCCACCTGGGAAGGGGGCGGCTGTGGGGTGCGCCGGTGGGAGGGAGGGTGGGACTGGTGGCGGGGTGTGTGTGTGGGGATCCAGCGGCGCCAGGTCCCGTAGGGAGACCAAATCCTGTTGGCCGTCGGGGTACGCCACGTAGGCGTACTGAGGGTTAGCGTCGAGGAGATGGACCCTCTCGACCAATGGGTCCGTTTTGTGCGCCCGCACGTGTTTTCGGAGCAGGATGGGTCCAGGACCTGCCAGCCAGGTCGGGAGCGAGGTCCCAGAGGAGGACTTCCTGGGGAAGATAAGGAGACGTTCGTGAGGTGTTTGGTTGGTCATGGTACACAGCAGTGACCGGATGGAGTGGAGGGCATCCGGGAGGACTTCCTGCCAGCGAGAGACTGGGAGATTCCTGGACCGCAGGGCCAGTAGAACGATCTTCAAGACCGTTCCGTTCTCCCTCTCTACCTGTCCATTTTCCCGGGGGTTGTAACTGGTCATCCTGCTCAAGGCAATGCCCTTGCTGAGCAGGAATTGACGCAGTTCGTCGCTCATAAAGGAGGACCCCCTATCACTGTGTATGTAGGCGGGAAACCGAACAGCGTAAAGATACTATGGAGGGCTTTTATGACGGTGGGTGCGGTCATGTCAGAGCAGGGGATGGCGAATGGGAACCGGGAGTTCTCGTCAATCACGTTCAGGAAGTACGTGTTGCGGTCGGTGGAGGGGAGGGGGCCTTTGAAATCCATACTGAGGCGTTCAAAGGGACGGGAAGCCTTTATCAGGTGCGCTTTCTCTGGCCTGTAGAAGTGTGGCTTGCACTCCGTGCAGATTTGGCAATTCCTGGTGGCTGTCCTGACCTCCTCGATGGAGTAGGGCAGGTTGCGGGTCTTGATGAAGTGGAAAAATAGAGTGACCCCCGGGTGGTAGAGGTCCTCGTGGACGGCTCGGAGGCAGTCCACTTGTGCGTTGGCACATGTGCCGCGGGATAGGGCATCAGGAGGCTCGTTTAGTTTCCCGGGACGATACAAGATCTCATAGTTGTGGAGAGTTCGATCTCCACCGTAAAATCTTGTCATTTTTTATCTTGCCCCGCTGTGCATTATCGAACATGAAAGCAACCGACCGTTGGTCAGTGAGGAGAGAGAATCTCCTGCCGGCCAGGTAATGCCTCCAATGTCGCACAGCTTCTACTATGGCCTGGGCCTCCTTTTCGACTGAGGAAAGGCGGATTTTGGAGGCATGGAGGGTACGTGAGAAGAAGGCCACGGGTCTGCCCCCTTGGTTAAGGGTGGCCGCCAGAGCTACTTCGGACGTGTCGCTCTTGACCTGGAAGGGGAGGGATTCGTCGATGGCGTGCATCGTGGCCTTTGCAATGTCTGCTTTGATGTGACTGAAGGCCTGGCGGGCCTCTATCGACAGGGGAAAAACTGTGGATTGGATCAGTGGACGGGCCTTGTCCACATAGTTGGGGACCCACTGGGCATAGGAGGAAAAAAAACCTAGGCAGCGCTTCAGGGCCTTGGAGCAGTGAGGGAGGGGGAACTTCTTAAGGGGGCGCATGCGTTCAGGGTCGGGGCCTATCACTCCATTACGCACTACGTAGCCGACGATGGCTAGGCGGTCAGTGCTAAACACACATTTATCCTTGTTATACATTAGGTTAAGGATTTTTGTGGTTTGGAGGAATTTTCGGAGGTTGGTGTCGTGGTCCTGCTGGTCGTGGCCGCAGATGGTGACATTATCGAGGTACGGGAATGTGGCCCGTAAACTGTACCGGTCAACCATTTAGTCCATCTCTCGTTGGAAGACCGAGACCCCATTAGTGACACCGAAGGGAACCCTTAAGAAGTGGTAGAGCCGCCCATCTGCTTCGAAGGCAGTGTATTTGCTGTCACTAGTGCGGATGGGGAGCTGGTGGTAGGCGGACTTAAGATCCACCGTGGAGAATACCTTGTAATGCGCGATCCTGTTGACCAGGTCGGATATGCGGGGGAGAGGGTATGCGTCGAGCTGCGTAAACCTGTTGATGGTCTGACTGTAGTCGATGACCATCCTATGCTTCTCCCCGGTCTTTACAACCACTACTTGAGCTCTCCAGGGGCTGTTGCTAGCCTCAATGGCACCTTCCTTCAGTAACCGTTGGACCTCTGACCTAATAAAGATCCGGTCCTGGGCACTGTACCGTCTGCTCCTGGTGGCGACAGGTTTGCAATCCGGGGTAAGGTTTGCAAACAGGGAAGGCGGATCAACTTTGAGGGTCGCGAGGCTGCAGACAGCCAGGGGGGGTATAGGGCCGCCGAATTTGAAAGTTAGACTTTGGAGGTTGCACTGAAAATCCAACCCTAGGAGTGTGGCCGCAGAGGTGGGGAAGGACGTAGAGTCAGTAGTTTTTGAACTCCCTTCCTTGGACAGTGAGGTTAGCTACACAAAACCCCTTGATCTCTACTGAGTGAGATCCGGAGGCCAGGGAGATTTTTTGATTAACGGGGTGGACGGGGAGAGAACAGCGTCTTACCGTGTCGGGGTGTATGAAGCTCTCCGTGCTCCCAGAGTCGATTAGGCAGGACGTTTCATGTCCATTGATAAGCACCGTCGTCGTAGCAGTCGATAGTGTTCAGGGCCGAGATTGGTCCAGGGTCACCGAGGCTACTCGTGGCAGGAGTTGAATGTTTTCTTCAGGCGGTGTATGGTCAGCCGAGCTGGGGTCCTGGGAGTCCATCCAAGATGGCGGCGCACATTGGTCACACATGGCCGGGGGAGCACAAAATGGCGGCACCCATCCATCGCACGTGGCGTCCGCGGGACAAGATGTCGGCACCCGGAGGCCGCAGGTGGCCCTGGAGGAGGAAGATGGCGGTGCCCCCTGGTCGCACGGGACCGTGGAGAGGATTGTGGTGGCGGTCCGTATTCGCCGTCGGAGACCGCAGCGACCGCCCGGGCCTGGCATACCGCCACGAAGTGGCCCTATTTACCGCATCCCTTGCAGGTGGATGCACAGGCCGGACAGCGCTGTCAGGGGTGCTTGGCTTGCGCGCAAAAATAGCAGCGGGGCCCCACGGGGTTGCCAGGCCGTCTTGCAGCACAAGCTTGTGGGGGGATGGAGATGCCTCGGGGTCAGCCGCGGGGGGTACCACGTTCCCAGGGGGCTGCCGCGCGGTCGGGGACGTAAGCGCGGGCGTTTCGGCAGACCACATCCAGGGAGACGGCAAGGGCCTGAATCTCCTTGAGGACTAGTGTCTCTTTCTCCAGCAATCGCTGGAGGATTTGGGAGGACAGCACACCTGCAACGAAAGCGTCCCGGATCAAAAGTTCTGTGAGGTCGCTCGCCGAAACTTGCGGGCAGCTGCAGTTTCTCCCCAAAATCAGGAGCGCACGGTAGAATTCCTCCAGCGATTCCCCGGGGATTTGTCGCCTCGTCGCTAGCAGATGTCGGGCGTAGACCTGGTTTACAGGGCGAATATAATGTCCTTTCAGCAGCTCCATTGCTGCATCGAAATCGTCCGCGTCCTCGATGAGGGTGTAGATTTCTGGGTTCACCCTCGAGTGCAGGACTTGAAGTTTCTATTCTCCCGTGGGTGTGTTTTCGGCCGTTCCGAGGTAGCCGTTGAAACATGCCAGCCAGTGCTTGAAGGTTGCCGCTGAGTTTGCCACGTGGGGGCTTAGTTGCAGACACTCCGACTTGATTTGGAGCTCCATTCTGTTAAATCTAGCGTATTAAATTGATGCTCGATCAATAACCTCAGAAACGAGATTGGAGACAATTGAAGGCTTTAATACGCTAGATGTTTCCCCCAACAGCGCAGGTACAGAAGAAAGCTGCTGGGGCGGCACGGGCTCTTATACCCCGCCTTGCAGGGCGGGGCTAACATACAAGCTTATCCAATGGTACATTCTCCACCAATGGTATTCCGGCATTACTAGGTACCGTAATCCTCCTAACACAGACTACCACACAGACCTATTACATTTTCCTCCAAATCATTTATATACACTACGAACAGCAAAGGTCCCAGCACTGATCCCTGCGGAACACCACTAGTCACAGCCCTCCAATCAGAAAAGCACCCTTCCATTGCTACTCTCTGCCTTCTATGACCTAACCAGTTCTGTATCCATTTTGCCAGCTCACCCCTGATCCCGTGTGACTTCACCTTTTGTACCAGTCTGCCATGAGGGACCTTGTCAAAGGCCTTATTGAAGTCCATATAGACAACATCCACTGCCCTACCTGCATCAATCATCCTTGTGAACTCCTCGAAAAACTCTATCAAGTTAGTGAGACACGACCTCCCCTTCACAAAACCGTGCTGCCTCTCGCTAATACGTCCATTTGCTTCCAAATGGGAGTAGATCCTGTCTCGAGGAATTCTCTCCAGAAATTTCCCTACCATTGACGTAAAGCTCACCGGCCTGTAGTTCCCTGGATTATCCTTGCTACCCTTCTTAAACAAAGGAACAACATTGGCTATTCTCCAGTCCTCCGGGACATCACCTGAAGACTGTGAGGATCCAAAGATTTCTGTCAAGGCCTCAGCAATTTCCTCTCTAGCCTCCTTCAGTATTCTGGGGTAGATCACATCAGGCCCTGGGGACATGTCTCCCTTAATATTTTTCAAGACGCCCAACACCTTGTCTTTTTGGATCTCAATGTGACCCAGGCTATCTACACACCCTTCTCCAGACTCAATAGCCACCAATTCCTTCTCTTTGGTGAATGCTGATGCAAAGTATTCATTTAGTACCTCGCCCATTTCCTCTGGCTCCACACATAGATTCCCTCGCCTGTTCTTCAGTGGGCCAACCCTCTTGCTTTTTATGTACGTATAAAAAGCCTTGGGATTTTCCTTAACCCTATTTGCCAATGACTTTTCGTGACGCCTTTTAGCCCTCCTGACTCCTTGCTTAAGTTCCTTCCTACTTTCCTTATATTCCACACAGGCTTCGTCTGTTCCCAGCCTTCTAGACCTGACAAATGCCTTTTTTTTCTTTTTGACAAAGCCTACAATATCTCTCTTTATCCAAGGTTCCTGAAATTTTGCCGTATTTATCCTTCTTCCGCACAGGAACATGCCGGTTTTGAATTCCTTTCAACTGATATTTGAAAGCCTCCCACATGTCAGATGTTGATTTACCCTCAAACATCTGCCCCCAATCCAGGTTATTCAGTTCCTGCCTAATATTGTTATAATTAGCCTTCCCCCAATTTAGCACATTTACCCTTGGACCACTCTTATCCTTGTCCACCAGCACTTTAAAACTTACTGAATTGTGGTCACTGTTCCTGAAATGCTCCCCTACTGAAACTTCTACCACCTTGGCCGGGCTCATTCCCCAATACCAGGTCCAGTATAGCCCCTTCCCTAGTTGGACTATCTACATATTGTTTTAAGAAGCCCTCCTGGATACTCCTTACAAACACTGCCCCGTCCAAGTCCCTAGAACTAAGTGAGTCCCAGTCAATATTGGGGAAGTTAAAGTCCCCCATCATAACAACCCTGTTGCTTTTACTCTTTTCCAAAATCTGTCTACCTATCTGCTCCTCTATCTCCCACTGGCTGTTGGGTGGCCTGTAGTAAACACCCAACATTGTGACTGTGTCCCTCCTTATTCCTGATCTCTACCCATATAGCCTCACTGCCCTCTGAGGTGTCTTCCCGCAGTACAGCTGTGATATTCTCCCTAACCAGTAGCGCAACTCCTCCACCCCTTTTACATTCCCCCTCTATCACGCCTGAAACATCTAAATCCTGGAACGTTTAGCTGCCAATCCTGTCCTTCCCTCAACCAGGTCTCTGTAATGGCAGCAACATCATAGTTCCAAGTACTAATCCAAGCTCTAAGTTCATCTGCCTTACCCGTTATACTTCTTGCATTAAATCATATGCACTTCAGGCCACCAGTCACGCTGTTTTCAGCAACATCTCCCTGTCTGCTCTTCCTCAGAGCCATACTGGCCCTAGTCCCTAGTTCTCCCTCAATTTTTTCACCTTCTGACCTATTGCTTCGGTACCCACATCCCTGCCATACTAATTTAAACCCTCCCGTGTGACACCAGCAAACCTCGCGGCCAGGATATTTATGCCTCTCCAGTTTAGATGCAACCCATCCTTCTTATACAGGTCACACCTGCCCCGGAAGAGCTCCTAGTGGTCCAGATAACGGAAACCCTCCCTCCTACACCAGCTGTTTAGCCATGTGTTTAGCTGCTTTATGTTCCTATTTCTAGCCTCACTGACACGTGGCACAGGGAGTAATCCTGAGATTACAACCCTAGCAGTCCTGTCTTTTAACTTTCTGCCTAGCTCCCTGAACTCCTGCTGCAGGACCTCATGCCCCTTCCTGCCTATGTCGTTAGTACCAATATGTGCAACGACCTCTGCCTGTTTGCCCTTCCCCTTCAGGATGCCCGCTACCCGTTCGGAGACATCCTGAACCCTGGCACCAGGGAGGCAACATACCATCCTGGAGTCTCTTTCACATCCACAGAAGTGCCTATCTGGGCCCCTGACTATAGAGTCCCCTGTGACTATTGCTTTTCTGTGCTTTGACCCTCCCTTCTGAAGATCAGAGCCAGCCATGGAGCCACTGCTCTGGCTGCTGCTGTTTTCCCCTGATAGGCTATTCCTCCCAACAGTATCCAAAGCAGAAAACCTGTTCGAGAGGGGGACAACCACAGGGGATTCCTGCACTGACTGTCTGCCCCTTCTGGTGGTCACCCATCTCTCTGCCTGCACCTTGGGTGTGACCACATCTCTATAACTCCTATCTATGACGCTTTCCACCACCTGCATGCTCCGAAGTGCATCCTATTGCTGCTCCAACCGAGCCACATGGTCTGTGAGGAGCTGCCATTGGTTACACTTGCTGCAGAAGTAGTCGACCGGAACACTGGAAGCATCACAGATCTGCCACATCTCACAGTTGGAGCACTGCACCCCGCTGAGTGACATTTAAGCACTAATTAATTAATTTAAGCATTCAACTATATGGCCCTGACGCTAGATGATTTTTACTGTAAAATTAAATTCTAAATACCGATCTCTGCCCTCAGGCTTAGTTACTCCACCATCTAGTTAATCAATTAGATTTTTTTTCCATATTATTATTTTGTCAAATTGAACAGATTCCCAACCAGCCAATCAGGTCACAGCTTTACTGTGATGTCACTTACAGTTCCCCCCCACCCCCCCTACACACAATTTGAAAAGGTAATAAAAATAAAAATCACTTACCTTCCCACGATGCTCTCTGGTTCTTTCCCTGCAGATTAACAGTTACAGGCCAAGATAAAAACAACAAAACGGTAGAGAAAAAGCACCTTCTCCCACTCTGCACCGATTTACCTCACTGCACCAAATTACCAAGTTCCAATTCCCACTCTGGATCTGTCTCACTCCCTCAGGCTGTGTCTCCTTCACCTGCGCAAAGCTTACGGAGTGCGCTTTCTGTCTGTCTTTTATACAGAACTCAGCTAACCAGGATGACTCACAATACTTAAGCTTCAAACAGAAGAATACAATGTAGGACAATAAGCCCTACCCCAATAATGTAAAGCCCCGCCCCATGATGTCGAGCCCCACCCAATAACATCAAGCCCCACCCCCAATTATGTTGGGCCCACCTGAATGACATCAATGCCCTCCTGACCCCACCCACCCTCAGCTGACCCAATGAAAGGCACAGAAACCCAAATCCCATTCTCGATGCCCAGCCTGGTTGCTGCCCAGCGCAGCCCTCTCACACTCAGCACTACTGCCTGGCTGGCCTCTGGCACTGTTTGAGTTGCCCTACTCCCTATGGCTGTTGCTCCTTGAGACATGACATCAGTGCTTACCTGGCCTTCCTTGTGCGTCCCGACTGCTACTCTGCTTACCTCTCAGTTCTCGTTTGGGTGGCCAGGCCTTTAGGCTCAACCCTCGATGACTGTGTGTGCTCCTGGCAGGCTGCCCTGGCTGCTGCTGCTGGCTCTCTGGCCTAGTGGCCCATCTACATTGTCCTATAATCTCAGGCTTTCCTCCTCACTATTTACCACACCATCAATTTTCGTGTCATCTGAGAACTTGCTGATCATACCTCCCACATCTTGATCATGAACTACAAACCTCAGGAGATCCAGCACCAATCCCTGTGATACACCACTGGACACAGGCTACCAGTCATAAAACAACCTTCGACCATTAAACTCTGCCTCCTGCCACTAAGCCAATTTTGGATCCAATTTTCCAAATTGCCCTGGATCCCATGGGCTCTTACTTTCTTGGTCAGTCTCCCATGCAGGACATTGTCAAAAGTCTTACTGAAGTCCATGTGGACTACATCAACTGCACTGCCCTTATCTACATGCTTGATCACCTCAAAAAATTCAATCCAATTTGTTAGACACGATTTCCCCTGACAAAACTATGCTGACTATCTTTGATTTTTTAATATATTTTTTAATATGTTTATTCAGATTTTTCCAGCAAAATTTTTAACAAACCTCCCCCCCCCATAACAAAAAGAAAAAAGTACACAAACACAACAATCAAAAATAATATAAAACTTATACATTGGGTTTCCCCCGTATATAGTGACCCCCCCCATATGACTTTCAAAGGTGCCCTTGGGGAAGCCCCCCCACCACCCACCCAAATGCCCCCCTTGAAAGAGACCCCCCTCCCCCCCCCCACCCCCCACCCTTGGGTTGTTGCTGCTGCTGACCACCTCCTAACGCTCCGCGAGATAGTCTAGGAACGGTTGCCACCGCCTGAAGAACCCCTGCACAGACCCTCTCAAGGCAAACTTTATCCTCTCCAGCTTGATGAACCCTGCCATGTCATTTATCCAGGCTTCCACACTGGGGGGCTTCGCGTCCTTCCATAATAGCAAGATCCTCCGCCGGGCTACCAGGGACGCAAAGGCCAGGATACCGGCCTCTTTCACCTCCTGCACTCACAGCTCGTCCGTTACCCCAAATAATGCCAACCCCCAACTCGGCTTGACCTGGACTTTCACCACCTTGGACATAGTCCTCGCGAAACCCCTCCAGAACCCATTCAGTGCCGGGCATGACCAGAACATGTGGACGTGATTCGCCGGGCTTCCTGAGCACCTCCCACATCTGTCCCCCATCCCAAAGAACCTATTCAGCCTCGCCCCTGTCATATGCGCTCTGTGAGTAACCTTAAATTGTATAAGGCTGAGCCTGGCGCAAGAGGAGGAGGAATTAACCCTACTCAGGGCATCAGCCCACAGACCCTCATCTATCTGCTCCCCAAACTCCTCCTCCCACTTGCCCTTTAACTCCTCCACCGAGGCCTCCTCCTCTTCTTTCATCTCCTGATAGATCGCCGAAACCTTGCCTTCTCCGACCCATACACCCTGTCCTGAATCCCCTGTGCCGGGAGCAACGGGAATTCCCGCACCTGCCGCCTCATAAACGCCCTCACTTGCACATACCAGAACGCATGTCCCGGGGTTAACCCAAACGTCTCCTCCAGCGCCCCTCCTCCAGCGGCAGCGTTGCCGTCACCAGCGCCCTCAGGCTCGTGCCCCTGCAGGACACCATCTCTAACCTCTTCCACGCCGCCCCCTCTCCCTCCATTACCCACTTTCGGATCATCGCCACGTTGGCTGCCCAATAATAGCCGCACAGATTTGGCAGCGCCAGCCCTCCCTGTCCCTGCTACGCTCAGAAACACCCTCTTTACCCTCGGGGTCTTATTTGCCCACACGAAACCCATGATGCTCCTACCTACCCGTTTAAAAAAAGCCTTGGTAATCATAATAGGAAGGCACTGGAACACAAAGAGAAACCTCGGGAGGACCATCATTTTAACCAACTGTACCCTGCCCGCTAGCGAGAGTGGCAACACATCCCATCTTTTGAAATCCTCCTCCATCTGCTCCACCAACCGTGTCAAATTGAGCTTGTGCAGGGCCCCCCAACTCCCAGCCACCTGGATCTCCAAGTACCGAAAGCTCCTTTCAGCCCTCTTCAATGGTAGGTCGTCTATCCCCCTTCTCTGGTCCCCTGGATGCACCACAAAGAGCTCATTTTTCCCTATGTTGAGCTTATAGCCTGAGAAATCCCCAAACTCCCTTAGGATCCGCATGACCTCCGCCATCCCCTCCACTGGATCTGCCACATACAGCAACAGGTCGTCCGCATACAGCGACACCCGATGTTCCTCTCCCCCTCGGACCAATCCCCTCCATTTCCTGGACTCCCTTAGTGCCATGGCCAAAGGCTCAATTGCCAGTGCAAACAACAAGGGGGACAGGGGGCACCCCTGCCTCGTCCCTCGGTACAGCCGAAAGTACTCCGACCTCCGCCGATTCATTGCCACACTCGCCACCGGGGCTCTATATAGCAGCCTGACCCAACTGATGAACCCCTCCCCAAAACCAAACCTCCGCAACACTTCCCAAAGATACTCCCACTCCACCCGGTCGAAGGCCTTCTCCGCGTCCATATCTGCCACTACCTCTGCTTCTCCCTCCACCGATGGCATCATAATCACGTTGAGGAGCTTCCGCACATTAGTGTTTAACTGCCTGCCCTTTACAAATCCCGTCTGGTCCTCGTGGATCACCCCCGGGAGACAGTCCTCAATTCTCGTAGCCAGCACGTTTGCCAGCATCTTAGCATCAACATTGAGGAGCGAGATCGGTCTATACGACCCATATTGCAGTGGGTCCTTGTCCTGCTTCAGGATCAGAGAGATCAGCGCCTCGGATATTGTCGGGGGCAGGGTCCCCCCCTCCCTTGCCTCATTGAAAGTCCTCACTAGCAACGGGCCTACCAGGTCCACATATTCCCTATGAAACTCAACCGGGAACCCACCTGGCTCCAGGGCCTTCCCCGCCTGCATGTTCCCCAATCCTTTAACCAGCTCCTCCAACCCAATTGGCGCCCCCATACCGGCCACCTCCTGCTCCTCCACCTTCGGGAACCTCAGTTGATCCAAAAATCGTCACATCCCCTCTTCCCCCGCTGGGGGCTCAGATCTGTACAGCTCTTCATAGAAGTCCTTGAATGCCTCATTTACTCTCACCGCATTCCGCACCATATTCCCCCAGCTATCCTTAACTCCACCTATCTCCCTCGCTGCCTCCCTCTTACGAAGCTGGTATGCCAGCATCCGGCTCGCCTTCTCCCCATACTCGTATGTCGCCCCCTGTGCTTTCCTACACTGTGCCTCTGCTTTCCCTGTGGTCAACAGGTCAAACTCCGTCTGGAGGCTTTGTCGCTCCCTGAGTAGTCCCTCCTCGGGGGCCACTGCATATCTCCTGTCCACTCTTAAGATCTCCCCCACCAACCTCTCCCTCTCCCTGCCCTCTCTCTTCTCCCTGTGGGCCCTGATGGAGATCAACTCTCCCCTGACCACCGCCTTCAACGCCTCCCAGACTACCCCCACCTGCACCTCCCCGTTGTCATTGGCCTCCAAATATCTCTCGATGCACCCCCGCACCCTCCCGCACACCTCCTCATCCGCCAATAATCCCACATCAAGACGCCACAGCGGGCGCTGATCCCTCTCCTCTCCTAACACCAGCTCCACCCAGTGCGGGGCGTGGTCCGAGATGGCTATGGCCGAATACTCCGTTCCCTCCACTTTCGGGATTAGCGCCCTACTCAAAACAAAGAAATCTATCCGGGAGGAGGCTCTATGTACATGGGAAAAGAATGAGAATTCCCTGGCCAGGGGCCTGGCAAACCTCCATGGATCCACTCTACCCCATCTGGTCCATAAACCCCCTGAGCACCTTGGCCGCAGCCGGCCTCTTCCCCGTCTTGGACCTAGAGCGATCCAATGCTGGATCCAGCACCGTGTTGAAATCCCCCCCCCATTATCAAGCTTCTTACCTCCAGGTCCGGAATCCGACCCAGCATGCGCTTCATAAATCCCGCATCATCCCAGTTCGGGGTGTATTACCGGTACCACCCGCACCCCCTGCAACCTACCGCTCACCATCACGTATCGAACTCCATTATCCACTACAATATTCTTTGCCTCAAACGACACCCGCTTCCCCACCAGTATTGCAACCCCTCTGTTCTTCGCATCCAGCCCCGAATGGAATACCTGTCCTACCCATCCCTTTCTCAGCCTGACCTGATCTGCCACCTTCAGATGTGTCTCCTGAAGCATGACCACGTCCGCCTTCAGTCCCTTTAAGTGCGCGAACTTGGGCCCTCTTAACCGGCCTAATCAGGCCCCTCACATTCCAAGTTATCAGCCGGTTTGGGGGGCTGCTCACCGCCCCCCCCCCCCCCCTCCCTGCCGACTAGCCATCTCCTTTTCTAGGCCAGTCACGTGCCCGTGCCTCCCGCACCCTCCAGTCCCCCAGATGGCGGGCCCCCGCCCCGACCACCTCTCCTATTTCCAGTTCCCCTTTGGCCAATGCAGCAACAACCCTATACACCCCCTCCCCCCACCCCCCACCACCACCCCCCCTCTCCCCGCCCACTAGATCCATATCTAGCTCTTTTGCTCCCCCCATAACACTCCCGTAAGTCAGCTGACTCCTGCTGACCCCGGCCTCTCCCACCTTCTCATTGACCCCCCCAGTGTGGGAATCCCCCCTCCCCTTCCTCACTAGCAGTCGGTGTGCGCTCCTCTCCAGTACCGCCTTCCCCCCCTCCGACCCCCACCTCCGTCCTTCCCTAGCGCGGGAAAAAGCCCGCGCTTTCCTGAGCCGGCCCCGCCCCCTCTGGCGCAGCTCCTTTTGCGGCCTTACCTCAATTCCCCATCCCCGGGCCTCCCCTCCCTCCAACACCGACGCCCACACTCTCCCACAGTCTCCCCATCAAATCCCTTCACCCTTCCCCATCCAGCACCCAACCAAGGGAACATTCCCTCCACGTAGTCAAAACCATATATACAGCAAACATCCCCCCACAACAACAAACCCTCAATTTGAGTCCAACTTTTCAGTCTGTATAAACCTCCAAGCCTCCTCAGGCGTTTCGAAATAGTGGTGTCGATCCTGGAATGTGACCCACAATCGCGCTGGCTGCAGCATACCGAACTTCACCCCCTTCCAATGGAGCACCGTCTTAGCCCGATTAAAGCCAGCTCTCTTCTTGGCCACCTCCGCACTCCAGTCCTGATAGATTCGGATCGCCGTGTTCTCCCACCTGCTGCTCCGCTCTTTCTTGGCCCATCTCAAGACACACTCTCTGTCCATAAAGAAGTGAAACCTCACCACTACAGCCCTTGGCGGCTCGTTGGCCATGGGTCTCCTTGCCAGGACCCGGTGCGCCCCATCTAGCTCCAGGGGCCTCGGGAAGGCTCCCGCGCCCATCAGCGAATTGAGCATCGTGCTCACATATGACCCGGCATCGGGCCCCTCCACTCCTTCAGGGAGACCCAGAATCCGAAGATTCTTCCTCCTAGACCTATTCTCCAGGTCCTCAAATTTTTCCTGCCACCTCTTGTGCAGCGCCTCGTGCGCCTCCACCTTCACCGCCAGGCCCAAGATCTCACCCTCGTTCTCCGAGGCTTTTTGCCGCACCTCTCCGATCGCCGCCCCTTGGGCCTTCTGGGTCTCCACTAGCTTCTCAATCGCCGCCTTCATTGGCGCCAACATTTCGGTTTTCAGCTCCTCAAAGCAGCGTTTAAGAAACCCCTGCTGCTCCTGCGACCACTGCGCCCATGCTGCTTGGTCTCCACCAGCCACCATCTTGCTATTTCTCCCTCTCCCTTTTTGCTGCTCCAAGATCCCTTTTTTCATCGCTCCACTCCTGGTCCAATCCATATACTGTCGGGGGGACCTTGCTGTCACCTTCCCACATTGGGAGCCGTCGAACAAGTGCCGTTGGGGCCCCTCTAGAGAGCCCAAAAGTCCGTTCCCGGCGGGAGCTGCCGTACGTGCGACCTATCCAGGCATGGCCGGAACCGGAAACATCTTTGATTAATCCTCGGCAAGTGGACATTAATTCTGTTCCTCAGAATTTTTCCCAATAATTTCCCTACCACTGATGTTAGACTCACTTCCCTTCTTAAATAATGGTACCATATTAGCTGCCCTCCAATCCTCTGGCACCTCTCCTGTGACCAGATGGGATTGAAAGTTAGTGTCAGACCCCTGCAATTCTTTCACTTGTCTCACACAGCAACCTAGGATACATCTCATCTGGGCCTGAGGTTTGATCCACTTTTAAGCCCGCTGACACCATTATCACCTCTTCCCTCTCAATGCTATCTTTTCAAATATATCATAGTCCCCCTCCCTGATTTCTATACCTACATCATCCTTCTCCATAGTTAACACAGATGTAAAATACTAATTTAGTCGCACAGTAGATAGCACTGTTGCTTCACAGCACCAGGGTCACGGGTTTGATTGGGTCACCGTCTGCGTGGAATCTGTATGTTCTCCCTGTGTCTGCATAGGTTTCCTCTGGGTGCTCCGGTTTCCATCCACAGGTCCGAAATATGTGCTTGTTAGGTGAATTGGATATTCTAAATTCTCCCTCCGTGTGCCTGAACAGTATAGCGACTAGGGAATTTTCACAGTAACTTCATTGCAGTGATAATGTAAGCCTACTTGTGACGCTGATAAAGATTATTATTTAATGCCCCTCCCCCTTCGCTCTCCTAATTTCTTTTTAAGTACCCCCCTTTTTTAAGTACTCCTCGAAGGCATCAACTGTTTAGAGACCCCTGTTCCTCAGAATGTATCCCTCTTTTCCCTCAACCATTCCTGTATTTCCTTTAACATCCAGGATCCTCTGGAGGTTTGATCCCACTCTTCAGCATTACAACAACATGTTCACCCTGTACTCTCTCATTTTCTTTTGGGAATGACTCCCACTGCTCTAATGTGGATTTTCCCAGTCCACTTTGGTCAGATCCTGACGTATGAGGTGGAATTTTCTGACCTCCCCGTGGCGTGTTTATAGGCTGCAGAAGGCGGCCCACTATTGGCCAGTGGCGGGATCTTCTGGACCCGCCATTATCAGTGGGATTTCCTATTGATTCCACCCCATGCGCCGGGATATATGTGGCAGAGGTGTGCTGTCCTTCCAGCGTGAAGAGCCAAAGATCTTGCCTATCATATTAAAATCAGCCTTCCCCTAATTCAGAACCTTTATTTCCGGTCTATCTTTGTCCTATACCATGACTATCTTGAATCGTACCGAATTATGATCACTATCACCAAAATGCTCCCCACTGACACTTCTGCCACCCTCCTGGCTTCATTCCCTAAAATTAGGTGCATTACCACCTAATGTTGGACTTTCTGGCGCTGGCTCAAATGCTCTCCTGGATGCACTTTAAGAATTCTGCCTTCTCTACGCCTTTCACACTTTGCCTATCCCAATTAATATTGCGGAAGTTGAAGTCCCCGAATATTACCCTATTATTTTTACACTTCTCCGAGATTTGTCTACATGTCTGCTGTTCTATCTCTCGCTGACTGTTTGGGCGCCTATGGTACACTCTCAACAATGTGATTGGTCATTTTTGCTTTTGGGTTCCACCCATATGGCCTCAATTGAGTAGCCTGCTAAGCTATTATCCCTCCTCACTGTAGTAATTGACTCCTTGATCAATGTTGTGAAACCAGCTCCTCTTTTTCACCCCTCACCCTCCTACGTCTCGCCTGAAGATCCTATACTCCAGAATATTAAACTGACAGTCCTGCCCCTCCCTCAACCAATGGCAGGATTCTCCCTGACCCGGCAGGGCAGGGGTCCCCGCGGGATAGAGTGGCGTGAACCACTCCGGCGTCGGGCCACCCCAAAGGTGTTGATTTCTCCTCATCTTTAGGGGCCAAGCCCTCACCTTTAGAGGCTAGGCCTGCGCCGGAGTGGTTGCCGTCCCGCCGGCTGGCGTGGAAGGCCTTTGGCGCCATGCCAGCCGGGGCCGAAGGGACTCCGTCGGCCGGCGGAAGTCCGCGCATGCGCGGGAGCAACAGCGGCTGCTGACGTTATCCCTGCGCATGCGCGGGGGGGGTCACCTACGCTTCGGCCATCGCGGAGACCTACTACACGGCTGACACGTAGTAAAAGAGTGCCCTCACGGCACAGGCCCGACCGCGGATCGGTGGGCCCCGATCGCGGGCCAGGCCACCGGGGGGGCACCCCCCCGGGGCCAGATCGCCCTGCGCCCCCTCCAGGACCCCGGAGCCTGCTCGCGCCGCCTGCTCCTGTCGGTAAGGGAGGTGATTTCATTCACACTGGTGGGACCGGCATTACAGCAGCGGGACTTCAGCCCATCGCGGGCCGGAGAATCGCCGGAGGGGGAGGGGTAGGCGCCGGACGGCGCGGCACGATTCCCGTCCCCGCCGAATCTCCCAATTCGGCGGCTGGCGGGGGCGGGATTCACGCCGCCCCCCGGCTATTCTCCGACCCGGCGAGAGGTCCGAGAATCCCGCCCCATGTCTCTGTGATAGCAAAAATATCATACTCCCATGTGTTCATCAACGCGCAATCAGGATCCCAGTTGGTGTTATAATTGGACAGGAAGATCCCAGAATGGAACCCTGGCTCATTTCTGTAAAATGTGGAGCATTAATAACCAAGAAAAAAACATTTATTAAACATGAAAAAATTGTACTTTGATGCAATAATCCTTTACACCTTTATACCCTTAGTTTAACAACTACACACAGCTTTTAAGATTAACATGGATTACAAAGTACACCTTAAACTCCAGTGGTCTCATTAACCCACAAAGTCCCTTTTAAGCACACAAGATGACTATGGCAAGACACACTTGTCTCTGAACACAAGTGAACATCTGTGGATTTCGCCTCAAAATCCCCCCAGATGATTGCAGGTGCACACGCAGCTCCAGACCTGCTGTCTCTACTTTAAAATGAAACTAGGCCCAGGCTTCAACTTTTTAACCCACGAATAGAAAAATATAAATTAAACTTATTTATAACACACATAAAAACACATATAACTTACTTGCACCGTGAGGCACCTTGTCTCACTGAACCTCGGCTTCCACACGAGTGATTTCAAATTCCACTTTCAAAAAGTCACACTTTCAAATCACCTTTTGAATTATGCTCTCCGTCCGCTGCTTCCACCAAGGTTTCGCTTTCAGATTTAACACCTCTCATTTCAGGTTTCCTTTGTCTTAAAGGTTTTTACACAAACTCAGAAGTCCAGCCACCAATTTCCACAATTATTTCAAATAATGTCTCCCAAATTGTAGTAATTTCTCACAAACCTTAGAACCACTGCAGATATCTATCTTGCCTACGCCGGCCGCTGAATTCTCCGGCACCGGAGGTTCGGCGGTGGCGGGAATCGCTCCGCGCCAGTTGGCGGGCCCCCACCGGCGATTCACCCAGTGATGGGCCGAAGTCCCGCTGCTGTAATCTCGGTCCCGCTGGCGTGAATTGAACCACCTCCCTTAACGGCGGGACCAGGCGGCGCGAGCGGGCTCCGGGGTCCTGGGGGGGCGCGGGGCGATCTGGCCCCGGGGGTTGGCCCCACGGTGGCCTGGCCCGCGATCGGGGCCCACCGATCTGCGGGCGGGCCTGTGCCATGGGAGCACTCTTTTACTACGCGTCGGCCGTGTAGGTCTCCGCGATGGCCGACGCGGAGGTGACCCCCCCCCGCGCATGGGTGGGGATGACGTCAGCAGCCGCTGAGGCTCCCACACATGCGCGGACTTCTGCCGGTCGGCGGGGTCCCTTCAGCCCCGGCTTGCGTGGCGCCAAAGGCCTTCCACGCCTGCCGGTGGGACAGCAACCACTCCGGCGCGGGCCTAGCCCCTAAAGGTGAAGGCTTGGCCCCTAAAGGTGAGTAGAAATCCGCACCTTTGGGGTGGCCCGACGCCGGAGTGGTTCACGCCACTCCATCCTGCCGGGACCCCCGCCCCGCAGGCTAGGGGAGAATCCCGGCCCTGGTTCCCAGTTTCCTCTGCTCCGTTAACTCCAGACGTCTAGGAGACTTCCTTTCATTTCTCTAGCTTCCTTAACTAGCTGCACTTTAGATTTACGCTATCTGTCCCCTTAAAGATGACTCCATAGCATGGCTTTTCTTCCAGCAAGGTTGAGAGAGATGTTCTCTCTTTAGCCTTCTAAAACTAATTGCTTCCAGCAGAACTGCCTTCTCTTTCGTTCCCTATCTCCAACTGCAATCAAATTAGCTAAACTAAAACTTAAAACCTTTCAAGGCCCCAGTTGCGAAGCAACCACGACTGGTTTATTTACTGTGAATGCCATGGCCCTCTCTAAGCACAATAGAATCACAGTTCGAATTGAAACCAACCTCCACACATACAAAAACCTTTGTCCAGCATGAACCTAACTATACGTTTTACCTCACCAGGCACAGAAACATTAAATTAACCCCGTTTAAAACTATACCTTATTTCTAATGTTTGCCGATACAATTATAAATCTCGTAAAACTATCTTTATTTTTCTAACAGCCCTTAATTTACCTGCCTTACCTGTAAGGCTCCTTGCATTAAAATAAATGCAATCCAGCCTTGTCATATTCCCTTGTTTCTCAACCTGACTATCTCCACTCTGCCTTCCAGACTAACTTGGTTTTTCTTCAATATTTGGCTGTGCATCCCCTCCCCACTCTACCTCCACTCCATAACCCACTGCCAAATGAGTTTAAACTCCCCCCAACAGCACCATCAAACCACCCCCCCCAGGAAGTTGGTCTCAGTCCAGTTCAGGTGCAACCCGTCTGACTGGACAAGTCCCATCTTCCCCTGAAAAGGACCCAGAGATCCGGGAAACTAAAGCCCTCACTCCTGCACCATCTCTTCAGCCGCGCGTTCATCTGCCCTATCCTCCTATTCCTACACTCACATATAACTTACTTGCACTATCTCTAGTTCCTAACACCTCATTTAAGATATTCCTTGAAACCAACCTTTTTGGACATGCTTTTGGTCATCTGATTGAGTATCCCCCTACATGGCTTGGGGTTCTTCTTTGTTTTATACTACCCCTGTGAAGTGCCTTTGGATTTTCTTTAAGATTTAAGGTGCTATATCAATTAATGTTGTTGTGGTGGTTCCAGGGATTTGGGGGCACAACTTGATCCATGTCACACTGCTTTCTTCATTGCAATAATTGAGGAATGCCATGTGGGCTTTGCAGGTAACAGTCCTGGTAAATCAGCGTAAGTCTGCATCCCTCCGCAACTGGAAAGCACAGCATAGGAATGAGAACACTTTGCAGACAAGGAGCTTTGCTGATCCATCTGTACTATTGCAACTTGTTGTTGTTGGCACAGGCGAACATCTTTACCCAGTGCAGATCAGCAAATCAAACTGCAACAAATATTCCCTCTAGCTTTTGATGGTGAAGAAATGCCTTCGCTTTATGGTTTAACCCTATGGTGGAGGTGATTTTTGTCCTATTTTGATTCTCTTTAGTTATTCCATGGCAATTGTGTTGGCATTCCAACATGAGACTATTAAGAAATTCAAGGAAATCGGTGCCAGTTACAGTACTGCAGATTCAGTTTGAAAACATCAAAGCAACCTGCAGCTTCGACAACATAGCTGTCACTTTTAATAAAGTAAGAAGTCTTACAACACCAGGTTAAAGTCCAACAGGTTTGTTTCAAATCACTAGTTTTCAGAGCACTGCTCCTTCCTCAGGTGAATGAAGAGGTAGGTTCCAGAAACATTTATATAGACAAAGTCAAAGATGCAAAACAATACTTTGAATGTGAGCATTTGCAGGTAGTTAAGTCTTTACAGATCCAGAGATAGGGTAACCCCAGGTTAAAGAGGTGTGAATTGTCTCAAGCCAGGACAGTTGGTAGGATTTTGCAAGCCCAGGCCAGATGGTGGGGGGTGAATGTAATGCGACATGAATCCAAGGTCCCGGTTGAGGCCGTACTCATGTGTGCGAAACTTGGCTATAAGTTTCTGTTCGGCGATCCTGCGTTGTCGGGCATCCTGAAGGCCGCCTTCGAGAACGCTTACCCGGAGATCAACGGCTGAATGCCCTTGACTGCTGAAGTGTTCCCTGACTGGAAGGGAACATTCCTGTCTGGCGATTGTCACGCGATGTCCGTTCATCCGTTGTTCCAGCGTCTGCATGGTCTCGCCAATGTACCACGCTTCGGGACATCCTTATCTGCAGCGTATGAGGTAGACAACGTTGGCCGAGTCGCACGCGTATGTACCTGGTGGGTGGTGTTCTCACGTGTAATAGTGGTATCCATGTCGATGATCTGGCACGTCTTGCAGAGATTGCCATGGCAGGGTTGTGTGGTGTCATGGTCACTATTCTGAAGGCTGGGTAGTTTGCTGCAATGGTTTGCTTGAGGTTGCGCGGTTGTTTGAAGGCAAGTCGTGGGGGTGTGGGGATGACCTTGGCAAGATGTTCGTCTTCATCGATGACGTGTTGAAGGCAGAGAAGAAGATGTCATAGTTTCTCCGCTCTGGGGAAATACTGGACGACGAAGGGTACTCTGTCGGTTGTGTCCCGTGTTTGTCTTCTGAGGAGGTCGGTGTGGTTTTTTTGATGTGGCGCGTTGGAACTGTCGATCGATGAGTTGAGCATCATAACCCGTTCATACGAGGGCACCTTTCAGTGTCAGTGAGTGTGTTACGCTCCTCCTCGTCTGAGCAGATCCCGTGTAAATGGAGGGCTTGCCTATAGGGGATGGCTTCTAAGTATTTCCCCGGAGCAGAGAAACTACGACATCTTCTTCGCAGCCTTCAACACATCATCGATGAAGCCGAACATCTTGCCAAGGCCACCCCCACACCCCCACTACTTGCCTTCAAACAACCGCGCAACCTCAAACAAACCATTGTTTGCAGCAAACTGCCCAGCCTTCAGAACAGCGACCACAACACCACACAACCCTGCCATGGCAATCTCTGCAAGACGTGCCAGATCATCGACATGGATACCACCATTATACGTGAGAACACCGCCCACCAGGTACGCGGTACATACTCGTGCGACTCGGCCAACGTTGTCGACCTCATACGCTGCAGGAAAGGATGTCCCGAAGTGTGGTACATTGGCGAGACCATGCAGACGCTGTGACAACGGATGAACGGACATCGCGCAACAATCACCAGGCAGGAATGTTCCCTTCCAGTCGGGGAACACTTCAGCAGTCAAGGGCATTCAGCCTCTGATCTTCGGGTAAGCGTTCTCCAAGGCGGCCTTCAGGACGCGCGACAACGCAGAATCGCCGAACAGAAACTTATAGCCAAGTTCCGCACACATGAGTACGACCTCAACCGGGACCTAGGATTCATGTTGCATTACATTCATCCCCCACCATCTGGCCTGGGCTTGCAAAATCCTACCAACTGTCCTGGCTTGAGACAATTCACACCTCTTTAACCTGGGGTTACCCCTCTCTCTGGATCTGTAAAGATTTAATTACCTGCAAATGCTCGCATTCAAAGCATTGCCTTGCATCTTTGACTTTGTCTATATGTACATTTATTTCTGGAACCTACCTCTTCATTCACCTGAGGAAGGAGCAGTGCTCCAAAAGCTAGTGTTTTGAAACAAACGTGTTGGACTTTAACCTGGCGTTGTAAGACTTCTTACTGTGCTCACCCCAGTCCAACGCCGGCATCTCTACATCAGGACTTTTAATAAAAGTAGAGAGGCGTTCATATCGACCTGAACTGGAAGAGTTCAGACCATCTCAATAGATTTGATTGGGCCAATTTTAGTCAACTGCACTTGATTGGGACGTGTGTGTGTGTATCACCATCCAAAATTAAGTGGAAATTAATATAATTAAATAAGGCAAAAGACTGCCAATCACTTAGAGTAAAACTTTACGAGATTCTCCCCATCTCCTGCTGTCTTTAACTCAAAGATGTGTAAAAACGCTGTCCGCAATCTACTGGCCTCGTTGCGCCCAACTCAGGACATGACGAGGCTGGTAAATCTCACAAGATGCTTCTCGTGGGATTTACCGGCCTTGTCGTGCCTCTGGATCCTGCCCATTGAAGTCGGGATCCAGATTTGTATATTCATGTGTGCTCAGTGGAATATGCTCACACTGGAGTTACCCAAGGCACAGGAGTTAATCCCCGCGCCTTGGAGACCTCGAGCGAGCGCCATTTAGCACGGCTCTCCACCGACGTGGAGGAGGCGTACCAGGACTTGGGGACGTCTCCCAGGCAAGCAGGGCCACTGGGCGGTCAGGATCTGGGCATGGTCAGGCTCTGGGCTGGGTCGTACCCTGGTACCCCTGATGCCACCTAGGCACCTTGGCATTGCCAGCCTGTCACCCTGGCAGTGCCACCTGGGTGCCACCCTGGCAGTGCCAGGATGCCCAATGGCACTGGCAGGGATAGTGCCAGGGTGGCACCTTGCCCTTGCCAGTCTTTGGGACCCCTCAGTGGTAAATTGGGGCATGGGAGGGGGATCTGGGGGGTGGGGGGGGGTCTGGAAGCCATGGTGGGGTTCAGAGATTTAAAAATGATGCCCCAGGCGAGTGGGAATCGTTAGTGCAAGAAATGAGGCGAAGTGCGGCCTTGGCAAGGTGTTTCTTGCCGAGGCTCTAAAATGAAGCCGAATCCTGTCAATGGTGGGGTGGTCCTCGGCGCTGCAAGCATTGGGAAACACCTGGCAAAACGCGCTCCACGGGGACTCTGTTTCATTTCCGTTAAATCACGTCCCCTGGAATCTCATCAGGAACAGCTATTTTTTTAAACTAATTTCATCAACGTTTCAACTGTCTTTCTGTCAGTTATTATACAGGGATACTGAAAATACACATTTTAAAAGTATTGGGCCAACATTACTTTGCAAAACAACCCTATTTTGCTAATATTTCACTGATTGAGGTGACAACGTGTTGCAAAGACTGGAAACAGACTGCCGAGCATGAACTAAAGAAGCATTAGTAAACCATCGGGAAATAAACTAGACTTGAAACAGGACCAAAGGATTTTTTTAGCTAAAGGAAAAATCCAGGAAGGTAAACTAACCTGTCTCATTTTCATTGATCCAGCCCACCTAGCCACTTCGCACCATGCTCCCTCAATCCCGTCTATCCTGGGAACACTTCCAATTGTCTCTGAAATTTGTTTTTGAAGGCAGCTTCAATGGACGTTCTTAATCTCAGTTATTCCACAACCCTTTGAATGAAAATATTCAGCACACTTTTCCTCCAAAACACTGAATCAGTTGGAATTTTGAAGAAATTTGACAATATTAACAAATTCCTGCTCATTACTGGTAGATGCTCCTTAAAGAGTTGCTGAATTGCAGTATCTTACATTAAACTGTCCGTCTAAGTAGCAATTAACTGCTTGGGCACTATGCACCTTCACTTGAATCATCAAATAGCTCATGTTGACACTGATCATTGTACTGTTAGAAATTATTCATATGAGCAAACAATTGGAACTGGTGATTACTGGTCTGAAAATCCATCGTCGCTATGTATTTCAAAGGTTTGAGGAGATAGCCTTAGAATTTGCTGACCACAGCAATTGTGAGGCAACCATCGCCTGAGCTAAGTGGTGAGAGGAGTGGGTAAGGGGAGTGGGTAAGGGCAGTTGGTAGGGGAAGTGGGTTGGGGGAGTGGGTAGGGGGAGTGGGTAGGGGGAGTGGGTTGGGGGAGTGGGTAGGAGGAGTGGGTAGGGGGAGTGGGTTGGGGGAGTGGGTAGGGGGAGTGGGTAGGGGGAGTGGGTTGGGGGAGTGGGTAGGGGGAGTGGGTAGGGGGAGTGGGTAGGGGGAGTGGGTAGGGGGAGTGGGTAGGGGGAGTGGGTTGGGGAGTGGGTAGGGGAAGTGGGTAGGGAGAGTGGGTAGGGGGAGTGGGTTGGGGGAGTGGGTAGGGGAAGTGGGTTGGGGGAGTGGGTAGGAGGAGTGGGTAGGGGAAGTGGGTAGGGGGAGTGGGTAGGGGGAGTGGGTAGGGGGAGTGGGTTGGGGGAGTGGGTAGGGGGAGTGGGTTGGGGGAGTGGGTAGGGGGAGTGGGTAGGGGGAGTGGGTAGGGGGAGTGGGTTGGGGAGTGGGTAGGGGAAGTGGGTTGGGGGAGTGGGTAGGAGGAGTGGGTAGGGGAAGTGGGTTGGGGGAGTGGGTAGGGGGAGTGGGTAGGGGGAGTGGGTTGGGGGAGTGGGTAGGGGGAGTGGGTTGGGGGAGTGGGTAGGGGGAGTGGGTAGGGGGAGTGGGTAGGGGGAGTGGTTGGGGAGTGGGTAGGGGAAGTGGGTAGGGAGAGTGGGTAGGGGGAGTGGGTTGGGGGAGTGGGTAGGGGAAGTAGGTTGGAGGAGTTCGTAGGGGGAGTGGGTAGGGGGAGTGTGTAGGGAATGTGGGTAGGGGGAGTGGGCAGGGGGAGTGTGTAAGGGGAGTGGGTTGGGGGAGTGGGTAGGAGGAGTGGGTAGGGGGAGTGGGTTGGGGGAGTGGGTAGGGGAGTGGGTAGGGGGAGTGGGTTGGGGAGTGGGTAAGGGGAGTGGGTAGGGGGAGTGGGTAGGGAAGTGGGTAGGGGGAGTGGGTAGGGGAGTGGGTTGGGGGAGTGGGTTGAGGGGAGTGGGTAGGGGGAGTGGGTTGAGGGGAGTGGGTAGGGGGAGTGGGTAGGGGGAGTGGGTTGAGGGGAGTGGGTAGGTGGTGTGGGTTGGGGGAGTGGGTAGGGGGAGTGGGTTGGGGGAGTGGGTAGGGGGAGAGGGTATGTGGAGTGGGTAGGGGGTGTGGTTTGGGGTGTGGGTTGGGGACTGGGTAGGGGTGTGGGTTGGGGAGTGGGTAGGGGGAATGGGTTGGGGAGTGGGTAAGGGGAGTGGGTAGGGGGAGTGGGTAGGGGGTGTGGGTTGGGGGAGTGGGTAAGGGGAGTGGGTAGGGGGAGTGGGTAGGGGGAGTGGGTAGGGGGTGTGTGTTGCGGGAGTGGGTAGGGGGAGTGGGTTGGGGGAGTGGGTAGGGGGTGTGAGTTGGGGGAGTGGGTAGGGGGAGTGGGTTGTGGGAGTGGGTAGGGGGAGTGGGTAGGGGGAGTGGGTTTGGTGTGTGGGTTGGGGGAGTGGGTAGGGGGAGTGGGTTGAGGGGAGTGGGTAGGGGGAGTGGGTTGAGGGGAGTGGGTAGGGGGAGTGGGTAGGGGGAGTGGGTTGGGGGAGTGGGTAGCTGAAGTGGGTTGGAGGAGTTCGTAGGGGGAGTGGGTAGGGGGAGTGTGTAGGGAATGTGGGTAGGGGGAGTGGGCTGGGGGAGTGTGTAAGGGGAGTGGGTTGGGGGAGTGGGTAGGAGGAGTGGGTAGGGGGAGTGGGTTGGGGGAGTGGGTAGGGGAGTGGGTAGGGGGAGTGGGTTGGGGAGTGGGTAGGGAAGTGTGTAGGGGGAGTGGGTAGGGGAGTGGGTTGGGGGAGTGGGTTGAGGAGAGTGGGTAGGGGGAGTGGGTTGAGGGGAGTGGGTAGGGGGAGTGGGTAGGGGGAGTGGGTTGAGGGAAGTGGGTAGGTGGTGTGGGTTGGGGGAGTGGGTAGGGGGAGTGGGTTGGGGGAGTGGGTAGGGGGAGAGGGTAGGTGGAGTGGGTAGGGGGGGTGGTTTGGGGTGTGGGTTGGGGACTGGGTAGGGGGTGTGGGTTGGGGGAGTGGTTTGGGGGAATGGGTTGGGGAGTGGGTAAGGGGAGTGGGTAGGGGGAGTGGGTAGGGGGAGTGGGTTGTGGGAGTGGGTAGGGGGAGTGGGTAGGGGGAGTGGGTTTGGTGTGTGGATTAGGGGAGTGGGTAGGGGGAGTGGGTTGAGGGGAGTGGGTAGGGGGAGTGGGTTGAGGGGAGTGGGTAGGGGGAGTGGGTAGGGGGAGTGGGTTGGGGAGTGGGTAAGGGGAGTGGGTTGAGGGGGGTGGGTAGGGTGTGTGGGTTGGGGGAGTGGGTAGGGGGACTGGGTTGAGGGGAGTGGGTAGGGGGAGTGGGTAGGGGGAGTGGGTAGGGGGAGTGGGTTGAGGGGAGTGGGTAGGGGAAGTGGGTAGGGGGTGCAGTTTGGGGAGTGGGTTGGGGGAGTGGGTATGGGGAGTGGGTAGGGGAGTGGGTTGGGGGAGTGAGTAGGGGGAGTGGGTAGGGGGAGTGGGTAAGGGGAGTGGGTTGGGGGAGTGGGTAAGGGGAGTGGGTTGGGGGAGTGGGTTGGCAGAGTGGGTAGGGGGAGTGGGTAGGGGGAGTGGGTTGAGGGGAGTGGGTAGGGGGAGTGGGTAGGGGGAGTGGGTAGGGGGAGTGGGTAAGGGGAGTGGGTTGAGGGGAGTGGGTAGGGGGAGTGGGTAAGGGGAGTGGGTAAGGGGAGTGGGTTGGGGGAGTGGGTAGGGGGAGTGGGTTGGGGAGTGGGTAGGGGGTGTGGGTTGGGGGAGTGGTTTGGGGGAATGGGTTGGGGAGTGGGTAAGGGGAGTGGGTAGGGGGAGTGGGTAGGGGGTGTGGGTTGGGGGAGTGGGTAAGGGGAGTGGGTAGGGGGAGTGGGTAGGGGGAGTGGGTAGGGGGTGTGTGTTGCGGGAGTGGGTAGGGGGAGTGGGTTGGGGGAGTGGGTAGGGGGTGTGGGTTGGGGGAGTGGGTAGGGGGAGTGGGTTGGGGGAGTGGGTAGGGGGAGTGGGTAGGGGGAGTGGGTTTGGTGTGTGGATTAGGGGAGTGGGTAGGGAGAGTGGGTTGAGGGGAGTGGCTAGGGGGAGTGGGTTGAGGGGAGTGGGTAGGGGGAGTGGGTAGGGGGAGTGGGTTGGGGAGTGGGTAAGGGGAGTGGGTTGAGGGGGGTGGGTAGGGTGTGTGGGTTGGGGGAGTGGGTAGGGGGACTGGGTTGAGGGGAGTGGGTAGGGGGAGTGGGTAGGGGGAGTGGGTAGGGGGAGTGGGTTGAGGGGAGTGGGTAGGGGAAGTGGGTAGGGGGTGCAGTTTGGGGAGTGGGTTGGGGGAGTGGGTATGGGGAGTGGGTAGGGGAGTGGGTTGGGGGAGTGAGTAGGGGGAGTGGGTAGGGGGAGTGGGTAAGGGGAGTGGGTTGGGGGAGTGGGTAAGGGGAGTGGGTTGGGGGAGTGGGTTGGCAGAGTGGGTAGGGGGAGTGGGTAGGGGGAGTGGGTTGAGGGGAGTGGGTAGGGGGAGTGGGTAGGGGGAGTGGGTAGGGGGAGTGGGTAAGGGGAGTGGGTTGAGGGGAGTGGGTAGGGGGAGTGGGTAAGGGGAGTGGGTAAGGGGAGTGGGTTGGGGGAGTGGGTAGGGGGAGTGGGTAGGGGGAGTGGGTAAGGGGAGTGGGTTGAGGGGAGTGGGTAGGGGGAGTAGGTAGGGGGAGTGGGTTGGCAGAGTGGGTAGGGGGAGTGGGTTGGCAGAGTGGGTAGGGGGAGTGGGTGGGGGAGTGGGCAAGGGGAGTGGGTTGAGGGGAGTGGGTTTTCAGGTTTAGAGCCCTATCTAAACCTGAAAAACCTGAAGATCAATAACTTCACCAGTTTCAATGTAAAACACAACAACATTGCCTGGGGTTTTTGGACTGGACTACCGGGAGTTACGGGGCGAAATCATCCTTTCGGGAGTCCCTGGGCGCGATTCTCCGGAAAGATTTCGAAGGGTGGTAACGAGCGGGAACTGCCGCGAGCTTCCCGGTGCTGGGCCCGATGAGGCCGGCAACGCAATTCAACGTTAATTGGTCCACTTAACCAGGCCCCACGGGTGGCACGCCCCAAAGGCCCGTCAGACGATTCACCAGGACCACGCTTGCCAGCCACCCTGCCCACAAACAGCACTTGCACAGCCAACCCCACTCAGCTCGCAGCCATGGCATCGAGGCGAACAGCCACAATGTTTGGAGACGCAGACCTGGGGAGACTACTGGGTGCAGTGGAGGCCAGTAGGGATGTCCTGTTCCCCAGAGGGCCCCAGAGGGTGAGCCACAGGGCCAGCCAGTGCCATCTGGATGAAGTGGCAGTGGCCGTCAGCTCGGGCAGCATGACCAGGAGGACAGGCCTCCAGTGTCACAAGAAGGTCAACGACCTACACCAGGCAGTACAGATGAGTTGACACCGCGCCCCCCCCCCCCCCCAACGCGACCAGCCCCCCCCCAACCCTTCACTTGCCCCCCCAATTCACCCATCACTGACCTCCCTTCACCCCCCTCCCTTCACCCAAACTCTCCCATCACTGCAACCTTCCCTTCGTAGCACCACCCTCACCACTGTGGACCAGGCGTGTGGCTAACAACGCCCGCTCTGTGTCTCCACAGGAATAGCTCTCCCACAATCGTCAGGCGAGGGCCCAGACTGGCGGACGGAGTGACAGACATAAGAATCCTCATGACCTTCATGGAACGGGCCCTGGACGTTACAGTGGTGGCTGAAGACAGGGTGGTCACCAATGTGGAGGCCTCTGAGCAAGCCGCAGAGGTGAGGATCCACCAGGCCCCACCCGGATGGACTGTCACATATGAGTTGTCATTGCCATACAGACTGACCCATCCCTCCCACTGACTATGTGTTCATTCCCCCACAGGTCCTCCAGACAATGGGCCCGGCATATCCAGGGTGGCCCCCTTCCCTGCCTCCCATGAGACCACCTCGGATGAGAGCTCCAAGGATGCCACAGTCGATGCGTCACAGCTGTCAAACCCACCCTCCACCAGCATAGAGTCACACCTCGGTGGGCAACGTTAGTGGACATGCTTCTGGGGCCCAATCTGGTGAGCACCACACGGTTGCTGATGTACATCAGGTGGATGGTAATGCCCAGGCGAGACAGCAGTCAAAGTCTGCTGGACCTCTGGACTTTCCTGGGTCCCAGCCAAAATGCTGAGCCTCTGGAACAGGTTTACCAGGAGCTGATGGAGATCATAGCGAACGTTTGGGACATCCAGAGGGAGATATCAGTAACACCCCAGCAGGCCCATGGCTGATTGGAGGAGTCCCAGAGGATAAAGGCACAGGAGGTGTCGCCGGCATTGCGTGGCACAGGGACCAACACTGCAGTGGAGAGCTTGGTACACAACGTCGGCAACATTAGTGAAGGTGTCCAAGGCGTGGTGCAGTCGGTGACTGCTATGGCTGACAGCCTTGGTAGATTGTCCGCCTCGATGGGGGACATGACCTAGTGCCAGGCTGACCTTGATGAGGGACATGTCCTGCTCTCAGATGGGAATGGCCGAGGCGCTGCAGAGCTTATCCCAGTCGCAGGTGGGCATTGCCGAGTCACTGCAGATCATGGCCCAATCACTGAGGAACATCGCCGAGGGCGTCAACACCATGGTGCAGACATTGGGGAGCCGCCAGGACTGGCAGAGCCAGATGCCGCCGGGGCAGTGGGGCTCAATCCAGTTGTCCCACCGTCCCGAGGTGAACTCCAGGGCCCTTTGACCATCAAATGGGAGGAGAGGGCGCAGGATGGGAACCCGGACCCATCATATGGACTGGTGATGGTGGCCACCAGCTCCCCCGAGTTCTATTCCCCTGATGAGGCTGCATCTCGCAGCCAACACCCAGAACAGGGCAGCACGGATGTGCATGTGCCGCCAACAAGTGCGCTGGGGTCCTCCGGCCCCAGAGACCCCAGAGGACACCCACCAGGTGCATCGAAGGCCATGGGATGTGAGCAGCTGGCTACATCCATCTCTGATGTGCATCCTGGAGATACACCTCGACATAGCGGTGGAGCAAGGAAGGTTAAGCACGTCGAGGATCACTGAGAATGCACGGGGCGGGGGGGTGGGGGGGGTATGGGGTATGGGAGGGGGAGAGGGTAAGTAGTGCAGTATGCATTGTGGGAGGAGAGGGTATGGTGGGGAGTTTGGAGGGGAGGGAGGGTGGGGATAGTGGAGTGGCACCATCGGGATAGTGGGGCAATGGTGCACACTTGTGCTCGGAACATTTAAATGCCCTTACCACAATCTTTATCCTGTGATGCGGACTGACCACCAATTCCATGCCCCATCCCCCCAGACATGCACCACCACCCTCTCCCCTTTCCGCCTCCCACCACCCAAGACACCCTGCCCACACACACCTGGCCACGGACATTTGCCTGGAGCTGGGGCCCATGCCCTGGGTGTTCGAAGGTTGGCCGCTGTGCCTGTGGTGTTGCCTCCCCCAGTGTTCAAACACAGTGTCCATGCATCAAGATGTGATTGGGAGGCTGGGCAATGAGCCCCCATGCCACATGGTACGCCCACCCAAAGCTCCATGCCAGTGAGGAGCGGAGGGACACCGTCTTCCCCAGTGTGGGCCGCAGACTCAAACCTGGCCTCCTGAACACTGCCTGGGCGGTGGTGGCAGAGACAGTCAGCACTGCCAGTCTCACCAGGAGGAGACAGCTGATCATGCGAAAGGGTGGGGGTCACTGCTGAGTTCTCTGCCCTGGAAGGGACAGAGAACCAGGGAGGGTTCCATCGGCCGCGGTGCAGGTGTCCTCTGGTTGGGGTGAGCTCTGCTGTCCCCTGCTTCCTCAGCAATGGGGCAGCCCTCCTGAGGAGTTCCAACACCTGGTGGGCTCCTTGGCCTTGATGAAGCAGCTGAGGTATTAGGCTGTCCAGAGGGGCAGCCTGGGTGGGCTCCCAGATCACCAGAGGCCTTTTGAGCATTTACAGGACACAGACAGAATCCAGCAGTGTGAGCAGCCAGGAGCCTGTAAGTAGCCCCAAAGGGGTAGGTTTAAAAGACAGACGGCAGCAATGGTGGTCTGAGCCAGGCCACCCCGATCTCGATGGGGACACCCCAAGTCCACGGGCGTGGCACAAGGTTACTACCCGCTACTGCCCCCAGCCCGGGCAGCCATTCCCTAGTAAGCCTGACAGTATTAACCAGTTTTTCAGTGTTTGGTTAGCCTCCCGTCTCCCTCTGCAGCCATGGAGCCCAGTCCATGTTTGTAAATAGTAGTAATTCACACCCACGATCCTTCTGCCTGAGAGGAGCGGAGCTTTGTGAAAAGGCGGAGCATACTACGTCCAACCCGCCAATTACATTTAAATGAACATAAGAACAAAAGAACATAAGAACTAGGAACAGGAGTAGGCCATCTGGCCCCTCGAGTCTGCTCTGCCATTCAATGAGATCATGGTTGATCTTTGTGGACTCAGCTCCACTCTCCGGCCCGTACACCATATCCCCAAATCCCTTTATTCTTTAGAAAGGTATCTATCTTTTTCTTAAAAACGTTTAAAGAAGGAGCCTCAACTGCTTCACTGGGCAAGGAATTCCAGAGATTCACAACCCTTTGGGTGAAGAAGTTCCTCCTAAACTCGGTCCTAAATCTACTTCCCCTTATTTTGAGGCTATGCCCCCTAGTTCTGCTTTCCCCTACCAGTGGAAACAACCTGCCCGCATCTATCCTATCTATTCCCTTCATAATTTTATATGTTTCAATAAGATCCACCCGCATCCTTCTAAACTCCAATGAGTACAGTCCCAGTCTACTCAACCTCTCGTCATAATCTAATCCCCTCAACTCTGGGATCAACCTAGTGAATCTCCTCTGCACTCCCTCCAGTGCCAATATGTCCTTTCTCAGGTAAGGAGACCAAAACTGAACACAATACTCCAGATGCGGCCTCACCAACACCCTATACAATTGCAGCATAACCTCACTAGTCTTGAACTCCATCCCTCTAGCAACGAAAGACAAAACTCGATTAGCCTTCTTAATAACCTGTTGCACCTGCAAACCAACTTTTTGCGACTCGTGCACCAGCACACCCAGGTCCCTCTGCACAGCAGCATGTTTTAACATCTTAACGTTTAAATAATAATCCATTCTGCTGTTATTCCTCCCAAAATGGATAGCCTCACACTTGGCAACATTGAATTCCATCTGCCAGACCCTAGCCCATTCACCTAACCTATCCAAATCCTTCTGCAGACTTCCGGTATCCTCTGCACTTTTTGCTTTACCACTCATCTTAGTGTCGTCTGCAAACTTTGACACATTGCACTTGGTCCCCAACTCCAAATCGTCTATGTAAATTGTGAACAACTGCGGGCCCAACACTGATCCTTGAGGGACCCCACTAGTTACAGGTTGCTAACCAGAGAAACACCCATTTATCCCCACTCTCTGCTTTCTGTTAGTTAACCAATCCTCTACCCATGCTACCACTTTACCCTCAATGCCATGCATCTTTAGTTTATGCAGCAACCTTTTGTGTGGCACCTTGTCAAAAGCTTTCTGGAAATCCAGATATACCACATCCATTGGCTCCCCGTTATCTACTGCACTGGTAACGTCCTCAAAAAATTCTACCAAATTAGTCAGACACGACCTACCCTTTGTGAACCCACGCTGCGTCTGCCCAATGGGACAATTTCCCTCCAGGTGCCCCGCTATTTCCTCCTTAATGATAGATTCCAGCATTTTCCCTACAACTGAAGTTAAGCTTACCGGCCTATAATTACCCGCTTTCTGCCGACCTCCTTTTTTAAACAGTGGTGTCACGTTTGCTACTTTCCAATCCACCGGGACCACCCCAGAGTCTAGTGAATTTTGATAAATTATCACTAGTGCGTTTACAATTTCCCTAGCCATCTCTTTTAACACTCTGGGATGCATCCCATCAGGGCCAGGAGACTTGTCTACCTTTAGCCCCATTAGTTTGCTCAACACTGCCTCCCTAATGCTTGCAAATGCCTGCTTTGCATGTTGCCACCAGTGCGGGGCACAAACCTCATTATTGCCACTGGCAAAGGACTGGAGCATGGCGCCCGAATCAGCACTGGGCACAGACCTCTAATTTGTCTGGATGTCCGATTCTCCACCCAATCGCAGTTCGCGTTTGCAAGGCAGAGACTTCACCTAAGATCTAGAGGTGGCTCCAACCCACCAGCTGTAGAATGGATCTCCTTATCCTCACTGTTTAATTACTGACCTTGCACCCACAGTGGTGCTGAGGGTTCATCTGTGTCACATGACCCTGTTGCCTGGACCAGTTCCAGAGCGACGTGACCTTGGTATAAACCAGTGCATTCCAACGTCCTGAGGAACCTAACTATTTCCCACATGTGAGCGTGGTATTCCGACTATAAAATTGCTCTTTCAATAGAAATGGGGCAGGTAGAATGTATTCCAGATGGTAGCCAGAGCAGCTTAAAGCTGTGCAGTTGTGAGTACCTGTAGAAAAGACGGGACGGGTCTGGTCGCAGCTCCAGATGCAGTCACTTAAGTTGCCAACTCTTCAAACCTGTTGGCCGAAAGTACTTTGCTAAAAATATTTGTAACTTGAGCTAAAATTACAATCCGACCTATCAAATCTCTCTGCTCTCCCCAAGACAAGGAACCAACTTCTAATTGATTAAAATATGACCTACACCTTTTGAAGGAAAACCACAAAGAGATGTAGGTCTACTTACAGTAGCAGAGAAAATCTGCTTTGCGTTTAAGTGTAAAACCACTAAATATTTCTGCATTTTGTTTTAACCTGCAGTTGATTGGAAAAGACATTTAAATAATTTATTGCTCGTGGATACCCAGTCAGCCAAGTAATTTTTAGGTTTGCTGAATTACTCTGTGGTATTTTGGGTAATTTGCTCAATTTCATAACACTTCTGGCATTTAACCATCTCCTGTTTTCCACTTAAAGCACTTTAGTATGAATTGGGGCTCTTTTCCTGGGTATGTTTTTGTTTTCCCCCTTCCTCCTTCACCTTTCTCTGTTCCTGTTTAAATGGTTTACATCTGTAATATCGTCCTAGTTCCAGGCAGACTCCACAATGCTCGAAGTCAACATCTACGATTTATCCGCAGAGAGACTGCTTGATCAGCTGAATGTTTCCAGCATTTTCTGTTTCAGTAACAGGTTTTATTCATTTCTTGTCCTGGTTTTGAAATTCTCTGTGGCCTGGCTTGGTCCTTCCTATCCAGGGTAGCACGGTAGCAGTCATTAGCACTGTTTCTTCACAGCGCTAAGGTCCCCGGTTCAATTCCCGGCTTGGATCACTGCCTGTGCGGAGTCTGCACGTTCTCCCTGTGTGGTTTTCCTCTGGGTGCTCCGGTTTCCTCCCACAACCCCCGAAAGATGTGCTGTTAGGTAATTTGCACATTCTGCATTCTCCCTCTGTGCACCAGAACAGGTGCCAGAATGTGGCGACTAGGAGCTTTTCACAGTAACTTCATTGCAGTGATAATGTAAGCCTACTTGTGACAATAAAGAGTAATATTATTATCTCTGTACTCGAGCTCCTCCTGTTCTGAGAGTCTCCAATTTTAATCACTCCATCCTCCCCCAAAACACATGGCTTCTCCTTTCAGATGTTTCTTAAAACCTATCCTTTTGACTTCATAATTTGTCCTTGTATTTGTTTATGTGGTTCAATGCTAAACTTTGTTTGATAAGGCTTTTGTGAAGAGTCTTGAGACATTTGATTACATTTGAGGCACTATATAAATTAAAATTATGGCTGGTTTGGGTTTTGTTGTGTGTTCAGGGTCTAGACAGGGATTTGGGGAATTGTCTATGGCCTCTAAATGATGCTGCTCAAATCTGTAGCTTTGTAAAACCATTGCTCATTATTTATAGCAAGTATTTACACATTTGGACCTCTACACCAGGTTGGAACTTCTAATTCCAGACCTCTCGTACTTTTCAGTCTTGTGATTTGACATCATTATTACATCAACATCATGGACGTGATTCTCCAAAATCCCGGCCAAGTGGTGACTCCGGCGTCAAAACCGGCGCGAGTGACGCCGGCGTCAACGGGCCTCCGGGCCAAGGTATTCACCCCTTCTTCGGGGGCTAGTAGGGCGTCAGAATGCTGTGCGCTCGAAAGCCGGTGCGACACGGCCAGCACGGGTCTGCGCATGCGCGTGGGTTGCCGTCTCTGCGCCGGCCCCCAGGCAATATGGCGGAGCCCTACAGGCGCCCGGCGCAAAGGAACACAGCCCACTGATCGGTAGGCCCCGATTGCGGGCCTGGCCACGGTGGAGGTCCCCCCCGGAGTCGGATCCCCCTGCGCCCCCACCAGGTTACCCCCGCAGCCAGAAGTCCGAGGTCCCATCGGGTGGGACCATACGTAACCCACGCCGGCAGGACTCGGCGGGCACTCGGCCCGTCGAGCGTGGAGAATCGCCGCGGGAGCCGCTTTCAATGGCCCCCGACCGGCGCGGCGGAGAATTGACGGCCCGGCGTCAGAGCGGAGTGGCACGATTCTCAAGCCCCCCCCCCAGCGATTCTCTGACCCGTCGCGGGATCGGAAAATACCGGCCCATGTGTGTTTCTGATGTTCAACCTTCATTCTACATTTGGGTCTTTGTTAGAATGTGTGGAATGTGATACAAATGTGGGGCAAAGGAGGAAACGGGAAAACAATGGAGTAAAAATGTGTCTGCCTCTGATTTTGTGACGAAAATCTACGCTGCACAGGTAATGCACTCGGCTTAGAAGCATAGAATCCCTATAGGGCAGAAGGAGGGCATTTGGCCCATCGAGTCTACCCTGACTCTCTGAAGGAGCACCCTACCTAGGCCCACTAACCCGCCCTATCCCGGTAATCCCACCGAACCTTTAGACACTAAGGGGCAATTTACCATGGTTAATCCTGCACATCTTTGGACTGTGGAAGGAAACTGGAGCACCCAGAGGAAACCCACACAGATATGGGAAGAACATGCAAACTCCACACACACAAGTCACCAAGGCCGGAATCAAACACAGGTCCCATGCTGCCCCTGGTGTCACCGTGCCACTTACGTCTCATCCAAAATCAGAACCTAGACTTAATTTCAATTATTATGCAGCTATACTGTGCAGCCAATGCTTGGTCCACCTCGAAAGGCAATTAGCTCATTTCACAGATTAAACATGGGTTCCTTGCTTTGCTGGCATTAATTCTCAGGTAAGTACTAAAGAAATGGGTGAGAGAGGGCGATAGAAACCATGAGAGGTGGGGTGCAATCATGGTCTTGACAATTCTTTTTCGATGTAGAACATCAAACCCCATTTCTCATGAAACTTGAACAAAAATACATTGAGCTTTAAATCTACACTTCTTTATCCAACACTCCACCACCGTTCTATGTGTTCCACCTAGTACTCCAGACACTGGAGCATGATGATTTCCATTTTAAGGACCCTATGGTTTTTCTCACGGATTGTTTGTCTTGTCCATGAGATTAATCTTTAATGCCTGGAATATACTGGGTGCAACACTGTCATAACATCTTGCTGACCATGCACGTTCTTCCCGTGTCTCCGTGGGTTTCCTCCCACAAGTCCTGAAAGACGTGCTTGTGAGGACATTCTGAATTCTCCCTCTGTGTACCTGAACGGGCGCTGGAGTGCGGCGACTAGGGGATTTTCACAGTGACTTCACTGCAGTGTTAATGTAAGTCTATTTGTGACACTGATAAAGATTATTATTATTGTCACAAAATTAACTAATTTTGGAGGATAGTGATAACAGCTGTGTAATCTTGCAGATGAAACATTTAACCTGTCCTCATAGGTGGAAGTCAAAGATCCTGTGGCAATATTCCCAAAGAAGATAATTGAAGTTTTCCCAACTGTCCTGGCAAATGTTTATCATACAGCCAACATCGCTATAAACACAAGTCAACTGATCATTTATCATGTTGCTGTTTATAATTTAGATTTGTCACATGTACCGAGGTACAGTGAAAAGTATTGTTCTGCATACAATCCAGGCAGATCGTACCATATATGAATACATAGAGACTTACTATAAATGCACAATGCAAATACATAAACACAGACATTGGGTGCAGCATACGGAGCAAAGTGCTACAACTGTCGAGAAGATGCATAGAAAGATCAGGGGCTGGATTCTCCGCAGCCCCGCGCCGAAATCGCGTTTGGCGCGGGGGGCGGAGAATCAAGTTTTGCGCCAAAATCGGGCGGCGCACTGGCCCGCCGATTCTCCAGGACGCAAGAATCGTCGTTTTCGCAAAGTGCTCCGTGCGGCTGGGGGCCCATTGCCAGAAGCCCGCCCAGCGATCCTCCGCTCCCAACCGGCCGAGTTCCCAATGGTGTGGTTCTAACCAACTATTGGCATTCGAGAACCTCGCGTGGTGGCTGCGGCTCAGTCCACGGCCGCCCTGATGGGGGGAGGGGGGGGGGGATTGGGCACCGGGGTGCGGGTGGGGCCTTATTGGCGACTGGGGGGCAGATCGGGCCAGGCGGATCTTTGGGTGCGCAGCTGATCGGGGGGGTGGGGGGGCTACATTCAGCTGTCTCCGCGGTCCGAGTCCGCCATGGTGCTCGGCGTGGCCGCTGGAGGGCGCCGCCGTGCACTTGCGCGGACTCGAAACAGGAAGTGCAGGGGCCCGTATCCGCAGCTAAAGCTGCGTGAACCTCCCCGGTTCCCTGCTAGCCCCCTGAAGGTGAGTGAATTAGCTTATATTTTCTTGAGGAAACTTGGGAGTGAAACGCCAGAATTTTTACGCCGACGTGGGGGCATAGCCCCATTTTGGGAGAGTCCAGCCCCAGATCAGTCCATAAGAGGGCCATTCAGGAGTCTAGTAACAGCGGGGAAGAAGCTGTTTTTGAATCTGTTTGTATGTGGTCTCAGACTTCTGTATCTCCCGCCTGATGGAAGAGAGAATAAACTGGGTGGGAGGGGTCTTTGATTGTGCTGCCTATTTTCCCAAGGCAGCAGGATGTGTAGACAGAGTCAGTGGATGGGAGGCGGACTTCCGTGAAGGACTGGGCTGTGTTCACGATTCTCTGTAGTTTCTTAAGGTCTTGGGCCGAGCAGTTACCATATCAGGCTGTGATGCAAAGAACAAAGAACAAAGAACAAAGAAATGTACAGCACAGGAACAGGCCCTTCAGCCCTCCAAGCCCGTGCCGACCATGCTGCCCGACTAAACTACAATCTTCTACACTTCCTGGGTCCGTATCCCTCTATTCCCATCCTATTCATGTATTTGTCAAGATGCCCCTTAAATGTCACTATCATCCCTGCTTCCACCACCTCCTCCGGTAGCGAGTTCCAGGCACCCACTACCCTCTGCGTAAAAAACTTGCCTCGTACATCTACTCTAAACCTTGCCCCTCTCACCTTAAACCTATGCCCCCTAGTAATTGACCCCTCTACCCTGGGGAAAAGCCTCTGACTATCCACTCTGTCTATGCCCCTCATAATTTTGTATACCTCTATCAGGTCTCCCCTCAACCTCCTTCGTTCCAGTGAGAACAAACCGAGTTTATTCAACCGCTCCTCATAGCTAATGCCCTCCATACCAGGCAACATTCTGGTAAATCTCTTCTGCACCCTCTCTAAAGCCTTCACATCCTTCTGGTAGTGTGGCGACCAGAATTGAACACTATACTCCAAGTGTGGCCTAAGAGGACAGCCAGCCAGAGAGGACGCTTTCTATGGTGCATCAATAAAAACTGGTAAGAGTCAATGTGGACATGCCGAATTTCCTTAGTTCCTTAGTTCCCTGAGGAAGTTTCGGCGTTGTTGTGCTTTCTTGGTCGTAGTATCGACGTGGGTGGACCAGGACAGATTGCTGGTGATGTGCACACCGAGGAGTTTGAAGCTGTCAACCATCTCTGTGGGTCAGGAAGTCGAGGATCCAGTTGCAGGTGGAGGAGCTATGTCCTAGGTTCTGGAGTTTGGATAGGAGTTTGGTTGGGGTTGGGCGGAGCTATAATCGATCGACAGGAGTCTGACTGAAGTAAACAGCAAAGAGGAGTCCAAGGAGTCCTAAGAAAGACATTTATTCAGCCTAACAGCAGTATTTACACAGGACCCGGTTACACATCCTAGGGTCCTCACTCCTTCCTGCCAGCTGGTTAACTCATAACCTAATCAGCACTCGGGAACAATCATCCCCAGCTGGATGAGTCCCATGCAGGGTTCTAACACTGGCGTATTGTTGTCGAGATGCTCCAGGGATGATTATAGGGTCAGGGAGATAGCATCTGCTGTGGACCCATTGTGGCGGTATGCGAATTGCAGAGGATCAAGGAGTTGCTGTGTCTCATGACTAACCTCTCGAAGCACTTCATAATAATAGGTGTCAAGGCCACCGGACGGTGGTCATTGAGGCACGTTGCCTGGTTCTTCTTTGGCCCCAGTATGATAGTGGTCTTCTTGAAGCAAGAGGGAACCTCAGAAAGGAGTAGGGAGAGGTTAAAGATGTCTGCAGACACACCTGCCAGTTGGTCCATGCAGGATCTGAGTGCACGACCAGGGACTCCGACAGGACCCGTTGCTTTCCGTGGATTCACTTTCAAGAAGATCGATCTGACTTCTGGGGCTGGGCCGGTAGGTATGGGTCTGAGGCTGTTGGGACAGGTGGCATTGGCTTGTTGACTTCCTGCTCGAAACGAGCATGGAATGCATTGAGTTCACCGGGGAAGGGTGCTCTGTTGCCAGAGATTCTACTCTGCTTTGCTTTGCAGCCCGTTATACTGTGTAAGCCTTGCTACAATCCACTAGATTTGTGTTATTAGTCTGGCGCTCCAGCTTCCTCTGGTATTGTCTCTTGGCACCCCTGATGGCTTAACAGAGGTCACATCTGGATTTCTTGTATAGGTCAGGGTCAGAGGACTTTCCTGTGTGCAAATTGGCTGTTGCGTTGCATTGTCCTACATTACTATGTGGACTGGATATCAAAAATGTTCTTCTTTGGGTATAAAGCACCTTGGAACCTTGTGAGGTCATGGAGGTCAGTTTTATTAGTACAATGCAAAGCCACATGGAGCAACCTAGCTGAAAGCCCATGGTGTGACATTTTGAACAAACATCATCACACTTGAGTGAGATTCCTCTGCCTGCTAATACAGGCATAGCCAGTTTATTTTAAAGAGGTCAAGTTTTCATGAAAAGGGGAGACGGAGCAATTCCATCCAAATGCATTCATATGTTCATTGCTAATGACTCAAAGTGTGCTTTCAAACCCCGTGTGTTTCATTACTTGCTGTGTACCTTAGAAAACTAAGCAAGCAGGACCATTTGTTCCACCTTGTCGAAAAGTAAAGGGATGGCAGCTTTTGCATCATTCAGCAGCTTAGCAAGTCCAGCTGCTGTACAGGTAGCCAGGCAACAAGCTCATTCCTCTTGAAATGTAAGAGCCCATTCAATGTTTCACTGGCCTGTGAACTTGATCCCTGAAGGATCAATTCCATCTTCTCAGACAACTTTAACCTTAAAGGGGAATTGACCTTATCAAGGATAAAGTGGAATCAAAAATAATGAGCCTGGATGTGTTCTTAAAACCCCAAAGAGATTACTATCTCATGATGTCGGGAGGCCCTCGCTGTTTTAATTATTGCCTTAATTAAGGGCTCATGCCCGCACAAATGCTCTATTATCCAAACTAGCTGCAACGAGACTGGGTACACAATTTCCTTCACAGATTCCCAAGCTGCAACCATTCCAATCTGTCTCCAGTTGCTTTTCAGCCGAAGGCTCACAGTAGTCTTTGAGCTAAAGAGAGTTGTTTGTCTTTAATTTAGAAATTAGAAGTTACATCAGCTCCTGCATTCTAGGTTTCATAACTCCAAACAAACTTCCCAGCTATCAGTGCTAACCTCCACTTATGAATTAATCTAAAAGGTGCGTGACCACCTCAGAAGATGCTGTGTCAGGTTTTAAACAGGAGTCAGACCATTTATTCGCCCTAAGGATATGTATCTGCCCTAAGCACTTCTCAATCAAAGGTTAAGGCGTAAAAATTGTGAATTTCCTGGGTTGGTCCGCTCTTCTGAAGTAACAAAAGGAAAGAGTTTCAATTTATACAGCACCTTTCATGACCTCAGAACATCCCAAAGCATTTTACAGCCAATCAATAGCCTTTGAAGAGCAGCCAGTATTGTGATATAGGAAATAAAGCACACAGTTTGCACACAGCAACGTTCCACAGTGAGTGCTGTGATAATGACCATAATCCATCTTTGTGATGGTGATTGTGGAATTGGCCAGTGCACTGGGGCAGACCTCCACTGCCCTTCTTAGAAATAGTGTCAAGGAATGTTTGACAGCCACCTGAGAAGGCAGTCGAGCCATCTCGTTTTAACACCTCGTCCAAGTGATGGCAACTCAGACAGCAAAGCTCTCCCTCCGTACTGTGCTCCAGCCTTGTGTTAGCCTTGATATTGTGTTCAAGTCTGCGGAGTAGGATTTGAACACACAAGCTTCTGTCTTCAAGGTGAGAGATGTCATCACTGAGTCAAGGCTGACACCACGGAGGATCAGAGGAAACCCGAGGCCAACAGGGTTAATGGCAACATTTCCAACCACAGATTAATCCTCGCATGCTTCCCCTTAATACCATCCAAGCCTGCAGCATTAGATCAGGAGAATCTGTGTGGAATGTTCAGACACATCTGATTTTGTAGCTTGTTTTAGAGTTGAATAATGATTCCAGTTTCTTTTTCGCCAGTTTTGTTTACTTTCCCTTCCTGTACTGAAGGTCCTGGAGGAGTAGAGACTTCTTATAACTCAATACTGGCAAAACTGACGCTATCCTGTTCGACTCTCATCGGAATGCATGTGTTTCTGGCTCCAGCTCCATCGGCATTCCTGTCTGAACTCTTAGCCTGAAACAAGTGGTACATAACCCAACCATTATGCTTGCCTCTGAGTGAGGCTTTCAAATGGTCTGCTGGCAAGAATGCCTTCTTTGATGTCGAATAGCGTTTCCTACATTAATCCGCCACCAGTCTGCAATCCTCTCATTTCCACCTTCAGAATTGAAGTTTCAAATACTGACCTTGCTGGCTTTGTATGCCTTCCCAGTGCTAATTCAGTAGTCTCTGCATATCCAATCAGGCCTATATTCACCAGGCTCTCCATGTTCATGTGAATTGCTTCCAAAGATTCTCTTAGTCCTTTTCAAATCCCTGCACAGTCTTGTCAAATCTTCCACAGATCCCTGGCCTAAGCCATCCCATCCATTTTCCCAATTACAGGTCACTCCTCCATCCCATCGTCAGACGCTGCTGCACCATTATGTTGCTGACCTTTCAGAGAATTAACTCTCAAATTTACTCTGATTTTCTACCTTTCCTCCCAGGCCTTCATGATACTCCAAGAAACATTTGGGATATTCAGAGAGGAACCTGAATTTTACCTCAACCTGATGCCCAAACATAGAAACATAGGAGCAGGAGTAGGTCATCCAGCCCACTTAGCCTGTTCCGCCATTCAACATGATCATGGCTGATCCTGTATCTCAACACCACACTCCAGCACTCCCCCATACCGCTTGATACCTTTAGAGTCTATATATCTATTTGCATCTTAAATATATTTAGTGACTTGGCCTCCAATGCCTTTTGTGGTAGAGAATTCCACAGGCTCACCACCCTCTGAATGAAGAAGTTTCTCCTCACCTCAGTCTTAAATGGCCGACCCCCTGAACCCTTGTTCTAGACACCCCAGCCAGGGGAAACATTGGGTGCAATTCAGTATCCTCATCGTGCCCGACTTGGTGTCGGAACAAGGCCAGTGAATCCCTCGAGCGGCCTACATCGAGATTCGCGGCACTCAAAACGTCTCGCTGGATTCAACAGAATGTTGCAGTGCGTCGCGGTCTGGATTTTGTTCTCGCTGGGCAAGATCCAGGTGTACATATTTCAATGAGCCATTAGGCTTATTTTAATATGTGCTCACCCAATTCACCTGGAGCCCAAGATTGTCCGGCCTTGCCAGCGAGGCCTCAACCGAGCGCCGTTTGGTACTGGTTCACAAAATCATGAACCAGTCGTGATGGAACCTCTGGGGGTCTCGCTGAAGACTTGAGGCCCCCAGGTGGTCAGGCATAGTGGTACACAGGCACTCTCCCTGGCACCTGGGCTCCTTAGCACTGCCATGGTGTCTGGGTGGCACTGCCAGGGTGCCAGGCTAGCAGTGCCAATGTGCCTAGGTGCCAAGTTGTCCATGCCAGGAGTTGGGCCCAGCCCATGAGACGGGGGGGTGAGGGGGCGGTTCGACGACCCCAGAAGAGGTACTTTGGGTGAAGTGGGAGGTTCCTGAGACAGAGAGGGGGGGGCTGTCAAAAGATCATCTGCCTTTAAAAATAGGCAATTGCAGATAGAGTGCATGGGCTGGCTATGGCGTTCCACAATTCCCTCGACTCTGGAACGGTTCCAGCAGATTGGAAGTTAGAAAATGCAACAGTACTATTCAAGAATGGAGGGAGAGGTGAAACTGGAAACATCAGACCAGTTATCCCGTCATCAGTAATTGCGAAAGTGCTAGAATTTATAATTAAGGTTAACAAAGCACTTAGAAAAGCTCAGTATGGCCTTTAAGCCCTCCACTCTCTCTTCCATCCCAATTGGGGCCCCCAGCCCTTCTACCCCGCTCTCCGTCCACCATTGGGAAATTCAGCCCCTCCAAGAAGCGCCTCATCACCTCCGGTCCCACAGGGGATTCCGACCTGCTATAGAAATCCCTAAACGCCTTATTCACCCCTACCGAATCACCAACCAGGTTCCCCTCACCTTCCTTTACTTTCACTATCTCCCAGCTGCCTCCCTCTTCCTAAGCTGGTGTGCAAGCATTCTGCTGGCCTTCTTCCCATGTTCATAAATCGCCTCCCTCATCTTTCTCAGCTGCTCCACCGCCCTCTCTGTGGTCAGCAAGCTAAACTCCGCCTGCAGCCTCCGCTGTTCCATCAGGAGCCCTGCCTCTGGCATCTCCGCATACCTCCTATCGCTCTGTAATATCTCCTTTACCTGTCTGTTCATCTCTGCCCTGTCAACGTTCTCCCTTTGAGCCCGGATCGAGATCAGCTCCCCCTTACCACCACCTTCAGTGCTTCCCAAACCACCGCTACCAAAGTTTCCCCCATGTCATTAACCTGCAGGTAGTTCTGAATGCATTTCCTCAGCCGCTCGCACACCCCTTCACCCGCCAAAAGTCCCACATCTCACCTCCAGTGCGGGCGCTGATTACTGTCTTTACTAACCTGCAGGTCAACCCAGTGCGGAGCATGGTCTGAGATTGTGATCGCCGAATACCCCGTGTCCACTACCCCAGCCAGAAAGACTCTGCTCAAAATAAAGAACCCCCCCCCCCCCCCCCCGATCAGCTCCATGAACCGTCTTAGTTCCTTTGCCATTGCTGGCACCCTGCCCGTTTTCGAGCTTGACCGGTCCAAGCCAGGGTCAATAACTGTGTTGATAACCCCTCCCATGACCAACCTGTGCGAGTCCAGGTCCGGTACCTTCCCCGGCATCCTCTTTCTAAATTCCACATCATCCCAATTTGGCGCATCGTAAGGCCCCGGGTCCGGATGGGTACCCAGTGGAGTTCTATAAAAAGTTCTTGGGGATACTGGGGCTGCTGTTGATGAGGATGTTCAATGAGACAAGGAAAAGAGGGGTGCTGCCCCAGACGATGTCACAGGCAATGATTTAGCTGATTCTTAAGCGGGACAAGGACCCGGAGCTGTGTGGGTCCTACAGGCCGATCTCCCTGCTGAATGTGGATGCCAAGTTGCTGGCCAAAATCTTTTCCTCCAAGATTGAGGACTGTGTCCCGGCATTGGGGAGGACCAGACAGGGTTTGTTAAGGGTAGGCAGTTGGTGGCCAATGTAAGAAGGCTGTTAAATGTGATCATGCTGCCCTCGGAAGGTAGGGAGGTTGAGGTAGTGATCGCAATGGATGCAGAAAAGGCTTTTGATGAGACTACCTGTGGGAGGTACTGGGACGGTTTGGATTCGGGCGGGGCTTTATTGACTGGGTCAGGTTATTGTATCAGGCTCCGATGGCAAGTGTGCAGACGAACAAGACAACTTCGGACTACTTTAGACTGCACCGGGGGACGAGACAGGGATGCCCCCTCTCCCCACTGTTGTTGGCACTGGCTATAGAGCCGTTGGCAATCGCTCTGAGCTTCAAGGGGCTGGAGGGGACTTCTCTGGGGGGGGGGTTGTGGAGCACAGGGTTTCACTCTATGCGGATGATCTGCTTCTGTACGTTTCGGACCCAGTTGAGGGGATGGAGGAAATCATGAATGTTTTAGGGGAATTCGGCCGGTTTTCGGGCTATAAGCTAAACATGGATAAGAGTGAGATGTTTGTGGTTCAGGCGAGGGGACAGGAGGGGGACTGGAGGAGCAGCCGTTTAGGTCAGTAGGGGGTAGTTTTAGGTACCTGGGCGTCCAAGTGGCGCGGAAATGGGACCGGTTGCATAAATTGAATCTGGCCCGGCTAGTGGACCAAATGAAGGACGATTTCCAGAGATGGGCCGCGCTCCTGTTGTCGCTGGCCGGGAGGGTACAAACGGTGAAAAAGACGGTCCTCCCAAGGTTCCTATTTGTATTTCAATGTCTCCCCATTTTTATTCCGTCGTCCTTTTTTAAGTGGGTCAACAGGGTGATCATGGGCTTCGTCTGGCCGGGTAAGGAAGGTAATGCTCGAGCGGAACCGGGGAGAGGGCGGGCTGGCGCTGCCAAATTTTAGTAATTATTACTGGGCGGCTAACATAGCCATGATCAGGAAGTGGGTGGTGGGGGAGGGGGAGGCGTGGGTGCGTATGGAGGCGGCTTCTTGTAAGGTCACCAGTCTGGGGGCATTGGTAACAGCGCATCTGCCGCTCCCACCGGCGCGGTACTCCACCAGCCCCATGTTGGTGGCGGTGCTGAGAGTTTTGGGTGAATGGAGGCAGCATGGAGCAGTGGGAGCATCGGTCTGGGCCCAATTTGTGATAACCACCAGTTTGCCCCGGGGAGTATGGATAGGGGGTTCCGGGTATGGCGGAGAGCGTGGATTGAGAGGATAGGGGATGTGTTCATGGAGGGGAGGTTTCCGAATATGAGGGTGCTGGAGGGAAAGTTTTGGCTGGCGAGGGGAAATGAATTCAGATACTTGCAGGTGCGGGGCATCCTTCGTAAACAGGTGGCAACCTTTCCGCTCCTACCGCTGAGGGGGATTCAGGACAGGGTAATTTCCAGAGGGTGGTTAGGGGAGGGGAGCGTTTCGGACATCTTTAAGGAGCTTATGGGGTCGGGCGAGACGCAGACCGAGGAGCTGAAGCGTAAGTAGGAGGAGGAGCTGGGAGGTGAGATAGAGGATGGTCTATGGGCAGACGCATTGAGTAGAGTCAACGTGTCTGCAACATGTGCCAGGCTCAGCCTGATACAATTTAAGGTTGTGCACCAGGCTCACATGATAGTGGCCCGGATGAGCAGATTCTTTGGGGTGGAGGACAGGTGTACAAAATGCGCGGGAGGACCAGCGAACCATGTCCATGTTTTGGACATTTCCAAAGCTTCGGGGATTTTGGCAGGGGTTTGTGGATGGCATGTCCAAGGTTTTAAAAACAAGGGTGGCGCTGGGTCCAGAGGTGGCGATTTTCGGGGTGTCGGAAGATCCGGGAATCCAGGAGGAGAAAGAGGCAGATGTTCTGGCCTTTGCTTCCCTGGTAGCCCGGAGACAGATACTATTGGCATTGAGGGACTCAAAGCCCCCGAAGTTGGAGACCTGGCTATCGGACATGGCTAGCTTTCTCTGTATGGAGAAAATTAAGTTCGCCTTGAGAGGGTCACTGTTAGGGTTCACCCGGAGGTGGCAACCGTTCATCGACTTCCTTGTGGAAAATTAATCGTCAGTAGGGGGGGTGGGGGGGGGAGTAGTTTAGGTTAGAGTAGGGGGTAATAAGGGTGGGACCTGTACGAAAGGTAAACGGTTTTTTACTATGTTTATGGTTTCATGTATCTTGTCTATTTTGTTGTTGTTTCTATACCAAAAATACCTCAATAAAATGTTTATTAAAAAAAAAAGAAAAGCATCGTATGATTACAACAACTCAACATGGTTTTACGAAAGGGAAATCTTGTTTGACAAATGTATTAGAGCTTTTTTTAAGGATGTAACGAGCAGGATAGATAAAGGGGAAGCAATGGATGTAGTATACTTGGATTTCCAAAAAAAGGTTCAATAAGGTTAATAGAAAAATGAGAGCTCATGGAGTGGTGAGTGATGTATTAGCAGGGATAGAGGATTGGTTAACAGACGGGAAGAAGACATTAGGGATAAACAGGGAATTTTCAAGTTGCCAGGCTGTGACTCGTGGAGTGCCAGAAGGATTAATGCCAGGGCCTTAGCTATATACAATCTAAAAGCTAGGTTTGAAAACAAGCTATGCGGAAGGCACAAAGAGGCTGTAAGGAAATATGGACATGTTAAATGAGGTGGCAACCAGGTAGCAGATGCTGCATAATGTGGGAAATGCGTAGTTATTCACTTTGGTGATAACAACAGAAAAACATCATAATTTTTAAAAGGTGTGAAACTTTTAAATATTGATGTTCAGAGGGACCTGTGCTTGTGTATACTCATACAAGGAAACAGAAAAAGTTAGCATGCAGATACAGCAAGAAATTAGAAAAGTAAATGGAATGTTGGCATTAATTGCAAGGAAATTGGAGAATGAGAATAATAATCTTTAGTGTCACAAGTAGACTTACATTAACACTGCAATGAAGTTACTGTGAAAAGCCCCGAGTCGTCACACTCAGGCGCCTGTTCGGGTACACAGAGGGAGAATTCAGAATGTCCAATTCACCTAGCAGCACGTCTTTCGAGATTGTGTGAGGAAACCGGAGCACCCGGAGGAAACCCACGCAGACACGGGGAGAACGTGCAGACTCCGCACAGACAGTGACCCAAGCCGGGAATCGAACCTGGGGCCCTGGAGCTGTGAAGCAACTGTGCTAACCACTGTGCTACCGTGCTGCCCATGTAGGCTTACATTAACACTGCAAAGAAGTTACCGTGAAAAGACACTATTCTCCACACTCCGGCGCCTGTTCGGGTATACAGAGGGAGAATTCAGAGTGTCCAATTCACCTCACAAGCATGTCTTTCGGGACTTGTGGGAGAAACCGGAGTACCCGGAGGAAACCCACGGAGACAGGGGGAGAACTTGCAGACTCTGCACAGACAGTAACCCACGCTAGGAATCGAATGTGGGTCCCTGGCGCTGTGAAGCAACAGTGCTAACCACTGTGCTTCTGTGCCACTGTCTGCAGTCCTGCAGTCCAATTCAAGGCTGGCCTCACGCTTTGCTGCTAGAGCTGCCTTGGGCAGGAAGGGTGGGGGCTGCAGACAGTTATTTCTACCTCACAATCTCTTGCGACCTCTGGATGGAAACCCTACATGATTTCCTTCCAGAATTTTCCATGCCTTACGTATTTCAGTTCTCACGAAAATGCCCAGATGGGAAGACAAGCCCCTCTGAAGGCCCACAAGGCTTGGGTGCCACAGTAGAAAGATTGTGATACTTTATGACTGCACTCACAGTATTTCCAATTAGGACCGGACGAAACATTAACTGCAAGTGTTTATGTAGGCAGCTGTAATGAATGAAGTATTTTTGTCTGCTGTTTTCTGAAATTCCTGATGAAAATTCTCCTTTAGTATATTTTCCTGTAAACATCAGTTCCTAATTTAAAAAAAAAAGGACTGTTAAGGTTACATTCCCCCACAAGTTCCACTGTAAAGATCAACAACTCTTGTAAAATGATGTGGCCCGTGATGAACTTCGATGTTACAATCTCAGGGTCTGTGCCTTCTGCGCCCACCCCCCCCCCTCCCCGCCAAACCTCCATAGTGCAATAGCTCTCCTTGGCCCGTCCCCTTTCTCGGTTGAAAAAGTACCGTGCTGCTTCTACGAATGAACAATATGTTCCAATAAACCCAGCTTTATATATTTTTTAAGGAATTTTCCAATGTGAGCCATCCCTGTTTCCCAGTGCATCAGTTTGAGGTCAGATATTGTACTCTGCTTCAAAGAAAGTGTGGGTACGTCGTGGACCTAACAATGTTGCAACAGGAACAGACACGCAGAGATTTGGATGGCGCTACCAAGGCCAACGCCGATTCCCCGGGAGGGTGTCAATGAAGAATGGCACATGGACTACAAAGGTAGTGGCCTGCTACCAAGGCTGTTCCAGTGGATTGGCATAAGCTGCATCGCACTGCTTATGTGACGTGATTGGCCTTCGTTACACCTGTTTCATGGGTTTAAAACAGGCACAATGTACCTGCAATATGCCATTAACAGATTTCACCGTGATATCACTAGAAAGGAAGTGTGCCAGGTGCTCCATTTTTAGTTTTGCTTTTGCTTTCAGCAGAGCACAGCACTGTTGTTGATGTCTTCATATCCAAATCTATATGCTCCTATGTGCCTAATCTAAATCAATGAACGCACGTTATTACACAATTCCTTCAGAGTGATTGGTGCCTTTATATCATTAGAGATTCCTGACATGGTGCAGCAATGGTTCCTCCTGAACAACACGGTGCTCAGCCTGGCAGCAAGATAAGTACCGGTGTGACATAGCCAACACAGTCTTATATGATGCTACATGGTATGAGGTGACCTTCGATGTGTTGGCCACACGCAATGAAGCTGAAGGGACGGAGAGCGTTAGCACAGAAAAGCTTTGAAGACACAGTGCTCAAATAAAGAGCTGGTAAGCAGCTGGGTACATCGTGAGTGAGTGGGACAGCGTGTCAAGAGGACCAGTGCCGGGTTAGCTCAGTCGGGAATGGCAAGTGACCAAGGTGTGGGCCCGATCAATAGCGAGCAAGGGAGATTCAAACAAAATAAAACCCTGAAAACCGGGCCAGTGGACGTTGTGATTATAACAGGCGGAGATTCGGATAATTGTGCGAAAACGGCTACAATGACGCTCGTCCCAGGTATGTTTGAAGAAGGAAGGTCAAAGGGATTTTGTCAAATTGTCCACAAAATTCCCCCAGTTTGAATTGGGATGCAGCTGACCTAATATCCAAATTCAAAATGTTTAAAGAGCGGCCACAGCTATGGGGTGGGATTCTCCGTTAGCCGTTGCCAAAATCGGGAAAGGTGATTACATAGAACATAGAACAGTACAGCCCTTGATGTTGTGCCGAGCTTTGTCCGAAACCAAGATCAAGATATCCCACTCCCTGTCATTCTGGTGTGCTCCGTGTGCCTATCCAATAACCGCTTGAAAGTTCCTAAAGTGTCCGACTCCACTATCACAGCAGGCAGTCCATTCCACACCCTAACCACTCCCTGAGTAAAGAACCTACCTCGGACATCCCTCCTATATCTCCCACCCTGAATCTTATAGTTATGGCCCCTTGTAACAGCTACATACACTCGAGGAAATAGTCTCTGAATGTCAACTCTATCTATCCCCCTCATCATCTTATAAACCTCTATTAAGTCTTCTCTCATCCTCCTTCGCTCTAATGAGAAAAGCCCTAGCTCCCTCAACCTTTCCTCCAATCCAGGCAACATACTGGTAAATCTCCTTTGCACCCTTTCCAATGCTTCCACATCCTTCCTATAATGAGGTGACCAGAACTTCACACAATACTCCAAATGTGGTCTCACCAGGGTCCTGTACAGTTGCAGCATAACCTCACGGCTCTTAAACTCAAGCCCCCTGCTAATAAATGCTAACACACTATAGGCCTTCTTCACGGCTCTATCCACTTGAGTGGCAACCTTCAGAGATCTGTGGACATGAACCCCAAGATCTCTCTGTTCCTGCACATTCCTCAGAACCCTGTCGTTGACCCTGTAATCCGCATTCAAATGTTTTCTACCAAAATGAATCACCTCGCACTTGTCAGGGTTAAACTCCATCTGCCATTTTTCAGCCCAGCTCTGCAACCTATCAATGTCTCTTTGCAGCTTACAACAGCCCTCCACCTCATCCAATACTCCACCAATCTTGGTGACATCAGCAAATTTACTGACCCACCCTTCAGCCCCCTCCTCCAAGTCATTTATAAAAATCACAAATAGCAGAGGACCCAGCACTGATCCCTGTGGTATACCGCTGGTAACTGGTCTCCAGTCTGAAAATTTTCCATCCACCACCACCCTCTGTCTTCTATGTGACAGCCAGTTACTTATCCAATTGGCCAAATTTCCCTCTATCCCACACCTCCTTACTTTCTTCATGAGCCGACCATGGGGAACCTTTATCAAACGGCTTACTGAAATCCATGTATACGACATCAACTGCTCTACCTTCATCCACACTCTTAGTTACCTCCTCAAAGAATTCAATCAAATTTGTGAGGCCTTCATGAATCCGTGTTGACTATCCCGGATTAAGCTGCATCTTTCCAAATGGTCATTAATCCTATCCCTCAGGACCCTTTCCATTAACTTACCGACCACCGAAGTAAGACTAACCGGCCTATAATTACTAGGGGCATTCCTATTTCCTTTCTTGAACAGAGGAACAATATTCGCCACTCTCCAGTCCTCTGGCACTATCCCTGTGGACAGTGAGGACCCAAAGATCAAAGCCAAAGGCTCTGCAATCTCATCCCTTGCCTCCCAAAGAATCCTAGGATCTATCCCATCAGGCCCAGGGGACTTGCCGACCCTCAGGTTTTTCAAAATTGCTAATACATCTTCCCTCAGACATCTACCTCCTCCAGCCTACCCGCCTGTATCACACTCTCATCCTCAAAAGCATAGCCCCTCTCCTCGGTGAACACTGAAGAAAAGTATTCATTCAACAGCATCCTATCTCTTCTGACTCCATGCACAAGTCCCCACTTCTGTCCTTGACCGGCCCTAACGTCACTCTGGTCATTCTTTTATTTCCCACATAAGAGTAAAACGCCTTGGGGTTTTCCTTGATCTGACCCACCAAGGACTTCTCATGCCCCCTCCTAGCTCTCCTAAGCCCTTTTTTTTAGCTCATTCCTTGCTACCTTGTAACTCTCAAGCGACCCAACTGAACCTTGTTTTCTCATCCTTACATACGCTTCCTTTTTCCTCTTGACAAGACATTCAACCTCTTTTGTGAACCATGGTACCCTCACATGGCTATTTCCTCCCTGCCTGACAGGGACATGCCTATCAAGGACACGCAGTATTTGTTCCTTGAACAAGCTCCACTTTTCATTTGTGCGTTTCCCTGATGAGGTGGAGAATCGGTTCCGATGCCAAAATCGCGGCAGGCGCCGATTTGACGGCAAATCGCAATGCTCGGGGGTGTAGAGGGTGCCATCTCCGCTACTCCACTACTGGGCCGATATCTGGGGTTCGAATATCTGTGTGTGTCTCTCTCCAGCTGGCACTGAAACTTCAGAGGCCAGGGGATGTCGCACTGGGACACTTCCACTGAAGAGAGCACTGATTCAAGCCTGCCGTTTATTCCTAACCGACAGCCTGAGACTTATATCACACAGATCTCCAGACCCCTACCAATACCCAGGTGATTCTCTCTCTTGCCGGTGGTACAACACCCACCCGGTTCCTACTCCACTAGAGTAGCTTTCCCAAGAGAGAGAATAGGACACTGCTGTTTATTTCCTAACCAGCAGTCTGTCCTGAGTGAATCGCTCAAGATGACCCTCGATTCTTGAACCCGGAATTAAGGTGAGGAGTATTTTAACAATGACTTGGTCAGAGATCGCTGGTGAAAGATTGAAGAATTTAAACGACTCCAATTATCATCAAATCAAGGTTTATTGCAAAACCCAGGTCAAAATCATCAACAGAAGAAACACAATAAAATCTTATGCTCTAATACACACTAAGTCTATTCAAAAGTAATATAGCGGACACAACGAAAATTCTTATGATTACACAGTTTTTAGCAATATCACAAGGCACAAAACAAGTTCCCTTCCCCAAAGCCTCAACCACTATTAAAGTCAAGGGAGTTTCGCAAGCTGCTGCAGGATACTTACGGTCACAGGCTGCAGAGGTCAAGTCAGGGGTGCAGAGGTCGAGCCAAGAACGAAGAGACCCCCAATCGAAAACACAGCCCCTTTTATATTGTTTTACCTGGCTTTGTCCTGTGATCGGCCAGCCCCTTTTGCATTGAAAAAGGTAAGATTTAAAGTTCCCGCTGGTCCCGCCCCCTTTGAGCCGGTCAGACCTGTCGAGATGGGAGTACCTCCCCTAGGTCCGCCTCCAGTCTGTTTTTTGAGATAACGAGGTTGAGCTCCCTTGAAGATTTTCAAAGACTTCCATCTGCTCCGGAGATAGCTGCTATGTTGATGGGGTGTTGATTGGATTCTGCTCTGGTGGAGGCCAGGTCATTTACATCTGCATGGGGCTATGACCATCCCATTGTCCTGCTTGCAGGCAGGCCCCCTGTGTATTCCCGTGCCCCTTGGTCTGTGTTTTGATCTTATCTCGTTGTCTGGCTCCTTCTTCCTTGTAGCTCCTAGGGGGGGGTTTGTAAATACTTATGTACTTATGTCCCTACTCAGCTCAGCGGGCCAAGCCTGCTGGGAAAACTGGTTCCGTTCTCTTGGCTGAAAAGTCAGTTTACAGTCTCTGAGTTTTTATTCTTGGGCAGTTCCAAAAAAGGCCGAATTGCCCGAAAACCTTACAGATGCCCCTTCGATACGTCCCTACCTGCTTGGACCGTATCGACACAGGTGAAGGGCAATCATTTCCTCTTGTGTGGACCGTAGGCCCCCCCCAACAACATGCGAAATTACAATTCCCAAGACAGTTCCCTTAATCTAGGCTACCCCTGATTTCAATGAGAGGGAAAGACAAGACCATACTTAATTCAAGCAGACAGTAACATATACACATTTCACCGGAACCCCAAACGTAAGGGTCCCTGTACATATATCACAATCAAGTACACATTTCACCGGGACCCCAAACGTAAGGGTCCCTGTACATATATCACAATCAAGTACACATTTCACGCGAATCCATACAACTATTTACAATTGCATCTGTTTATTTCACCAAGGGTCCTCCTTTCTTGGCTGCACTTCGCTTCTTCCCGTTGAGGGCTCTTCATTTATCCTCCATCGTCGATACCTGCAGCTGAGAGGTTTAGTCCAACTGAGGCGACAGCATAATGTACCCCCTGTACAACATTTCCTTTGTGGGGGCAAACACTAAACCATTCTCAGGCCCCCCCCTGGTGGTGATCGGACAGCTGTGAGGGTCGATCGGTTGGGCTGTGGGCAGGGGTCGCTTTACCTGAACCAGCAGTTCGGTAGCTTCTACAGTCATCCCTTCCCTGGGCGTTACACATCCCTCCCCACTGCGGTCAATTTATCCCGTTCCCTGGGTTCTGCCACCACCTTACAAAAGTGATTAATGCCCCTTGTGGACATGCCTTGGTAGATCCCCATGAACACAAATAAATGCCCTGGTCGGAAGCCCACCACTTATCCCAGCAAACGGTGATCCTACCCGGTGACCCCGTGATGGTCCGTTAGATGTTGGTGTCCAGGCGTTCCCAGTCCGAGGACCGATCCCTCATGTCCAGCCTCAGCTTCCTGGGCCACCACCATCTCCCCAAAGGAACGTCCCCCTCACAGGTTAAACACACCCGCCTGCCCCCAGTCACCCTAACCCGGTCAGTCGAAGGACTCTTCTGTCTCGCCTCTGCGGAGTTCTCCCGGTCCCACCATCGCCAAGATCATCAAACTCCACATCGTCGGGTGCCCCATCTGTAAAAAAAACAAAACACATCCTTGCCTCTACAGCCCTACCTACCTTAAAGTGCATGGGTTCTATCCAGCGGCGGCAGCAGCTCCCGCTTTGAAGTTGCCGCAGCCTGTCTGTGATTCTGTGTTTACAGCCCGGCTCCCCAGGGTCCTAGTGCCTGCCGCTATCCGGCGGCAGCAGCAGCTCCCGCTTTGAAGTTGCCGCAGCCTGTCTGTGATTCTGTGTTTACAGCCCGGCTGCACCAGGGTCCTAGTGCCTGGTGCTTCATCATTTTACCATTGCACCAGGCGCTTCTGTGTTCCCACGATCCTAAATACTTCACACACAACTACACACTAATTAGAACTAACAGGGGGGGAATGCTATATACAATGCCACCCGTCTCCGGGTGGCCAAATTAAAACTGTGCCCCACTAAACTGGGGCAGTTCACCTGTTTGGTCCAACGGCTCGGGCCAGACCGTCCCCTCCCGGGGGTTCGGGCTGCCCCTTGCCTCTCCTTCCCCAACAGGGTTCGGGGATCCCTCAGCGTTCCCTTCTACTCGGGCCCCCTTACTGCGGGACCGGGTTCTAGGGAGGTGTGATGGGGACCATCTTAGAGGGGGCTTGGAGACCCGATTGCTCCTTCGTCCCCTGACTGGTTCCCAAACCCAAGGTGATACCTCCACTTCCTCCGCCTCCTTAGCCTCTATACTAAGGCAGGCCAGCTGACCCACAGGTAAGGGCTTGGGAATCGTTACTGTCCCTGGGCTGGGTGCTTGCAGCACTGTCGGTCTCTTTGGGACTGCCCCTTCGATACAGCACCTTGTCACCGGTTGTGTGACCGTGGAGTCAGGGACCTCCCCCACCGTCGTTAATTCTACGGGGGGTTTCTCCACTATCACCCCCAGTCTTCCCCCCACCTTGCTCTTTCTTGTCCTTATGGGGTGGAACAATTTAAATTGACTGATGTGGCGTTCGCATGGGTCCCACCTTAAGGGATTTAAACTGCAAATAGCTGCTGAGGCAGCCTCCAGAATGGGACCCTGCACCTGGACCGGACCAGGGTCTGGGGCTAGAACTACCCCTGCGCTCCCTGTTTCCTGAGGCTGCTCCCTGGGTAGTCATACAGGTTCTTGTGGTGTGGGTGCGGGCAGGCCCTGGCCCGTTGCCATTGCCACCTGTCCCGACCCAGCTGCTAGGCTCTGCAAAAAGGCTAAAAGTTTCTTTACCTCGAAGGTTTCCGGGGCAGCTGCTCCTGCCGCCGGGGTCTGACTCTCTACTGCGGGAGCCCTCTCCTCCTTGCTAGGGTTTTTACATTCCCTCTTGAAATGCCCGGCCTTCCCACACCCGTAGCATAAGTATTCCTCATGCTTCCACTCTCTCTTAGGGGCTGCTGGCGCGATTTCATGCACCCTACCCTTAAGGGGCTTGTCCTCACCCCTCTCCCCATTACGATATGCGAGGGTAAGTTTCCTAAGGACCTCTTCCTCATTAAGGGCCGGGGTCTGCGGGTCGAACCAGTGTTCGGCTTTTGCCCTAACGTTAGGGAGACAGTTGGCAACTAGGGTCTTCAGCCAGTGGGCGGTTCTTTCCCCTAAATTCCGTCTATCCGCGGGAACCCCGCATGCCTCCATATAGACAGTCCACAGTCTGTCTGCGAACATGGTGGGAGATTCCCCTGGTTGCTGCTTGGTTTCCCCCACCCTCATGAAAGGGCTCCCCAGATTCAAGCCCATTGCCTCCAGAACAGCAGTCTGTGCTGCCGCCCAGGTGTCAGGTCTTCCCCCATTCCCAGAGGTCACTGTCCTGCATAGCTGTGCATCTAGGGTCATCAGGAGCATCTTTATTTGCTCCCCTTCGTCGCAGTCATTGATGCTGGCTGCCTGTTCCACCTCCATAAAATGAAGCGACGGATCCCCTTTTGGAGTTAGTCTGGGAACGTGGGCCACCATCCCCCTGAGCTCGGATGCCCCATGAGGAACGATAATGTCGCCCTCAACCGGTCCCCTATTTGCCATCCCCGCCGGGGGACCATACCTTCGTTGCCTGACAGGGCACATCTGCCCTACCTGGGGTTCCTGCTCCTCCTCCCCACTGTCCAGCTCTCCTGCCCCGTTGGGTAGCCCCCCTGTCCCCGGGCTAGCTACCCATATAGGAGACGCCGCTATCTGGGGATACACCACTGACCCCCCTTGGACCTGCCCCTGACCGGGCGGTCCAAACCCTACCTGCTGACCCGGCCCCATCACCGACATCCCAGGCAGCGGTCTGTCCCCATCCCATGGGGACCCACATACGAAACCAGGCGGACACGCCTCCAGCTGGGGGTACCCTGCCGACCCCCCTTGGACTTGCCCCTGAACGTGCAGTCCGTTCCCCGCCTGCCGACCCGGGCACGATCCCGGTGCCTCAGGAGGCGGTCTATTCCCCTTGGCCTGTGGGGAATCATCCGCTGCGAGGAGCACCTTGCCCCTTGGGAACCCCCCTGGACCTACCAGGTGTACCTGTCCCCTGACCTTGGACAAGGCCTCCTCCAACTCCGTTATTCGTGCCTGGCACGGCCCATGGGCACAGTCCCCTACTTCCTCGCGAGCCACTCGGTACGCTGCCTGGATGTCCCGGAACTTCCCCTCCAGCTTCCTACACTGCTCTGTACTCCGAGCATAGAGTTCCTGGAGCCTCCGTTCCTTTTCTTTACCCTCCACTATCTGGCAGTGGAGATAGTCCTTCTCACACCGGTTAGACTCGCTTTCCTGTTTCATTTCTGCCATTTCTTCCCGCAGTCGTTCCGCTGCGCTAGCGCTGTCCCCTGCGCTGGCCCTCACTTCTCTCAACTCCTGCTCTAACTCTTCGACCCTATCCTCTGTCTTGACTACCTGCTCGGACAGGCAAACCAGCCAAACTGCCTTCTCCAAGTGCCTTTTGTGCGCCTTACTGTCTGTCCATGCAGCCGCTGCCATTACCGGTTGCTCCGCATTGATTAATTCTGAGACCCAAGGTTTGGTGAGGTTGACCTTTTGCCACAAATACGAGGATATTCTCTCCTCCATTTTACTTCGTTCCCTCACCCCCTCTGCCAAGTCACATACTCCAAACCACCGGGCTCCTGGCTGGCTCGCCATTGTAGAGGGTGCCATCTCCGCTACTCCACTACTGGGCCGATATCTGGGGTTCGAATATCTGTGTGTGTCTCTCTCCAGCTGGCACTGAAACTTCAGAGGCCAGGGGATGTCGCACTGGGACACTTCCACTGAAGAGAGCACTGATTCAAGCCTGCCGTTTATTCCTAACCGACAGCCTGAGACTTATATCACACAGATCTCCAGACCCCTACCAATACCCAGGTGATTCTCTCTCTTGCCGGTGGTACAACACCCACCCGGTTCCTACCCCACTAGAGTAGCTTTCCCAAGAGAGAGAATAGGACACTGCTGTTTATTTCCTAACCAGCAGTCTGTCCTGAGTGAATCGCTCAAGATGACCCTCGATTCTTGAACCCGGAATTAAGGTGAGGAGTATTTTAACAATTACTTGGTCAGAGATCGCTGGTGAAAGATTGAAGAATTTAAACGACTCCAATTATCATCAAATCAAGGTTTATTGCAAAACCCAGGTCAAAATCATCAACAGAAGAAACACAATAAAATCTTATGCTCTAATACACACTAAGTCTATTCAAAAGTAATATAGCGGACACAACGAAAATTCTTATGATTACACAGTTTTTAGCAATATCACAAGGCACAAAACAAGTTCCCTTCCCCAAAGCCTCAACCACTATTAAAGTCAAGGGAGTTTCGCAAGCTGCTGCAGGATACTTACGGTCACAGGCTGCAGAGGTCAAGTCAGGGGTGCAGAGGTCGAGCCAAGAACGAAGAGACCCCCAATCGAAAACACAGCCCCTTTTATATTGTTTCACCTGGCTTTGTCCTGTGATCGGCCAGCCCCTTTTGCATTGAAAAAGGTAAGATTTAAAGTTCCCGCTGGTCCCGCCCCCTTTGAGCCGGTCAGACCTGTCGAGATGGGAGTACCTCCCCTAGGTCCGCCTCCAGTCTGTTTTTTGAGATAACGAGGTTGAGCTCCCTTGAAGATTTTCAAAGACTTCCATCTGCTCCGGAGATAGCTGCTATGTTGATGGGGTGTTGATTGGATTCTGCTCTGGTGGAGGCCAGGTCATTTACATCTGCATGGGGCTATGACCATCCCATTGTCCTGCTTGCAGGCAGGCCCCCTGTGTATTCCCGTGCGCCTTGGTCTGTGTTTTGATCTTATCTCGTTGTCTGGCTCCTTCTTCCTTGTAGCTCCTAGGGGGGTGTTTGTAAATATTTATGTACTTATGTCCCTACTCAGCTCAGCGGGCCAAGCCTGCTGGGAAAACTGGTTCCGTTCTCTTGGCTGAAAAGTCAGTTTACAGTCTCTGAGTTTTTATTCTTGGGCAGTTCCAAAAAAGGCCGAATTGCCCGAAAACCTTACAGGGGGCAGGGGGTGGGGGGGGGGACCATGTGGGGGGAGCCAATAGTCCATTGACATTCGGCAGGACTGGACAATCCCAGTGGTGGGTGGGGTTGGGAAGTACCACCCAAGGTTACTATTAAAAGATCTGGGCATGCCAGACTCATAGATCTGCTCGATGCACTTCTGCCTTAAAGGAATTGCACATGACATCACTCAAAAGGAAGTGTGTCATGTTCAGTTTTAGTTTCACTTTTGCTTTCAGCAGAGCACAGCAGAAAGCTCTGCTGCTGGTGTCATCGATCTTTTTATTTTTAACATTATATATAATATATATAGAAAGTTTCCATGTGCCTAATCTAAATGATTGAATGCACAATGTGTTTCTACAAAAGCTTATTAGAAATCAGTGCTGTATCATTAGAACAACGCCACCAAGGATACCTGAACAAGCGTTCAGACTGAATTTGGGACTGGTCATTATTTAGGTACTTCCGACAGTTAGGCCCAGGTAAACCTTCTTTCAGGCCCCCTCTTCTAAACTGGGCTGTGATGCGTGGAACTTGGATCGGACTTGTTAACCCTCAGAATTGCTCAGCCGCCACTGCGTTCAAAATGTGCTACCAACAAAAGGCTAATGTTTCTTTTTATTTAAATGATTTTTAAGTGACTTCTCCTGTCGCGAAAAGAGAAACTTCATAGCCCTACTGAGGGTCTCTGTTGGGCCATAATTGGGCCCTTCTATGTTCATTTTTTCCTCTCACTCTGCCCTCTAAAAGTGGGTCAGGAATAAAGATATCCTTTTTAATGAGCTGCCTGTGGATTGGCGGCATGTGCCAGTAGCTCACCTTCCAAGATGTTGCAACCTCTAACATCCCTATTGACTTGTTCATAACAGTCTGTAACTCCAAGTATTACCCTGGTGAGCTTCCCTACCCTCTTTCTATGGCTCTCCATGTCCTCCTTAATGCAAGATATCTGAAAGGAATGTTTCATACAATCAATTTTTCACAACCAACCTTTCAGTCATGATCTTCCGGTTACCTGCCAACTGCAACCATTGCAATTTTTTTTGTTAAAATAAATAAGACGAATAACAGAGACGATAAATCACTGAAATAATCCACTGCTTACAAGTTCCCATTTATTTTTATTTTTTTTATTCTCCTCCTTTTTCACATTTTCTCCCACATTTACATCCATCAACGATAAACAATAATCAGCAAGATATGTCAGTCCCCATAATAACAACGATCCCATCCGCCCACCAACCCCCAAACCTCAGCCCACATGTTTACATAAACAAATGACAAAAAGGAATCAGGGATTACCCATAGTCACCCTTAATCTACACAGCGCCCCCACCCCCCCCCCAACTAATGTTCGATGTTTTCCAGTTCTTGAAAGTGCATAATAAGTAGTGCCCATGACTTGTAGAACCCCTCCGAGCTTCCCCTCAATTCGAACTTAACCTGCTCAAGGGTCAAGTATTCCAACAGGTCCCCCCGCCATGCCAGGGCACTGGGTGGAGAGGCTGCTCTCCATCCCAGCAGGATCTGCCTTCGGGCGATCAACGAGGCGAAGGCTGTGATATCTGCCTCCGCTCCCGTTTCCAACCCTGGCTGGTCCGACACCCCGAATATGGCCTCCTGGGGACCCGGGTCCAGTTTCACACGCACCACCTTGGAAATTATCCTAAACACCTCCTTCCAGTACTCCCCTAGCTTTGGACAGGACCAAAACATATGAACGTGATTCGCGGGCCCCCCCCCCCCGCAACGCTCACACACATCCTCTACTCCTTCAAAAATCAGCTCATCTTCGCCCTCGTGAGGTGCGCTCTGTATACCACCTTCAGCTGTATCAGCCCCAACCTCGCACATGAGGTGGAGGCATTCACTCTCCGGAGCACATCACACCAGACCCCCTCCTCTATAACCTCTCCCAGCTCTTCCTCCCACTTTGCTTTGATCCCTTCCAGTGGTGCCTTATCCTCTTCCAAAATAGCTCCGTACACCGCTGACACTACCCCCTTCTCCAGTCCCCTTGTCGTCAACACCTCCTCCAGCAATGTGGAGGCCGGTTCCTCTGGGAAGCTCTGTATCTCCTTCCTGGCAAAATCCCGAACCTGCATGTACCTAAACACTTCTCCCTGCTCTAGCCCATACTTCGCTTCCAAACAAACAAACAAAGAACAAAGAAATGTACAGCACAGGAACAGGCCCTTCGGCCCTCCAAGCCCGTGCCGACCATACTGCCCGACTATACTACAATCTTCTACACTTCCAGCTCCCTCAATCCTGCAAACCGACCCCGATGAAACAAATCTTTCAGTGTCTTAATCCCCTTCTCTTCCCATTTCCGAAAACTTCCATTCAACCTCCCTGGCTCAAATCTGTGGTTCCCCCGAATCGGCATTTCCCTTGACCCTAACCCCAACCCAAATTCTCAATGCGATGGCCAATGGCTCAATCGCAAGTGCAAACAGCAGGGGGGACATAGGACATCCCTGTCTCGTCCCACGGTGGAGAGAGAAATATCTCAAACTGATATTATCTGTGCGGACACTCGCCTTCGGTTCCTTATGTAATAGCTTTACCCAGTTCACAAACCTTGGTCCAATCCCAAACCGCTCCAGCACTGCCATCGGGTACCCCCATTCTACCCGATCAAACGCCTTCTCGGCGTCCAATGCCACAACTACCTCTGTTTCCTTTCTTTCCGCCGGTGCCATAACAACGTTCAAAACCCTCCTAATGTTCGAAAACAGCTTCCTCCCTTTCACGAACCCCATCTGATCCTCCCCTATTACCTTCGGGAGGCACTCCTCCAGCCTACCCGCCAGTACCTTCGCCAACACGTTTACGTCCACATTCAGAAGTGATATGGGCCGATACGACCCACACTCCGTCGGATCCTTATCTTTTTTTAGTAACAGGGAAATCGATGCCTGCCCCAATGTTTGCGGCAACACCCCCTTTCCTATTGCCTCCTCAAACATCCTCACCATCAGGGGTGCCAACCTATCCTTAAATTTTTTACAATATTCCACCGGAAACCCATCCGGCCCTGCCACCTTCCCCGACTGCATCCTCCCAATCGCATCCTTTATCTCCTGCTCCACTATTGCTCCTTCTAATGTAGCCCTGTCCCCCTCCCCTAGCCTCGGGTACTCCAACCCATCGAGAAATTCCTGCATCTCACGGTCTCCTCCAAGTGGCTCTGACTTGTACAACCTCTCATAAAACTCCTCAAAAACCTTGTTAATCAGCACTGGGGCCACCACCAACTTCCCTGCCCTATCCTTCACCTGAAGAATTTCCCTTGCCGCTGCCTCCCTCCAGAGCTGACCTGCTAACCATGGTCCGCCTTATCTCCATGTTCATAAACTGCACCCCTTGCTCATCTCAGTTGGCGCACCGCCTTCCTGGTGGACAGTCGGTCGAAGCTCGCCTGTAGATCCTTCCTCTTTCCCAGCTTCGCCGGGTCCCCATCCTCTGCATACCTCCTATCTACCTCCAACATCTCATCTATTACCCTCTGCCGCTCCAACCTCTCCTCCTTATCCACCCTAGCCTTAAACAAAATTACCTCACCTCTCACCACCGCCTTTAGAGCCTCCCAGACGACTGCCTTCGACACCTCACCCGTACAATTGAAACCTACATATTCCTTAATTACCTTTTCAATTTTCTCACAGAATACTTGGTTCCCCAAATGCCCCACATCCAGTTTCCACCCCGGTCTCTGCGCTGCCCCCTTCTCTAGCACCATATCCACCCAATGTGGAGCGTGATCTGACACTGCAATTGCAGAGTATTCCGACCCCTTGACTCCAGCCAGCAAAGCCTTCCCCACCACAAAAAGTCGATCCGCGAGTATACCTTATGGACCGCTGAGAAAAATGAATACTCCCGTTCCCTTGGGTGCAGGAACCTCCAAGGGTCCACCCCTCCCATTTCCACCATTAGCCCAGCCAGCACCTTCGCCCCCCCTGATGGGACCTTGAGCGCGGCCGTGATCTGTCCAACCTTGGCTCCTGCACCAGGTTCCAGTCCCCCCCCCACAATCAGCTCATGCGTGTCTAAGTCGGGAATAGCCCCAACCACCTTCCTCGCGAATCCCACATCGTCCCAATTGGGACCGTATACACTTAACAGCGCCACTAATCTCCCCTCCAATGCCCCTGTCACAATCACATATCTACCCCCCTGATCTGCCACCACCTTCTCCATCTGGAAGCGTACCCTTTTGCTGCCCCTCGAGCCCTTCCATCAAATCCGGAGTGAAACACTTGGCTAACCCAGCCCTTTTTAAGTCTCACCTGGTCCTTCGCCCTCAAGTGAGTCTCCTGCAGCATTGCTACATCGGCTCTCAAACTTTTAAGATGTGCAAGCATCCTTAACCTCTTGACCGGACCTCCTCGCCCTCTCACGTTCCACGTGATTATCCTTACTGGGGGTCTCTCACCCCCCCACCTTTCTTATCCACCACACCACCGGGCCCTGCCCCATAAGCCTGACCCGCCCCTGTCCATTGTTAACATCGAACCCCTTCCCCCCCTCTCAAGAACCCCCCCTACAAAAACATCCCCCAACATCCCTCCCTCCACCCACTCTTGCTCGCCTCGTAGGCCCATTGAAGCCTGCTATCCAGGCTCCAATGTCCGCAGTCCTCCTCTCACCTCACCCCCGTTCACTAACTGACTCTAGTTAGCTAGCGTGGGTGGCTCCCCCCCGCCAATACCTCTCGCCCCCTTCCGCCCAGTCCCAGAGAAAGAAACACCAAAACAAACCCAACAATCCAACCCCTACAATTCACTAACATAACATTTAACCGTCACAACACAGAACGCCATTAACTTGAACTCTGTAACAATGCAAAGAGAAGTAAATTTCAAATTTCAATACAAATCAGTAAAAAGAAAGTTGTAACATTTGTACATTTGTACATTTGTACATTTTCCAGCCGCTCAAACACAGTCCACAGTCTTTCTTCCAGTTCCGCTCTTCACGTCTGTCCCAAGCCTTCTGCCCTCACGAACGCGTCAGCCGCCTCCGCTGTCTCAAAATAAAAGTCTTTGGCTTTAATGTTACTCTCAACTTCGCCGGGTACACCACACCAAATCGCACCCCCTTCTTGTACAAAGCCGCCTTCACTCGCCCAAACGCCACTCGTCTTTTTGCCAACTCCACCGTCCAGTCCTGGTAGATCCGAACCGCAGTACCATCCCACAGCACCTCACGCTTCTGCTTCGTCCAGCTTAATACTTTCTCCTTCATGCAAAACTTATGGAAGCAGATAATTACTGCCCTTGGCGGCTCGTTCACTTTGGGCTTCGGCCTTAATGACCGATGAGCTCGGCCTAGCTCGTACAGGGTGGGGTTCTCACCCTCCCCCATCAGCTCCGCCAACTTCTTAGCGAAGTATTGCGTTGGCCTTGGGCCCTCTGTCCCTTCAGGCAAGCCCACAATTCTCAAATTGTGCCGCCTTGAGCGGTTTTCCAAGTCTTCCAGCTTTGCTCGGAGCCCTCTGTTAACCTCCACCACCCTCCGCAACTCGTCCCCCATCGAGGTGACCTGGTCGCTGTGTCGTGTCACGGCCTCCTCCACCTCCTTCATCTTCTCGCCCTGCTCTCTCACCTCGGCCAATGCCTTTGCCACCTCCACCCTGATCGGGCCGATTGCCTCCTCCAACAATGACCTCACCACGACCACCATCTCTTTCCTCAGGATCTCCATGTGCCTCACCAAACGTTTTTCCAGCTCCACCACCATCACCTCGGTCATCTTCTCCACCGTAAGTAGTGCAGCCCCGCCTTGCAGTTCGGCTTCCGCCATCCTGTCAACACTTTTGCTCGTCTTCTCCTTCGGCGGCGAACCCGCGTTTCCTCCTTTCTTCGACGCTGCTTTTCGCATCTTTTAGCGGCTTATTGTTTTTTATCTTCTTTCCTTTCTCCTCTCTCCCCCTTCACCCTCCTGCCCTTTATCAATCTGACATTCTTCTTTTTTGAGAAAAAAAAACTTTTACCAAACTTCCATAAATCTTCTTTCTTTCTCCTCTACATTCACCTGGGACCAGGCTTCAACCTTCTTCTTCCTAGGTGGGAGCCATCCGACGTGGAGCACCCTCCCTACATGGCGCCCGGGTCTGCCGCCTCGACCTCTTCGAAGCTCAGCCCCCGCCGCCCGACACCCGCGCGGGGTTCTTCGCCGGCTTTTAAACCGGCCCCGCTGGCTGCTCGTGGCAGCCCCAAAGGCCAACGATAGTCGGGGAATGCGTGGGGTCTCCACAAGTTCCCATTTATGGCCCAACCTCCATGAACCTTTCTGTTGGACTGCAACCAAATTAGCCCAGCCCAGCCCAGACTAGTTGAGATTTTCTTGTCAGGTCTGTTGTTCATCACAATAAATTAAGAACTAGTTGGCAGATGCTGCTTGTTTTAAAAATATACTGCTAGCTTTAAAGAGAAATGGACTTGTTTAAACAAGATTCTGTACAGGAATCTGAATAGCAATTATACAAGAGCAACATCGAGCCACATAACAGCTACGACCTTACCCAGAGTATTCAGTTCCCACCATCCACATACTCCCAGTTATATACCAGCTTTAAGCTTGTAAAGCATTGCATTCTTTTAAGTTTTTGTTTCACCATCTCTAAGTGGCACTTGTGGTTCAAGCAATTTGTTCCAATTTAGCTGTGGTGGAATTTTGTGGAACCTACATGCGGGATTGACTGAAAACAATAATGATTCTTTTATTAAGTTTCAGTCTGTTAAACCCCCCCCCCCCCCCCATCCAACTCCCCTTGAAATAAAGACAGAGAATGCTGGAAATACTCAGCAGGTCTGGCAGCGTTTGTGGAGTGAGATACAGCATTGCCCACAGCGATGCATTTACCTGAAGGCAGCCTTAATCAACTGCCTCCGGGATCGCCGTCCAGTTAACGACGGCAGGCCATGCTCACCCCCCCCCCCCCCAACCTCCCCCTCCACCCCCCCCCCTCACCCCCCACCCCACCCCCCCCTCTGATTGGCTGGTTGGAGGTCATGAGGAGGCCTTTCTTGACGATGGCCCCCCCTCTTTGGGAGATGGGAACTCTGACTCTGATGGTCACTAAGACTGCTGCTAAGAGCCCACCTCCATTCAGCTGGCAACCTCTGCATGGGTAGTGGCCTGGTAGTGGCAAAATGCGACTAAGTGCTCTAAATGGCAATCAGGTCATGGATCTGAAATGTTAAATCTATTTTTCTCTCCACAGATGGTGCCAGACCTGCTGACTATTTCTAGATTATCTGTTATTGTTTCAGATTTACAACATCCTCAGTATTTGCTTCTGAAATGCAGCAGTTGTTTTGATTTGCAGGTATTCAGCACTGATAGGTGCAGGTTGGCACCTTTGCCCTCTTGCCAATAAACATACAATTTTATGGACATTTTGAAAATGAGAAATATATAAATATAGAGACAAGCTGTCAAAGCTTTTTGACTTGCACTCATCAGAATAGATTTACGCGTATACCAAATCTCAAAGGGAGCAACAACTTATATTATATGAGAAGAGAACGTTGATTGTTTAGCAAGTGGTAAATTGTTGCTCCCTTTGTAGTTTTTGTCAGCAATACTCATGTTCAATCATTTCCCAAGTGACTACATATCACAGTGTATCCCAGTGGTGATGATCTGCAGCATGTGCCCTTGGAGTGTAGTTGAAATTGTTCAATAGACGACATGCAATATTATACTTAAGTGAAAAAGCCTCAAGACTGACGAGCAATAGGAGGTCATGGTGAACCCTCTTTCCATAAGCGCTGCTTTTGTTTTGTTTACTGTTTTGTTTATTGAATATCACCCAGAATTTATGTGCCTGTTGATCCCATCCAATGGTGACCTATGTCAGAGTACAAAGAACAAAGAACAAAACAGCACAGGAACAGGCCCTTCGGCCCTCCAAGCCTGCACCGACCATGGTACCTGCCGAAACTAAAACCGTCTGCAGTTACGGAGTCCGGATCCTTCCATTCCCACCCTATGGAGTATGTGGAGTCAGTGGAGGATATCTCAATTCCATGGGGTAGGCGAGCGCAAATGCGGCTGGGAGTGCTTTCTGCTGCCCTATGCTAGCTAAAACTGTTGTGATCATTGCCCCAACCCTGCTATCACTCCGGTGGAACATAGGAACTGGAGTACATTATTACCCATTTAGAGCGCTTCCCAGTAGAATATTTTCATTTTTTCAGGTTTTAAATTCGGGAAATTTCTTGAATAACATTCGCAGCCACGACAATTTCTGGATTAGCACAGCTGGTAGGCCTCAAGGTACAAGAACAAAGAACAATACAAAAAGGACGTTATCATTTCATAGAATCATAGGATCCCTACACTGCAGAAGGAGACCATTTGGCCCATCGAGTCTGCACTGTACCTCTGAAAGAGCACCCTATCCTGGCCCATGCCCCCGCCCGATTCCTGTAACCTCAGCTAATCTTTTGGACACTATGGGGCAATTTAGCATGGCTAATCCACCTAGCTTACACATCTCTGGATGCACATCATTTCAAAATCTTCCCTCTCTCATTTCTCTTTGCTTTCTAGGGAACAAAAACCATGAATGAATTTCATGGCTTGATTTTGCTTTGAATGAAGAAACAGAGTAACTATGGGTGAAGTTCCTTTCAGTGGAGTGCAACTTTGGGCTGCAGTAGAGTGCTTAAATTGGTGATTAAGGGGGTTCGGTGAGGAGGGAGAAAGGTGCGGCCTTGCTGCCAGGACAATCGGGGACACCCACATCGGCTTACAGAGGTGACATCACAGATTCAGAAAGTGACACGGTCCCAACAGGAACATCTGCAGAATATCTTATGTTTATAAAGTATAATATATTAGCTTAAATAAAGGTAGGGGCTTTGGATTAGAGTAGAAGTGTTTTGAAATGAAGACAGGTCTCTACCTTCATTAAATTCTTCATGAAGATAGCTTAATCTGGAACGAATTCATGGTTATAGATCTCAGGTGTGCACCTCTTACACAATGTGAGAAATAAGGGAAGCTTCTAGTGTCCTCATGACCACATGTGCAGGAAGTGTGTCCAGTTGTGGCTACTGGCTAGCAATATTTCAGAACTGGAACTGTGGGTGGACTTTCTGTGGAGCATCCATGATACTGAGAATGTCAAGGATAGCGTGTTTAGCGAGGTGGTCACACCGCAGGTGAGGACTGCACAGGCAGAAAGGGAATGAATGACCATCAAACAAAGTAAAAGCCTCAGGAAGGAAGTGCAGGAGTCTCCTGTGGTCAGCCCCCTCTCAGATTTTCACTCTGGATACTGCTGGGGGTGCTGGCCTCTCAGGGGAAAGCAGCAATGCCAAGTTCATGGCACCACAGTAGCACCCCTGCACAGAAGGGGAGGAAAACAAGCAGCCAGGCTATAATGATAGGGGACTCAATATTAAGGAGAACAGACAGGGGCTTCTGTGGCCGCAGACATTAATCCAGGATGGTATGTTGCCTCCCCGGTGCCAGAGTCAGGAATATCACGGAGCAGCTACAGGGCATTTTGAAGAGGGAGGGTGAACAGCCAATGGTTGTGGTACGCTTTGGTATCAATGACATAGATAAACAAAGGGATGCGGATTTGCAAGCTGAATAAAGGAAGTTAGGAGATAAATTAAAATGCAGGACCTCAAATGTAGTAATCTCAGGATTGGATTACTCCTAGTGCCATATGTTATTGAGAGCAGGAATAGGGGGATAGATCAGATGAATGCAAAGCTGGAGAAATGGTATGCGAAGGAGGGATTTCGATTCTTGAGCCATTGGGACCAGCTCTGGGGAAGATGGGAGCTATAACAAGCTGCACCCAGGCCGAGCTAGGACCAATATCCTTGGGGGAGGATATAGTTTGGGATGTAGTCAGCGACTTGGAAAGACTAAAGAAACAAGGGTTAAAAAGCGTCTTACAAAGGAAATTGATGGGGTTGAACTATTTATACTTCAATGCAAAGAGTATTACAAACAAGGCAGATGAACTAATGGCACAGGTAGACACATGGCAGCAGGATATCATTGCTATAACGGAAACCTGGCTAAAGGAGGGGCAAAACTGGCAGCTCAATATCCCTGGATATTAAGTTTTCAGGCAGCATACAGTGATTGATCAAAAAGAAGGTGGAGTAGCAATAATGGTTAAAGAATCAACTCCAGTTGTGAGAAGTGATGATATACTAAACAGGTCAACAAATGAGGCTTTATTGGTTGAGTCTAGGAATAAAAAATGGGCAGCCACATTACTTGTGTATATTAGAGACCTCAAAACCAGGGTCCCAGGTTCGATTCCGGCTTGGTCACTGTCTGTGCGGAGTCTGCACATCCTCCCCGTGTGTGCGTGGGTTTCCTCCGGGTGCTCCGGTTTCCTCCCACAGTCCAAAGATGTGCAGGTTCGGTGGATTGGCCATGATAAATTGCCCTTAGTGTCCAAAATTGTCCTTAGTGTTGGATGGGATTACTGGGTTATGGGGATAGGGTGGAGGTGTTGACTTTGGGTAGGGTGCTCTTTCGAAGAGCTGGTGCAGACTCGATGGGCCGAATGGCCTCCTTCTGCACTGTAAATTCTGTAAAAAAATAGTGAGAGAGGGAGATAGAAGAAGATATACGCAGACAAGTTTCTGCCTGTAGGAATAAGAGGGCAATAATAGTAGGAGGTTTTAACTATCCCAATATCAACTTAATTTCAAACAATATGAAGGGCATTCAGGGTGAAAACGTCATGTACCATATCCAGGAATTATAAAAAAACAATGTGACAAGTCCAACGAGAGGAGACTCAATTCTGGATTCAGTCTTAGGAAATGAAGATGAGCATGTGGGAGAAGTAACAGGAGCAGCGATATCAGGGATCGCGATCACAATTCAGTTAGATTTAGTATTATTATGGAAAATGACAGAGATAAATCAGGAGTAAAAGTTTTAAACTAGAGGAAAGCAAATCTTACAAAACTGAGAAGTGATTTCGCTGAGGTACACTGGACAAGACTGCTAAAGGATAAATCAGTGATAAGCCAGTGGGAAGCAACCATAAGTGAGATCCTTAGGGTACAAAGCAGACATGTCCCCTCCAGAAATATGAATGGTACTGCCAAATCGAGACCCCCATCTTTGTCTAGAAAAATACAGGGGAAGGTTAAACAGAAAAAGAAAGTTTATGACAGTCACAAAAAACTCACAAAAGAGAAGCAGTGTGAAATATGGATAAAATAATCATAACATGAGAGGAAGTGTCAGAGGAGTTGGGATCCTTGAAAGTGGATAAGTTGCCAGGGCTGGATAGATTGTTTTCTAGGATGTTGAAGGAGGTCAGGGAGGAAATAGCAGATGCTCTGAGGATGATTTTCCAATCTTCACCAGACACAGGGGAGGTGGCAGAGGATTGGAGGAATATGGTTCCGTTTTTTAAGAAAGGTATGACGGAAACGCCAAACAATTACTGGCTGGTTAGTTTTACTTTGGTGGTGGGAAAATTGTTGGAATCAATCCTGAGAGATCAGATAAACTGTCACTCAGAAAGGAATGGACCAGTCAGAAATCGTCAGCATGGCTTTGTTAAGGGAAGCTCCTGCCTTTCAAAATTGATTAAATTCTTTGAGGAAGTGACAAGGAGGATTGATGAGGGTAGTGCAGTAGATGTTGTCTGCATGGATTTTAGTAAGGCATTTGACAATGTCCCACATGGCAATCTGGTCAAAAATGTAAAAGCCCATGTCGATCCAAAGTTGACTTAGTAACAGGAAACAAAGGGTAATGGTCGATGGCTGCCATTGTGAATGAAAAGTTGTTTCAAGTGGTGGTCCGCAGGGCTTGGTGTTGGGACCCTTGCTTTTTGTTTTATATACTAACGATTTTGATTTGAAGGTGAGGGGCACGATTGGGAAATTTGCACATGACACAAAAATTGACCATGTAGTGGATGATGTAGAGGACAGCTTTATGCTCCAAAATGATATAGATGGGGTGGTGGGGTAGGCAGGAAAGTGGCAGATGGAGTTCAACTCTGATAACTGTGAGGTAATGCATTGAGGGAAGTCAAACAGTAAACGAGAATACACAATAAATGGGAATGTACTGGAAGAGCTAGATGAAGATAGAGATCTTGGCGGCACGTGCACAGGTCCCTGAAGGTAGCAGCAGTTCAGGTAGATAAGGTGTAAAGAAGGCATATGGAATGTTCTCCTTCATTGCAAGAGGTAATGATACAAAAGTAGGGATATCATGATGAAACTTTATAAGACACTGGTGAGGTCACAACTAAAGTGTTGTGTGCCATTCTGGTCACCACATTACCGGAAGGATGTAATTGCTCTGGAGAGAGTGCAGAGAAGATTTACAAGAATGTTGTCGGGGCTGGAGAATTGTAGCTTTGAGGAGAGATTGGTGAGGTTGGGGTGTTTTCCTTGGAACAGAGAAGACTGAGGGGTTGACATGATTGAGGCATACAGAATTGTGAGGATTAGGGGTAGTGTAAATAGGAGGAACCTGTTTCCCTTGGCAGAGTTCAAAAAACAGGGGTCATAGATTCAAGCTAAGTAGCAGAAGGATTGGAAGGGACATGAGGAAAAACATTTTTACGTTGAGGGTGGTGGGGTCTGGAATCCGCTGCCTGAGTTGGTGGGTGAGGTAGAGATCCTAAACTCTTTCAAAAAGTACCTGTGTGCAGGAAGATGGGGTGAGAAAGGGCTCCTGAGTGTCTTTGGGTCAGCATGGACAAGATGGGCCGAATGGCCCCCTTTTGTGCTGTATAATTTCTATGGTTCTAGCTTTCTATATTTATACTTGATGTGTATAAGATTTCACTGCGCACAATTTTAACATGCTTATTAGCCCACTGAAAGTAACTAGTTAATGAAAGTATAGGTCATGTGGCGATTTCATGCAAACACAGTCACATATTTGTATTTCTCTACATTATGAACTCTCCGCAACCTGTGAGAGAGGTGAACAACACAACATAAAACTTCCCAAGCACAGAAAACTATCGCAATTTCTCCCAGACTCCTGAAGACAATCAACCAAATGATGTTTCTTACGCCAACACCTCAAGCTGCATTACTCACCCCTGGAAATATTCAATCCTCAGATAATATTCCTAAAAGCCCTGAAGGGTTGAAACCATATTTCAATCAGCTACACACACATTTCAACTTTGGATTGACAGTTTGAAGCTTGGGAAGATTCTTCCTTTAAGCAGCTTGGAGATGCTATATGCATCTTAATGCCATCTCCCCTGGCTGAACCTTGCTGTATGCAAATCCAATGACATGATTACCCCTACACCCTTTCATGTCAATTGCATTTGAAAAAAAATCCCTGGATGTGAAGCACTTCGGGATGTGAAGTGGGATAGAAGCACATGCGTCACAGAAAGAGGCCATTTGGCCCATCATGCCTGAACCTGCTCTTTGATAGTGTTACCCAATTAGTCCTGTGGTGATATGCATGTGCATAGCAATGTATATAGTTGGATGTACGACCTCCGACCAGCAGGTGGGGACAGAGATCCACCATGTGACTCCACAGAACTGGGAGTTGGTAGTAAGGTGTATTAGAGGACAGTGCATTAGACGTAGCTCCTGGTGAATTCAATTACTTGCTGCCATTTGTATTATAGTTAGTTATCTTTCCATGTATTCATTTTGGGGTTTTTTTTAAAACATTTTATTCGGGTATTTGTAGTTTTTATAAAAAATAATGATAACAGCAACATAAACATGGTACATAAAACATTTCCATCCCTATCACGTTCTTCACACCCCCACAATGAAACAATAGCCGACCCCCCAGCCCCCCTCTAGATTTCTACCTCTGCTGACATTTTTATTTTTTCTGAGAAAGTCGACGAATGGCTGCCACCTCCATTGACCCTCTTAGGACGAACTTTATTTTCTCAAGACTGAGAAACCCAGTCATGTCACTAACCCAGGTCTCTAATTTTGGACGCTTGGGTTCCCTCCACATTAACAGAATCCGTCTCCGGGCTACCAGGGAGGCAAAGGCCAAATCGTCGGCCTCTCTCGCCCCCTGGACTCCCGGCTCTTCCGACACGCCAAAGATCGCCACCTCTGGACTCAGCATCACCTGTGTTTTAAGTACCGTGGACATTGCCTTAGTAAAACCCTGCCCTCTAAGCTTCGGGCATTCCCAAAACATGTGGACATGATTTGCTGGGCCTCCCGCGCACCTCGTACACCTGTCCACTACCCCGAAGACCTTGCTCATCCGGGCCACCGTCATGTTGCCCGGTGGACTACCTTAAATTGTATCAGGCTTAGCCTTGCACATGATGAGGATGTGTTAACCCTGCTTAAGGCATCCGCCCACAGTCTCTCCCCCGAGCTCATCTTCCCACTTGCCCTTTAGTTCCTCTATCTGCGTTTCCTCCGACTCCATAAGTTCTTTGTAGATATCTGATACCTTCCCCTCTCCCACCCTGTCCTGTGTCCCCCATGGTGGCAGGAGCGGGAAGGTCGGAACCTGCCTTCCCAGAAAATCCCGTACCAGCAGATATCTAAACCCATTCCCCGCTGGAAGTTCAAATTTCTCCTCCAAATCCTTCAAACTAGGGAAGCTCCCGTCTATAAATAGATCTCCCATCCTCTCAATTCCTGCTCTCTGCCATCTCCGAAACCCTCCATCCAGCCTTCCCGTCACAAACCGATGGTTGTTGTAATTCGGGGTCCAGACCGATGCTCCCTCCGCTCTCCTATATTTCCTCCACTGCCCCCAGACTCTCAGAGCCGCCACTACCACTGGGCTTGTGGAGTACCGGGCCGGCGACAATGGCAGAGGTGCCGTTATCAGTTCCCCCAAACTTATGTTCTTACTGAATTAGAGACACTGAAAGACAAACAGAAACCTGGGGAGGACCGTTATTTTCATGGTCTGCACCCTCCCCGCCAGTGAGAACGGGAGCATGTCCATCTCCTAAGTCCTCCTCCATTTGTTCTGCAAGCCAGGCCATTCCCGAGCCACCTGGATTCCAGATAGCGAAAGCTCCTTCCTACTATTCTAAGCGGCAGCTCTCCCAGTCTCTTCTCCTGCCCCCTCGCCTGGATCGCAAACATCTCGCTTTTTCCCATATTCAATTTATATCCAGAAAACCTGTCAAATTCCCCTAAGATCCTCATAATCTCCTCCACCGAAATGTCCAGGAGCAGGTCGTCCGCATAAAGCAAAACCCGATGCTCCCCGCCCCCCCCCCCCCCCCACCCCCAACCCGGACCAGCCCTTTCCAGTTCCCGGAAGCTCTTAACGCCATAGCCAATGGCTCTATGGCCAGAGCAATCAACAGCGTGGAGAGGGGATACCCTTGCGTTGTCCCTCAGTGCCGTTTAAAATACCCCGACATCAGCCAATTCATACGCACACTTTCTACTGGTGCCTGATACAGCAACTGCACCCAATCAATGAAGCCCTGACCAAACCCGAACCTTGCTAACACCTCCCACAAATAATTCCACTCCACCCGATCAAAGGCCTTCTCCGCGTCCATCGCAACCACCACCTCCATCTCGCCCCCCCCTCTGAGGGCATCATGATAACGTTTAAGAGCCTTCTAACATTGGCCGTGAGTTGCCTGCCCTTTACAAACCCCATTTGGTCGTCCCCTATCACCCCTGGGACACCATCCTCTATCCTTGCAGCCAATATCTTAGCCAGCTGTTTGGCGTTCACATTCAATAGGGAGATCGGCCTGTATGACCTGCATTGGTCCGGATCCTTCTCCCATTTCAGAATCAATGAGATCGAGGCCTGCAACACTGTTGGGGGAAGGAATCCCCTCTCCCTTGCCTCATCAAATGTCCTCACCAGCAGTGGGCCCAATATCTCCGAGAACTTCTTGCAGAATTCCATCCGGTAGCCGTCCGGCCCCGGGGCCTTGCCCGACTGCATGCCCTCCAGCACCTGTATTATATCCTCAATTTCAATTGGGGCTCCCAGCCCTTCCACCAGTTCTTCCTCCACCTCGGGAACCTCAGCTGACCCAGGAACTGCCTCATCCCTTCCACCCCAGCCGGGGGTTCCGACTCATATAACTTGCTATAGAAGTCCTTAAACATCTTCTTCATTCCACTGGGTCCAGGACCGCATTCCCACCTCTGTTCTTTACTCTCCCTTTCTCCCTGGCCGCCTCCTCTTTCCTTAGCTGGTATGCTCGCATTCTACTGGCCTTCTCCCCATACTCATACACCGCTCCCCTTGCCTTCCTCAGTTGTTCCACCACCTTCCCTGTAGCTAACAGCACAAACTCTGCCTGTAACCTCCGCCGCTCGTTCAGTAGCCCCGCGCCCAGGGCTTCCGAATATCTCCTATCCATCTGGAGTATCTCCCCAACCAACCTATCCCTCTCTGCTCGTTCCACCTTTTCCCTATGGGCCTGTATCGAAATTAACTCCCCTCTAACCACTGCCTTCAGAGCTTCCCACACCATTGCTGCCGATACTTCCCCCGTATCATTTATTTCCAAATTGTTCTGGATGGACTTGCTCACCCGCCCACACATTCCTTCATCTGCTAATCGTCCCACATCTAACCTCCATAACGGGCGCTGCCCTCTCTCCACACCAGCCCGTAGATCCACCCAATGTGGGGCATGATCCGACACCGCGTTTGCCGAGTAGAATTTACAGTGCAGAAGGAGGCCATTTGGCCCATCGAGTCTGCACCGGCTCATGGAAAGAGCATCCTACCCAACCGCACACCTCCACCCTATCCCATAACCCAGTAACCCCACCCAACACTAAGGGCAATTTTGGACACTAAGGGCAATTTATCATGGCCAATCCACCTAACCTGCACATCTTTGGACTGTGGGAGGAAACCGGAGCACCCGAAGGAAACCCACGCACACACGGGGAGAACGTGCAGACTCCGCACAGACAGTGACCCAAGCCGGGAATCGAACCTGGGACCCTGGAGCTGTGAAGCAATTGTGCTAATCACTATGCTACCGTGCTGTAATCACTATGCTACCCCGGCAGTAGAGCCCTGCCCAGGGTATAAAAATCGATCCGAGAATATACTTTGTGGACATGGGAGAAAAAAGAAAACTCCATCACTCTTGGCCATCCGAACCTCCATGGGTCTACTCCCCCCATCTGCTCCATAAGCCCCTTTAATTCCTTCACTACGGCTGGCACCGCCCTGTCCTAGATTTTGATCGGTCCAATCCTGGATCAATGACTGTATTGAAATCTCCCCCCATGATCAAATTATGTGACTCTAGGTCTGGGATCTTTCCTAACACCCACCTCATAAATTGCACATCATCCCAGTTTGATGCATATACGTTCACGAGTACCACACGCACCCCCTCCAGCTTCCCATTCATCGTAATGTACCTACCCCCCGCGTCTGACATGATTCTCCCTGCCTCAAATGCCACCCGTTTGTTAATCAGGATCGCAAAACCCTGGTCTTAGAGTCCAGCCCTGAATGAAATACCTGGCCGACCCGCCCCTTCCTCAATCTCATCTTGTCTATAACCTTTAGGCGTGTCTCTTGTAACATTGCCACGTCCGTCTTCAATTCCCTCAGGTGTGCGAACACGCGAGCCCTCCTAACCGGCCCATTTAGCCCTCTGACGTTCCAAGCCTAGTCGGGGGGGGGGCTTCCCGCCACCCTCCCCTCCTGCCGATTAGCCATCACCTTTCTTAGGTCATCCGCCAGCCTGCGTCCCTCGCCTCCTCGGGCATCCGCCGTCCTCACCCTCCCCTTTGTCCCTCCCCTAGCAACAGTTCCTCCCCTGTCAGCAGAGCTGCTCCCCCACCTCGCCCTCCCCCTAGTAACAGCACCAGAAACTCAACTCCCAATATCAAACTTATCACCTGCTCACCCTCCACTGCGCTTCCGTGAGCTAGCTAACCTAGCTAGCCTGGTAGCTCCGGCCCATGGCACCAGACATCCTATCTCCCCATTGTTCTCCCTCCTCCCCCCGCTTGGACATACATATTCAAAACATGCAGTCCCCAGTAAACAAACAGTAGAAAAAATCCCTCCACCCAGCTTCCAATGGAACAGAGTTAACTTTACATTTCGGAGCAGCTGCTTATCACAAAGAAAACCAAAGAAAAAAGGGGCAAAAACAACCAAAGAAAAAGAAAAGAACAAGAAACAAAAATAACCCCTTGTTACATAGAGCACTGCATATTCAAAACAACACCGAAGTGATTTTGACCAAATCGCCACCACAACGCCCTCCCCCCAAGGTTCAGTGACCTTAATCCCCTGCTAGCCTTTTGTCCTTGACAAAGTTCATCACTTCGTCCGGTGATTCAAAATAAAGTTCCTGGCCCTCAAACGTGACCCAAAGACGCGCTTGATACAACATCCCGAACTTCACCCCCTTCTTGAAGAGGGACGATTTTGCCCTATTAAATCCGTCTCACCCTTTGGCCTGTTCCGCGCCCTGGTCCTGGTAGACGTGCAACTCACAGTTCTCCCACTTGCAGCTCCGCATCTGTTTGGCTCACCGCAAAATCTGTTCCTTGTCCAGGATCCGGTGCATTCGCACCACCATCGTCCTCGGCGGTTCATTCGCTCGCGGCTTCCTTGCAAGAGCTCCAAGGGTCGGGTAAATGCCCCATCTCCCATCAACTTTTCCAGCAACTTGCCACATATGCCCTCACATCCGATCTGTCACTGCCCTCAGGGAGGCCGACGGTCCTCAGGTTCTGTCTCCTGGACCGGTTCTCCAGGTCCTCCACCTCCTCCTGCAACCTTCTCTGGTGGTCCTTCATCAGCCCCACCTCAGTCTCCAAAGCGGTTAGATAGTCCTCATGCTCGGACACCTTTGCCTCCACCTTCTGAATGGGTTTCTAGACCCTGTTCTGCCCGATCAATCGATGCCCTAATCGGGTCTAGCGTATCTTTCTTTAGCTTGCCGAAGCTCTCCTCAAATAATTTCACCCGCTGTACCGTCGACCACAGTGCCACCATCCCAGGATCCTGCACCTTCCCCATGCTTTCCTGCACTGCCGGCTCTGCACGCGTCTTCCTTGCTTGACTATGTCTCCTTACACGGCCACTTCTAGTCCAATGCTCCATACACTCGTGGGGGATTTCTCCTCACTGTCTCACTCTCCACCGATTTATCCAGTAAAATTCCGAGAAAAACGGGAGAAAAGGTCCCAAGGTTTCGTCACAAGCGGGAGCTACCAAATGTGCGACCTCCTACCCCCATGGCCGCCACTGGTCCACCACTGCTGTCACTAGAAACTCAATGGAGCAGACATTGGCATATCCCGAAGGAACCATTCCAGATAACTCTTGAGAAGCCCTGTAGTACTCAGCTGAGTGAATCCCAAGATTGGCGGGGGTTTCTTGTTTGTGACAGAACCACGCCTAATTCTCATCCTGATGTTGGTGAACAGCTGGATTCAGGCACCTGAACACCCCTTCAGTGCCCACTTCCTGTAGGTTAGAAAGGACACCTGGATGACAATTGCGGATGTGGAGCTGGGTCCCAATGCCTGTCTTGTATTGGCAACACTAAAATTACTGCTCTTTTTCTTTTCAGAAAAGTCTCAACCAGCTCCTCCCCAATCATCCCCTCCCCCACCAGCCCCACTCCCCCACAACGGAGAGGCAAGGAGTGACTTCGAAGCTGCTCGTGTTCCTTGGAGAAGATCCTCAGGGAGTGTTGTAAATGCTGCAGAAATCTAACCCCTTGATGTAAATGGCCCTGTGAGTTAGAGTGGAGCTCAAACTGGACACGCCAGCCAGAATCTTCTAAATCCAGCTGTGTGACTGTCTGTCCAAGGAACTTCAGGGATTAGAGTTCTAAACTAATTTTAAAGTACAGGTACAGTACAACTTTAAACCTCCTTATGCCACTCTTAACATATCAATATTTTAAGGCTACAATCTCGAATGTCAATTTATGTCAAGTTTCCCCTGCATGAAAAGCGACAGTTCTCCCTCCAGCCCCTGAACTGCTGACTCTCCCCAGCGTCCTGCCTAATATTCATTCTTTAGCTGAAAACAGATTATCTGACCTTGAGCACATTGCTGGTTGTGGGATCTTGCAGTGCACAAATTGACTGCTACATATCCTGCAGCGCAACACACTTCAAAAAGCGCTTCCATGAAAAAGGGGCTGGTTTAGCACACTGGGCTAAATCGCTGGCTTTTAAAGCAGATCAAGTAGGCCAGCAGCACGGTTCAATTCCCGTACCAGCCTCCCCGAACAGGTGCCAGAATGTGGTGACTAGGGGCTTTTCACAGTAACTTCATTGAACCCTACTTGTGACAATAGGCGGTTTTCATGTCATTTCATTTCATGTGTGTCAATGGCTTTGGGACTGAGGTGGTGAAAGGTGTTACTTAAACGCAGGGCTCGATAGGACAATTTGCAGCTTATCCTTTGATGCACGATCAATTGCACAAAGACTAAAGTTGGGTGCAACTGTGGCTCTATTACAGTCAGATGTGTGGCCTCCTCTGCAGCTGGCGAAATGGCAGGGCACTGGAGGTCATGCATATTTATACAGTTCTCCGTGGGCGGAGCCAGCCGGCAGGAGCTACCGGCGCACCTGTAGAGCAGGTCCGACTTTACATCTCCTATTACAGTGGTTCACCACATTCACCCCCTGTTAAAAATGAGTTCTGCAGGGGTGACATGAAACTATATACAATTAGTGCAATTATGTACAGTGGTAGGGAAATAAAAGTCCATGTTGACAGTCTGGAGTCCGTCAAAGGTTCAGCCGGTCCGGTGCTTTGGTGCTTCGTTGGGAGCGGCGTTACGGTGGTGACAAAGTCGGTGCTGGCGGTGGTGGAGGTGGCACCGATGGCGGTGCTGATGCTGGCCAGTCATCGGGGAACTCCGGGAGCGTGCAGAAGTCCTCTTCATCCTCTTGTGCGGAAAAGGGGAGGGGGGTTGGTCTGGTGGGGTCAATATTGGCGGCGCGGTGGGAGGGGGGGGGGGGGGTTGGGGTGGAACCTGACGGTGCCAGGTCCCTGAGTGAGACAGTATCTTGGCGGCCGTCAGGGAACTCAACGCATATTGAGGGTTGGTGTGGAGCAGGTGAACCCTGTCCACCAAGGGGTCCGCCTTGTGGAGTCAGACGTGCCTACGGAGAAGGACCGGTCCTGGAGCAGCGAGCCAAGTCGGGAGCGACACCCCGGATGTGGACTTCCTGGGGAAGGTAAAAACACGTTCGTGGGGTGTGTTATTAGTGGTGGTGCATAATAGTGACCGGGTGGAGTGCAGAGCGTCAGGGAGGACCTCCGCCAGCGAGAGGCTGGGAGGTTCCTGGACCATAGGGCCAGCTGGACGGCCCTCCAAACCGTCCCATTCTCCCGTTTACTTGCCCGTTTCCCCGGGGGTTGTAGCTGGTCGCCCTGCTGGAGACTATACCCCTGCTGAGCAGGAACTGATGCAGCTCATCGCTCATGAATGAGGGTCCCCTGTCACTGTGGATGTCGGCGGGGAAACCGAACAGAGCGAAGATGGTGCTGAGGGACTTGATGACGGTGGCAGACGTCATATCGGGTAATGGGATGGCAAAGGGGAACCTGGAGTACTCATCGACCACACTGAGAATGTACGTGTTACGGTTGGTGGAGGGGAGGGGCCCTTTGAAATCCACGCTGAGGCGTTCAAAGGGGCGGGAAGCCTTCACCAGGCGCGCACGGTCTGGCCGGTAGAAGTGTGGCTTGCACTCCGCACAGACCTGGCAGTCCCTGGTGACTGTCCTTACTTCCTCGACGGAGTAGGGCAGATTGCGAACTTTGACCAGATGGTACAATCGAGTGACCCCCGGGTGACAAAGGCTGTCGTGTAGGGCTCGGATTTGGTCCACTTGTGCGCTGGCACATGTACCTCGGGAGAGGGCGTCTGGAGGCTCGTTGAGTTTACCGGGGCGATACAAGATCTCGTAATTATAGGTGGAGAGCTCGATTCTCCACCGCAAGATTTTATCATTTTTGATCTTGCCCCGCTGTGTGTTATTGAACATGAAGGCTACCGACCGTTGGTCCGTAAGGAGAGTGAATCTCTTACCGGCCAGGTAATGCCTCCACAGCTTCAACGATAGCTTGGGCCTCCTTCTCGACGGATGAGTGTCGAATTTCAGAGGCATGAAGGGTGCAGGAAAAGAATGCCACGGGTCTGCCTGCCTGGTTTAGAGTGGCAGCAAGGGCGATGTCTAAAGCGTCGCTTTCTACTTGGAAAGGCAGTGACTCGTCCACTGCGCGCATCCCGGCCTTGGCGATGTCTGCTCTGATGCGGGCCAAAGCATGTTGTGCCTCGGCCGCGAGGGGGAATGGGGTGGACTGGATGAGTGGGCGGGCCTTGTCAGCATAATTTGGGACCCACTGAGCGTAGTAGGAAAAGAACCCCAGGCAGCATTTGAGGGCCTTGGGGCAGTGGGGGAGGGGAAGTTCCATGAGGGGACACATGTGTTCGGGGTTGGGCCCTAGAAGTCTGTTTTGGACTACACAGCCGAGAATGGCTAACCGGGTCGTGCTGAACACACACTTCTCTTTGTTGTAGGTCAGGTTGAGAAGAGTGGCAGTGTGGAGGAATTTATCGAGGTTGGCATCATGGTCCTGCTGGTCATGGCCGCAGATGGTGACATTATCTAAGTATGGTGGCCCGCAAACCGTACTGGTCGACCATTCTGTCCATCTCTCTTTGGAAGACCGAGACCCCATTTGTGACACAGAAAGGGACCCTAAGGAAGTAGTAGAGGCGACCGTCCGCCTCGAAGGCCGTGAATGGCCGGTCCGACTTCCGGATGGGGAGCTGATGGTAGGCGGATTTCAGGTCAATTGTTGAGAAGACCCGGTACTGCGCAATCTGATTGACCATATCAGATATGCGTGGGAGGGGGTACGCGTCGAGCTGCGTGCACCGATTGATGGTCTGGCTGCAGTCCACGACCATCCTGTGTTTCTCCCCAGTTTTAACCACTACCACTTGGGCTGTCCAGGGGCTGTTGCTGGCCTTGTTAATACCTTCCTTAAGCAGCCGCTGGACTTCGGACCTGGTGAAGGTCTTGTGCTGGGTGCTGTACCGTCTGCTCCTATTGGTAACGGGCTTGCAATCCACAGTTAGATTGGCAAAAAGGAGGGCAGATCGACCTTGTGGGTCGCGAGGCCGCAAACGGTAAGGGGGGTAAGGGCCTGCCGAATTTGAGGGTGAGGCTCTGGAGGTTGCACTGGAAGTCTAGACCCAACAGGAGTTCAGCGCAGAGATTAGGAAAGACATAGAGGCGGAAGTTACTAAATTTTACACCCTGGACCGTGAGGGTGACTGTACAAAAGCCTCGGATCTACACGGAGTGGGATCAGGATGCTAGGGAGATCCTTTGATTGGCAGGGTGGACCGCGAGGGAGCAGCGCCTTACCGTATCTGGGTGAACGAAACTTTCGGTGCTCCCGGAGTCCAGCAGGCACGAGGTCGCGTGGCCGTTGATTTTAACCGTCATCGACGCGGTGGCCAGGTTGTGCGGGCGAGATTGGTCCAGCATCATCGAAGCGAGCTGCGGGTAGCCATCGGATGCTTCGGGTGGCGAGCGTTTGCGGTTCCGATGTCGGGATATCCGGGGACCCTGTGGGGAACAAGATGGCGGCGCCCATGGTGCGCACATTGCGGGGTCGGGACAAGATAGCGGCGCCCATGGTGCGCACATTGCGGGGTCGGGACAAGATGGCGGGGCCCATGGTGCGCACATTATGGGGTCGGGAGAAGATGGCGGCGCCCATTGGTCGCACATGGACCTGGGAAGAGAAGATGGCGGCTCCCATTGTGCCTCTGGAGTGGGTGATAGCAGGTGCGATCGCAGGGACTGCGTGGGCTGGCACACAGCCGCGAAGTGGTCCTTTCTACTGCAGGCTTTACAAACTGCAGTGCGGGCCGGGCAGTATTGGCGGGGGTGCTTCTGCTGACCGCAGAAGTAGCAGCGGGGACCCCCGGGGTGCGCAGATCGGCGTGTGGCGCAGGCATATTGCGAAGGCAGGGCCCCGGCTGAGGAGGTCGTCGGCGGGGTCCAGGAGGGGTAGGAAGGGGTAGAAGTGTGTGCAGCGCGGCGGGAGAGGTACGATTGTACGTTACGGGATGCGACCGTCATGGAGAGCGCCAAGGTTTTCGTCTCCACCAGTTTGAGCGTGGCCCCTTCCAGCAATCGTTCTCGGATGCGGTCCGACGCAATCCCCGTCACGAAGGCATCACGCATGAGGATATTCGCGTGTTCGGCGGCCGTTATGGCCTGACAGTCACAGTCCCGTACGAGTGGAATTAGGGCCCACCAGAAGTCTTCGATGGGCGCACCAGGTGGTTGCGAGTGGGTGGCAAGTACATGCCTGGCGAAGAGAGTGTTCACCTTCTGCGCGTAGTGTTCTTTGAGGAGTTTCATTGCTTTTGTGTAATACGTGGCATCTTGGATCAACGGGAACACGCTGGAGCTCAGTCTGGAGTACAGGACGTTTATCTTCTGAGCCTCCGTTGGCGCAGGGTCCGCCGCGTTGATGTAAGCCTCAACATGCCAGCCAGTGAGTAAAGTCTTTCCTAGCATCGGGCGAGTGCGGATAAAGCTGCAGGCGATCGGGCTTAATTCGGATATCCATTCTGTGGAAAATCTGACTAATAAATTAATGCACGATCAATTGCACAAAGACTAAAGTTGGGTACAATTGTGGCTTAATTACAGTCAGATTCGTGGCCTCCTGCTGCAGCTGGCGAAATGGCAGGGCACTGGAGGCCATGCATATTTATACAGTTCTCCGTGGGCGGAGCCAGCCGGCAGGAGCTACCGGCGAACCTGTAGTGCAGGTCCTACCTTACATCTCCTATTACAGTGGTTCACCACACCTTTGAAGGTCATGAACTTTGCCCCAAACATCTTGCTGCAGGTCCTCTAAAGCTACAAAGACATTATCAGCGCTGTGGTTGCTGTATTGTGACGCTTCTCACCTTTCCCTCTGCGCTGAGGCTTGACCACCTTGTCCAAAAAACAAACCGGCAGCATGTCCCTACATACCGATAGGCTTTCAGGACTCCATCTGCCTTTCTGGTAGATACACAAGGATGAGTGCTCCACTCCTGGACTGCTTCACAATTTATGGGTTTCAAAGGTGCTCCCACCCCAGCCCACCCCAACTCCTGATGTCCCCTTTAAAGGTGTGAGAAGACCACCGTCACAGGTAGGTTGTCTGTAAGTACAGCATTGCTGCAAACAAAATCCCGTTTTCAGAGTAAATGCTTCAGAATGCCATGCATTCTTCCAATTCCATTAGCAATTCATTAAAAGAACTGAAAAATACGCTCTTGTCTTTTTCTTTCCAGCCTGAAAAATGCCAGTCCCTGTAGAAGGTTAAAATGTGCCAATTTTGCAATAATAATAAATCCATCTTAAGTTACACTTGAAAGACATGTGTTACTTGTTTAGGGTGTAATCCTAAACTCACAGCCAATAATCTTTCCATTAAAGATCTTTTTAATTAAGATAATAGAAATTGCCTGAAACTCCGGCGGTAACGCAAAATCGCTTTCATATGCTGGGAGCAATGACCTCGAAAGATCTTGCCAAACAGTTTTTGTGCTCGTTCAGCATTCCATTGTCATATCTGTAATAACCTCGATCTCCACCTTGACATTCACTTTTTTCGTTTTAGTATCTTTTTCTTGACAATGAAGAGAATGAATTAACAAATGTGGGTGAGGAAATGCTGCATTTGGTTGAACTTTAATGCTGCAGCGCCCAGAGACACAGAACATTAAGGACCCAATACTTACAGAGAGTGTGTGGGCAAGGCCAAGGGCAGCTGAAGAACCAGGCCACCCTGGGGTGAGAGGAAAGCGTTCACAAACATTTTGAATGCCCATCTCTCACTTATATTCTTTCATGGAATATGGGTGTCACTGGCAAGGCCAGCATCTGTTACCTATCCCCAATTCCCCTTGGGAAGGTGGTGTGAATCACGCTTGTGAACCTTTTGGTCCTAGCCATAGAGTCTTAAAGGTGTACAGCACAGAAAAGGCCCTTCGGTCCATCGTGTCTGAGTCGGTCAAAAACAACTACCTAATTGTTCTGATGGTGTAGATCGGCCCACAGTGCTGTTAGGAAAGGTAGCTGCAGTGCATCTTGTAGGTGGTACACACTGCTGCCACTATGCGCTGATGGTGGAGAGTGAAGTTTAAGTTGGTAAATGGATTGCAGATCAAACAGACTGCTTTGTCCTGGACGGTGTGAGCTTTGAGTGTTGTTGGGGATGCACTCATCCAGGCAAATGCAGGGTATTCCATCACACTCCTGACTTGTGCCTTGTAGATGGTGGTCAGAATTTTGGTCAGGAGGTTGCTTCAGAGTTCCCAGCCTCTGACCTGCTCTTGTAGCCACAGTATTTATATGGTTAATCTGGCTCAGCTACTGTTCCAATCGTAACCTGCAGGAAGTTGACAGTGGAGATTCAGCAAAGGTAATGCCATTCAATGTAGATTCTCTCTTGTTGGAGTTGGTCATTGCCTGTCATATATGTGATGTGAATGATGTGGCATAGTGGTATTGTCACTGGACTAGCAATCCAGTGACCCAGGATAATGCTCTGGGGTACCGGGTCGAATCCCACCATGGCAGTTGGTGGAATTTGAATTTTAAAAATATCAGGAATTGAAAGTCTATTGATGACCATGAAACCATTGTCAATTGCCGTGAAAAAAATCTGGTTCACTTATGTCCTTTCGGGAAGGAAATCTGCCGTCCTTACCTGGTCTGACCGACATGTGACTCCAGACCCACAGCAATGTGGTTGACTCTTAGATGCCCTCAGGGATGGGCAATAAATGTTGGCCCGGCCAGCGACGTCCACATCCCATGAACAAATAAACCCTCCAACCTTGTCTTCTTAGTTTCATTGCCAGTTCGTTCCTCCTCTTGGTAGGGAAATGTACCTTCAAGCGTGCCCTCAAAGACACTGAAATCACATTCAGCCAGGCTTGTCTAAAGCAAGACACAGCCTTTCCGCTTGTACACTCCATTCTATCGTTCATTCACTTCTGCTCCCAACATCAGAACCCATCATATTTCGTGCTTGGAATAGACCTTTAAATATTGGCGTTGAAATTTACTCACGTGGGTCATCGTCACTCCTGCTCAAGATAATTGATCAGAGCCACATGTGGTAACATGGTGGCTTACTTCAAAAGCCACTGACAGACATACTGCACTTCCTTCTGACTTTCCCAGGCATTATTAACCCCTATTCCCAGCATGTCGGGAATGCAGAATCTAGGCCTATGTATTGTTTAAGGTGTCAGGATAACTAAAAAACTCTCTAGGGACTGACTGGGACGGGGGAAATCGGGGGTCCTGTCTATGTATAGAGTGGTGTTGCTGCCCTTTCTGGGTCACTGCGAGAAGGTTGTTGGGTTATGCTGCCTTTCAAATAAATAAACTTCATGCTGTCAGGGAATTCATCTGATAAATAAGTATCTTTTAAAAAGTTTTAGGAAAATAAACTACAAAAAGTAATTTTGATTAAAAAAGAGAATGTATTTATTTTTATGATTTTGCGATATTAGCTCAGAGCTGCATACGTCTTGAGTGCCCGGCAATAATAACTTTTGTATAAAGAGCTCTTATAAAGTGGTAAAATAACACAGGGCTCTTCTCAGGACCATTATTATCAAACAAAACCTGCCACTGAGCCAAAAGTGGAGATTGTGGACAGATGAGCAAAACATGGTCAAAGGGCTCGGTTCTAAGGAGTGCCCTGAGGGGAGAAATCAAGCAAAAGAGGCAGACAGGTATAGGGAGGCAATTCCAGAGCTTTCGGCTGAGGCAGCTCAAGGCACAAAGGCCAATGGTGATTCAAATGGTGGGGCATGCATGAGGCCAGAATTGGAGGTCTCACAGATCTCAAAGAACAAAGAACAAAGTAAAGTACAGCACAAGAAAAGGCCCTTCGGCCCTCTAAGCCTGCGCCAACCATGCTTAACTAAAGTCTTCTACACTTCCGGGGTCCATATCGTTCTATTCCCATCCTATTCATGTATTTGTCAAGATGCCCCTTCAACATCACTATCGTCCATGCTTCCATCACCTCCTCCGGCAGCGGGTTCCAGGCACCTGCTACCCTCTGTGTAAAATACTTGCCTTGCACATCTCCTCTAAACCTTGCCCCTCTCACCTTAAACCTAGTAATTGACCCCTCTACCCTGGGAAAAAGTCTCTGACTATCCACTCTGTCTATGCCCCTCATAATTTTGTAGACCTCTATCAGGTCGCCCCTCAACCTTCTTCGTTCCAGTGAGAACAAACCAAGTTTATTCAACCTCTCCTCATAGCTAATGCCCTCCATACCAGGCAACATCCTGGTAAATCTCTTCTGCACGCTCTCTAAAGCCTCCATATCCTTCTGGTAGTGTGGCGACCAGAATTGAACACTATACTCCAAGTGTGGCCTAACTAAGGTTCTATACAGCTGCAACATGGCTTGCCAATTTTTACACTCAATGCCCCAGCCAATGAAGGTAAGCATGCCGAATGCTTCTTGACTACCTTCTCCACCTGTGTTGCCCCTTTCAGTGACCTTTGGACCTGTACACCAAGATCTCTCTGACTGTCAATACTCTTGACGGTTCTACGATTCACTATATGTTCCCTACCTGTATTAGACCTTCCAAAATGCATTACCTCACATTTGTCCGGATTAAACTCCATCTGCCATCTCGCCGCCCAAATCTCCAAACCATCTAAATCCTGCTGTATCCTCTGACAGTCCTCATCGCTATCCGCAATTCCACCAACCTTTGTGTCGTCCGCAAACTTACTAATCAGACCAGTTACATTTTCCTCCAATTCATTTATATATACTATGAACAGAAAAGTTCCCAGCATTGATCCCTGCGGAACACCACTAGTCACAGCCCTCCAATCAGAAAAGCACCCTTCCAGTGCTACTCTCTGCCTTCTATGACCTAGCCAGTTCTGTATCCATCTTGCCAGCTCACCTCTGATCCCGTGTGACATCACCTTTTGTACCAGTCTGCCATGAGGGACCTTGTCAAAGGCCTTACTGAAGTCCATATAGACAACATCCGCTGCCTCACCTGCATCAATCATCTTTGTGACCTCCTCGAAAAACTCTATCAAGTTAGTGAGACACGACCTCCCTTTCACAAAACCGTGCTGCCTCTCGCTAATACGACCCCTTGCTTCCAAATGGGAGTAAATCCTGTCTCGAAGAATTCTCTCCAGTAATTTCCCTACCACTGACGTAAGGCTCACCGGCCTGTAGTTCCCTCAAAGAGTAGTAGGCGGTTACAGAGGTAGGGAAGGGAGGGATTTGTAAACAAGATGAGAATTGTAAAACCGAGGCTTTCCTGGAGCAGGAACCAATGTCGGTCAACATGTTTCAGCAGCAGTTGAGCTGAGGCAAGTAGGAATAGTCAAGCAATGTTGCGAAGGTGGAAATAAACAGTCTTGGTGAAGGCCTGTCCAAATGGGAGGAAGCACAGATCACAGTCCAGCAGAACACCAAGTTGCAAGTGGCCTTGTCTTGTGCACCCAGTTGCCAGGGAGAGGGATGGAATAGAAACATCGAAAATAGGTGCAGGAGTGTGCCATTCGGCCCTTCGAGCCTACACTGCCATTCAATATGATCGTGGCTGATCATGCAAATTCAGTATCCCACTGCACCTTTCTCTCCAATCAGTAGATAGGTAACAGGGTTGGTGGCAGGGACAATAGCTTGAGTCTCCGAGTGTTTACTTGAAGGAAATTTCTGCCCATCCAGCACTGGATGTTGAAGAAGCAGTGCAGCAATTTAGAGCCGGTGGAGGGTCGAGAGAGGTGGCGGTGGAGTAAAGCTGGGTGTCATTGGACACAGGCTTGCTTTCAGATGGTGGCGCCCAGAGGCAGCGTGTAGATGAGAAATAATAGGGGACCGAGGATAAATCCTTGGGGGAACCACAGAGATAACTGTGGCAGAGTGTGAAATAAAGACTTTGCTGGTGGTTCCCTGGCTTTGACTGGATTCAGAAGCAGGCCAACATGCAGAGAGGAAAGTGTAGGTGTTGGAGGAGAGTGAATATGGTCAACAGTGTTAGAGGTTAATTTTTTTTTAGGTCAATATGCCTCATGCAATTTTCCATTCGATGCCATGCGTGGGAAGAATTCTTCCAGAAATTCTGTGCTAATACATCATTCCAAACTAAAACTGAGCCCTTGTTACGTCACCATCCCCGTTCCCATCCCACCACACCAGCTCTATTCAGGGAAATAAAACATGATTTTTAAAAATTCATTCATGGCACTTGGGCATCGCAGGCAGTGCCAGCATTTATAGCCCATCGCTAATTGGCCTTGAGGGGCCAGTTAAGAGTCAACCACATTGCTGTGGGTCTAGAGTCACATGTAGGCCAGGCCAGGTAAAGATGGCAGACTTCCTTCCCAATCGACATTGGTTCATGGTCATCACTAGATTTTTAATTCCAGATTTTTATTGAATTCAAATTTCACCATCTGCAGTGGCGGGATTCGAACCCGGGTCCCCGAAGCATTACCCTGGGATTCTGGTTTACTAGTTCAGTGACAATATCACTATGCCACCGCCTCTCCCAGATTGGTGTTATTTAATACAAAACAAAAGCACTGAAGCATGCTAAATGTAAGTGAAACTGGTGGACAGCAGTAAAGGCAGGTCACAGCTTCAGGATCACCAGATAATCAGTGAATGTGGCTGAGTCCTTTGCTGGCAATTCCTACACCACGTGGGAACTTCAGGACACTTTATGTGCCTTGGAGCAACACATATGTAGGAAATGTCTCCAGCTACTTGTGCTCAGGATTTCCGAGCTTGAGGGGCAACGGGAGTCATTGCGTAACATCAGGGAGGATGACATTTTCCTGGATTGTATGTTCCAAAAGGTGACCACCCCACAGGCATTGAGAGTTCAGGATAGTACCCGAGTGGCCATCTGGAAAAGTAGGGAGAGTGGCATGACATCTGGATCAACTGATAATTTCACCAGCTAACCAGAAACACATCGAACTGTTTAAAAGGGACCTATTTGTTAAGACAAAAAAAGTCATTGACTAAAGATGGATGCCACTAGCCACCTGATGTCTGGAAATGGAAGTTGATCACTAAGTTACGAAATGGATTGCACTGCAGATATGTCCTGCCATGATTGCTCATGGAAGTTTACACCTGGGGATGTCAAAGGTCACTTCAAAAAAGACTATTGAAAGGAATGGACATGTCATTTGCATCTCTATGAAATTAAGACTCCAGTGGAGACCGAGAATCTATCAAGGCAATGGGGACCTGAAAGCTAGACAGGATATACACCAACGGACACTCAAACCCTCATGTGAAGGATAAAAGAACCGCCTGTTGGTTTCTAAGATCTTAAAATTTGTCAAAGTTTCTGAGATGAAACTTCCAAGTAATTCCTTGGAAAAGGAATTACTTGTTCTATCACAATGATTACAGCAGACGTGGTGATCAAATTCCTTTGGAATATACAGCGCGAGAAACCTAAAGAAGTGGGGTTGCCAAACAGAGTCAGAGGAATCTGGAGAAGCTGCTAATGGAGCAGTAAGGAATATCTCTCTCTAAGTTAACTGTTTAGTTAAGTAAATCCCTAACTTTACAATCTAAAATCCAGCCCAAGAGATGTGACTGTCCATTGGGAAGAACCTCAGGAGAAACGCATCGATTTCTGGAAGACGGATTACGGATTTAAGAAAAGAGGAAATTGTCTCCGCCAAATGCAATTACATTGACTTCAATTCAATTCCAACATTTTTAAAGTAACCAACTAACTTCAAATGGCCACGACGTTCACCAATCTACACCTCAAGGGCAAGCGAAGGACTTAACCATATATTCTTTTAACTTTTCTATTTGGACTCCAACCTTCCTTACTTCTGATGTGTGTGTGTGATGTCTATTGTTATTTTTTCTTGTTGACTCCAGAAAATCACATAATTGATTCCTTATTGTTCACTAGATAGGTACTAAAAAATACATTTGGATTTGGAAAAGGAATCCACGAAGAAGATAAATTTAAAAAAGCCTTTGTTGTGACCATCCGAGGAGGCTGAATAGAAGGGAGCCATTTCACCCCTCCTCATCTGGTTGTAACAAGAGGCAGGAAGTGGAGGGGCCTTTGGGGTATGTGCCACCCTCAGACCGGTACACAGCATTGGAGGGAGCTGGGAATGGCGATACCTTAACGGGTGCAGTCTAGACCATCGAACCACCTGTCAGGGGTCCGCACAAGGGGGAACAGCAAAGAATAGACATGAAGTCATTATGGGAGATTTCCGTAGCCAACATCATGAGTCCTGCATGGGTGTGTTGCCTCCCTGGTGCCAGGGTAAAGGATATCACAGAGAGAGTGCACAACATTCTGCAGTGGGCAGCGAGTGAGCCAGAAGTTATTATGTTGGCACCGATGACGTGGAGAAGGCAGTTATTGATGTCCTCCGGTGAGATTTTCAGGAGATGGGGAGGAATTTAAAAGTGGGACTTTGAATGTGGTAATCTCGGGATTTCTCCCAGTACCACAAACTAGCGAGAGTAGAAATAGGAAGATAGAACATAGAACATAGAACAATACAGCGCAGTACAGGCCCTTCGGCCCACGATGTTGCACCGAAACAAAAGCCATCGAACCTACACTATACCATTATCATCCATATGTTTATCCAATAAACTTTTAAATGCCCTCAATGTTGGCGAATTCACTACTGTAGCAGGTAGGGCATTCCACGGCCTCACTACTCTTTGCGTAAAGAACCTACCCCTGACCTCTGTCCTATATCTATTACCCCTCAGTTTAAGGCTACGTCCCCTCGTGCTAGCCATTTCCATCCGCGGGAGAAGGCTCTCACTGTCCACCCTATCTAACCCTCTGATCATTTTGTATGCCTCTATTAAGTCTCCTCTTAACCTTCTTCTCTCTAACGAAAACAACCTCAAGTCCATCAGCCTTTCCTCATAAGATTTTCCCTCCATACCAGGCAACATCCTGGTAAATCTCCTCTGCACCCGTTCCAAAGCCTCCACGTCCTTCCTATAATGCGGTGACCAGAACTGTACGCAATACTCCAAATGCGGCCGTACCAGAGTTCTGTACAGCTGCAACATGACCTCCTGACTCCGGAACTCAATCCCTCTACCAATAAAGGCCAACACTCCATAGGCCTTCTTCACCACCCTATCAACCTGGGTGGCAACTTTCAGGGATCTATGTACATGGACATCTAGATCCATGTACCTAGATAGGAAGGAACAATGCGTGGTTGGATGTGTGCTGCAGGAGGGAGGGCTCCAAGTTCCTGGGACATTGGAACAGGTTCAGGAGCAGGTGTCTCTGAGTCCAAAGAGACGTGCTGGACGTCAATAGATAGGAAGATTCACTCGGGCAGTTGTGGAGTTTCAACTAAATTGGCAGCGACTGGAACCACTATTTAGAAATGGAAAAGATGAATAAGGTGCATAAAGGAGTGGAAACTTTGCATAGTACCAGAAAAGGAATAGTAGATATTAGGAGGCTAAGAAGCATGACACTGAGTCACCCAATTCGCTCTGCCCGGCACAATCTGGATCTTGCCCTCGCTGGGCGTGATCCAGGTTTGCCTATTGAAATGAATCATTAAGCTCATTTAAATATCCGAATGCCGTATTCACCTGGCGCCCAGGAGTCACCAGTCACGCCTGCAAGGCATTTCCATAATCATGGACCATGTGTGACAACACCTCGGGTGGGTTTGCAAACCATTAGAGACCCCTGGTTGGTCAGGAAAAATGCAGGATGATACCCTGGCACTCCCCCGGCACCCAGGCACCTTGGCACTGCCAGCCTAGCAACATGACAGTGGCACATGGGAACCCTGTCAATGCCAACCTGGCACTGTCAAGGTGCCAGGCAGGTAGTGCCAGGGTGCCAGGTTGGCCAGGGAGGAGGTCCTTGCCCATTGGAGGGTTTGATGAGGGGGCGTCGATAAAGTGGGGGCACCTGTAAGGGGGGGTGCAGAATGATGCCCCGATCTGCAAGGAGCCGTTCCTGCTGGCGAGCTCGACTAAAGTACGGCCTCGGCAGGGAGGAACTCCCCGAGGCCCAAAAACTGGCAAAGTGTCGGTGAAAAGCCGGTGAATCTCGGTACTGCAGCCACCAAGAAACATCCTGTAAACATTCCCAAATGTGAACTTTAACCTGTCTCCGCTGAATCATGCCCACAATGTTGAGGAAATATAGGGAAGGATAAAAGGGAGGTGGGTGATACTATACTGCTTAGGGAAGTGTTTGGAAAATGGTGTTACCCTGGAGGGAGCAAAGACAGATTACAGTTGGTTGAGGTTGAGAGGTAATAAATGGTGATCACATTACTGAGGCTATTCTGTAGGCCTCTAAATAGTCACCTGAGGAAGGAGCAGCGCTCCGAAAGCTAGTGACATCGAAACAAACCTGTTGGACTTTAACCTGGTGTTGTAAGTCTTCGTACTCTAAATAGTCTGACAGAGATAGAGGAGCATATCTGCAGGGAAATAACACAGATGCAAGAACTGTAGTGTGTTTATATTTGGGTCTTTAATTAGCAAATATTCTGTAAATGGCAAAGCATATGTACCTTGGGCTTCATAAGTAGAGATATTGGCCAGGGTTCTCCACTTGAGAGACTAAGTGCTGTCACTGGGACTGAATCGCGACTGTTCTACGTTGAAGAAAGCAGTGCCGGTCCTGGATTGATTCAGGTCCCATTAGTGGGCTAGCACCGGTGCCACATGGAACTAGTACAATTCCAATGCCTGCCGGCCTGTAATACATCAGGGTCGGGATCAGCACTGGAGGGCCTGACAAGCAGGAGCTGCATATAGACACTCCACTCCCCACACACCCTCATCACAGCCAAGAGGTTGGCACTGGTTGCACTGGGGCACATCCATCTCGTTTATGGGTTGTCTTGGGCCAGACAGTACCTAGGGGGGTGGCCTGGAGAGACAGCCAGATAACCCGTAAGTTCACAGTGGGCAGTCAGCCACGAGCACAGCCACATGGCTGCTTTGCAGGCTGCAGCAATGGTGATCTGCGCCCGGCCACCCCGACTCCACGGCCCACCTCCTAGCCGGCCCCCGCTACACCCATCTGGACATGGCAGATGTCGCTGGCCACCCCCCCCGGCCAGCGACACAACTGTCACAACAAACACACTATAGTGCTGTTGGCCACTGTCTGTACCCCCCTCCTGAACCCTCAGGAGCCATTCGACCTGTTTCCCGATTTTAACTACCACAAGTGAACCTCGCCGTCGGTAATTCCTCCTGGTGGTGGTGGAACATCCATGGAGGTCCATTAATGATGTGCCAATGGCATTTACTATACAATTTGCATGCCCACGCCAGCATTCGGGGTAGAATGCATTCACACTGCTGTCAAGGGACAGGGGCAGTGCAATCTGTTTGGTGCCCAGCGGCGGTCACAATTTGTGGCTGACTCGCGATTCTCCGCCCGATCGGGTTTCCTGATTCAGGCGTTGCTGGACGCAGTATCTCGCCTATTGAGTACAAAAGCAGGAGAGTTTATGCTGCACAGCACAGTGGTTAGCACTCTTGCTTCACAGCGCCAGGGTCCCGGGTTTGATTCCCGGCTTGGGTCACTGTCTGTGCGGAGTCTGCACATTCTCCCCGTGTCTGCGTGGGTTTCCTCCGGGTGCTCCGGTTTCCTCCCACAAGTCCCAAAAGACGCGCTGTTAGGTGAATTGGATATTCTGAAATCTCCCTAAGTGTACCCGAACTGACGCTGGAGTGTGGCGACATGGGGAGAACGTGCAGACTCCGTACAGACATTGACCAAAGCGGGAATCGAACCTGGGACCCTGGCACTGTGAAATAATAGTGCTAACCACTGTGCTACCGTGCCGTATCAGGGCTGACCATGGAGGATGGAATTCTCCTGTGGGGCACGGGTGTTGTTGTTCCGGCGAAGGGACAGGCTATCGTGGTGAAGGACCTTCACAATGGACATCCTGGCGTGTCCAAAATGAAGATGCTATCGAATCTATATCTGATGGCTGGGTTTGGACTCAGATGTCAAAACGTCGGCCCAGCAGTGCTCCATCTGTCAAGAGCACCAGAAGTTCCCCGTGGCGGCATCTCGGCACCCTTGGGAGTGGCCAGTGCACCCTTGGGCTTGCATACATGCCAATTTCACCCGTCCCTTCTTGGGTTTGATGTTTCTCATCTTGGTGACCGTCCACTCGCAGTGGCTGGAGGCCCACAAAATGGCGATGATCACATCCTGGGCTACCTTCGAGCAATTACGCTTTTCTTTTTCCACCCACAGAATCCCTAAGGTGCTTGTAACAGATAACAGGGCTGCTTTCATGAGTAAAGTATTTGTCACTTTTGCACACAGCAACAGGATTAATCATGTCCGCACCGCCCCATATCACCCGGCATCGAATGGTTTAGCAGAGGGGGTCCAAGAACCAGATATCTGGCTCAATTGTCAAGGACTGGCAAGATTTTTATTCTCATACAGGACTATGGCAAGCAATAACTGAGGTAGCCCCTGCTGAGATGTTAATAGATTGTCGAATTCGTACACAACTGAGTTTAATTCTACCTGACATCGCCGCAAAGGGGCGCCGTAACCAAGATTTGCAAGGGTATTGTTCAGTTCGACATCAACCTCTTTGATGCTTTGCACCTGACGACACGGTGTTCGTTCGGAACTTCAACAACAGTGTTCCCTGGCTCTCTGGGATTGTCATCTGTCAAGCAAGACCAGTCTCTTATCAAGCTCGGGTCCAGGGGCAACATTGAGATGGCATTTGGATCACATTCATTCATGGAGGCTGCTCCCTCATGAAGTACCTCAGAAGAAATCTGTCCTGAATCCTCCGGCCCCAGTGCTGAAGCAGCCTGCTCTGATGCTTCCAGTCTCTCGTGTCGCCAACATGCCCGACATTGTGTCTTCCGACTCCGAAATGGAGACGCAGACGACATTCACCAGCGACGTATACGCTGACTGATCCAGCGCTGAGTTGCCGGGGCCGAAGAGACTCCGACGTCCTCCGCCTGCTCTTCCTTCTCCGCTACATCGCTCATCAAGGGGGTCTTTCGACTTTGGGGGGGAGGAATGTAATATCGCCATGGAACCTATGGAGTGGGAATGCTTGTCTTCATCGTGCTGCTTGCGGTGTATGAGCTCCCTCACTTGGGCCGGGGTATCTCAATTACCCAGTGTATAAAAGGTCGGCCAGAACGGCACCGACCAGAGGAGGAATCCGCTAGGGACCTACCGGGTAGTGTGCATATTGTTTGTGTCAATAAAACCTTCTTATTAGGAGAAGGTGGGACAGCCTATTTTTAGGGATGAGCTGAGGGTATCCTGAAGAGGACTGCTCAGTCACAGATGCTGCTTCCCAAAGGCACCTCTGACCCAACACATTGTCCAATGACCTTCATGTATAACTTGTCAATCTAACAGCCTTCTGGACTCAACATTGAGGTCAACAATTTTAAACCATAGACTCTGCCGCCATTTTGTTTTGCCATTTATTTTTTTGCCAGTACAGTTTTTTTTCTTCTTCCTTTCTTTATTCTTTCACTTTGTTTTTGCAACCGAAGCTACCCTGCCAATCACACTTCATCTGGTTCATTATTATACACATTACCACTCTTTTATACCCGGAAACCTTTTGTCATTTAGAGCGGGATTTAATGAAAAAGAAGAGTCCCGTTGTGGCCTGGTTTAGCGGGGTCATTTCCAGCATTTGTAACATCAGGAATAAACCTGCTAGCGAGCAGCACTCTGTTACGTTTCGAGGCCTCAGTGGGTTGCATATCCTGCACTGAGGAGTTCCACTCACCAATGCAGGAAGAACTAGGGGTGCCATTTTTAAATATGGCCCCATCTCTCGACCCTCCCCCCAATGCAACCACTGTAGCCTCCCAACGCACCAACTCACCTGTTAGGGGTCCTCAAGCCCTTTGCACCCCATATCATATAGGCAAGGCATCCCCTCAGCAAGGCCGATAGATCCTGAGGGCTAGTTAGTTCTGACGTAGGTATAGTATGTGAGCAGTTAACCTCACTTAACTATGAAGTCTGAATCCCACCCATTGTGGGTGCAATGCAGATCGGTATGTCTCACGCGATCTCGTTAGATCTCACGGGGCGTAACAACCGTCGGAAATCCCGGAAGAGGCCTCTCCTGCGATTTACCAGCCTTGTCTCATCCCGATTCTGATGGGATGTGGCTGGTAAATCGCACCCTTAATCTTTCCTTCCATCCACCCTATCACTCATCTGCCCTTTTGTTCTGTCTACCCCTTCACTGCCTTCACTTGCTAGATAACTTACCACATTTCTATCTTTCCTCAATTTTGATAAAGAGTCATCGACCTAAAATGTTAACTTTGCTTCCCTACACAGTCTGTCTGACCTGCTGAGAGTTTTCAGCACTCTCTGTTTTAATTTGAGATTTTCAGCATTTTGTTCTTGCATTTGATCGAGGGGTATAAGGTTGTGAACAGGTTTAATTAAGGTTGACAGAGAAAAGGTATTCTGATGGTACAGGGACGGTGGGGGGCGGGCGGGGGGACACACAGGTTGAAGGTTTGGACAAGAGATGCAGGAGGGATGTGAGGAAGAACATTTTTTACGCAGCAAGTGGTAACGACCTCGAACAAGCTTCCTAAACAGGCGGTGGAAACGGAGAAGTTGAATGATTTAAAAATTAAATTGGATGGACACTTAGGGAAAATAAACTTGCAGGACCAAGAGAATAGAGTGGGGGAATTGAACTGATATGAATGCTCTCCAGAGAGCCGACTAGGATTTGATGGGTCGAATGGCTGCCATCTGTACTGTAATGACTCTGTGCTGTGTGTCAATCAGGTGAGAATGATTTCCACTCAACCTCCCACATCGTAACCCCTGGTAACGTCATTCCACCACTGCTAAAGCACTTGAAACCATGAGGAAATTGATCCTTATTGGCTCTTCCTGTGCTGAATCCTTCCAATTACGGTTCCAATATCTGTCTCCAATTGATGCAGTGTCAGAACTTCGGCAGCACGGTAGCACAGTGGTTAGCACGGTTGCTTCACAGCTCTAGGGTCCCAGGTTCGATTCCCCGCTGGGTCACTGGCTGTGCGGAGTCTGCACATCCTCCCCGTGTCTGCGTGGGTTTCCTCCGGGTGCTCCGGTTTCCTCCCACAGTCCAAAGATGTGCAGGTTAGGTGGCTTGGCCATGATAAATTGCCCCTTAGTGTCCAAAAATGTTAGGTGGGGTTACGGGGATAAAGGGGGATCGGGTAGAGGCATGGGGCTCAGGTAGGGTGATCTTTCCAAGGGCCAGTGCAGTCTCGATGGGCTGAATGGCCTCCTTCTGCACTGTAAAATCTATGATTCTTTGAGAATTTCAGAAAAATACCAGTACTAATTAATTTATCTTGAAGTCAGATTCCCAGACAACTATTCCATAACTCATTGTTCCCCCATAACTATATTGATAATGCTGCTCATAAATAAGGAAAACACAATCTAAAGTGAAAACATATACACATGCAAGTCTGGGCCGGATTTCATAAGGCAATTTTACGAGCCCCAGCTGGTGGGCCTTTGTCCACTAGCAGGGGAGCTCGTATTCCACAAGTCCCACAGGCAGATCAATTGGGGTGTCCCCTTAGGGCTCGTGAGGTTTATTACAAGTGGGTTGTCTTATGAGGAAGGTTGGAGAGGTTAGGTTGTCTCCACGGGAGTTTAGAAGAGTAAGAGGCGACGTGATCGAAACCTTTAAGATCCCGAGGAGCGTTGTCAGAGTTGACGCGAATATGGGCCCGGATTCTCCTGGAATCGGCGGGGCGGCCTGTACCGGCGCCAAAGAACGGCATGACCCACTCCGGCATCGGCCCGCCCGGAAGTTGCGGAATCCTCCGCACTTCCGGGGGCTAGGCCGGCGTTGGAGGGGTTGGCGCCACGGCAACCGGCGGCGAAGGGCGTCCGCCAGCCGTCACGAGTTGGCGCATGCGCAGAACCGCCGGCGTGTTTCCTGCGCATGCGCAGGTGGTTTCTTCTCCGCGCCGGCCATGGCGGAGCCTTACACAGGCTGGCACGGAGGGAAAGAGTGCCCCCGTGGCACAGGCCTGCCCGCAGATCGGTGGGCCCTGATCGCGGGCCAGGCCACCGTGGGGGCCCTCCGCCGGAGCCAGATCTCCCCCCCCCCCCCCCCCGAGGGCTCCGTAGCCGCCCTCCAAGCCAGGTCCCGCCAGTATGGACAATGTCTAAACCACGCTGGCGGACTGGCCGAAAACGGGCGGCCACTCGGCCTATCAGGGCCCGGAGAATTGCCGGGGGGGGGTCCGCTGCCAACGGCCCCTGACCGGCGCGGCGCGATCCCCGCCCCCGCCCGAATACCGGCGCCGGAGAACTCGGCAGGCGGCGTCGGAGCAGTGGGTCGGGATTCATGCCGCCCCCGGCGATTCTCCGACCCGGCGGGGGGGGATCGGAGAATCCCGCCCATGATGCTTCTTCGTGTTGGAGAACTTAGAACCATGGGTCATTTTTTAAAAAGTGTTCGCTCAATCAGGGTAGAGATAAAGTGATTTTTGCTCTCCCAGCGGATTGTCAGTCTCTGGAACTCTCTTCCTCAAAAGGCAGAATCTTTGAATATTTTCAAGGCAGAGCCAGATAGATTCTTGATTAACAAGAGGGTGAAAGGTTATCGGGGGTAGACTGGAATATGGGTTTGAGGTTACAATCAGATCAGCCATGATCCTATTGAATAGCAGAGCAAGCTCAAGGAGCCGAGTGGCCTACTCCTGTTCCTAGTTCTATGTTCATATACACATTGCATGACTAGATTTACCATCAAAGTGCTCCATTAATTCCTTTGAATTACTTGGAACTTGATTATTTGTTCCACTATCAAACGTGGTTGACCCTTAATATTCATCACTTCTTGTGGCAATGGGTAAGTATTGGCAGCTGTCAAAATTACCTGGCAGGAATACCACTCTTACAATTGTGGAAACAGGCTTCAGATCGTAGGTTAATGATGAACAAAATTACTAAAATCTTTTTCTTCATTATACTAATTATATAATTTTCGAGTGGTTACGACTATGCGACGCGTCCCTTTGAAGCAGTCAATTTGTCAGCTCTCAAATGATGTACATGTGTTCTATCGTGTTGGGAGATATGCAGAGAGTATTTGAGTGCTATTGCGCTTTGTGGTAGGTGCACTGAACAGCTCTACAGTGTTCAAACAGCTCAAGGATAATCTGTCCGTCTGAGCAACGAGCCTGTCACTTGCTTCCTTTTAAATTATGCTGTCACTAATAGTTTTTTCTTAACAATTCCTCTTCAGTTCTTTGACCAGAAAAAATAACGTGAATGGTTGAATGGCGATTATCAAAGAGCTTGCTTCTCCCAAATGATATTGCAACTCTGAGGCCTGTCCAATAATACGAATAAAACAGAGTCTCATTGTTGTGCGCCTGTCTAAATGCAAGATAAACTGCGCATTAGAGATGAAAAGCAATTAATCGCGACTGACTGCTTGTACAGTAATTTCCCTCCCTCTGATAAGTCGCACTCTGTGGTGCTGACAGGCGACTATAAAGCCATTGAGCCTGACAGCAAAGGCCCAGTGCCTTGTGGCAATCCTTTGCCCCCTCAAATAATAGCTGTTTGCTATCAGAACCACAGGAGCCAACTGGTATTTACATTTTTTGTTTTGTGGGAAGAATGGAGCCCATACAGATACGATCTGTCATCCACCCCCCCACCCCCCCACCCCTCCCCCCGAGATGTTGAAATTACAGCACAGGAGCTGCAGCTGTCAGTCTTGGCAAACTGACTATCCAGCCTTTGACTCTGACAGCCAGAGGGGTCTGTCAAATCAAGCCAGTTACAACACTGGATCGGGTCCAAACCTCGAGTTTCTTGGCTTACAGTTAGATACACTCTCCAGAGCACATGTCCAAACAACAATCAGGCTCATTATGCTGCATCGAGAATAGTGCCAATGCTTTAATCGACAACTGAAACCTTCTAGCTAACAAAACTGTGAGGTAAAGATTATTCTAACGTACATCAATCTTTGTTGACTAGGAACAGCGTGCTGTGCATGGATCAATAGCCCCATAAACGGCGACAGGGATTCATTTCCTTACAATAACAACTGGTCAAATCCTAAGTACCTGGGAGCTTCTTTTCTCAAATGGGTTGTACCATCATTTTGTTGGTTCTCTCAGTCAACATTCTATTACAAAAGCCAGGCGGGGAACTTGTGTAAGAATAATTAGAAGACTGGAAAATGATGGCTTTTCGATAGGTCGAAAATAATCTTCAAAAGTACAGAAAAGCACCACAGCCAAGCGGAGTGGCAACCAATGGAAATGTGGCTTAAAAATAACGGAGACTGGGCGCTTAATATTCAAGGATACCAAGTGTTCAGAAAAGATAGTGAAGGAGTAAAGGGAGATAGGATGGATCCACTTAATTAGGGTTGAAAAGAGAAAAGGATATGTTTGTGCTACGAGGGCATTCTATAGGCCACCAAATAGGGAGGAGCAAATCCGAAGGGGAATTACAGAGCTATCCAAGAGCTCACAGTCGCACAGTCGTTAGCACTTTTTCTTCATAGCGCAAGGTTCGATTCTCGGCTTGGGTCACTGTCTGTGCGGCGTCTGCATGTCCTCCCCATGTCTGCTTGGGTTTCCTCCGGGTGCTCCCGTTTTCTCCCACAGTCCTGAAAGACGTGCTGTTAGGTAATTTGGACATTCTGAATTCTCCCTCTGTGTACCCGAACAGACGTTGGAATGTGGCGACTAGGGGCTTTTCACAGTGACTTCATTGCAGTTTTAATGTAAGCCTACTTGTGACAAAAAAGATTATTATTATTATTCTTATTCTTAAGAGGCAATATTGGGGATCTTTAATCGGTTGGGAAATGTTAGAGTAAAGGGAATAGAGGGAGAGGAAATTCTGAAATGTGTTCTGGAGAATTTCCTTGACCAGCTCTCAGTCATCTATAAAGGAGGCATTGCTGGATCTAATGCTGGGTAAAGAGGTGGGTCTAGTGGACCAAGTGTCTGTGGGGGATTTGAGAGATCATCGTGTCATTAGTAATGGAGAAGAGCAAAGAACAATCTAAAGTAGAACTTCCAAATTGGAAGAGGGCTAACTGCAATGGGGATCTGGAAAATCTCACCCAAAGAGTTTACTAACAATCATTTTCTGGCATTTTTCTTTCAGTAACTTGACGTTAGAAAAATACTTATTTTTTTTCACATCCAAAGTCATTCCATAAACTTTAATTGAAGAGATGGATGATGGCTGTATGCCCAAAGACCTTATGGATGGTGAATTGGCCACTGGGTCAAGACCTCCTGGATGTCCATCAAAGTTCCAGCAAACAAGAAAAGAAGATGGCAGACATTAACACTGACAACACTGATGGCCGTGGCCTTTGGAGGCTGACTCTTTGGTGGGGGGGACATTAGAAGGGGCAAGTAGAATAGAAAAACTCAGCTTACCAAAAGGGGCAAGAGGGAACAGAGGCCAGTGAATCATGCACCTTCTCAGCCCATTGTCTTCCTATGCAGGACACCCGACAAAACCTCTTCAACAAAAGGTTTGAAGTTCCGATCTCTCCCTTAATTTTTCTTCACTATCTTACCTCTAAAATTTCTGGTTCCATAGCTTTCACTTTGCAGGTACATGGCAGAATGTTACACCCCTAATGGTGAAACAACGCAGTCTACAATAAAGTGTTACAGTGGAGACCAAGACCGGGGCCATAAACATACAATAGTCACTCATAAATCCAATAAAGAATTTAGGTGAAACTTTGTTGCCCAGGGAATGATTGGAAAGTGGAGCTGGTTACCATGAGAAGCCATTGAGGTGAATAGCATCGATGAAAGGAATAGGGGTTATGCAGATAGGATTAGATTGAAGAGGGGGTGGGAGGAGGCTCAGTATAATCACCAACATCGGCCCTTTTGAGCAAAATTACCTGTTTCCATGCAAAATATAAACTCACAGGATCCAAGCGATCTCCAAACCTTTTGCCTAATTTGATGAATTCTATCCTCATTATTTATCGACATACATGTGGAATATATGTATGTTTTCTTAACAATCAGCCTTTCCGTTTGGATAATAAAAAGATTTTGTGTTTAATTTACTAGGCTGTGATAAAATACTGCTGTTTTCTACTTTTTTGTACAGTGATGTCTCTGCACTGTGATTTTCCACTTCCATTTAACATGACAGGTCCTGAGCTCTATTGAGGAGCCAGTCCACCACTGATTAGGCAACTTAAGCACATTGGTCTTTGATTAATCTTAATGCCCATCGACAAGCCTTCTCGCTTTTTCCCTTGATCCCTTCTGCAGAATTCTATCTAATTGCCTCTTGAACCCATTTCTCCTGTCAGGGCATTCCCTGGAAACTTATTTCACAACTGGAATGAAAGAAACACTGACGGTTTCTCTGCATGCCACTAACTGCATATTATTTTTGACTTGTGAGTCCCCTGCTGCTGTGCAGTAAACAGCTTGTTCGCAAATGCGAAAAGAAAAGAGAAAAGAAAAGAAAAAAGGAAGGTAGGAAGGTAGGAAGGAAGGAAGGAAGGAATTTCCAAATTGGAGCAGAGCAAAGCAGCAGTTGCCATTGGGAGTGTGAGATAGACTGTAACTATTAAAATGAGGCCCCATTTGGAGGAGCCTCTTAATTCTGTTTTACCCACCATTCTTCAATCAAAAACAGGTCTAAACCATTGTTTGGGTCCATTCCTGTGACAGTAGGTCATTTTAATCCCTAAAAAGATTGATAATAAAACAGGTTTGAAGCAGAGGAGTTAATTAATTAAGACTGAAAGAGGCAATAGTGTACATTCATGATTAATTTGGGCACTGCCCATTCTACATAGCCAGCTTCCACCAGAAACTCTTCAAAACACCCTCATGGAGGTGGGAGAGTGGCATTGGGCCATCAGGCGAAAAGTGAGGCTGATGCAACCAATGCTTACTCAACTTTTCCAGAAACCTCATGCTATTGAAACTCAACCACATGTAACACCCAAGGTGCCTTCCTACCCACTCCCTCTACTTGATCTTTACTTTAACAGTAGCTAGCGCTAGTCCAAGGTGCACAATTATTCAAGTATCTCAATATGTGAGCTTTGACATGCACTGTGACGCAACAAAACAGGCAACATATAAACATGCAAAATAAGAGCAGGAATAGGCCATTCAGCCCCTTGTGCCAGCTTTGCCATTCAATATTATCATGGCTGCAGCCTCAACCCCACAGTTAAACCTAAACACTACTTCAGTGTTTGCCTCCCTCCTTCTCCAACCAAAACAAAACACTCACTGTGAGGACCACAAGCAAGAGAAAGAAAAAGGGAGGGGAGAGATGTGTGCTATTAGAATTTTGCAGCAGAGTGCTTGAGTAGTGAGGCTTTGGCTCGAGAAGCTTCGGCGAGTGGCAACTCAGCAGAGTACAGGTAATCTCAGGTAATGTCCTCTTAACTTTCCTCTTCAGTCCTGGTGCAGTTGGGATGGCAATGAAGACAGTGATATGCTCCTCCTGCAGGATGTGGGAACTCAGGGAGAATTCCGTTGTCCCTGATGACTACACCAGTTGGTAGTGCACCTGGCTGCAGCTCCTGGGAGACCAGGTTAGGGAGCTGGAGCTGGATGCACTCAGGATAATCCGGGATGCTGAGCACTGTAAAAATAAGAGTTTTAGTGAGGCGGGCACACCTAAGGTGCAGGCAGAGAGTATAGCTGGGTGACCACCAGGAAAGACTCTTTTATTTTGTTAAATCGCACCGGTTATCTCATGAGGAAAGGTTGGACAGGCCCGATCTGTATCCGTTGGAGTTTGAAAGATTGAGAAGTGATTTTATTGAAACATACCAGGTCCGAAGGAAATTTGACATGGTGGATGTTGAAAGGATGTTAGTCCGTGTGGGAGAAACTAGAACTATGGGACACCATTTAAAAATAAGGGGTCTGCCATTTAAGACGCAGGGGAAAAGAAAAGTTTTGTATCAGAGGGTTGGTAATCTTTGGAACTCTCTTCTCCAGAGAGTGGTGGAGGCAGAGTTAATGAATATTTTTAAAGCAGAGGGAGATAGGTTCTTGACTAATGAGGTTATTGGATAGGTGGAATCATAGACTCTAGGCTCTATGGCATAAGACAGGCCCTTCAGCCCAAATTGGTCCATGCCAACCACAAAGCCCATCTAAGCTAACCCCATTTGCCTGCATTTGGCCCATAACCCTGTAAACCTTTCAAAAAGAACAAAGAACAAAGAAAAGTACAGCATAGGAACAGGCCCTTCGGCCCTCCAAGCCCGTGCCGACCATGCTGCCCGACTAAACTACAATCTTCTACACTTCCTGGGTCCGTATCTCTCTATTCCCATCCTATTCATGTATTTGTCCAGATGCCCCTTAAATGTCACTATCGTCTCTGCTTCCACCACCTCCTCCGGCAGCGAGTTCCAGGCACCCACTACCCTCTGTGTAAAAAACTTGCCTCGTACATCTCCTCTAAACCTTGCCCCTCGCACTTTAAACCTATGCCCCCTAGTAATTGACCCCTCTACACTGGGGAAAAGGCTCGGACTATCCACTCTGTCTATGCCCCTCATAATTTTGTAGACCTCTATCAGGTCGCCCCTCAACCTTCGTCATTCCAGTGAGTTTATTCAACTGCTCCTCATAGCTAATGCCCTCCATACCAGGCAACATTCTGGTAAATCTCTTCTGCACCCTCTCTAAAGCCTCCACATCCTTCTAGTAGTGTGGCGACCAGAATTGAACACTATACTCCAAGTGTGGCCAAACTAAGGTTCTATACAGTTGCAAGATGACTTGCCAATTCTTATACTCAATGCCCCGGCCAATGAAGGCAAGCATGACGTATGCCTTCTTGACTACCTTCTCCACCTGTGTTGCCCCTTTCAGTGACCTGTGGACCTGTACACCTAGATCTCTCTGACTTGCAATACTCTTGAGGGTTCTACCATTCACTGTATATTCCCTACCTGCATTAGACCTTCCAAAATGCATTACCTCACATTTGTCCGGATTAAACTCCATCTGCCATCTCTCCGCCCAAGTCTCCAAACAATCTAAATCCTGCTGTATCCTCTGACGGTCCTCATCGCTATCCGCAATTCCACCAACTTTTGTGTCGTCTGCAAACTTACTAATCAGACCAGTTACATTTTCCTCCAAATCATTTATATATACTACGAACAGCAAAGGTCCCAGCACTGATCCCTGCAGAACACCACTCGTCACAGCCCTCCAATTAGAAAAGCACCCTTCCATTGCTACTCTCTGCCTTCTATGACCTAGCCAGTTCTGTATCCACCTTGCCAGCTCACCCCTGATCCCGTGTGACTTCACCTTTTGTACTAATCTACCATGAGGGACCTTGTCAAAGGCTTTACTGAAGTCCATATAGACAACATCCACTGCCCTACCTGCATCAATCATCTTTGTGACCTCCTCGAAAAACTCTATCAAGTTAGTGAGACATGACCTCCCCTTCACAAAACCGTGCTGCCTCTCATTAATACGTCCATTTGCTTCCAAATGGGAGTAGATCCTGTCTCAAAGAATTCTCCGCAGTAATTTCCCTACCACTGACGTAAGGCTCACCGGCCTGTAGTTCCCTGGATTATCCTTGCTACCCTTCTTAAACAGAGGAACAACATTGGCTATTCTCCAGTCCTCCGGGACATCACCTGGAAGACAGTGAGGATCCAAAGATTTCTGTCAAGGCCTCAGCAATTTCCTCTCTAGCCTCCTTCAGTATTCTGGGGTAGATCCCATCAGGCCCTGGGGACTTATCTACCTTAATATTTTTCAAGACGCCCAACACCTCGTCTTTCTGGATCTCAATGTGACCCAGGCTATCTACACACCCTTCTCCAGACTCAACATCTACCAATTCCTTCTCTTTGGTGAATACTGATGCAAAGTATTCATTTAGTACCTCGCCAGTTCTGCCTCCATACCTTTGTAATTGCCTTTATTTAAATTTCAAACACGAGTCTTAGATCCACTCCTCTCTCCCTCAAACTATTGTGAAATTCAGTCAGCTTATGATCATTGCTACCTTAGAGTACCTTCACTATGAGGTCATTAATTAATCCTGTCGTATTGCACAGCACCAGATCTCGTATTGCCTACATCAGGTTGGTGCTAGAAGGTGCTGCTCTAAGAAACACTCTACAAATTAGCTTGGCATAACTCATTAAAAACCTAATATATAAGGAGAGAGTGAAAGATCCTCCCCCCATCTGGACATGATTTAAACACAAGTCCTAAAAATGAAGGCTGTGAGCAAGAACAATTTAAAAATGCCACTGCTAGGCTCCTAAAGGAAATCAAGCACCCGAATGCATGACTCATAGAAACAATGAGATGGAATATTATTCACCTCAATCCAACTACAAAACAAAGAAAACATTGACGTGGCTGGGTGCAATTTGGAGAATCAGCCCTTCTGAATTGAAACCATTTACAGGAATAATGAACTCAACTTGATTTTGAACTGCAAATGAATATCATATCATGGCCAAACCCATTGTCTAAACCCATGGGGGTCACACGGTGCGGGGAGTGGTGGGCGAATGATGATACTTGTATCACGTTCCAGCATGGGTTACAGCAGAACTCAGCAGTGCGCAGTCTGATTTAGCTGTGAACATGGTCAGACAGCTGTGGTTGTGGTTAAAGAAAAAATGTTTACAATCAGAAAAAGTGATTACAACAAACCTGATTATAGCAGCACTGACTCTCCAATGCTGAATCTCCAAAGCTGGGATAATGGGAGTTAATTGCAAGCAACAGGTCACGAGCAATTGTGCATCACAGCCAGCTTGAGATCGGGAGAAAGAGCGTAACAGGCAACAAAAAAACTCAAAGGAGCTTCAGGCATCACAAGCTTTTCTGTTTCTTTGCTAACAAGGCTCAAACACAAATGTGTTATCAATTTGCTTGGATATCAATATTGTTTTAATGCCAAGCTACTTTATCATTCTATGCAATTGCAGTACAGATCTTCTACTTTTTTCAGTTGGCTGTTGCTATGTATTATACCTTGTGCTGTAACATAGGAAGAGGTAACCTCTGCCTGGTAGCTGAAGTGGCTGATTAGCCAGCCAGTCACTGAGTGCTTGTTCCCTGTCTGTGAACTATGGTATGATCCTGAGTAAAAGGAACTGAGATTTTTCCAAGTAAAGGGGTGTTTTGTGACAAGAAGCCCAGAAAGAATTCCTTTAATGGGAAAAAAATAAATTGCAGGACAACAAAATAACACTGCAGGAAATGAACTTGCTTCATTTCATGAGGCTTTCTGCCTTCAAACGCACCAGTGAGAGGCCATAAAATCCAACCCAGTCTCCAGCTAACCATGGAATGTACTTTCACTTAAAGTAAAGGTGTGAGGTGAGGGGCTGAAACCCGTTGCTTTTTGGGCCGGTTGTAAAATGATCAAATAATCCTATTTGGTAGTTCTGATTATCAACTAAAGCGGGAGTGTATCCTTTAATAAGAAACAAATGGTTCCCTCTCCTTGTTACCCCCCTCATCCACACAACCCTCCAAGGTCTCTGCATTCCACCAATCAAGACCTTTTGCACAGTCATGGTAGTAAAAGACATGAAACAGTTAACCTCCAAACTGAAGTTAACCTCGAAACACAAAGGAAATGAGTTATCCGACTCATGATACATTTAGAAACTGGACAATGACCTCCATCACCTCCATACTCCCAGAACGCCTTGATCCACTGCAATTCGCATACCGCTGCAACCGGTCCACATCAGACACCATTTCCCTGGCCCTACACTCGTCCCTCGAGCATCTCGAAAACAAGGACTCCTACATCAGACTCCTATTTATTGACTACAGCTCGGCCTTCAACACCATAATCCCAGCCAAGCTCATATCAAAGCTCCAAAACCTAGGAAATGGCTCCCACTCTGCTTCTGGATCCTCGATTTTCTGACCAACAGACCACAATCAGCAAGAATGAACAACAACACCTCCTCCACAATAGTCCTCAACACCGGCGCCCCGCAAGGCTGCGTACTCTGCCCCCTACTCTACTCCCTGTACACACACGACTGCATGGCAAAACCTGGTTCCAACTCCATCTACAAGTTTGTTGACGATACGACCATAGTGGGCCGGATCTCGAATAACGACGAGTCAGAATACAGGTGGGAGATAGAGAACCTAGTGGAGTGGTGTAGCGACAACAATCTCTCCCTCAATGCCAGCAAAACTAAAGAGCTGGTCATTGACTTCAGGAAGCAAAGTACTGTACACACCCCTGTCAGCATCAACGGGGCCGAGGTGAAGATGGTTAGCAGTTTCAAATTCCTAGGGGTGCACATCTCCAAAAACCTGTCCTGGTCCACCCATGTCAATGCTACCACCAAGAAAGCACAACAGCGCCTATACTTCCTCAGGAAACTAAGGAAATTTGGCATGTCTACATTAACCCTACCAACCTTTACAGATGCACCATAGAAAGCATCCTATCGGGCTGCATCACAGCCTGGTATGGCAACTGTTCGGCCCAGGACCGCAAGAAATCTCAGAGAGACATGAACACCGCCCAGTCCATCACACAAACCTGCCTCCCATCCATTGACTCCATCTACACCTCCCGCTGCCTGGGGAAAGTGGGCAGCATAATCAAAGATCCCTCCCACCTGGCTTACTCACTCTTCCAACTTCTTCCATCGGGCAGGAGGTACAGAAGTCTGAGAACACGCATGAACAGACTCAAAAACAGCTTCTTCCTCACTGTCACCAGACTCCTAAATGACCCTCTTATGGACTGACCTCATTAACACTACACCCTGTATGTTTCATCCGATGCCAGTGCTCATGTAGTTACATTGTATATGTTGTGTTGCCCTATTATGTATTTTCTTTTATTCCCTTTTCTTCCCATGTATTTAATGATCTGTTGAGCTGCTCGCAGAAAAATACTTTTCACTGTACCTCGGTACACGCGACAATAAACAAATCCAATCCAATCCAATGACACAGTTTAGTTGTATTTACGAATTGTGAGCAGTTCCTGCTTTGAGAATGAAACACAGCCCTCAACGTTGGGGGTGCGAGGTGTGGGGGGTGGGGGGGTGGGGGGTGAGGGGGGGGGAGGCATCCTATTATCCCTTTGCTGCATAAACAGCAGGAGAATTGTCTATGTCCTTGCAGTTTGGCATCGCTCAAAATACTGTCAGGACCAGGGTAAAGGGGTGCGTAGAACCGGACAATGTTAAGGCAGAATTCAGGCCTGCAGCCTGGGTATGTGATAGTGTGACATGGACACTCTAAAAGTGGGGACAACATTGAAGCTTGGGTACTGCTATCAGGAGAAGAAGAACGTGAGGCGGTCATCTCAAGATTCAGGCCTACAATCAACGTCGGCATTGACCGGCTGCATGGATGATTGTAAGTTTCAATCAAATCATAATGGGGTTCGTATTGTGGTTTTGTGTGTTCAATAATGAACGGATCTAAGATGTAGCCAGTCCTTGCTTGCTGCGTTCATTTTGTTCTTGCAATTCCAGAACCACTGTAAGGCAGAAGGGAATGGAATCTCAAACGGTAGCAATGTTAATGGGCCATGTTGGCACTCATGCTGGAGATTGGCAGCAGTTTCATTCGATGGGCAATGTTGTGACAGGAGGAAGGAAGGACCACAGAACTAAATTAACCTGATAAAAGAGAGAAAAAAGACTCTGGGCATGATCTATCAGCTGCTTCCCACTGGAATCGGAATTGGACCCAGCCAGTAGATCCCAAGAAAGGCCTCCCCCGGGAGTCCCGACAGTCGATACGCCTTTCTAACCAGATATTGCGAAACGTCGTGATCGGGATCCCGCCCACAATGGGCAGGACCCAGTCTCACACGATTCAGGGAGATTAAAAATTAAATGAGCAATGCAGACGCCGGATCGAACGGCCCCCTGGCATCTATTGGCCTCGCCAATGAGACCCCAGCCGAGAGCCGATTAGGACTGGTCACCACAAACGGGGACCAGGCGTACCGGCACTTGGGAGGGTCTCCCAGGTGATTGGCAGCCCTTGGGTGGTCAGCCTCTGGCCAGGCTGGAAGGCTTGCACTGCTAGTGCCACCTAGGCTCTTTGGCACTGCCACCCATGGTGCCATACTGGCACTGCCAGGGTTCCCAGGTGGCAGTTCCAGGCTGGCAGGGCGACATACAGGGTGCCAACCTGTGTTGCACTCTTTGGTTGGCTCTTAATTTGGCTCTGTTTAATTACGTTTGCTCAAGAGTCGCCAGGTATCTTTCGACACCGCCACAAGGTTCAGAACCAAATACTGATCAATGACTCGATACACCAGTTAGTAAGTTCAAAAGCAATGCTCATTTATTTACACACAGTCAAATCTACTCATGCATAAACGCTACAAACTAAACTACCACTATTACTAAAGCCTATACTTAGCTTCGGGTGCCCACTCAGTCAGAGGAACAATGGCCGTTGCTCGGTTCTGAGGCTGCTGGGTTGAGCTGTTTACAGAATAGCAACTAGGAGCGTCTATCTCGTAGCGTGCGTTGACTTGGAACTTACTTGGTCTGATGCAGCTGCTAGGTTGGTCTCTCTCTCCGCTGAGAGCCAAAGCCAAAGGAGAAAGATTCTCCCTTGGGGAATACCTTTTATACTAAAAGGGGCTTTGCGTGCTTTTGGGCGGGCCTTGAACTTGGCCTCAACTAATTGGGTCATTCCCCAATCATTCGTATCGATCTTCCTCTAATAGAGGGGAGGTTCCCTGATTGCTGGGCGTGTCCTAGGTGACTGTTAGTCTGCTTTGTTTTATCCTCTTCTGGCGCCGGGGTGTCTGCCTTAACATTGTGTGTCTAAATATTTCCCTTTTTGTCCCCGGAGATGGCTCATTAGTATATAGATTGCTTGGCAGTTTCGGTCCTGTCTGAGAGCTTAAGGTTCTAATCAACAGACAGAGCTTGCATCTGCTTGTTTCTTAGTATTGTCCAATTTTCCCGGCATTCTTTGCAAATGTCCATTTTGTAATCGGGATATGGCCATCCCAGATGGCTGAACTCCCTCCTTGTGATCCTCAACGCGAAGTGTGAAGGATCACACTACTACGTCATCTTCATCCTCTGACCAACCGGGGCACCCATGCTTAGGGTCTACACTGTCCTATCCTATGCAACACAATTTTACCTAAACCATTTTAAATACATTCATTATCATAAAACTCTATGGGGCGCTATGACATTAATACATGCATTACGGAAAAATTAAAAATTGGAACCTCTAACTATTCTCAATAAACTATCCTCATTCAAACAATCCCAAAATACAAACAATCCAAAAATAATCTACACATCTTAAACTGTACAAAATAGCAGCACACAAATTTATCTGGCCTGGCAGTCAGATTCAAAGGTTTACATCTCTTTATTCCACAGAATACATAAAGAAAATGGATGCATTTTAATCCGTCCCAACGGGTTCGGGGGTCTGGTGAAATCCGAAAATGGGGAACCTAAATCTGTATATCGGGGTGCGAGAGCGATATGCTCTCTTTCGCCATTTCCTAACTCTAAACATTTGCACGATACTGCAAAGTATCGCCAGCACTAAGAGTGCTTCGACTACATATGAGAGTGAGTACCAGGTGATAAACTTATCACACCAGTTCGGGGTATTGCTAGCTGTCGCTGGGCTAGTTATCTTGGGGTTCCGTGTATTGCAGGGGTGAGAATCATTTACAGTTTGTGTGGTAGGGGTCAGAGGGCTAGCGTCTGCGCACAACTGAAGGGATCCATGTGAACACGAAGGCTGTCTTCACCTTTGTCGATCTTCTTCTTTGTCTTCCTCTGGGGTTCCTGGGTTCCGGAGTTCTGTGAACACAAGCATAATTTCTGCTATTATCTTGCTTAAGATCTCGTATGTCTGTCTGTCTGTCCTTTATTGCCAATTTCCCGAGTGTATCTGACCAGAGGGGGGTCCTCAGGAGGGCGGGGACCAATGCCGTTTCTCCACTGCCTGAGCAACCAGCAAGAATGGGTAAGAATGTGGTCGTCGTGGGGGGCTGCCTCTCGAATTAGGAGAGCAACTATGAGTCGTGTTCTGTCGACAAATTAGTTCCTCTGAACTATTGTCTGGGGACAAACTTGTTCCATTAACAGCCATTGGCGTCAAAGGAGTGGTGACGTGGGGCCGTGAAAACTTTTGAGTTTACGAACAACACTTAACGTTAACACTAACGAACAAACATTCAACAAACATGGTGCAGGTTCCATCAGAAAGGACACCGTATCTCTCCATCGATTCCTTTTTTCTCCATCATCTGGACACCTCACTGCTCAATAGCGAACAGGGTCGCAAAGGAATTTGTTTGGTGGGAGTCAGACTCAAAGCCATCATCTTCTCCCAGCTGCCAAACTCTTGACTGTAGTAACCGTGCTAAAGCTGTTTGGGGCGAATTGGGGTCCATCTCATCATTCCGGATGAGCCTGAACAAATTGTCTCGGTGCCAGAATCGTGTGCCGAAGTTGGAGCTACTATGCTTCAGTCCGTAATCGTCGGGCGGTGGGGCTGGGTCAGGGGCTTTGATATAAGTGATCTCAAATGGGTCAGTAGAATCATGCTCAGATTCACTGGGATTGGGGCCTGGTTGGGGCCTGGTGCAGGGGTATAGTCATAACGTGGTGTGCTGTGGCTGTCGTCATCTTGATCGTTATCACTGTCGCTGTCGCTGCTGGTTGAGGGAAATGAGAGGTGGAGTTGTGCCTCTGGGGGTGGAGTTGAAGTCGTGTCTGAGGGAGGGCTGGAGTGGTTGGGGGAGGGTAGGAATACGTCATCTGTGGGCGGGGCATGATCATCTGCTGCTGCGAGCAGGATGTGGTGTGTGTGGTTATTCTGCGAGCCATAAGCCTTGAGCTGGTTTATATGAAACCACGCAGACTTACCATTTGGATAGGTTATTTTGTATACTGAGGGGCTGATTTTGTCCGAAATGGAGTGCGGTCCGGAAAATTTTGGGGAAAGGAATGAACTGGGGTTGCAAAGGGAAAGCATAACATGTTGCCCTACTATAAACTCAGTGGCGTGTACTGTTTTGTCGAAACAAGCCTTGCTCTGTTTCTTCACTGCTGCTGCGAGTTGGGCTGTCTTTATTTTCTGTATCAGTTGTTTAACTGCATTTTCATGCGTGCAGGCTGTAACTGCGGGGCTGGCCAAATCCAGTCCTAATAAATACTCAGTGCCTTTCATGGAGCATCCGGTCATGAGGGTGTGGGGGGTGTAACCTGTGGATGTAGATACCGTGTTTCTCAAAAACATTAAAGCAAATGGGAGTACTGAATCCCAGGTGCTATTATTCTGCTGTACCATTTTCCTGAGGGTGGCTTTCAATGACCTATTCATTCGTTCTACAATACCACTTGACTGGGGGTGGTATGCGATATGGAACTTTTGTCTAATGCCGAAAATCGTGAGGACGTTTTTCATTACATGTCCGGTGAAATGGGAGTATTGATCGGACTCTATACTGTTTGGGAGGCCCCATCTTGTAAAGATGTGGTGTGTTAATATTTTAGCCGTTGCCTTGGCCGTATTAGTTCGTGATGGAAATGCTTCCACCCATTTTGTGAAGGTGTCTATGACCACCAACACATACTTGTAACCATTTCTGCAAGGGGGTAGGGGGCCGATATAATCTATCTGGAGATTTGTCCAGGGTCAATTAACGGGGCGGGTATGACTAAGTTGAGCCTTTTCAGCATATCTGTCCGGATTGTTCTGGGCACAGATTAAGCAATTCTCAATGTAGTGTTTGACATCGATTTTTAAATCAGGCCACCAGCAAAGCGGTCTGAGGTGGGCAAGGGTGGGTTCAATTCCTTGGTGTCCATGATTGTCATGGAACTGACAAATGATCTGGTTCCTGTCCTGGCTGGGAACTATATAAATGCCATCCTTTAAAATCACACCGTCATGTGTGGTGATTGAGTTTTTAAACTTGTCGTACAGGGCTGGGAAGGATCCCTTTAAAACTTCCCTGAGTTTCTTGTCCTCTTTCTGTGCCTTAGCTAAATCCTGAATATTGGTCTGTGAGACCTGTACTGGGGTGCTTTCGGGGGGTTCCAAAAATAATCATGCCTGGAGCCTGCCTTCGCTAGGGCGTCTGCTTTAATGTTACCGGGGGGGAAAAACGGTGATGACTGCGAACCTTAATTATCCCGTATTTCCCATCCTTCGCTGTCTCTAAGATATGGCGGAGTAATGTGGCTGAGGGTAGGGGTTTACCGTCCGCGGAAACAAATCCTCTTGTTTCCCAGAGTGGTAGGAATTCTGTCAAACTATTACAGACATACAAGCTGGCCGAATAGATGTCTGCTGGGGTTGGGAACGAGTCGGGGTGGTCTACAATATACGCAATTGCTGCCAGTTCTGCTGCCTGCGAGCCTAAGTGTCCTGGCAACTTTAATGAAATTTCATCTCAAGCGCGTCCCTGCGCGCCCTCTACATATATATCGCAACCGGTAATTCTCTTTCCATGTAACACTGTGGAGGAGCCATCCACATAAATCCTCAGGGGTGCACACATGTCTGTGGGCTGGGGTCTCTGGGGTATACTACCTGTTTTCCTGGGGGGTGCTTTGGGAATAAATGGGCCTGTGTTCGGTTTAGTGGTGATGATCTCACATTCATGAGGGATGCCTGCATACTGTAAATTATCGGCAAGGAAGGTGTGGATTTTGGTTCTCTTTACCGTGATGTCCCGTCCCTGTAAAAGAAGGGTCCAACGGGCTGCACGGATTTGGCTGACTGCCATCCTTAAGTCGGCCGTCTAACAGTAGCTGTGTCGGGGTGTGTTCTGTGAGGATGGTGATGGGGTTGAGTCCTGTAATGTAGGCGAAGTATTGTACTGCCCAAAAAACTGCAAGCAGGTGCCTTTCACAGGCAGAAAATCCTTGCTCTACGGGGTCTAACACGCGTGAGGCGTATGCTACGGGCCGTAATTGGTCATGGCGTTCCTGGAGGAGCACGGCCGAAAGGGTTCGGCCGGTGCTTGCAACTTTGATTGCATATGGGGAAAGTGGATCTGGGTTCTGTAGTGTGGGGGCTGTGCTGAGGGCTCTTTTTAAAGCGTCCACGGCATCTGTATGCTGTGGAAGCCATTCCCAAGGTGCCTGCTTCTTGAGAAGTTCGGAAAGGGGCGCTGCTTTAGTGGCAAAACCGTCAATATGGTTTCGGCAGGAGCCAACCAGTCCTAAAAATGACCTGAGGGCTGAGACATTGTGGGGAAGGGGCAATTTGACGATCGAATCAATTCTCTTTTGCTCGATCTCGCGTTTACCATGAGTGATCACTGTTCCTAAGTAAATCACTTTTTCTTTCAAAATCTGGGACTTCTTGGGGTTGACTTTACAACCAATTTCTTTTAGGAATGCTAGGAGCTCGGCGAGAAGCAAAATGTGCTCTCCCTTTGTGTCTGTCTGTAGTAACAAGTCCGTCTACATACTGGACCAGACAATCGGGGCGGGAAGATTTTGCTAATCCATTTGCCAGCCGTCAGTGGAAAATGGAGGGGGAGTTGTGGAAGCCTTGTGGAAGGCACGGCCACGCGTATTGTTGCCCTTGGAATGTAAAAGCGAATTTGTACTGGCACACTTTAGCCAATGGAATGGACCAAAAGCCGTTACTAATGTCCAAAACCGAAATTTTTTTTGACTGGAGTCCCTGTTTGGGCATGGTCTCGGGACTCGTGGCTACGGTGGGGGCTGCTGATGGGGTTACTTTGTTCAGTTCCCGGTAATCAATGGTCAGTCACCATGATCCATCCGGTTTCCTGACGGGCCAAATTGGTGCGTTGTTTGTGGAGGCTACTGATCTGAGTACGCCTTGATCCAACAAACTCTCTATTACTTTGGAGATTTCTCCCTCTACTTCCTGGGGAAATCCGTACTGCTTCTGGGGTTTAGGGTCGGGATCTATCATGTTCACAAAGCCAGCCAAACTGCCACAGTCATGCTTGTGCTGTGCAAATGCTGCTTTATGTTCCTGCAGGACTGCCCTAACCTGTTCGTTTGCACTAATGGCTCGAGGGATGAACCAGAAGTCTCCTACTGAGCTAATCCTGTTTACATACTCTCCAACTGTGAGCGTGGCGGGGGCTCGTGCTGCCTTTGCCATTTTCCAAACACACTTGTTAACTGGGTCAAAAGAAAGGTCATGAAATCGATCCCAAGGATATGTTCTGCTGTCTGGGGTAGATCAACTAAAACTATGGGGTGTTTAGTCGTGATGTTCCCTATTTGTATTGCTACAGGGGCTGTGATGTATCCCTGTTGTAAATGGCCTGTAAAACCGCTGATGTGTGATGGTGTCTGTTGTGGGCCACGTGTCTCGCTGGAACATCGTGGAGGAATTGAGTGTGGTGCGGGACCCTCCTGTGTCCCAAAGAAATTCTACGGGTTATCCCCAGACCTTGCCTGCTACTCCCAGTCTAACGGACTTGTCCCAAAAGGTGTCGCAGACCCAAGTGGGGGAGCCCGAACACCGTCAGTCGGTGCCGTTCATGTCTGCATTCTCTGAACGGGCGCTAACGCTATGGATCGGCTTTGCCCTATTCCTGTTTAGGGTGCCTGTCTGCTGGCTTCTCTGTTGATTCTGGGGCACGTTGCACTCTCATGCAAAGTGTCCTAGCTGTCCACAATGGTAGCATTCCTGAGCTTTGGGCTGGGATGGGCTGTTCCTGCCCTCATTTACCCATGCGGGGTTCTGGTGCGCTTGAACTGCGTTCATCTCTGCCTGCCCTTCATCGGGTGTTATAAATGCGGTTTTGCCTGTAATAGATTGCTCCCAGGAACGGGACAATCTCTTCAAAACCCACTTTTCATTGTGGGCCTCATCTGAGGGGTCATAATTTGCCCAAGCTTTCTGTCCTGCTTCTGTGGCGTGAGGGACTAGAATTCAGGTCCATTTGGCCATATTATCTGGGGACAAATGGGCGCAGGCTAACTCTCCAAAAACTGCGGTGAAGTGAATCCACAAGCGTCCAGCAAACGCTGTGGGGTGCTCCGTCTTCTTTTGCCTACACTTATTTAGGCCTTCTACGGGGTCTCCTCTGTTAAAACCGATCGCATCAAGGATCGCTGTGTGCATCTCTTGGAGTGTGCCTCCTACATTCTGTGGGTCGGGAAGGGCTGCCACGACTGAAGGGTCGATGCTTAAAACTGTGAGCTTCACTTGCTCCTTTTCGTCCAGGCCGTACATGGTAGCCTGCTGTTTGACTTTCCCGAAAAATTGGTGGAGGTCTGAAGTGGGAAGGAACAGTGTAATTTTTCCACACACGTCCCGTAATTGGGTCACAGTTAACGGGATTGTGTAAAGGAAATCTGCTTCTCCTTCTCCTGCAGCCCTGCGGTGTGTGGTTACAGGGTTCATGGGGGTGTGTTCTGCCTGTTCGGTTGGGGGTTGGGGCGCTTTCCTTTTCTGGGGTTTTTCCTGCGTACATGTCCCATGTACGTATCTATGGGCAGTCTCATTCAATTCCTGCCAATCGGGACCGTTTTCTTGATCTAATTGGGGTCCGAATGTACTTTGAAATCCATTTTGCACGGACAGCAGAGATTGCAATTCTGCAATTTGCTTCCGGCACTTTGCGTGGTCTACGGAGCTCTGCCGTTGTTCCGTCGTGGAAATATGGAGTGCTCGTAGTGCTGCTTTTAAATCATTGCACTGTTTCTGCAATTTCTCCATTTGTTGTTCTGTTTCTTGTCTTACCAAGACTGCACGTTGCATGTCCTGGTAGGCCTTATCATATTGCGTCTGAAAACTGTTCAACTGCACGAGACAAGACTGATGTGCCCTCTTGGCATCATCCACCTGTCTGTCCCTTGCTGCTAACTGCTCTTTTAAATCTTGATTCTCCTTCTCTACCTCGCTCACATCTACCTCACTACTACTATCTCTCTCCTCTAGCTCTCTACGGAGCGTCCTAACGACCTCCTCTGTGCCTCGCAATTGTGCCAAGCAGGACACGATTGCCATCAGCTTGCAAGCTTTCCCTAAGCTCTTCTTATGGTTCGCTGACAGTTTCTCCCTCCAAGTATGTCCTATACTCCCGGGTCCTGTTTCCTCATTATCACAGAATTCACTCCAAAGGGAACATCCTTTCCCTTTGAGATATTTCCTGATCTCATCTTCCAAACGGGACACTGTCCTACTCTACTGGTCGCTGCGACCTCAAATTTCTGGGGGTTCATAAGGCGTTCCATTGCCTTCATTGCCACTTTCTCTATCTAGGTTCTCTACTGAATTTGGAACAGGGGGTGATATAGTGGTGATGTAAACACGGGTACGGCTTACACTAATTTCCGGCCTACAAAACTCCCAACAGTTTTACGCAACAAAATCTCTCAGGTTTACCTTCTATCCCTGTTAGTACGCATGCATTAACACAATTCCGAATCTCAGAGGCTTGATCAGCACTGTTCTTACACTTGTGGTATTTCTGTCTCCAATTGGATTCTCAATTCAAATCTGGGTTCTCTCAGAGTGGTGAGGCCACTTATAAGTCGAGTCCCGTCAGATGTCGCCAGTAAATGTTGCTCTCTTTGGTTGGCTCTTAATTTGGCTCTGTTTAATTACATTTGCTGAAGAGTCGGCAGGTATCTTTCGACACCGCCACAAGGTTCAGAACCGAATACTGATCAATGACTCGATACACCAGTTAGTAAGTTCAAAAGCAATGCTCATTTATTTACACACAGTCAAATCTACTCATGCATAAACTCTACAAACTAAACTACCACTATTACTAAAGCCTATACTTAGCTTCGGGTGCCCACTCAGTCAGAGGAACAATGGCCGTTGCTCGGTTCTGAGGCTGCTGGGTTGAGCTGTTTACAGGGTAACAACTAGGAGCGTCTATCTCGTAGCGTGCGCTGACTTGGGACTTACTTGGTCTGATGCAGCTGCTAGGCTGGTCTCTCTCTCCGCTGAGAGCCAAAGCCCAAGGAGAAAGATTCTCCCTTGGGGAATACCTTTTATACTAAAATCAACAGACAGAGCTTGCCCCTGCTTGTTTCTTAGTATTGTCCAATTTTCCCTGCATTCTTTGCAAGTGTCCATTTTGTAATTGGGACGTGGCTATCCCAGGTGGCTACACCTGGCAGTGCCATGGTGCCAAGCTGGAATCAGGCCTGGGGGTGCCCTGCGTTATATGGTGGGGTGCGGGGTGGGGGTGGGGGTGTGTGGTTGGGGCTCGAGGACCCCCCAACAGTGCTAACCACTGTGCTACCGTGGTTCAGGTAGAGCAGCTCTGAAGACTGTTCAGAAACATGTTGACAGATGGAATCAAATTCCCTCGGCTACATGTTAACAGTGCATTAAGTTAAACCCCTATCACCAGATAAACGGTACTGTTGCCTCGGGGGTGGTGCAGATAATTGAGAACAACTTGTGGACCTCCCATGATCGGGCAGAGGTTTACTAGCTTTGATTTTAAAATTGTTCAATAGGTAAGGTTGCTGGATAATCGTCCATCAGGCTGGAGCACAGTCTCATTATCAGATCACAGCCATTAAATGATGAAGCGTGCTTCTGCTTTAGCTCTAGTTCAGCCCCCCGCCCCCCTCCCCAGCACACACCCACCCCAAACAGTTTGAAAAGCTAACTTCTCAATCATCTTCCCAAAATAAAGGATAGAATTTTACAGCACAGAAGGAGGCAGTTTGGGGTCTTTAATTGGCAATTGATATCGCTGTACAGACACAGTGCAAGGTAGGAATTTTATAGCTGACATGAAACTTATGCATTCCACCAGAACGAACATGAATCAAGATAAATAGTCTTTTTATATGGCTGGTGTAGATTATATGGCCGGCAACATAAGGAAGACATTTGGAGTGCACGAGGGTGCTAGGCTAGTTACAAAATGAATGTTGTCTGAGCGTTAACAGTCAGATAATCTGCCACAGCTGTGTTGAATAAAGTATACAGCTGAATCGCCACACAATTTTACATGGCTTAGAACTTTTACAAACATCCGAGCATAAAAAGAAGGATTGTAATCCTTCTGGAATTGATTGAATACTTCCTGTTTTCCCATTTTTTTCCCAAGGATTGCAGGTCAGTTGACGATTAAAGCCCTCTTATATGATGTGCCTCATTGATGTACATAATAATGATGAATGAGAAGCAGTCCACGCCTATCATAAATAATATTCTTAAAATAACTTGTACGTTGAAGGCAGATGAGATAAAGGTTATCAGATATGTTCCCCATAAAAGAGTCTTGTGTGATTTAACATCATCAACATCTGAGGGACCATTATCTACCTCTCCGGACTGACTCTAGCTGAACGCAGGTTATACTGACCAAGCACTCCTGCCTAATGCCCCGTGTATTATTTTGTTCAGATTGTCAGCCTGCATATATCTGAAAACCTGCATAATTTTATGTTGTGTGCTATCTTCGCCCACCCTTCTTTCCCCTTTGGGGAATAGTGGGGAAGTGTGGGAAAGATTAGCAGGCTGGTTATCAACCTGTGAACACTCCTTCAACGGCCAACAAGTCCTTGAGTGCAATAAAAACAGGAATTGCTGGAAAAAGTCATTCGTTCTGGCAGCATCTGTGGAGAAAGAACATATTTTGAGTCCAATATGATTCTTGTTCTTGAGTGCGATTTGAATCCACAGCTTCTGGCCGAGAGGCATGGGAATGACCTACTGAGCTACAAGAGCTCCATTTCATGCTGTTCAACACGTCCACAGCCCACGCCCCACCACCACCACCATAAACTTGTGCTTATCCAAAACTCACTATCCATATCCTAACTCACACAAAGCCTTGTTCACCCCCAAGCTTGCCTTCGTGCTTGGCAACCCCTCAATTTTAAAATTCTCATCCTTCTTTCAAATCCCTCTGTGGCCTTACCATTCCTTATCTCTGTAATTTCTTCCAATCCTACAATTCACCAGGATCTTTGTACTCATCCTATTCTGGCCCCTCGCACATTCATTTTTAATGGCTGCACTGTTGGCTAGCCCCAAAGCTATGGCATTCCCTCACTTGGCCTCTGTGCCTCTCTCTGCTTCTTTAAAACCTACCTCATTGACCAAGCTTCTGGTCACCGATCAGCTTATGTGACTCGTGTCAAATTTTATTTGATAATGCTCCTTGGCTTCAGTTGACGGCACTATATTAATGCAAGTTGTTGTTTCTGATGTTGACTATGATGGTTGTCAGTGACAACAGCCTATGATTTATCTCCAACAGCCTACAGATTCTCATGTGACTTTAAGCTTGGTTTTCATGAGGATGGGTTTCCTACACACTGTAGATTAAATATCAGATTGGCCCGAGGCCTACTCATCCCCTTCGGCTCCCCTTTCTTCAGCTATCTGGATACTACTTCTTACAAGCCTTGTTGTGCCTTTGTCAGTCACCTTTCAATACTTTTCCCTATCACATGCCCCTATATCTTAGTCAAGATGCCACTTTTTTTTTAGATTTGTCTTTAGTCTATTCGAACTGACCAATGTTGGAACATTTGCCATGCTTCAGCTCATTTTCATAAGTTGCTGGTGAATCAAAGATAATTTGCAAACCATTGAATTATAGAATCTCTACAGTGCAGGAGAAGGCCATTCAGCCCACCGGGTCTGCACTGACCCTCTGAAAGAGCACCCCACCAAGGCCACTCCCCTCTCGCCCTATCCGTGTAACCCCATCTAACCTGCACATCTTTGGACACTAATGGGTAATTTAGCGTGGCCAATCCACCTAATCTGTACACCTTTGGACTGTGGGAGGAAACCGGGGCACCCGGAGGAAACCAATGCAGACACGGGGAGAACGTGCAGACTCCACACAGTCCCATCACACACAGGGCAGAATTGAACTCGGGTCCCTGGTGCTATGAGGCAGCAGTGCTAACCACTGTGCCACCATGCTGCCCCAAATGGCTCTGCAAAATGAAAACCAGAGTGACCAGTGGGGAAATGTGGATAACAGATAATTGTGCAGCAAGTTGTTGTAATATGGAACACGGTGCCTGAAAGGGTATTGGAAGCAGATTCAATAGTAACTTTCAGAAGAGAATTAGATATATATTTAAAAATTAGCAATTTTGTTGTACCGTGGAGAATAAGAACTAATTGCTTTTTCAAAGAGCCACCGCAGACAGGGGCCAGAATTCTCCAGCTATTTGCGGGAGGCGGGCTTCTCTGGTCTTGCCCAGCAGCGCACCCCGCCAGTGGGTTTCCCAGCGGCATGGAGGGGCGTCAATGGGCATTCCCATTGGCAGTGGCAGGAACAAAGAATACCGCCCATGGTGAGCCAAATGGCTCCTGTGAGTTTGATTCAAAGGCATCCTACTGAAGTACTGACAAGAGTGGTGATAATAATTCTGCAACCAGACCCTGTGATAATGCAATAGATATTTTCCATGTGCCCAGGCACTTGGTTTAACTCATGTTGAACAGTGTCCATAAGAGACCATTAATGTAATGCTCAGCCCCCAAATGTTTGTTGTTAGCAGGCCTTTGTTGTGGTGAAGCCTGAGGCCTGGCTCTGTCCCTGTGATGAACAGCATATGAAGCAAAATCTGCTGGTGTTGGTTAGAATGTGAGAAGTGATGGCAAGACAGAGTGATGAGAGAGGGGGCTTAGAGCAGCGTTTGTAGGTATATCAGCAAAAGTGCAAGGAAACCAGGCGGCACGGTGACATAGTGGTTAGCACTGCCGCCTCACCGCTCCAGGGTCCCTGGTTCAATTCCGGCTTGGGACACTGTCTGTGTGGAGTCTGCACTCTCTCCCCGTGTCTGCTTGGGTTTCCTCCTGGTGCTCCCGTTTCCTCCCACAGTTCAAAGATGTGCAGGTTAGATCGATTGGCCATGCTAAATTGCCTTTAGTGTCCAAAAGGTTAGGTGGGGTTACGGGGATAGGGTGGAGACGTGGGTTTAAGTAGGGTGCTCGTTCCAAGGGCTGGTGCAGACTCGATGGGCTGAATGGCCTCCTTCTGCACTGTAAATTCTAAAAGAAACAGGCCATTCAGCCCAGCCTGTCTTTTTGTTCATGATCCACAAGAGCCCAGCTCCCACCTTACCTCATTTCACCCAGTCAACATATCTTTCTATTACTTTCTCCCTCAATGGTCCCTCATGTGCTTTCCTTAAAGTGCATGCACTATAAAGCAGTGGATCAGCACTAAAGACCTGTGCATATCCATTAGATTTGAAAAACCACATGAGATCGTTGCTGAAATGCAGTCTCAGCACTTGAACAGCACTGCGAGAGTTCAGCACACATATCAAACAGACAGTAGAAGCCTGGCCAGCCATGTTGATCCCTGTTCTTGTAAAACAGCCAGCTTCATACTTGCACCAGTAGCTGTTTCAGTTTCACAATACTCTTGGATTTCACTGGCCCATCTCCTTGAAGAGTCTTATCTGCCACATTTGATTGCCAGCTGAAGAAACTTGACAAAAATTGAATCCCACCTAAGTAAGATTTATGATTATTCCAATTGCAGTCTCTCTCTGTAGCTTCTGGAAGAGGTAGGGCATTTTCAAATGGAGCACAGTACTGTGTTACCAAAATTATGGCCGCCTGCTTTGTTTTTATCATAACATAAAGGCACCAACCGCTCATAATGGATTGTGCAAACATGTTATGGTTTCATTTATTTAAACAAGGCACATGAGAGCATATATATCCCAGAATCACGGAGTTGTTACAGAAGGAGGCTATTTGGCCCATCATGTCTGCACCGGCTCTCCAAACGAGCATCGTGGCTTAGTTCCATTCTCCTGCCTTTTCCCAGTACCCATGCATAACTTTTCTATTCAAGTGATCATCTAATGCCCTCTTGAGTGCCTTGATTGAACCTGCCTCCACCACATTTCTAGGTAATGCATTTTAGACCCGAACCACTCGTTGTGTGAAAAATAAATTCTCACCTCACATTTGCTTTCTTTGCAAATCACCTTAACTCTGTGCCCTCTCGTTCTTGATCCTTGTATGAGCGGGAACAGTTTCTCCCTATCTACTCTGTCCACCCCCTTCAGATCTCCTCTTAGCCTTCTTCTCTGCAAGAAGAACAATCTGTCCTCATAACCGAAGTTTCTGAACCCTCGAACTATTCTTGTAAACCTCTTCTGCACTCTCCAATGTGTTCACATCCTTCCTATAGTGTGGCGCCCATTCCAGCTGAGGTCTAACTAGTGGCTTGTATAAGTTCAGCATAACCTCCTTGCTCTTGTAATATGCTATTATTAATAAAGCCCAGGATACTATATGTTTTATGAACCGCTCTCTCCACTTATCCTGCAACTTACGCACATATACGCCCAGGGCCCCCTGCTTCTCCATCACCTTATGAATTTTACCCTTTATTTTATCTCCATGTTATTCCTACCAAAATGCATCACCTCACACTTCTCCACATTAAACTTCATCTGTCACTTATCTGGCCACTCCACCAACTTGTCTTTGTCCTTTTGAAGTTATCCACTGTCCTCACAGTTTACAATCCTTCCAAGTTTTGTGTCATCCACAACTTTGAAGTTCTTCCCTGCACAACAAGATCTAGATCATTAATATGTCAGGAAAAGCAAGGGTCCTAATACCAACTCCTGGGGAACATCACTACAAACCCAGCTTCAACCCAAAAAATATCCATTGACCATTATTTACGATTATTTGGCCAATTTTGTATCCATGTTACTATTACCCCTTTTATTCCCTGAGCTACAACTTTTCTCAAAAGTCTGATGTGTGGTAGTGTGCCGAATGCCTTCTGAAGGTCCGTGCATACCAGATCAACACCATTACCCTCATTGATAAAAGAAAATTAGTACGGATGCTGGAATCTGAAACAAAAACAGAAAATACTGGACAATCACAGCAGGTCTGGCAGCATCTGTGGAGTGAGAAGGGATCTAATATTTCGAGTCTGGATGACTCCTTTACCCTGATCATTTTACCCTCATCAATCCTTTCTGTTACCTCATCAAAAGACTCCAGCAAGTCAGTTAAACATAATGGGGCTAGAAAAATTTCAGACATCAGCAGCAGAGCTGTGTGTGCTGTGTATGCTCCCAGACCAAAATGAGACTGAGACTGGATCACTTGACATACTTCCCTTTGAACGATGGCATGTTGCTAACCCTTATAGACATATTGCAACACCTGCTACTTCTTACAGAGTTTCCAATTAATTGTTTTTGTAAAACATGGAGGAATCAAAGAATCATAGGATTTATAGTGCAGAATGAGGCCATGAGGCCCATTGAGTATAGATCGGCCCCTCAAAGAGCACCCTACCCAAGCCCATACCTCCATCCTATCCCCGTAATCCAGAAACCTTCCCTAACTTTTGGACACTACAGGGAAATTAAGCATGACCAATCCACCTAACCCGCACAGCTTCGGACAGTCGGAGGAAATGGGAGCACCCGGAGGAAACCCATGCAGACACGGGGAGAACATGCAGACTCCGCACAGACAGGGACCCAAGCTGGGAATCGAACCCGGGTCCTGGCACTGTGAAGCAACAGTACTAACCACTGTCCTACTGTGCCATAGAGTCACAGGCCCATTAATTCCTTTTAACAACAAAAAAACATGTATAACCCAATATTCCTTTACTCCCCTCTTATATTAACAAATACACACAGATTTTAAGATTAACACGGATTCCAAAGACCATCTTAAGCCAGAGTGGTCTCCTTAGCAGCATTGTAGCGCAAGTGGATAGCACTGTGGCTTCACAGCGCCAGGGTCCCAGGTTCGATTCCCCGCTGGGTCACTGTCTGTGCGGAGTCTTTGGACTGTGGGAGGAAATGGGAGCACCCGGAGGAAACCCATGCAGACACGGGGAGAACGTGCTGACTCCGCACAGACAGTGACCCAGCTGGGAATCGAACCCAGGTCCTGGCATTGTGAAGCAGTCCCTGTGTCTGCGTTGGTTTCATCCGGGTGCTCCGGTTTCCTCCCACAGTCTAAAGTCGTGCAGGTTTGGTAGATTGGCCATGATAAATTGCCCTTAGTGACCAAAAAGGTTAGGAGAGGTTATTGGGTTACAGGGATAGGGTGAAAGTGAGGGCTTAAGTGGGTCGGTGCTGACATGATGGGCCGAATGACACTGTATGCTCCATGTTCTTATGTTCTTAACAAGAAGTCCCTTTGAGTACACAGATTTGGCTGTCGTCAAATACACTCTCCAGTTTGAGGGGAGATCTAATTGAGGTATACAATATGCTACAAGGTATGGATAAAATAAACGTGGAACTGATGCTCCTCTTGGAGGGCATTCTAAAATGATAGCTCACAATCTTAGAATAAGAGGTAGCAAATTTAAAACAGATTTGAGGAAAAACTACTTCTCCCAAAAGGTTGAGAATCTGTGGAATGCGTTACCCCAGAGTGCGGTGGATGCAGGGACAGTGAGTAAATTTAAGAAGGAGTTAGATAGAAATGCAACTGCACCTCATTTCCCAGTGATAATTATAGGCAAAGAGCAAAAACTTTCCACAGCGAGAATCTATCCAGATAACATGGATTTTAAGGAACTTCTGTGTTCCAAAATTGCTAAATTTGAAGGACTTACAGCTGAGGGAAAACATTCCAAATTTATAAAGCCTGTGACAAATTATTGTTTTTCTTTGCATGATTTAAATACATCCTTTTTATTCAGGATTACTCAGATGGCATTGTAGATGTGAAATATCATGCAATATGTACTCAGCAATTTGAATACAGGCCAGAAGCTGTGACTCTTCAAATCTGCCCGATTTAAACCAATGCACCTGCTATTTGTCGTAGCATTAGAATATCAATGGGGTGGAAACAGAGGAGAAGGGGCCGTTTCTATGTGCAGTGAGATTGTAAAAATGTTCTGAAAACATAGTTTAGAATTTCACTACACGTAGCACGGCGGATAACCTTCTCCGCTCCCTTGTTTTACCAAGTCTAATGTTGAACTTCATATTAACCCCATGTAAAGTTAGCCTTCCGACGAACTGTAGGTATTGCTGAAGTTTGGTTTCCTTTATCGGGAGTTCCGAAGGACTCCATTTTATAACTACCGTTTCTGGCCACTGGGGGAAGTTGCACTGCAGCACATGCAGTCAGACTGAAACTGCAGCCATGCTGAGATGGTTTAAATGTATTATAATTTGGGCCTGGTAGACCCTTGTGGAGATGAATTGAGGAGTCAGGAGGTGAGCCAGTCTTTCAGTATTCAGCCTCTATCCTGTTCTTTGGTCGGGTGGCTTAACACCACGCCCATGATGGGGGAAGAGAGTGGGAATATTTCCCTCTGCAGAGCCCAGCAGGAAATCATGCCAAATTGCGCAATGCTGGGCTCATTAATTAGTCAGCTGGGGGATTCCCGACCATTTTAGCGGTGGGGTGCTGGGTGCAGGATGTCACCTGCCCCATTGTCATATCAAATGGGTTACCCCGCATACGTCCACAGCGACAGGGGGTCCTCTTTCATGAGTGACGAGCTGCGCCAGTTCCTGCTCAGCAAGGGCATAGCTTCAAGCAGGACGACCAGCTACAACCCCCGGGGGAACGGGCAAGTAGAAAGGGAGAACGGCACGGTCTGGAAGGCCGTCCTACTGGCCCTACGGCCCAGGGATCTCCCAGTTTCACGGTGGCAGGAGGTCCTCCCGGACGCTCTCCATTCCATCCGGTCGTTATTATGTACAAGCACTAATCAAACGCCTCACGAGCATCTCCTTGTCTTCCCTAGGAGGTCCTCCTCTGGGACGTCGCTGCCGACCTGGCTGGCGGCCCCAGGACCCATCCTGCTCCGAAAGCACGTGCGGGCACATAAGGCGGACCCGTTGGTCGAAAGGGTTCACCTCCTCCACGCAAACCCCCAGTACGCCTACGTGGAGTACCCCGACGGCTGGCAGGACACGGTCTCCCTGCGGGATCTGGCGCCCGCCGGCACCACGCACACCCCCCCGACACCATCAACCCAACCGCCCCCCTTCCTGCCACCGCCGCACCCCGCGACCGCCCCCTTCCCAGGAGGATCAGTCTCCCTCCCCTTTGCACCGACAGCTGAAACCGTGCGGCTCCCGGAGGCGACAACACTGGTACAAGCACCACCACCACCGCCGGGGCCGAGGCGATCGACACGGACGACCAGACCGCCCGACCGACTCGTGGCGTCGATGTAAAACAAAGATGGACTGTCCAATGAACATTTTGTTTTTCCTATACCCTCTGTAAATAGTTGTAACAGGACGATACTATCCAATACTGTACTACCATGTAACTGTTCTATCCTCCCAGGACCAGCCCTGTAAACCCTTACCACCACACGAAGCATCACCCCGCCGGGTTCATTTTTGACAAGGGGTGAATGTGGTAGTATGTATTGGGGGTCATGTGGGACTGGAAGCCCTAATGTCATTGGCTGACAGATCCCGGGTCCTGGTTGGCCGTTGACCTCATGCTCCGCCCTGAAGGCGAAGTATAAGAAGCCGGTGCCTTCCCCCGCAGGCCAGTTTACTATCGGGCTGCTGGGGAACAGACACGCTTAATAAAGCCTCATCGACTTCACTCTATTCGCCTCACGGAGTCTTTGTGCACTACAATTTATTAAGCGTGTCTGTTCCCCAGCAGCCCGGTAGTAAATACGCCCGCGGCCCTGGCGCTCGCAGTGCAGGAACTCCGCGCGGTCCTAGCGCTCCCCAGACCCCCCAGCACACCATGTGCGACCCGCAGACGCCGCCATTTTGGGTCCCGACCACCACGAGGGGAGGAGGGGCGCCGCCATCTTGGACCGCCCCCGACCTGTACGACGCATGGGGCGGCCATTTTGTCCACCCCCGACGCCATCTTGTGACCCCTCAGCCACGTGCGATGTATGGGGGCGGCCATTTTGTCCATCCCCGACGCCATGTTGGACGGCAACAACGGACCCCACCCCACTACTACAACCACGGCTCGCTTCGGTTACGCTCGATCAGGCTCGGCCCCGGACTCTCCAGACGACGACGACAACGGTCCTAATTAACGGCCACGAGACGCCATGCCTAGTCGACTCCGGGAGCACGGAAAGTTTTATACATCCCGACACGGTAAGACGCTGTTCCTTAACTACCTACCCCAGCGCACAAAAGATTTGCCTAGCTGCAGGATCCCACTCCGTACAGATCCAGGGATTCTGCATAGTTACCCTAATGGTACAGGGGAGGGAATTCAAAAACTACAAACTTAACGTCCTTCCCCAACTCTGTGCCCCCACCTTGCTGGGCTTAGATTTTCAATGTAACCTACAGAGCCTTACGCTTAAATTCGGCGGCCCCATACCCCCACTCACTATCTGCGGCCTCGCCACCCTCAAGGTGCAACCCCCGTCCTTGTTTGCGAACCTCACCCCGGATTGCAAACCCGTCGCCACTAGGAGCAGACGGTACAGCGCCCAGGACCGGACCTTCATTCGCTCCGAAGTCCAGCGGCTACTAAAGGAGGGCATAATCCAGGCCAGCAATAGTCCCTGGAGAGCGCAGGTGGTAGTAGTGAAGACAGGGGAGAAACAAAGGATGGTCATTGACTATAGCCAGACCATCAACAGGTACACACAACTAGACGCGTACCCTCTCCCCCGCATATCCGACATGGTCAATCGGATTGCCCAGTATAAAGTCTTCTCCACCGTGGACCTCAAGTCCGCCTACCATCAGCTCCCCATCCGCCCAAGTGACCGCAAGTACACAGCCTTCGAGGCAGACGGGCGATTATACCATTTCCTACGGGTCCCTTTTGGCGTCACAAACAGGGTCTCGGTCTTCCAACGGGAGATGGACCGAATGGTTGATCAACATGGGTTACGGGCCACGTTCCCGTACCTCGACAATGTAACCATCTGCGGCCACGATCAGCAGGACCACGACGCCAACCTTCAAAAATTCCTCCAGACCGCCAAAGCCTTGAACCTCACGTACAACGAGGACAAGTGCGTTTTTAGCACCGATCGGCTAGCCATTCTGGGCTACATAGTGCGCAATGGGATAATAGGCCCCGACCCCGAACGTATGCGCGCACTCATGGAATTTCCCCTCCCGCACTGCCCAAAAGCCCTGAAACGCTGCCTGGGGTTCTTTTCGTACTACGCCCAGTGGGTCCCCCAGTACGCAGACAAGGCCCGCCCCCTAATACAGACCACGACTTTCCCTCTGTCGACAGAGGCTTGCCAGGCCTTCAGCCGCATCAAAGCGGACATCGCAAAGGCCACGATGCGCGCCATCGACGAGTCCCCCCCCTTCCAGGTCGAGAGCGACGCCTCCGACGTAGCTCTAGCGGCTACCCTTAACCAAGCGGGCAGACCCGTGGCCTTCTTCTCCCGAACCCTCCACGCCTCAGAAATCCGCCACTCCTCAGTGGAAAAGGAAGCCCAAGCCATAGTGGAAGCTGTGCGACATTGGAGGCATTACCTGGCCGGCAGGAGATTCACTCTCCTCACTGACCAACGGTCGGTAGCCTTCATGTTCGATAATGCACAGCGGGGCAAGATTAAAAATGACAAGATCTTAAGGTGGAGGATCGAGCTCTCCACCTTCAACTATGAGATCTTGTACCGGCCCGGAAAGCTGAACGAGCCGTCCGATGCCCTATCCCGCGGCACATGTGCCAACGCACAAATTGACCGCCTCCAAGCCCTCCACGAGGACCTCTGCCACCCGGGGGTCACTCGGTTTTACCACTTCATCAAGTCCCGCAATCTCCCATACTCTTTAGAGGAGGTCCGTACAGTCACAAGGGACTGCCACATCTGCGCAGAATGCAAACCGCATTTTTTCAGGCCAGATGGAGCGCACCTGATTAAGGCTTCCCGCCCCTTTGAACGCCTCAGTCTCGATTTCAAAGGGCCCCTCCCCTCCACCGACCGCAACGCGTATTTCCTTAATGTAGTGGACGAATACTCCCGCTTCCCTTTTGCCATTCCCTGCTCCGACATGACCGCGGCCACAGTCATTAAAGCCCTGAACAGCATCTTCACGCTGTTCGGTTACCCCGCATACGTCCACAGCGACAGGGGGTCCTCTTTCATGAGTGACGAGCTGCGCCAGTTCCTGCTCAGCAAGGGCATAGCTTCAAGCAGGACGACCAGCTACAACCCCCGGGGGAACGGGCAAGTAGAAAGGGAGAACGGCACGGTCTGGAAGGCCGTCCTACTGGCCCTACGGTCCAGGGATCTCCCAGTTTCACGGTGGCAGGAGGTCCTCCCGGACGCTCTCCATTCCATCCGGTCGTTATTATGTACAAGCACTAATCAAACGCCTCACGAGCATCTCCTTGTCTTCCCTAGGAGGTCCTCCTCTGGGACGTCGCTGCCGACCTGGCTGGCGGCCCCAGGACCCATCCTGCTCCGAAAGCACGTGCGGGCACATAAGGCGGACCCGTTGGTCGAAAGGGTTCACCTCCTCCACGCAAACCCCCAGTACGCCTACGTGGAGTACCCCGACGGCTGGCAGGACACGGTCTCCCTGCGGGATCTGGCGCCCGCCGGCACCACGCACACCCCCCCGACACCATCAACCCAACCGCCCCCCTTCCTGCCACCGCCGCACCCCGCGACCGCCCCCTTCCCAGGAGGATCAGTCTCCCTCCCCTTTGCACCGACAGCTGAAACCGTGCGGCTCCCGGAGGCGACAACACTGGTACAAGCACCACCACCACCGCCGGGCCGAGGCGATCGACACGGACGACCAGACCGCCCGACCGACTCGTGGCGTCGATGTAAAACAAAGATGGACTGTCCAATGAACATTTTGTTTTTCCTATACCCTCTGTAAATAGTTGTAACAGGACGATACTATCCAATACTGTACTACCATGTAACTGTTCTATCCTCCCAGGACCAGCCCTGTAAACCCTTACCACCACACGAAGCATCACCCCGCCGGGTTCATTTTTGACAAGGGGTGAATGTGGTAGTATGTATTGGGGGTCATGTGGGACTGGAAGCCCTAATGTCATTGGCTGACAGATCCCGGGTCCTGGTTGGCCGTTGACCTCATGCTCCGCCCTGAAGGCGAAGTATAAGAAGCCGGTGCCTTCCCCCGCAGGCCAGTTTACTATCGGGCTGCTGGGGAACAGACATGCTTAATAAAGCCTCATCGACTTCACTCTATTCGTCTCACGGAGTCTTTGTGCGCTACACATACACAGAGAGCTCATATTGTGGAAGGAGAATTCTGGCATGGAGGCCACCAGCAAGCACAGCTGATGTAATATCTCCCCGTGCCTTATCCTTTTATCTGCATAAGCCCACTGCTCATGAGGTGCTGCCAAAGAATCTCAGTGGACTAACTGCAGTGCATCTTTCACATGGCATACTCTCTCCAGTGGGTTCCTGCTGTTGACTGGCATTATGTGTATGCCATGTGCGCCCAAATGCTCTCAAACCATCTTCTCTCCTGATGCAGAACAAGTTGGCACACAATAAGTGCGAGAGAGAGAGGACAGGATGGGGCGTGGCTTCACTGCAGCAGGATAATGAGGGCAACGGCGAGATTGCACCTGTAGAGTCATCGCAGTAGTCACCTGCACCTTCCACCAGCCCAGAGATGCTCATCTTGGTGGATACAAGAACTAGTTCAGGCAAGGTCTTGAATTCTGGTAGTCAACGACAGACACTGTAAGAGACCGCGTAGGGCGAGAATCATTATCGTCCCCGTGGTCCTTGCGGACTTTGAGCTCACCCACTAGGGGTGGGGGATCCCTATCAATCTCTGTATATGAGGTTGGCCAGTAAGGCACCAACCAGTGAGGAACCCGATAGGAATCTGCCGGGCTGTGTATATATTGTGTAGTAAATAAAACTTAACTTTTTTTATTTTACTTGATGTGGATTCCCTGTGTCCTTATAAAACTGGCGACGAGGAATAAACTAGCTTGCTGTTGACGCTGCGACCTACTCGGCTGAGCCACCTCTCTGATTTCCTGGGCCCAGGTTTGGATTTACTTGATTCACGATCCCTCTATTAGATGCATTCGACGCCGATGTTGAAGACTGGAACCAGTGTGCAGAAAGAATGTGCCACTTCTTCCGGCCCAACAACATCACGGAGATTGAGCGGCCAGTGGAGTGCACACATTCGGGGTGATCCGGAGCCTCACGTACCCGGCGGCGCCAGATACGCAATCGTTCGACCAACTCATGGCATTTGTGGCACCACTTTAACCCGACCCCAATAGTAATCGTTCAAAGATATCCGTTTAATATGGCAGAGGTGGACCAGGAAGCTCTGCACCTAGTCGCCGAGACAGTGAGTGCCATCAAAATGGCCCCTGCCTCGCAGGTCGCCACCGAGCTTTGTTCTTTTCTTCGACTAGTTAATTACTGCCGGCAATTTATTCAGAATCTGGCAACTGTCCTGGCCCCCCCTTCACTTGCTCCTCAAGAAGCACACGCCATGGGAATGGAGTAGGATCCAGGATGAGGCATTTCAGAAGGCAAAATGGCGGTTGTCCTCTTCGGGGGTGTTGCCGCATTGCGACCCTTCACACCCACTGTACGTCACATGCAGTGCTTCGCCATATGCTAGTTGGGCCCCAGCTGGAGTACTGTGTGCAGTTCTGGCCACCACACTATAGAAAGGAAGTGATTGTACTGGAGAGGGTGCAGAGGAGATTCACCAGGGTGTTGCCCAGGTTGGGGCGCTTCAGCTATGAAGAGAGGCTGGTTAGGCTGCAGTTGTTTCCCTTAGAGCAGAAAAGACTGAGGGGGCGGGGCTCCTGATTTAGGTGTAAAAGATAATGCGGGGCATAGATAGGGTACATAGGGAGGAACCTTTCTCCTTAGTAGAGGGGTCAATAACCAGGGGGCATAGTTTTAAGGAAAGGGGCAGGAGATTTAGTGAGAATTTGAAAACATTTTCACCCAGAGGGTGGTGGGAATCTGGAACTCACTGCCTGAAAGGGTGGGAGAGGCGGGGAACCCTCACAACATTTAAGAATAATTTAGATGAGCACTTGAAACGCACAAGGCTAGGGACCAAGTGCTGGAAAATGGGATGAGAATAGATAGGTGCTTGATGGTCGGCACAGACACGATGGGGCGAAGGGCCTCTTTCTGTGGTGTAAAAATCTGTGACTGTGAATGGGATTGGGGTAGCCCTGTCTCATCGGATGAGCGATGGCCATGAATGCCTGAACGCCTTCGCCTCAGAAGCTGACTGTAGCTGAGAGAAAATATGTCCAAATTGAGAAGGAAGGCCATGCTGTCATATTTGGTGTTAAATGGTTTCGGCAGTACATCTATGGCCAGCATTTCTTTATCATCATGGATCACAAGCTGTTGCTAGGCCTTTTCCGTGAATACAAGGTGAACCCATTAATTGCGTCTGTGAGTATCCAGTGCTGGGCCTTGTTATTGGCTACTTACGAATACTCTTTCGAGCAACCCCCAGGGATCCAGATTGCGCATGCTGAGGCGTTGAGCCGTCTTCCCCTGCAGACCGAATCCGCAAACCCCCATGCGGCGGACAAAGTGGTCACTATCCTGAATTTTATAGAGTCTTTGCCCATCACTGCATCAGAGTATTCATGACTGGATGCAGACCCACCCTGTCCTTGCCAAGGTGCGACATCCATCTGGTGCTATACGATGTCCAGCATCGACAGCTACGAGGGGAATTGAAAGCTTTCTCCTCCAAGCTCTCGTAGCTGAAAGTGGAAGATGGTATCCTCCTGTGAAACATAGGGGTTGTTGTTCCAAAGAAGGGCCAAACTATCGTGTTGAAGGACCTTTAAATTACACAACGTTTTGGCCTCAACTACTTTCTGTGGGAGTGAATTCCACAGATTCACCACTCATAGAACATAGAGCATAGAACATAGAACATTACAGCGCAGTACAGGCCCTTCGGCCCTCGATGTTGCGCCGACCTGTGAAACAAATCTCTCCTCACCTCAGTCCTTTTCCTCAAACTATGAACCCTGGTTCTGGACATCCCCCACCATCAGGAACATTCTTTCTGAATCTATCCTGTCTAATCCTGTTAGAATTTTGTAAGTTCCTATGAGATTCTCACTCTTCTAAACTTCAATGAATATAATCCTAACCGACTTAATCTCTCCTCATATGACAGTCCCGCCATCCCAGGAATCAGCCTGGTAAACTTTTGCTACACTCCCTCCATAGCAAGAGCATCCTTCCTCAGATAAGGACACCAAAACTGCACACAACACTCCAGATGTGGCCTCACCAATACCTGATACAATTGCAGTAAAGCATCCCCATTCCTATACTCAAATCTTCTCTCTATGAAGGCCAACATACCACTTGCCATCTTTACTGCATGCTGTACCTCGACTGATGCACGAGGACACCAAGGTCTCACACTGAGCATCCACCTCTCTCAATTTACACCCATTCAAACAATAATCTGCCTTCCTATTTTTGCTAGCAAAGCGGATAACCTTACATTTATCCACATTATACTGCATACTCAGATGGTAAGGAATCTAAATACCTCAATGGAGTCTGAACAGATGTAAGAAAGAAAATAAGTATAACATTCATGTTATACCTTATCGCATATGTCGACCTTTCCAAAATATATAATCCAAAGCATTATTTTCAAAGTGCTGTCACTCTCGTTACGTTGGTAATTTGTACACAAGTCCCCACAAACTGTAAAGGAATGAATGACGGCAGCACGGTAGAACAAGTGGCTAGCATTGTGGCTTCACAGCGCCAGAGTCCCAGGGTCCCAGGTTCAATTCCCCGCTGGGTCACTGTCTGTGTGGAGTCTGCATGTCCTCCCCGTGTCTGCGTGGGTTTCCTCCGGGTGCTCCGGATTTCTCCCACAGTCCAAAGATGTGCAGGTTAGGTGGATTGGCCATGCTAAATTGCCCTGACTGTCCAAAAATGTTAGGAGGGGTTATTGGGTTGCGGGGATAGGGTGGAAGTGAGGGCTTAAGTGGGTCGGTGCAGGCTCGATGGGCCGAACGGCCTCCTTCTGCACTGTATGTTCTATATTCTATGGTGTTGTTTCAGGAAAAAATGTTGAGCCGCACACCTGGAGAAATCACTGCTCTTGGAATAATGCCACGGCATTGATTTGTGGGCTGGTGGTGCCTTGTCTTCAGGTCCCATCCTAAAGTTATGGGTAAGTCAGGTATTCCTGGCTCCTTTTACTTTGACTTCTCCGATAAGGTCATTAATGTCCTGTTGGCTCTGAGGGTCTGCGGGTGCACTGGTCATATCGGGACTCACTGAGCTGACCACCTGATGGCAGAGAAAACGCCGCAAAGTTCTGTATTCCAGGAGGAAGCCAGGAACCCGCAAGATAGAGACTGAAGAACTGAAGAACCAGCTGAATGGGAAAGAGGAGACATTGAAAGGAAAAGGTTTCCAAGCAGATACCAAAGTCATGAGCAGCAAGATTACAGAACTGAAACAAGTTAAGACCTCACCGAGGACATTGATGCACGATCAATGACCACTAAAACGAGGTTGTAGTCCAACTGAAGTTCTTTAATAAACTAGATGCTTCCCCCAGCAGCTCAGGTACAGAATGAGGACTCCTGGGACGGTGTGGGTTCTTATACCCCGCCTATCAGGGCGGAGCTATTATACACTCTAGCCAATAGCAAGCATACAGGTTCTACCAATGGTACTTTAGCCTCTCAGGTACCATAATACCCACAGACCGTTGCTCCGTGAGGAGAGTGAATCTCCTGCCGGCCAGGTAATGCCTCCAATGTCGCACAGCTTCTATTATGGCCTGGGCCTCCTTTTCGACTGAGGAGTGGCGGATTTCGGAAGCATGGAGGGTACGGGAGAAGAAGGCCACGGGTCTGCCCGCTTGGTTGAGGTTTGCCGCCAGAGCTCGTCGGACGCATCGCTCTCGACCTGGAAGGGGAGGGACTCGTCGATGGCGTGCATCGTGGCCTTTGCAATGTCTGCTTTGATGCGGCTGAAGGCCTGGCGGGTCTCTATCGACAGGGGAGAAACTGTGGATTGGATCAGGGGACGGGCCTTGTCCGCATAGTTGGGGACCCACTGGGCGTAGTAGCTAAAAAACCCTAGGCAGCGTTTTAGGGCCTTAGAGCAGTGAGGGAGGGGGAACTCCATAAGGGGGCGCATGCGCTCAGGGTCGGGGCCTATAACTCCATTTCACACTACGTAGCCGAGAATGGCTAGACGGTCGGTGCTAAACACGCATTTATCCTTATTGTATGTTAGGTTAAGGATTTTAGCGGTCTGGAGAAATTTTCGGAGGTTGGTGTCGTGGTCCTGCTGGTCGTGGCCGCAGATGGTGACATTATCGAGATACGGGAATGTTGCCCGTAAACCGCACCGGTCAACCATTCGGTCCATCTCGCGCTGGAAGATCGAGACCCCGTCAGTGACACCAAAGGGAACCCTTAAGAAGTGATAGAGCCGCCCGTCTGCCTCGAAGGCAGTGTATTTGCGGTCACTAGTGCGGATGGGGAGTTGGTGGTAGGCGGACTTGAGATCCACCGTGGAGATGACCTTATAATGCACGATCCTGTTTACCAGGTCGGATATGCGGGGGAGAGGGTGCGCGTCCAGCTGCGTAAACCTGTTGATGGTCTGACTGTAGTCGATGACCATCCTATGCTTCTCCCCGGTCATTACCACCACTACTTGAGCTCTCCAGGGGCTGTTACTGCCTTCAATGACCCCTTCCCTCAGTAGCCTTTGGACCTCTGACCTAATAAAGATCCAGTCCTGGGCACTGTCGCGTCTGCTCCTGGTGGCGATGGGTTTGCAATCCGGGGTGAGGTTTGCAAACAGGGAAGGTGGGTCGACCTTAAGGGTCACGAGGCCGCAGACAGTAAGGGGGGGGTATAGGGTTGCCGAATTGGAAGGTCAGACTTTGAAGGTTGCACTGGAAGTCTAAACCCAGCAGTGTAGCCGCGCAGAGGTGGGGAAGGACGTAGAGACGGAAATTTTTGAACTCCCTTCCCTGCACTGTGAGGTTTGCTACACAAAACCCCTTTATCTCCACTGAGTGGGAACCGGAGGCCAGTGAGATTTTTTGATTAACAGGCTGGATGAGGAAGGAACAGCGCCTTACCGTGTCGGAGTGTATGAAGCTCTCCGTGCTCCCAGAGTCAATTATGCAGGACGTCTCATGCCCGTTGATGAAAATGGTCGTAACGGCTGAGAGTGTTCGAGATCGAGACTGATCCAGAGTCACCGAGGCCAATCGCAGTAGTTGGGAATTCTGTTCAGGCAGTGTGTGGTCGGCCGGGCTGGGGTCCTGGGGGTTCATCCAAGATGGCATCTCCCATTGGTCGCACATGGCCGGGGGTACACAAAATCCCTCAAGCGTGGCGTCCGTGGAACAAGATGGCGGCGCCCGGGGTCTGCACGTGGCCCTGGGATATGGGGGTGGCAGCGACTGCTGGCCACATGGGACCCAGGGAGAAGTTTGTGGTGGTGGTCTGGATTCGCCGCTGGAGACCGCGGCAACCGCTCGGGCCTGACATACCCCCACGAAATGGCCCTTTTGCCGCATCCCCTGCAGGTGGATGCGCGGGCCGGGCAGCGCTGGCGGGGGTGCTGGGCTTGCCCGCAAAAGTAACAGCGGGGCCCCTCGGGGTTGCCATGCCACCTTGCAGCGCAGACCTGCGGGGGAACGGGGGAAGTCTCGGGGTCGGCCGCTGCGGGGTTCCACGCTGCCCTGGGGGCTGCCGCGCGGTCGGGAACATAGGTGCGGGCGTTCCTGGAGGCCACGTCCAGGGAGCCTGCAAGGGCCCGTGCCGCCCTAAGACCCAGGGTGTCCTTCTCTAACAGGCGCTGGCGGATTTGTGATGAAAGCATACCTGCCACGAAAGCTTCCCGGACTAAGAGTTCCGTGTGTTCGCCAGCCGAAACTTGCGGGTAGCCGCAGCTTCTGCCCAGCACCAGGAGTGCGCGGTAGAATTCCTGAACTTCTGCTCCTAACGGTAGAACTTCTGCTCCTAAGTCTTAAGGTCACATGGTTTTAATGATTGGCTAGATTTTTAGATTTCAGGCTGACTCTGGAGACCTTTAAAAATGGTGTCTGGACCCAATTCCAGGATTTCTGCCCCCATTTAGGCAGGGGCTGGTTTAGACAGGGCCTGGTTTAGCACAGGGCTAAGTAGCTGGCTTTTAATGCAGACCAAGGCAGGCCAGCAGCACGGTTCAATTCCCGTACCAGCCTCCCCGAACAGGCGTCGGAATGTGGCGACTAGGGGCTTTTCACAGTAACTTCATTTGAAGCCTACTTGTGACAATAAGCGATTTTCATTTCATTTCATTTCATTCCCAGCACCAAAAGCTTTTGTCAGCCCAACATAACGACATGGTTAGCGAGCTACCACACCCTGCACTCCCAATCTGGCCGGTTCCTTTGCAGGGGTAGGCATCTCATTCTCTTCCGCAATTCTTGTGGAGTTGGGGCAACTCACAGTCCCTGGGAGGAGTTGTAAACCATAGTCTGGATTTGGGAACTGTGACGGCCTTTGATCCAGTATTCTGAGAAAAATTTGCAATTTATTTTAAATGCCTTTGGAAGATGTAATTGTGTTTAAGAGTATTTGTAAAGGACTTCTAAGTGTTTGCATGAATTGTAAAAGGATCAATTTTCTTGAATAATAAGAAATAATGGTCAGAATGAGTTGGCAACCTAGACCTGAAAGCAGTACCAATAGGAAGGAAATCAAGATACAAAGAACCTGTGTGAGGCTAGCAGACACAAAGGAGAGCTTCAGACAGAAAGGAGATCTGCACATACAACGGAGGAGATGGAGGGTGAAGGAACACTAATTCAGGAAGGCATCTCACTACCATTGTGTCAAGGGCAATTAGAGATGGGTAACAAATTCTGGCTTCAGCCGCACCCACACCCCATGATAGAGTTTTTCTTTTAATTGCACGGTGATGTGGATGTATGTCTGTTTGATTAATATTCTGGCTTTCATGCAAAAGGCCATTATTCTTCTGTACACCTGCATTTCCATTTTATCTACCACCGACACTGCTGGGAAGGAGCAGACAGCTCGGTGGGCATTACACTGATAAAGGAAAGTTTATTTTAATATATTCTTTTCAAGTGGTAAAGTGAGAAGTGGGGATGTGGACTACATGCTCTATGTCTATCCAAACTACCTTAGATGATGGTGAACAGGGGAGTCCAAATCTCATTCCCATCCCCTGAATCTGCAATCTGGATTGGAAAAAGTGAGGTTCAAGGTTTGGATCCAACTTTAAAGTTGATATGTACTGGATTCTTTGCCTTCAATTTGAGCGCATTAAGTCAATCCATTATTGCTCGAGCTGAATTATTTACACCATCAACTAGAACTCCACAATATCTTCCTTGCTGACGTGCCATGGAAATAATGTGCGAGAGCTATGTAGGAGTGGGAGGGGCCATAGCAAAAACAGTAGGAAACAACTATTTTGATTTTCCATACTTAGTTGAAATGTGTGGGAGATTTGATTCGAGAGTACATACCAGGCTGGCTTCAGTCTACTGTCTCACAATTCGAGACAAAACAGTACATGTGGAGTTATAGAAAGAATCTTGTGTTGCACCTGTTATCTTTGTGATTTTCTTTATTAATTGGAAGCTGGTGTCACTGGCTGGATTAGCATTTATTACCCATCCTCAACTGGGTGCCATTTCAGAGGAGATTTAGTCAACCACATTGCTGTCAGGTAAGGTTGACAAATGTTCTCCCCTAAAGGACATTATAAGTGAACTAGATGAGCTTTTAAAACAAACTCCAGACAGATTCCAGGGATGGCGGGACTGTCATATGAGGAGAGATTGATCAGGTTGGGATTGTTCTCGCTGGAGTTCAGAAGAATGAGGGGGGAGTTCATAGACTTATAAAATTCTAACAGGACTAGGCAGGGTAGATGCAGGGAAGACGTTCACGATGATGAGTGTGCCCAGAACCAGGGGGTCACAGTCTGAGAATTCAGGGTAAACCATTTCAGACAGAGATGAAAAAGAAAAGAAGAAAAAGAAAATTGCTTATTGTCACAAGTAGGCTTCAAATGAAGTTACTGTGAGAAGCCCCTCGTCGCCACATTCCGGCGCCTGTTCAGGGAGGCTGGTATGGGAATTGAACCGTGCTGCTGGCCTGCCTTTGTCTGCTTTCAAAGCCAGCGATTTAGCCCTGCGCTAAACCAGCCCCTAAACCAGCCGCTAAACCAGGAGACATTTCTTCACCCAAAGAGTGGTGAGCCTGTGGAATCCATTACCACAGGAAGTTGTTGATGTGAAAACATTGAATATATTCAAGAGGCGGCTGGATATAGCACTTGGGGTGAATAGGATCAAAGGTTATGGGGACAAAACAGGATTAGACTACTGAGTTGGATGATCAGCCATGATTGTGATAAATGGCGGAGCAGGCTCGAAGGGCCAAAAGGCCTCCTCCTGCTCCTATCTCCCATGTATTTATGTATGTATGTAACTAAACTAAATAATAATGAACAACGATTTCATGGTCATCACCAGACATTTAAGTCCAGATTTTGCTTTAAATTGAATTCACATTTCACCATCTGCCATGGTGGGATTCGAACCCTGGTCCACAGAGAAATACCATAGGTCTCTGCGTTATTAGTTCAGTGACCATAACACTATGCCACCACCTCCCCGATTCTGAGCTAGATCAGCTGCAAATCTGTTTCTTATGTACTGCTTCATACCAGAGAAGCTGGGGTTGTTCTTCTCAGCACAAAGAAGATAAAGAACAGGTTCAAAACCATGAGTGCTTTTGACAGCATAAACAAGAAGAAAGGATTTCCAGGGGAATCTGACTTAAGATGATTGGCAAAAAGAAGCAGGGCAGACAAGAGCAAACCAGCATGTTGCAATCTGGAATACACTGCCTGGAAGGATGGTGGAAACAGATAATAATCTTTATTTCACATGATGGAACCATGTGGGCTTACATTAAAACTGCACTGAAGTTACTGTGAAAAGCCCCTAGTTTCCACATTCCAGTGCCTATTCAGGTACACTGAGGGAGAATTCAGAATGTCCAATTCACCGAACAAGCACGTCTTTCGGGACTTGTGGAAACCGGAGCACCCAGAGGAAGCCCACGCAGACAAGGGGAGAACGTGCAGACTCCGCAGACCCGAGCCGGAAATTGAACCTAGGTCCCTGGCGCTGTGAATCATAGAATCATAGAATTTACAGTGCAGAAGGAGGCCATTCGGTCCATCGAGTCTGCACCTTGGAAAGAGCACCCGACCCAAGCCCATACCTCCATCCTATACCCACACCTCCACCTTAACCCCGTAACCCCACCTAACCTTTTTTTTGGACACTAAGGGCAATTTAGCATGGCCAGTCCACCTAACCTGCACATCTTTGGACTGTGGGAGGAAACCGGAGCACCCGGAGGAAACCCACGCAGACACAGGGAGAACGTGCAGACTCCACACAGACAGTGACCCAAGCCGGGAATCGAACCTGGGACCCTGGAGCTGTGAAGCAACAGGGCTAACCCCTGTGCTACCGTGCCATACATTCAGCCATAACATTTCCTCTGTTCTGTTGACAAATGGCATAAAAGCTGTTTCTAAACTGTATTTACTTTGAGCGTGGCAACACCAGTCTAAATGCAGCTCAAAATGATGAAGGTCAGATTCACTCTTGAAATAGTGGGCCATAACTTCCTCGGAGTAGTAATTAGCAGCGGATTACCATTCAGCACCGACTTACTTGCGCTAAAATTCTAAAGTGCATGTCTCGGGCGACCTCCCAGATTCAGGCTGGGTGCGACTCAAGCAGCACAGCACGTCCCCGGCTCCAGCGGTGAGGTGCAAAAGAAGCAGGGTGAAGGTGGACCAACCCCCTTCTTTACAGCACCAGATGCCGTAAAGCAGGTGAGTTTAAATGCCCCTTTGAAAATAACAAGTCAGGTAGGAGCTAAGTGCCTAAGGCAAATGGATGGGATATGGGGGGTGGAGGTTCAAACATTGGTGGGGCCGGGGTCGGGGGCTGTCGGACATCTAGGTGAGGTCAGACATCTGGGTGGGGTCGGACATCAAGGGGAGAGTCGGACGTCGGCAAAGGGTGAGGGTCGGGTCAATGGAAGCATGGATGGTTCGGGTCAGGGGGGCTGTCGGTTTGTGGGGCAGTGGATGGTGGGGTGCTTAGCTGGGGGTGCGGGGTGATGTGTAGTCACTGTGAAGTTGGGGGTATCCCGTGCGGGGCTCAGTCTGGGTGTTTAAATTAGTTACACTGAAGTTAGAAGTGCTTTTATTTCTTTATAACTCTTACAGAGTAACTACCATTGTAGCATTGGCAGGGCCATCTAAAGTTAGTGCTGGTTCCCAATGCAGCACAATTGTCCAGGGGAAGTTAGCCCTTCTGGAGAATTGCAGCATGAAATCTTGCCTGGGTACCTCTGAGAGGGATTCCCTAGCGAGATTCTGGGGTGCCGCCCAAATCTGATGCTGAGGAGCCAGGAAGTTAATGGCCAATGTTCTACCCATGTGAGCTAGAACAGCTTCTATATCAGTGAGAAAACTGGAATTACATCCACGTGACAGACATCCTAGATCACTTTGCAAATACAAATAACAGGGTCTTCCTGTTGATAAGTCGATCAAAATGTAAATACAAGACAGATTGGGTTCACAGATTGAATCATAGCATGGTTACAGTACAGAAGCAGGCCATTCGGCCATTAAGTCTTCTGCATGAACAATTACCAAGTGCCATTCCTCGGATGTTTCTCCTTAACCTTCCACATTTGCCCTTTTCTATTAATAATCCAATTCCCGTTTGAATGCCTCGATGGAACCTGTTTCCACAATACATTCAGGCAGTGCTTTCCAGATCTTAACAACTCGCTGCATAAAAAGCACTTTCTCATGTCGCCATTGCTTCTTTCGCCAATAACCTTAAAACTGTGTCCTCTGGTTCCACCAATGGGAAGAGTTTCACTCTGGACCTTTCATGATTTTGCACACCGCTACCAAATCTCCTCTTCATCTTCTCCTCTCTAAGGAGAGCAGTTCCAGCTTCTCCAATCAATACATGTAACTGAAGTTCCTCATCCCTGGGAACATTTTCTTGAAACCATTTTTTCACCCCTTCTAATGCCTTCACATCCTTCCTAAGATGTGTTGCCCAGAACTGGCCACAGTATGCCAGTTATGTTGGAACCAGCATTTTGTTCAAGTTTATCAAACTTCTTTTCTTTTGTGCTTTGTGACCTGATTTATAACGCTTAGAGCGTTGTATTGTTTAGGAACTATCATTTCGCCTTGCACTGCCACCTGAAAGGATTTGTGCACATATACATCCAGCAGCCTCTGCTTTAGAATTGTACCCTCTATATTGTCTCTCTGCGTTCTTACGACCAAAATTAATCACGTCACAGTTTTATGCATTAAATTTTATCTGCCGCTTGTCCGCCCTTTCCCACCAACATGTCTGTCATTTTGAAGTTCTACACTAGCCTCTTCACAGTTCACAATACTTCCACATTTCGCGTCACCCGCAAATTTTAAAATTGTGCCCTGTACACCAAGGTCTAGTTGATTGATATGAAACACGAAGAGCAGGGGTCCTGCTACCGACCCCTGGGGAACTCCATTATCAATCTTCCACCGGTTCACAAAACAGCCATTCACCACTACTCTCTGTTTCCTGTCAACCAATTCCATATCCATGCTGTTACTGTCCCTTCTATTCCACGAGCTCTAACTTGGCTCACAAATCTGTTGTGTGGCAATTTATTTATGTATTTTTCGTCATCCAGGGAGTTTTGTTTATCCTACCATTCTCCTTCATGGGAATATTCCTTGATTGTACCCAAACTATCTCTTCTTTAATTGTTCAGCTACAGTTTTGCCTGCCAACCTTTGATTCCAATTTATCTGGGCCAGATCCATTTTTACCACTGTTAAAGTTGGCTTTTCCCCAATTAATTAATATTACTCTAGATTATTCCTTGCCCTTTTCTGTAGGCGACCTATATCTTACGATACACTGATCACTGCCTCCTAAGTGTTCCCTTGCAAACACTGATTCCAGATTATAATGAGGCACTAAGGTCATTGTGATATGTAACTCACTCATGAACACCCAATAGAATTATACAAAAACAGGTCATTCAGCCCAAAGAGTCCATGCTGGTGGTCATGCATGAACCTCCTCTCAACCCTTTTCACCTAAAACTCTCAGCATGTCATCTGTTCCTTTCTCTGTCGTGTGCTTATCCATCTTGACGGTTTCCACCGGGATGAGGATGTTTAACCAGTGGCACGCATTATAGATAATTGGCAAAAGGACCAAGAGGAAGATGAAGAGGACAAGTAGTTCTTAAGTGCCAGAATCAGGTCTAACCCAGGTGCTACCTGCCTGGTATCAGAAGTCACAGAAATGTGCGAGATGCAGGTGAAAGAGAGATTGCAACACATGGTGAGAGAGAGTGAGAGAGATACGAGAACTGACGGGCAAACAAGAAACAGATGGCGGCATATGGGAAAAGATGTAAGTGGACAAATAAAACAGAGATAACAAAAAGAAACCGGACATCTGTGGATTAGTGCAAGGGATATAAGGAAATAAATGAATGGGACACGAGAGAGGAAAATGTGGAGATACGAAAAATGAAGAAAAGGGAAAAGAGACGATGCTGAGTGACGATTCGGAAAGGAGGGCAAGTTATGAGTAATAAATTAACATATTCCTGAAACTGTTTCTGTGCAAATAGAAATACAGTGATAATTTGGCCCTCATGTAGAATTCCATTTGGATTTGGATTTGTGGAGCCGGAGTCTGAGTTCAGCAGCTAAGTATTTGGGGTTGGAAGCAAATGAACCCAAATAAAAAGACCCGCAGTGTGTGAACTTGCACTTATAGTGGCTGGAGAATTATTTAAAATATAGTTTCAGTATTTTGCCTGTGTGTGGAACACGCTACACCTCACTCTTTCCAGTTGGCTTACTTCTTTCCAGCTGCTCACCTCAGAGGTTCTGGTTTGCCTCTGAATCTTCTCATTCTGTTTGATGGATGGAATACGAGTGATTGCTTTGCTTCTTTACAGGCCCAGGACTTGGGAACAGTTGGCTACATTGAATGAGCTTGCCGTTGCATATTCGTAATGGCCTATTTTCCGCACTGTGATTTCTCTGGGATTGCTGATGGCTTCTCGATCAGCCCTGCAGGACGTGAGTGGGTGTATGGATCTGGCATGAGCCGAGGATCAGTTCCACCTGTGATGCACTCCCACGCTCAAACCGTCTGCTGACGTCTGTTGCTTAATCTCACATATGAGGAACAGCCCCTTGGCAGGAGACAGGATGCCTGTGTAAAACAGCAGCCCAATAAGATCTGCATCTTCCGAGGAGGAAGAGGAAAAGATCGGAGGAATTTTTAAAAAGGTTACAACAACAAAAAAACCCTGGTGTCCATATAAAGGGTGAGAATCCTTGTAACAGACTGCCACATTTCAACAGAAACAAAGAACCCAAACAAAGGTTATGGGCTTATTTTTCTAAACATTATTTCTGACCACATCTCACAATAAAACACTGGCTGTGAAAAAAATCGTACATGCCTTTTCTGCTCACATGGGACATGAAGGTATGTTGCCAAGGGAATGTTGATACACTGTATATATTTCCGGGTCCAAGACCTGATAACTTTCCCCAGATGTGTATCGTGATGTTCTGACACATCTGGGACACATAAGCAGATGCCTGCCGTGTTCTGGAGCTGATTTAACTTTTTGCACCAAATGAGGGGGCAGTGATAGGGTTGAGAGGACAGCCTGATAGTGCATTAAATTGAACTGTTAAAACAAAATGCTCTAAATTCAACAGGGGTCCAGCAAAAATGGTGGAGTACGAATATAGGGGACTGCTTATGCCATCGCAACACAAAGATCGGCAACTCAATGAGATAACTGATAGAAAACTGCAGATAGTTTTAGGTTCCATATTGTCCACCCTATTATGCCTGTAACTCCCCTTTGTAACTCTTCCTGCCGTATTGTAGGATTACACACTCACATCTGGGCTCTTTCTATAAAATATAATGGGGCAAGTGCAACTGTATTGAAGTTGATTATGCTTCCAGGAGATAAAATCAGGGACAGACATGTTGGCGAGATTCTCCGATAATCGGCGCGATGGCCCAAACACGGCGCCAAAAACGGCACGAATCACTCTGGCGTCGGGCCACCCAAAACGTCGCAAATTCTCCAGCCCGGATTGGGCTCGCAGCAGCGTGAAGCCATTCGCAACGGTGTCACCCGTCACGGATGCGCGTGGCGTGAGTGACGCCGTGCGGCATCGCATCACAAAAGACACCCCCCCCCCCCCCCCCTGTGGACCCATGGCCGCCCGCCGCGCGGCGCCGAGGCTCCAGGAGCGGGACATCAAGGCGCTCCTGGACGCAGTGGAGCAGAGGAGGGAGGCCCTGTACCCCGGACACGGCCGCAGGGTCGCACCACGCCTCAGCCGGCACCTGTGAAGGGAGGGAGCAGAGGCCGTCAGCGCCGTGGCTGTAACAGCAAGGACAGGGGTCCAGTGCCACAAGAAGGTCAATGAACTTGTCAGGGCAGCCAGGGTGAGTACCCACCCCCCTCCGATGGGCCCCACAGCCCTAGGTGCAACTGACAAGGCTGCACTCACCCATGCAGGCTGCAGTTGCAGGATGGGTTGTGAACCTCTGCCAACCTACACACAACCGCTGGTCCGCATGTATAGGTCTGCCTAACACTGTTGCCCTTTATCCCTGCCACCCTCCCACCCCCCACAGGAGAAGCGCGCGCACAACAACCGGGATCATGAGAGGACCGGACGGGGTCCACTCGAACTGCGACCACTCACCATCCATGAGGAGAGGGCCCTGGAACATGCAGGAGGACCCGAGAACCGACAGGTTGCGGATGCAGAGGTCGGGGGTGCACCACCAAGCGAGACCCCCCACGGCCTGCCACCCTTTATCTCTTCCCCCATATCCCGCATATCTCCTTACCCCCATATCTCCCATATCCCCCATATCCCCCTTCCCCCATATCCCCTTCCCCATATCCCCTTCCCCCATATCCCCTTCCCTCATATCCCCCATACTCCCCTTCCCCATATCACCCATACCCCCTCCCCATATCCCCCTTATCCCCATATACCCCATATCCCCTTCCCCATATCCCCCTTCCCCCATATTCCCCTTCTCCCATATCACCTATATCCCCCTTCCCCCATATCTCCCTTCCCCCAAATCCCCCATACCCCCCTTCCCCCATATCCCCCATATCACCCATGCCCACATATCCCCCTTCCCCCATATCCCCCATATCTCCCTTCCCCCATATTCCCCTTCCCACATATCCCCATATCCTCCTTCCCCCATATCCCCATATCCCCCTTCCCCATATCCCCCGTCCCCCATATCCCCCTTCCCCCATATCCCCTTACCCCCTATCCCCGTCTGCGTGCCTAACTATGCATGCTGTATTGTGTATTGCAGGACCAAAAGTCGACGCACCCGTCTCCGCGGATGCCGACCCCTCCCAGGAAGATCCAGGACGGCCAGGGACAGACCCGGCCCATCAGGCATACGACGCCCCCTGGACGGTCCAGGGCGGCCATGAGCCAGGGACAGACCCGGCCCATCAGGCAAACGACGCCCCCTGGACGGTCCAGGGCGGCCACGAGCCAGGGACAGACCCGGCCCATCTGGCATACGATGCCCCCTGGACGGTCCAGGGCGGCCACGAGCCAGGGACAGACCCGGAAGTCCAGGGAGACGACGCCCCCATCTCATGCGAGTGCAGGCCCCCGTCGCAGCCGACCCAGGACACACCTACCCAGGACACACCTACCCAGGACACACCTACCCAGGACACACGTACCCAGGACACACCTACCCAGGACCTCGACACACAGGACACTGACGCACAGGACACTGATGCACAGGACACTGACGCACACGACACTGACGTCTGTCACTGCACGGGCGCACCAGTGCACCAATGCCCGCGTGATGCCTGACAGGTCCCCACTCGGCGCCTGGAATGAACCCATCGCATTCAAGCTCAGGGCCACCATAGCCTTGACAGCCTCGGGGAGAGAGTGTCCTCCCCCAGTGCCACGCGATGCCAGGTGTGCCATCAGGTGGCAGAGATGGGCGACGGTTTCCTGGCTCATCCGGAGTGCCCTCCTGCATGCCCGGTCCATGAGGCCCTGGTACGACGAGCGGGGCCGATACACACGGGGCCTCATCGGGCGTCTCCATTGCCGTGGCACCAGCACCTCCTCCTCCTTCTCCTCCTCCTCGTCCTCCTCCTCCTCTCGTGCGGGCGGCCCTCCAGCCTGGCACCTGCCACCTGCCTCCCTGCGGCAGCCTCCGCCGCCTCCCTGGCACGCGCCTGCTCCTGCTCCCCCAGGGCAACATGTAGAAGTGTTGCTCCCGCCACGGCGGCCAACATCGCTGGGTGATCACCAAACATAACGGCCTGCAGGGAGTGGGGGGTGGGGGTGGGGGGGATAGACGACATGTCATCATTGGCTGCATGGTCGCGACTGTTGGAAGCTGGCACCTGGCCAGGCGGGCAACCTCCCCAAACCCACCCCTCCCCGGCACTCGCCCGCTCCTCCCCGGCACTCGCACCCCCCCCCTCCCGAGCACTCGGCCATTCCTTCCCGGCACTCGCCCCCCCCCTCCCCGGCACTCGCCCTCTCCTCACCGGCACTCACTCCCCCCCTCCCCGGCACTCGCCCCCCCCCCCTCCCGAGCACTCGTCCATTCCTTCCCGGCACTCGCCCCCCCCCCCCCTCCCCGGCACTCGCCCCCCCCTCCCTGGCACTCCCCCCCCTTCCCGGCACTCGCCCTCTCCTCTTAGGGCGAAGGGAATCAAAGGATATGGGAGGAAAGCGGAATAAGGGTTGGATGATCAGCCGTGATCATAGTGATTGGCGGAGCAGGCTCGAAGGGATGAGAATTTGGTTCCAGGGCAGGGAACGATGTCGACACCATTTCTGTGACCTGTTTCGAAGGGAGCAGTCACCAGCCCTCATTTTGATGGGAGTCCATCCTTAACTGGCTTGGAGATGGTTTTGGCAGCCAATTATCATCCCCAGGAGGTGTAGATGGGACTGTGAAAGTGCAGCCAAATTTACACAGACTGTGGCAGCTTGTTTGTGTGGCTGCTGTTTCTTTGCTTTACCTGCTGCAGTGATCACTATATGGGCATGTACACAAGGGGTTAATGTGTAATCAGTAGCACCACATGATCACTAGAGGGCCGGACCAACAGGGGTATAAAAGGCAGCCACATTGGGTCTCTCGCTCTCTCTTCGGTGCACTGTGATCAAAGCAACAGCAGACTAGTTTAGATGGCCAGTGGAGTTACGTATAGTTACCATAGTTAGATCTTGTTAACCTTATCACTAGTATCAAAGTTAAAGTAAAGAACTCATGTAAATATTGTTGTAGTTACTCAATAAATCTTTTGTTACTACTGGAAGAGTTTGAATCTTCTTCATCGGGATTCAGAATACCTCATCACTAACCAAGGATTGAGTAGCACATGTTACCTACCACACAGGTAACAAAACATGGTACCAGTCGAGTGGCTTTAACAGAACTAGTTAGATTAGGTTAGACAAACAGAGAAGAACATTCAGACCAGATATTCGACTGTGGAAAACTTCGCAGCAAATAGATCCTCGACGACTAACTATGGGACTCATTGAACCTCTAAGGCAGCTGGAAACAACCGGTGATTTAAGTTATGACTGGAAAATATTTGAACAGGAATTCCAAATATTTATCGCAGCTAATGATTTAAGCTACGGTCTCTAACGCAACGAAAATAGCACTACTACTCTCAATAGGTGGGCATGAAGCTAGAGAAATTGCTTTAATTACTTAGAAGGTGAAGACGACACCAAAATAGAAGTAATACTCAAAAGATTTGATGAACACTGTAAGAGTCAGTCTGGTGAGATGCTGGCCCATCACTGATTTTATGACAAATCTCAAGTTAATACCACAAGGCTGTGATTATGCTGATTTCAGAGACACTGTGATAATGAATCAGTTAATTTCTGGACTATCTGCTAAAAATTTGAGGGAAGAACTATCACAAAATATGCATCTAACTCTAGAAACTGGTACACAAAAATGCCTTGCTTATGAACAAAAACAAAATCAATACTGTGCGTCTTTACAAACACAGAATCAGTGTCTAGAAAACAAAATTGGTAAATTGGCGTGGACCACGAGGCAGAGGCAGGATCTCACTCTATGCAGCAGCTCTTTTTGATTGGCAGCCATCTTGAGAAAGGAGTCGCACATGCGCACTTCCCTAAAAGACGTAAACCGGCAAAACAGTGTTCTGCGCATGCACGAGAAGCCACACATGCACAGTTGCGAAAAGAGCGCACAGTAAAGGAAACTCGGAGTGCGCATGCGTAATCGAGTCCTATGCATGACATCACGGGCGTCATGGCGTCAGAGGACCAGGACCACGCCCACTTAAAAGAGAAATGCATGAAAATGAACAAAAGGAAATTTAAAGCTGCAAAACCCAATTGTTTTACCTCAAGAGACAGAATAATGCTCGAACTTACTCCAGCAGTTGAAAATAACTTTCACAACACCCAGGATCAAGCAGTCTGCACCACCCAAAGTGAAGAGCACAATGACAAATCCAAAACCAAAGAAGATGATTTTTTCATTGAACATGAAGAGAACGATCACAACTCCGAAACAAAAAGTGATGATTTGTCTATCGAACAATACACACAATACTACTCAGACATGGCTGAGTTATTCGGAGATCCTGATCACAGCATCAGCAACAAGGTTGAAAAGCTCAACACTACTCTTCTCATGGCAGATGAATCCAATACCAGGGTGCCATGGCAGATTGTCGATACATTTGATGACAGCAATAGTTAAGACAAAGACGATGCCACAGAGAGAGCACAGAACGACTCCGTTGAGAGAGCACAGATCGAATCTACAGCGAGAACACTGCACGACTCCACAGAGAGAGCGATGACAGACTCCACAGAGAGAGCGATGATAGACTCCACAGAGAGAGCGATGCCAGACTCCACAGAGCGAGTGATGAAAGACTCCACAAAGAGAGCGATGCAAGCCTCCACAAAGAGAGCGATGCAAGCCTCCACAAAGAGAGCGAAGCAAGCCTCCACAGAGAGCTCGGTGACAGACTCAAAAATGGAAGCAAGCAAACACTCCATAGTGAACGCCATGCATGAAGAAGACTATGAAAGTCTACCCAGCTCATTTAACCAACACGAAGACACAGAATGTCCAGCCACTGGACGTGAGACAAGTGACGAAGAAATCACAATTCCCATATAGGATGTGCAGGATCACAGCGAGACTGACATATCTCAGCTCGCCTGCACAGAAGCACTCAACAATCAGAGGAGGGCTACGCATGAGTCCAGAGAGACCACGTCAAATGAAATCGTGAACATTTTGACTCCAAAAGAGGAGCACCAAGAGTCCAGAGAGACCACGTCAATAGAAATCCTGAAGATTTTGACTCCAGAAGAGGAGCACCAAGAAACCAAAGGTGATTCAAATGAACCAGAAATTACTCCAGAAGAGGAGCACCAAGAGATCACAGATGATTCAAGTAAACCAGAAATGACTCTAGAAAAGGAGTACCAAGGAAGCAAAGAAGAGGAATCAAATCCACCACAAATGACTGATGTCACCAACATCAATACAACATCAGATCATTCTCACAATTCTCAAGAAGAAACGCTCAATGTGACAGATACCACAAAGGACACTGACACCAATAACTGTGACAATGACTCACATAATCCACATGGAACACTCATTGAGCACAACAGGAACAACAAAAACCGCAAGAAGTACAGCAGAAACAAGAACAACAGCAGCAACAACGAAAACAACATGCAGCGCAACAAGAGCAACAACAACAACAAGAAGCGCTGCAGAAGCAACAACAAAAACTACAAGAACAACAACAAAAACAACAAGAAGCATAAAAAAGCAAACAACAAGCACGACAAGAAAAACAACAAGAACAACAGCTAAAACAACAAAAACAGAAACAACAAGCACGACAAAAACAAAAACAAGAACGACACAAACAACAATAAGAATGACAACGAAAACGACCAAGAGTGAAACAACTATAATGAAACAATGACCTGTACAACATGGTACAACTCTGTACATGAAGGACAATGCCACAACACACTGCAAAACAATGGCAAGGCTAAAAACATGCCATGGCATGGCAACAAATCTCACAAATTTACATTTGCTCCACAACAAACAAGCAAACCAGCTTTCAAGAAGGATGACATGCAGAATCAATTCCACAAACACAGGGAAAAGTACAGGTCAGTCAACGAAGGTGACATACAGAATCAATGCCACAAACACAGGAACAAGTCCAGGTCAGACAGCAAAGATGTAACACAGAATCGCTACCACAAGCATAAAAAAAGAAAAGCAAGCATAAATCAGACAACAAAGTGATTCGACCATTCAAATACCTCATTGATGACTTCTTGGCTACTTAAACACAGGAACACTGACAACGTTCGCAAAGAAATAACAACATCAACATCACCACTTCAACAACAGAAGAAGAAAGCAACTCTACCGAACAAACTCATAAAGTATGGACTCACAAAATATTTTTTTATTAAGACTGGACTCATAAATATTAATTGGCTTTGTATAATCATCAAGATCATCACAACTTGTACATAACATTATTTGTCTACCTATTTCACTCAAGCAAAAAAAAACTTAAGAGACTGAATGTATTCAGAGGATAGAGATGGAGAGGAAAACTGCAGGGGATGGGCACAATGGAAATGTGGAGCTTGTTCAATGAACAGCTACTGCGTGTCCTTGATAAGTATGTACCTGTCAGGCAGGGAGGAAGTGGTCGAGTGAGGGAACCGTGGTTTACTAAAACAGTCGAAACACTTGTCAAGAGGAAGAAGGAGACTTATGTAAAGATGAGACATGAAGGTTCAGTTAGGGAGCTCGAAAGTTACAAGTTAGCTAGGAAGGACCTAAAGAGAGAGCTAAGAAGAGCCAGGAGGGGACATGAGAAGTCTTTGGCAGGTAGGATCAAGGCTAACCCTAAAGCTTTCTATAGATATGTCAGGAATAAAAGAATGATTAGGGTAAGGGTAGGGCCAGTCAAGGACAGTAGTGGGAAGTTGTGCTTGGAGTCCGAGGAGATAGGAGAGGTGCTAAATGAATATTTTTCGTCAGTATTCGCACAGGAAAAAGACAATGTTGTCGAGGAGAATACTGAGATACAGGCTACTAGACTAGAAGGGCTTGAGGGTCATAAGGAGGAGGTGTTAGCAATTCTGGAAAGTGTGAAAATAGATAAGTCACCTGGGCCAGATGGGATTTACCCTAGGATTCTCTGGGAAGCTAGGGAGGAGATTGCTGAGCCTTTGGCCTTGATCTTTAAGTCATCTTTGTCGACAGGAATAGTGCCATAAGACTGGAGGATAGCAAATGTTGTCCCCTTGTTCAAGAAGGGGAGTAGAGATAACCCCGGTAACTATAGACCAGTGAGCCTTACTTCTGTTCTTGTAAATGTTGGAAAGGTTTATCAGAGATAGGATGTATAATCATCTGGAAAGGAATAATTTGATTAGAGATAATCAACACGGTTTTGTGAAGGGTAGGTCGTGCCTCACAAACCTTATAGAGTTCTTTGAGAAGGTGACCAAACAGGTGGATGAGGGTAAAGCAGTTGATGTGGTGTATATGGATTTCAGTAAAGCGTTTGATAAGGTTCCCCATGGTAGGCTACTGCAGAAAATACGGAAGCATGGGATTCCGGGTGATTTAGCAGTTTGGATCAGAAATTGGCTAGCTGGAAGAAGACAAAGGGTGGTGGTTAATGGGAAATGTTCAGACTGGAGTCCAGTTACTAGTGGTGTACCACAAGGATCTGTTTTGGGGCCACTGCTGTTTGTCATTTTTATAAATGACCTGGAGGAGGGCGTAGAAGGATGGGTGAGTAAATTTGCAGATGACACTAAAGTCGGTGAAGTTGTGGACAGTGCAGAAGGATGTTACAAGTTACAGAGGGACATAGATAAGCTGCAGCACTGGGCTGAGAGGTGGCAAATGGAGTTTAATGCAGAAAAGTGTGAGGTGATTCATTTTGGAAGGAATAACAGGAAGACAGAGTACTGGGCTAATGGTAAGATTCTTGGCAGTATGGATGAGCAGAGAGATCTCGGTGTCCATGTACATAGATCCCTGAAAGTTGACACTCAGGTTGAGAGGGTTGTTAAGAAGGTGTACGGTGTATTAGCTTTTATTGGTAGAGGGATTGAGTTTCGGAGCCATGAGGTCATGTTGCAGCTGTACAAAACTCTGGTGCGGCCGCATTTGGAGTATTGCGTGCAATTCTGGTCGCCGCATTATAGGAAGGATGTGGAAGCATTGGAAAGGGTGCAGAGGAGATTTACCAGAATGTTGCCTGGTTTGGAGGGAAGATCTTATGAGGAAAGGCTGAGGAACATGGGCCTGTTTTCGTTGGAGAGAAGAAGGTCAAGAGGTGACTTAAGTGAGGCATACAAGATGATCAGAGGATTGGATCGGGTGGACAGTGAGAACCTTTTTCCTCGGATGGTGATGTCTTGCACGAGGGGACATAGCTTTAAATTGAGGGGAGATAGATATAAGACAGATGTCAGAGGTAGGTTCTTTACTCAGAGAGTAGTAAGGGTGTGGAATGCCCTGCCTGCAACAGTAGTGGACTCGCCAACACTAAGGGAATTCAAATGGTCATTGGATAGACATATGGACAATAAGGGAATAGTCTAGATGGGCTTTAGAGTGGTTTCACTGGTCGGCGCAACATCGAGGGCCGAAGGGCCTGTACTGCGCTGTAATGTTCTATGTTCTGTGTTCTATGTATTAACATTTTACGGACTAACTCATTGATTTTATGTAATGCATTTGCAAACTGCATCCATTATGTTTGTTCAATTTTCTTTACAACATACAGAAAATATGGAACATGAAAAAAAGGGGGATGTAGTGATATCTATATGTGCGTGTACACAAGGGGTAATGTGTAATCAGTAGCACCACATGATCACTAGAGGGCCGGACCAACAGGGGTATAAAAGGCAGCCACATTGGGTCTCTCACTCTCTCTTGGCTGCACTGTGACCAGAGCAACAGCAGACTAGTTCAGATGGCTAGTGGAGTTACGGAAAGTTACCATAGTTAGATCTTGTTAACCTTATCACTAGTATCAAAGTTAAAGTAGAGAACTCATGTAAATATTGTTGTAGTTACTCAATAAACCTTTTGTAACTACTGGAAGAGTTTGAATCATCTTTATCGGGTTCAGAATACCTCATCACTAACCAAGGATTGAGTAGCACATGTTACCTACCACACAGGTAACAAAACACCTGCTGCTGGAAAGATACCTGGGGATTGGCAGAAGCCTGGATGCGGGATCAGGGCAGTCCTTTGATTCATAGACCAGGGCATGGAAGTCCTTCTTGAGTCAGTGAGGAAGGTTCTCTTCCCAGAGAGTCGCACGCTGAGGGGCCTCAGCGGGGGAGCTCATTCTCCACGAGGCTGATGAGGAGATTAATCAGGTCATCTCCAGTGAAGCCGGATAGAGGAACATTTGCACAGAAGCATGGACTTTAACAGCATTGTGTCTGAGATGGCTCTTTTCTTCGATGTTGAAAAGGTTTTCAGCATGCTGAAGCTGAACCCTAACTTTCGAACTCCGACAGATGGGCGCAGGGTTAATAGAAAACAACTTGCTGTTCAGTTAGTCAGCTGCAGCTATCATAATGAATCACTGGCTAGGTCTGACTGTGGATCACATCCTTGTCCTGTTATGTCACACAGCGTTGAATGAATGGTCCTGGGCTGCAAGCACAAAGGCACAAAGCCACCATTGTACCACAGCTGCACCTGCTCCTGGAGACACCCGTGCACTGTTTACCGTGAAGGATAGCAGCATCATTTCCTCCTGCCGTGATAACAGAACCAAAACAAAACAAAAATGACACAGGAGCCTGGCTGTTTCTGAGGAAGCGAGTACAAGAAATGGACAATGGCTTACATAGGAGTTCTTTTTTTAAAACTGCGTACTACAAGGTCTTAACTTGAAGGTGGGTTGGGGGGTGGGGGGCTTGGGAGGGAGGGTGGTGCTGGAAGAAAAAGTTGTACAAAAAGGAAACAAAGAAATGGAGCACTTTTCTAAACTGTCAGCTCCACACGCTGTGTGTGGCAGAGTGGGCCTAGGAAGTTTGCTCATGGATTAGACCTGAGACAATGGGGAATTGTTTTAAAATGAACACTTCCTCAGACTTACTGACCTTTCACTTTGACTATCAATAGAACAATTAATCTGATGTTTCAATCAACCAGGAAATGAACTGACACCAAATTGCACATCACATAACAAGGAACGCAACTAACAGATAAAACAACAGTGTTAAAATGAAAAAGGCTGCTTTAAAAAGGGAGTTTGGTTTATTCTGCCTCATGGCACTTAAGACCGATTCATTAAATGCCGAGTATGATCCTCTCATGCCATGGGTGAATTCGATCAATTTTTGGAATTCATTGGAAACTGAAGATTTTTCTAAAATGGTTGGCAGTCATGGAGAATAGAACATTATCATAGAATCAGAGAATTTACAGTGCCATTCGGCCCATCAAATCTGCACAGTCTCCCGGAAAGAGCACCCTACTTAAGTCCACACCTCCACCCTATCCCCGTAACCCAGTAACCCCAGCTATCCTTTTTTTGGACACTAAAGGCAATTTAGCATGGCCAGTACACCTAACCAGCACTTCTTTGGACTGTGGGAGGAAACCGGAGCACCCGGAGAAAACCCACGCACACACGGGGAGAGCGTGCAGACTCCGCACAGACAGTGACTGAGCCAGGAATCGAACCTGGGACCCTGGGGCTGTGAAGCAACTGTGCTAACCATTGTGCTACTGTGCTGCCCAGGACTGCTATTCTTCCTGCAGTTATCATTAAGAATTATTCAAATGTTTAAACTTTTGTCAAGCCAAATTGTGTTCACCATATTTTAATGTAATTTGTTTGTGTTACAATACAAATGTTAACATCTGCCTTCAGTGTCTAAGTGGCAGCTTCTGTGGCAGTCCTTCCATATCTGTACTGCAGACAGAATGACCCGAAGCAAGTGCATGCTGCTTTCAGTAGCATCACTTTGTGTGAGTGTTAGATACCACAGTGAGAGCCCAATGGCTGCATGTATGTCTGCTTTGTTTTGGTTGCAACAAAGTAGGCTTGCTACTCAGGACAATCAATTTTACACCCGCCCTTTTAGTCATAATCATGATAATCTGTAACCTTCTTCTGTACTTCCAGCCCATTGGACCATCTATCACTGCCCAGCCTCCTGTACTTCCAGCCCATTGGACCATCTATCACTGCCCAGCCTCCTGTAATTCCAGCCCATTGGACCAACTATCACTGCCCAGCCTCCTGTACTTCCAGTCATGGGACCATCTCTCACTGCTCAGCCTCCTGTAATTCCAGCCCATACGACCATCTCTCACTGCCCAGCCTCCTGTACTCCCAGCCCATTGGACCATCTATCACTGCCCAGCCTCCTGTACTTCCAGCCCATTGGACCATCTCTCACTGCCCAGCCTCCTGTAATTCCAGCCCACAGGACCATTTCTCACTGCCCAGCCTCCTGTAATTCCAGCCCATACGACCATCTCTCACTGCCCAGCCTCCTGTACGTCCAGCCCATTGGAGCATCTCTCACTGCCCAGCCTCCTGTACTTCCAGCCCATTGGACCATCTCTCACTGCCCAGCCTCCTGTACTTCCAGCCCATTGGACCATCTCTCACAGCCCAGCCTCCTGTACGTCCAGCCCATTGGAGCATCTCTCACTGCCCAGCCTCCTGTACTTCCAGCCCATTGGACCATCTCTCACTGCCCAGCCTCCTGTACTCCCAGCCCATTGGACCATCTCTCACTGCCCAGCCTCCTGTACTCCCAGCCCATTGGACCATCTCTCACAACCCAGCCTCCTCTACTTCCAGCCATTGGGCCATCTATCACTGCCCAGCCTCCTGTACTCCCAGCCCATTGGACCATCTCTCACTGCCCAGCCTCCTGTACTCGAAGCCCATTGGACCATCTCTCACTGCTCAGCCTCCTGTACTCCCAGCCCATTGGACCATCTCTCACAACCCAGCCTCCTCTACTTCCAGCCATTGGGCCATCTATCACTGCCCAGCCTCCTGTACTCCCAGCCCATTGGACCATCTCTCACTGCCCAGCCTCCTGTACTCGGAGCCCATTGGACCATCTCTCAGTGCTCAGCCTCCTGTACTCCCAGCCCATTGGACCATCTCTCACTGCTCAGCCTCCTGTGCTCCCAGCCCATTGGACCATCTATCACTGCCCAGCCTCCTCTACTTCCAGCCCATTGGACCATCTCTCACTGCCCAGCCTCCTGCAATTCCAGCCCATTGGACCATCTCTCACTGCTCAGCCTCCTGTACTCCCAGCCCATTGGACCATCTCTCACTGCCCAGCCTCCTGTACTTCCAGCCCATTGGACCATCTATCACTGCCCAGCCTCCTGTACTTCCAGCCCATTGGACCATCTCTCACTGCCCAGCCTCCTGTACTTCCAGCCATTGGACCAACTATCACTGCCCAGCCTCCTGTACTTCCAGTCATTGGACCATCTCTCACTGCCCAGCCTCCTGTAATTCCAGCCCATTGGACCATCTCTCACTGCCCAGCCTCCTGTACTCCCAGCCCATTGAACCATCTATCACTGCCCAGCATCCTGTAATTCCAGCCCATTGGACCATCTTTCACTGCCCAGCCTCCTGTAATTCCAGCCCATTGGACCATCTCTCACTGCCCAGCCTCCTGTACACCTAGCCCATTGGACCATCTCTCACTGCCCAGCCTCCTGTACTCCCAGCCCATTGGACCATCTCTCACTGCTCAGCCTCCTGTACTCCCAGCCCATTGGACCATCTCTCACTGCTCAGCCTCCCGTACTCCCAGCCCATTGGACCATCTCTCACTGCCCAGCCTCCTCTACTTCCAGCCCATTGGACCATCTCTCACTGCCCAGCCTCCTGTACTCCCAGCCCATTGGACCATCTTTCACTGCTCAGCCTCCTGTACTCCCAGCCCATTGAACCATCTATCACTGCTCAGCCTCCTGTACTTCCAGCCCATTGGACCATCTATCACTGCCCAGCCTCCTGTACTTCCAGCCCATTGGACCATCTCTCACTGTCCAGCCTCCTGTACTCCCAGCCCATTGGACCATCTCTCATCTATCCATCCTCTCCTGTACTCCCAGCCCATTGGACCATCTCTTACCTAGCCATCCTCTCCTGCACACCCAGCCTATCGGACCGTCTCTCAATGCCCAGCCTCCTGTAATTCCAGCCCATTGGACCATCGCTCACTGCCCAGCCTCCTGTACGTCCAGCCCATTGGACCATCTCTCACTGTCCAGCCTCCTGTACTCCCAGCCCATTGGACCATCTTTCATCCATCGATTTATTCCTTTGCATCCTCCAATTTTGTGCCATTGCTGCTAGTTGGTGACAGCATCACAGAGTTAATGGGGCAGATGTTCCTTTTATTTATAATAATAATCAATAATAATCTTTATTAGTGTCACAAGTAGGCTTACATTACCACTGCAATGAAATTACTGTGAAAATCCCCTAGTTGCCACATTCTGGTGCCTGTTCGGGTACACGGAGGGAGAATTCAGAATGCCGAAACAGCACGTCTTTCGGAACTCGTGGGAGGAAATCGGAGCACCCGGGAGGAAACCCGCGCAGACACGGGTAGAACGTGCGGACTCCACACAGACAGTGGCCCAAGCCAGTAATCGAACCTGGGACCCTGGCGCTGTGAAGCTACAGTGCTGACCACTGTGCTACCGTGCCCTCTGGAGAACCTGGAGATGCTATATCCCTTCTAGGCAGAGATACCTTGGCTGATAAAGCACAGAAAAAAGCCATTCCATCCATCGTGCCTGTGCCACGTTTTGAAAGTGATCCAGGCGCCAGCCTTGTTGCCCCCCTCATTCTTTCTCGATATCGATATATCGCCCCCTCGCCACTTTTCTTTTTATGCTTTCCTGGGATCTGGAAGTCGTGGGCATGGACAACATCTAGTGCCTGTTCCTATTTGCCCTTTAACTGAGTGCGCTCTCTCAAAGGGCAATTAAATGCCAACCACATTGTGATCATTCAGATCTATTCCAGCTCCTCAACCACTATGCAGTCCTATTACATGGAGGATAAGAACCCAAATGTAATCGGGAACAACATTCAAGCATGACAACCCCACAGATCACAGTGAGAAATTAAAGAAACCTCCAGACACAGTTACCACTAAAAGTTACCGGTGATTACATTTGCACATTAAAGACCATTGATTCATCTGTCCTATATGGCAGCATAATGGTAACTAAACATGAATATGCATTGTAAATAGTTGCACTTTTTGGAAGGGGGAAAGGCTATTTCAAAAGAAAGGGGGATGTTGTGACATACCTTTAATGGAGCAAGGCATCATAGAACAATTAAAACGTTACAGCACAGAAGGAGGCCATTCAGCCCACATTGCCCATGTCAGCCCAAGGACACCCAGGTGCCCATTCTAATCCAAGCTTCTTGCAAGTGAGTCATACCCTGCAGCTTACAGTACTTAAGGTGCAAATCCAGGTACTTTTTAAAAGAGTTTAGGGTCTCTGCCTCCACCCTCACCTCAGGCAGTGAATTCAAGACTCCCACTACCCTCAGAGTAAAAGGATTCTTCTTCATGTCTCCTCTAGACCTTCTGCCACTTATATGAGGCGGGATTCTCCCGCAATTGGCCAGGTGGCTCAACGCCGGCGTCAAGAGCGGCGCGAATCACTCCGGCGTCGGGCCGACTGGAAGGTGCGGAATCCTCCGCACTTCCGGGGGCTAGGCCGGCGCCGGAGGGGTTGGCGCTGCGCCAACCGGCAGCGAAGGGCCGGCGTGAGTTGGCGCATGCGCAGAACCGCCGCCGTTGTTCCACGCATGTGCAGACCGGCCGGCGTATTCCTGCGCATGGGCAGTGGCGTTCTTTTCCACACCGGCCATGGCGGTACCCTACCGAGACCGGCGCGGCAGGAAAGAGTGCCCCCACGGCACAGGCCCACCCGCAGATCAGTGGGCCCTGATCACGGGCCAAGCCACCGTGGGGGCCCCTCCGGGGCCGGGTCCTCCCGCGCCGCCCCGCGCCCCCCCGAAGACTCACCTAGCCGGCTTACAAGCCAGGTCGCACCGTGATGCACCATGTCCATTTCACACCAGCGGGGCTGGCCAGGAAACAACGGCAACTCGGCCCATTGGGGCCCAAAGAATTGCCGGGTGGGACGCTGCCAACGACCCCCGACCAGCGCGGCGTAAACCCCGCCCCGCCCGAAAACCGATGCCGGAGAAGACGGCAGCCGGCGTCAGAGCTGCAGGGTGGGATTCACGCCGCCCCCCAGGGATTCTCCAACATGACGGGGGGTCGGAGAATCCTGCCCCTTGAATCTATGTCTACTTGTTAGGGGTAAAAATATTCACATGAAGGCCTGAGTATAAGTAAAAAAGCAGTTTATTATGTCAGAATTCTGGGAGAGAAGGCCTATGAGTCTCCGCAGCCTATGACAGCACCTTTTCTCACTTGAGCTAAAGCTCACACGGGTTAACATACAGATTCAACTGCGTGTCCTTGATAAGTATGTACCTGTCAGGCAGGGGGGAAGTGGTCGAGCGAGGGAACCGTGGTTTACTAAAGTAGTTGAATGACTTGTCAAGAGGAAGAAGGAGGCTTATGTAAAGATAAGACATGAAGGTTCAGTTAGGGCGTCCGAGAGTTACAAGTTAGCTAGGAAGGACCTCTGAGGGAGCTCAGAAGAGCCAGGAGGGGACATGAGAAGTCTTTGGCCGGTAGGATCAAGGATAACTCTAAAGCTTTCTATAGGTAAGTCAGGAATAAAAGAATGACTAGGGTAAGATTAGGGCCAGTCAAGGACAGTGGTGGGAAGTTGTGCGTGGAGTCCGAGGAGATAGGAGAGGTGCTAAATGAATAATTTTTGTCAGTATTCACACAGGACAAAGACAATGTTGTCGAGGAGAATACTGAGATACAGGCTACTAGACTAGAAGGGCTTGAGGGTCATAAGGAGGAGGTGTTAGCAATTCTGGAAAGTGTGAAAATAGATATGTCCCCTAGGCCAGATGGGATTTATCCTAGGATTCCCTGGGAAGCTAGGGAGGAGATTGCTGAGCCTGTGGCTTTGATCTTTCGGATCTACAGAATAGTGCCAGAAGACTGGAGGAAAGCAAATGTTGTCCCCTTGTTCAAGAAGGGGAGTAGAGATAACCCCGGTAACTATAGACCAGTGAGCCTTACTTCTGTTGTGGGCAAAATCTTGGAAAGGTTTATAAGAGATAGGATTTATAATCATCTGGAAAGGAATAATTTGATTAGCGATAGTCAACACGGTTTTGTGAAGTGTAGGTCGTGCCTCACAAACCTTATTGAGTTCTTTGAGAAGGTGTCCAAACAGGTGGACGAGGGTAAAGCAGTTGATGTGGTGTATATGGATTTCAGTAAAGCGTTTGATAAGGATCCCCAATGCTAGGCTATGGCAGAAAATACGGAAGCATGGGATTCAGGGTGATTTAGCAGTTTGGATCAGAAATTGGCTGGCTGGAAGAAGAGGTGGTTGATGGGAAATGTTCAGCCTGGAGTTCAGTTACTAGTGGTGTACCACAAGGCCCTGTTTTGGGGCCATTGCTGTTTGTCATTTTTATAAATGACCTGGAGGAGGGCGTAGAAGGATGGGTGAGTAAATTTGCAGATGACACTAAAGTCGGTGGAGTTGTGGACAGTTACAGAGGGACATAGATAAGCTGCAGAGCTGGGCTGCGAGATGGCAAATGGAGTTTAATGCAGAAAAGTGTGAGGTGATTCATTTTGGAAGGAATAACAGGAAGACAGAGCACTGGGCTAATGGTAAGATTCTTGTTAGTGTGGATGAGCAGAGAGATCTCGGTGTCCATGTACATAGGTCCCTGAAAGTTGCCACCCAGGTTGATGGGGTTGTTAAGAAGGCGTACGGTGTGTTAGCTTTTATTGGTAGAGGGATTGAGTTTCGGAGCCATGAGGTCATGTTGCAGCTATACAAAACTCTGGTGCGGCCGCATTTGGAGTATTGCTTGCAGTTCTGATCGCCGCATTATAGGAAAGATGTGGAAGCATTGGAAAGGGTGCAGAGGAGATTTAGCAGGATGTTGCCTGGTATGGAGGGAAGATCTTATGAGGAAAGGCTGAGGGACTTGAGGCTGTTTTCGTTAGAGAGAAGAAGGTTAAGAGGTGACTTAATTGAGGCATACAAGATGATCAGAGGATTAGATAGGGTGGACAGTGAGAGCCTTTTTCCTCGGATGGTGATGTGTAGCACGAGGGGACAAAGCTTTAAATTGAGGGGAGTTAGATATAGATCAGATGTCAGAGGTAGGTTATTTAATCAGAGAGTAGTAAGAGGGTGGAATGCCCTGCCTGCAACAGTAGTGGACTCGCCAACATTAAGGGCATTTAAATGGTCATTGGATAAACATATGGACGATAAGGGAATAATGTAGATGGGCTTTAGAGTGGTTTCACAGGTCAGCGCAACATCGAGGGCCGAAGGGCCTGTACTGCGCTGTAATGTTCGATGTTCAATGTTCTATGTTCAAGGGGCGAAATTAGTTTGTATTCTCATTTACATACAATCAATCAACTATATTTGCATCACACTTATTACATGCAGTCAATCAATTTTCCTAGCATCCCAATTATCACATATATGGTTAAAGTGCGTGTTGTCTTACCTGCCCCTAACGTCATACAGAAGTCATTCAAAACTAACATAATAATGTGTCCTATCTACAGCTGTAGACCTTGAGCTTTATCAAGGATACATTGCGTGTCTTGTTCTGTAAAGCTGTTATAAGCGGCTGTTGGGACACTCCCTATGCATATCCACACTTGGGTCTCATGAGACAGTTTACAGGGAATGTGGCTTGTTCAGCCATTTTGTGTCATTAATATCACAAAATAGCTAACAGCTATTTTGTGTCTTTTCTGATATTCACAGCATTGTGTATGCACTATCTATTTCTACAAATTGCCTCTTCTAAACAGGCATCTAAGCCAATGAGTACCGTTTGTTTCATCAGAACAATTCAAAGTAATATAGGAGCACAACTGTAGTTACAGGGCCACCTATAATTTATATCATAGTCCAGTATCACAAAATGCCCTCCAGCACTTTCCCTTTTTGGTCATGGAAGATGTTTACAGAACTCCAACTGACCACAATGAAATGCTATGAGGGCTTCAGGGTACGTTTAATATGGCCTTTGGGGCATGTAACCTCCCAGATGTTCCGTAATGTACACCGTGCATGTGATTCAATGACCACCCCTCAAACAAACCCATATATGTCACATTTTGGATCTAGAATTCTCCACCAGGAGAAACTATTTTATCCTGTCCTCTCTGTCACTTCCCCTCATAAATTTGTACACCTCAATTAAGTCAGCCCTCAGCATTACTTGTTCCAAGGAAAATAATACCAGCCTATCCAATCTCTCCCCGTAGCTACACTTTTCTAGCCCTGGCAATATTCTTGTAAATGTCTTCTGCAGTCTCTCCAGAGCATTTAAGTCCTTCCTGTAATGCGGTGACCAGAATTGAACATAATACTGTCATGTGAGAGTACCTTTAAGAAATGGGTGTTTATAAATGGGTGTGTATATAAATATCTGTAGTGAGAGTATCTTTAAGAAATGGGTGTTTACTACAGCAGTGATGTCAGAGAGTGGGTGGAGCTGGGCTGTCTGTCAGCTTTTTACTTTCGTTTCAGGCTGTTCGCTGCAGGGTGTGTTTTAGTTTCATTTTCAGAGCTGGATAGCTGCAGTCACAGCCAGAAGGTGTATGAATCTCTCTCTGTAATCTAAAGACTGTAAATCGATCGTGGTGATTTAAAACTAATAACAGTAGTGACTTTAACCTGATGTGCTTCTGGGAAAAGGTGTTTTAAGTCTTATGGATGTTAAAAGGAAAGCTTAAAGGATTACTTAGTGTTGTATTCTTTGGGGGTTGTATTTAATGGTTGCTAAGATATTCACTGTATGTTTTTAAAAGGTTATCTTGAGTTCATAGAATAAACATTGTTTTGCTTTAAAAAGTATGTTTTCCATTTCTGCTCTACCACACCTGTAGAGTGTGTCGTGTGCTCCCCATACCACAATCTATTAAAAGTTGTGGGTCAGGTGAACTCCATGATACACTCTGGGGTTCTCTAAACCCTGGCCCATAACAAATTGGGGGCTCGTCCGGGATAAAAGTCAATCTATTGGATTGGCTTTGTGAATTTAAAGACAGTGAGGTGTGAGCATATTGTGGGTGCTTTTCAGGTGGGGTATTTTAGTTTAAGTGGGGAGTGTGTTGTGGATAATGGCTCTTTCAGAGGCTCAGACATTTTTGGGGGTGGTGACAGTCACACGCAATACCTAACGGACAGAGGCTAAATGCAGACTGTTGGATTTGTCAAAAAACATTGCAGTTAACATTACCTGACAAAATGCGAAACGGTGAGGTAATTATGGCAGTGGCTCAGCATTTAAAGTTGCCTGAGATACAGTCTGACTCATTGGAAATAGCTAAAATTCAGTTGCAAATGAAACAAATGGAACATGACAAAGAATTAAAGCAACTTGAATACGAAAGGGAGAGAGAGGAAAAAGAAAGAGACAGAGAAAGAGAGAGTGAAGAAAGAGAAAGAGAAAGAGAGAGAGAGGAAAAAGAGAGAGAAGAAAGGAAAACAGAATGAATAGCCCTAGCAGAACAAAAAGAAAGAGAAAGGGAGATACAGATCATGGAAAAAGATAAAGAGAGAGAGTTTGAACTTCAGAAAATGGCCATGAAACATGACAGTCAGTTAAAATGGGAAGGCGTAAAGGTAAACGTACAGTTGGATGATCGTGATGAGGATACTTTGGGCAACGCGGTAGCATAGTGGTTAGCACAATTGCTTCACAGGTCCAGGGTCCCAGGTTCGATTCCCAGCTTGGGTCACTGTCTGTGCGGAGTTTGCACGTTCTCCCCGTGTGTGCGTGGGTTTCCTCCGGGTGCTCCGGTTTCCTCCCACAGTCCAAAGATGTGCAGGTTAGGTGGATTGGCTATGCTAAATTGCCCTTAGTGTCCGAAATTGCCCTTAGTGTTGGGTGGGGTTACTGGGTTATGGGGTTATGGGGATAGGGTGGAGGTGTGGGCTTGGGTGGGTGCTCTTTCTGAGAGCCGGTGCAGACTCGATGGGCCGAATGGCCTCCTTCTGCACTGTGACTTCTATGATAGTGAGAAAGAGCGTCATAGTCGAAGGCTTAATGGGAATCTATTTAAATATGTCCAAGCATTGCCACGGTTTGACGAGAAGGAGGTTGAAGCCTTTTTCATTTCATTTGAGAAGGTAGCTAAACAAATGAAATGGCCACAGGATATGTATGTATTACTGATTCAAACAAAGCTGGTAGGTAGGGCTAGTGAAGCATTTGCATCACTATCAGAGGAGGTATCTGAGACATATGAGGAGGTGAAAAAAATCCATCTTAGGTGCATATGAGCTCGTGCCTGAAGCCTACAGACAAAGGTTTAGAAATTAACAGAAAGAACCTGATCAAACATACATGGAGTTTGAAAGGATCAAACAGAATAATTTTAGTAGGTGGATAAGAGCTTTGAAAATAGACCAATTGTATGAAGCTCTCAGAGAAATTATACTTTTGGAGGAGTTTAAAAATTCAATTCCTGATGTAGTGAGAACTCATGTGGAAGAGCAGAGGGTTAAAACTGCAAGATTAGCAGCAGAAATGGCAGATGATTATGAATTAATTCATAAATCAAAGCTTGGTTTCCAACATCAGTTTCAGCTTGTGAGGATAGAAACTGGGGACATGAGAAATACTCAAAAGGAAAAAGTAAAGGTGATCTGATGGGGGATAATAGGGAAAGTGTACCTCAGATTAAAAAAGAAATCCAGGATGGTGGAAAAGACATGAAAAGTTTCAAACGTTTTCACTGTAATAACCTAGGCCATGTAAAGTCACAGTGTTGGTGGTTGAAGAAAAGAACTGTGGTAAAACAGGATAAGACAGTGGGGTTTGTTAAAGTGGTAAACGAAAGTCCAAGTGAAGCAAAGGAGGTGCAAAAGATTGTACAGCCTGATCAAGAGTTGTGGGTAAAGTTTACTCATGTGTATCAGGGGGAGCAGGTAAAGAAGTCACAATTTTAAGAGATATGGAAGCTAGTCAATATTTAATGGTAAGAGATGAGGAGTTATGTAGTTTGGGAAGAATGTTGCCATAAAAGGTGGTAATATGTGGAATTCAGGGTGAGAGGAGTAGTGTTCAATTAAATAAGGTAAAGAGTGGTGAAGTGGCAGTAGGAGTAATAGAGAAACTATCTTGTCCAGGAATACAGTTTATATTGGGTAATGATATATCTGCATCGCAGGTGGGAGTGATGCCTACTGTGGTTGATGAGCCAGTGGAAAATCAGATAACTGAAGTGTTGAAGGACAAATATCCTGGGATTTTTCCGGATTGTGTAGTAACAAAGTCGCAAAGTCACAGGTTAAGACAAGAGGAGAAATCAAAGAGTGAAGATGAAGTTGAAGTGCAATTATCAGAAACAATTTTGATCAGATGGTTGAAAAAGAACAAGAACAAGTGGAGGATGAGGCGGATATTTTTAGTTCAGGAAAATTGGTGAAGTTACAACAGAAAGATATAGAAATAAAACAGGTGTATTAGAAAGCATATATGGAAGAAGAATCTGGAGACCTTTACATATGCAGGCGGATGAAAAGTGGACAGAAGTTCATCAAGTAGTATTGCCGGTAGGGTATAGAAAGGAGGTGTTGCGAGTTGCACATGAGGCACCAGTGGGAGGTCATTTGGGGATAAGGAAAACTCAAGCTAAAATCCAGAAACATGTTTATTGGCCTGGACTACACAAAGATGTAGTTAGATTTTGTCAATCATGTCACACATGTCAAGTGATAGGGAAACCTCAAGCAGTGATAAAACCAGCGCCCTTAATACCCATTCCAGCATTTGAGGAACTTTTTACAAGGGTCCTAATTGATTGCGTAGGACCGCTTCCTAAAACAAAAAGTGGGAATCAATATCTTTTGATGATAATTGATGTGTCTACTAGGTTTCCAGAGGCCATTCCAGTACATAATATTACAGCTAAAAAGATTGTGGAGGAGTTACTTAAATTCTTTACTAGATATGGACTACGCACAGAAATTCAATCGGATCAAGGATCAAATTTTACCTCAAGGTTATTCAAAGAAGTTATGGACAGCTTAGGAATAAAACAATTTAAATCAACTGCATACCATCCAGATCGCAGGAAGCGTTAGAAAGGTGGCATCAGACATTAAATACAATGTTGAGGGCTTATTGTCACGATTATCCAGAGGATTGGGTTAAAGGAATTCCATTCATGCTGTTTGCAATTAGGGATGCATCTAATGAATCAACCAAATTTAGTCCTTTTGAACTAATTTTTGGTCATGAGGTAAGAGGACCACTTAAATTGATTAAGGAAAAATTGGTGAGTGAGAAATCGGAAATTACATTATTGGATTACGTGTCAAATTTTAGGGAACGATTAAATAGAGCAGGTGAATTGACTGGACAACATTTAAAAGTTGCACAAAATGTGATGAAACGGGTAGCGGACAAGAAATCCAAAGTTCGTAGTTTTGCCAGTGGAGATAAAGTTTTAGTGTTGTTACCAGTGGTAGGGGAGCCTTTAAAAGCAAGGTTTTGTGGACCTTATCAGATTGGAAAGGAAATTAAGTGAGGTGAATTATGTGGTAAAAACACCAGATAGAAGGAAAACTCACCAAGTGTGTCATGTGAATATACTTAAAATGTACAATGAAAGGGAAGGAGAGAAAAAGGAGGAGGTTTTAATGATTCTAGCTCAAAGTGACAAACCAAATCCAGATGACTGTGAATTTGACATACCTCAAATTAAATTGGAAAACGAGGATGTTCTTAAAAATTGGGATAAATTGTTGAGTTACCTTCCACAGGAAAAATGGACTGACCTGAAAGAGTTATTGATATCACATGAGCAAGTTTGTGGAGATAAATTGGGAAGTACTAAAATGGCTTTACATGATGTAGATGTGGGAAATGCTGTTCCAATCAAACAACATCCATACAGACTTAACCCTTTAAAATGGCACAGGTTAACAAAGAGATTGAGAGTATGCTTAAAAATAACATAATTGAAGTGGGTTGCAGCCAATGGAGCTCACCCATAGTGATGGTACCTAAACCAGACGGTACCCAACAGTTGTGTGTGGACTATAGAAAAGTTAATGCAGCTACAAGAACAGACCCTTATCTTATCCCACGTTTGGAGGATTGCATTGAGAAAGTGGGACAATCAGCTTTTATTTCCAAGGTTTCCAAGATTTACTTAAAGGTTACTGGTAGGTACCTTTATCCAAAAGGGCGAAGGAGATTTCAGCTTTTGTGACTCCAGATGGTATATATCAATTCACAATTATGCCATTTGACATGAAAAACGCACCAGCCACATTTCAACAGTTAACTAACAACGTTGTTTCAGGATTACCCAATTGTGTGGGATACATCGACGATCTGGTAATTTTCAGCCAGACATGGAAAGAACATTTAAAACAACTGATGGAGTTATTCGATCGACTTCAGGAAGCGGGTTTGGTGATAAACCTAGCCAAAAGTGAATTTGGAAAAGCCCAAGTCACTTTCCTTGAGGAGTTTCCAATACCCTCAAGACAAAAGGAAATAAAGTGATTTCTTGGCATGAGTGGATGTGATCCAACATTTGTGCAAAGGCTTTGTAGCGTGATTGCTCCACTGATGGATTTGTTGAAGAAACGTCAAAAATTTCAGTGGACAGCGGACTTTCAACAGGCATTTGATGGCCTGACAGCTGTGATAACCAATTCTCATGTGTTGGAGAATTGCAAGGGATTCTGTGATCAGATTGAACTAAGGTATCTGACTTTAAAGAGAAATGTCGAGGCGTAGAGAAATGGACGGATCGTGCAGAGACTTTCTTGTTCAAAGAGACTGTCAATCGAGGAGGATTTCCGTTGGAGGAAAAAAAACGTAAAGAAAATGGACTATATTGTTATACCTGTTTGTGTGTGTTGTTTTTTGAAACGAAAAAGTATATTTACTGTGTGCATTTCTTAAAGGATAGTGAAAAGGTGAAAAATGAAACCATCTTAAAGTTGATGGGTTTTTTTTCTTGGTGGGAGGTGTCATGTGAGAGTACCTTTAAGAAATGGGTGTTTAAAAATGGGTGCGTATATAAATATCTGTAGTGAGAGTACCTTTTTGAAATGGGTGTTGACTGCTGCAGTGATGTCGGAGAGTGGGTGGAGCTGGGCTCTCTGTCAGCTTTTTACTTTTGTTTTAGGCTGTTTGCTGCAAGGTGTGTTTTAGTTTCATTTTCAGAGCTGGATAGCTGCAGTCACAGCCAGAAGGTGTATTAATCTATCTCTGTAATCGAAAGACTGTAAATCGATCGTGGTGATTTAAAACTAATAACAGTAGTGACTTTAGCCTGATGTGCTTCTGGTAAAAGGTGTTTTAAGTCTTATGGATATTAAAAGGAAAGCTTAAAGGATTACTTAGTGTTATATTCTTTGGGGGTTGTATTTGAATTAATGGTTCCTAAGATATTCACTGTATGTTTTAAAAAGGTTAACTTGAGTTCATAGAATAAACATTGTTTTGCTTTAAAAAATACTTTTCCATTTCTGCTCTACCACACCTGTAGAGTGGGCCGTGTGCTCCACATACCACAATCTATTAAAAGTTGTGGGTCAGGTGAACTCCATGATACACTTTGGGGTTCTCTAAACCCTGGCCCATAACAATATGCAAGTTGCAGCCTCATAATTGTTGCACACAATTCCATCATTATCATAGAATCATACAATTTACAGTGCAGAAGGAGGCTATTCAGCCCATCAAATCTGCACCGGCCCTTGGAAAGAACACTCTACTTAAGCCCACACCTCCATCCTATCCCCATAACCCAGTAACCTCACCAAACCTATTGGATATTAAGGGGCAATTTAGCATGGCCAATTGACTTAACCTGCACATCTTTGGACTGTGGGAGGAAACCAGAGCACCCGTAGGAAACCTACACGGACACGGGTAGAAAGTACAAACTCCACAGTCTCCGAAGGCCGGAATTCAACCAGGGTCCCTGAAGCTGTGATGCAGCAGTGCTAACCACTGTGCCACCGTGCCGTATTGCTTTTATATTCAATACCTCTGCCAATGAAGGAGAGCATTCCATATGCTTTCTTAACCGCCTTTGTCTACTTGAACTGTTGCCTTTATGGACTTTGTATGTACACCAAGATCTCTTACTTTATCCACCCACCTTAATATATTTCCACTAATTATGTACTTCCTATAACTGTTTGACCTCCCTAAATGCACAACTCCACACGTTTCTGTGTTAAATTCTATCTGCCACTTTACTGCCCACTCCACCAATCCATCTCTATCGTTTTGAAGGTGATAGCTATCCTCTACACTGTCCATCACTCAGCCAATCTTTGCGTCATCTGCAAATTTCCAAATCGTGCTTCCCAAGCTGTTGTCCAAATGTTTTGAGATCCAACACAAACAGCAAGGGTCCCAACACCGAACTCTGTGGAACACCAGTTGAAATAACTTTCCATTGGCAAGGCAGCCGTCGACCATTACCGTTTGTTTCCTGGTACTGAGCCAACTTTTTATCCAGTTTGCCACATTGCCCAGTATCCCATGGGCTTTTAGTTTTTTGACCAATCTAACATGTGGGACTTTGTCAAATGCCTTGCTAAAATCCATGTACACCACATCCACTAAACTACCTTCATCAACCCTTCTTGTCACTTCCTCAAATGATTCAATCAATCAAATTTGTGAGGCACGATTTTCCTTTAACAAATCCATGCTGACTATCTCTGACTGATCCATGCCTTTCTATGTGACAGTTAATCCTATCTCTCAGGATTGATTCTACTAATTTGAACACCACCAACATAAGACTAATTGGCCTATACTTTTTGGCATTTCCTTCGATCCCTTTTTAAACAATGGATCCATATTTGCATTTCTTCAGTCCTCTGGTATATTCCCTGTATCTAGTGAAGGTTGGGGAAATCATGCTCAGAGCACCTGCTATCTCCTGCCTGACTTCCTTAAGTATCCTCGGAAACAATCCATCTGGCCTGGCGACTTATCAACTTTCAATTATTCCAACCCTTCGAGACACCAGTGTGATGCCAGAGCTCCAGGAGAACCAGGGGGCAGAGGCGCGTGCAGTGACCATTACTAAGGAGAAGGTTCTGGGGAAACTGAAAGGTCTGAAGGTGGATAAATATCCTGGACCGAACGAAATCACCCAGGTTTCTAAAAAAGATAGCTCAGGAGATTGGGGAGACATTGGTGGTGATCTTTCAGGAATCACTGGAGGCAGGAAGGGTCCCAGAGGACTGGAAAGTATCTAATGTAACACCACTGTTTCAGAAGGGAGGGAGGCAGAAGATGGGGAATTATAGGCCGGTTAGCCTGACTTCAGTCATTGGTAAGATTTTGGAGTCCATTATTAAAGATGAGATAATAATAATATTATTTCACGGAGTATTTGGAAGTGCATGATAAAATAGGACGGAGTCAGCACGGCTTCGTCAAGGGGAGGTCATGTCTGACAAATCTGTTAAGAGTTCTTTGAGGGAGGACTTCCGGGAGAGCCCTGTAGGGGGAAGATGTGCACGGGGCAGCTCCCGCTAAAGGACTAAACCTTCAGGGGGTTATTTTTGTTTGTTTAGTCCCGGGAGTATTTTTATTCTTGTTTTTTTGTTTATATATAAAAAAAGAAAGAACCCGCGCAGCGCTCACCCGAAGGTACGAGCAGGAAGAAAAAAAAAGCCGCACAGGACCGGACCAACGTAAGCTGAGGCGCGTGGGAGAAATAAGTGTGCGAGAGGAGCCGGAGAATTGTTTTTTAAAAGGTGCGGGAGGAACCGGAGCCAGAGACTCAGAGGCGGCCGAGGAGAGGCGCGACCCCGAACAGAACTAGCGCCTAAGAGCGCAGGCCTGCGAGCCTGCCCGACCGAACCACCCCCCCCCCCACACACACACACACAGCAGAGCGTGGGCGGCAGAAGAGAGGCGGCAGCCCAGACCGCAAAGCCAGAGACACAGGTGCTCGGGAGCAGAGCCAGCGGGGCCAACGAGCAGGAGAGAGAGGGACCCCCCTCCCCGCAATGGACCGGCAGCGACCACGTGGTGAGCGGCAAGACAAAGAGGGACTCCGGTCGCACCAGGAGACTTCTCTCCCAAACCCTCCTGACCCAGGGAGAAGGAAGGGGGGAAAAAAGAGAAGAAGGGGGAAAAATAAAAGTAAATAAATAAAGAGACAAGGAAAGAGAGAAAGGAAGGAAGGAAACCAACCAGAACACCGCTCCCCCCCACCCCAACAAAAAAAAAGGAAACCCGAAGCCCCAGGCAGACCCAGCGAGAGTAGAGGAGCGGGGGAAGTGTGAGCAACCTCAGGGTAAGGAACAGCAGCGGGGAAAGAAAGAGGGACAGACAGGTGGCTGGAGGAAAGAAAAACACCAAAGCGAAGGGACAGCGAGACACAAGCAGCAGCAGCGAGGGTAAGGCGCAGGAGCGGCGGACGCGCAGGCAGGCGGCCCCACAAGGCGAGACGGAGGTACAGGCGAGCCTGAAAGGGAAAACGATGGCAGACCAAGCAGCGGAGCGGGAGCAGGACGCAGCGACCAGCATAAAGGAGGCGCTCTGGTCGGAGCTCCAGTCAATGATGAAGGAGACGATGCACAAAATGGAGCAGACCATCGAAGGCCTGGAAAGGGAAGTGAAGGAGCAGAAAAAAACGATACTGGAGTTGGAGAGGGCCGCCTCGGACCAGAGGGACAGGGTGATAACCCTATAAGCCGAGGTCAAAAGGTTAGTAACGGCCCAGGGGAGCCTAACAGGGAAAGTGGAGGACCAGGAAAATAGGTCCGGACGGCAGAACATTAAAATAGTGGGTCTGCCAGAGGGGATCGAGAGCAGAGACCCAACAGGCTACATCACCCAAATGATGGGCAAGCTAGTGGGAAAGGAGGTATTCCCAAACCCACCAGAAATAGACAGGGTGCACAGGTCGTTCCGACCCAAGCCCAAAGCTGGGGACCAGCCCAGAGCGATTATTGCGAAGCTGCACCGGTTCCAAGACCGGGAGAGAATCCTAAAGTGGGCCTGGCGAATGAAACAGTGCATGTGGGAAGGGAAGACCATAAGGTTGTATCAGAACATTGGGGCGGACCTGGCCAAGAAAAGGGCTGAATTCAACAAGGCAAAATCAGCACTGCACAAAAGCAAGGTAAAATTTGGGATGTTATTCCCGGCGAAACTCTGGGTAACATTTGAGGGGAAAGAGCTGTATTTTAACACCCCAGCGGCAGCTGGTGAGTTTGTTAGAGCGAACAAGCTGGGGGAGGGGCACACACAACCGCAATGAAAGACATGGGGACGGAAAAGGAAGGGAAAGCCAGAACAAAGAGCGGGGGACAGACCCCAAACAAGGACAATGGACTCATGAACTGTGCACATGTGTGTTATGCCTTGCGCATGTGATAAACCACTATTGCACCTATATTAGGTGATGTATGGGAGGACCTGTACTACAGGTACGACGGTAGTCCTGCCTGATGGCTGGCCCAGTAGGTAGAGTATAAATATGTGTGTCCTCCGTGCAGCTGCAATTTCGCCAGCTGCTGTGGGAAGCCACACATCTTAGAGCAATAAAGCCTCAGTTGTATTCAACTCTCGTCTTTGCACAATTGATCGTGCATCAATTTATTGCTCTGAGATTTTCAGAAGATGGACCTCCGTATCCAGTCGGATCGCCTGCAGCTGGATCCGCAATCAAGCAACGCCAAAAAGGACTTTTAGCACTGGCTAGCTTGTTTCGAGGCGTACATCAGGTCTGCACCAGACCCTGTTCCGGAGGCTCAGAAAATACAGATACTGTACTCGAGGTTGAGCTCCAACGTATTTCCGCTGATCCAGGACGTGCCAAACTACGCCGAAGCCATGACGCTACTCAAAGAAAATTACTCCCAGCGGACGAACATGCTCTTCGCCAGGCACATACTCGCCACTCGCTCTCAACTCCCTGGTGAGTCCATAGAAAACTTCTGGCGGGCCCTAATCCCTCTAGTCCAGGCCTGTGACTGTCAGGCCATTACGGCCACGGAACATTCAAACCACCTTATGCAGGACGGTTTTGTTACGGGGATTGGGTCGGACCTCATACGCCAGCGACTTCTAGAGGGGGCCCCGCGCAATATCCAGGCCTACACCCCCAGCCGCACAGCCCACCCCTCCTACGCATCGTGGACCCCACAGACGGCCGCCCCAGCGGGGACCTTACCCAGCCAATACGCCTGCGCCACGCGCCAGCCAGCGATTCCCGGGTGTCCACGATGTTACATTTGTGGCCAGCAGAAACACCCACACCAACGCTGCCCGGCCCGCGCTGCCCTTTGCAAGGCTTGCAGTAAGAAGGGGCTCTTCGCCGCGATGTGCCAGGCTATCGCCCCCACCACCCTCGTTTACGGCAATGGGTGCCGCCATCTTCACCTCCCCAGACCACAGACGGCCAGTGGGCGCCGCCATCTTCTCCCCCTCAGACCACGTGCGGCCAGTGGGCGCCGCCATCTTCTCCCCCTCAGATGAAGCGCGGCCAGTGGGAGCCGCCATCTTCCCCTCCGCACAACACGTGCGGCCCATGGGCGCCGCCATCTTTTTCAACACCCCATCATCCGACACCAGCGACGACCAACCACGACTCGCCTCAGTGACCATCGGCCAGTCTCGTCCTCACAACCTGGCGACCGCATCAACCAGCGTTAAAATCGATGGACACGTGACCTCTTGCCTGCTGGACTCCGGGAGCACCGAAAGCTTCATCCACCCGGATACGAAAAGGCACTGCTCCCTCGCAGTACACCCCGCCAATCAAAGAGTCTCCCTGTCCTCCGGATCCCATTCCGTGGCGATCCGGGGGTACTGTACGGTCACACTCATGGTGCAGGGCGTAGAATTCAGCGGCTTCCGCCTCTACGTCCTCCCTACTCTCTGCGCTGCCCTACTACTCGGCCTGGACGTCCAGTGTAACCTCCAGAGCCTAACCCTGAAATTCGGCGGGCCCCTACCACCCCTTACTGTGTGCGGCCTCGCGTCCCTAAAGGTCGACCCACCTTCCCTATTCTCAAACCTAACCCCAGATTGCAAACCCGTCGCCACCAGGAGTAGACAGTACAGCACCCAGGACAGTATCTTCATCAGGTCCGAGGTCCAGCGGCTGCTTCGGGAAGGCATCATTGAGGCCAGCAACAGCCCCTGGAGAGCCCAAGTGATAGTGGTGAAAACTGGGGAGAAACACAGAATGGTCGTGGACTACAGCCAGACCATCAGTAGGTACACGCAGCTCGACGCATACCCCCTCCCACGCATATCTGATATGGTCAATCAGATTGCTCAGTACCGGGTCTTCTCAATGGTAGACCTCAAATCCACCAACCACCAGCTCCCCATCGGTAAAGCGGACCGTCCACACACTGCCTTCGAGGCAGACGGTTGCCTCTATCACTTCCTCAGGGTTCCCTTCGACATCACCAACGGGGTCTCAGTCTTCCAAAGGGAGATGGACCGAATGGTCGATCGGTACGGTTTGCGGGCCACCTTTCCGTACCTAGACAACGTCACCATCTGCGGCCATGATCAGCAGGACCACGATGCCAACCTTGCCGAATTTCTCTACACCGCCACTCTCCTAAACCTCACCTACAACAAGAAGTGCGTGTTCAGCGCGAACCGCTTAGCCATCCTCGGCGATCTGGTCCAGAACGGAGCTCTGGGGCCCGGTCCTGACCGCATGCATCCCCTCATGGAGCTCTCCCTCCCCCACTAGCCCAAGGCACTCAAACGCTGCCTGGGGTTCTTTTCATACTACGCCCATAGGTCGCAAACTATGCGGACAAGGCCCGCCCACTCATACAGTCGACCCATTTTCCCCTGACGGCTGAGGCACAACAGGCCTTCGCCCGTATCAGAGCCGATATCGCCAAGGCCGGGATGCACGCAGTAGACGAGACGCTGCCCTTTCAAGTGGAGAGCGACGCATCAGACGTCGCCCTAGCCGCCACCCTCAATCAGGCAGGCAGACCCGTGGCATTCTTTTCCCGCGCCCTTCGTGCCTCAGAAATTCGGCACTCATCCGGCGAAAAAGAGGCCCAAGCTATCGTTGAAGCTGTGCAGCATTGGAGGCATTATCTGGCCGGCAGGAGATTCACTCTCCTCACTGACCAACAGTCGGTTGCCTTCATGTTTAATAACACACAGCGGGGCAAGATCAAGAATGATAAGATCTTGAGGTGGAGGATCGTGCTCTCCACCTACAATTACGAGATTTTGTATCGCCCCGGCAAGCTCAACGAGCCCCCAGACGCCCTACCCCAAGGTACATGTGCCAGCGCACAAGTAGACCGACTCCGAGCCCTGCAGAACAGCCTTTGTCACCCAGGAGTCGCACGGTTGTACCATTTCATAAAGGCCCGCAATCTGCCCTACTCCATCGAGGAAGTACGGACAATCACCAGGGACTGCCAGGCCTCTGCGGAGTGCAAGCCACACTTCTACCAGCCGGACCGTGCGTGCCTGGTGAAGGCCTCCCGCCCCTTTGAGCGCCTCAGCGTGGATTTCAAAGGGCCCCTCCCCTCCACCGACCGTAACACGTATTTTCTCAGTGTGGTCGATGAGTACTCCAGATTCCCCTTCGCCATCCCATGCCCTGACATGACGTCTGCCATCGTCATCAAAGCCCTCAACACAATCTTCGCTCTGTTCTGTTTCCCCGCCTACATCCACAGTGAAAGGGGATCCTCATTCATGAGTGATGAGCTGCGTCAGTTCCTGCTCAGCAGGGGTATCGCCTCCAGCAGGACGACCAGCTATAACCCCCGGGGAAACAGACAGGTAGAGAGGGAGAACAGGACGGTCTGGAGGGCCGTCCAACTGGCCCTACGGTCCAGGAACCTCCCAGCATCCCTACTGTACACCGCCACTAACAACACACCTCCTGAATGTCTCCTTGCCTTCCCCAGGAAGTCCACATCCGGGGTGTCGCTCCCGACTTGGCTCGCAGCTCCAGGACCCGTCCTTCTCCGTAGGCACGTCCAAATCCACAAGGCAGACACGTTGGTGGAGAGGGTGCAGTTGCTCCATGCGAACCCCCAGTATGCCTACGTGGCGTACCCCGACGGCCGCCAGGATACTGTCTCCCTCAGGGACCTGGCACCAGCAGGTTCCCCACACACACACCCCTCCGGCCCGGCTCCACCCCCCTCCCCCGGCGCTCCCAGCAGCAAACCCCCAGGACCATCCGTCCTCCCCCTGCCCACGCCCGAGGATGAAGAGGATTTCGGCACGCTCCCAGAGTCACCAAAGGCCAGACCAGCATCGGCATCGCCGCCACCATTGCGTCACTCCCAGCAGCACATCAAGGCTCCGGACCAGTTGAATCTCTAACTGGTCCACTGAACTTCAAAAGACATTTTTGTTCTCACAAAAATTGTACATGTAAAATCCAGTTGTTGTATATAATTCTCCACCACCCCCGCCGGACTCAATTTTAACAGGGGGTGAATGTGGTAAACCACTGTTGCATCTATATCAGGTGATGTATGGTAGGACCTGTACTACAGGTGCGACAGTAGTCCCTGCCTGCTGGCTCCGCCCAGTAGGCGGATTATAAATATGTGTGTCCTCCTTGCGGCAGCCATTTCGCCAGCTGCTGTGGGAGGCCAAAAATCTTAGAGCAATAAAGCTTCAGTTGTATTCAACTCTCGTCTTTGTGCAATTGATCGTGCATCAGCGTGGGACTATGCTGTCTCGTTTCAGAGTTTGTCTCCTCTCTCAATGCAATGGGGGGGAGGGGGGGGGGGAGGGGGGGAAATGAGGGTGAGAAAAGCAAACAGGAGGGCAAGACATTGGCCAGTAGGTGAAGGGTTAAACAGGGCCAGAACTGGGTGAATACTGGGAGGAGGGCCACCGTACTAGCGAGGAGGGCCAGCACGGGAGGCAGGAAGGAAGGAGGGCAGCAGCATGCCTCTCAGGGGAGGGGGAGCACCTGGCACAAGGAGGGGAGGGGGCACAGAAGGGGGGGGAGAACTCGGGGGGGTCAAAGGGACAGGGGCTAGGGGGGGAGAGGAGTCTGAGGGAGAACGCAGAACAAAAGAGAAGCAAAGAGAAGGGTGAGATAGTGAAGCAGTTCAGAAATAGGCCTTGGCGGGCATGGAGCAGAGCGAGGAACCAAGAGGGCGCCACAAACAGCCACTCAAGAGTGCATCAGGGCAGAGGGAGACTTCGGAGCGCAGGGGTGCCACCGCGTGGTGTACACACAGCTGGTGGCCACATGGGGTGCCCCCTGAGCAAAGGGAAACCACTGAGCGCTGGGGCCTGACCCCATGGTGAGAGTGGCGACCGTGGCCATTTTGGACGGTCCCCTAATGAAGAGAAACCCCGGAGTGCAGGGGCGCGTCCACCAGGTAAGTGTGGGCGAACCCACAGGACCCGGGGGGTCAGAAACCCCCAACCAGGATTGTTACCTGGAATGTAAGGGGACTCAACGGCCCATTGAAAAGACCCGGAGGGTTCGCCCACCTAAGAAGCCTAAAAGCAGACATAATCTACCGACAAGAGACGCACCTGAGGGAGAAGGACCGACTGCTGGTAAGGAAGGGCTGGGTGGGACAGACATACCATTCATGCTACGGGTCGAGGGCTAGGGGGGTAGCAATATTAATTAGTAAAAGGACGAGGTTTACGGGAACCAAGGCAGTTACGGACCCGGGGGGAGGTACGTCATGGTCAGCAGTGTCCAGGAAGGGGCACCTGTCGTACTGGTAAATGTGTACGCTCCCAACTGGGACGACTAAGAATTCATAAAGAAGACCATGGCGGAAATCCCCGACCTTGACACACACCAACTGATTATGGGGGGGGGGACTTTAACTGTGTGCTGGACCCACTGACCAACCGATCAAACCCCAGAACGGGGAAAAAGTCTAGCATGGCTAGGGTGCTAGGGGCCTTCATGGAACAGATTGGGGCGGTGGACCCATGGAGGTTCCTGCACCCGGGAGAAAAGGAGTTCTCGTTCTTTTCGCAGGTGCACAAGGTATACACCCGTATTGACTTGTTTGCAGTGGGGAAATCGGTGCTTCCAGGGATTACAGGAACCGACTACTCCACGATTGTTATCTCCGACCACGCTCCACACTATATGGATGTGAGGTTGGAGACAGGCCGGGCCCAGTGCCCCACATGGAGGGTGGACACAGACCTCCTGGCCGACAAGGCTTTCTGCCAAAAAATATCGCAGGCCACAGGCGATTACGTTAGTAACAACCAAAATGGGAAGGTCTCACCTTCCACGTTTTGGGAGGCACTGAAATCCGTGATCAGAGGAGAGATCATAGCCTACAAGGAAAGTAGAGATAGGGAAGAGAGGGTGGCCAAGCAACAGCTAGTGGACTCCATTCTGGAAGTCAATAGAATGTACTCCGAGGCCCCAACCATAGGGCTGCTGGCGGAGAGGAAAAAGCTGCAAATGGACTTTAACCTGCTGTCCACTAGGAAAGCAGTGTACCAACTCCGCCAGACACGGGGGACCTTCTACGAACACGGAGACAAGGCGGGCCGCCTATTGGCTCACCAGCTGAGAAGGCAAGCAGCCACGAGGGAAATAGCGCAGGTTAAGGATAGCAAAGGCAGGCTGGTAACAGAGCCAAAGGAGGTCAATCGGGCATTTGAGACCTTCTACCGGGGACTGTTCACCTCCGTGCCCCGCAACGGGGACGCGGGGATGAAACTGTTCCTAGACGGACTGGAACTACCAGTTGTGGGGGAAGACAGACGGGCGGAGCTGGAAGCACCAATAGACCTGGGAGAAATCATGGAGAGCATCAGCTCCATGCAGGCGGGGAAGGCACCGGGACCCGACGGGTTCCCGGCGGACTTCTACAAAACATTTGCACCAGTCCTGGCCCCACACCTAAGGGACACGTCCGCGGACTCACTGGCAGGGGGCACCCTGCCCCCAACGCTAGCGCAGGCCACAATCTCACTAATACCCAAAAAAGATAAAGACCTGACAGAATGTGGATCATACAGACCCATTTCACTGCTGACCGTGGATGCGAAAATACTCGCAAAGGTCCTGGCCAAAAGGCTGGAGGGCTGCATACCAGAGGTGGTCGCAGAGGACCAAACGGGCTTTGTCAAGGGTAGGCAGCTCACAGCGAACATCAGGCGGCTGCTGATGTTCACCAGAGGTGATCGTCTCTCTGGACGCAGAAAAGTCCTTTGACAGAGTTGAATGGAGCTACCTCCTCAAGGCACTGGAACGGTTTGGGCTAGGAGCGGGATTCACCGCCAGGGTGAGGCTCCAGTACAACGCTCCCAAACGAGTGTCTGAACTAACACCACCAGCTCTGAATACTTCCAGCTGCAGAGAGAAACAAGACAGGTCTGCCCCCTGTCCCCACTCTTGTTCGCGCTAGCGATCGAACCCCTGGCGATAGCCCTGCGGGACACAAAAAGCTGGAAGGGAATCTGGAGAGGAGACAGAGAGCACAGAATCTCACTCTATGCAGATGACCTGCTCCTCTATGTCTCGAAGCCACAAGAGGGACTGAAGGCAATGCTGCAAATACTGAAAGAGTTTGGAACCTTCTCGGGCTACAAACAAAGCGAGACATTCCCAGTGAACCCAAAAGGGGGAGGGACAGAGATGAAAGGGCTCCCGCTGAAAACAGCCCAGGACAGATTCCGTTACATGGGGATCCAAATAGCCAGAGACTGGACACAGATCGACAAGTGGAACCTGACCAGCCTGGTGGAGGAAGTAAGAAAAGACCTTCAAAGGTGGGGCTCACTCCCACTCTCCCTGGCGGGAAGAGTGCAGACGATCAAGATGAACGTACTGCCAAGGTTCCTCTTCCTGTTTAGATCCATCCCGATCTTCATCCCCAAGGCCTTTTTGCAAAACATAGACAGGCTAATCATGGCGTTTGTGTGGAGGGGGTAAGAACCCGAGAATTCCCAAACCGACACTGCAAAGAGGGAAAGTCAGAGGGGGCCTGGCTCTACCGAACCTACAATACTACCACTGGGCAGCAACGGCAGAAAGAGTGAGGGGATGGGTACAAGAACCCGACACAGATTGGGTACAAATGGAGGAGGCATCCTGCAAAGGAACAACCCTCCAGGCCCTGGCCACAGCAGCACTCCCATCCTCCTCGACAAGGTACACAATGAGCCCAGTGGTAGCGGCCACGCTGAGAACGTGGACCCAGTTGAGACAGCACTTCGGGATAACCAGAATATCCCCTATGGCCCCTATCTGCGGCAATCACAGATTCCCCCCAGCCATGCTAGATACCACTTTCGAAAGATGGAGGCGGACGGGGGCACACTGACGGTCGGGGACTTCTACGTAGGGCACAGACTGGCGACACTGGACAAACTGACAGGGATGTGGAAACTAGCAAGAGGACAGGAATTGAGACACCTCCAAATGAAACACTTCCTCCGCAAAGAGACAGTAGGGTACTCCGGGGCCCCATAAAGCACACTACTAGAGGACCTGATAGGCACAAGCAGCGAGAAGGGGGGGGACTATGTGGAAAAATATACGGACAGCTACTGGACAGAGCCAGAACACCACTGGACGGGACAAGACAAAAATGGGAGGACAAACTGGGGACAGAGGTAGGATGGGGACTCTGGAGCGAAGCACTGAGCAGGGTGAACTCCACCTCCTCCTGCGCAAGGCTAAGCCTAATGCAGCTCAAACTGGTGCACAGAGCGCACCTGACCAGAACCCGAATGAGTAGGTTCTTCCCGGAGGTGGAGGATCAATGTGAGCGGTGCCAGAGGGGCCCGGCCAACCACACCCACATGTTTTGGGCTTGGCCCAAACTTGCTGGGTTCTGGACAGCCTTCTCCGAGGCAATGTCCAAGGTTGTGGGGATGAGGGTGCCCAATAGTGGCAATCTTCGGGGTATCGGAGCAGCCAGAGCTACACATGGGGAAGGGGGCCAACGCCCTTGCTTTCGCTTCCCTAATCGCACGCCGGAGAATCCTGCTCGGCTGGCGATCGGCAGCACCACCCACAGCTGCAGACTGGCTCGCTGACCTCTCGGAATTTCTCCACCTGGAGAAGATTAAGTACGCCATCCGAGGGTCAGAGGAAGGCTTCCTGGGTACTCGGGGGCAGTTCGCCGGCCTGTTCCAAAACCTGTTCGAGGCCAGAAACGAGGAGTAAGCCAGGGGGAAAAAAAGATGAAGAACCAAAGGACTGCGCAACCCGGGGGTGGGGGGAGGAAAATGGGGAAACCACAAGAGAAGAGGAAGGGTGCTGAAACCAATGGAGGGGAGGGGGGGGAGGAGGAAGGGGGGGATATCATAGACCGATCCAGAGGGCAGCAAAATGTACATACAGTTAGTCAAATGAAGGACAAAACAAACCTCTCTGTAAAATAAAGCAAATTAGCGCGGGCAAGAAAAATGTAATGTATATAAGCAACAACTGTTTATAAATATGAGAAAAGCCAACAAAAAGATTTTTAAAAAAAAAGAGTTCTTTGAGGAAGTTATAAGGAAGTTAGACAAAGGAGAACCAGTGGACGTGATTTATTTTGATTTCCAGAAGGCCTTTTAGAAGGTGCCGCACAGGAGACTGTTAAATAAGTTAAGAGCCCATGGTGTTAAGGGTAAGATCCTGGCATGGATAGAGGATTGGCTGACTGGCAGTGACTAGTGGTGTGCCTCAGGGGTCTGTGCTGGGATCATAACTTTTCACAATATACATTAATGATCTGGAGGAAGGAACTGAAGACACTGTTGCTAATTTTACAGATGATACAAAGATCTGTAAAGGGGCAGGTCATATTGAGGAAGCAGGCAGGCTACAGAAGGACTTGGACAGGTTAGGAGAGTGGGCAAAGAAGTGGCAGATGGAATACAATGTGGGGAAGTGTGAGGTTATGCACTTTGGAAGGAGAAATGGAGGCATAGACTATTTACTAAATGGGAAGATTCACAGGAAATCAGAAGCAAAAATGGACTTTGGAGTCCTTGTTCATGATTCTCTTAAGGTTAACGTGCAGGTTGAGTCGACAGTTAGGAAGACAAATGCAATGTTAGCATTCATGTTGAGAGGGCTAAAATACAAGACCAGGGATGTACTTCTGAGGCTGTGTAAGCATTTGGAGTATTGTGAGCAGTTTTGGGCCCCATATCTAAGGAAGGATGTGATGGCCTTGGAAAGGGTCCAGCCGAGGTTCACAAAATAAATAAATAACCTTTATTGTCACAAGTAGGCTTACATTAACACTGCAATGAAGTTACTGTGAAAAGCCCCTAGTCGTCACATTCCTGCGCCTGTTCGGGTACACAGAGGGAGAATTCAGAATTCTCAGCTGGTACGGGAATTGAACCCACGCTGCTGGCCTTGTTCTGCATCACAAACCAGCTGTCTAGCCCACTGAGTTAAACCAGCCCTACTTGTAAGCCAACTTGTGACAATAATAAAGATTTAATTTTAATTTTTAATATGGTATTTCCTCGAACACAAGACAGATATGAAAACAAACAGGAACTGGCCTTTACATTACCTCAGCAAGGCATTGATAAATTGTAAGATTTTACAATCTAACAATGGATGACCTTAAGGATGACCCTAAACAACTTGTTAACTGAATCCTGGAAACTGGGTGCTGCAAGGAACTGTCTGCACTATTGTCTGCACCTTCTCGGTATCCTATTTGATTGAAGGATTTCGACTAAAAACAGGGCATGCTGTTCAGCAAGAGTGCTCAAAATGGTTCCTGCTGGTTTAGTTCCTTTAGTGTATAAATATTGGAACTGCGCAGTCAGATTTCCAGACTCATTAATGGGTGAGATTCTCCGTCCCGCCACACCCATTTTCTGGTGCGGTGTGCCCCCACCGGCAGCGAGATTCTCCATCCCGGCAGCCGGCCAATGGGGTTTTCCATTGTGGGTCCCTCAATGCCATCGGGAAATCCATGGACGTGAGTGTGCTGCCGCCGAAAGGGAGGATCCTGCTGACAGAGAATCCAGCCCATTCAATTTACTCTAGCGTCTCTCAAGGTAAAGGTAGCTGCTGGAGTGTAGTGATGATAGTTCTCCCCTTAATTAGAATGGAGGTATCTTGCTAGATTCGGTAGCTTTTAATGGGTACTTAAGGAAAATACTACTTTAAATATTGATGAATATCTTAAATATCGCGCTGTGACATTAATACGACTTGGATGCTCTATTCAAAACAAGATTATACTTACTTTCCCTAGAACTGCCACGTTGCAATTGAATTATCATCAAAAGTGAATTGCATGTTTGTTTTTTTAATAAATTCATTTTAAATTAGGAAGTGCATTGTCTCATCATAGGGTCTTCTGTATCTAACCTTACAAACCCATCTCTGTACACTCTTCAGTAGATGCTGAAGAGAGATGCCCGGATCCTTATAATATCCAGGTTGTTATAATCTATCTAATACATGCTAAAAAGGCTATCTGGAGGATAATAATATTCGCTGGTGATTATTTCTTTTCGAGGCAAGTTAGATCAGTTATTGAGGTCCATTTAAGTGCCTGTGAGAGCGATCATTCGAGGAGTATACCTAGTCCAGAATAGTCGGAAAAAGAGGCTGAGATTAAAATCCACTTCCAGTTTGTCTTCTGAGGAAATGTTGAGAAGATTAGGCTATTGGACTTGAGAAGGATAAGGGTGATCACATTAAACAAATAGGCCAGGATTCTCCAATCCCGCGCCGGGTCGGAGAATCACCGGGGGGGCGCGAACATCGCGCCACACTGTTCCAATGCCAAGCTGCCGATTCTCCGGCGCCCGCTGGGGCACCGCCGCGCCAGTCGGGGGCTCCCCCAGTGATCCCCCGCGCCTCAACGGGCCGAATGCCCACCGAGTTCGGCCGAGTCCCACCGGCGTGGGTGACGTATGGTCCCACCCGGCTGCGGGGGCCGTCCTGGTGGGGGAGCGGGGGGGATCCTCCACCGGGGGGCCGCCACAGTGGCCTGGCCCGCGATCGGGCCTACCGATTGGCGGGTGGGCTAATTCCGTGGGGGGCCTATGTTCTTCCATGCCGGGCCCCTGTAGGGCTCCGCCATATTGCCCGGGGGTCGGTGCGGAGACGGGAACCCACGCAACAAGCACGGACCAGCGCCGGCCGGGGCGCGCCGGCATTCGAGCGTCGGAGCAGCGGAAACCACTCCGGCGCCGTACTTGTCCCCTAGGAAGGGATGAATACTCGGGCCTGGAGGCCCATTGACGCCGGAGTGGCTCATGCCATTATTGACGCAGGAGTCAGAACTTGGCCGTGGGATTGGAGAATCCCGGCCATAATATCAAGAGGGAACTTGACAGGGTGGGCACTGAGAGGATATTTCCCCTGAAGGGAAAGACTAGAATTAGGGGCTACTGCTGGATTCTCAGTTTCAGCGGCTAAATGCCAGCGCCAGCGGAGCATGTGTGGTCTTTTACGACCAGAAATTCAGCACCAACCCCTTAACGATTCCAGGGCCGGTGAGGGGCTAGGACCGGCAGCAGGTGAAACCCACGCCGAAAACGGACAAAGAATGGCGGTCACGCCATACAACATGGCCCACCCCCCACAAGTCCCCACAGCGCTCGCGGAAGCCCCTCCGCCCGGCCGGCGTCACGGATCCTGGCCGTGTGACCGTGTTGGACCCAGTCCGCAGCCTCCACGCCAGGTTCCCACATGTCTGAGACCACAAGGATCGCCCGCCGTTGAGAACTCGGCCCATCGGGAGCGGAGCATCGCAGGTGGGATAGCCGATGACGCAGCAGCAGCGTTGCAACGGCGCAAAGCGCGCATCGCAATGACCCCATTTCTAAGGGGTTGGAGCATGGCTGACTGGCGTCAAACTATCGCCAAGCCCCGATTTCAGCATCGGAGCCCATTCTCCGCCCGATCGCTGAACACGATTTTAGCATCGGGCAACAGAGATTCCTGTCCAAGAGGACTCAAAGAGGAGGAGAATATTTTTCTCTGCGAGGGGCATTTGGTCTGTGGCATTCTGTTTCCCAGAAAGCAGTGGAGGCTGGGTCATTGAATTTATTCACGGCCGAGTTAGGTAGGCCTTGGATAGGTCAGGGAGTCAGGGGTGGTGGGGGACAGACAGGGAAGTGCAATTGAAACCATAAACAGGTCAGCCATGATCTTATTGAATGCCAGAGCAGGCCCAAAGGACCCAATGACCTATCCTGCTCCCATGTTTCTAAATTACACATTTCGCTTGAATATAATAAAAGGAAACATTATGTGAGTGTTCAGTGGAATTTTATGAGTACATTGCCAGGATCGGAAAGTTTAAGATAGGTGGAAAGATTAGATAGCTTAGCGTTGTTCTCTTTGGAACAGAGACGGCTGAGAGGAGACTACATTTTTTTTAAATGCCCAATTCTTTTTTTTCAAATTAAGGGGCAATTTAGCGTGGCCAATCCACCCGCCCTGCACATCTTTGGATTGTGGGGGTGAGACCCATGCAGACACGGTTATATTATCACGGCTGGTAATATGTTGTATTCTTTGTCTTTTCCTCCAGAATGGCCCGGTGTAGTGTTAACAAGAATACGCCAATCAAAAGATTGAAACAAACTAATTTATTCTTACGCTACTAATTAAATGGAGTTCACACACTCTACTGAGTTATAGATGATGAACAAATGATATTGTCTGTACTACAGTATTCAATATTCTATCTAACTACTAACTACACTGTGACTTGACCTTGTGCTGGAGATCTCTAATCAACTTTCATTCTGCTCTCTCCATGTTCTCTTCAACTTCTCCATTATCTTCTCCCAGAATTCCCTGAGAAGCTGTCTTAAATACAGTGAATTAGTAACGCCCTCTAGTGTTTGATTTACACATAGATGCAATTATTAACGCTTCACTATCCTGACTATATACATATCATTAAAACGGGGAGAATGTGCAAACTGTACATGGACAGTGACCTGTGGCCAGGATCGAACCCGGGTCCTCGGCACTGGGAGATAACAGTGCTAACCACTATGCCACCATGCCACTCAAGAGGGGGTTAAATTGAGGTGTATAAAACTGTGGCAGACAATGATAGAATGGATAGGAAAGGATTAATTTCCTTAGCAGAGAGATCAATAACCAGGAGGCATATTCTTGAGTTGGAACTATATGGCTGTTCCTTCGCTATCACTGAGTCAACTCCCTCCCTAACAGCACTGTAGGTGTTCTTACACCACACGGACTGCAGCAGTTCAAGAAGTCAGCACACCACCACCTTCTAAAGGGCAATCAGGATTGGGCAATTAATGCTGGCCTTAGCGGTGATGCCCACATCAATGAATATAAAGATAAAATTCAACACATTGTCCTTGTGCGGTCTATGACACCCTCAAACTAAAGATGTAACCCTCCTGCAAACCAAGGAAAAATAAAAGCCGAATTCTATTTATTTTCGTCAGTAACTACAGTTTCTCTGGTTTAGAGTAAGGTTTGGAAAAGATAGAGATATTTCACTGTACAAATGGACTCTGGCTGGTACCTTTTTGGAGGTCTACCAAAATGGCCATCGCCCAAAATGGCAGGTGAGGTTGCAGGGAGTCATTTATAGGATAGACTTGTGGGGATAAACCTTTGCATTCTCAACGAGACAATGAACATAAGATGTGGGATGCCCCAGAATCTGGAATCCCTGCCTCCCCCTCAGTACTCGGCTATGGGTTGTCGCAGGTAAATCTGGTCTCTCTGACAGGGCTGTTTGTAGACACCAGTACCAGTCCAAACTGGAATTGGAGCCTGACAATGAGCAGCACCAATTTTGTAAAAATTGTAAGCAATCCTCTGGATGGAGATGAACCTGACCTTGAGGAGCAGCTCATTCCCTCTCTTGGGATTTGTGGGCGGTGGGGGGGGGGGGGGGGGGGGGGCGGATGCTGGGTGCTGGCCCAGCAAACCTGGCCCAGCAAACCTGGCATTCTTTCAAAGCTTGGTGAGCTTCGGTTGATGAAAATGAAAACCGCTTATTGTCACAAGTAGGCTTCAAATGAAGTTACTGTGAAAAGCCCCTAGTCGCCACATTCCGGCGCCTGTTCGGGGAGGCTGGTACGGGAATTGAACCGTGCTGCTGGCCTGCCTTGGTCTTCTTTCAAAGCCAGCAATTTAGCCCAGTGTGCTAAACCAGCCCGAGTAATAATAATCACTTATTGTCATAAGTAGGCTTCAGTGAATTTACTGTGAAAAGCCCCTAGTCGCCATATTCCGGTGCCTGTTCAGGGAGGCCGGTACGGGAATTGAACCCGCGCTGCTGGCCTTGGTTCTGCATTACAAGCCAACTGTTTAGCCCACTGTGCTGACAGCCCCAGACTCGAGTGTGCCCCCAAGCTGCCAGCAGCCTCCTGTGATCCTAAAACCAGATAGAGCTGGGTGTGTATCCCAAATCCATCCCTCCACCCCCAACAGATTATCTCTGTCTCAACACTTCACAATAACATGATTGAACTTAAATGGTTCAAAAGACAGTTTTTTTACGCTTTTGTGCCAACCGCTGATTTCTGAGTTCCTGCTGTTTTATGCAGATGGAATTTAAGAAAATGAAAAGGTTTGATGTCAAAGCTCGGTTATCGTGGAAAGGTACACTCCTCACTGCGCAGGAATACCAGCCAGCTGAGCAAATAGGTTTCAATTTTCTACCTGACAGAAAAGGATAAGTGACCTAAATAACTGAGATTATAATAAGGACTAGACTTCCTCCACAGGGGCCCCAGACCTAACCTGACTTGCCAGAATGTCCCATTAGTAGAAGTGACGCATTAATATTTTGTATAGCCCATTACTTTTTTTTAAACAAATTGTTGAATTCATGCTGTGTCATAGTCTACCACTTGATTCGATTTTCCAAGAACGTCTGCAAGAAAAAAAAAGGAAGAACCAGGTCTGGGCTGCAGCACTTCATAAAAGGCACAGTAACTTAATTGTGTAGAAGCCAGGTCTTATCTTGTGTGACGTCAGTCTTAAGACTCCCAGTGACTGTATTCATTAGGTTGATTGCATCAAACTGTCTGTACACAGGAGGAAGAAGCATAGGAGCAGGAGTCGTCCAAGCCCTTTGCACTGCCATTCATGTAAGGTGATGACTGATCTCTACCTCAGCTCCAGTTGCCCATTTTTGTGAAGAATAAAGGGATTAAGGGTTATGGTGTTCGGGCCGGAAAGTGGAGCTGAGTCCACAAAAGGTCAGCCATGATTTCATTGAATGGCGGAGCAGGCTCGAGGGGCCATATGGCCTACTCCTGCTCCTAGTTCTTATTTTCTTATGTTTTTATCCTTATTCTACATCGATTCCTCGTTTTAGTGTTGAAAAATGTTAGTGGCCACAGCCTATTGAGGACTGAGAGCTCTAGATTTCCACTACCTGGTGAAAAGTTGCTTCCTGTTTCGCTCCTAAATAAAATTTGCACAAGGCCATTACACATATGCCACCACTGTAGAAAATTCAGCTTCTCTGGATCTGCATGATTGATTCTTTTAATCATTATAAGTACCTCAATTAGGTCACCTCTCAATAATCTAAACTCAAGGGAATACAAGCCAGGCTTATCCAATTGGTCATCATAATTTAACCCTTTCAAGTCTTGGCATCATTCTGTGTTGTACTCCTTCCAAGGTCAATGTATCAAAGACGGTCGCCTATGCCATGAATTAACATTGACTGGGGAACTGTGCTGAAATCTCATTTATTTGCTGACAACAGTTGAGCTACATTGATCCTCTTTGATTCAGCTTCTTAAGCTGCAGCATGAAATATATTGCAGTGGTTCCCAGGAAGAGCTGATCTGTCCTGAGGAGGTGAGCTGGGGGACATGATCGATTGTTAGTTAGGTCTTACCAATTGCACAATCAATCTCCTCCACCGCCCCCACATCCCAAGCTCATGAGGTCAGGGCAGCTGATACCTCAAGTACAGTCGGCAGAATGGATTAATTCCCAGAGTGTATATGTGCAGAGTCATTGCTGTTTTCATGAAGATAGGCCAACACTACAAACATGGGAAACACCAAGCCCATGAAAGAATTCTTTTAACAATTCATATATAATAGAATCTTACCGCCCATCATGTTGGTCATCCAATTAGTTCCATTTCCCTGCTTTAAATATCACTACATATTTCATAGTATCAAAAAACACTTCAACCGCGATGGACCTCCTTATGTCCACGAGTTGGCATCTGATTGCTTGCAAAGAATAACATTTTAGCCCAGTGAGAAAGATGGGAGGTGGAGGAAATGTTTTACCCCAAGTCTTTAATTGAGCAATTTGTGCTAATTTATCAAATGACCATGATAGGCCCAAGTCTGGAAATGTTGTCTTTGGGTCGAGCTATTCTTTAACAAGAATGGTGAGGCTCTTTGTTCAATCCGCTAAGAAACCGTGGTGACAACCCTGTAAATGAACCACAAACAAAATCCTTAATGAGTGAGGGGAATGGGTAAAAACGGCAGAGGCAACTGAATAAATGGTTTCCATCTTAATGACCAAGAAATCCATAAGATATCTAATTTTTTTTTGTTCGAAATGAGGGTAAGGGTCAAGCCAAGCAAGAAGGGCTTACAGAAACAGTAAGCAATGGAGAAAATGAGCTGGGCAATCTGGCAAGGCCAGCAGTTACTAGCCATTCTCAGCTGATTATGGATGTTCCAATGAGTAGCTCCCTTGCTTCTGATCGGCAGGGTTCTGGGTTCCAGTCCCACTTGAACGCACTGTCCAGTGCTATTACTGCACTGTCAGAGACACTATCTGTTTTCTCTGGTTGATGTGAATGATCCTATGGCACTATTTTGGAGTAGAGCAGGGAACTTATCGGGCATGCTCTGGCCATTACTTACCCGTCAATCAAAATCACACAAACAGATTATCTGGTCATTATCACGCTGGAGTTTGTGGGAGTTTGCTGTCCATAAATTAAGTTGCCACATTTCCCACATTGCAGTGACGACTCTTCATTGGCAGTAAAGTGTTTGGAGAGGTTTAGTGGTCTTGAAAGGCACTATAAAAATGCCGGTCCTTCTGAGCAGTTTGATTCGCTGGCCACGTCACTTCAGAGATCAGTTAAGTTGGAGTCGGACTGGGATCACATATATGAAAAATGAAAATTGCTTATTGTCACGAGTAGGCTTCAATTAAGTTACTGTGAAAAGCCCCTAGTCGCCACATTCCGGCGCCTGTTTGGGGAGGCTGGTACGGGAATTGAACCGTGCTGCTGGCCTGCTTGGTCTGCTTTAAAAGCCAGCGATTTAGCCCAGTGTGCTAAACCAGCCCCTGCATGGAGTGGACTGAGTAAGAACAGCAGCTTTCCTTTCCTCAATGAACCTTTACAACAATCCAATAGCCAGGATTGCTTTTTTTTTAAACGGAACTTATTCTCAAACAGCCATATTAGGATTAATAGTCCAGTGACATAACTCCGTAACCCCCTGGAGCAGTTGGTGGTTTTAGCAGCGGAAAGTGAAGCCTGATAGCACTTAATGTTGTCAGACCAGAACAAGTGAGTGACATAGCTATACTGATCATGCCTCAGCACAAGTCAGCCCTTGCATTTGACAAGACAAGGTGGTGGCCATGCTAGGGTGGACTGAGAAAGCAATCAAAACAAGGGAAATAAGGGTACACGTGATGGAATGGTTGAGGAGATTGATGGCTGCAGAAGTGGAGGACCAAAGGTTAAGTTTTGTGGTTTTAGAAATAACAGTTGTGAGAGACTTGCGGGAAAGTCTTTTTTGAGCAGCTGACATATAGGTGGGGGAGTGGGCCCAGGTAGAGTGCTCTTTCAGAGACTTGGTGCAGATTTGAGGGGCCAAATAGCTGCCTTCTGCACTGTCGGGAGTCTATGATTCTATGATGCTCCATCCCTCTCAGAAGGAGTCACACAAGTGTGAATTGATGCAGGTATTCACAATTGGGACCTGGGTGCCATGGCTGTTGAGGGGGAGCACGATGGTAAGAAAACTCTCAAAAATTCTCAAAATTTGTTGGGCTTGCTGGGGGTGTGGCTGCCATGGCCAGGGAAGCAGTAGGGAATGACATGGTGCCAACTCCGTGTTCCCTTTGGAATCGGGATAGGTTGGCTCAGACAGCCCATTGCTGTTGTATGTGTTTTAAACGTACCCCTCTGGTGCTTCTTATAGGGTCCTTGATGCTCCCACTGCTGACTGCTCCGTGTCCTGTGAATGTTTAGAGCGCCTCTGGTCATGTGGGAGCCCGCCCAGGCCACCCCTCTGGACATCCTCATACCTCAGCAGTATCATCAAGGGGATGGACGTGATCATGTTCAGTCACTGGCCCACTAGATGTTGGCATTCCTCAGAAGTGCTGCCCCACTGCAGAGGAAGCAGGGGATTAGCAGAGCTCACCCCAACCAAAGGACACTTACCCCATGGCCTTTGAAACCCTCACTGGTTCTCTGTCCCACTCAGAGTGGCGGCCTGACCAGAGGACCCCCACCCATCAGGATCACGAGCAGTCTCCTCCTGGCAAGGCTGGCAGCATTGACTGCCTCTGCCACCTCCTTCTAGGCCCTGTTCAGGAGGGCGGGCTTGAATCTGCTGCCCTCCCTGGGGAAGAGGGTTTATCCCTCCTCCTTACTGGCACGGAGCTGTGGGTCCACTTCAGGCTCCCTAAATCGCTGGGCGGGGGATATACATATTTAAAAGAGCCATTCTGCTCATTTAAGTATGTCAGCCTCCGATTTGCTCGAGGCCTGCGATTCAACGCCCCACCTGGGGGACCTCGCCGTTGCGCTGTTTAGCACCGGTCCACACAAATGTGAGCCAGGCTGGATGGTACCTGAGGGGGTGTTGTCCAAGCCTTTGGAGACCCATGAGTGGACAGGGACAGGGCAGGTACCCTGGCTCTCACTCTGGCACCAGGGCACCTTGGCACCACTATCCTGGCACTGCCAGGGAGGCACTGCCAGACTGGTAGGGACACTGCCAGGGTGCCTTGGTGGCAGCGCCAGGTGCCCAGGTATCAGGGTAGCCATGCAAGGGACCGGAGCCTAAGGGGGGCTATGCCCATGAAAAGGGGGATGGGGGTGTATGAAGGCTGGAGGGTGGTGAAGTGTGAGTATGCCTGAAAAGGGGGGGGGTGCCTCAGCAACCCCATAGCGGGTGACCTCTTGGGGGGGGGGGGGGGATAATGCCCATGTGTGCGTGGGTGACATTGCCCCTTGGTGGGGGTGTGGGGTGCCCTCAAGCTCACTGAGAGATCTGGAGCCCTTTCAAAATTGCGACCCTATCTCTGAGGAGCTGGTCTCAGCAACGAGTTCAGCTCCCCATTGCTGAAAAGCTTCCTAAGTGTGGGCTAGACTGGGGAGAAACTTCCCAAGGCCCACAGAAATGATTAAGGGTGTGCGATTTAACGGGAAAGGTTATAAGCGCTGGAGCGGGCAGGACCTCCGGAATGCTTCCTGACGGCCGCGCCAGCGAGAACGCGGCCCGTACTTAACGGCACTTAGTGCTGGCAATGATTCCCTAATGAGCTTCACGGCGGAACTGGCTGTCCTGCCAGCTGAGTCGCCTGGACCATGCCCGGCAGTTCCCTGCTAACAAGTGGGAGCTGCTCATAAACTGTTCCTTCCGAACTAACTTAGAGGCAGAAGACAAACATGGCACCAGGTAGCCCTGCTCCACACTTCGCCAAGATGCTGGACGCCATGGATGTGAGATGGGACATCCTGTTCCCCGGAGGGGGTCGGAGGTCCGGCAACAGGGCTGCCAATGCCGCCTAGGAGGCAGTGGCAGCAGTCGTCAGTTCAGTCAGTGTGACCAGGATGACCGCCGCCCAATGCAGGAAGAAAACCAATGACCTTCACCAGCCGTAAGGGTAAGTGAACACAGGCCCCCTGGCACCCAGTCTCACCTGTCAATCCCCTGACCACCGCCACCACCACCTCTTTCCAAGAGATGATGCAGACTCGAAGAGCTGAATGGCCTCCTTCTGCACTGTAACTTCTCTGGCACCCACCAGCACAACCCTTCCATACACATGGAGCGGTGCACACGCATGCCACCTGCCATTGACCCCCCTCTTCCCCGATGCATCAAGCTTGCAGCTCACAATGCCCTCTCTCTGTCCCCGCAGGAGTTGTTAGCCCATAACATCAGGGAAAGGGCCAAGGCGAGCAGTGGGCTCTGGACGTCAGAGTCTTCACCCATTATGAGGAACGGGCCCTGGAGATATCGGAGTTGGCTGAGGAGAGAGCAATCACCCACAGCGAGGTTGACCTCCACTGCAGAGGTGGGAATCCACTGCCCCTTCAACCAGATGGCCTGCCTCAAGTGAGTTGTTCATGCCAGACCAAATGATCCTTCCCTCTCACTGACCGCATGTCCATTGTCTTGCAGGATCTCCACCTGATGGGGCCAGGCCATCCAGGGTCACCCCCCCCCCATACCCCTTGCCACCCAAGAGACCACCTCGGAGGAGAGCTCTTGAGGAGACCACCATCAAGACATCACATTGGTCATCCCACCGTCCACCAGCACAGAGACACAGACCTCGGTGGGTAAGGCTAGTGGACAGGTTCCTGGGGTACAGTTGCTGATGCACAGCAGGCTTGATAGGACCATCCAAGGAAGACAGCAGTCGGAGGTCTCAGCTGCGTCCCAGAACTCAGCTGAGTCCTAGTCAGATACCAAGCCTCTGGACAAGGTTATCCCATAGCTGATGAAGATGATAGGACATGACCGTGAGTATCTGGAAGGGATGTTAGTGGCACTATGGCGAGTGGAGGGGTCCCTAAGATTCCGGGCGCAGGATATGATGCTGACAACATGTGGCAACGAGACAAAAACTGCTAGGTGGGAACCGCAGTGGAAAGCCTGCAGCACACGGTCAACATCATGACTGGTGGAGTCCAAGGTATGGTTCAGTCAGTGTCTACCATGTCTGAGGGCCTCAACATCATGTCCCAGTCGATGAAGGATATGTCCCAGATAGCACAGGGCTGAAGAGCTGGCTTTTAAAGCAGACCAAGGCAGGCCAGCAGCAACGTTCAATTCCCGGACCAGCCTCCCCGAAAGGCACTGGAATGTGGCGACTAGGGGCTTTTCGCAGTACCTTCATTTGAAGCCTACTTGTGACAATAAGCGATTTTCATTTTCATTTCATTTCATCTCTGAAGCATGTCTCAGTCACTGAGAGTCATCGCCAAGGCTGTCAACACCGTGGTGCAGACAAGAGAGAGACCATAAGACCATAAGACATAGGAGCAGAATTAGACCACTCAGCCCATCGAGTCTGCTCCGTCATTCAATCATGGCTGATATTTTTCTCATCCCCATTCTCCTGCCTTCTCCCCATAATCCATGATCCCTTTATTAGTCAAGAACCTATCTATCTCTGTCTTAAAGACACTCAGTGATTTGGCCTCCACAGCCTTCTGCGGCAAAGCGTTCCACAGATTCACCACCCTCTGGCTGAAGAAATTCCTCCTCATCTCTGTTTTAAAGGATCGTCCGTTTAGTCTGAGATTGTCCTTTGCTTCTAGTTTTTCCTACAAGTGGAAACATCCTCTCTTCGTCCATTCTATCCAGGCCTCGCAGTATCCTGCAAGTTTCAATAAGATCCCCCCGCATTCTTCTAAACTCCAACGAGTACAGACCCAGAGTCCTCAACCGTTCCTCATACGACAAGTTCTTCATTCCAGGGATCATTTTTGTGAACCTCCTCTGGACACTTTCCAAGGCCAGCACATCCTTCCTTAGATACAGGGTCCAAAACTGCTCACAATACTCCAAACGGGGTCTGACCAGAGCCTTATACAGCCTCAGAAGTACATCCCTGGTCTTGTATTCTAGCCCTCTTGACATGAATGCTCACATTGCATTTGCCTTCTTAACTGCCAACTGAACCTGCACATTAACCTTAAGACAATCTTGAACAAGGACTTCCAAGTCCCTTTGTGCTTCTGATTTCCTAAGCATTTCCCCAGTTAGAAAATAGTCTATGCCTAAGTTCCTCCTTCCAAAGTGCGTAACCTCACACTTTTCCACATTGCATTTCATTTGCCACTTCATTGCCCACCCTCCTAGTTTGTCCAAATCCTTTTGCAGCCCCCTTGTCTCTTCAATACTATCTGTCCCTCTACAGATCTTTGTATCATCTGCAAACTTGGCAACTGTGCATTTAGTTACTTCTTCCAAATCATTAATGTATATTGTGAAAAGTTGTGGTCTCTGCACAGACCCCTGAGGCACACCACTAGTCACCTGCTGCCATCCTGAAAAAGACCCCTTTATCCCCACTCTCTGCCTTCTGCCAGTCAGCCAATCCTCTATCTATGCCAGGTTCATACCCTTAACACCATGGGCTTTTAACTTATTTAACAGTCTCTTATGCAGCACCTTGTCAAAGGCCTTTTGGAAATCTAAATAAATCACATCCACTGATTCTCCTTTGTCTAACTTCCTTGTTACCTCCTCAAAGACCGCTAACAGATTTTTCAGACACGACTGTATATAATAAATGTGCTTTGATTTAATTCTTACAAAGCGGTGTATTGGATTATTGATCATTACTCGGACTTGAACCACGTGGCGGTATCAGTAAGAGGAGGAGGATGGGTGGGAGACACTACCTGTGTAGTGTCTCGGGTTTAGCCACTACCTGAAATATATTAGTTCTAGAAACTCACCCGACAGCAGCTTTCCACAATTCACTTCCCGCAACAGCCAATTAGCGTCGCTGCTCTGCCGCCCTCTGCAGGATACTTGGCTCAACTTGTCCCCGCAGTCTATCCTCACTGAGAGCTCCTTCTAGTCGCACTGACTGCACCTGAGGCAAATCATTCCCCGCAACGGCCAATCAGCGTCGCCGCTCTGCCGCCCTCAACTGAATAGTTACTTTACATCAATCTTCACGGTGGAAGACAGAGTGGAATGCCAGTGCTCCAGGACAATCATGTGGGCAGCACGGTAGCACAAGTGGATAGCACTGTGGCTTCACAGCGCCAGGGTCCCAGGTTCGATTCCCCGCTGGGTCACTGTCTGTGCGGAGTCTGCACGTTCTCCCCGTGTCTGCGTGGGTTTCCTCCGGGTGCTCCGGTTTCCTCCCACAGTCCAAAGACGTGCAGGTTAGGTGGATTGGCCATGCTAAAAATTGCCCGTAGTGTCCATAAGGGTTGGGAGGGGTTATTGGGTTGCGGGGATAGGGTGGAAGTGAGGGATTAATGTGGGTCGGTGCAGACTCGATGGGCCGAATGGCCTCCTTCTGCACTGTATGTTCTATGTAATCTATGACCTCCCTTTGACAAAGCCGTGCTGACTCAGTCCTATTTTACCATGCACTTCCAAGTGCTTCGCGATCTCATCTTTAATAACAGACTCTAAAATCTTACCAATGACCCAAGTCCGGCTACCCGGCTTATAATTTCCCGTCTTCTGCCTCCCTCCCTTCTTAAACCATGGTGTTACATTAGCCACTTTCCAGTCCTCTGGGACCCTTCCTGCCTCCAGTGATTCCTGAAAGATCATCACCAATGCCTCCACAAGAGGAGGGAGGGGGGAAATGGGTGGGAGGGAGGCAGGTGGGGGTGGTCAATGGGGAAGGGGATGCTTGGGTGGAATTGGGGTGGAAGGAGGGATTGCGGAGGAGGAGGGTTTAAGGGGAAGGAGGGATTGCGGGGGAGAGCGGGTAGACTGACGGACAAAGCCTCGCCCTATGAGAAGTGGGCAAGGATGAGGGCCTCCCTGGCCCTCCAGGAATGCCAGACCCTCGCCGCCACCAGCCATCGTTAATCTGGCTGCTCCTGTGGGTCCTCTCCGCTCTCACCCTCCAGCCTCTCCTGGTCCGGCCCCTCCTCTTGCTCCTCAGATGAGGCCGCATGTCCATCCTCCTCCTCCTCTAGCACATCGCCACACAGCTATGTCAGGTTGTGGAGGGCGCAGCAGACCACCACAAAGTGGGAGGCCCTCTGGAGAGTGTACTGCAATACACCACCAAAGCAGTCCAGACATCAGAACCATGTTTTGAGCAGTCCGATGCACCGCTCAATGTCAGCACAGGTGGCAGCAGGGGCTATGTTATATCGGGTCTCCACATCAGTCTCTGGCCTCCACACTGGCATCATCAGCCAGGACCTCAGTGCGTACGCTTATCCCCAAAGAACCAGCCCATCATTCTGGGGTGATCTTGAAGATCCATGGGAAGTGTGCACACTGTAGCCAGTTAAAATGGCTAACCCCGATTTAAAATGGCGAACGGCAAAGGCTGATGGGAAAATCAGCCAACAGGACTAAAACAAGCATCTACAGGTAAACTGGGTATTCACCTCTGGGAAGGCCAGACAAGATCGATACCAGTAACCATCAGCACAACAAAACACCAGCCATCTGGATACTAATGAGCAATTCCCGGGAACAATGTGCAACATTTTAGACACAAAGCCAACCCAGACTCATCGGCGCCAACAGAAGCCTACACAAAGGGAGGTGAACGATCACCTCAAGACCGCCCATCGATCAAGGAATCGCTCCAGCATTGGAGAATATCGAACCAAGTGATTGGGACAAAGTCCACAATCACTTGGAACCAGGTACAGGGTCCGCCTCGAAAGGCGGGAAGCCCCTGGGGACTATAAGAATAGAGTCCAAGTTCAAATCAACCCTTCTGCTACCCCTTCTGCATCCTCCTGCACCCTTCTGCTTCTTCTTCTGACCGGGTCACTCAGCAACGCAGACCAACCCTTGACAGTGACCAGTCCAGCCATCGCGAAACATCCAGTAGGTCTTACTTCAACGCTCGCAACGAGATAGGCGCTCCTAGCTACCAATCTGTACCAGCTTCGAATCCCGCAGGCTCAGAACCCGAACGAAAGGCCATTCGTTTCCCTGACCTGGTGGGCCATTTCCAAGTTAAGTATTGGCCTGTTAGTTGTAGGAAGTAGCTTAGACGTAGAATTTATGCATGAGTATTGATTACTGTATATAATAAATGTGCTTTGATTTAATTCTTACAAAGCGGTGTATTGGATTATTGATCATTACTCGGACTTGAACCACGTGGCGGTATCAGTAAGAGGAGGAGGATGGGTGGGAGACACTACCTGTGTAGTGTCTCGGGTTTAGCCACTACCTGAAATATATTAGTTCTAGAAACTCACCCGACAGCAGCTTTCCACAATTCACTTCCCGCAACAGCCAATTAGCGTCGCTGCTCTGCCGCCCTCTGCAGGATACTTGGCTCAACTTGTCCCCGCAGTCTATCCTCACTGAGAGCTCCTTCTAGTCGCACTGACTGCACCTGAGGCAAATCATTCCCCGCAACGGCCAATCAGCGTCGCCGCTCTGCCGCCCTCAACTGAATAGTTACTTTACATCAATCTTCACGGTGGAAGACAGAGTGGAATGCCAGTGCTCCAGGACAATCATGGGGCAGAGGTGCGTGCAGTGACCATCACTAAGGAGAAGGTTCTGGGGAAACTGAAAGGTCTGAAGGTGGATAAATCACCTGGACCAGATGGACTACACCCCAGGGTTCTAAAAGGGATACTGAGGAAATTGTGGAAGCATTGGTGGTGATCTTTCAGGAATCACTGGAGGTAGGAAGGGTAATGTAACACCACTGTTTAAGAAGGGACGGAGACCTGCAGGTTAGTAAAGACAGTAATCAGTGCCCGCACTGGAGGTTAGATGTGGGACTTTTGGGTGACGAAGGGGTGTGCGAGCGGCTGAGGAAATGAATTCAGAACTACCTGCAGGTTAATGACACGGGGGAAATCTCAGCAGCGATGGGCTGGGAAGCACTGAAGGCGGTGGTCAGAGGGGATCTGATCTCGATACGGGCCCATAGGGAGAAGGTGGCTGTCATAATATACATCTATGTATACAATGGAGTGCAGACAGGCAGTGATTGACACACAAGATGACCAGTAAGCACACAGAACAGAGCAGCCAATCACCAGACAGGACACGACCACTATAAAGCCAGAGGGCACCAGTTTTCCCGCTCTCTCTCAGGACCAAGCCTCTGAGACAGTCAGAGCTCGAGAGCTAGCCAGTGCCTACACCATGTGGTAGCTAGGTTAGTCTGGTGAGGCTAGTGTCAGGTCTCCAGTCAAGTCAGCATAGTGTCGACCCACAGTTGAACATGTATAATAGTTTGGATGTTGAATAAAATTGTGTTGCATTTTATCAAGTGTTGGAGGTCTGTCTCTCGCTACACCGCATCAAGTGCAGTCCACATCGACCCAGCCTACCCAACACATCATGGTACCAGTGAATGATGCTGAAAATGTGACGGACCTACCTTGAGTGAATCAGCGTTGACCAGCAAACAGCCATCTGGTGACATGGAAAACATTCGGCCTCCTCCGCAGCTCCGCATCGCCGGCAACCTCGGTGCAAATTGGAGGATCTTCAAACAAAAGTTCAAACTCTATCTCAAAGCCACCGATCTTGAGGCCACATCGGACGCCAGGAAAATCGCACTATTCCTCTCCACAGCCGGGGACCACGCCATCCACATCTACAACTCCCTTACATTCATTGAAGGCAAAGACAAGACGAAATTTAAAACAGTCCTACTGAAGTTCGACAGCCACTGTGACATTGAGGTGAATGAGAGCTTTGAACGGCACATTTTCCAGCAGAGGCTTCAGGGTAAGGATGAACCTTTTCAATCCTTTCTGACCCATCTCTGCATCCTCGCGCAGTCATGTAACTATGACTCGACCACTAATTCCATGATCCGGGATCAGATCGTTTTCGGGGTCCACTCCGGTTCCCTTCTCCAGCAGCTCCTGAAAGTCAAGCAGCTCACCCTCACCATCGAAACGTGCGTTCTCCACGACCATGCTAACAATCGGTACTCCCACATCAGGGCAGCAGAAACAGCAAAACTAAGCTCCCGCGAGGCGGAACAGGTGCAGGCCATCTCACAAATGCAGGGCCTAAGTATCGACGAGAGTGGCCATTCCGCGCGCTTTTCCCAGGCCCCTGCGCAGGCGCGCCACGACCGACGGGATGGAGAGACTGACGACCAAACTGCGAAGGTGTGTACGTCGTTCGACCGCACTGCGCATGCGCGATGGCACACAGAATGCGCTGACGTTGGCATCATGACGTGTCCGAATTGTGGCTCCGCCCATTTAAAGCGGCAATGTCTGGCAAAATCACAACGGTGTCTACAGTGTGGCAAGCTTGGCCACTAGGCAGCCCTTTGCAGATCTGCTCCATTGCCCAGCATCCAGCGATCCCAGCTGCGGCGCAGAAGCGTCCGTTCAATACAGCAGGCCATGCCAGACTCTGACCCCGACAGCCCAACAGATCCTGATGCTGCGTGCCTCAAATCTCCATACCGGATAGGCATCATTACGAAGCAGCATGCGCTGCCTTTCTCCAAGACAGCGATGCACCTCCCGATCCTCAGCGTAGATCCCGACGACGAGTGGTGTGCTGTCCTCACAGTCAACAAGGCTCGCATCCGGTTCAAACTGGACACTGGCACATTGCCGAACCTCATCTCCAAATCCGATCTCAACACCATTCGCGTCAGACCAAGCATTCTTCCACCGGCCTGCCAGCTCCTTGACTACAATGGCAATGCCACAGCTGCCAGTGGCTCATGCCAACTCGGAGTTTCCAATAAGTCATTTAAAGAGACACTGCGATTTGAGATCGTGGGACCTGACAGAGCATCCCTGCTCGGTGCTCGGGCCTGCAAACTCCTGACATTGGTTCAGCAAGTCCACACCATGTCATCCTCACAGGCGACAGCCTCACCTGATGAGAAACTCCAGGCTGAAATTGATGACATCATCACGCGGTACCACAGCGTGTTCGATGGAATGGGCACACTCCCATACCGATACAAAATCCTGCTCAAAACAAACGCCACCCCTGTGATCCACGCACCACGCCGGGTGCCGGCACCCCTCAAGGACCGCCTCAAGCAGCAGTTACAGGACCTCCAGGACCAGGGCATCATATCAAAGGTCACAGAACCCACGGACTGGGTCAGCTCCATGGTCTGCGTCAAGAAGCCGTCATGGGAGCTTCGAATCTGCATCGACCCCAAGGATTTAAACCATGACATCATGAGGGAACATTACCCAATACCAAAACGAGAGGAGTTGACCAGCGAGATGGCTCATGCCAAACTCTTTACGAAGCTGGACGCCTCCAAGGGGTTCTGGCAAATACAGCTGGGTGAAGTTGCAAGCTGTGCACATTCAATACCCCGTTCGGTCGTTACTGTTACAACCGGACGTCTTTTGGTATCATCTCTGCCTGAGGTATTTCACCGCATCATGGAACAGATGATGGAGGGTATCGAGGGGATGCGCGTGTATGTTGACAATGTCATAATCTGATCCACAACTCCTCAAGAACACATCGATCGCCTCAAGCAGGTATTCCACAGAATCCATGAGCATGGCCTCCGACTCAACAAAGCCAAGTGCTCGTTCGGTCAGTCAGAAATCAAATTCCTTGGTGACCACATCTCGCAGCAAGGCATGCGGCCAGATGCTGACAAGGTCTCAGCGATCAATGCCATAAAGACCCCAGAGGACAAGAAGGCGGTCCTCCGCTTCCTAGGGATGGTCAACGTCTTCGGGAAGTTCATTACCAACATGGCGGCACACACCACAGCCCTCCGCCATCTCGTCAAAAAGTCGACGGAATTCCAGTGGCTGCCGGCTCATGGGAACGAATGGCGTGAGCTCAGGGCAAAACTCACCACAGCCCCGGTTCTGGCATTCTTTGACCCTATCAAAGAGACCAAAATATCCACTGACGCGAGCCAGGACGGTACTGGGGTGGTGCTCCTCCAACGGGATGACTCTTCCTCATGGGCCCCAGTTGCGTACGCCTCCAGAGCCATGCCGCCCACTGAGCAACGGTACGCTCAGATCGAGAAGGAATACCTGGGCATCCGAACGGGAATCAACAAATTTCACGACTGTGTGTGTGGCCTCCCAAAATTCATGGTTGAGACGGACCACAGGCCACTTGTCCACATAATCCAGAAGGATTTGAATGACATGACGCCTTGGTTACAACAAATCCTTCTCAAGCTACGCCGCTATGACTTTGAACTTGTCTACACGCCAGGCAAAGAACTCATTGTTGCAGATGCCCTTTCCAGGACTATCACCACACCGTGTGAACAAACTGACTTTGTCTGCCAAATCGATGCGCAGGTGCAATTGTGTGCCTCCAACCTTCCGGCCACTGATGAGAGGGTCATCCAAATTCATGAGGAAACGGCCAAGGATCCTCTGCTACAGCGTATGATGCAGCACCTCACGAATGGCTGGCAGAAGGGACAGTGTCCCCAGTTTTACAACGTCAAGGACGACCTGACGGTGGTGGACGGCATCCTCATGAAGCTCGATAGGATTGTAATTCCGCAGAGCATGCGAGCTATGGTGCTCGGCCAACTCCATGAGGGTCACCTGGGGGTCGAGAAATGTCGATGCAGAGCTCGAGAGGCAGTCTATTGGCCGGGCATCAGCCAGGACATTGCCAACGCGGTCCTCAACTGCCCCACGTGTCAGAAATTTCAGCCAGCTCAATCCAAAGAGACTCTGCAGCAACATGAGATAGTGACCTCCCCATGGTCCAAAGTCGGTGTCGACCTATTCCACGCCAAGGGGCTTGACTATGTCCTCCTGGTCGACTACTTCTCCAATTACCCTGAAGTGGTGAAACTGTCCGACCTCACGTCGAAGGCGGTGATTAAAGCATGCAAAGAAACATTTGCCAGGCATGGGATACCGCTCACGGTGATGAGTGACAATGGTCCCTTTTTACAGCCAGGAATGGTCAGATTTTGCCCGCCTATACAACTTTCGTCACGTAACCTCCAGCCCCCACTACCCGCAGTCAAACGGGAAGGCCGAAAAAGGGGTCCATATCGTCAACAGATTACTATGCAAGGCTGCAGACTCAGGCTCCGACTTCAACCTGGCGCTGCTGGCATACAGAGCATCCCCGCTGTCCACTGGGTTGTCTCCCAACCTGGCGCTGCTGGCATACAGAGCATCCCCGCTGTCCACTGGGTTGTCTCCCGCGCAGATGCTCATGAATCACACTCTGCGAACCACGGTTCCAACCATCCATGTTCCAGACCTTGACCACCTCACGGTCATACAAAAGATGCAGCAGTCTCGGGCCCAACAGAAATCAGCATACGACGCTCATGCCATGGATCTCCCCGAGCTGGTCCCAACTGATCGTGTTCGTGTGCAGTTGCCTGACGGCGGCTGGTCCGCCACAGCTGTGGTGGTCAAGCAAGTGGCCCCAAGATCGTTCCTCGTCCGCATGGCTGATGGCTCCTTCCTACAACGCAACAGACGGACGATGCACAGAGTTCCACGCCCGCCACCTAATCATGATGTCCTGTCTCACACAATGCTTCCTCCGGACGTGCCCTACCACGAGGCCACCGATCTACCAGCAATCCTGCCAACCTCTGTGACCACCGCATTGGCGGCGGTCCCGCCTATCCAAGTGCAAGCGGCCCCTGATCAACCCTTGAGGCTGTAAGGTTTTCGGGCAATTCGACCTTTTTGGAACTGCCCAAGAATAAAAACTCAGAGACTGTAAACTGACTTTTCAGCCAAGAAAACAGAACCAGTTTTCCCAGCAGGCTTGGCCCGCTGAGCTGAGTAGGGACATAAGTATTTACAAAAACCCCCCTAGGAGCTACAAGGAAGAAGGAGCCAGACAACGAGATAACAACAAAACACAGACAAAGGGGCACGGGAATACACAGGAGGCTTGCATGCAAGCAGGACAATGGGATGGTCATAGCCCCATGCAGATGTAAATGACCTGGCCTCCACCAGAGCAGAATCCAATCAACACCCCATCAACATAGCAGCTATCTCCGGAGCAGATGGAAGTCTTTGAAAATCTTCAAGGGAGCTCAACCTCGTTATCTCAAAAAAACAGACTGGAGGCGGACCTAGGGGAGGTACTCCCATCTCGACAGGTCTGACCGGCCCAAAGGGGGCGGGACCAGCGGGAACTTTAAACCTTACCTTTTTCAATGCAAAAGGGGCTGGCCGATCACAGGACAAAGCCAGGTAAAACAATATAAAAGGGGCTGTGTTTTCGATTGGGGGTCTCTTCGTTCTTGGCTCGACCTCTGCACCCCTGACTTGACCTCTGCAGCCTGTGACCGTAAGTACCCTGCAGCAGCTTGCGAAACTCCCTTGACTTTAATAGTGGTTGAGGCTTTGGGGAAGGGAACTTGTTTTGTGCCTTGTGATATTGCTAAAAACTGTGTAATCATAAGAATTTTCGTTGTGTCCGCTATATTACTTTTGAATAGACTTAGTTTGTATTAGAGCATAAGATTTTATTGTGTTTCTTCTGTTGATGATTTTGACCTGGGTTTTGCAATAAACCTTGATTTGATGATAATTGGAGTCGTTTAAATTCTTCAATCTTTCACCAGCGATCTCTGACCAAGTCATTGTTAAAATACTCCTCACCTTAATTCCGGGTTCAAGAATCGAGGGTCATCTTGAGCGATTCACTCAGGACAGACTGCTGGTTAGGAAATAAACAGCAGTGTCCTATTCTCTCTCTTGGGAAAGCTACTCTAGTGGAGTAGGAACCGGGTGGGTGTTGCACCACCGGCAAGAAAGAGAATCACCTGGGTATTGGTAGGGGTCTGGAGATCTGTGTGATATAAGTCTCAGGCTGTCGGTTAGGAATAAACGGCAGGCTTGAATCAGTGCTCTCTTCAGTGGAAGTGTCCCAGTGCGACATCCCCTGGCCTCTGAAGTTTCAGTGCCAGCTGGAGAGAGACACACACAGATATTCAAACCCCAGATATCGGCCCAGTAGTGGAGTAGCGGAGATGGCACCCTCTACAATGGCGACCGGGGCAGGAGCCCGGTGGTTTGGAGTATGTGACTTGGCAGAGGGGGTGAGGGAACGAAGCAAAATGGAGGAGAGAATATCCTCGTATTTGTGGCAAAAGGTCAACCTCACCAAACCTTGGGTTTCAGAATTAATCAATGCGGAGCAACCGGTAATGGCAGCGGCTGCATGGACAGACAGTAAGGCGCACAAAAGGCACTTGGAGAAGGCAGTTTGGCTGGTTTGCCTGTCCGAGCAGGTAGTCAAAACAGAGGATAGGGTCGAAGAGTTAGAGCAGGAGTTGAGAGAAGTGAGGGCCAGCGCAGGGGACAGCGCTAGCGCAGCGGAACGACTGCGGGAAGAAATGGCAGAAATGAAACAGGAAAGCGAGTCTAACCGGTGTGAGAAGGACTATCTCCACTGCCAGATAGTGGAGGGTAAAGAAAAGGAACGGAGGCTCCAGGAACTCTATGCTCGGAGTACAGAGCAGTGTAGGAAGCTGGAGGGGAAGTTCCGGGACATCCAGGCAGCGTACCGAGTGGCTCGCGAGGAAGTAGGGGACTGTGCCCATGGGCCGTGCCAGGCACGAATAACGGAGTTGGAGGAGGCCTTGTCCAAGGTCAGGGGACAGGTACACCTGGTAGGTCCAGGGGGGTTCCAAAGGGGCAAGGTGCTCCTCGCAGCGGATGATTCCCCACAGGCCAAGGGGAATAGACCGCCTCCTGAGGCACCGGGATCGTGCCCGGGTCGGCAGGCGGGGAACGGACTGCACGTTCAGGGGCAAGTCCAAGGGGGGTCGGCAGGGTACCCCCAGCTGGAGGCGTGTCCGCCTGGTTTCGTATGTGGGTCCCCATGGGATGGGGACAGACCGCTGCCTGGGATGCCGGTGATGGGGCCGGGTCAGCAGGTAGGGTTTGGACTGCCCGGTCAGGGGCAGGTCCAAGGGGGGTCAGTGGTGTATCCCCAGATAGCGGCGTCTCCTATATGGGTAGCTAGCCCGGGGACAGGGGGGCTACCCAACGGGGCAGGAGAGCTGGACAGTGGGGAGGAGGAGCAGGAACCCCAGGTAGGGCAGATGTGCCCTGTCAGGCAACGAAGGTATGGTCCCCCGGCGGGGATGGCAAATAGGGGACCGGTTGAGGGCGACATTATCGTTCCTCATGGGGCATCCGAGCTCAGGGGGATGGTGGCCCACGTTCCCAGACTAACTCCAAAAGGGGATCCGTCGCTTCATTTTATGGAGGTGGAACAGGCAGCCAGCATCAATGACTGCGACGAAGGGGAGCAAATAAAGATGCTCCTGATGACCCTAGATGCACAGCTATGCAGGACAGTGACCTCTGGGAATGGGGGAAGACCTGACACATGGGCGGCAGCACAGACTGCTGTTCTGGAGGCGATGGGCTTAAATCTGGGGAGCCCTTTCATGAGGGTGGGGGAAACCAAGCAGCAACCAGGAGAATCTCCCACCATGTTCGCAGACAGACTGTGGACTGTCTATATGGAGGCATGCGGGGTTCCTGCGGATAGACGGAATTTAGGGGAAAGAACCGCCCACTGGCTGAAGACCCTAGTTGCCAACTGTCTCCCTAACGTTAGGGCAAAAGCCGAACACTGGTTCGACCCGCAGATCCCGGCCCTTAATGAGGAAGAGGTCCTTAGGAAACTTACCCTCGCATATCGTAATGGGGAGAGGGGTGAGGACAAGCCCCTTAAGGGTAGGGTGCATGAAATCGCGCCAGCAGCCCCTAAGAGAGAGTGGAAGCATGAGGAATACTTATGCTACGGGTGTGGGAAGGCCGGGCATTTCAAGAAGGAATGTAAAAACCCTAGCAAGGAGGAGAGGGCTCCCGCAGTAGAGAGTCAGACCCCGGCGGCAGGAGCAGCTGCCCCGGAAACCTTCGAGGTAAAGAAACTTTTAGCCTTTTTGCAGAGCCTAGCAGCTGGGTCGGGACAGGTGGCAATGGCAACGGGCCAGGGCCTGCCCGCACCCACACCACAAGAACCGGTATGACTACCCAGGGAGCAGCCTCAGGAAAAAGGGAGCGCAGGGGTAGTTCTAGCCCCAGACCCTGGTCCGGTCCAGGTGCAGAGTCCCATTCTGGAGGCTGCCTCAGCGGCTATTTGCAGTTTAAATCCCTTAAGGTGGAACCCATGCGAACGCCACATCAGTCAATTTAAATTGTTCCACCCCATAAGGGCAAGAAAGAGCAAGGTGGGGGGAAGACTGGGGGTGGTAGTGGAGAAACCCCCCGTAGAATTAACGACGGTGGGGGAGGTCCCTGACTCCACGGTCACACAACCGGTGACAAGGTGCTGTCCCGAAGGGGCAGTCCCAAAGAAACCGACAGTGCTGCAAGCACCCAGCCCAGGGACAGTAACGATTCCCAAGCCCTTACCTGTGGGTCAGGTGGCCTGCCTTAGTATAGAGGCTAAGGAGGCGGAGGAAGTGGAGGTATCACCTTGGGCTTGGGAACCAGTAAGGGGACGAAGGAGCAATCGGGTCTCCAAGCCCCCTCTAAGATGGTCCCCATCACACCTCCCTAGAACCCGGTCCCGCAGTAAGGGGGCCCGAGTAGAAGGGAACGCTGAGGGATCCCCGAACCCTGTTGGGAAAGGAGAGGCAAGGGGCAGCCCGAACCCCCGGGAGGGGACGGTCTGGCCCGAGCCGTTGGACCAAACAGGTGAACTGCCCCAGTTTAGTGGGGCACAGTTTTAATTTGGCCACCCGGAGACGGGTGGCATTGTATATAGCATTTCCCCCCCTGTTAGTTCTAATTAGTGTGTAGTTGTGTGTGAAGTATTTAGGATCGTGGGAACACAGAAGCGCCTGGTGCAATGGTACAATGATGAAGCACCAGGCACTAGGACCCTGGTGCAGCCGGGCTGTAAACACAGAATCACAGACAGGCTGCGGCAACTTCAAAGCGGGAGCTGCTGCTGCCGCCGGATAGCGGCAGGCACTAGGACCCTGGGGAGCCGGGCTGTAAACACAGAATCACAGACAGGCTGCGGCAACTTCAAAGCGGGAGCTGCTGCTGCCGCCGGATAGAACCCATGCACTTTAAGGTAGGTAGGGCTGTAGAGGCAAGGATGTGTTTTGTTTTTACAGATGGGGCACCCGACGATGTGGAGTTTGATGATCTTGGCGATGGTGGGACCGGGAGAACTCCGCAGAGGCGAGACAGAAGAGTCCTTCGACTGACCGGGTTAGGGTGACTGAGGGCAAGCGGGTGTGTTTAACCTGTGAGGGGGACGTTCCTTTGGGGAGATGGTGGTGGCCCAGGAAGCTGAGCCTGGACATGAGGGATCGGTCCTCGGACTGGGAACGCCTGGACACCAACACCTAACGGACCATCACGGGGTCACCGGGTAGGATCACCGTTTGCGGGGATAAGGGGTGGGCTTCTGACCAGGGCATTTATTTGTGTTTATGGGGATCTACCAAAGCATGTCCACAAGGGGCATTAATCACTTTTGTAAGGTGGTGGCAGAACCCAGGGAACGGGATAAATTGACCACAGTGGGGAGGGATGTGTAACGCCCAGGGAAGGGATGACTGTAAAAGCTACCGAACTGCTGGTTCAGGTAAAGCGACCCCTGCCCACAGCCCAACCGATCGACCCTCACAACTGTCCGATCACCACCAAGGGGGGGCCTGAGAATGGTTTAGTGTTTGCCCCCACAAAGGAAATGTTGTACAGGGGGTACATTATGCTGTCGCCTCAGTTGGACTAAACCTCTCAGCTGCAGGTATCGCCATGGAGGATAAATGAAGAGCCCTCAACGGGAAGAAGCGAAGTGCAGCCAAGAAAGGAGGATCCTTGGTGAAATAAACAGATGCAATTGTAAATAATTGTATGGATTCGCGGGTTTCAGTCACTTGTTTGTGATATATGTACAGGGACCCTTACGTTTGGGGTTCCGGTGAAATGTGTACTTGATTGTGATATATGTACAGGGACCCTTACGTTTGGGGTTCCGGTGAAATGTGTATATGTTACTGTCTGCTTGAATTAAGTATGGTCTTGTCTTTCCCTTTCATTGAAACCAGGGGTAGCCTAGATTAAGGGAACTGTCTTGGGAATTGTAATTTCACATGTTGCTGAGGGGGGGGGACCTACGGTCCACACAAAAGGAAATAATTGCCCTTCACCTGTGTCGATACGGTCCAAGCAGGTAGGGACGTATCGAAGGGGCATCTGTAAGGTTTTCGGGTAATTCGACCTTTTTGGAACTGCCCAAGAATAAAAACTCAGAGACTGTAAACTGACTTTTCAGCCAAGAAAACGGAACCAGTTTTCCCAGCAGGCTTGGCCCGCTGAGCTGAGTAGGGACATAAGTACATAAGTATTTACAAAAACCCCCCTAGGAGCTACAAGGAAGAAGGAGCCAGACAACGAGATAACAACAAAACACAGACAAAGGGGCACGGGAATACACAGGAGGCTTGCATGCAAGCAGGACAATGGGATGGTCATAGCCCCATGCAGATGTAAATGACCTGGCCTCCACCAGAGCAGAATCCAATCAACACCCCATCAACATAGCAGCTATCTCCGGAGCAGATGGAAGTCTTTGAAAATCTTCAAGGGAGCTCAACCTCGTTATCTCAAAAAAACAGACTGGAGGCGGACCTAGGGGAGGTACTCCCATCTCGACAGGTCTGACCGGCCCAAAGGGGGCGGGACCAGCGGGAACTTTAAACCTTACCTTTTTCAATGCAAAAGGGGCTGGCCGATCACAGGACAAAGCCAGGTAAAACAATATAAAAGGGGCTGTGTTTTCGATTGGGGGTCTCTTCGTTCTTGGCTCGACCTCTGCACCCCTGACTTGACCTCTGCAGCCTGTGACCGTAAGTACCCTGCAGCAGCTTGCGAAACTCCCTTGACTTTAATAGTGGTTGAGGCTTTGGGGAAGGGAACTTGTTTTGTGCCTTGTGATATTGCTAAAAACTGTGTAATCATAAGAATTTTCGTTGTGTCCGCTATATTACTTTTGAATAGACTTAGTTTGTATTAGAGCATAAGATTTTATTGTGTTTCTTCTGTTGATGATTTTGACCTGGGTTTTGCAATAAACCTTGATTTGATGATAATTGGAGTCGTTTAAATTCTTCAATCTTTCACCAGCGATCTCTGACCAAGTCATTGTTAAAATACTCCTCACCTTAATTCCGGGTTCAAGAATCGAGGGTCATCTTGAGCGATTCACTCAGGACAGACTGCTGGTTAGGAAATAAACAGCAGTGTCCTATTCTCTCTCTTGGGAAAGCTACTCTAGTGGAGTAGGAACCGGGTGGGTGTTGCACCACCGGCAAGAAAGAGAATCACCTGGGTATTGGTAGGGGTCTGGAGATCTGTGTGATATAAGTCTCAGGCTGTCGGTTAGGAATAAACGGCAGGCTTGAATCAGTGCTCTCTTCAGTGGAAGTGTCCCAGTGCGACATCCCCTGGCCTCTGAAGTTTCAGTGCCAGCTGGAGAGAGACACACACAGATATTCAAACCCCAGATATCGGCCCAGTAGTGGAGTAGCGGAGATGGCACCCTCTACAAGGCGGTCAACCAGAATTCGTCGCCCGCCGCAGAGACTAAACTTATAGACTGAACTTTTGCACAACTGTGTTACCTTATCGTTTTGACCTCTGTAAATATCGTTCTTACCGTTTCATCTGCCCTATATCTGCACTAGCGACACCTTCCTGTGTACATAAGGTCATTTTCGCACATTCTGTATATAGTCACGCACATATACACATCCACACGCACATGCACCTTAATATTTATTATCTCAACACACACAATATAGAAAAAAAAAAGGAGGGGAGATATCATAATATACATCTATGTATACAATGGAGTGCAGACAGGCAGTGACTGACACACAGGATGACCAGTAAGCACACAGAACAGAGCAGCTACTCACCAGACAGGACACGACCACTATAAAGCCAGAGGGCACCAGTTTTCCCGTTCTCTCGGGACCCAGCCTCTGAGACAGTCAGAGCTCGTGAGCTAGCCAGTGCCTACACCATGTGGTAGCTAAGTTAGTCTGGTGAGTCTAGTGTCAGGTCCCAGTCAAGTCAGCATAGTGTCGACCCACAGTTGAACATGTATAATAGTTTGGATGTTGAATGAAATCATGTTGCATTTATCAAGTGTTGGAGGTCTGTCTCTCGCTACACTGCATCAAGTGCAGTTCACCTCGACACATCAGTGGACAGGCCAGAGATGGACCGACTGATAAAGGGGATACTACAGATCGATAGGAGGTATGCGGAGACCCCAGAGGCAGGGCTTTTAAGGGAACAGCGGAGGCTACAGGCAGAGTTTGGTTTGTGAACCACAGGGAGGGCAGTGGAGCAGCTGAGAAAGGCGAGGGGGGCGATCTATGAGCATGGAGAGAAGGCCAGCAGAATGCTTGCACGGCAGCTTAGAAAGAGGGAGGCAGCCAGGGAGATAGGGAAAGTAAAGGATGGAGATGGGAACCTGGTTGGAGATTCAGCAGGGGTGAATAAGGCATTTAGGGATTTCTACAGTGGGCTGTATAGGTCGGAACCCCCTACGGGGCCGGAGGAGATGAAGCACTTCTTGGGGGGGCTTAATTTCCCAAAGGTGGACGGGGAGCTGGTAGAAGGGCTGGGGGCCCCAATCGGGTTGGAAGAGATAGTGGAGGTCTGAAGGCAATGCAGGCGGGTAAAGCCCCGGGGCCAGACGGATACCCAGTGGAGTTTTATCAAAGGTTCTCAGGGATACTGGGGCCGGTGTTGATGAGGATGTCCAATGAGGCAAGGGAAAAAGGGGTGCTGCCCTCGACGATGTCACAGGCCACGATTTCGCTGATTCTGAAGCGGGACAAGAACCCGGAGCTGTGTGGGTCCTACAAGCCGATATCCCTGTTGAATGTGGATGCCAAACTGCTGGCCAAAATGTTGTCCTCCAGGATTGAGGATTGTGTTCCGGATGTTATTGGGGAGGACCAGACGGGGTTTGTAAAGGGTAGGCAGTTAGTGGCCAATGTAAGGAGGCTGTTAAATGTGATCATGATGCCCCCGGAAGGCAGGGAGGTGGAGGTAGTGATCGCAATGGATGCAGAAGAGACTTTTGATCGGGTAGAATGGGATTATCTGTGGGAGGTACTGGGACGGTTTGGATTTGGGGGGGCTTTATTGACTGGGTCAGGTTGCTGTATCAGGCTCCTGTGGCAAGTGTATGGATGAATAGGACAACATAGGACTATTTTAGACTGCACCGGGGGACGAGACAGGGATGCCCCCTCTCCCCACTGTTGTTTGTGCTGGCTATAGAGCCGTTGGCAATTGCTCTGAGAGCCTCAAGGGGCTGGAAGGGGGTGGTTGGGGGTTTGGGGGGGGGGGGGGTGCTGCTGGAGCACAGAGTCTCACTCTATTCAGGTGACCTGCTTCTGTATTAATCGGACCCATTAGAGGGAATGGAAGAAATCATGAGGATTCTAGGGGAATTTGGCCGGTTTTCGGGTATAAGCTAAATATGGGGAAAAGTGAGATGTTTGTGGTCCAGGCGAGGGGACAGGCGATGCGATTGGGAGAGCTGCCGTTTAGATTAGTAGGGGGAAGCTTTAGATACCTAGGCATTCAAGTGGTGCGGGAATGGGGCCGGTTGCATAAATTAAATCTGGCCCGGCTCGTAGACCAAATGAAGGACGATTTTCGGAGATTGGACGCGCTCCCATTGTCATTAGCTGGGAGGGTGCAGACGGTGAAGATGACGGTCCTCCCGAGATTCCTGTTCGTGTTTCAATGTCTCCCCTTCTTTATTCCGCAGTTCATTTTAAACGGGTTAACAAAGTGATCTCTGGCTTTGTTTGGGCGGGCAAGACCCCGCGCGTCAGAAAGGTAATGCTTGAGCGGAGTCGGGGAGGGACAGGCTGGCGCTGCCAAATTTTTGTAACTATTACTGGGCGGCGAATATAGCCATGATCAGGAAGTGGGTGGTGGGGGAGGGGTCGGCATGGGAGTGTATGGAGGCGGCTTCATGCAAGGACACCAGTTTGGGGGCGTTGGTAACTGCCGGCAAGGTACTCCATCAGCCCCATGGTGGTGGCAGCCCTGAGAGTCTGGGGGCAATGGAGGAGACATGTGGGAGCAGAGGGAGCATCGGTCTGGTCCCCAATCTGTAATAATCACCGGTTTGCCCCGGGAAGTATGGATGGGGGGGTTCCGGATATGGCGCAGAGCAGGGATTGAGAGGATGGGGATATGTTTATAGAGGGGAGCTTTCTGAGTATGAGGGCGCTGGGGGAGAAGTTTGGGTTGGCGAGGGGAAAGAAATTCAGGTACCTGCAGGTGCGGGACTTCCTACGTAAACAGGTGACAACCTTCCCGCTCCTACCGCTAAGCGGGATTCAGGACAGGGTAGTATCCAGAGGGTGGGTAGAAGAAGGGAGCATCTCGGACATTTACAAGAAACTTATGGGGTCAGAGGAGACGCAGACTGAGGAGCTGAAGCGCAAGTGGGAGGAGGAGCTGGGAGGAGAGATAGAGAATGGTCTATGGACGGATGCTTTGAGTAGAGTCAACGCGTCTGCAACTTGTGCCAGGATCAGCCTGATACAATTTAAGGTCGTTCACCGGGCTCACATGACAGTGGCCCGGATGAGCAGATTCTTGGGGTGGAAGACAGGTGCGCAAAATGTGCAGGAGGACCAGCGAACCATGTCCACATGTTCTGGGCATGTCCGAAGCTTAGGGGATTTTGGCAGGGGTTTGCAGAGGTCATGTCCACGATGTTAAAAACAAGGGTGGCGATGAGTCCAGAGGTGGCGATTTTCGGGGTGTCGGAAGACCCGGGAATCCAGGAGAAGAAAGAGGCAGACGTTCTGGCCTTTGCTTCCCTGGTAGCCCGGAGACGGATACTATTAGCTTGGCGGGACTCAAAGCCCCCGAAGTCGGAGACCTGGCTGTCGGGCATGGCTAGCTTTCTCTGTTTGGAGAAAATCAATTTCGCCTTGAGAGGCTCACTGTTAGGGTTCGCTGGAGGTGGCAACCGTTCATCGACTTCTTCGCGGAAAATTAATCGTCAGCAGAAGTGGGGGGGGGGGGGTGTAGTTTAGCTTAGAGTAGGGGCTTAATAAAGGTGGGATCTGTAAGGGAGGGAGACGGCTTTTGCACTGTGTTTATAGTCTCATGTACATTGTTTATTGTGTTGTTGTTATAATACCAAAAAATACCTCAATAAATGTTTATTAATAAAAAAGAAGGGAGGGAGGCAGAAGACGGGAAATTATAGGCCGGTTAGTCTGACTTTGGTCATTGGTAAGGTTTTAGAGTCTGGTGTTAAAGATGAGATCGCAGAGTACTTGGAAGTGCATGACAAAATAGGACTGAGTCAGCACGGCTTTGTCAAAGGGGGTCATGTCTGACAAATCTGTTAGAGTTCTTTGAGGAAGTAACAAGGAAGTTAGACAAAGGAGAACCAGTGGACGTGATTTATTTAGATTTCCAGAAGGCCTTTGACAAGGTGCCGCATAGTAGGCTGTTAAATAGGTTAAGAGCCCATGGTGTTAAGGGTAAGATCCTGGCATGGATAAAGGATTGGCTGACTGGCAGAAGGCAGAGTGGGGATAAAGGGGTCTTTTTCAGGATGGCAGCAGGTGACTAGTGGTGTTCCGCAGGAGTCTGTGCAGAGGCCACAACTCTTCACAATATACATCAATGATCTGGAAGAAGGAGCTGAAGGCACTGTTGCTAAGTTTGCAGATGATACAAAGATGTGCAGAGGGACAGGTAGTATTGAGGAAGCAGGCGGACTGCAGAAGGACCTGGACAGGCTAGGAGAGTGGGCAAAGAAGTGGCAGGTGGAATACAATGTGGAAAAGTGTGAGGTTATGCACTTTGGAAGGAGAAATTGAGGCTTAGACTATTTTCTAAATGGGAAGATGTTTAGGAAATCAGAAGCACAAAGGGACTTTGGACTCCTTGTTCACAATTCTCTTAAGGTTAATGTGCAGGTTCAGTCAGCGGTTAGGAAGGAAAATGCAATGTTAGCATTCATGTCGAGAGGGCTAGAATACAAGACTAGGTATGTACTTCTGAGGCTATATGAGGCTCTGATCAGACCCCATTTGGAGTATTATGAGCAGTTTTGGGCCCCGTATCTAAGGAAGGATGTGTTGGCTTTGGAAAGGGCCCAGAGGAGGTTCACAAGAATGATCCCTGGAATGAAGGGCTTGTCGTATGTGGGACGGTTGAGGACTCTGGGTCTCTTGGAGTTTAGAAGGATGAGGTGGGATCTTATTGAAACTTGATAGTGCGAGGCCTGGATAGAGTGGAAGTGGAGAAGATGTTTCCACTTATAAGAAAAACTAGAAGCAGAGGACACAATCTCAGACTAAAGGGACAATCCTTTAAAACAGAGATGAGAAGCAATTTCTTCAGCCAGAGGATGGTGAATCTGTGAAACTCTTTGAAATCTGTGGAGGCCAAATCATTGAGTGTCTTTAAGACAGAGTTGGATAGGTTCTTGATTAATAAGGGGATCACGAGTTCTGGGGAGAAGGCAGAAGAATGAGGATGAGAAAAATATCAACCATGATTGAATGGCGGAGTAGACTCGATGGGCTGAGTGGCCTAATTCTGCTCCTATGAGTTATGGTCTTATGGTCTTATCCACTGCAATTCTCATACCGCCGCAACCAGTCCACAGCAGACACCATCTCCCTGGGCCTACACTCATCCCTGGAGCATCTCGACAATAAGGACTCCTACATCAGACTCCTATTTATTGACTCCAGCTCCGCCTTCAACACCATAATTCTAGCCAAGCTCATATCAAAGCTCCAAAATGTGGGACTTCGCTCCTCACTCTGCAACTGGATCCTCGATTTTCTGACCCATAGACCACAATCAGTCAGAATAAACAACAAAACCTCCTCCACAATAGTCCTCAATGCCCGGGCTCCACAAGGCTGCATACTTAGCCCCCTACTATACTCCCTATACACACAGGACTGCGTGGCAAAATTTGACTCCAACTCCATCTCCAAGTTTGCTGACGATACGACCATAGTGGGCCAGATCTCGAATAACGACAAGTCAGAATACAGGAGGGAGATAGAGAACCTAGTGGAGTGGTGCAGCGACAACAATCACTCCCTCAATGTCAGCAAAACTAAAGAGCTGGTCATTGAGTTCATGAAGCAAAGTACTGTACACACCCCTGTCAGTATCAACGGGGCCGAGGTGGAGATGGTTAGCAGCTTCAAATTCCTAGGGGTGCACATCTCCAAAAATCTGTCCTGGTCCACCCACGTCGACGCTACCACCAAGAAAGCACAACAGTGCCTATACTTCCTCAGGAAACTAAGGAAATTTGGCATGTCAACATTAACTCTTACCAACTTCTACAAATGCACCATAGAAAGCATCCTATCTGGCTGCATCACAGCCTGGTATGGCAACTGCTCGGCCCAGGACCGCAAAAAACTTCAGAGAGCCGTGAACACAGCCCAGTCCATCACACAAACCTGCCTCCCATTGACTCCATCTACATCTCCCGCTGCCTGGGGAAAGCGGGCAACAGAATCAAAGACCCCTCCCATCCGGCTTACTCACTCTTCCAACTTCTTCCATCGGACAGGAGATACAGAAGTCTGAGAACACACATGAACAAACTCAAAAACAGCTTCTTCCCCACTGTTACCAGATTCCTAAATGACCCTCTTATGGACTGACCTCATTACATTGTATACCTTGTGTTGTCCTATTGTTATGGGCCAGGGTTTAAAGAACCCCAAAGTGTATCATGGAGTTCACCTGACCCACAACTTTTAATAGATTGTGGTATGGGGAGCACACGGCCCACTCTACAGGTGTGGTACAGCAGAAATGGAAAAGTATTTTTTAAAGCAAAACAATGTTTAATCTATGAACTCAAGTTCACCTTTTTAAAACATACAGTGAACATCTTAGGAACCATCAATTTAAATACAACCCCCAAAGAATACAACACTAAGTAATCCTTAATAACTTCCCAAACAACACCCAGAAGACAAAAGAAACACCTTTTAACAGAAGCAGATCAGGTTTACATTCACTACTGAAAACATTTATAATACCGAATTCACCAAATGATCTAGAGATAATCTTTTCATGGCAGAGAGAACAGTACACCTGCTTTGTCTGGCTTCAGCTCCAACACTGAAAACGAAACTGAAACACACCCTGCAGCAAACAGCCTAAAACGAAAGTAAAAAGCTGACAGGCAGCCCAGCTCCACCCACACTCTGACATCACTGATAAACACCCATTTCTTAAAGGTACTCTCACATGACACTATTATGTATTTTCTTTTATTCCCTTTTCTTTCCATGTACTTAATGATCTGTTGAGCTGCTCGCAGAAAAATACTTTTCACTGTACCTCGGTACACGTGACAATAAACAAATCCAATCCAATCCAAACACAACCTGCAGCTGGGAAGTGCTCTCACAACTAACAGTGCTAATTCTTTATTAGCAATAGCCTTCAGCTGTACAGCCAGAGGCTGCTCACATGCAGAGGGAGTTAACGTGAGCTTCACCGTATAACCACAAACAGGGCTCTGTCCTGGAAGTGTGGTGGGACAGACAGGCAGCATCTGTGATTGCCCCTGTTGTGGGTATACACAATATGGGAGGACAGCCTTTAGGACACGCAGCCGCTGAGCCCGCTAGCCCAGGGCGACCCCTGACCGATGGCACCCAGCCCCCTGACGAGGCCCCCCTGGGAAATCCCCCACCCACCACACCCACTCCCCCACACCCGAGCACTGGTGGAGCACTTAGAAATGTTTTGGTTAAATCCCGCCTGTAGTCTACCAAAAGGAGAATTCAGCCCCTGATATAGATGGCCTCCTGATGTGTCAGCAAAGCTGCCATTATTGATGTGTCCGCGTCCATGAAAGAGGCACAGATGGAGGGAGGGGGGTTGCAACCAAAGTTTGGTTCCTTGTGACTCCATTTTCTGCCTGGATTTCTCCAATGTCGATATTCCTGGGCATTAATTGCCTCATATAAATCTATATAGTTCAGGTCAGCCCTATTTTGGATGAGGATTCTAAAACAGGTATTGACCTGTATATATGTATTATATGTTCAAGGTCTAATTCCTGTTTCTGGCACGGAGACTAAGGGCTGGATTTTCCATTTCAGGGACTATGTCCCCACACAGTCGTGAAAACTGTGGCCTTTTACCCCAGAAAAACGACATCAAAAGGCCACATATTCACAGCCCTTCAGGGGGATAGCAGGGAGCTGTCGTGAAGCTCGCAGCTCCAGCTGCAGAGACGGCACCCAGCACTTCCAGGTCAGAGGCCGCGCATGCGCAAGGTGGCGGCCTCCAGCGGCCGCGCCGTGCTCCATGGCAGACTCAGACTGTGGAGCTGGACCGCGGGAATAGTGCCCCCGATCGGCCACGCACTCGACCTTGACCGCCCGCCCAAAAATAGCCCGGTCCCGTATGAGGCCCCCCTGCTCTCCGATCGGCCCGCCCCCGACCATGGCATTCATGGACTGAGTCCGCAGCCGCCACGCGATTATCCCAAACCATGTTAGATCCACGCCGTCGGGACTTCGACCGGTCAGGGGTGGAAAATAGCGGGCCGGGCCTCTGGCAATGGCTGCAGGTAGGGGATACTCGGCGCAGAGTACTCGGAGAGTACCTACGCCGCTTTTCGGGGGCTGGAGAATCGAGGAACCGGCGCAGTCCTGATTCCATGTGCTGAAATGGATTCTTTGCCCCGGCGCCGGATGCGACTTTGGCATCGGGGTGCAGAGAATCTAGCCCTAGATGTCTTTCTTCCTGCCTTTATGACAGGGGTGTGGTATCTCTGGCATTTGATGAGTTTTTGTATTTTTCCCACCATACTGGACACTTTGGCACTTCCAAAATCAGGCCTTAAAATCAGGCACAACATCATTCAAATACTGGGCCAAGTTATCTACAAAATTACCCACATTCCAAGGCCATGTTCCAATCATGTAATAGATGATTTGAGGCCACTGTTCCTGTTTTATAATAGTATTGTAAATGTGTTTTACAATCAATTACTGTGTTGGTACAGTGTGAGCAGGCCAAACAGACTGAGTGTCTGCAAGTCTTTCCTCGTGGGATAACTTCTGCCATAATTACTTGCACTATAATATTTTGCAAAAAAATAATGAGGACATTGACATTTACTATTTCGATACTGTTTGCAAGATAAAATAGACCCTGAAATCTGCTGCAACAGAATGACACATTGAAGAGTTTTGATCAATTCATCATTGAATTTCAACCCTCCAGATTGCTACTGCCTTGCACCTTTTTCTGGAGTGTTATTTGTTGTGAATATGCAACAAAAGGCAGATTAACTCCACCTTCCCACAGGAAAGCTGTGCTCACAGGGAACGCCGGTTACAGATCAAACTGTACTATTTTCAACTCGAGTCACTTCACTGAGGTGGTGGGAACACAGAATGACCCATACAGAGCTCCAGTAATAATAATCTTTATTAGTGTCACACGTAGGCTTACATTAACACTGCATTGAGGTTACTGTGAGAAGCCCCTGGTCGCCACATTCCGGCGCCTGTTTGGGTACACAGAGGGAGAATTCTGAATGTCTAAATGACCTAACAGCACACCTTTCGGGACTTGTGGGAGGAAACTGGAGCACCCGGAGGAAACCCACGCAGACACAGGGAGAACGTGCAGACTCCACACAGACAGTGAACCAAGTTGGGAAGCGAACCCGGGACCCCGGCGCTGTGAAGCAACAGTGCTAACCACTGTGCTCTTGATTGTTTGTATTATTACTTGTGTTTGGAAGAAAATATATATTTTTTTTAAATTCAGGGCTGCGGTGACCTGCATGGCCACCGGTTCAGTATGCCCTCCTCCTCCACGAGGTGCCAAGTCCGCGAGGACATGGCACAGGTGAAGCACAGTCTCTTTATTGAGACAATCTCCTGCGGCACATGCTGTCCGTCATCTCCTCAAAAGACCAACAACGTCTTTACACCTTGACCATCGCTGGCGACCCCGCTGGGTTCCTCCTTGGCTAGATGGGCATCTGGGTCTTCAGGGTGTCCCCTGCTCATGGGGTGCCACCTGCAGCCTGTGAGCCAAGCCGGGAATTGAACCCAGGTGCCTGGTGCTGTGAGGCAGCAGTGCTAACCACTGTGATGCTGTGCCGCCCTAATGGCTCAGTGGGCACATTTGCCACATGGTGAGACAGGCTAAGCAGAAGGTAGGATGAGGAAAAAAGGTGTTTTCATCCTGTGATGTCTGCATCACTCAGACATCACCTTTGAACCTGAAAAACGAACTGTAGTTGTTTACAGCGCCAAGGAAACTAATCATAAGAACTAGGAGCAGGAGTAGGCCATCTGGCCCTTCGAGTCTGCTCCGCCATTCAAACAGATCATGGCTGATCTTTTGTGGACTCAACTCCACTTTCCCACCCAAACACCATAACCCTTTATTCATTTATTCTTCAAAAAACTATCTATCGTTATCTTGAAAACAAGTAATGAAGGAGCCTCAACTGCTTCACTGGGCAGGGAATTCCATAGATTCACAACCCTTTGGGTGAAGAAGTTCCTCCTAAACTCAGTCCTAAATCTGCTCCCCCTTATTTTGAGGCTATGCCCCTAGTTCTGCTTTCACCCGCCAGTGAGAACAACCTCCCCGCATCTATCCTATCTATTCCCTTCAAAATTTTATATGTTTCTAAAAGATCCCCCCGCATCCTTCTAAATTCCAAGTACAGTCCCAGTCTACGCAACCTCTCCTCCTAATCCAACCCCCTCAACTCTGGGATTAACCTAGTGAATATCCTCTGCACACCCTCCTAATCGGTCCTTGACGTCTGTGTCTCTCTTTGCTCAAGAAATACATAATAAATCCCACTGCCCGGGTCTCTTTCCACAGCTTTGTAGCTTCTTCATCTTCAAATATTTGTTCAATCTTACTCGAAACAAGCATCACTCTCTTTCTCAACTGTGGCAAAGCAATCCTTGCTTCAAAACCCCTCTGTGCAAAAAGGATATGCCTCCCAATCTGTCTCCCCAAGTGTCTGGTGATCATTTTGAATTGAAGAGCTCTTTCCCTCATCCCTGACACCAGGAAATCACCCTATTTTCATATTCATTCTACCCTTTAACCCTCTTATGGGCAGCACGGTAGCACAGTAGGTAGCACTGTGGCTGCACAGCTCCAGGGCCCCAGGTTCGATTCCCGGCTTGGGTCACTGTCTGTGCGGAGTCTGCACATTCTCCCCGTGTCTGCACGGGTTTCCTCCGGGTGCTCCGGTTTCCTCCCACAAGTCCCAAAAGACGTGCTGTTAGGTAATGTGGACATTCTGAATTCTCCCTCTGTGTACCCGAACAAGCGGCGGAATGTGGCGACTGGGGGCTTTTCATAGTAACTTCATTGCAGTGTTAATGTAAGCCTACTTGTGACAATAAAGATTATTATTATTTAACTGCAACGGAAGTAGCATCAGCCCATCGTCAGCCTCATCTTCTGGAGACGTAGGATAAAGATAAGGCAAAGTGAAAATAGGCAGGAATACAGGGAACATTATGCTGAATTCTTACCATATTGAGTCTGTGTTTCTGATAGTGTAGCTGTCAGGATGACTGGCGCTACTTAAAAATTGTAGAACTAGGTCAGAAGTGACATGGGGAATTATTTTACTGTCTGGTGCAGGGAAAAGCTATAGCCTCAGTGCAATATGAGACATTACTTTGATAAGCCTTACATTAAATATGTTTTTAACTCTTGGTATGAAACAGATTGTTCCCAGCCCTTTATGAAACCCTTCAAATTAACCTTCTTGACTTGGCCATGAACACCAAATTCAATTCATTTACTTGTTCCAAAGTCATTCATTCTTGGTCAGCCTGGTCATACACAATCTCTTTGTGTTTTCTTTATCTCTTGGCAATGAGAGATTGCTCCGGTATGCAAATTCCAGGCTTCAGTTTTCTTTTCTGTAAAACTGAAACGATTCAGAAAGAGCTGCCCGGGCCTACTGAGAGCACGTGTGAATACTGGAACAGGTCCATAGCGTGCTCTTTAGACTAAGAACCCTTATCTTGGATGCATCTCCCCTATACATCTTCATTTGACAAGCCCGCTCTCCCTCGCTACGTGAAGTCCAATAAAAACAATGAGGAGACTAATAAAAATGAATCAGCCTGCTTGTTTTCTCAAGGGCTTACAGAGGTTTGGTTTGGCTGTGTGACAAAAACTTCAGGCAGAAATCTTTTAAGTGCAGTTACTGTTTCTCACAGCCCGAGAGAAGATAATTAGCAACTCTGCAGAATTTTGCAGAAAATGTAAAAATCAAAGGGCCAGCTATTACTGTGAAATGAATATCCCGATTTGAATGTATTGTTAAGGAATAGTCTGAGCCTTTTACTTCCAACAAGCCAATTGCAGCTGTACATAAGATTCATAAGAACACAGAAAGATCAGTGGCAAGGAGCTCGACCCACTCATACCCTAAATCTTTCAGTCTGACAATATATTGTCTTATGGATGCCCCCAGACTCTACAACTCTTCTAACCTGTCTGGTAGATTGTTACTGGTGATTATCACCTGATGCATGAAGAAGTATGGTAGCCTAATGGGTGTGGTACTTAATCATTCCCCTCCTCCACACCTCCCCCCCCCGCCCCCCACCACCCCCGAGGAGATCATGAATGCAGATACCACCATGGGAAACTGAACTTGAAAAGTTATGGAAGAAAATTACGGAGTTAGCACCAGAAAATAATCATGAAGGTCAATGAGTTGTTGTTTAAAATCTCCAATCATTGATATCTAGAGAAGTTGCATTTGCCCATGGGGGAGCCAATCACCGGGGCAAGGAGCAGAGCTCTACAAATGAGTCCTTTTTTTTCCCTCATTGTTCCCCCGGAAACCAGGTACTACGGGGTCTAATTTCCAGCTGGATTACCTCTGTACTGTTACCCAGTACGACAACCACAAAGCCAAGTATCTTTATTACGAAGATAGAGTCTGCAAAAAGACAAAGTGACAAACCAGAATGGCAGACAGCAGCAGGTTCCTGATAATACAAAAAGCTACGTGGAGCCAGTTTTGCAGCCTTGCAGTTTTAACAGAACAAACAGAATCATGAGATGGCAATCCCCAAAGAACTGGTGAAAATTCCACAGTCCCACATGATAAAGATGGAATTTGGTTTATTTGGTCACTGTAGCACAGCATTTCAGGTCATTGCTAATTATGCCGGCCACAAAGAAACTAACAATAACAAATAAAATGAATTCAAAATTCCATGGATTTTTGTTCCTTAAAGGCTCCAGACAAATCTATTCAGCAATATTGCAATTTCAAAATGTCAATCTGCACACACCATGATGGGGGCTTATAGATGTTGGGAATATTCAGCAGGCCAAGCAGCGTCTGTGGAGCGAACAGAGGAGTTAAAGGGCGGGATTCTCTGACCCCCTGCCGGGTCGGAGAATCCCCGGGAGGCGCCGCGAATCCCGCCCAGCCGCCCCGATGCCGGCTGCCGTATTCTCCGGCGCTGTTTTTCGGGCGGAGGCGGGATTCGCACCACACCGGTCGGGGGCCGTTCGTAGCAACCTCCCGGCAATTCTCCGGGCCCCGATAGGCCGAGCGGCCGTCCATTTTTGGCCAGTCCCGCCGGCGTGAATCACTCACCTCTGACACCGGCGGGACCTGGCCGGTAGGTCGGCGGAGGTTTGCTAACTTTGAACAAAGAACAAAGAACAAAGAAATGTACAGCCCGGGAACAGGCCCTTCGGCCCTCCAAGCCCCTGCCGACGATGCTGCCCGACTAAACTACAATCTTCTACACTTCCTGGGTCCGTATCCCTCTACTCCCATCCTATTCATGTATTTGTCAAGATGCCCCTTAAATGTCACTATTGTCCCTGCTTCCACCGCCTCCTGCGGCAGCGAGTTCCAGGCACCCACTACCCTCTGCGTAAAAAACTTGCCTCGTACATCTACTCTAAACCTTGCCCCCCTCACCTTAAACCTATGCCCCCTAGTAATTGACCCCTCTACCCCGGGGAAAAGCCTCTGACTATCCACTCTGTCTATGCCCCTCATAATTTTGTAGACCTCTATCAGGTCGCCCCTCAACCTATTTCGTTCCAGTGAGAACAAACCAAGTTTATTCAACCACTCCTCATAGCAAATGCCCTCCATACCAGGCAACATTCTGGTAAATCTCTTCTGCACCCTCTCTAAAGCCTCCACATCCTTCTGGTAGTGTGGCGACCAGAATTGAACACTATACTCCAAGTGTGGCCTAACTAAGGTTCTATACAGCTGCAACATGACTTGCCAATTCTTATACTCAATGCCCCGGCCAATGAAGGCAAGCATGCCGTATGCCTTCTTGACTACCTTCTCCACCTGTGTTGCCCCTTTCAGTGACCTGTGGACCTGTACTCCTAGATCACGTTGACTTTCAATACGCTTGAGGGTTCTACCATTCACTGTATATTCCCTACCTGCATTAGACCTTCCAAAATGCATTGCCTCATATTTGTCCGGATTAAACTCCATCTGCCATCTCTCCGCCCAAGTCTCCAAACAATCTAAATCCTGCTGTATCCTCTGACAGTCCTCATCGCTATTCGCAATTCCACCAACCTTTGTGTTGTCTGCAAACGAACGAATCAGACCAGTTATATTTTCCTCCAAATCATTTATGTATACTACAAACAGCAACGGTCCCAGCACTGATCCCTGTGGAACACCACTGGGCACAGCCCTCCAATTAGAAAAGCATCCTTCCATTGCTACTCTCTGCCTTCTATGACCTAGCCAGTTCTGTATCCACCTTGCCAGCTCACCCCTGATCCCGTGTGACTTCACCTGTTGTACTAGTCTACCATGAGGGACCTTGTCAAAGGCCTTACTGAAGTCCATATAGACAACAAACACTGCCCTACCTGCATCAATCATCTTTGTGACCTCCTCGAAAAACTCTATCAAGTTAGTGAGACACGACCTCGCCTTCACAAAACCATGCTGCCTCTCACTAATACATCCAATTGCTTCCAAATGGGAGTAGATCCTGTCTCGAAGAATTCTCTCCAGTAATTTCCCTACCACTGAAGTAAGGCTCACCGGCCTGTAGTTCCCTGGATTATCCTTGCTACCCTTCTTAAACAGAGGAACAACATTGGCTATTCTCCAGTCCTCCGGGACATCACCTGAAGACAGTGAGAATCCAAAGATTTCTGTCAAGGCCTCAGCAATTTCCTCTCCAGCCTCCTTCAGTATTCTGGGGTAGATCCCATCAGGCCCTGGGGACCTATCTACCTTAATATTTTTTAAGACACCCAACACCTCGTCTTTTTGGATCTCAATGTGACCCAGGCTATCTACACACCCTTCTCCAGACTCAACATCTACCAATTTCTTCTCTTTGGTGAATACTGATGCAAAGTATTCATTTAGTACCTCGCCCATTTCCTCTGGCTCCACACATAGATTCCCTTGCCTATCCTTCAATGGGCCAACCCTTTCCCTGGCTACCCTCTTGCTTTTTATGTACGTGTAAAAAGCCTTGGGATTTTCATTAACCCTATTTGCCAATGACTTTTCGTGATCCCTTCTAGCCCTCCTGACTCCTTGCTTAAGTTCCTGCCTACTTTCCTTATATTCCACACAGGCTTCGTCTGTTCCCAGCCTTTTAGCCCTGACAAATGCCTCCTTTTTCTTTTTGACGAGGCCTACAATATCTCTCGTTATCCAAGGTTCCCGATAATTGCCGTATTTATCCTTCTTCCTCACAGGAACATGCTGGTCCTGAATTCCTTTCAACTGACACTTGAAAGCCTCCCACATGTCAGATGTTGATTTGCCCTCAAACATCCGCCCCCAGTCTATGTTCTTCAGTTCCCGCCTAATATTGTTGTAATTAGCCTTCCCCCAATTTAGCACATTCATCCTAGGACCACTCTTATCCTTGTCCACCAGCACTTTAAAACTTACTGAATTGTTCCCGAAATGCTCCCCTACTGAAACATCTACCACCTGGCCGGGCTCATTCCCCAATACCAGGTCCAGTACCGCCCCTTCCCTAGTTGGACTGTCCACATATTGTTTTAAGAAGCCCTCCTGGATGCTCCTTACAAACTCCGCCCCATCTAAGCCCCTGGCACTAAGTGAGTCCCAGTCAATATTGGGGAAGTTGAAGTCTCCCATCACCACAACCCTGTTGTTTTTACTCTTTTCCAAAATCTGTCTACCTATCTGCTCCTCTATCTCCCACTGGCTGTTGGGAGGCCTGTAGTAAACCCCAAACATTGTGACTTCACCCTTCTTATTCCTGATCTCTACCCATATAGCCTCGCTGCCCTCTGAGGTGTCCTCCCGCAGTACAGCTGTGATATTCTCCCTAACCAGTAGCACAACTCCGCCACCCCTTTTACATCCCCTCTATCCTGCCTGAAACATCTAAATCCTGGAACGTTTAGCTGCCAATCCTGCCCTTCCCTCAACAAGGTCTCTGTAATGGCAACAACATCATAGTTCCAAGTACTAATCCAAGCTCTAAGTTCATCTGCCTTACCCGTAATACTTATTGCATTAAAACATATGCACTTCAGGCCACCAGACCCGCTGTGTTCAGCAACTTCTCCCTGTCTGCTCTGCCTCAGAGCCCCACTGTCCCTATTCCCTAGTTCTCCCTCAATGCTCTCACCTTCTGACCTATTGCTCCCGTGCCCACCCCCCTGCCAGACTAGTTTAAACCCTCCCGTGTGACACTAGCAAACCTCGCGGCCAGGATATTTATGCCACTCCAGTTTAGATGCAACCCGTTCTTCTTATATAGGTCACACCTGCCCCGGAAGAGCTCCCAGTGGTCCAGATAACGGAAACCCTCCCTCCTACACCAGCTGTTTAGCCACGTGTTTAGCTGCACTATCTTCCTATTTCTAGCCTCACTGGCACGTGGCACAGGGAGTAATCCCGAGATTACAACCCTAGAGGTCCTGTCTTTTAACTTTCTGCCTAGCTCCCTGAACTCCTGCTGCAGGACCTCATGCCCCTTCCTGCCTATGTCGTTAGTATCAATATGTACAACGACCTCTGCCTGTTTGCCCTCCCCCTTCAGGATGCCTTCTACCCATTCGGAGACATCCTGGACCCTGGCACCAGGGAGGCAACATACCATCCTGTAGTCTCTTTCACGTCCACAGAAGCGCCTATCTGTGCCCCTGACTATAGAGTCCCCTATTACTATTGCTCTTCTGCGCTTTGACCCTCCCTTCTGAACATCAGAGCCAGCCGTGATGCCGCTGCTCTGGCTGCTGCTGTTTTCCCCTGATAGGCTATCCCCCCGACAGTATCCAAAGGGGTATACCTGTTCGAGAGGGGGGACAACCACTGGGGATTCCTGCACTGACTGCCTGCCCTTTCTGGTGGTCACCCATTTCTCTGCCTGCACCTTGGGTGTGACCACATTTATATAACTGCGATAGTTTGGTTGGCTCTTAATTCGTTGTCCGTTGCATCTTTACTTAATTTGCTCTGTTTCTGTAACCTTTGCTCTCGAGTCGCCAGGTATCTTTATGATACTGCCACGAGGTTCAAGTTCAAGATCAATAACTCGACACACCAATTAGTAAGATTCAAATCAAAACACATTTATTATACACAGTAAATCACTACTCATGCATAAAACTCTACTTACTAGACTATTTCTATCACTAAAAGGCCTAGACTTAGCTTGGAACTGGCCCACCAGGTCAGGGGAACAAATGGCCTTTCGTTCAGGTCCTGAGTCTGCAGGATTCAAAAGCTGGTATGGACTGGTAGCTAGGAGCGCCTATCTCGTATCGTGCATTGACTGGAGACTTACTTGGTTGATGCGGCAGCTCGGCAGGTCACTGTCAAGGGTTGGTTTGCGCTGTTGAGTGACCCTGCCAAGAAGACCGATTTGAACTTGGGGCCTCTACTTTATAGTCCCCAGGAGCTTCGTGCCGTTCGGGGCGGACCCCGTATCTGGTTCCAAGTGATTGGACTACGTTCCGACCACTTGGATCGATTTCTCCAATGCTGGAGCCGTTCCCTGATCACTGGGCAGTCCCTAGGTGTCCGTTGGCCTTCCTTTGTCTTGGCTCCTGCTGGCGCCGAGGAGTCTGGCTTGGCTTTATTCACCTTAAATGTTTCAATTGTTCCCAGGGATCGCTCATTAATATGCAGATGGCTGCTGGTTTCAGTGCTGTCTGAGTTTCTGCAAAGTCTAATACACAGGAGACTTTGCTCTTGCTAGGTTGTCCTGGCTTGGCTGAATTTCCCTGCATTCTTTGCGGATCTCCATTTTAAGTCAGGAAGTGGCCAACCCAGGTGACTTCACACCCCTCCTTGTGATCCCTAACGCGAAGCGTGAAGGGTCACATAACTGCGTTGACTTCACTTCCTGACCCAGCGAGCACCCTTCCATGGCCTCTCCTGACCATAACTATGTATGAAAATTTTTAACTAACAATTCTAAGTGGCGCTATGTCACAACAGGGACATGCATTAAAACATTTAAAAAACGGTACCTCTAACTATCCTCAATAAACTATCCTCACTCAAACAATCAAAAATAATCTACGACACTTTAAATGTACTAAGAGCAGAAACACAAGTTTGTCTGGCTTGGCAGTCAAGCACAGAGGTTTACATTCTCGCAGTTGTCTTTATTCACAAAATGACGCTGAACGAATGTCCTTTATTGTAGATCAAGGGGTTCGGGAGCCTGGTGAAAACCGAAAATCGGGGATCTCATCCTGTATACCGGGGTGCGAGAGCGGTAGGCTCTCCTTCACCATTTTCTGAGTCTAAGTGTCTGCACGACACTGCAGAGTATCGCCAGTACTAAGAGTGATTCTACTATGTACGATAGTGAATACCAGGTTATAAACTTCTCGCACCAGGTCGGGGTGTCGGTAACTGTCTCGGGGTTAACTATCTCGGGGTTTAGTGTATGGTAGAGGTGGGAATCATTCACGGCCTGTGTGGTAGGGGTCAGGGGGGTAGCATCCGCGTGCAACTGAAGGGATCCCGCTAAGATCCAGGTAAACATGAAGGTTGTCTTCATCTTTCTGTCTTCTTCTTTTTCTTCCTCTGGAGTTCCTGAGGTTCCGGAGTTCTGTGAACACAAGCATAATATCTGTTACTATCTTGTGTAATATCTTGAATGTTAACATGTCTGTCTTTTAGTGCCAATTTCCCTTTATAATTGGTCACCATGTGTGACTCCCTCATTTTTTTTTTAAACCGAAAATTTGGACGAGACATCTAAGGAAATACTGCCGTACTGCGAGCCGTCTCGCAGCCTGTGTCATTTACCATCCTAGTGTTTGAGGATGTAAATAGCAGAGGGAAGCAACCGTAGGTTGCCAAAACCAAACAAAAAACTTTGGAACATAATGAGCCAAAAACGGGGTGCGTATGGGCCGCTGCGGGTAAGATTTGGATGGAATCCCCGGGTAGGACGGTGATCAATGCCGTATGTGCTCTACCCAAGCGTAGCTGACCAGAGGGGGGTCCTCAGGCAGGGTGGGAATCAATGCCGTTTCTCCACTGCCTGAGCAAACGGCAAGAACTAGCAAAAATGTAGTCATCGTGGTGGGTTGCTGTAAAGGTTCTACCGTCGAACCAGAAGAGCAGTTATGAACGGGGGCTGGCAAGCTCTCAGCGGTTTCTGCCGATAAGCGTGCTGGCAAGTTTTCACAGGCTTCTGCCGACAAATATGGCGTGTGGCCGTGGAACTTCCGAGTTTACAAACAACACATAACAATAACACTAACAAACAAACATTGAACAACATGCTGCAGGTTCCATCAGAAAGGACACCGTTTCTCCCAAGTGGTTCCTTTTTAAAACATCATCTGGACACCTCAGTTATCAGTTGCAAACAGGGTCGCAAAGGGGTTCTCGTTTTGGGAGTCAGACTCAAAGTCGTCCTCTTCGCCCGGATGCCATACTCTGGATTGGATGAGGGTTCATAAAGCTGCATGGTGTGACTTAGGGTCCATCTCGTTGTTTCGGACGAGCCTGTATGAATTGTCACGGTGCTAAAAAGTTGTATCTAAATCTGTGGGGACGGAGTCGTCATCGTAGGGCGGTGGTCTTTGGTGAGGTTTGTTGAGGAATGTGATCAGGAAGGGATCACTCGAATCGTGTTCAAATTCGCTGGGTGTGGGTCCTGTTGCATGGGGATAGTAGGGAGGCGTGCTGTGGCTATTGTCTGAGTCACAGTCGCTGTCGCTGCTGCTGCAGTCTGTGGGCGTTCCGGGGCGGAGTCTAGAGTTCGGGGGTGGAGTCGAGGTAGAGTCCGTGGATGGGGTGGACGTGTTGGGGGAGGGTGGGGATACGTTGGCTGTGGGCAGGTTGTGGTCTGCTGCGTCGAACATGACGTGGTGTGTGTGGTTAGACTGCGAGCCATATGCCTTGAGCTGGTTAATATGGAACCACCGGTCTTCCCGTTGGGGTACTTAATTTTATACACGGAGGGGCTTACTTTGTCCGCAACGGAGTACGGACCCGAATACTTTGGTGACAGGAACGTGCTGGGGTTGTAAATGGAGAGCATGACCTGCTGTCCTACTTCAAACTCAGTCGCGTGCACTGTCTTGTCGAAACAGGCCTTGCTCTGTTTCTTCCTGGTGCCTAATTTTACTGCAGCTGCTAGCTGAGCCGTTTTTACATTTTCCACTAACTTTCTGACTGCGTTCTCGTGTGTGAGGGCCGTCACTTCGGGGCTGGTCAAGTCAAGTCCTAATAAAAATTCTGTGCCTTTCATGGGGCATCCGGTCATGAGAGTGTGTGGGGTGTATCCTGTGGATGTTGAAACAGTGTTACGTTAAAACATTAATGCAAAGGGGAGGACTGAATTCCAAGTGGTGCTGTTTTGTTGGACCATTTTCCTGAGGTTTGCCTTTAGGGTCCGATTCATTCGCTCCACGATACCACTTGACTGGGGGTGGTATGTGATATGGAATTTTTGGGTAATGCCAAATATCGTGAGGACGTTCTTCATGACACGTTCCGTAAAATGGGAACCTTGGTCGGATTCAATGCTGCGGGGAAGTCCCCATCTCGTAAAGATGTGGTGGGTTAAAATCTTTGCTGTAGTCTTTGCCGTGTTCGTTCTAGATGGGAATGCTTCTACCCATTTTGTAAACGTGTCTATCACAACTAACACATACTTGTGACCATTCCTGCTACGCGGCAATGGTCCTATAAAATCAATCTGGAGGTTAGTCCAGGGGCAATTAACGGGGCGGGTGTGGCTAAGCTGAGCTTTCTTTGCATATCTGTCCGGATTGTTTTGGGCACAGATAAGACAATTTTCAACATAGTGCGTGATGTCTTCCTTTAAATTCGGCCACCAACAGAGCTTCCTGAGGTGGGCTGTAGTGGAGTCAATTCCCTGATGCCCATGACTATCATGGAACAAACAAATAAGCTGATTCCTGTCCTGTTCAGGAACCACATAAAGGGTGTCTTTTAGGAACACACCGTCATGTGTGGTCAGTGCATTTGTAAACCTATTGTATGGGGCTGGAAAGCATCCTTTTAAAATCACCCTGAGATTACTGTCTTGCTTCTGGGCCTGCACTAAATCCTTGACATTAGTCTGTGAGACCTGAACTGCATTCACTGGGGCACTTTCGAGGAGGTTCCAAATATGTCCGTGTCTGGAACCTGCTTTAGCCAGTGCGTCGGCTTTTACATTTCCAGGTGGGGAGGAACGGTGGTGACTTCGAACTTTAATGATGCCAAATATCCTGTCCTGTGCTTTGTCCAAAATGTGCCAGAGCAATGGGGCTGAAGGGAGGGGTTTTCCGTCTGCGGAAACAAATCCTCTTGCTTTCCACAGGGGTAGGAATTCTGTGAGGCTGTTACAGACATAGAGGCTGTCCGAGTATATGTCTGCTGGGCTGGGGAAGCAATCTGGGTGATCTATAATGTACGCGTTGGCTGCTAGTTCTGCCGCCTGCGCGCCTAAGTGTCCTGGTAGTTTTAATGAGATCTCTTCTAGGGTGCATCCCTGCGCGTCCTCGACATAGATGCCGCATCCTGTAATGCGCTTCCCGTTTAATACAGTGGCAGAACCATCCACAAATATTCTCAAAGATGCGCACGTGTCTGTGTGCTGGGGGCTCTGGGGTGAACTACCTATCCTTTTGGGGCCTGTGTTGTGGTGCGGTGAGATGATGTCACATTCGTGGGGGGTGCCCGGGTACTGAAGGTTGTCGGCTGGGAAAGTGTGGGTCTTGGTCCTTTTAACAGTGATGTCCCATCCCTGCAAAAGAAGGGTCCATCTGGCTTACTGTACCGTCCTTGAGTCGTCCGTCTAGTAAAAGTTGGGTGGGGGTGTGTTCCGTGAGGATTGTGATGGGGTTTAGTCCGGTGATGTATGAAAAGTGTTGAACTGCCCAGAAAACTGTGAGCAGGTGCCTTTCACAGGCCGAAAATCCCTGCTCTACAAGATCTAAAACTCTGGAGGCGTAAGCCGTGGGTCTTAACTGTTCGTGCCGTTCCTGGAGGAGTACAGCCGAAAGGGTGCGGTCTGTGCTAGCTATCTCTATAGCATAGTGGAAAAGCGGGTCTGTAACTTGTAGTGCGGGGGCTGCAATGAGTGCACACTTTAAGGCATCTACAGCATCCGTGTGCTGCGGAAGCCATTCCCAGGGGGCTCCTTTCTTTAGGAGGTCTGAGAGGGGTGCTGCCTTGCTGGCGAAACCGTCAATGTGGTTTCAGCAGTAGCCAACCAGTCCTAAAAATGACCGGAGGGCTGAAACATTCTGAGGAATGGGCAATTTGACAATCGAGTCAATTCTTTTATGCTCGATCTCGCATTTACCATGCGTGATAATCGTTCCCAAATATACCACTTTGTCTTTCAAAAGTTGGGGTTTACTTTCCATCCAATTTGTTGTAGGAGTTCCAGGAGTTCGGCCAGAAGCTCGATGTGCTCTGCCTTGGTGTCTATCTGCAGTAATAGGTCTTCTACATATTGGACCAGACATTCGGGGCGAGAAAATTTTGATAAACCATTTGCCAGCTGTCGGTGGAGAATGGAGGGGGAGTTGTGGAATCCTTGTGGAAGGCATGTCCACGTGTACTGCTGACCTTTAAAAGTGAAGGCAAATTTATACTGGCATGCTTTTGCCAATGGAATGGACCAGAATCCGTTACTGATGTCCAAAACCGTAAAATATCGTGAGTCCCTGTTTGAGCATGGTCTCGGGACTTGTGGCTACTGTGGTTGCTGCTGCATAGTTGTTGAGTTCCCGGTAATCAATGGTCAGTCGCCATGATCCATCGGGCATTCTTACTGGCCAAATCAGGGCATTATTAGTAGAGGCTGCCGATCTAAGTACACCTTGTTCTAATAAGCTGTCAATAACCTTTGAGATTTCTCCCTCTGCCTCTTGGGGAAATCCATATTGCTTCTGGGGTCTAGGGTCAGGTCCTATTATTTGAACCGAACCAGCCATCCTGCCGCATTCATGTTTATGACTTGCAAATGCGGTCCTGCTCTTCTGAAGAACTGCCCTAACCTGTTTATCTGCACTAATCGTGGTCAGGTCAAACCAAAATTTGCCGACTGCGCTAATCTTGTTTGCATAGTCACCTACTGTGAGCATTGCGGGGCTCTTGCTGACTTTGTCATTTTCCAGACACATTGATTTACTGGGTCAAATGACAGGTTGTGGGAGTTCATGAAATCAATGCGCAAAATGTGATCTGCTGCGTGGGGCAGATCGACCAAAACTATGGGGTGTCTTGTAATATTGCCAATTTGAATGGGTACAGGGGCTGTGATGTGTCCCTGTTGTGAGTGGCCTGTAAAGCCGCTGAGGGTGATTGTGGCTGTAGTGGGCCACGTGTCTTTTTGGAACATGGTGGAGGAATTTATTGTGGTGCGGGACCCTCCTGTGTCCCAGAGAAATTCGATGGGCTGACCCCGTATTTTAGCTGCAACGACTGGTCGGCCGGACCTGTCCCAAAGGGTGTCGCAGACCCAACTGGGGGAGCCCGAACACCATCAGTCAGTTCCGTTCAGGTCTGTCTGGTCTGAACGGGTGCTTACACTATGTATGGGCTTTGTCTTGTTATTATTCAGAGTGCCTGCCTGCTGGGCTCTCTGTGGCTTTCGTGGGGCATTGCATTCTCGTGCAAAGTGACCTAATTGTCCACAGTTGTAACACTCCTGTGGTTTCTGTGGGGGGCTGTTCCTGCCTTCGTTCACCCATGCGGGGTTCTGGTGCGTTTTGACTGCTTGGATATCTGGTTTCCTAATCGCGGGTTTGTTTTCGACAGATTCCTCCCAGGTGTGGGACAATCTTTTTAAAACCCACTTTTCGTGTGCGCTTCTTCCGAGGGGTCATAATTGGTACAGGCTTTTTGTCCTGCCTCTGTGGCATGGGAGATAAGGGTGCGGGTCCATTTGGCCATGTTGTCTTGGGACAAATGGGCGCGGTCTAAGTTTCAAAAAACGGCTGTAAAATGAATCCACAGGCGGCCAGCAAACGCTGTGGGGTGTTCTGTTTTCTTCTGCCTGCACACCTATAGCTGATCGTGTCTAGGATCGCTGTGTGCATCTCTGCAAGGGTGCCTCCTCCTACATTCTGTGGGTCCGGAAGGGCTGCTACAACCGAAGGGTCTAAGCTCAAAACTGTGAGCTTCACTTGCTCATACTCATCCAGGCCGTACATGGTTGCCTGCTGCTTTATGCCAGCAAAGAGGGGCTGGTTAGCACACTGGGCTAAATCGCTGGCTTTTAAAGCAGACCAAGGCAGGCCAGCAGCATGGTTCAATTCCCGTACCAGCCTCCCCGAACAGGTGCTGGAATGTGGTGACTAGGGGCTTTTCACAGTAACTTCATTGAAGCCTACTCGTGACAATAAACGCATTTCATTTTCATTTTCAAGTGGTGGGGGTCTGAGGTGGGGAGGAACGGTGTGATCTTTTCGCACGCGTCCCGTAATTAGGTCACGGTTAAGGGGGTGGTGTAAAGAAATTCTGCGTCTCCTTCCGATGTGACTGTGCGGTGTGTAATGACTGGGTTCATGGGTGCCTGATCTATCTGCTCTGTGGGGGGTTGGGGTGCTTTTCTCCTTTGGGGCTTTCCTTGCGCACATGTTCCCTGAACATACCTATGTGCGGTTTTGTTTAATTCTTGCCAATCAGGGCCGTCTTCCTCATCTAATTGTGATCCAAAGGTGCTCTGAAACCCATTTTGTACTGAAAGCAAAGACTGCAGTTCCGCAATCTGCTTCCGGCACTTTGCATGATCTAATGAGCTTTGTCTGTGCTCCGTGGTGGCAGTATGGAGTCCTCTTAATGCTGCCTTTAGATCGCTGCACTGCCTTTGCAATGTCTCTCCCTGTTTCTCTGTCTCTTCTCTTACCAGGTGTCCTGATAGGCCTTCTCGTACTGAGTTTGGAAGCTGCTCAGATGCGCTAGACAAGACTGGTGTGCCAACTTGGCATCATCCACCTCTCCGTCCTTTGCTGCCAACTTCCTTCTTAATTCTATATTCTCTCTCTCAATCTCGCTAACATCGACCTTGCTCATTCGATGTCTCTCTTCTATCTCTTTGCGGAGCGTCTGAACGACCTCCTCTGTGCCTCGCAATTGTGCCAGACAGGACACGATTGCCATCGGCTTGCTAGCTTTTCCTAAGCTTTTCTTATGGATCTCCCGGCAAGTATGTCCTATACTCCCGTGTCCTGTTTCCTCATTATCACAGAATTCACGCCAAAAGGGCCATCCTTTCCCTTTGAGATATTTCCTGATCTCTTCTTCCCAAACAGGACACTGTCCTACTCTGCTGCTGGTCGCTGCGACCTCGAATTCTTGAGGGTTCATAAGGTGTTCCATTGCCTTCATCACCATTTTCTCTACCTGAATGCTCATTCAAAATTTGGAACAAGGGGTACTAAGGCGGGGCTGTAACCACGGGTACGGCGTTCGCTACTTTCCGGAATACAAACCCCCGACAGTTTTTTGCAACAAAAAATCTATCAGTTTTACCTTATAGCCCTGTTAGTTATGCATGCATTAACACGCTTCCGAATTATGAGGATTGATCAGAATTCCTTGAACACTTGTGGTTTTTCTGTTCCCAATTGGATTCTAATTCAAATTGTGGGTTTCATAGAATTTACAGTGCAGAAGGAGGCCATTTGGCCCATCGAGTCTGCACCGGCTCTTGGAAAGAGCACCCTACCCAAGGTCAACACCTCCACCCTATCCCCATAACCCAGTAACCCCACCCAACACTAAGGGCAATTTTGGGCACTAAGGGCAATTTATCATGGCCAATCCACCTAACCTGCACACCTTTGGACTGTGGGAGGAAACCGGAGCACCCGGAGGAAACCCACGCACACACGGGGAGGATGTGCAGACTCCGCACAGACAGTGACCCAAGCCGGAATCGAACCTGGGACCCTGGAGCTGTGAAGCAATTCTCCCGGAGTGGTTAGGCCACTTCTAAGTCGGGTCCCCGTCAGGATGTCGCCAGTAAATGTTGCTAACTTTGGTTGGCTCTCGATTCATTGTCCGTTGTATCTTTACTTAATTTGCTCTGTTTCTATAACCTTTGCTCTAGAGTCACCAGGTATCTTTATGATACCGCCACAAGGTTCAAGTTCAAGTACTGATCAATAACTCGACACACCAATTAGTAAGATTCAAATCAAAACACATTTATTATACACAGTAAATCACTACGCATGCATAAAACTCTACTTACTAGACTATCACTCACACTAAAAGGCCTATACTTAGCTTTGAGACTGGCCCACCAGGTCAGGGGAACAAATGGCCTTTCGTTCGATTCTGAGCCTGCAGGATTCAAAAGCTGGTATGTGCTGGTAGCTAGGAGCGCCTATCTCGTAGCGTGCATTGACTGGAGACTTACTTGGTTGATGCGGCAGCTCGGCAGGTCACTGTCAAGGGTTGGTTTGCGCTGCTGAGTGACCCTGCCAAGAAGGCCGATTTGAACTTGGGGACTACTTTACAGTATCCGACCCAATGTGGGCCCCCACGGTGGTCTGGCCTGCGATCAGGACCCACTGATCTGTGGGCGGGCCTGTTCCGTGGGGGCAATCCTTTCTTCCGTGCCGGCCCCTGTAGGGCCCTGCCATGGCCAGCGCGGAGAAGACAACCCCCCGCACATGCGCCAAAATACGCCGGCCCTTCGGCGCGTGCGCAAACTCATGCCATCCCATCACCGCCGGCTTGGAGCGGATCCAACCCCTCCGGCGTCCACCTAGCCCCTGAAAGTGCGGAGAATTCCGTACTTTCGGGAGCTGTTGAAGCCGGAGTGGTTGGCGCCGGTTCTCCCACCGTCTCTCATGAGTCCAGAGAGATGTTTTGGACGTACTAATGACATAATAATAATCGCTTATTGTCACAAGTAGACTTCAATGAAGTTACTGTGAAAAGCCCCCAGTCGCCACACTCCGGCGCCTGTTCGGGGAGGCCGGTACGGGAATTGAACCCACGCTGCTGGCATTGTTCTGCATTGCAAGCCAGCTATTTAGCCCTGTGCTAAACCAACCCCAGATGGTATCAAGGGATATAGGGAGAAAGCGGGAATATGGCATTGAGATAGAGAGTCAGCCATGATCATACTGAATGGCATAGCAGGCTCGAAAGGCCGAATGGCCTACGGCTCCTAGTTTCTATGAGCGTATTTCAATTCATAAACTGAGGGCTTGCTTATGAAAGCAACATTTTGCATTGGAAGGACAATATAATTTGCATTTAAAAAACACCTTTTGGGATGTCCTCAAGCACTTCATTGTCAAACAAGTGCTTGTGAAGTGTAATCAGTGTTTAGTGTGGTAAATGCAGTAGCCAACCTATCCATGGCAAGGTCTCACAAACAGCAATACATTTATCACCAAGCCTTCTGTTTTAGTGATGTTTGTTGAGGGCGGGAAATATTGTCCAGGATACTGAGAAAAATACCCTTGTTCTCCTTTCAATCTTTCACATCCATTTGAGAAAGCATGCGGACCTTGGTTTCATGTCTGACACAAAATACGGTACCTCTGACAATGCAGTACTCTGTCAGTGAAGCACCGGCCCAGATAACATGCTCAAACACCTGGAATGGGATTTTAAGCCATGGCCTGATAGCTTTGAGGCAACAGGGCCAACCACTGAACCACAGCTGGTACGCGTCACTAGTAAAAGTACAAGAGTACCATAGTGCAGTCAGCTGTTGATTAAGAAAATCACAAAAGAAGCGCATTTAATTGCCATTGTGCCTCCTCAAACTCTGGTGTTGGATTGAATGAAATCCTTCTACCTGTAACTAAACAGTGACACCTAATGGTGATGTAGCATATTACAACTATACAATCTGATAGCTGCACAGCACAAATATTGATGCTGCGAAGGAATGTGTTCCAGGATGCCTCTGAATGAATATAAATTTACTAATAATGTAATATCAAAGAATAGAATAGACAAAAAAAGTTGCCATTATTTCCCCAATTAAGTGTGGCGATTAAGCATGGTTACACGTAAAATGCTCTGGACGTTTTTCTGCCAAGTGCTCAAACCGACACAAAATGGTTAGATTAGATGATCTCATTGGGTCTTAGGCATATCTGTAGGATTAATCAGACTGTTTTGGATTCCGGGGCACATCTGTTGAGCCATCAGCCATTCCGTTAATGATTCTCTCTCAATTGCTTCACCCACAACCTGGGGAAGACTCCCGGAGCAGCTGTGGATATTTCTCTTCCGTGGCAGGCCCACACGCAGGAACACGCAAAGCCACCTTTTTTTTGTAATGCGGCAACCTTTGCCGCTCTTTGCAGTAACACATCAATAATTTTCACTGAAGCAGTGCTGACATTAAACTACTCCACGAAAGAGGCCAATAGTTGAGCTGTACGTCTAGTCCAAAGATACTATCTGTACGCCCGTCATTGTAACATGATCAGACCTTCACAGACTCCTTTTGAGTACTTGTTATGGAAAACCCTAATTTAATTGAAAAGCAGTTTGGAGGAGATCTCGCTGCACACAGTGCTAACTTAATAATTATGTATTGGTTAACCATGCAATTGCTAACATCTTAACATTTAAACAGATCAGTCTATGTTTGTGGAATTTAAGGGGCTGAGCCACACAATGGCTACTGAACTATCCTTTCATGGCTGTTTAAATCCAGTGACTTTCGGTAAAGTATTTTAGCCAGTTATGTAATAGAATCAACAGCCCAAACTCTCCCCAGCATCCTCCACCCCCACACGTAAATTTTAGTACCACGCATAACTTTAATGGACTAGTGCCAAGTGTATCTCAGACAGAATGTCAAGATGGACGTGTGGTAATATTTTTATTATTATTTGTTCTTTCATGCGATGTGGACATCGCTGGTGGCGAGGTTAGTATTTGTTTTCCCTTCGCCCAATGAACTGAGGTGGTTTGGCAGACCGGTTCAGCGGGCCGTTACCAGTCAATGTGGGTCTGGAGTCACGTGTAGACCAGACCAGGTAAAATTGGTAGACATCCTTCCCTAAAAGAGAGTCGTGAATTGGATGGGCTTTTACAACAATTCATAGCAGTTTCCTGGTCACCATTACAAAGGTGAGCCTTCAATTCCAGGTTTTATTAATAGAATTTATATTCCACAAGCTGCTGTGGTGGGATCTGGGCCCATGAAGCACCTGTTTAACCGACTGTGAGGCACCATTAACACATGGTCCATCCCAGTCAGTAAACATTAATCTCTTGGGCAGTCGCTCAGGATCGAGGATGACCTGCTTCCACTCCGGGGAGGTGGGTTCTGCAGTGGCTGAGTTGCCCGATCCTGAGTCTGCAGATGCTGCCACAGGTTGATGAGATGGATGGGTGGGACGCTCTGGATTCTGCGCTCTCCTTCTGCTGTTTATGCTTGACCTCCACATGCTGCACCCGACAACGCTTCAGGTGATTGGCAACTTCTCAGATGCTTTTTCACCAGTTTGTGCGTTCCAAGGCAACTGATTCCCACGTGTCAGTGGGGATGTTTCATTTAGATTTAAATTTATTGTCACGCACCGAGGTAAAGTGAAAAGTATTGTTCTGCGCACAGTCCAGGCAGATCGTCCCATTTATGAAAAACGTAGCACATACGATAAATACACAATGTAAATACATAGACATAGACATTGGGTGATGCATAAGGAGTATAGTATTAGTTAGGGAGGCTTTCAGAGTGTCCCTGTAGTGTTTCCTCTGCCCTCCCAGTGATCGTTTGCCATGCAGAGCTCGGTGTAGAACACATGTTTTGGGAGTCTTGTGTCAGGCATGCAGGCAATGTGACCCGCCCATCGTAGCTGGTCGAGTCTGCCCAGTGCTTTGATACTGGGGATATTGGCCTGGGAGAGGACGCTGATGTTGGTACCCTATGCTGCCAGTGGATTTGCAAGATTTTGCAGAGGCAGTGTTGGTGATATCTCTCCAAGAATTTGAAGCTTCTGCTGTACGGTGTCCATATTTCTGATGCATACAGGAGGGTGGGAACCACAGTGATTCTGTAGACCATGAACTTGATGCTGGGTTTAAGGTCTCGCTCTTCGAACACTCAGTTTCTAAGATCCGAAAACTGCACTGGCGCATTGGAGTCGATGCTGGATTTCGTCATCAACGTCTGCTCGCACCAAGCGGAGGTTCCTGAGGTATGGGGAATAATAATACTAATCTTTATTGTTGCAAGTAGGCTTACATTAACACTGCAATGAAGTTACTGTGAAAATCCCTTTGTCGCCACATTCCGGCGCCTGTGCGGGTACACAGAGGGAGAATTCGGAATGTCCAAATTACCTCACAGCACATCTTTCAGGACATTTGGGAGGAATATGGTTACACCCGGAGAAAACCCACGCAGACACGGGGAGAACGTGCAGACTCCACACAGACAGTGACCCAAGCTGGGAATCGAACCTGGGACCCTGGAGCTGTGAAGCAACAGTGCTAACCACTGTGCTACTGTGCCGCAAATAATCCACATTGTCCATGTGCTCACTGTGGATCTTGAGAGGAGCAGCTACACCAGTCAATTACCGCCTCATCAGTCTACTCTCAATCTTCCATAAAGCGATGGAAAGGGGTCATCGACAGTGCTATCACATGGCACTTGCTCAGCAATAACCTGGGGCGAAATTCTCTGGTATCGGCGCGATGTCCGCCGACTGGCGCCCAAAACGGCGCAAATCAGTCGGGCATCGCGCCGCCCCAAAGGTGCGGAATGTTCCGCATCTTGGGGGGCCGAGCCCCAACCTTAAGTGGCTAGGCCCGCGCCGGACTAATTTCCGCCCCACCAGCTGGCGGAAAAGGCCTATGGTGCCCCGCCAGCTGGCGCGGAAATGACATCTCCGGGCGGCGCATTCGCGGGAGCGTTAGCGGCCGCTGACGGCATTCCCGCGCATGCGCTGTGGAGGGAGTCTCTTCCACCTCCGCCATGGTGGAGACCGTGGCGAAGGTGGAAGGAAAAGAGTGCCCCCATGGCACAGGCCCCCCCGCGAATCGGTGGGCCCCGATCGCGGGCCAGGCCACCGTGGGGGCACCCCCCGGGGCCAGATCGCCTCGCCCCAGAACCACGGAGCCCGCCTGCGCCGCCTTGACCCGCCGGTAAGGTCGGTGGTTTAATCTACGCCGGCGGGACAGGCATTTTAGCAGTGGGACTTCGGCCCATGCGGGCCGGAGAATCGCGGGGGGGGGGGGGCCGCCAACCGGCGCGGCGCGATTCCCGCCCCCGCCGAGTATCCGGTGCCGGAGAATTCGGCAACCGGCGGGGGCGGGATTCACACCAGCCCCCGGCGATTCTCCGACCCAGATCACTGATGCTCAGTTTGGGTTCTGCCAGGGTCACTCAGTTCCTGACTTCATTACAGCCATCGTTGAAACGTGGACAAAAGAGCTAAGCTCCTGGGGTGAGGTGAGAGTGACTACCCTTGACATCAAGGCAGCATTTGAGTGAGTGTGGCTTCAATGAGCCCAGCTAAACTGGAGTCAATGTGAATCAGGGGGCAAATCCTCCACTGGTTGGAGTCATACCTAGCATAAATTAAGATGGTTGGGGTGGTTGGAGGCCATAGAATCCGTACAGTGCAGAAGGAGGTAATTTGGACCATCAAGTCTGCACCGGCCTTCCTAACCTGCACATCTTTTGGATGCTAAACGGTAATTTTAGCATTGCCAATCCATCTAACCTGTGCATCTTTGGACTGTGGGAGAAAACCGGAGCACCACGGAGGAAACCCACTCAGATACTGGGAGAACATGCAAACTCCACACAGACAGTCACCCAAGGCTAAAATTGAACCCATGTCCCTGGCACTTTGAGGCAACTGTGCTAACCACTGCACTGCCCATCATCCCAGTTGCAGGACGTCACTGCAGGAGTTCCTCATGGTAGCGTCCTACGCCAAACCATCGTCATCAATGGCCTTCCTCCCATTATGAGGCCAGATGTGGAGATTTTCACTGATAATTACACAATGTTCAACACTATGTGCAACTCCTCAGACACTGAAGCAGCCCATGTCCAAACTCAACAAGACCTGGAAAATAAGAAGAAGAATCTTTATTAACTCCAGTTTAGCTGGGCTCATTGAAGCCACACTCACTCAAATGCTGCCTTGATGTCAAGGGTAGTCACTCTCACCTCACCCCAGGAGTTTAGCTCTTTTGTCCATGTTTCAGCGATGGCTGGAATGAAGTCAGGAACTGAGTGACCCTGGCAGAACCCAAACTGAGCATCAGTGATCAGGTTATTGCTGAGCAAGTGCCACGTGATAGCACTGTCGATGACCCCTTTCCATCTCTTTATGGATGATGGAGAGTAGACTGATGGGGCAGTACTTGACTGGTTTGGATTTGTCTTGTTTCTTGTGTACAGGACACACCTGGGCAATTTTCAATATTGGTGGGAAGATACCAGTGTTGTAGCTGTACTGGAACAGTTTAAATAGGGACGACGTACGTTCTGGAGCACAAGTCAATAATAATAATCCTTATTAGTGTCACAAGTACGCTTACATTAACACTGCAATGAAGTTACTGTGAAAAGCTCTTAGTCGCTACACTCCAGCGCCTGTTCGGGTACACTGAGGGAGAATTCAGAATGTCCAAATTACCTAACAAGCATGTCTTTTGCGACTTGTGGTAGGATACCGGAGCACCCGGAGGAAACCCACGCAGACACGGGGAGAACGTGCAGACTCCGCGCAGACAGTGACCCAAGCCGGGAATCAAACCTGGGACCCTGGCGCGATGAAGCAACAGTGCTAACTACTGTGCTGCCGTGCCGCCAATATCCAAGCTTGGGCTGACAAGTGGCAAGTAACATTCACGCCACACAAGTGCCAGGCAATTACCATCTCCAACAAGAGAGAATCTAACCATCGCCCCTTTATGTTCAACAGCAGTACTATTGTTGAATATCAACATCGTGGGGATTACCATTGAGCAGAAACTGAACTGTACGAGCCACATAAATACTGTGGCTATAAGAGCAGGTCGAAGACTCATCCTGCGATGAGTAACTCATCTCCTGACTCCCCAAAGCCTGTCCACCATTTAGGTAAAAGTCCTAGATGACAATAGGCTGCTTTCCCCGTTGAGGGGAGAGAACTGACTGGTGGTGATTTAACTTGAGGATCACCGCACCTCAGGTGAGAAGCAAGGTTGAGAAGGCGGAACCTTCATGGATAACCTGAGCTGGTCCAGGAATTGAACCCGCACTGCTGACCTTGTTCTGCATCACAAACCAGCTTTCTACTCAAGTGAGCGAAACTAATCATCACCTGCAAAGCATATGCCAAGAGTGTGATTAAATACTCTCCATTTGCCTGCATCACCAGCAACACTCATGAAGCTCGTCAGCATTCAGGGCAAAGCAACCCGCTTGATTGACATCCCTTCCACAAACATTCACTCCCTCCATCACTGATGCAGAGTGGCAGCAGTGCATACAATCTACATATGCACCGCAGGAACTCACCAAGGCTCTTTCAACAGCACCTTCCAAACCCACAACCATTATCATCGAGGAGGGCAAGGCAGCAGACACATGGGAACCTGGAAGTTCTGACTTGGAAATATATTATTGTTCCTTCATTGTCACTGGGTCAAAATCCTGGAACTCTATTCCTCACAGCACTGTTGGTGTACCAACATCACATTGGACTGCAGCAGTTCAAGCAGCCAACACACCAGCAGCTTCTCAAGGGCAATTAGGGATGGCTAATAATTGCTGGCCTAGCTAGTGACGCCCATATCTCATGAATGATTTTTTAAATCCCTCCTACATCCATTAACGCCAGGGAAAGGTATAGACTCACACATCCTCACACTTCCTAGCACCAGGGAGGTCAGTGAAGTGGTTCAGCGATACATCCAGCAAAAATCAGGCATCTTTCCATGATCCATTCCAGGACAGTTCACATCGTTAACAATGCACCAGAAACAAAAGCACGATATTGGTTTCCTGCGCTCTGATAAAGGATTATTGCAGAAAATAAAGGGGAAAATAAAGAACATTTTATCTCTGAGAAAAATGATGAATTTTGACAACTGATGCAGCCTTTCTTTTATAACTGGAGCCATGATTCCTCACAAAAGCATGGGCCACAATCTACCGGCCGCGCTGGCTGCAAATCCCGTAAGGGCTGCCAAATCATGCGAGAGACCCCAAAACGGGATTTGGGCTGGGAAGGTTTTGCTTTGAAATCTTCCCCCCCACCCCTCTGATGATGCGATCAGGTTCATGCCCAAGAGGGGCGTGAACCTGACTAGCATATTTTATATTAAAACTACATACGGCTTAAAGCCGTTACTTCCGGCCATTCCGCATCATCCCACCTAGTCGGTGTGGCATCACTTGCCTTCATTGGCCGGGGCATTGAGTATAAAAATTGGCACCACTAGGGGCGGACCCTCTACGGAGGCTCATTGAGAGTTTCCCCTTATGTGTGGGAGAGGGTGGGAACCATATTCCCCGAAGCTTGTGAGGGGGGGAGGGGTGATGCCCATGAAGGGAGTGCCCCGATATTTGAGTGGGGGTGGGGGCTTGTGGAGGGTTCCTACATGTCTGTGGTGGCCTCAAACAAAGAACAAAAGGACAAAGAAAAGTACAGCCCAGGAACAGGCCCATCGGCCCTCCAAGCCTGCGCCAACCATACTGCCCGTCTAAACTAAAATCTTCTACATTTCCGGGGTCCAAATCCCTCTATTCCCATCCTATTCATGTATTTGTCAAGATGCCCCTTAAACGTCACAATCATCCCTGCTTCCGCAACTCGTCCGATTGCGAGTTCCAGGCAACCACTACCCTCTGTGAAAAAAACTTGCCTCGTACATCTCCTCTAAACCTTGCCCCTCGCACCTTAAACCTATGCCCCCTAGTAATTGACCCCTCTACCCTGGGAAAAATCTCAGACCATCCACTCTGTCCATGCCCCTCATAATTTTGTAGACCTCTATCAGGTCGCCCCTCAATCTCCGTCGTTCCAGTGAGAACATCCCGAGTTTATTCAACCTCTCCTCATAGCTAATGCCCTCCATACCAGGCAACATCCTGGTAAATCTCTTCTGCACCCTCTCTAAAGCCTCCACATCCTTCTGGTAGCGTGGCGACAAGAATTGAACACTATACTCCAAGTGTGGCCTAAGGTTCTAGGCAGCTGCAACTTGACTTGCCAATTTTTATACTCAATGCCCCGACTAATGAAGGCAAGCATGCCATATGCCTTCTTGACTACCTTCTCCACCTGTGTTGCCCCTTTCAGTGACCTGTGGTCCTGTACACCTAGATCTCTCTGACTATCAATGCTCTTGAGGGTTCGACCATTCACTGTATATTCCTTACCTGTATTAGACCTTCCAAAATGCATAACCTCACATTTGTCCGGATTAAACTCCATCTACCATCTCTCCGCCCAAGTCTCCAAACAATCTAAATCCTGCTGTATCCTCTGACAGTCCTCATCGCTATGCGCAATTCCACTAACCTTTGTGTCGTCCGCAAACTTACTAATCAGACCAGTTATATTTTCCTCCAAATCATTTATAAATACTACGAACAGCAAAGGTCTCAGCACTGATCCCTGCGGAACACCACTAGTCACAGCCCTCCAATCAGAAAAGCACCCTTCCATAGCTACTCTCTGCCTTCTATGACCTAGTCAGTTCTGTATCCATCTTGCCAGCTCACCTCTGAGCCCGTGTGACTTCACCTTTTGTACCACTGTGCCATGAGGGACCTTGTCAAAGGCCTTACTGAAGTCCATATAGACAACAAACACTGCCCTATCTGCATCAACCATCTTTGTGACCTCCTCAAAAAACTCCATCAAGTTAGTGAGACACGACCTCCCCTTCACAAAACTGTGCTGCCTCTCGCTAATACGTCCACTTGCTTCCAAATGGGAGTAGATCCTGTCTCGAGAATTCTCCAGTAATTTCCCTACCACTGACGTAAGGCTCATCGGCCTGTAGTTCCCTGGATTATCCTTGCTACCCTTCTTAAACAAAGGAACAACATTGGCTATTCTCCAGTCCTCCGGGACATCCCCTGAAGACAGTGAAGATACAAAGATTTCTGTCAAGGCCTCAGCAATTTCCTCTCTTGCCTCCTTCAGTATTCTGGGATAGATCCCATCAGGCCCTGGGGAAGTATCCACATTAATATTTTTCAAGACGCCCAGCACCTCGTCTTTTTGGATCTCAATGTGACCCAGGCTATCTACACACCATTCTCCAGACTCAACATCCACGAATTTGTTCTCTTTGGTGAATACTGATGCAAAGTATTCATTTAGTACCTCGCTCATTTCCTCTGGCTCCACACATAGATTCCCTCCCCTGTCTTTCAGTGGGCCAACCCTTTCCCTGGCTACCCTCTTGCTTTTTATGTACGTGTAAAAAGCCTTGCGATTTTCCTTAACCCTCTTTGTCAATGACTTTTCGTGACCACTTTTAGCCCTCCTGACTCCTTGCTTAAGTATCTTCCTACTTTCCTTATATTCCACACAGGCTTTGTCTGTTCCCAGCCTTCTAGCCCTGACAAATGCCTCCTTTTTCTTTTTGATGAGACCTACAATATCTTTCGTTATCCAAGGTTCCCGAAATTTGCCATATTTATACTTCTTCCACACAGGAACATGCTGGTCCTGAATTCCTTTCAACTGACATTTGAAAGTCTCCCACATGTCAGATGTTGATTTACCCTCAAACATCCGCCCCCAATCTAGGTTCTTCAGTTCCCGCCTAATATTGTTAGCCTTAATTATAATTATAATTAGCCTTCCCCCAATTTAGCACATTGAAAATGAAATGAAATTAAATGAAAATGAAATGAAAATCGCTTATTGTCACAAGTAGGCTTCAATGAAGTTACTGTGAAAAGCCCCTAGTCGCCACATTCCGGTGCCTGTTTGGGGAGGCTGTTACATTCACCCTAGATCCACTCTTATCCTTGTCCACCAGCACTCGGGGGTGAGGGGGGCGGGCTGGGGTGTTGGTTGGGGTGGGGGGGTGGAGATTAATTGCAGCGCTGACTGGGGTGCCCTTTAAAGATGGCGCCCCGATCTCTGTGGAGTTGGTCGTGCCGTCTCTACCTGGGCCCGCCCTGGCCAGAGTGACAACGCAAATCATGCTCCCAAATCCCCTGTGCACTGAGTACCAGAAAATCTGGAGTGAAAACCAGGCTGTGCATCTGGAGAGATACACACCAGTTTTCAGTTTGAACCTGACACTCTGCCAGGTTTGGGGGACATTCCGCCCAGGGTATTTGGTGTACTTTGTGAATTCAGATTTAAATCAATAAAAGTTTAATGAAAATTTGCAGAAAAAAAACGCATCTGCACATGCACTCAACTATGTTCACTGTGCTCTGTACCAGAGATCAAAGTTTTACCTGAAGTTTAATCTCGTCAGATGTTTTGATATCCAGTTAATTCGGGAAAGCCATCAATCAAATATGCAGGGGATTATTTTCCCCAAGCTGTTTAAACAATTGTAGAAGAGTGAATAAATATGAATTGTTCCATGTATAAGAAATGGAATTCCAGCAATGGAAAACTGGAGGGTGTTATTCACATTAGACTTTAATCTACTGCATTGTGATGGTTAACAACTTTTGTTCACGGATGACTTGTTTGCCTGGGACCGTACAGTAGGAGAGATGAGAGATGCGAAGAGCATTGAAAGTTAAGCATGCGTGTTTGAAACTCATGCATTCACAATGGGCTGACATCTCTGGGCAATCTTAATGCTGCTGAACTCTGACTGAAAGGTTGGCCAAGCCTGATCTCAACACGAACATTTAATAGCAAACTAAACTGCTGGGTATGAGTCACGTTTTGTCAAAGGGCATATTAACTATGGTTAATGCTGGTTAATTATCAACCTATCCCAAACCACAGCTTACAGACTAAGATACAGGAGATTATATGTTCTTCATAGTAAAGGTTAAGTGAATTGGCCACACTAAATAATAATAATAACCTTTCATTGTCACAAGTGTGAAGTTACTGTGAAAAGCCCCTAGTCGCCATATTCCAGCACCTGTTCGAGGAGGCTGGCACAGGAATTGAATCTGCCTTAGTCTGCTTTAAAAGCCAGCTCATTAGCCCTGTGCTAAACCAGCCCCTAGCATACAAGACTTCCATTTACCTTGGCCTCTGATAGATATTAACCACCAACTTTGTTACCCAAGTAGCTAAACCAGTCTTTGCAGTTCTCATTTGCTGCAGAAGGTTAGTGATCATGTGCTGATGGACTGCGGACACTGGAGCTGAGAATGGAAGGGGAATCCTCGCTAACCTAGCACCAGCATAGAAAGTTACATATCGAGAACAGATTGGTAAACCTGGCTAGTTATACTCTTGAGTATAAAAGATTGAGGAGGTATATAGCCAAGGTGTTCACAACGTTAAACTGATTTGACAGAGACAGGGATTCTCTGGTCGCCGACGCCGAAATCGTGTTCGGCGAATCAACGTTGGCGCCGAAATCGGGGGCGGCACCGCTTCCGCAATGCTCCTCTCCCGCCAAAGCAGCGTACTCTAGTGGTACGCCGGCACGCCATATGGACAGCCTCAGGACGTTACCTGAGGCCCTCCCCTCGATTCTCCGCCCCTGACCGGCCGAGTCCCCGACGACGTGGGTCTCTCATGCTATTATTTGTCGGGATCTCGGCGTGGCGGCTGCGGACTGAGTCCAGCGCGGCCACAGTCAGGGGAGAGCCCATCCGCAGGCAGGGGGGGCTTGGGCACGGGCTAGGGGCACTGTTGGGGGCTTTTTCACACGAAAAGTAGCAGAAGTTTAGAAATCTCTCTCCAATGGTTCCAAGGACAATTGTAGCTTTCAATCCTGAAATCGATAGACTTTGTGTCATGGGATATGGAGCAAAAGCAGGAAAATGGGAGTTGAGGTGCAGCTTAACTCTGATCTGATTGAATGGGGGCAGGCCCAGTGTACCTCGTGTCCCTACAGTGCATTTCCCTTCAGCTGATTTGAAACACAATTGAATTGTTGTTTCCTCTGTCTCAGTTGATGGGAGGGAAACTAAATTTGATTTAGAGATGTGTCCAGAACATTTAAGACAATCAGGATAGCTGTCTTATTACAGTTCAAGACAGTCAGAAATCAAAAACAGTGGTACTGCTGAATGAAAGCATTCTCCCACTGTGAGTGGAGATTAAGTGCACAAGCTGTATGTGGAGACAAAGCACCCTTTGTTGTGAAAGTTTTTTTAAGGCAACATGTTCAATATGTTTGTGTTTATACATGAAGCGCAAGTGTGGACTCGATTAATTTAATGTTGACAGAAATATGAAGATGGTACATGAACGCCTTTTATGTCCTGCTAATATTGGAGATTTTTAGAAATGTTGCACACTTTGCAGAGACTACTAATCTATGTAAGCGCAACATTTAATTCGAGGAAAACAAATGTTACATTGTGGAATAACCAGCTCGAGTTATTGACTTTAAAGCAACTTGTTTTGTGTTAACTGTTACAGTGCCCACTGCTGTTTTCTGTGCTGGGCTATGAATACAGTAGGTTATAGGACGCAGTAAGCTTAGTGGCTAGAGTACTTTGCTAGTAACCCATCAAACAATTCCACTGTGGTAACTTGGGAAATTTAATTTGTGGTTTGGAACCCAAAATTAATCACGGAAACGTTGGGATTTTTGTTAGAAATCCAACTTGTTCATTAATCCACCCCTGCCACAGAAGCAAAACTATGCAACATTGTGCATCCTCAACCTGTCTGCAGCCTTTGACATGACTGGCCATGTCACCCTCATTCAGCTTTTTCCCACCTTTTCCAGCTTGGTTGCATTTTTAAAAGTTAATTAATTCATGGTTGTGGGCATCATTGGTAAGGCCAACATTTGTTGCCCATCCCTAATTGCCTTAAACTGAATGCTTTAGGTCCAGACCATTTCTGAGGGGCCGTTACGAGTTAACCGCATTTCTGTGGGTCTGGAGTCAGATGTAGGACAGACCAGGTAAAGACACCAGGGCCGAGAATCGCGCCCCGCTGCCCCGCCTGCGGCTTCCCCATTCTCCAGCGCTGATTCTTGGGCACCCGCGGGATTCCCGTCGCGCCGCCGACAGCGTCCCCTCCGCCGATTTACGGGGCCCCGATGGGCCGAGTGGCCGACGGGTTTGGCTGAGTCCCGCTGCCGTGGGTTACTCAGGTCCCACACGACGGGACCTGGAAGGTGAGTCTGCGGGGGCCGTCCTGGAGGGAGGGGTGGGGGGGGGGGGGAATCAGCTCCGGGGGGGGGGGGGGGGCAAGGTGGCCTGTCCCATGATCAGGGCCTACCGATCGGCGTGCCGGCTGGTTCCGTGGGGGCCTATTCTACTCCGCGCCGAGCCCCTGTAGGGCTCCGCCATATTGCCCAGGGGCCGGCGCGGAGGAAGGAACCCGCGCGCATGCGCGGAAATACGCCGGCCGTAGCGGCGTGCGTAGAATCATGCCAGCCGTTCCGCGCACGCGCGCACACGCGCGGGCCGTTCCATGTCGGCTGGAGTGTAGTGACCACTCCGGCACCAACCTAGCCCCCTCGGAAGGGGAGCATTCCCCATTATCGAGGATCGTTGACGCCGGAGTGGTTGGCGCCGCCTTTCCCGCCGGCATGGGGACATAGCCCCATTGTTGGAGAATCCCGCCCCAGATTTCCTTCCCTAAAGGGCATTTGTGAACAAGATAGGTTTTTATGACAATCAATGACAGTTGCCATAGTCACCATTACTGAGACTAGCTTACAATTCCAGATTTTCATTGATTGAATTTAAATTCCACCTCCTGCCCCTGGGTGAGATTCAAACCCATGTCCCCAGTGCATTAGCCATGGCCGCTGCATTGCTAGTCCCGTGTCTCCCCCGTTTATCCACAGAATCCATAGAATCGTTCTGCCCATGGTGTCTGGGCCGACCCTCTGAATGAGCACTCTGCCTAGGCCACTCCCTCACCCTATCCACAGTAACCCTTAACCCCATCTAAACTGCACATATATGGGCTGTGGGAGGAAACCGGAGCACCCGGAGGAAACCCACGTCAACATGGGGAGAACGTGCAAACCCCATACAGACAGTCATCCAAGGCCAGAATCGAACCTAAGTCCCTGGCGCCATGAGTTGGCACAAGGGCGGCACGGTAGCATAGTGATTAGCACTGTTGCTTCACTGCGCCAGGGGCCCTGGTTCGATTCCCGGGTAGGGTCACTGTCTGTGTGGAGTCTGCACGTTCTCCTGAGTCTGCGTGGGTTCCCACAAGTCCCGAAAGACGTGCTGTCAGGTGAAATGGACATTCTGAATTTTCCCTCAGTGCACCTGAACAGGCGTCGGAATGTGGCGACTAGGGGATTTTCACAGTAACTTCATTGCAGTGTTACTGTAAGCCTCCTTGTGACACTAATACAGATTATTATTATTTGCCTAGCCAACTTCAACCGGAAAGCACCTGCATCAATGACAATATCCCTGAATCCCAAGGACCTATCCTTTGCCCATTCTTCTTTATCACCTACATGTTGTTCCTTGGCAAAGTCGATCCACGGACATGAGGACAGTTTTTATTTGTGCACTGACAATTGCCAGCTCTACCTCTCTAAAGCCCTCTGTGCCCCATGTGTCGTCAGGTTACCTGACCCAACATTCGTCTGAGATGAGCCATTATTTCATCCAATTAAACATTGTGAAAATAAAGCCTTTGACTTCGGACACCACTGCAAACTCCATCTTTGATCCTAATTCTGTGTATCTTCTTGGTTACTGCCTCAGATTGAGCCATACTGTTGACAATATCAGCATGCTATTTAACCGCAAGCTGTGCTTCTGACCCCATCACAAATACCGTCTGCTTCCATCACCATAACATTCCCAGTCTCCACTCCTACCACAGCTTAACTACTGCTGAAACCTTCATCCATGCCTTTGTCACCTCCAGATTGCAATGCAATGCTCCCCTAGCCATCCCCCTTCTGTAAACCAGAGCTACAAAATCCAAAACAATATTGCCTTCCTATACCAAATCCTGCTCATTCATTGTTCCCCCGTCTTCCTGTCCCAGTCCCCTAATAGCTCTAAGATAAAATTTCTATCCTTAAACTTTTAAATCTCTTTGTGGTGTGACCTTCCCTATTTCTGTAACCTACTACAGACCTACATCCCTATGAGGATTCTGCTTCATCACTCTGTTTTTGCCTCTTTATGTCCCAAAGAACAAATGAAAATTAAATGTCACGGAAGGAAACCATGTGTGATGAATTACGAAAGAATATTTATTAAATTAAAAGAGAATAAAAACATGGCAAGAAGGACTGTGATAGACTTTAACACTTAATTACACAGAAGGCTGTGCACGCACAGTATTACATGACAATATCCTTTGGTTTCCAACTACCTACGTTTCCTGAACTCTAAGATGCCCCTTTGTTCCTTTGTTCCAACCAACATCTGATATTGTATAACTCTATGAGCTAAATGCAGCAGATAATTACCATGCACAGGTTATTTGGCCACATTTGGGAAAACCATCTTCAGTTTCAGTGAAGGCAATGTCTTCTCGGTTAGCAATAACTTGGGTGGGATTCTCCATTGGCGGGATCCTCCACTTCGTCAGCAGCACATTCATGCTGCGGACTTCCCGACGGCGTGGGATGGCCACAATGGGAAACCCCGTTGGCCGGCTGCCGGGATGGAGGATCCCGCTGCCGGCAGGGGCATGCCATGCCAGTAAACGGGCCTGGTGGGATGGAGAAACATGCCCCTTGTTTTCAGGAAACATTTTCTGCAGCTGAGTGTGGCTGTGAACGTAACTGCTATTGTGCCTTTTTCTCCAGTTATTGTACTATGGATATATCATTATTTGTCTTTGATGTTACTCACCCTGTGGATCTGGCTTTTAGCATATAAATGTCAATTTCCTTATCTCTCCACTTCTATACCCCATCGTTTCCCCAGTCACATAGGTAAACACATGCTTTTCGCATTGATATACAAATTCATATATCAAAATCCCTTCAGACAGATGCTCTTCTCATCTGCCTTTGTTTATTTTATCCCAATTTAATTTTTTCTTATCGTAATTTCCCCCACTTCTTAACACTTCTTTTCCACCTCCTTTCCAATGTTTATATAGAGCAGATAGGAAGGACCTGTTTCCCTTAGAGACATCAATAATCATCAGTAACATTCAGAAGGTTTAGAGGGGAGCTGAGGAAAACTTATTTCATCCAGAATGTGCTAGAGGTTTGAGACTCACTACCCAAGAGTGGGCATTGCCTTTTTCTGTGTGCACTTGAAGTGCTGTAGCCCAGAGAGCTGGAAAGTGGGATTAGGCTGGATAACTCTTTTGTTCAGCACAAATACGATGGGTTGAATGGCCTCCTGTGCCATAAAGTTTCTGCTTCTAATATCCTGCTCCATAAATGCAAGACAGTGGGATGAAGAGTTTACAGTCTCTGGGAACAGGTTGATGGGTGGAGGGGAAAAAAAGGGACAACTGTTCTTTGGCAAGAGCAGCAAGCCAGGGATGAAGAATGGGGATGCAAGGTTGGATGAATAGCTGGAATTAATTACCTGATTGGGGTCCAAAGTGTATTTATAAAGAATTTTCCCTCTGGTTAAACATTTGCAACAGAATTTACACTAGGTCAAGTTTCATACTGTATCCATAAAGCATGGGACAGATGGGCTGAATGGCCTTTTTTTTCTTTATCGATTTCCATTGAATCCTGAAAATGACGAACTTTCTGCTCTTTTTTTGAATAGCTCCACCCAGGGTTTCAATTTATCATCTCAAATAGAAGACAGCAAAGCTGCCAATACAACATCCCCTCAGGACAAAACCAAAGTTCATTCAGGGAAGAAGAGACATCTTGGACTTGAAACATTAACTCTGGCTCTCTCTCCGCAGATGCTGCTGGACCTGTTGAGCTTTTTCATCATTCTCTGTTTTCACTTCATTCCGGGACTTGAACTCATGACTTGCTGACTCAGTGGTAAGCGTGCTACAAACTGCTTCACGATTTACCCCAATTTATCCTACTCTTTTCTCCATGAGTGCTGTCCCTCACGGTGACATGCAGTCTTCACTTAAGTTTTTCAATAGAATTTGTGGGCAGGATTCAGCAACCGCTTTTCGCCCGACACGAATTGGAGCGCTATTGGTGAATCGCGCGCAATCCCAAAATCGGGCTTGGCACCAGGTCAATCGTGAGTCGCCCTCGTTGGGCGTGATCCAGATCTGCATATTTAAATGAGCCGCGCCGCTCATTTAAACACCTGGGTGCCGGATTCTCCTTGCGCCCGGGACTCAAGGCCATACCTGGGAGACCTAGCCAAGGCGCAGTCCAGTACTGGTCCACACAAACGTGGACCAGGAGTAATGGCACCTGTGGTCCTCCCAGGTGAGACCCTGGGTGGTCAGGAATAGGGTAGGGTGGCACCTTGGCCCTGCCCCTAGCACCTGGGCCCATCGGCAGTACCACCTGGGCATCCTGGCACTGCCACATGGGCACCCTGGCAGTGGCACTCTGGCACTTGAATGAAATGAAATGAATGAAATGAAAATCGCTTATTGTCACAAGTAGGCTTCAAATGAAGTTACTGTGAAAAGCTCCTAGTCGCCACATTCCGGCGCCTGTTCGGGGAGGCTGTTACGGGAATCGAACCGTGCTGCTGGCCTGCCTTGGTCTGCATTCAAAGCCAGCGATTTAGCCCTGTGCTAAACAGGGCTAAATCGGGTGGCAGGGGCACTGCCAAGCTGGCAGTGACAGGGTGCCCATGTGCCAGATTGGCACTGCCATGGTTGGGCCCGGGGGAGGGGGGGGCCTTGCCAGGTAGAGAAGGGGTGAGGGTTGGATTCCCGGGGACCTGCCCAAGATTGGTGGGTTGATGGGGGGGCAGGGGGCGGGGGGGGTCACAAAAATGGGTGGGGGGACGGAAAGGCGGGGGGGCGGTGGAGATCGGGGCAACCTTCCAAAATAGTGGCCCAATCTGTGAGGAGTCTTTCCTGCTTGCAAGCTTCAGCCCAGCAGCAGGAAATCCCTCTAAGTGTGGTCTAGGTGGAGAGAAACACCCTGAGGTCAAGCAAATGGCACAGTGTTGTTGCATCCCGGCATGTCGGCATGCTTCTCAACACTGCAGTCACCAGGAACACCCCACGACACACATCATTCAGTGGACTTGATCTTGAGTCCGCTGAATCGCGCCCCATGTCTACAATAGATCAAAAATGGTCTTCACCTATAATATTCCCAAGGGATTTGATCTGTGGATAGTGCAGTGACCATAACGTAACCCAGCAAGGCCACCAAAATAAAAGAAAACAACACCACTTTTGGAAACACGCAAGAGGGGATTTTATTTCCTAAAATAAGTTTTATTAAATTAAAAAACAGAGCATCGCAAAAACTGTCTGCAAGATTCCCGACCCAAAATAATTTTAACAAACAGTTAAAGAACGAGCTGAGAGGAATCCTGACTCACCTGGGGTTTAATGTTGCCCACACAAAAGACAGTTCTGTGAAGTCGCTTATGATAGATTTATAACTTGCCCTCTATAAAAGATTTATTCTCAAGCAAATTCTGACTTCTCAAATCGATTTCAGTTCTCAACCAGCAGTCGAAAAAAGAAATCTGGCCACAGTGGAAAGTGAATGTCGAGTAAATGCTAAGTCAAGATTACCTCGCTCAACAAGACAAAAATAATACAATGTCCTTCAGCACCGTCCCAAATAAAAGTACAAAAAAGCCACCCCTTTGTTGAAGCCAGAGGACACAATCCTCTCGAAAAACAAAGTTGCCTTTCCTGATGAAGCAAAAAGTAATGTTGCTAAAAAGAAATGTGTTGCCGAAACTTTTCATCTTAGACTCATCAGGACAAACACAAGAATGCCAAATTTCAAACAATCACAATTTATGCTTCAGGAGAAAAAGGGTTCTGATAGGCTGGCAAGTTGACCCTAATTGGCCAAGGCATTGCCATGGGGAGAACAATGAGGAACTACAGGCTCCCCAAGCTCCTGGGTAATTTAAAAAAAGATGTAAGGCTTAAACATATTCCTTTCCCTGCCTATGAATGTACGTCGCTTTTATTAACCATGAATGAACCATGTTATGGGCTCAACTGATTATCAGAAATTTGTTGTTAGTGTAGCTATTCGCACACTCACGATTGTTCAGCAAGGGCTGCCCAATTGCGGAGTCGCATCTAATGGTAGTCATTTTATTTTGGGTTTTGCAAGCATGGGCTAGTCGAGTATGGCCTGTACTCTGCCGATCACGAACAGCTGGGGAAACATGTTGTTTGATTCGATTGGTCCACTGTAAAACCGTTGATCCGTGCTGAGGCAAAGATCTTGCAAAAACATGAATTTGCTTCTGACGAGCTGCTTTTTCCTCATTCAAACCCATGCTGCCTCAGAGGTGCCTGAATATGATTTACAGAAGGACGCAAGGACTGAGAAGGAGTGTGTCTCAACATCATTACATTGAATGATATATATCCTCTATCATACTTGAGTTTTAATAAGGATTTATTAATGCTGAAAATTATTAGTCAAAGGAAAGCTTATGATATATTCTGTTTTAGCACTGAGGCCTTAATAAATTTTTGAGACATCTGAAACAAGTTGAGTTGGCAAAATTCAAAAATTAATTGGATGATTCAAATCATGGTTGCTAGCTTTGATCGTGGTGTACACAGAGCAGTTTCCCATTGAAATGTGTTCCAAAATCAACCATCAACCATGATGTAGAAGCATATTTATGGGAAGGGAGTCAGAGAGCATGGGAGGGAGAGAGATAGTGAGGCGAAAAGGTTTAAGGAGGGAATTCCAGTGAAAAATAATTTTATGTTATATTAATTATTGCCTTGTGGGACCAGGGGGAGTAGAAATACTCTGCTGGAGTCCACAAGGCTCCCCACACAAGCACCCCACTGCTCCTCCAACCGGATAGGACTTACCTTGCCTTCTCCAGCTGGGTGGCCGGCCGCCAGGCTTTACAGTAAGCCAACCCAAATCCTGTGAGCCACTTCCAGATGCCTAGTAGGGGTGGCCTAGTTTGCCAGCTCTTTATAACTGAGGTCTGATCCCCACAATGAAAGCAGCCATTGAATCCATTTTGCCTCTTCCGGCCTTATGAAAGAGCTTCCAAAGTCATCCCGGTTTCCTTCTCTTTCCCTATAGTGCTGTAAACGTCTCCTTTTCAATGATTTATCCTGTTCCCCTTTGAATGTTATTACTGAAACTGCTTCCTGGTTTGGTTTGGTTTGGATTGGTTTATTGTCACGTGTACCGAGGTAGAGTGAAAAGTATTTTTCTGCGAGCAGCTCAACAGATCATTAAGTACATGAAAAGAAAAGGAAACAAAAAGGAAGTACATAATAGGGCAACACAAGGTGCACAATGTAACTACAAAAACACTGGCATCGGATGAAGCATACAGGGGTGTAGTGTAAACCAGGTCAGTCCACAAGAGGGTCGTTTAGGAGTCTAGTAACAGCGGGGAAGAAACTGTTTTTGAGTCTGTTCGTGCGTGTTCTCAGACTTCTGTATCTCCTGCCCGATGGAAGAAGTTGGAAGAGTGAGTAAGCCGGGTGGGAGGGATCTTTGATTATACTCCCCGCTTTCCCCAGGCAGCGAGAGGTGTAGATGGAGTCAATGGGAGGCAGGTTTGTGTGATGGACTGGGCTGTGTTCACGACTCTCTGAAGTTTCTTGCGGTCCTGGGCCGAGCAGTTGCCATACCAGGCTGTGATGCAGCCCGATAGGATGCTTTCTATGTTGCATCTGTAAAAGCTGATAAGAGTTAATGTGGACATTCCGAGTTTCCTTAGTTTCCTGAGGAAGTATAGGTGCTGTTGTGCTTTCTTGGTTTGAGCGTCAACGTGGGTGGACCAGGACAGATTTTTGGTGATGCGTACCCCTAGGAATTTGAAACTGCCAACCATCTCCACCTCAGCCCCGTTGATGCTGACACGGGTGTGTAGAGTACTTTGCTTCCTGAAGTAAATGACCAGCTCTTTAGTTTTGCTGACATTGAGGGAGAGGTTGTTGTCACTGCACCACTCCACTAGGTTCTCTATCTCCCTCCTGTATTCTGACTCGTCGTTATTCGAGATACAGCCAACTATGGTCGTATCATCAGCAAACATGTAGATGGAGTTGGAACCAAATTTTGCCACGCAGTCGTGTGTGTACAGGAAGTATAGTAGGGGGCTAAGTACGCAGTCTTGCGGGGCCCCGGTATTGAGGACTTTTGTGGAGAAGGTGTTGTTGTTTATTCTTACTGATTATGGCCTGTGGGTCAGAAAGTCGAAGATCCAGTTGCAGAGTGGGGAGCTAAGTCCTAGGTTTTGGAGCTTTGATATGAGCTTGGCTGGGATTATGGGGCGGGATTCTCCCCTACCCGACAAGTCACTGCCTTTCCAAGTAGAAAGCGACGCTTCAGACGTCACCCTTGCTGCCACTCTAAACCAGGCAGGCAGACCCGTGGCATTCTTTTCCCGCACCCTTCATGCCTCTGAAATTCGGTACTCATCCGTCGAACAGGAGGCCCAAGCTATCGTTGAAGTTGTGCGGCATTGGAGGCATTACCTGGCCGGTAAGAGATTCACTCTCCTTACGGACCAACGGTCGATAGCCTTCATGTTCAATAACACACAGCGGGGCAAGATCAAAAATGATAAAATCTTGTGGTGGAGAATCGAGCTCTCCACCTATAATTCCAAGATCTTGTATCGCCCCGGTAAACTCGACAAGCCCCCAGATGCCCTCGCCCGAGGTACATGTGCCAGCGCACAAGTGGACCAACTCCGGGCCCTACAAGACAGCCTTTGTCACCCGGGGGTCACTCGATTGTACCATCTGGTCAAAGCTCGCAATCTGCCCTACTCCGTCGAGGAAGTAAGGACAGTCACCAGGGACTGCCAGGTTTGCGCGGAGTGCAAGCCGCACTTCTACCGGCCGGACCGTGCGCGCCTGGTGAAGGCTTCCCACCCCTTTGAACGCCTCAGCGTGGATTTCAAAGGGCCCCTCCCCTCCACCGACCGTAACACGTACATTCTCAGTGTGGTCGATGAGTACTGCAGATTCCCCTTCACCAACCCATGCCCCGATATGACGACTGCCACCATCATCAAGGCCCTCAGCACCATCTTCGCTCTGTTCAGTTTCCCCGCCTACATCCACAGTGATAGGAGATCCTCAGTCATGAGCGATGAGCTGCGTCAGTTCCTGCTCAGCAGGGGTATCGCCTCCAGCAGGACGACCTGCTACAACCCCCAGGGAAACGGGCAAGTAGAACGGGAGAATGGGACGGTTTGGAGGGCCGTCCAGCTGGCCCTATGGTCCAGGAACCTCCCAGCCTCTCGCTGGCAGGGGGTCCTCCCTGACGTTCTGCACTCCATCCGGTCACTATTGTGCACCGCCACTAATAACACACCCATGAACGTGTTTTTACCTTCCCCGGAAGTCTACATCCGGGGTGTCGCTCCCGACTTGGCTCACTGCTCCAGGACCGGTCCTTCTCCGTAGGCACGTCCGACTCCACAAGGCGGACCCCTTGGTGGACAGGGTTCACCTGCTCCACGCCAAGCCTCAATATGCCTACGTTGAGTTCCCCGACGGCCGCCAAGATACTGTCTCACTCAGGGACCTGGCACCATCAGGTTCCACCCCAACACACACACCCACAATGCGCCCCCCATCCACCTCCCACCGCGCCGCCAATATTGACCCCACCAGACCACCCCCCCTCCCCTTTTCCACACAAGAGGACGAAGAGGACTTCTGCATGCTCCCGGAGTTCCTCGATGACTGGCCAGCATCAGCACTGCCACCACCGCCATCGGGGCCACCTCCACCACCGCCAGCACCGACTTCGCCGTCACCTTACGCCACTTCCAACGAAGCACCAAAGGACTTTTCTTTCCCTACCACTGTACATAATTGCACTAATTGTATATAGTTGCACGTCGCCCCCGCCGGACTCATTTTTAACAGGGGGTGAATGTGGTGAACCACTGTAATAGGAGATGTAAGGTAGGACCTGCACTACAGATTCGCCGGTAGCTCCTGCCGACTGGCTCCGCCCACGGAGGACTGTATAATTATGCATGACTTCCAGTGCCCTGCCATTTTGCCAGCTGCAGCAGGAGGCCACGCATCTGACTGTAATAAAGCCACAGTTGTACCCAACTTTAGTCTTTGTGCAATTGATCGTGCATCACCATGTTTCTCTGAAACAGAGCACACAGCAGTCTCTTACTTCCCTCTGAGAGGTAAGTCTGGTGTTAAGTTTATCCAGCTTGTTTTCGATCGCTTGTACATGTGCCAGGAATATGCTGAGGAGAGGGGTCTTGAAACCGCGTTGCTTCAGTCTCACCTGCAGACCGCCATGTTTCCTTCGCTTCCTCGGTCAACGGCTGCAGCTGGATGGTCCCGGAATCCGATGGGAGAAGTCTGAGCTTGTGGAAGGTATGTGGTTGCATCTTGCGGGGGCCGGGCCACTGGATGAGGTAGTGGGGTTGTTGGGGAGGCATGTTTGCGATCCGGTCAAGTTCCAGCATTCTGTAAGCACGGGAATACCTTGCGGCGCATTCGGGTCCTCGAACGGGGTCTCTGGCATTTTGGGGGTCCGGGGTCGCAGGCAGAGGCTTCCTGAGGCAGGTTGGGCTGGGTCCCGTGTTCTGTTCCCTCCTTGGGTGCTCCTGGGGTCGAGTCTTGGAGTAGGCCCGGTCGGATCTCCACATGGATTTTTCTTTCCTCCATCTTCAGGTAGGTCAGGTCGCTGGGCGGGCCTCTCCGGGTCAAGTTGCGCTGGGTCTCGTGGTCGGGGGCTGGATCAGGAGCTCCGGTGACTGTGTCGAGCAGTCCGGGGGTTTGCGTCAGTACTTAGGCCGGGTAGGGCACTCCGAGATCAGGATGGGGTCCAAATCGAGGTCGGTGCCGCATTTCCGGTTTCGGCCTCATCCGCTTCCAGGTCGGGTCCAGTCATCTGGCGTGCAGCCAGGTCAGGTCGGATCGGGTCAAAAGGTCTCCATGGGCCTTTGGGGATCTTCAAACCTGCAAGGTTAGATAAAAAAGAGAAAGGTTAGTAATAATGTTAGTCTTAGAATTAAATTTTAAAAGATTAGTACAATTATAACGGTAGAGTTCTTGGCAATGTGGAGGAGCAGAGAGATCTTGGGGTCTATGTTCATACATCTTTGAAAGTTGCCACTTAAGTGGACAAAGCTGTGAAGAAGGCTTATGGTGTGCTAGCGTTCATTAACAGAGGGATTGAATTTAAGAGCCGTGAGGTGATGATGCAGCTGTACAGAACTTTGGTAAGGCCACATTTGGAGTACTGTGTGCAGTTCTGGTCGCCTCATTTTAGGAAGGATGTGGAAGCTTTGGAAAAGGTGCAAAGGAAATTTATCAGGATGTTGCCTGGAATGGAGAATAGGTCTTACGAGGAAAGGTTGAGTGTGCTAGGCCTTTTCTCATTAGAACGGAGAAGGATGAGGGACGACTTGATAGAGGTTTAGAAGATGATCAGGGGAATAGATAGAGTATACAGTCAGAGACTTTTTCCCCAGGTGGAACAAACCATTACAAGGGGACATAAATTTAAGGTGAATGGTGGAAGATATAGGGGGGATGTCAGAGGTAGGTTCTTTACCCAGAGAATAGTGGGCGCATGGAATGCACTGCCTGTGGAAGTAGTTGAGTCGGAAACATTAGGGACCTTCAAGCAGCTATTGGATAGGTACATGGATTACGGTAAAATGATATAGTGTAGATTTATTTGTTCTTAAGGGCAGCACGGTAGCATTGTGGATAGCACAATTGCTTCACAGCTCCAGGGTCCCAGGTTCGATTCTGGCTTGGGTCACTGTCTGTGCGGAGTCTGCACATCCTCCCCGTGTCTGCGTGGGTTTCCTCCGGGTGCTCCGGTTTCCTCCCACAGTCCAAAGATGTGCAGGTTAGGTGGATTGGCCATGATAAATTGCCCTTAGTATTGGGTGGAGGTGTTGACTTTGGGTAGGGTGCTCTTTCAGGGAGCCGGTGCGGACTCAATGGGCTGAATGGCCTCCTTCTGCACCGTAAATTCAATGATAATCTATGATTAATCTGGGACAAAGGTTCGGCACAACATCGTGGGCCGAAGGGCCTGTTCTGTGCTGTATTGTTCTATGTTCTATAAGATAAGTAAAAAGAGGATTTGTTTGGGAGAGCTCGCAAAGAGTCGCCACGCTTCGGTGCCATCTTGAGAGTCCATTACCTTTTCTGCCAGTGTATTCTAACTCGTTGCTAGTAACAGCTAATTGGGTGTAAAGCATCATTCTCCTCATCTTCTCCCTGCCTGTTTTTATTAATTATTTTAATCTGTTCACACTCCCTGAATACGATGGCCCAAATCTTCAGGCATCCATGTTGTCGAAGATGGGACATAAGTTGGGAGATGCATGTCAGGACCCCACAGAAATCCTGACGCACACACATGCATGGCAGTTGCCCAGGAAATGTAAACTTCTGATGGATCGATTGCCACTGCCCAAGTCCCCCGTGAATGTCTCTCCAACACTGAGCTCAGTGTCAGAGACTTGAGCCAGATACACATGACTCTCCTGGATACTTACCCTGGAAATGTTGCGCTAGTTAACACCTGTTCTAACTCAACAACAGCCCTACCCTCCCCCTAATCAGGCCTCCGATCCAATGCGACTACCCCCAACTCAACCAGCCCCCACCTAACTGCCCCCCACCCAACAGATCCCCATCCTGATCCAACAACACAAACCCCGGAACTTAACCCAACTAACCCCCCTAAACCAGCCCAACCACTCCCCAACTGCACTGCCCCTTACCTGACCACCCACTCACCAACCCACGAAGAGACTTGAGGGGACGGATTCTCCGTTTGAGAGACTAACATGCTGACGCCAGGACTGAAATGCGAGTGTTCGACTTTGACAAAAGCGACGCCAGTCCGGGAGCGTTTCAGGACATCTTTATGGGCTAGCACAGGCGCCATGTGGAACTAGTGCAATTCCAACGAATGCTGGCGTGTGATTCTCCGGGGCGGGATCGGCACTGGAGAGCCTGACAAGTAGGAGTTGCATACAGACATTACACTCCCCACACACCCTGATTCCAGCTATGGAGAAGGCACTGGTTGTACTGGAGCACGCCCATCCCGTTGCTGGGTCGGTGTGGTCAGAGAATACCTAGGGTATCTTGCAGGCTGTGGAACTGGTGGTCCACTCTGCTGGCTACCTCCTGCTACTCCCCCCAGCCCTGGCAGGAGCCCCCCAGCCAGTGGCATAACTGTGAGGACACTCTCTCGATGTTGGACACTTTTTGTTCTTCCTCTCTCTTCGTCAGCAGCCACGGCGCCTGTTTCCCGATTTTAAATCCCACAAGTGAACCTCGCCATCGGTAATTATTCATGGCGGAGCGGAGCATCACGGGGGGCCCGGAAATAGCTGGGGCGGGCCCATTAATGATAAGCCAACCATGTTTACTGGACAATATGGATGGCCACGGTGTCGTGCGCCGTGGAACACATTCACACCGCTGTTGGCACTGGAGCATGGCATTCAATACGCTACCTGGCGCTGGCCTTGATTTTCAGCTAAGACGTGATTCTTCGCCTGCGCATGCTTTGCGATTCTGGCATCGCTGGACAGAGAATCTCACCCAAGATCTTTGAAAACATATCTGAATATGGTAATTAGTGCCGCGTAAAAGGGTTAAGTCCTCTCTTTGTCTTTTTTGTTTGATTGATTGATTGATTGATTTATTGTCACATGTACCGATGTACAGTGAAAAGTATTTCTCTGTGGCCAAGGGAACGTACAATAGTAGGCAAAAAGAATAATCAACAGAGTACATCGACAAACAGTGATTGGTTACAGTGCGGAACAAGGGGCCAAACAATGCAAATACATGAACAAGAGCAGCATAGGGCATCGTGAATAGTGTTCTTACAGGGAACAGATCAGTCCGAGGGGGAGTCATTGAGCAGTCTAGTAGCTGTGGGAAAGAAGCTGTTCCTGTGTCTGGATGTGTGGGTCTTCAGACTTCTGTATCTTCTGCCTGGTGGAAGGGTCTGGAAGTGGGCAAAGCCTGGGTGTGAGCGGTCACTAACAATGCTGTCTGCCTTCCTGAGGCAGCAGGAGGTGTAGACAGAATCAATGGGAGGATGGAAAACTTGGGTAATGCGTTGGGCTGAGTTCACCACACTCTGCAGTTTCAAGTGATCTTGGGCCGAGCAGCCGGAGGAGGTGGTGGAAGCAGGGACGATAGTGATGTTTAAGGGGCATCTTGACAAATACATGAATAGGATGGGAATAGAGGGATTCGGACCCCAGAAGTGTAGAAGATTTTAGTTTAGACGGGCAGCATGGTCGGCGCAGGCTTGGAGGGTCGAAGGGCCTGTTCCTGTGCTGTACTTTTCTTTGTTCTTTGTTCTTTATTCTTTTTAGTTGCCATACGCTTGAAGATCTTCTGTAAGATGTCTGTGTTGACTAATCGATGCTTCAGCCACGATCAGAAGGCCTGGCTGAATAATGGCTAAAGAGTTGGGTCACAGAAATCTTCGAGGGCAGGGTCAATGTGAGCCTCACTCCGGCGCGGGTCTAGCCCCTTAAGGTTGGGGCTCGGCCCCCCAAGATGCGGAGCATTCCGCACCTTTGGGGTGGCGCGATGCCCGACTGATTTGCGCCGTTTTGGGCACCAGTCGGCGGACATCGCGCCGATACTGGAGAATTTCGCCCCATGTCTTTTTGTTTAACTCTGGGGATTACGTGGCTTCTTTTTGCTTCTGTATAGTTTGAAAAGCACTCAATTTTCTTCATTGCTCCTTAGTCCTCAAAGAGGACAGTTCTATCCATTTTGCTCTCAAGTTACACAACAACTTGGCAAATAAGCACTCTTGTTGTCCGGTACTAAATATTAAAGTTTCACCAGCTCTGACTTGGGTTGAACAATGTTATAGTCAGTGTTGTCCAGTTGTTTCCCACATGGAGCATTGTCAATCCCACTCATCTTCACCCCACCATCGGTAGCTGTGATTTTGGGTGACTGAACCCAGGGCACATCCTCCCTGTCAGGTGGACAGAAACAAAGATCCCAGAGCACAATTTGAAAGAAGATGGGGCAGTTCTCCCCAGTGGCTCATCCAATATTCAACCCTCAACCAACTTCACTGAAAGCGGACGATGGTTGCATGTTGGTTGTGGGATCTTGCTGTTCACAGATCGGCTGCTGTGTTTCCTGCATTACAACATCAACTAAACTTCACAAGCACTTTATTGGCTGTAAGATGTCTTAAAGTTGTGAATGGTGCTATATAAATGCAAGGACTTTTCTTTTTACTGTTTGGAATAACACATTGCTCCAACCTAACAATAATTATGTGTTCGAACTTTCTTATTTCTACCTCCCTTCCTCCTTTAAAATGCTCCTTAAGATTCACAGCTTAGTCAGAGCGAGAGGTCACCTAATATCTCTTTGTTCAGTATGGTGCCAGATTTCGATCTGATTACATTCTTGTGAAGCATTTGCGGATGTTTGCTGTGTTAAGGCACTGTGGTCTAAATTTTATGCTCCATGGGCCAAGTTTGTTTTGGGCGGTGGGGGCGGGGGGGGGGGGGGGGGGGGGGCATGTGAAATATGTTGGATACCCAGCCCATCATTTTTCTGCCCACCCCTGACCTGTTCCCCATAAAAAGGGGAGTGGGGTAAGTTGCCAACAAGGCAGCTCAAACTGAGGCCTATTGAGGCCTTTGACTGTCCAATTAATTGGCAGTTAAAGCCTCAATCCACCCCCATCACCATAAAATGCTGGGCTGTGACAGGTGGTACAAAGGCCATCTTTGACAATGTGGCAGGGGGGTGGGTCAGCAATAGGTAAGAAGGTGAAAACATTGAGGGAGATCTAGGGAATAGGGCCACTATGGCTCTGAGGAAGAGCAGACAGGGAGATGGTGCTGAAAACAGCGGGTCTGGTGGCCTGAAGTGCATACGTTTTAATGCAAGAAGTATAACGGGTAAGGCAGATGAACTTAGAGCTTGGATTAGTACTTGGAACTATGATGTTGTTGCCATTACAGAGACCTGGTTGAGGGAAGGGCAGGATTGGCAGCTAAACGTTCCAGGATTTAGATGGTTCAGGTGGGATAAAGGGGGATGTAAAAGGGGTGGCAGAGTTGCGCTACTGTTTGGGGAGAATATCACAGCTGTACTATGGGAGGACACCTCAGAGGGCAGCGAGGCTATATGGGTAGAGATCAGGAATAAGAAGGGTGCATTCACAATGTTGGGGGTTTACTACAGGCCTCCCAACAGCCAACGGGAGCTAGAGGAGCTGATAGGTAGACAGATTTTGGAAAGGAGTAAAAGCAACAGGGTTGTTGTGATGGGAGACTTCCCAGTATTGACTGGGACTCACTTAGTGCTAGGGGCTTGGACGGTGCAGAGTTTGTAAGGAGCATCCAGGAGGGCTTCTTAAAACAATATGTAGATAGTCCAACTAGGGAAGGGGCTGTACTGGACCTGGTATTGGGGAATGAGCCCGGCCAGGTGGTAGATGTTTCAGTAGGGGAGCATTTCGGGAACAGTGACCACAATTCAGTAAGTTTTAAAGTGCTGGTGGACAATGATAAGAGTGGTCCTCGGGTGAATGTGCTAAATTGGGGGAAGGCTAATTATAACAATATTAGGCGGAAACTGAAGAACCTAGATTGGGGGCCGATGTTTGGGGGTAAATCAACATCTGACATGTGGGAGGCTTTCAAATGTCAGTTGAAAGGAATTCAGGACCGGCATGTTCCTCTGCGGAAGAAGGATAAATAAGTCAAATTTTGGGGACCTTGGACAACGAGATACATTGTAGGCCTCGTCAAAAACAAAAAGGAGACATTTATCAGGGCTAGAAGGCTGGGAACAAACGAAGTCTGTGTGGAATATAAGGAAAGTAGGAAGGAACTTAAGCAAGGAGTCAGGAGGGCTAAAAGGAGTCACGAAAAGTCATTGGCAAATAGGGTTGAGGAAAATCCCACGGCTTTTTACACGTACATAAAAAGCAAGAGGGTAGCCAGCGAAAGGGTTGGCCCACTGAAGGATAGGCAAGGGAATCTATGTGTGGAGCAAGAGGAAATGGGCGAGGTACTAAATGAATACTTTGCTTCAGTATTCACCAAAGAGAAGGAATTGGTGGATGTTGAGTCTGGAGAAGAGTGTGTAGATAGCCTGGGTCACATTGAGATCCAAAAAGACGAGGTGTTGGGTGTCTTGAAAAATATTAAAGTAGATAAGTCCCCAGGGCCTGATGGGATCTATCCCAAAATACTGAAGGAGGCAAGAGAGGAAATTGCTGAGGCCTTGACAGAAATCTTTGGATCCTCTCTGTCTTCAGGTGATGTCCCGGAGGACTGGAGAACAGCCAATGTTGTTCCTTTGTTTAAGAAGGGTAGCAAGGATGATCCAGGGAACTACAGGCCAGTGAGCCTTACGTCAGTGGTAGGGAAATTACTGGAGAGAATTCTTCGAGACAGGATCTACTCCCATTTGCTTCCAAATGGACGTATTAGCGAGAGGCAGCATGGTTTTGTGAAGGGGAGATCGTGTCTCACTAACTTGATAGAGTTTTTCGAAGCGGTCAAAAGATGATTGATGCAGGTAGGGCAGTGGATGTTGTCTCTATAGAGATCAGTAAGGCCTTTGAAATAAGAACATAAGAATATAAGAACTAGGAGCAGGAGTAGGCCACCTGGCCCCTCGAGCCTGCTCCGCCATTCAATTCGATCATGGCTGATCTTTTGTGGACTCAGCTCCACTTTCCAGCCTATACACCATAACCCTAAATCCCTTTACTCTTCAAAAAACTATCTATCTTTATCTTAAAAACATTTAATGAAGGAGCTTCTGCTGCTTCACTGGGCAGGGAATTCCATAAATTCACAACCCTTTGGGTTGAGAAGTTCCTCCTAAACTCAGTCCTAAATCTACTTCCCCTATTTTGAGGCTGTGCCCCCTAGTTCTGCTTTCACCCGCCAGTGGAAACAACCTGCCCGCATCTATCCTATCTATTCTCTTCATAATTTTATATGTTTCTATAAGATCCCCCCTCATCCTTCTAAATTCCAACAAGTACAGTCCCAGTCTACTCAACCACTCCTCGTAATCCAACCCCTTCAGCTCTGGGATTAACCTAGTGAATCTCCTCTGCACAACCTCCAGTGCCAGTACGTCCTTTCTCAAGTAAGGAGACCAAAACTGAACACAATACTCCAGGTGTGGCCTCTCTAACACCTTATACAATTGCAGCATAACCTCCTAGTCTTAATGAAAGACAAAATTCCATTTGCCTTCTTAATCACCTGTTGCACCTGTAAATCAACATTTCGCGACTCATGCACTAGCACACCCAGGTCTCTGCAGTTTGTTTTACTATTTTATTATTTAAATAATAATCCCTTTTGTTGTTATTCCTACCAAAATGGATAACCTCACATTTGTCAACATTGTATTCCATCTGCCAGACCCTAGCCCATTCACCTAACCTATCCAAATCCCTCAGCAGGCTTCCAGTATCCTCTGCACTTTTTGCTTTACCACTCATCTTAATGTCATCTGTAAACTTGGACACATTGCCCTTGGTCCCCAACTCCAGATCATCTCTGTAAATTGTGAACAATTGTAGGCCCAACACTGATCCCTGAGGGACACCACTAGCTACTGATCTGCCATGAGGGACAAGGTCTCAAATTATTGAGTCACCCACTACTACCACCTTTCCAATCTGCCTACACACCTCCCTATCTTTTCCCTGAGGAGTCTCAGGCACCAGGGTACTGTGGTTTTCACTCGCACATCTACCCCTGACTTGATCGTAGTTCTCACTTCGTAGGCATCTAAAATTCATACCTGTTAGACAACTCCAAGGAGTTCTGGGTTTCCTGGACCTGCTGTCTCTTTTCCTTTCGATGAATGGTCACCCACTCTCCTGCTATCCCTATACTCCTCCATGCATGTCTACCTCGATATGGAGCGACCACCCTCTGGCATGACTGTTCCAGAAACCCTTCTGATTTTTGAGGCTCGAAATTTAGTAAATACAGTAGGGCTCAATGCCTTAGCCAAAATGGTGCTGGACCCCCATTTCAGAAGCCCCATCCCCAAACCCAGCGCCATTTTGCAATTTTATCCATCAGCAGATCACAGAGCAGGGACGCCTGTAAAAGAGTAGCTGCCTTCAAACAGAAGCAATTTTCATTCCTGGGATTTTCAAAACATGGGCTTTAGGCATTTGAAGAAAAGATCTGAATGTAGCAGAGATCTTTGGGGAGGTCAAGTACCCTTCTGAAAAGGTAAATTACCCCTTCTGGAGAGGTCAGGTACCCCTTCTGGAGAGGCCAGGTACCCCTTCTGGAGAGGCCAGGTACCCCTTCTGGAGAGGTCAGGTACCCTTCTGGAGAGGTCAGGTATCCTTTTGGGATTGACATAAATGTGTGTAAAAGTAGATAAACTTTGTGGAACTGTTAAGCTATCAAGTCATTTCAATCTTCAAGCCCTTCAATTTTTTTTTTTCAAATCCAAACTGCTGTTGAAAGAAATTGGTGTTTCATATTTCACTGTTTGTTGACATGAGGAACAGAATTTTTGTCCAGATGGAAAGGCTTACTGACTTTAGTAAAACGGTTCTGGAGGCCTAATTCCGGCAGTCCCAGCCGTGACTCGTCCACCGCCATTTTTGCAGTGAGGGAACAAGGGCAGGTTGAACTTTGCACTTTGTGATTCACAGAGGCAGCTGCACATGTTAAAGTGCAACTTTATTCCATCTGATCTAATTTTCACAGGGAGGAGTGGGAAAGATGTGTGCAGATTAGACCTCATAGGAGAAGGTCTAAACTTGTCAAAGATCTTTGGAGAGGCAGGGTGCCATTTTGGAGAGGCAGAGATCCCTTTGGATGAAGTCAGGTTCCCTTTCCATTTGATAAAAATGGACATGGATATGTGGATAAACCAATGGACTGTCAAGCTCATTGATGCTGTCAAATGGAGCTGTCAAAGGGAAATGTCAAGCTACCAAGGCATTTAATTCTCCTGCCCTTTAAATATTTGGGGAAAAAACTGCAGTGTTGATAAAGGTTTGAGCTTGCTATTTCGTTCTGTCTGTTGACAGAAGCCTAAGGGTTACCATTACAGAATTAAAATTGAATGACTGATTCAACAAACTGTCATTACCACAATGGGGTACCTGTGAGTTCACAGTTTGATTGACAGCGCCCTTTGACTTCCTTTAATCCCTTTGTATTCATAGACACACTTCACGTGTCCTGAATGGGCTTTAGGTTTATTTTTACTAGTGAATTCATCAATAGACACTTCAGAACTTTATTTAATCTCAGCATGGCCCATGAGGTTTGCCGATGATGGATACAGTGTGTGTTGGCTTGGAGGATATAAGTGTAAAAAATAGTAAGTGGGAGACATAGATTGCCATTGCCATGAGTTGGCATTAAGTTGGCATAGGGCTTTAAAGGACCATGGGTGGAGGTAAAGTGGCATAGGTTAGCCTGGAGCGAATGAAAGACCATTGATGTGATACATAGGGCATAGGTTGGCATAGCTGCTATAAAGACCAATGAGGTGCGTAGAAAGAAATAGACTGGCAGGGAGGTCATAAAGGGCAAAATGGTTTGTGTGAGAGGCATGAGTTAGCATGGATGGAGAGTGTGGGTGGTGGGCCGGGTGTAAGCGGATGTGATGGGTGAGTGCCGAGGGCTGTTTCTTGTTTTATTCTTTATCTGTCACAGTGCCAGAGCACAAAGCGAGGCCTTCCCACCCAGCCCGCCCCTGCACCAGGGGGCCCTTGTGTGCCCTGTTTCTGGGCTGTGTGGGCCCAACTCCCATTTCCCCCCTCCCCTGCAACCCCCCCCCCCCCCCCCCCTGTCCCTGTCGAAACCTCACACTACAGCAGTCGGACCCCGAGAACATAACTGGAATCTGAAATGTGTGTGTGAAGAAGGACTCTGTCAGATTAAGGAAGGTGCTTTTGTTGCCTGCTGAAGAGTGAACAGGCAGAAATCTCAAAATGGCGGGCCCCACCTTCCAACCAGTGCATAACAGGGGCAGTTTGAACTGGTTTCTGGTGGCTAGAGTTAAAATTGCCCCTGTTGTGCGGTAGTAGAGTTGTCTGCCCAGGCTCAATGCTTCAGTCTGTAGAGTGGGATTAAGAACCCATAACCTACCAACTCAGAGCTGAGGGTGATCCCTCATCTGTAAAACAGCAGGCCTGAGCTCCTTTTCGTACTCCATCCCATCCCATGTTCTTGGTGGCAACATTCACCAAACTTGCAATCAAATTTCTTGTTCTGCACTGTGCCTCTCTGTTTTACAGGTGAGATTCCGCCATATGTTCAAGAAATTTCTTTTTTTTTTCAGTTGTAAAATAGAAATATTTTCTTGTCAGGTAGCCAGACATTTTTGCAATGAAATGGAAAGAAACTCTACAACACATTAAGGTAAGCTGTGAACTGACAGCTCAGTGCAATCAGTGTCCATACTGTAAACAGCCCGGGGGGCTATACAGATCAGACTCCTGATATAAACACGGTGTGAAATACGAGCGTATAAGACTTTACAATCAAAGCTGACAGGCATTCACAGGATAGTTTTGGCTAGCCACAGCGCTGTAACAGAATACCAATTCTACAGCATAAACTCAGTGTAGCTTTTGTGGTTCTGTTAATACTTCATTTGGAAAACCATTACATTCAATCTCACATAAACCCTGCCGCATTCACAAAGCGATTATTGAGCTGGTGTTTTTTTTTTAAATCACCAGTTCTCTACAAAGTTAAACATTTTCTGAAAATCTACAGAAAATCTATTTCTCCAGTTGCAAAGGGCTTTTGGATACTGTTTCGAAGCTGCTCTCAGCTCAGCAGGGGCCACATTTGGTCTTGAAGGTCCGAGCTGAGGGTAGGGAATATCGTCCAGCGTTTCTGCTGTGAACCAGTCGAAAGTGCGGCTGTGAGAGTCCCATGTTGCAATAGCCTACCAGCACTCACCATTAAAGCTCACAATTGCAACATGGATACTAACGAGGCGGCCAAAACCTCACCCGTGTCATTCAGCTCCACATATCCCTGAGTAGCTGCTCTCACCCGCTCACAAACCTCCTCATCTGCCAACAGCCTCACATCCAAGCTCCACTGCGGGCACTGTTCACCCCCCCCCCCCCCTCCGCTCCCCCCGTCAATTCACCTGCAAGTCCACCCAATGCGGCGCGTGGTCCGAAACCACAATCGGCGAGTACTCCGAACCGAACATCCCCGCCAACAACATCCTGTCCAACACAAGATAGTCAATCGGGAAGTAAACCTTGGGCGGGATTTTCCCATTCGGCGGCAAAGTGTCCACGCCGTCGGAAACGCCGTCGCGTTTCACAACGGTGTGAACGGGCCACTGGGAGTACCGATTCTGGCCCCTACAGGGGTTCACGCCACTCCAGCCTCCCATCACGGCGCGAACTGTGCGCCGCACCAACCCGCACATGCGCGGTGGCCTCCCGTAACCTGCCGGCCCGCGGGAGTTCAGGGGCTGGCGCGTAAGAAAATAGGCCCGGTGAGCGAGAGTCCGACCCGACGATTGGTGGGCCCCGACTGCGGGCCAGGCCCCATCGGAGGCCCACCCCCCCCGGGGTCGGAGCCCCCCTCGCCCCCCCCCCCCCACCCCACCCCACCCCCCACAGGCCACACCCGACCCTGCGCGCAGAGTTCCCGCCAGCTGTGACCAGATGTGGACGGCGCCGGTGGGATTCTGCCTTTTTAGAGCAGCCGCTCGCCCGAACCAGGCCGGAGAATCAGCGGCGCGGCCACGTGGAGCGGCACGCGACTGGCGCCACGCCAAATGCGCCGGCGCCAATGGCGCTGATTCTCCGCTGCGCAGAGAATCGCGTGCCAACGTCGGGGCGGCGTGGCTGTGCAAACTCCACGCCCCTTATGTACATGGGAGAAAAATTTAAATTCCTCTGCCCTCGGCCTACCCAACCTCCACGGGTCCACACCCCCATACGCTCAATAAACCCTCTCAATTCCCTTGCCACTCCCCGACGTCGGGCTCGACTGATCCAATTCTGGCTCAAGAACTGTGTTAAAAGCTCCCCCATTATAAATGGGCGGCACGGTAGCACAATGGTTAGTACTGTAGCTTCACAGCGCCAGGGTCCCAGGTTCGATTCCCAGCTTAGGTCACTGCCTGTGTCTGCGTGGTTTCCTCCGGGTGCTCCGGTTTCCTCCCACAAATCACGAAAGGCGTGCTGTTAGGTAATTTGGACATTCTGAATTCTCCCTCAGTGTACCCGAACAGGCGCCGGAATGTGGCGCCGAGGGGCTTTTCACAGTAACTTCATTGCAATGTTAATGTAAGCCTACTTGTGACAATCAAGATTATTATTATTAACTGGTGCGGGTCCAGGCCCGGGATCTTCCCCAGCATCCGCCTCATAAACACTGCCACTATGTTCCCTACTTCAAAAGCTACACGCTTATTTATCAAGACCGCAACCCCCCTTGTCTTCAAATCCAATCCTGAATGGAAGACCTGCCCCACCCACCCTCCTGAGCCTAGTTTGATCCCCAATCTTCAGGTGCGTCTCCTGCAAGAATGCCACATCCACCCTTAAGCTCCTCAAATGCGAGAACCTGCAGGCCCTCTTGACCGACCCATCCAACCCTCTCATGTTCCATGTGATCAGCCTGGGCGGGGGACTCCCCCCTTCCCCCCCTCCCTCCGCCGATCAACCATAACCCCTCCTGGGCCAGCCTCTGGCCCACGTCCCGCGCCCCATTTGGATTGCTCTCGTATGTCCATCGTCATCAACCCCTTCATACCATGTTTCAAAAGCCCCTCCCCTGTCAGCAGTTCCCCCCCCCCAACAGAACTACAATCCCAACCCCCATCAACACTGCGCTTCCATGAACTAGCCTGCCCAGCTAGCCTGGCGGCCGCCACCCATGGCGCCGAGCATCCTACCCCCCACTGATTCCCCTTCCACCCTTCACAGTAACTCCATTGCAGTGTTAATGTAACCTACTTGTGACACTAATAAAGATTATTATTCTTATTAAACACTAACTTGGTGCAAACAGTAATATCAGCATTCAACAACCACAGAGTAAAAATACAATCCCCACAGATGAACAAAGGACAAGGGCCTCCAGAGAAAAAACAGGGCCCAATGCATGACGCACAACCCTTCCCCTTTCCCCAAGCCCCCACACCCCCCGCAACAACAACCCCCCACCCCCCAGGGGAAGAAAAAGAAAAGAGAGGGGGAACCCCCCCTCCCCACCTGAAAAAAACCAACCTCCCCAGATAGGGAGAACCAACGTCCCCAAACACCTCCTCCCTCATTCAAGAAGTCCACCAGCTGCTCCGTAGACCATTGAGAATGTAGGGCCACTCCCTTACCCTCCGCCACCTTCCCCTGTGTCGCGGGAAAGGTTTCTCGCTCCGACAGCTCCTTTCGCCTAAAACCACTTCTGGTCCACAAACCCATCCACCGGTGGAATAAACTCTTCCTCCATCACTCCTGCACCTTTTCGCATTAAAACATCCGCCCAGGGCGCAGCACTGTTGCAGAGTGGTTAGCACTGCTCCCTCACGGCGCCGAGCTCCCAGGTTTGACCCCGGCTCTGGTTCACTGTCCATGTGGAGTTTGCACATTCTCCCCAAAGATGTGCCGGGTAGGTGGATTGGCCACGCTAAATTGCCCCTTAATTGGAAAAAATGAATTGGGTACTCTAAATCTATAGAAAAAAAACATCCGCCCATTAATCAGGGAAAAGGCCCAAAAACACATCCGCAAGCGGGAGCTGCCACCATGGCCGCCACAGGAACATCCTCTCTCGTCACTGACCAGGACCCCAGAACACTCCTTCCAGGTGTAACAATTTATATGTACTTTTTAGTATACAATATTTAGCTGTACAATTTAGTATACTGTATCTGCTACTCACAATGTGGTCTCCTCTATTCACCTATTGTGGATCAATTCCAAACAAGTCGGCAAGTAGGACCGTGAGCTTCCAGTGGCTCCTTACCTTGCTCCCATGCTGATATCTGTTGCATTTCTTAGTTCTGATGAAAGGTCGTTGACCTGAAATGTTAACTCTGTTTCTCTCTTCTCGGATGCTATCTGGCCTGATGACGATTTCCATCATTTTCTGTTTTTCTTTCAGATTTCCGACATCCGCAGTTTTTGCTTTGGCTGAGCTGAAAGCAGGAACAAGAAAACAAGAAAATAAAGAATAAAACAAAAACATGCAGTAAAAGGAAACACCATTGAGGCAACGTGGAAGGTGGAATTTTTGTTAATTGCTTTAAAGGAGGAAAAAAAGGGCAGGATTTACCGACCAACCCCCGCGTGTTTTTCAGCGCCGGAGGTAGGCGGCTAACAGGATTTTCTGATCCCGCCATTGTCAACTGGATTTCCCACTGATTGCACGCCTCGTCGCCGGGAAACCTGTGCATCGTCATGGGACCGATAAATTCCGCCCAAAGACTTGCATTTCTATAGTGCCTTTAACAATTTTTGGGCACCCCAAAGCTCTTCATCGCCAACAGAGAAAGGCAGTCACTGTTGTAATGTAGAAAACACTAACAACCAATTTCCATACAGCAAGCTCCCACAAGCAACAACACCTCAGCAATCTATTTTAGTGATGTTAATTGAGGGATAAGTATTGTCCAGAACACTGGGGATAAAGCTACTGCCTTTCTGCTGAATAGTGCTATAGGATTGTTTACATCTGCCTGAGAAGGGAGCAATAATTCTGGAGATACAGACCCCGTTAGGAAAGATTGTACATGGCTGAGGGACCTTTGCTTTTTCCATTGTATTCACCGTTGACAAGCTCTTTCTTGGAGCGATTTATGAACTAATTCTTTTCGAACTTCAGAAAATTTGTAAACTCCCTAATGGGCTTGCAGTTAGATCTTTTTTTGCTATCAAATCAGCAAACTTCTTGTTAAAAGATTGATGGGTTCAAATTCTATTAGATTAACAAATTTGCTGAAACCGTGGACAAAGAAGCTTCATACAAAACGTACAAATCACACATTTCAATTCCTAAACTTAGTGGACTGCAAAATGATGCCAACATAATTCTGAAGAGGGCTACGGAGACAGGGCAGGGGGATAGGACTAGCTAGGTTGCTCTTTTGGGGGCCGGTGCAGACACGATAGGCCGAATGGCCTCGTTCTGTGCTGTAAATAACAAACAAACAAACAATAATCCCTTGTGTACATGGATTTAGTTCACAATGTACCCAAAGAGCACTCATAGTCAATCCTATTTCTGAAAAAGATTCATTCATTTGTAGAAAAGGAAGTTTTGGTGGAGTGACATATCTGGAGGTTGGTTTGGCTCGGTTGACTAGACAGCGGCTTTGTGATGTAGAGTAAGGTCAGCAGCGCGGGTTCAATTCCCGTACCGGCTGAGGTTATTCATGAAGGCCCCACCATCTCAACCTTGTGCCTCGCCTGTGGTGATCCTCTGGTTAAATCATCACCAGACAGCTCTCCCACTCAGAAGGGGAAAACAGCTGACAGTAAGCTGGGACTATGGTGACTTTACACTTACACATGAACGCATTTTGCTGCTTGAGATATTTCTTCTCATATTTTCTTGGATGTGGTTTTAGTTTACACCCTCTGAAATTATTTTCGAATAGCTTAGTAGAAAATTAATTGTGATAGGAATTGTAGGTTCTTATTCCACTTCTGCTGAAAATATGCATCACTGATTTCCCATTGAGTCCAGAAGAATTACAATTTTGCCTGATTGAATTTTAAAATATGAATGCAACCTGTTCCAACAATATTGCACATGGTATACTTACATGTTGGAGCTACTACCATGTTTCTACATTGCCTGCTACCTCAGTAGTGACACACAGCCCAGACATTTTGGCGACTTTGACGCCTTTAACTCAATAATGTTTACAAAACAGAAAATGCTGCCAAAGGAAAATATTTTTAACACTGTATAATAAAGAGTTAACAAATGGGATATGCCAATGTATGACATAGATGATGATGTACCATTGACATCAGTCAGTTATGTATAAAACTCTCCTTTGAGTGAGAGAGCAAGGGGGGGGGGGGGGGGGGGGGTTGGAATCATGACTGAGTGCAATGCCTACTTTATAACCTATTTAAATGTGTCACTGGTAAACAACTGAGCAGATACCAGAGTATATCTACAACCTGTCTAAGAAGCAAATCCCATGCTTAGAGTCCAAGGTAGAAGAAACTGAGTTAATTCTCTAGTAAATAAACTTCATCCCAGCCATTCACCACACCTCTCTAAAGTGACCTCTGTGTAATGGCTCTATTCTTTTGAGTGCGGAATTTCAGACCAGTTGCTAGATATGAAGAGTCTTCAATTAAAAATTAAAATTTGATGAAGAGATGTTTAAGTGGCCTGGTAGGATATCCCTTGGAGCACAAGGACAGACGGGTGATATGTGTAGATGATAGTCAGGTGAAATGTCTGGGCGGCACGGTAGCACAGTGGTTAGCACTCTTGCTTCACAGCTCCAGGGTGCCAGGTTCAATTCCCGGCTTGGGTCACTGTCTGTGCAAAGTTTGAACGTTTTCCCCGTGTCTGCGTGGTTTCCTCCAGGTGCTCCGGTTTCCTCCCACAAGTCCCAAATTGGATATTCTAAATTCTCCTGAAGTCTGTATAAACGACAGACAGAAAGCGCACTCAGTAAGCGTTGCACAGGTCAAAGAGACACAGCCTGCGTGAGTAAGATACATCCAGAGTGCGAATTAGAAACTTGGTAATTTGGTGCAGTGAGGTAATTTGGTGCAGAGTGGGAGAAGGTGTTTTTTCCCTGCTGTTTTGTTCTCTCTCTTTCTTCTGGCCTGTAACTTTTAATCTGCAGGGAGAGAACCAGAGAGCATATGAGACGCTCAGAAGGTAAGTAAGTGAGTTTTACTCATTTTTACTTTTATTACCTTTTCAAATTGTGTGTGGGGGTGGGTGGGGACTGAAGTGACATCACAGAAAAGCTGTGACCTGAGTGGCTGGTTGGGAATCTACACTAAATTAAAAAAATTAAGCATTGGTAAACTAATTAAACATAATTATTTAATCATAATTTAGAGGGGTATCTAAGCCAGAGATCGGAGAGTACTGTATTTAACCTTCACATTTATAGTAGAAATCTAGTGCTAGGAAACAGATAGTTAACAGTAACTTTAAAAAAAAATGTTAACCTTTAACTGTAATTTACTAATTAATTGACGCAATGTCAGTTAGAGGGGTGCAGTGCTCTGACTGTGAGATGTGGCGGGTCCGGGAGGCTTCCAGCGCCCGGATGGCTTCATCTGCAAAAAGTGCACCCAACTGGAGCTCCTCACAGACCGCATGGTTCAGTTGGAGCAGCAATTGGATGTACGTGGGAGCATGCAGGTGGCAGAAAGCGTCATAGATAGCAGTTAGAGAAATGTGGTCACACCCAAGGTGCAGGCAGAGAAATGGGTGACCACCAGAATGGGCAGGCAGTCAGTGCAGGAATCCCCAGTGGTTGTCCCCCTCTCGAACACGTATACCCCTTTGGATACTGTCGGGGGGGATAGCCTATCAGGGGAAAACAGCAGCAGCCAGAGCAGTGGCACCACGGCTGGCTCTGATGTTCAGAAGGGAGGGTCAAAGTGCAGAAGAGCAATAGTCATGGGGGACTCTATAGTCAGGGGCACAGATAGGCGCTTGTGAAAGAGACTCCAGGATGGTATGTTGCCTCCCTGGTGCCAGGGTCCAGGAGGTCTCCGAACGGGTAGAGGGCATCCTGAAGGGGGAGGGCAAACAGGCAGAGGTCGTTTTACATATTGGTACTAACGACATAGGCAGGAAGGGGCATGAGGTCCTGCAGCAGGAGTTCAGGGAGCTAGGCAGAAAGTTAAAAGACAGGACCTCCGGGAATTGTAATCTCGGGATTAGTCCCTGTGCCACGTGCCAGTGAAGCTAGAAATAGGAAGATAGAGCAGCTAAACACATGGCTAAACAGCTGGTGTAGGAGGGAGGGTTTCTGTTATCTGGACCACTGGGAGCTGTTCCGGGGCAAGTGTGGCCTATATAAGAAGGACGGGTTGCATCTAAACTGGAGAGGCATAAATATCCTGGCCGCAAGGTTTGCTAGTGTTACACGGGAGGGTTTAAACTAGTATGGCAGCTGGGTGGGCACGGGAGCAATAGGTCAGTAGGTAAAAGAATTGAGGGAGAACTAGGGAATAGGGACAGTGTGGCTCTGAGGCAGAACAGACAGGGTGAAGTTGCTGAACACAGCGGGTCTGGTGGCCTGAAGTGCATATGTTTTAATGCAAGAAGTATTACGGGTAAGGCAGATGAACTTAGAGTTTGGATTAGTACTTGGAACTATGATGTTGTTGCCATTACAGAGACCTGGTTGAGGGAAGGGCAGGATTGGCAGCTAAACGTTCCAGGATTTAGATGTTTCAGGCGGGATAGAGGGGGATGTAAAAGGGGTGGCGGAGTTGCGCTACTGGTTAGGGAGGATATCACAGCTGTACTACGGGAGGACACCTCAGAGGGCAGTGAGGATATATGGGTAGAGATCAGGAATAAGAAGGGTGCAGTCACAATGTTGGGGGTTTACTACAGGCCTCCCATCAGCGGGAGATAGAGGAGCAGATAGGTAGACAGATTTTGGAAATGAGTAAAAACAACAGGGTTGTGGTGATGGGAGACTTCAACTTCCCCAATATTGACTGGGACTCACTTAGTGCCAGGGGCTTAGATGGGGCAGAGTTTGTAAGGAGCATCCAGGAGGGCTTCTTAAAACAATATGTAGACAGTCCAACTAGGGAAGGGGCCGTACTGGACCCGGTATTGGGGAATGAGCCCGGCTAGGTGGTAGAAGTTTCAGTAGGGGAGCATTTTGGGAACAGTGACCACAATTCAGTAAGTTTTAAAGTGCTGGTGGACAAGGATAAGAGTGGTCCTGAGTGAATGTGCTAAATTGGGGGAAGGCTAATTATAACAATATTAGGCAGGAACTGAAGAACCTAGATTGGGGGTGGTTGTTTGAGGGTAAATCAACATCTGTCATGTGGGAGGCTTTCAAATGTCAGTTGAAAGGAATTCAGGACTGGCATGTTCCTGTGCGGAAGAAGGATAAATACGTCAAATTTCGGGGACCTTGGACAACGAGATACATTGTAGGCCTCGTCAAAAAGAAAAAAAGAGGCATTTATCAGGGCTAGAAGGCTGGGAACAGACAAAGTCTGTGTGTAATATAAGGAAAGTAGGAAGGAACTTAAGCAAGGAGTCAGGAGGGCTAGAAATGGTCACGAAAAGTAATTGGCAAACAGGGTTAAGGAAAATCCCAAGGCTTTTTACACGTACATAAAAAGCAAGAGGGTAGCCAGGGAAAGGGTTGGCCCACTGAAGGATAAGCAAGGGAATCTATGTGTGGAGCCAGAGGAAATGGGCGAGGTACTAAATGAATACTTTGCATCAGTATTCACCAAAGAGAAGGAATTGGTAGATGTTGAGTCTGGAGAAGGGCGTGTAGATAGCCTGGGTCACATTGAGATCCAAAAAGGCGAGGCGTTGAGCGTCTTGAAAAATATTAAGGTAGATAAGTCCCCAGGGCCTGATGGGATCTACCCCAGAATACTGAAGGAGGCGAGAGAGGAAATTGCTGAGGCCTTGACAGAAATCTTTGGATCCTCACTGTCTTCAGGTGATGTCCCGGAGGACTGGAGAATAGCCAATGTTGTTCCTCTGTTTATGAAGGGTAGCAAGGACAATTCAGGGAACTACAGGCCGGTTTGCCTTACGTCAGTGGTAGGGAAATTACTGGAGAGAATTCTTTGAGCCAGCATCTACTCCCATTTGGAAGCAAATGGACGTATTAGTGAGAGGCAGCATGGTTTTGTGAAGGGGAAGTCGTGTCCCACTAACTTGATAGAGTTTTGCGAGGAGGACACAAAGATGATTGATGCAGGTAGGGCAGTGGATGTTGTCTATATGGACTTCAGTAAGGCCTTTGACAAGGTCCCTCATGGTAGACTAGTACAAAAGGAGAAGTCACACGGGATCAGGGGTGAGCTGGCAAGGTGGATACAGAACTGGCTAGGTCATAGAAGGCAGAGAGTAGCAATGGAAGGATGCTTTTCTAATTGGAGGGCTGTGACCAGTGGTGTTCCACAGGGATCAGTGCTGGGACCTTTGCTGTTTGTGGTATATATAAATGATTTGGAGGAAAATGTAACTGGTCTGATTAGTAAGTTTGCAGACGACACAAAGGTTGGTGGAATTGCGGATAGCGATGAGGACTGTCAGAGGATACAGCAGGATTTAGATTGTTTGGAGACTTGGGCGGAGAGATGGCAGATGGAGTTTAATCTGGACAAATGTGAGGTAATGCATTTTGGAAGGTCCAATGCAGGTAGGGAATATACAGTGAATGGTAGAACCCTCAAGAGTATTGAAAGTCAGAGAGATCTAGGTGTACAGGTCCACAGGTCATTGAAAGGGGCAACACAGGTGGAGAAGGTAGTCAAGAAGGCATATGGCATGCTTGCCTTCATTGGCCGGGGCATTGAGTATAAGAATTGGCAAGTCATGTTGCAGCTGTATAGAACCTTAGTTAGGCCACACTTGGCGTATAGTATTAAATTCTGGTCACCACACTACCAGAAGGATGTGGAGGCCTTAGAGAGGGTGCAGAATAGATTTACCAGAATGCTGCCTGGTATGGAGGGCATTAGCTATAAGGAGCTGTTGAATAAATTTGGTTTGTTCTCACTGGAACGACGGAGGTTGAGGGGCGACCTGATAGAGGTCTACAAAATTATGAGGGGCATAGACAGAGTGGGTAGTCAGAGGCTTTTCCCCAGGGTAAAGGGGTCAATTACTAGGGGGTATAGGTTTAAGGTGCGAGGGGCAAGGTTTAGAGTAGATGTACGAGGCAAGTTTTTTTTTTTTTTTACACAGAGGGTAGTGGGTGCCTGGAACTTGCTACTGGAGGAGGTGGTGGAAGCAGGGACGATAGTGACATTTAAGGGACATCTTGACAAATACATGAATATGATGGGAATATTCCTGTGCTGTACTTTTCTTTGTTCTTTGTTCTCCCTCTGTGTACCTGAACAGACACCAAACTGTGACGACTCGGGGATTTTCACAGTAACTTCATTGCAGTGTTAAAGTAAACCTACTTGTTTTTATTATTACTATTAGATTATTATTACTATTAGAAATTTAAAGTGTGAATTGATTCATTTTGGTTTGAAGAATGGGGAAGGGTAACATAAGTTAAATGATGCAATTGTTAAGAGGCTAAGGCGAGATCTGGAGGTTTACTGTGGCAGGAAGTAACAGTGTCTCCCCAACTTCAGACTGCTGTGGGACATTCTTGAGGGAGAATCTAAGATCAGAAGGCATAATCTTAGAGTAAGGGGTCACCCATTTAAGACAGAGATGAGGATGAATTTTTTCTCTCAGAGGGTAGTGAATCTGTGGAATTCTTTACTGCAGAGAGCTGGAGAGGCTGAGTTTTGTGAGGGCCACGAAGAATCCAGCACGAGTTTTAAGGATACAAAGTAATAACATTTATTTACAATAACATATATATATAACAGCAGTAGCAACTTCCCTTGCTGCACACTCCTTCCTGCTGGTTCCAAACTGGCCAACTTTATTTATACATGGAGTTTGCTAATGGTTTCTCCGCCCCCCCTTATTGGGGAAGCTCATACTCCCACAGGATTGTGGGATTGTTATTAGTCCCCAGCCAATGGTAAGCAGGCAGGTTATAACATCCCTCCCCCCCAAAGTCCAAGGAATCCACCGAAGACCCTGGCGAAGGAGGGCGTCGGACTAGTTTTGCCGCAGGCCGGACACCATTTGCACGCGGCGCTGGATCAGGCAGCGTTTAACGAGACGGCGACCGGTGCTTCCATGAAGAACGGCATAACGGTTGTACATCCACGGCCCGTGGACCCGAGGATTCCCCCTCTGATGCGTCCTGTGTCTCCATCTCGGAGTCAGAGTCTGCTGCCTCCGTCATGTCAGCGTCTCTATCTCCATTCGGTTCTGTAACGACCTGCGCAGGCTTTGAGTGAGGCACCAGAGGAAGATTGTGAGGACTACCTTCCATTGTCTCTAGTCTCTGCGGCTGTAGAAATGAGCTCCGGGGGCGTGGAATCTTTGGAGGGGATAGTCTTCTGGACCGAACGTGGTCTACATGTTTTCGCTGGAGACGACCCTGGGCTTGCACCTGGTAAGATATAGGGCCCGTTTGGCGAAAGATTACGCCAGGGACCCACTGGGCACCCCCAGCAAAATTCCGAACGAACACTGGTTCACCGGGCCCTAACTGCCGAATCGGCCGATGCCGAGAAAATCCCTGTCCCTGCCGTTCTTGTGTGCGGCATACTTTTGCGCCGATGTCCGGGAAAACCATACCAAGGCGGGTGCTAAGTCTCCGGCCCATTAGCAGTTCTGCGGGAGCTACCCCAGTCACCGCATGGGGGGTGGTCCTGTACGTAAACAAAAAGCGAGCCAGTCTCGTGTCCATTGACCCGGAAGACTGCTTCTTTAGGCCTCTTTTGAATGTCTGCACTGCGCGCTCTGCCAACCCATTTGAAGCCGGGTGGTAAGGGGCAGTGCGGATATGGCGTATGCCGTTCATCTTCATGAACCTCGCAAACTCCTCACTCGTGAATGGAGTGCCGATCCGTGACCAGCACCTCGGGGAGGCCATGCGTACTAAAAGACAAACGCATCTTTTCAATTGTTGCGCAGGACGTTGTCCCCTGCAGCTTATGCACCTCTAGCCATTTAGGCTGGGCGTCGATTAATAGAAGGAACATGGATCCTTGAAAAGGGCCTACGAAATCTGCATGCAAGCGCGCCCAAGGCCGCCCTGGCCATTCCCAGTGATGTAGGGGCACGGCCGGCGGAAGCTTCTGATGCTCCTGGCAAATGGAGCAGTTTTGGGCCACCTTCTCAATGTCGATGTCGAGGCCTGGCCACCAGACATAACACCGGGCCAACATTTTCATTTTGGTCACACCTGAATGCCCATTGTGCAAGTCTCTTAGTATCAGCTCCTGGCCTTTTTCCGGGACAATCACACGCGTCCCCCACAAGAGGATGCTGTCTTTCACGCTGAATTCTGACAGCTTGGAGGAAAATGCCCGCAACTCGCCTGGGAGCTGTCTATGCTGCCCACCATACAGGACTATGTGCCGTACCTTTGACAAGACTGGCTCTGTCTGGGTCCACTCACGGATCTGTGATGCCGTGACAGGCAAGGTGTCCAAAAAATTTAGGGTTGCAACCACCTCACCGGTCGTGGCGGTCGACATGGGGCCGGTTGATAAAGGCAATCGGCTCAGTGCGTCGGCATTTGCTATCTGCGTTCCTGGTTTGTGCTCCAGAGAATACTCGTATGCAGCAAGCAACAAAGCCCAGCGATGGATCTGTGCGGAAGCAATGGGCGGTATTGGCTTATCCTCTCTGAAAAGTCCCAACAGAGGCTTATGATCAGCCACGATAGTGAAATGGCGGCCATACACCTACTGGTGGAAACGTTTCACCGCAAAGACCACTGCCAGGCCCTCCTCGATCTGCGCGTACTTTTTCCTCCGCTGCAGTCAATGTGCGGGAGGCGAAAGCTATCGGTCGCTCGGCCCCGTTCTCCATCTTGTGGGACAGGACGGCCCCAATACCATACGGGGATGCATCACATGTGACGAGCAAAGGCTTTCCAGGATCATAGTGGGGAGGAACCCAGACGACGACAATTGTTGCTTTACCCGCCGGAAAGTGGTTTCTTGCAGCTGACCCCAAACCCAGGTGTGATTTTTCTTTCGCAGAAGGTGCAAAGGGGCCAGCGTAGCTGCCAGATTGGGGAGGAACTTCCCGTAATAGTTTACGAGACCGAGAAAAGAACGAAGATGCGAAGTGTCAGTCGGGGCGGGGGCCTGTTGAATCGCACGCACCTTCTCTGCGTCGGGGTGCAAACCTTCGCGGTCCACCCGATAACCTAGGTAGACTACTTCCTTTGTCTGAAATACACACTTTATGCGACGTAAACGGACTCCAGCCTCCGAAAAGCGCCTAAGGTCAGCCTCCAGATATTCCAAATGTTCCTGCTCCAACGTCCCTGTAATCAAAACGTCATCTAAGTAGACAGCGACACGTGGTAAACCTCTCAAAATGCCCTCCATAACATGTTGAAAAATAGCGCATGCAGAGGGTACTCCAAAGGGCAACCGTGTATATTCATACAGGCCCCGGTCTGTATTAATCGTTACATATGGTTGGGAGGCAGGGTCCAGCTCAAACTGACTCATATCTAATTTTGTGAACGAGAGTCCACCTGCAAGCTTCGCGTAGAGATCCTCTATGCGAGGCATTGGATATCGGTCGAGTCGGGAAGCCGTATTCACTGTAAGTTTATAGTCGCCGCACAAGCGAACTGTGGCATCTGGCTTCATTACAGGTACAATTGGTGCTGCCCAGTCAGCAAAACGGACGGGCCTGATAATACCCAAACTCTCCAAACGAGTGAGCTCCCCTTCTACCTTCTCGAGCAAGGCGAAAGGCACCGGGCGCGCCCGGAAATAGCGCGGCGTGGCTCCTGGTTCAACTTGGATACGGGCTACAGCCCCTTTTATTTTCCCCAAACCAGGCTGGAATACATCTGGGTATCATCCTAGCACCTCAGTTAACCCTCCAGAAACTGTTTGGATGATGTGCTGCCATTGCAACCGCAAATGGCGCAACCAGTCCCGACCCAACAGGCTGGGCCCATGGCCGCGCATCACGATAAGTGGGAAACGCACCTCCTGGCGTCCATAAACAACAGGGGTCATTGTAGTTCCTGCAATGTCCAGTGGTTCCCCCGAGTAGGTGGCCAACCTGGCCTGTGAGTTGGTTAATGTAAGGGTCTGTATACCCTGCTTGATGTGGTCGAATGTCCACTGGGCGATCACGGAGACCGCTACGCCAGTGTCCAACTCCATCTCAAGCGGGTGACCATTGACCCGTACTGTCACCTTAATGGGGGCCACATGGGGAGCTGCCACACAATGCAGCTGCAGACAGTCGTCCTCCGTCTCCATGTCCTCAGGAGTAGTCGCCGCAGGTTCATCCACATGGAAGGTATGGCCCCTGGGCTGGTCCCAGTTTCGTTCAGAACGACGGCGCCTCTGGCACCCCCAGGACTAGCGTCCGCGACGGGGTCGGCGCCTACAAGTCTGACACGGACATGGCTCCTCTTCCATTGGTTCTGGAGAAGGCTCCCTTCGGGGAGGAATGTCCGACGGCCACTGACGTCGGTCCGGACGTCGCCTCGCCCAAGGTACCGCAGGAGTGCGGGGGGACGTTTTCGGACGGAAGGGGTTGCGCCCCAAGTCATGCACTTCCATTCCCTGTAGCTCCTGCACTCCTCGTTCTGCGCTCTCTCGAGATAATACTATTTGAATGGCCTGTTGAAAAGTCAATGTTGGCTCAGCTAACAACTTTCTCTGGGTAGTCGCATTGTTAATACCGCAAACCAAACGGTCGCGTAACATTTCTGACAAGGTCTCATCATAGTCATAGTACTCCGTAATCCTGCATAGCCTGGATAGAAAGTCGGCAAGGGATTCTCCAGGGGTCCTCTCAGCGGTATTAAACCGGTAACGCTGGACTATCGTGGACGGGGTTGGGTTAAAATGTTGCCCCACTATTCACAAGTTCATCAAACGTTTTGGTGTCTGGCGCAGCTGGGTACGTAAGGTTCCTAATCACCCCAAACGTATGCGGACCACAGGCGGTGAGCAATATGACCACCTGGCGCTCGTTTTCGGTGATATTGTTTGCCCGGAAATAGTAACGCATCCGTTGTGTGTACTGGTTCCAGCTTTCCAGCGCAGCATCAAAAACATCCAAACGTCCGTACAGAGGCATGGTATAATAGAAAACAACTTCCAACCTGTATCCAACAAAAATCCAGGGAGGTGGCTTCAGCAGTGTAGACAGCTATTCACTTTAACCTTCATCGCCAGTTTTGTGAGGGCCACGAAGAATCCAGCACGAGTTTTAAGGATACAAAGTAATAACATTTATTTACAATATATATATAACAGCAGCAGCAACTTCCCTTGCTGCACACTCCTTCCTGCTGGTTCCAAACTGGCCAGCTTTATTCATGGAGTTTACTAATGGTTTCTCCACCCCCCTCGTTGGGGAAGCTCATACTCCCACAGGATTGTGGGATTGTCATTAGTCCCCAGCCAATGGTAAGCAGGTGGGTTATAACAAAGAGATAGACAGAGTTTTATTCAGTGAGGGAATCGAGAGTTATGGGGATAAGGCAATAAAGTGGAGTTGAGGATTATCACATCAGATCAGTCATGATCTCATTGAATGGTCGAGGAGACCCGATGGGCTGAATGGCCCACTTCTACTCCTATGTCTTATGGGTGTCTCTGCATAGCATTTCCTTCATGGCCCTAGACATTGGAGGGTGCCAGTGGAATACTCACTTAACTGGAACCTTTATGTAATACAGTCTTTTTCCTGCAAAAAAAGTCTTTGAAGGTTACAGGACAAGTTGAGAAGGCTGTCAAAAAGGCAGGTGGGATCCTTGGCTTTAGAGGCACGTAGTGAACCTTTACTTGCTAATGCACTAGGAATGGATTGGAGAGGGTATGGTGGGTGGGGGCGGTGTGTGAGGGGGGGGGGGGCGGGTGGCGCAGCTAGTGCGCTGGAAACCCAGAAATCTGGGTTACCCCTCAGGCAATGGAGCTTTAATTCGTCCGCTTGCAACTTGTGGCCCTGATGGGTTCCCACCCAGAAATCGGGCCGACAGGTCCAGTCAGGCGGAGAGCAGTCCACAGCGCCAGGTGAATCTGATTACCATCCTAGTGTGGGGTAGGGGGAGGATTTATTTCTCAGCCTCTGAGGATGGGGGAGGGGGGGGGAATTCCTGGGCGGGAAGAGACCCATCCGAGGCCACAGGAGGACCCTTTCCTAAATGGAATTTGATCCCAGGGGGGTATCCGATCCTTGATGCTGAGGTTGAATCCAAACCTCAAGGGAGATGTAAACTCTGGGAGGCATCTGTTCCCATGGCGTGGGCGGGGAAGTGCTGGGCTTCTCTCTCAATGGCAATGGGGGATATTTGTGGAGCTTCCAACTCCAGTGAGATATTTTTATTTATTTTTTTGGCAGAGAATGCTGCAGCTTTATTGAAGTCTTGGGTTTACAAAATGACAGCAAAAACATTTCAGGCAATGTGTAAATCAGACACGACAGTAGAAAATCACAGCAGTCAGTTTATATTGCCCCAGACCAGGCCCAGTGGGGGCCCAGAAGCCAGACTCTGGAACACAGCTTGCGCTTTAGCAGCGATTAAAATCTAAAATCGATGGTTAATCCCCTGGAGTAGGTGCATCTCCCGGTGCTGGTTGATGAGAGATCCTCACCCCTTCCTCCCAACACATGAAATGAGCTCAGAAAATGGGGGCCAGCAGGAGCTGGGTATGAAAGTCACTCCTGGCAGTTCAGAACAAAACATTTGGCCAGAAGCAGTGCTCCAGTGGCTCAGACGTGGTAAGGGGCTGGACAAATTCAAAATTCATTTCTTATTTCTCATAGGTTTGTTTTTAACAATCTTTTTAGAAGCAAATGTAAAAATGCTATTAGGTTGAAAAGAGTAATTGAGCCCTTTCAAAATAGTTGGTCTCATCTTGGCGTTAGCGTCAAATATTAAAACGCATGTGGCAAAACCAGATGGCCAGAGGGAGGGGAGAGCGTGGGAGCAGCCACTCAGGGCTCAGCACCCGAGGATTGAGAGGGGAGTGAACACGGAATCGGTAGTCACCCAAAGGCAGGGCCCCAGTTGTAACGTGGCTGCAGTTTTATTTCTCTGCTTTGTGGATTCCATAACTTCCCTCTGCAACCCAACGATTCTTTGTATGCGGAACGTGCCAATAAAAAGGTTACTTTTCTTCAGCCAAACACCAGTGGAGGCTAGGAAATGATAACTTTTTCCTAATGAAGTTCGTCCCCTGCAGGCTTTGGCATCTCATATGGCATTCCTTGCTGGAAGTGGCCAGGCCGAGACAGGGTTCTCTGGAGTGAGACGTGTTGCATTGGGATGCTGTGACTTTAGGAAGTCAGCGGGATCTTCATTGGCTCGAGCTCTGGCCCGGAGGAGAGTGCAATCGCTTCCTTCTTAATGGAAAAGTTGACGGACTGATTAGTATATTGCAACCCGCTCTTGATGGCGGTGGACTGGAATTTCCCCAAACCAGGATATACAGGGACTGGGCTGTGCCTTTGCTCAGTGGGAAACGGTACCAGCTGTCTGGGTAGTAGCTGAGGAAGTGAATAGCTGTTAAATCGTTGCTTCATGTAATCTGATGGCATCCCATACACCACAGGGTTATTCTGAGACAGATCCGTGTGCAGGAAGCCAGTTTGAGGGACAGTAATTGGCTCCTTCAGAGCGCGTTTCATCTTCATTCGACGGTTCTAAAAATGTGGGCGGGATTCTCCGACCCCCCACCGGGTCGGAGAATCGCCGGGGGCGGGGGGGCGGCGTGAATCCCACCCCCGCCGGCCGCCGAATTCTGTGGCATCGAAGATTCAGTGGGGGTGGGAATCGCGCCAGTCGGCCGGTCGGCGGGCGCCCCCCCCCCCCCCCCCCCCCCCCCGCGATGGGCCGAAGTCCTGCTGCTGGAATGCCAGTCCCGCCGGCGTGAATCAAACCACCTACCATACCGGCGGGACCAGCGGTGCGGGCGGGCTCTGGGGTCCCGGGGGGTGCCTCCACGATGGCCTGGCCCGCGATCGGGGCCCACCGATCCGTGGGTGGGGATGTGCCGTGGGGGCACTCTTTTCCTTCCACCTCGGCCACAGCCTCCGCGATGGCCAATGCGGAAGTGACACCCCCCCCCCTGCGCATGCGCGGGGATGACGTCAGCAGCCGCTGACGCTCCCGCGCATGCACGGACTTCCGCCGCCCGGCACAGTCCCTTCGGCCCCGTCTAGCGTGGCGCCAAAGGCCTTTCCCGCCGGCCAGCGACGCGCCAACCACCCCGGCGCGGGCCTAGCCCCTCAAGGTGAGGGCTTGGCCCCTAAAGATGCGGAGAAATCCGCACCTTTGGGGCGGCCCGACGCCGGAGTGGTTCACGCCACTCCATCCTGCCGGGACCCCCCCGCCCCGCCGGGTAGGGGAGAACCCCGGCCCAGGTCTTCATCTGTTCACTGGTCAGCCCTATCACATTGCCCAGATCCTGCCGTTCCAACCAGTAACGTACCGCTGCGGCTGGAGTCCTTTTTCTTTCTTCCCCTGTACTTTGGTAAGTCCTTCTTATAGCAAGTACTGAACTTTTCAAAATACTTCAATTATTGCACTTAAAGTTATTTGATTGTAGTGGAGAGCCTCTGAGCTACCCCACCCCCGCAATATCCAGTGAGTTATTTAATTGTCCACCATGACTGGACGTGGCAGAACTGCAGAGCTCTGATTTGATCCGTTGGTTGCTGGATCACTTAGCTCTGTCTATCGCTTGCTGCTTATGCTTTTTGGCACGCAAGTCGGCCTGTGTCGTAACTTCAGCAAGTTGGCACCTCATTTTCAGGCATGTCTGGTGCTGCTCCTGGTATGCCCTCCCGTATTCTGCATTTGGCTTGGCCCGGTAAATTATTCTTACTTTGGACTGTTCCTTGTTTTTATCCACAGTCAACCTAAACCTTATGATACAATGATCACTGTCCACTAAATGTTCCCCGACTGACACATGATCCACTTGGCCCACCTCTTACCCACGAAACAGGTCCAGCAGCACCTACTTTCTTGTTGGACTGGAAGCATACCGCTGGAAACAGGGGGCAAAATTCTCCGTTATCGGCGCAAAGTCCGCCGATTTGCGCAAAAAACGGCGCAAATCCGACTTGCGTCACGCCGCAAAAATCGTCGCGAAGTCTCCGGCCCAAAATGGGCTAGCAGCGACGTGACGGGATCCGCGCTTGCTCACGTGGTTCACGCCGTGCAGCGTCATACACGCCGCACGGCCTGACGGCTCATAAGGCCGCGCTGCTCCCCGCCACCCGACCGGAACACCCGACGGGATGGCCGGCCGCCGCTCAGCCCCGAGGTTCGAGTCACGCGATGTGGAGGCGCTCCTGGGCGCAGTGGAGCAGAGGAGGGAGGCCCTGTATCCCGGGTACGGCCGCATAGTTGCCCCACGCCACAGCCGGCGTCTGTGGAGGGAGGTGGCAGAGGCCGTCAACGCTGCGGCCCTGACACCACGGACAGGCACCCAGCGCCACAAGAAGGTGAACGACCTCGTCAGAGCAGGCAGGGTGAGCCTCCCCCTGCCCGATATCCATATCCCCCATATCCCCCCTCCCCCATATTCCCAATAGCCCCCCTCCCCATATCCCCCATATCCCCCCTCCCCCATATCCCCCCTCCCCCATATCCCCATATCCCCCCTCCCACATATCCTCCATATCCCCCTCCCCCATATCCCCCCTCCCCCATATCCCCCATATCCCCCCTCCCCCATATCCCCCTCCCCCATATCCCCCCTCCCCCATATCCCCCCTCCCTCATATCCCCCATAATCCCCCTCCCCCATATCCCCCTCCCCATATCCCCCATATCCCCCCTCCCCCATATCCCCCTCCCCCATCGCCCCCATATCCCCCCTCCCCCATATCCCCCCTCCCCATATCCCCCATATCCCCCATATCCCCCCTCCCCATATCCCCCTCCCCCCATATCCCCCATATCGCCCCTCCCCCATATCCCCTCCCCATATCCCCCCTCCCGATATCCCCCTCCCCATATCCCCCATATCCCCCCTCCCCCATATCCCCCCTCCCCCATATCAACCATATCCCCCCTCCCCCATATCCCCCTCCCCATATCCCCCTCCCCATATCCCCCATATCCCCCTCCCCATATCCCCCATATCCCCCCTCCCCATCGCCCCCATAACCCCCATATCCCCCCTCCCCATATCCCCCCTCCCCATATCCCCCCTCCCCCATATCCCCCATATCCACCCTCCCCCCTCCCCATACCCCCCTCCCCCATACCCCCCCATATCCCCCATATCCTCCCTCCCCCATATCCCCCCTCCCCCATATCACCCCTATCTCCCCTCCCCATATCCCCATATCTCCCCTCCCCCATCGCCCCCATATTCCCCATATCCCCCTCCCCATATCCCCCCTCTCCAATATTCCCCCTCCCCCATATCCCCCATATCACCCCTCCCCCATATCCCCCCTCCCCCATATCCCCCTCCCCCATATCCCCCTCCCCCATATCCCCAAGTGAATCCAGCCCTAACCTTAACCTCTGCAATACACGCGCAACCGATGGCGTGCATTCATATACTTTTTGCCTTTTACCCCATGCCACCACCCCCGCCCCCCCTCCCCCCCGCCACAGGAGAAACGCGCACACAACACCAGGGAGCATGTGAGGACTGGAGGAGGCCCCGCTGATGAGAGGCCACTGACCAAACACGAGGAAAGGGCCCTGGAACTGGCTGGCGGACCTGAGGACCGGGAGGTTGCTGATGCAGAGGTCGGGGGCGTACTAGCAAGTGAGCCACCGACAGCCCGTCCCCATATACCCCCTCCCCTATATCCCCCTCCCCCATATCACCTGATCACTGCCTGCGTGTCTTACCATGCATGCTTCATTGTGTATCGCAGGAGCAAACGTCGAGGCACCCATCCCCGCAGATGCAGACCGCCCGCAGGATGCCCCTCGGAGGCCACGGGAGACGGAGAGACCCGGACCCTCCAGCATGCGACGCCCGCAGGATGCCCCTCGGAGGCCACGGGAGACGGAGAGACCCGGACCCTCCGGCATGCGACGCCCGCAGGATGCCCCTTGCACACCACGGGAGACGGAGAGACCCGGACCCTCCGGCATGCGACGCCCGCAGGATGTCCCTCGGAGACCACGGGAGACGGAGAGACCTGGAGCAACAGGGAGACGACGCCCCCGTCACGTGCGGGTGCGACGATGCAGGCGTGTGCCACCCAGCGACGAGAGGGGCAGCCACAGGCCCCCGTCACAGCCGAGCCAGGACACCACTACCCAGGACACCCCTACCCGGGACACCCCTACCCGGGACAGCACTACCCAGGAAGACGAAATACCGGACAGTGACACAGAGTGGATGGGTGGAGACGAACCCCCACCCCAAAGTGCCATGGACTCAGAGTGGGACGAAGAGCACGGCACAACGTCACTGCTGTCACCAACACCCTCCACCATCGCAGAAACACTCACCTCGGTTGGGCACTTTAGTGATGAGGCATCTGGTACACTCACTGGTGCGCACAACACAGCCGTCCCGGTACAGCAGGTGGAGGTAGGAGCAGCAGAGGGACCGGGCGGTCGGAGGGCAGCCCAGCCCAAGCGAACATCTGCCGCCCAGATGGATCCCGGGTTCCTGGAGTTACCACACCCACCCATAGATCCGATGCAACCACCGACCGGGAGACGAGCGAAGAGGGTGACTGCCGGCTTGTGGCGGCTGCAGTCGCAGGTGGAGGAGTCCACCCGCGTCCAGGAGCTGGGAGTGGTACCGGTCATACGTGCCACCCAGGCCGACACCGCACGGGTGGCGTCAGCGGTGGAGGCAATGGGTGCGACGGTGTCAGACATGGGGAACGGTTTGCGAGGCCTGGGGCTTTCCGTGCAGGTGGCGTCTGTGGCCCAGGACATGGCTGCCCTCTCACAGGAGGCCATGAGCCAGTGCCAGCGCCAGATGGCAGAGGCGCTCAACGCCATAGCCCAGTCTCAGCAGGCCATGGCCCAGTCTCTGCAGGCCATGGCCCAGTCTCAGCAGGCCATAGCCCAGTCTCAGCAGGCCATGGCCCAGTCTCAGCAGGCCATAGCCCAGTCTCAGCAGGCCATAGCCCAGTCTCAGCAGGCCATAGCCCAGTCTCTGCAGGCCATCGCTGAGGGCATCGGCGCCATTGGCCATGTGCGAGCCGGCGTCGCACAGTCACAGACAGGGTTTGCCAACCCCCTGGGCTCCATGGCTGCAAACCTGCAGACCCCTGTCGATACCAGCACGGGCCTCCAGGACTGGCAGCGCCAGATGTCGGGGGGGCGTCGGATGGCCAGTCCGTTCGCATCCCCCACCCATGTAGAGGCCTGGGGGCCATCGGGCACCCCGAGGGAGGAGGAGGTGGTGTGGTCCGTCCCGGCTCCCTCTGTAGGGGAGGTCCCGGTACACCGCGACACCTCGGACTCCCCCCCTTCCGTCCCAGGTGCATCGGGTGGGCAACGGGCAGGACAGGCTGGCAGCTCGCCATCCCAGTCGCCCAGGCCGCAGCCTGGCCCATCTAGGCCAGGACGCCCCAGGAAACGGCCGCCAAAGGGATCCCGTATCAGAGGGCAGGAATCACAGGAGTCCACCTCTAGTTCTGCTGTACCGTCTGGGGAACCACGTAGACGTAGTCAAAGGGCCCGTAAGGCCAAACAATTAGACACTGAGTAAGTTGGCACGGGTGCAGGGCACAGATGAGTTTTAGGGGCTAGGGCACGTGCATGAACTCCTTTGTTTATTAAAGTCAATGTTACACCTACAGAAGCAGCCTTTGTGCTCTGTCCAAAGCGTGCGGGGGTGTCATGTACGTTGAGCGCAAGTGTGTGTGTGTGAGGGGTGGTCTTACCTCAGCCCCAGGTGAGTCTGCCCCTTCCCCCTGGGCCGCCATCAACATCCCCCCGGGCAGAGGACAGAACCGTGCGCTGCAGTGTCACAGCCGCATGCAGGGATGGTCCGGGTGGATGGTGGTACTGTGGCCATGGGTCAGACATAGTCCAACGATGTGGAGCCAGGAGCTCATCGCAGGGCGGGTTGTCATCATCCTCCATGACCTGCAATAGACACGCGTCCACCCGCAACTGTGTGAGCCCGGCCGTTGTGCCGCAGGTGGACCGGCAATGGGGGGGGGGGGGGGTGTGCATGCGGGTGGGGTGGGTGGGGTTGGGGAGGGGGGTAAGGGTGCTGGGTGGGTGGATGGGTGGGGGGTGTGGGTGGTCGGCTGTTGCCATGGTGTGCGGTCTCTGGCCGTACTACCCGATTCCCACGCCCATCTAGTCAGTGAAGCGGGCGGCTATCAGCCTGTCCCATGCCCGCTGGGCCAGCCGGTAAAGGTGGACAGCAACCCGCCTGTCTCTAGCCCGTCTGTCCTGACCATTGCCCCCATCCCCCTCATCTGGGAGGACTGCGCCTCTTCCTGCTGCTCCTCCACTCCGCCCTCTTCTGCCTGCGGCACATCGCCCTACTGCTGGGCTATGTTGTGCAGGACGCAGCACACCACAATGATGCGGCCGACCCTATCTGACCGAGACTGGAGGGCGCCCCCAGAGAGGTCCAGGCACCTGAAACGCATCTTCAGCATGCCAAAGCACCTCTCTATCACTCCCCTTGTCGCTACATGGGCATCATTGTAGCGGTTCTCCGCCCCATTGCGTGGCCTCCGTATAGATGTCATCAGCCACGATCGCAATGGGTAGCCCCTGTCGCCAGCAACCAGCCCCTCAGCCGGGGATGGCGTCCCTCGTACATGCCGGTGATGGATGACCGCGACAACACGTATGAGTCGTGTACACTGCCCGGGTAACGGGCGCAGACGTGCAGGATCATCATGCGGTGGTCGCAGACCACCTGTATGTTCATCGAATAGGTCCCCTTCCTATTGGTGAACACGGCCCTGTTATCTGCAGATGGCCGCACGGCGACGTGCATCCCATCAATCGCGCCCTGGACCATGGGGAACCCGGCCACGGTAGAGAAGCCCACGGCCCGGGCATCTTGGCTGGCCCGGTCCACAGGGAAGCGGACGTAGTGGTGCGCCATGGCATATAGGGCGTCTGTCACTGCCCGGATGCACCGGTGCACCGATGTCTGCGATATGCCGGACAGGTCACCACTCGGTGCCTGGAATGACCCCGTTGCATAAAAGTTCAGGGCCACCGTAACCTTGACGGACACGGGGAGAGGGTGTCCCCCGCCAGTGCCACGCGGTGACAGGTGTGCCAGCAGGTGGCAGATGTGTGCCACGGTTTTCCGCCTCATCCGGAGTCTCCTCCTGCATTCCCGGTCCGTGAGGTCCTGGTATGACTACCGGGGCCAGTACACACGGGGCGCCCTCGGGTGCCTCCGTTGCCGTGGGGCCACGACGTCCTCCTCCCCCTCCTCGTCCTGTCGGTCAGGTGCCCCTCCAGCCTGGGTGGCTGCCGCCTGCCCCTCTGCGGCAGCCTGCGCCGCCTCTCTGGCACGCTCCTCCTTCTCCTCATCCAGACCCCCCCCATCCCCCCCCATCCCCCTCCCCGGCACGGACCCCCCCCATCCTCCTCCCCGGCACGGGCCCCCCATCATCCTCCCTGGCACGGGCCCCATCCTCCTCCCCGGCACGGACCCCAACCTCCTCCCCAGCACGGACCCCCCCATTCTCCTCCCCGGCACGGACTCCCCCCCCCATCCCCCTCCCCGGCACAGACACCCCCCATCCTCCTCCCCGGCACGGGCCTCCCATCCTCCTCCCCGGCATGGATCCCCCCATCCTCCTCCCCGGCACGGGCCCCCCATCTTCCTCCCCGGCACGGACCCCCCCCATCCTCCTCCCCGGCGCGGGCCCCCCCATCCTCCTCCCCGGCATGGATCCCCCCCATCCTCCTCCCCGGCACGGGCCCCCCACCTTCCTCCCCGGCACGGACCCCATCCTCCTCCCCGGCACAGACCCCCCCATCCTCCTCCCCGGCACGGGCCCCCCCATCCTCCTCCCCGGCACGGACCCCCCATCCTCCTCCCTGGCACGGACCCCCCATTCCTCCTCCCCGGCACAGACCCCATCCTCCTCCCCGGCACGGACCCCCCCCAGCCCCCTCTCCGGCACGGACCCCCCCCAGCACCCTCTCTGGCACGGAACCCCCCCCATCCTACTCCCCGGCACGGACCCCCCCCCATCCCCCTCCCCGGCACGGACCCCCGCCCCCATCTTCCTCCCCGGCACGGGCCCCCCATCCTCCTTCCCGGCACGGGCCCCCCATCCTCCTCCCCAGCACGGACCCCCCCATCCTCCTCCCCGGCACGGACCCCCCCATCCTTCTCCCCTGCACGGATCCCCCCCCATCCTCCTCCCCGGCACGGACACCGCATCCTCCTCCCCAGCACGGACCCCAGCCTCCTCCCCGGCATGGACCCCATCCTCCTCCCCGGCACGGACCCCCCCCATCCTCCTCCCCGGGACGGACCCCCCTCCCCATTCCCCTCCCCGGCACGGACCCCCCCATCCTCCTCCCCGGCACGGGCCCCATCCTCCTCCCCGGCACGGACCCCATCCTCCTCCCCGGCACGGACCCCCCCATCCTCCTCCCCGGCACGGACCCCCCCATCCTCCTCCCCGGCACGGGCCTTCCATCCTCCTCCCCGGCACAGACCCCATCCTCCTCCCCGGGACGGACCCCATCCTCCTCCCCGGCACGGGCCCCCCATCCTCCTCCCCGGCACGGACCCCCCCCATCCTCCTCCCCGGCACGGACCCACCCCATCCTCCTCCCCGGCACGGGGACTCCATCCTACTCCCCGGCACGGACCCCCCCATCCTCCTCCCCGGCACGGGCCCCCCATCTTCCTCCCCGGCACAGACCCCATCCTCCTCCCCGGCAGGGACCCCCCCATCCTTCTCCCCTGCACGGACCCCCCCATCCTCCTCCCCGGCACAGACACCCCATCCTCCTCCGCGGCACGGACCCCATCCTCCTCCCCGGCACGGACCCCATCCTCCTCCCCGGCACGGACCCCCCCATCCTCCTCCCCGGCACGGGCCCCATCCTCCTCCCCGGCACGGACCCCATCCTCCTCCCCGGCACGGACCCCCCCCATCCTCCTCCCCGGCACGGACCCACCCCATCCTCCTCCCCGGCACGGGGACTCCATCCTACTCCCCGGCACCGACCCCCCCATCCTCCTCCCCGGCACGGGCCCCCCATCTTCCTCCCCGGCACAGACCCCATCCTCCTCCCCGGCAGGGACCCCCCCATCCTTCTCCCCTGCACGGACCCCCCCATCCTCCTCCCCGGCACAGACACCCCATCCTCCTCCGCGGCACGGACCCCATCCTCCTCCCCGGCACGGACCCCATCCTCCTCCCCGGCACGGACCCCCCCATCCTCCTCCCCGGCACGGACCCCCCTCCCCCATCCCCCTCCCCGGCACGAACCCCCCCCATCCTCCTCCCCGGCACGGGCCCCCCATCATCCTCCCTGGCACGGGCCCCATCCTCCTCCCCGGCACGGACCCCAACCTCCTCCCCAGCACGGACCCCCCCATTCTCCTCCCCGGCACGGACTCCCCCCCCATCCCCCTCCCCGGCACAGACACCCCCCATCCTCCTCCCCGGCACGGGCCTCCCATCCTCCTCCCCGGCATGGATCCCCCCATCCTCCTCCCCGGCACGGGCCCCCCATCTTCCTCCCCGGCACGGACCCCCCCCATCCTCCTCCCCGGCGCGGGCCCCCCCATCCTCCTCCCCGGCATGGATCCCCCCCATCCTCCTCCCCGGCACGGGCCCCCCACCTTCCTCCCCGGCACGGACCCCATCCTCCTCCCCGGCACAGACCCCCCCATCCTCCTCCCCGGCACGGGCCCCCCCATCCTCCTCCCCGGCACGGACCCCCCATCCTCCTCCCTGGCACGGACCCCCCATTCCTCCTCCCCGGCACAGACCCCATCCTCCTCCCCGGCACGGACCCCCCCCAGCCCCCTCTCCGGCACGGACCCCCCCCAGCACCCTCTCTGGCACGGAACCCCCCCATCCTACTCCCCGGCACGGACCCCCCCCATCCCCCTCCCCGGCACGGACCCCCGCCCCCATCTTCCTCCCCGGCACGGGCCCCCCATCCTCCTTCCCGGCACGGGCCCCCCCATCCTCCTCCCCAGCACGGACCCCCCCATCCTCCTCCCCGGCACGGACCCCCCCATCCTTCTCCCCTGCACGGATCCCCCCCCATCCTCCTCCCCGGCACGGACACCGCATCCTCCTCCCCAGCACGGACCCCAGCCTCCTCCCCGGCACGGACCCCATCCTCCTCCCCGGCACGGACCCCCCCCATCCTCCTCCCCGGGACGGACCCCCCTCCCCATTCCCCTCCCCGGCACGGACCCCCCCATCCTCCTCCCCGGCACGGGCCCCATCCTCCTCCCCGGCACGGACCCCATCCTCCTCCCCGGCACGGACCCCCCCATCCTCCTCCCCGGCACGGACCCCCCCATCCTCCTCCCCGGCACGGGCCTTCCATCCTCCTCCCCGGCACAGACCCCATCCTCCTCCCCGGGACGGACCCCATCCTCCTCCCCGGCACGGGCCCCCCATCCTCCTCCCCGGCACGGACCCCCCCCATCCTCCTCCCCGGCACGGACCCACCCCATCCTCCTCCCCGGCACGGGGACTCCATCCTACTCCCCGGCACGGACCCCCCCATCCTCCTCCCCGGCACGGGCCCCCCATCTTCCTCCCCGGCACAGACCCCATCCTCCTCCCCGGCAGGGACCCCCCCATCCTTCTCCCCTGCACGGACCCCCCCATCCTCCTCCCCGGCACAGACACCCCATCCTCCTCCGCGGCACGGACCCCATCCTCCTCCCCGGCACGGACCCCATCCTCCTCCCCGGCACGGACCCCCCCATCCTCCTCCCCGGCACGGGCCCCATCCTCCTCCCCGGCACGGACCCCATCCTCCTCCCCGGCACGGACCCCCCCCATCCTCCTCCCCGGCACGGACCCACCCCATCCTCCTCCCCGGCACGGGGACTCCATCCTACTCCCCGGCACCGACCCCCCCATCCTCCTCCCCGGCACGGGCCCCCCATCTTCCTCCCCGGCACAGACCCCATCCTCCTCCCCGGCAGGGACCCCCCCCATCCTTCTCCCCTGCACGGACCCCCCCATCCTCCTCCCCGGCACAGACACCCCATCCTCCTCCGCGGCACGGACCCCATCCTCCTCCCCGGCACGGACCCCATCCTCCTCCCCGGCACGGACCCCCCCATCCTCCTCCCCGGCACGGACCCCCCTCCCCCATCCCCCTCCCCGGCACGAACCCCCCCCATCCTCCTCCCCGGCACGGGCCCCATCCTCCTCCCCGGCACGGACCCCATCCTCCTCTCCGGCACGGACCCCCCCATCCTCCTCCCCGGCACGGGCCCTCCATCCTCCTCCCTGGGACGGACCCCATCCTCCCCCCCGGCACGGGCCCCCCATCATCCTCCTCCCCGGCACGGACCCCCCCCCCCCATCCTCCTCCCCAGCACGGACCCCATCCTCCTCCCCGGCACGGACCCCACCCTCCTCCCTGGCACGGACCCCATCCTCCTCCCCAGCACGGACCCCCCCATCCTCCTCCCCGGCACGGACCCCCCCATCCTCCTCCCCGGCACAGACACCCCCATCCTCCTCCCCGGCACGGACCCCCCCCATTCCCCTCCCCGGCACGGACCCCCCCATCCTCCTCCCTGGCACGGACCCCCCCATCCTCCTCCCTGGCACGGGCCCCCCATCCTCCTCCCCGGCACGGACCCCCCCATCCTCCTCCCTGGCACGGGCCCCCCATCCTCCTCCCCGGCACGGACCCCATCCTCCTCCCCGGCACGGGCCCCCCATCCTCCTCCCCGGCACGGACCCCCCCATCCTCCTCCCCGGCATGGGCCCCCCTCCCATCCCCCTCCCTGGCACGGACCGCCCCCATCCTCCTCCCCGGCATGGACCCCCCCTCCCGGCACTCCCCCGGAGCCCAGCCCACTCTAACCACCCCCCAGGCCGTCACCCACCTCCACGCTGGTCGGCGGAAACCTGGAGCACAGGTTGACGCCGATTAAAAGGAGGTTTGATTTACGTCGACGTGACTCCTCCCCGGCACGGACCCCCCCCCCCCCCCCATCCTCCTCCCCAGCACGGACCCCATCCTCCTCCCCGGCACGGACCCCACCCTCCTCCCCGGCACGGACCCCATCCTCCTCCCCGGCACGGACCCCATCCTCCTCCCCGGCACAGACACCCCCATCCTCCTCCCCGGCACGGACCCCCCCCATTCCCCTCCCCGGCACGACCACCCCCATCCTCCTCCCCGGCATGGGCCCCCCATCCTCCTCCCCGGCACGGGCCCCATCCTCCTCCCCGGCACGGACCCCATCCTCCTCCCCGGCACGGGCCCCCCATCCTCCTCCCCGGCACGGACCCCCCCCCATCCTCCTCCCCGGCATGGGCCCCCCCCATCCCCCTCCCCAGCCCTCCCCAGCACGGACCCCCCCATCCTCCTCCCCGGCACGGACCCGCCCTCCCGGCACTCCCCCGGAGCCCAGCCCACTCTAAACACCCCCCAGGCCGTCACCCACCTCCACGCTGGTCGGCGTAAACCTGGAGCACAGGTTGACGCCGATTAAAAGGAGGTTTGATTTACGTCGACGGGACTTCGGCCCATCCGGACGGGAGAATATCGGCAGGCCCAAAATCGGCTGCCTTGCGCCCACCCGTGCTATTCTCCGACGTCAGCGGCGCCATTAATGCCCCTCCGACTTTTCTCCCTTCGGAGACTTCAGCAACCGGCGGGGGCGGGATTCACGGCGGCCAACGGCCATTCTCCGACCCGCTGGGGGGTCGGAGAATGACGCCCAGGTTTCCTGAACGTACTCTCGGACCCCCTGCTCCTCTCTGTCCTTTTCATCACTAATATCCCAGTCTATATTTGGATAATTATAAATACTCTACAGTTCCTGCACTTCTCAGTCATTTCCTTGAAAATTTGTTCCTCTACACCTTTCCCACTAGTTGGTGGCCGATAGACTACACCGAGCAATATCATTGCACTTTCTTTCCTTGCCAAATAGATTTTGTCCTTGACTTTCTATCCTGGGACGTCTCTCTCCTTTACTCTCTCTCATTATAATATTCTCCTGAATCAATACTGCCACTCCTCCCCCCCCTTTCCTTCCTATCTTTCCCAAACACCTGAACTATAGACTGAACATCTCCAGCCTTTCTGACCAAGATGGTACAGAAGGGGAAGGGGGGATGTGATCTTGAGAACAAAATTAGGCAAGAAACAACACAACAAGGAAGGAAGGGAAAGAAGAGAAGGAAATGGAAGAGACAATTTCTCAACTGAACAGCGGAACAATCAAAACTCAGACTCAACTCTGGGCAACTCCAATCAATCACAGAGAAGAACTTTCAGGGAATACAGTCAAAACACTTAGAAGATAGAGTTACTACTTAATTCCAGACACATTTTGTACACATGTATTAAGTGTGATTTTTTTTCAGCAGGATAAGTGTCAGCAGAATGAATGTTTGGAAAGCGAAAAGTCAATGTAATCTGTCAGTTCTAGCAACCCATGCTTAATGTAACTGAAATACACCTATCTTAATTTGCACATTACTGAGGTAACACCTCATTTATTAGAAGTATTAAAACATGAACGCTCATTAAAAAAGCTCCATCCAATGACTTTGTAACAAGAGTATTCTTGGTATTGAATTACTGCGGACCTGGAATATGGTCCAATTTTGAAAGAGACGCATGAACAGAGTGAGCTGGGGGTTCACATACATAAATCTTAGAAGGTGGCAGGACAATTTGATTAAGCTGTTTTTCAAAAAAGCTATAAGATTTTTGGCTTTATAAATAGAGATGTTTAGTACAAGTGACACAAAGTTTGGTGGATATTTATAAATTACTGGTTAGACCTTAGCTATTGTATCCATTGTGGATATCACACTATATGAAGGATGTCAAGGATTAGGAGAATTGGCACAGGATATTCATCAGAATGGGGCCATTGATTATTTTGTTCCGTTCGTGGGACACAGGCATCATTTTGAAAGGCAGCATTTGTTGCCCATCTCAATGCTTTTGAGGAATTAATAGTGAGCAGCCTTCTTCAACTGCTGCAGTCATGTTGTGTTAGTAGACGCTGTCATGTTCTGTAGACTGGCCGAAGTGAATGATGAACAACTAGTACAACTATAGTACAACTGCGTGATAAGTAACTAGGATAAATAAAAAAATAAACAACTAACGAAACAACTACTGTGGAACTACTGCAAATACGTCTATCTCCCAGCACGACCAACTCCCAACTCCCAGATCACAGGGTCACGTGATGGGTTTGCAATGCCACCTAGTGGTTGGAGGTCGTGCATAACATTATGTACAAACTAGCCTTGTGCATTTCACCACACGTGCCGCCAACATGTTGTTAGGGAGGGAGTTCTTGGATTTTGGCCAAGCGATAATGAAGATACGGCGACATGGTTCCAACTCAGGACAGTATGTAGGGAAACTTGCAGATGGTGGTGATCCCACGTGTCTGTTGCTCTTCCTGAAAAACCTCAGCTATGAGGAAAGCCTAGAGAAACAAGGGGCGGGATTCTCTGATCCTGAGGCTAAGTGTGGATGCCGTCGTAAACGCCGTCGCGTTTCCCGAAGGCGTCAACATGGCCTCAGGAGCAGCAATTCTGACCCCTGGAGTCACCCCTGGAGTGACCCACGCCGCTCCAGATGCCGATCCCGGCGTCAAATAGGTGCCACGGGTCTGCGCATGCGCAGTGGGACCAGAGCGATTTCCGCGCATGCGCGGTGTCTCCCTTCTCCGCACCAGCCTCGATGCAACATGGCACAGGGCTACAGGGGCCGGCGTGGAACAAAGGAACCCCCAGCCCGAGAGACTGGCCCGCTGATCGGTGGGCCCCAATTGCGGGCCAGGCCACAGCGGAGGTCCCCCCCGGGGTCGGACCCCCCCTCCCCCACACAGGCCGCCCCCAGATCCTTCCACGCCGAGGTCCCGCCGGGTAAGACCAGGTTAGAACAGCACCAGTCAGGTTTTTTTGTACGGCCGCTCGGCCCATCCCGGGCGGAGAATCACCGAGGTTGAGCCCCGTAGAGCGGCCCCCGACCAGCACCGCAACGACCGCGCTGGCGCCAATGGTGCCGATTCTCCGCTCTCCGGAGAATCATGACCCGGCGTCGGGGCGGCGTGGCGCGATTCCCGCTGGTCGCGGCGATTCTCCGGCCCAGCCCCGCGGTGAGAGAATCCCGCCCAAGAATCTTTTCTTTTAAATCAAGGAAGATTTGATAGAGGCATTCAGAATTTAGAGTGGTTTTGATATGAGTACATAGGGAGAAACTGGCAGGTGGGTCAGTAACCATAGATATAAGACATTAGCAAAAGAATCAAGGAGCAAATGAGAAGAGCAAGTTCTGGGCAGCAAGTTGCCATGATCTGGAATGTATTACCTGAAAGGGTGGTGGAAGCAGATTCAATAATAACTTTATGAAGAGTAGTGGATATGTACTTGAAACAAAAACATTTCCACAGGTATGGGAAACATTTTCTGGGAGTGAGACTTGATAGGACAGCTCCTTTCAAAGAGCCAGCATGGACATGTAGCCTGCTGTGTTACATGATTCTATGGTTCTAGGTAATGTCTTCAGTCTCAACTGACATTAGCCTGGACAACAATAGAAATGCAAAATATTGGCCACAGCACTGTAGCTAAGGAAGCCAGATCAGTCCTGTTACTTGATCCTGATTGGTATCTCGTGCTCCCTGTTGGAAAGTGGATGTTGGGTCAGAGTTGGGACATACTGGTCTTGTCATGTCCCTTAGTCAACTAGCCAGTCATTGGCTAAACCCACGCAATTAAAATGGTCACTTGAACAAAATAATGTAACATTTCCAGTCACCAAGGAACTTTCACCAGCAAATTTCAGTATCCTCGGTCACGGAAAGGAGGCAGTTGGATCTTGGATGGTTTTCTCTAGTTTTGTGATATTATCATACCCCAACTGCCACCCCATAGATAGGCTCCTGATTAATAAAGGGATCAGGGGTTATAGAGAGAAGGCGTGAGAATGGGGAGGATCATATCAGCCATGATTGAATGGTGGTGCAGACTTGATGTGGGCCAAGTGGCCTAATTCTGCTCCTATGTCTTATGTTTTTATGGTCTAAAAGCAATTCAAAAATTGTTATCCTCAATGGTCAATCCTCAACCTGAAATCTAGCACGGTAGCACAGTAATTAGCACAGTTGCTTCACAGCGCCAGGATCCCAGGTTCGATTCCCGGCTTGGGTCACTGTCTGTGTGGAATCCGCACCTTCTCCTCGAGTCTGTGTTGGTTTCCTCCGGATGCTCCGATTTCCTCCCACTAGTCCCCAAAGACGTGCTGTTAGATAATATGGACATTCTGAATTCTCCCTCTGTGTATCCGAACAGGCGCCGGAATGTGGTGACTAGGGGCTTTTCACAGTAACTCCATTGCAGTGTTACTGTAAGCCTACTTGGGACAATAAAGAGTTAATAATCGCTTATTGTCACAAGTAGGCTTCAATTAAGTTACTGTGAAAAGCCCCTAGTCACTACATTCCAGTGCCTGTTCGGGGAGGTCGATACGGGAATTGAACCCCTGCTGCTGGCCTTGTTCTGCATTACAAGCCAGCTGTTTAGCCCACTGTGCTAAACCAGCCCCTATTGTCTTCCACTGGCAGCATTTTGAGCTCCACATACACATTCCGTGGTAAGAGGCATACAGGAGCTGAAGCAGTGGACCTTAAATGGACTGTTTTGGCTGCTCCAAAACTATGTAAATGCCTTGTTTTTTTCTAAAAGACAACAGGATTTCTGGGACCAGGTGGAACTTGATCCTCTTGGCCCCCCCAAATGTATTCTCCTCGCCCATGTGATTCCTCTCCTGGTTAACACTGAGCTTCCACCTCGATTCATTATAGGAGCCACTTGATATCTACCGCCTCCCCACCCCATCCCAACACCTCTCCACCCCACCCCTGGCCTGCAAAATTGCGAGCACACTAATTCAGCACTCATACCCCGACAGGCATTATGCAGACGAGGTCCAACTATGAAAATGGACTTCTCACCACGGACACCGGGTGACACCACCCACAAAGACTAAAACTCACCCCCTCTGTGCTATCCATCAGCAGTTAAAGCTTCTGCGAGTCAAACATTAGGTGAAATCATCAAAATCATCAATTTCAGACTTGTAGATGCCGGGCTCTAATATGCTGGCACTAACAACAGCAAACTTGTATTTTTAAAGAAATAATAAGACGTGTTAAAACATTAAATAAACTGAACTGGCCCACTAATCCAAGCAGATGCCTGATTGTTTACTTAAACAAGAATGTTTTTTCGAGGATGAACCCAAAATTGGATCCTGCCTGCAGCATCAATGCAATTCATTAGAGTTATTACGTTCCAAATGAACAGTGAAGAAGAGACAGTGTATTTTGCGATTAATATCCTGTGGGAACATGTCACTCCGTATAACTCTTCCCCCACCTTTCCACCCAAAGACATGCAGCCACAATTCTGCAAATGGAAGGACTGTCGAAGCAAAAAGAATTGTGCCAAATGATTTGTTGTGAGAGAGAGTTGAGAGAGGCTAGCAAAGAGATTTACGTTATGTTCCAAGACTTGCAGAAGCCATTTGGTGAAGTTCCATGAAAGATCATTAATTAGACTCAAAAGATTGAGGAAAAAACTGAGGTGTGGATAAGAAGGTGGGCGATACTGATTAGAAGGGTAATGTCAAGGTGGGACGAAAGATGGGAATGGACTGAGCTGGGTCCCCAGAGCTTGGCGCTGGGGCGACTATTGCTTCTTATTTATATCAGTGAACTGGATTCTCAAAGTCATTGTAAATTGGTTACATTTGCACATGGTAGCCACAGTTGCTTCAGGTTAACTTTGTTGGTTTGGAGTTTAATTCGTAGTATTCTGTGTTTCTGGAGCTTGGGTGTCACCATTTGATTAATTTTTTTTTAGATTTAGAGTTACCAATTCATTTTTTCCAATTAAGGGGCAATTTAGTGTGGCCAATCCACCTACCCTGCACATCTTTGGGTTGGGGGGGCGAAACCCACGCAAACACGGGGTGAATGTGCAAACTCCACACGGACAGCGACCCAGGGCCGGGATCGAACCTGGGACCTCAGTGTCATGAGGCAGCATGTGCTAACCACTGTGCCAGTGCTGCCCTCACATTCATTTTTTATCATAGAACCCCGAGTCACATAAATCATAGAATCCTGAAGTGCAGAAGGAGGCCATTCAGCCCATCGGAGCTGCATCGACCCTCCAAAAGGGGACCCCACCCATGCCCCACTCTCCCGACCTGTCCCCACAACTCCACCCAACCTGCACAACTTTGGGCACTAAGGGGCAATTTTGCATGGCAATCCACCTAACCGGCACATCCTTGGCCTAATTTTTGCGCTCCTTCGAGTTGTATTTCTCTGAAGCGGCGATTTGTTTTCTTTGATCGGTTACCGTGGTTTTAGTCATTAATTCTGCATTCAATCAACTGTTCTGATTCATCAGCATTTCTTTTCCTGTTCCAGCATTGATTTCATGTTGTTCATGTGAGTTTGATGTGCCTTTTATCTGAGTTTTCCTTTTGCTAATCCCTCTGTGCTACCCTTCAAGCACACACCCTTTCCTTTTACTGCTGCTAATTGTTTCTCAGACTCTTCATGCTCCTTTGTGACAATGTCTACTTTTTCTTGCAACTGTTCAGCTTTTGTGTAAGCAATTGTGCTAACCACTATGCTACCGTGCTGCCCTTAGTTAAATGCTGGAAAGTTCAATGGCTTTCGCTTTCAATAACTCCTCTTTTCCATACAACTGGTTCTTCAGCTCTTCAGTCTCTCTCTGTATCTCTCGGCTTCCTCCTGGAATATGGAACATTACTGAGTCTTCTCTGCCAACTGGTTCTTCACTTTGTTCAAGGTGACATTCAATTCATTTTGCTTCTCTTTGTAATTTTCCAGAGGAGCAAAGTTTGACGTGAGGCATCCTTGTGGCATGTGAGCGTCCTTCAATAGGTTTTGCCTTTCCTTTGCAAATCTCAATTGCTTCCTCTTGTGGCTTTTTATAATTTTAAAAAAGATTTAGAGTACCCAATTCATTTATTCTAATTAAGGGGCAATTTAGCGTGGCCAATCCACCCACCCTGCACATCTTTGGGCTGTGAGGGCGAGACCCACACAAACACGGGGAGAATGTGCAAACTCCACACGGACAGTGACCCAGAGCCGGGATCGAAGCTTCTCATAGAAACCTATAAAATTCTAACAGGACTAGACAGGGTAGATGCAAGGAGGGTGTTCCTTCTGGTGGGAGGGTCCAGAACCAGGGGCCACAGTCTGAGGATTGAAGTAGACCATTTAGGACAGAGATGAGGAGTATTTTTCTTCACCCAGAGAGCGGTCGGCCTGTGGAATTCACTACCACAGAAAGCAGTTGAGACAAAATCATGTTTTCAGCAAGCAATTAGATATAGCACTTGCGGCAAAGGGGATCAAAGGATAATAATAATTTTTATTAGTGTCTCAAGTAGGCTTACATTAACACTGCAATGGAATTACTGTGAAAATCCCCTTGTCACCACACTTCAGCGCCCGTTCAGGATCACAAAGGGAGAGTTCAGAATGTCCAATTCACCTAACAGCACGTCTTTCGAGACTTGTGGGAGGAAACCGGTGCACCCGGAGGAAACCCACGTAGACATGGGCAGAACGTGCAGGCTCCACACAGACAGTGACCCAAGCCAGGAATCGAACATGGGTCCCTGGTACTGTGAAGCAACAGAGCTAACCACTGTGCTACCGTGCCAATATGGGGGAAGGTGGGATCGGATTATTGAATTGGATGATCAGCCATGATCATAATGAACGGCAGAGCAGGCTCGAAGGGCTGAATGGCCTCCTCCTGCTCCTTTTTTCTATGTTCCCCCGGGTGCTCAGGTCCCCCCCCCCCCCGCCCCCCACACAGTCCAAAGATATGCAGGTTAGGTGGAGTGACCATGTTAAATTGTCCCTTCATGTCCAAGGATGCGCTGGATCAGGGGATAGGAAGGGGAAGTGGGCCTAGGTAGGGTGCTCTTTCAGAGGGCTGGTGCAGACTCGACCGGTTGAATGGCCTCCTTCTGCACTGCAGGGAATCTATGGTTCTATGGACATTTCAAGTGCTGATTCACATAGTTTTTAAAGGTTGTGAGGTTTCCCGTCTCTCCTACCATCCCAAGCCATGCATTCCAGACTCCTACCACCCTCTGGGCGAAAAGAGTTCCCTCTAATCACCTCTAAACCTCCTGCACTGACACCTTAAAATTATGCCCCCTCGTTATTGACCCTTCAACTAAGAGGAACAGCTGCTTCCGATCCATCCTGTCCATACCCCTCTGTTGTAACCCACACAGGTCTTACAGGTAGTGATGATTCACTACCCCGTGGATCTTGCAAAATATGAGCTTCCCTGATAAGGGGACAGGGGACACTTAACAATACTTCGCCTTATATCAATAGAGTCGGCCAGTTTGCTGCTGCGGAAATCCAAAAGGAAATGGCTAAAGAGAAGGTGGTCGGGGGCGGAATGCGACGCTGGGGGAGCAAGCGGGAGCGCGGAGGCGGGATATGGGACTGGCCTAGAGAAGGTAATGGCTAGTTGACACAGGAGGGGGGCAGGTAGCCCCCCAGTGAGGCTGATCACGTGGAACGTGAGAGGCCAGAATGGGCCGATAAAAAGGGCCCGAGCGCTCGCGCATTTGAAAGGACTAAGGGCAGACGTGGTTATGCTCCAAGAGACGCACCTAAAGGTGGCGGACCAAGTTAGGCTAAGGAAAGGATGGGTGGGACAGGTGTTCCACTCAGGACTGGACGCAAAGAACAGAGGGGTGGCCATTTTGGTGGGGAAACAGGTAGCATTTGAAGCAAAGAACATCGTAGCAGATAGTGGAGGTAGATATGTAATGGTGAGTGGTAGGCTGGACGGAATGGAGGTCGTGTTGGTTAATGTGTATGCCCCAAATTGGGACGATGCGGGGTTCATGAGACGGATGCTGGGGCGTATTCCGGACCTGGAGGCAGGAAATTTGATTTTAGGAGGGGACTTCAATACGGTGCTGGACCCGGGGCTAGATAGATCCAGCTCAAGGACTGGAAGAAGGCTGGCAGCGGCCAAGGTACTTAAGGGGTTTATGGACCAAATGGGGGGAGTAGATCCATGGCGATTTCTTAGACCCAGGGCTAGGGAGTATTCCTTCTTCTCCCACATCCATAAAGTGTACTCCCGGATAGATTTTTTTGTTCTAGGAAGGTCGTTGATCTCTAGGGTGGAAGAAGCTGAATACTCAGCCGTAGCGGTTTCGGATCACACCCCACATTGGGTGGACGTGGAAGTAGGAGAGGACAGGGAGCAGAGAACACTCTGGCAATTAGATGTGGGACTGATGGCGGATGAGGGAGTGTGTGCAAGAGTGAGGGGGTGTATCGAGAGATACCTGGAGGTCAATGACGACGGCGAGGTCCCTGTGGGAGTGGTCTGGGGAGCACTAAAAGCGGTGGTCAGAGGAGAGCTGATTTCTATTGGGGCCCACAAAAGGAAAACAGAGGCCAAGGAAAGGGATAGATTACTGGGGGAGATTTTAAGGGTGGACAGGGAATTTGCAGAGACCCCGGAGGAGGAACTGTACAGGGAGAGGAGACGACTCCAGACCGAGTTTGACCTTCTGACCACCAGAAAGGCGGAGGTACTGTGGAGGAAGGCACAGGGGAGGAGGTATGAATATGGGGAAAAGGCTAGTCGCCTGTTGGCGCACCAACTGCGAAGAGGGCAGCAGCGAGGGAGATAGGAGGAATTAGGGATGAAAGGGGAGACACCGTGCGAAGGGCAGGAAAGATAAATGAGGTGTTTAAGACCTTTTATGAAGAACTGTATAGGTCTCAGCCCCCAGAGGGAGAGGAGGGGATGCGGCAGTTCCTGGACCAGTTGAGGTTCCCGAAAGTGGAGGAGCAGGCAGTGGCAGGCCTGGGGGCGCCGATTGAGGTGGACGAGGTTATTAAGGGACTGGGAAGCATGCAAGCAGGGAAGGCCCCGGGGCCAGACGGGTTCCCGGTGGAATTCTACAGAAAATATGTGGACTTGTTGGCCCCGTTGTTGGCGAGGACGTTCAATGAGGCCAGGGAAGGGGGGACACTACCCCCGACAATGTCGGAGACGACGATATCGCTAATTTTGAAGAGGGACAAAGATCCGATGCAGTGTGGGTCCTATAGACCTATTTCACTATTGAACGTGGATGCCAAACTGCTAGCAAAGGTGCTGGCATCGAGGATAGAGGACTGTGTCCCAGAGGCGGTGCACGAAGACCAGACAGGGTTCGTAAAAGGGAGACAATTGAATGTTAACGTGCGACGGCTATTAGGAGTGATAATGATACCCTCAGTGGAGGGGGAGGTAGAGATAGTGGCGGCAATGGACGCAGAGAAGGCATTTGATAGGGTGGAGTGGGAGTATTTATGGGAAGTGTTAAGGAGGTTTGGGTTTGGGAACGGATTTATTCGCTGGGTTAGACTACTTTATGGGGCACCAACGGCAAGCGTAGTTACAGGTCGACATAGATCGGAGTATTTCCAATTATATAGGGGAACAAGACAGGGATGCCCGCTGTCTCCATTGTTGTTTGCGCTGGCAATTGAACCTCTGGCCATGGCGCTGAGAGACTCCAGGAAATGGAGAGGGGTGACTAGAGGGGGAGAAGAACACCGAGTCTCGTTATACGCGGATGACCTATTGCGATACGTGTCGGACCCAGCGGGGGGATGATAGAGGTTATGCGAATCTTGAGGAGGTGCGGGGAATTTTCGGGGTATAGGTTAAACATGGGGAAGAGTGAATTATATGTGATACATCCAGGGGACCAGAGTAGAGAGATAGAAGGCTTACCGCTAAGGAAAGTAGAAAGAAACTTCCGATACTTGGGGATTCAGATCGCTAGGAGCTGGGGAACCTTGCACAGACTTAATCTGACACGGCTGGTAGAACAAATGGAGGAGGACTTTAAGAGGTGGGACATGCAGCCTTTATCGCTGGCGGGCAGGGTGCAGGCAATTAAGATGATGGTCCTCCCGAGGTTCTTATTTGTATTTCAATGTCTCCCTATTTTAATCACCAGGACCTTTTTTAATAAAATAGATAGGAGCATTACGAGCTTTGTGTGGGCAGGGAAAGTTCCGAGAGTAAGGAGGGGGTTCCTGCAGCGAGGTAGGGACAGAGGAGGACTGGCACTACCGAACTTGAGAGATTATTATTGGGCCGCCAATGTGGCAATGATACGTAGATGGATGATGGAGGGTGAGGGAGCGGCGTGGAAAAGGCTGGAGAGAAGGTCCTGTAAAGGGACGAGTCTAGAGGCGCTGGCGACGGCGCCGCTACCGTTCTCACCGAAAAAGTACACCACGAACCCGGTGGTGGCGGCAACACTGAACATATGGGGACAGTGGAGGCGACAGAGAGGGGTGCGGGGAGCCCTGGTGGGGTCCCCTATCAGGAACAACCATAGGTTCGCCCCAGGAAGAATGGATGGAGGATTTCAGAGCTGGTACCAGTTGGGAATTAGGAAGGTGGGTGATTTATTCATAGATGGGACTTTTGCGAGCTTGGGAGCACTGGAGGAAAAGTATAAGTTACCCCGGGGGAATTTCTTGAGATATATGCAGGTGAGAGCGTTTACTAGACAACAGGTGAGGGAATTTCCGCGGCTCCCGACACAGAAGATACAGGACAGGGTGCTTTCAGGGGTGTGGGTCGGAGAGGGCAAGGTGTCAGAGATTTATAGAGAGATGAGGGAAGAGGGGGAGGAGTCGGTGGGCGAACTAAAAAGAAAGTGGGAAGAAGAATTAGAGGAGGAGATGGAGGAGGGTATGTGGGCTGATGCCCCAAGCAGGGTAAATTCCTCTTCCTCATGCGCCAGGCTTAGCCTGATTCAATTTAAGATGCTACATAGAGCACACATAACGGGGGCAAGATTGAGCAGGTTCTTTGGAGTGGAGGACAAATGTGGGAGGTGTGGCGGGAGCCCGGCAAACCATGCACATATGTTTTGGGCGTGCCCGGCACTGGAAGGGTATTGGAAGGGAGTGACGGGAGTGATTTCGCAGGTGGTGAAGGCCCGGGTCAAACCAGGCTGGGGGTTAGCTCTATTTGGAGTTGCGGAAGAGCCGGGAGTGCAGGAGGCGAAAGAGGCCGATGTCGTGGCCTTTGCGTCCCTCGTAGCCCGGCGCAGGATCCTACTCATGTGGAAGGAGGCGAAACCCCCCGCACTGGAGGCCTGGGTAAACGATATGGCGGGGTTTATTAAACTGGAGCAGATAAAGTTTGCCCTGAGAGGATCGGCTCAAGGGTTCACCAGGCGGTGGCAGCCATTTCTCGACTACCTAGGGGAACGTTAGAGGGAAGACGGATGACCAGCAGCAGCAACGCAGGGGGGGAGGGGGGGCGGGGGGGGGGGGGGGGGGGGAGGCAGTTGAGTATAGGTCAATAGAGTACGAGGTTTTGTTACTTGTATATTATTACTACTATTATTATTATTGTTAAAAAGTTTAAAAATTTCTGTTTTGTTACTGTTATCGTTTCGCTTGTTCTGTAAGCGGGACAAATGTTGCTCAGGGAAAAAAATTTCAATAAAATATATATTTTTTTAAAATAGAGTCGGCCAGTAAAGCACTGACTAGAGAAGACCGAGTAGCTCCCTCTGGAGCTGTAAATAATAGTTATTGTAAAATAAAGTAAGTTTTTGTTTTGACCTTCTCAATGTGAACTCTTTGTTGCCTTTACAAAACCCTCAAAATCTTATACACCTCAATCATGGCCCCCCTCAGCCTTCTCTGCTCTAAAGAAAACAACCCAAGTTGATTCAATGAATAAAACTGGAATTGAAAACTCGGGCGAGATTCTCCCATCCCCCGCCGAGGGAATCCCGCCCCCGCCGGTTGCCGAAGTCTCCATCACCGGAGATTCGGCGGGGGCGGGAATCGCTCCACGCCGGCTGGCGGGTCCCCCCGCGTGATTCTCCGGCCCGGGTGGGCCGAAGTCCCGCCGCTAAAATGCCTGTCCCTCCGGCGTAGATTAAACCACCTACCTTACCGGCGGGACAAGGCGGTGCGGGCGGGCTCCGGGGTCCTGGGGGGTGCCCCCACAGTGGCCTGGCCCGCGATTGGGGCCCACCGATCCGCGGGCTGGCCTGTGCCGTGGGGGCACTCTTTCCCTTCCGCCTCCACCACGATCTCCACCATGGCGGAGGCAGAAGAGACTCCCTCCACTGCGCATGCGCGGGAATGCCGTCAGCGGCCGCTGACGCTCCCGCGCATGCGCCGCCCGGAGATGTCATTTCCGCGCCAGCTAGCGGGGCACCAAAGGCCTTTTCCGCCAGCTGGCGGGGCGGAAATTCGTCCGGCGCCGACCTAGCCCCTTAAGGTTGGGGCTCGGCCCCCAAAGATGCAGAGCATTCCGCACCTTTGGGGCGGCGCGATGCCCGACTGATTTGTGCCATTTTGGGCGCCAGTCGGCGGACATCGCGTCGTTTCCGGAGAATTTCGCCCCTCGTCTCAGTAATATTGAATGTGAATTGTTGTAAAAACCCAGTTGGTTCACTAATGTCCTTTAAGGAAGGAAATCTGTCATCCTTAGCTAGTCTGGCCTACATGTGACTCCATTGTGGTTGATTGTTAACTGCCCTCTGAGAAGGCCTAGCAAGCTACTCAGTTCAAGGGGAATTAGGGATAGGTGACAAACGCCGGTTGGTCTTGCCCATCACATCCACATTCCATGAAAGAAAAGCAAAACATCCATCTCTACTCCGAATGCACCCCACCCTTCAGTAATCTGGCCAGTGAATATATTGAAACACTTGCAGGCACACACAAATCCAAAGAGCACCATTATTAGTAGTGAAGAGGGAATTTAAAAAGTTAATTCCCTGGTCAGACACTCACAGCAAGGAACTCTATTCATAGAATCCCTACAGTGCAGAAGGAGGCCATTCAGCCCATCAAGTCTGCACCAACCCTTCGAAAGACCACCCTACCTAGGCCCAGTAACCCCACATAACCTTTGGACATTTAGGGGCAATTTAACATGGCCAATCCACCTGAACTGCACATCTTTGGGAGGAAACCGGAGCACCCAGAGGAAGCCCACGCAGACATAGGGCGAATGTACAAACTCCACACATACAGTCGCCCAAGGTCAGAGTTGAACCGGGGTCCCTGTATTGATCAAACAATGAAGTGAGTGAGAAATTACAGGCCGGCAGCCTTTAATTTTCTGCTCATTAACTTAAATGGATGGGACATTGCGAGTTGGGGACCTTCATCTCCCAAGAAGGGGTTCGTGCAAATGCTGTTACTTCCTCACACTCTCCTACTTGCTCACCACTGCTCTGCAATCTGTATTTGCAATAGACCTCCATGGAGTCCTCGGCTGCACAGTATCCTAATATTCCTCTGTTTCAATCAACTAGTTCAGTTTTAAAATAATGTATGGGCATCGCTTTAACAAGGAATTCTGCATGGGGGCATGTGACCATTGGATTTTAGACCACTCTTTGCATTTCTGGGAGGCTAGAGGCCAAGAGTCCTTCATGTGGCCAACATTTAATATCATTGAAAGAAGGGGGCTTATTACTCACCTCCCACTTCATGTAAGTTACTCAGTTGTGTTACTCAAAGGGAAAGAAAAGCTTGAAGGATCTGTGTTCCTGTTTTGACTTGCAGTGTGCAGGTGGCGATTTCTGTGTAACTGGCCTTTAGGCAAGCAGCTGCTTTTTTTTTTTACATAATTATGTTCTGGTGAAGCCGCTGGTGTCAGACAGAAGTAAAATGTCATTCTGTCAGCAGGTCTGTCTCCCTCAAGCTCACTTATCTCATCATGCCATTTGTTAATAAAAAGCTGCTTCTGTCGCCCCACAGACTCTCGGTGAGGACTCTCTTTCTCTCTCAGACGGTTTACCATGGTGTTGCCCGTGATTATTCAGAGATCTGGAACATATTTAAGGCATTTAGAAACAAAGAGAGATTTGCATTTCTATAGCGCCTTTCACAACCTCAGGTTGTGGCAAAGCCAATTACAGCCTATAAAGTACTTTTGAAGTGCAGTCACTGTTTTAGGGTAGGGAATACAACAGGCAATTTGCGCACAGCAAGCTCCCACAGACAGCAACATGATAATAATCAGTACGGCGTTTGACTGATAAATATAGGCCAGGATTCTGGGGAGAAACCCCCCTGATCTTTTATGACCAGACAGGGCAGATAGAGCCCTGGATTAAAATTTCCTCCAATCTCCACAGCATTCCCTCAGTACTACACTAGAGTATCAGCCTGGAGTGGAACATCAATCTACAACCTTTGACAATGCTACCAGTGAGGCAATTCAAGGTCACTGCTGCGGTGTTTCCTTCTGGTGAACGAAAGGCTTGCACCCATATAGCGCCTTTCGGGTTAGAAATCTTTCTGGAGAATTGCAGCCAAGCATTTTGGCCAGGATTCTCATTTTGGGGACTATGTCCCCACGCCCACTGGAAAGCGGGCGGGAATCACTCCGAACTTTTTCCTCGAAAGTCCAGGGGGATTTTCCGTTTTCCAGGGGGCCAGCAGGACCCCGGCGTGCGCCCTGCAGCTCTGGCTGCCGGTGGGTCCCTACTGTCCAGACCCCGTGGCCGCACATGTGCGGCCCACTTCAGCCGTCGACATGGTGGAGCCACACAGCGGGCCCGCGCGGTGTAAGGTAGGGAGAGAGGATCAAGAGAGAAATATATTAGTCCCTATTTTGAAACATAACCTTTTAAACTCTAAGGATTGATCCCAGCTCTAGGTCACTGTCCGTGTGGGGTTTGCGCATTCTCCCTGCGCGATTCTGCGAAATGGAGACTAAGTGTTCGCGCCGTTGTGAACGCCATCGCGTTTCACGATGGCGCGAAACGTGCGCGGGGACTACTGATTCTGGCCCCCAGCACGGCACTGGAGCGGTTCATGCCACTCCGTCCTCCCTTCCCGGCACCAAATGGGTGCGCGCCAATCCGCACATGCGCGGGGGACTTCTTCAGCGCGCCGGCCCCGACGCAACATGGTGTGGGCGTTCTTGGGCCGGCCGCGCAACAAAGTAGGACCGGGGGGGAGAGGCCGGCCCGCCGATTGGTGGGCCCCGATTGCGGGCCGGACCCCATCGGAGCCCCCCCACCCCCGGTGAAGGAACGCTTTTCCCCGCCCTACAGGCCGCCCCCCGACCCTACGCGCAGAGTTCCCGCCGGCTGCGAGCAGGAGTGAATGGCGCCGGCGGGACTCTGCCGTTTCCGAGCGGCAAATGGCGCCGATTCTCCGCACCTCGGAGAATCGCACTCCGGCGTCGGGGCGGTGTGGCGCGGTTGCGGCGATTCTCCGGCCCGGCGCGGGGCTGGGAGAATCGCGCCCCGTGGTTGCGTGGGTTTCGCCCCCACAGCCCAAAAGTGTGCAGGGTAGGTGATTGGCCACGCTAAAATTGCCCCTTAATTGAAAAAAATGAATTTGGTACTCTAAATGTATTTTAAAAAAGAATCTGTAAATGAACGTGTGAATATTCAGAAGGGACACTATTCAGAAGGGACGTTCAGATGGCTATTGGGTCAGCATTACCTTTGTGGGGTGTCAACATGACTGACAGAGATGTGATAGAATGTAAACAGAGGGCGGGATTCTCCGAGCCTCCGCCCCGAAATCGCGATCGGCGCAGGGCCACAGAATGGGTGTCAAACCCAAGATCGGGTCCGACGCCGCTCCCGCGATTCTCTGGTCCCCGGAGAGGCCCCCGGGACTATTCACCGGCGTGGTTCTCTCATGGTTCCACCCGGCGGCAACTCGGCGTGGCGGTTGCGGACTCAGTCCATGGCCGCCCTGGTGGGGAGTGGGGGGGATCATTCACGGGGGAGGGTCTCCAGGACGGCCAGAGTTCCATTCGGGGGCCACCGATCTGCTGCCGCATACAATCTGGGTGGGGCCTATCTTCTTTGTGCCGGTCCACGGTGTGGGCCGGCTATGTCTCGCGGGGCGGCCAACGCAGACCACCTCCGTGCGCATGCACGGACCCCCGACCAGAAGTGCAGGACCCTGTATCGGCAGCCGGAGCTGCGAGGACTACTCCGGGGTCCTGCTATCCCCCTTCAGGTAGGAGAATCACTCTGGACTTTCTTCAGGTAAGTCCAGAGTGATTCGCGCACATTTTTTCGTGGGCGTGGGCACATAGCCCCATTATTGGAGAATCCCACCCAAGATGTTTAGGAAAGACTCCCTTAGAATTTAGACTTGGGTCTTCAATCGTGACAAAACTGCAGGAACAGCAGTCGGAAAGCATGACTTACTGTCCCAGTTGAAACTCGTTGTAAAACTCTTCGCAATTCCCTGTTGCCAGGTGATTGCACTTTCTTTTTTTTAAGTTAGCGCTTGTCGTATTTTAATGAATTGATTACAGTCGAGTCTAACTTTTTTTTATTATTTAGAGTATCCAATTCATTTTTTCCAATTAAGAGGTAATTGAGCCTGGCCAATCCACCGACCCTGCACATCTTTGGACTGTGGGGGCGAAACCCACGCAAACACGGGGAGAATGTGCAAACTACACACGGACAGTGACCCAGAGCCAGAATCGAACCTGGGGCCTTGGCGCCGTGAGGCAGCAGTGCTAACCCACTGTGAACCGTACTGCCCTTGCCAGGACTTTCCTGATCAACATGGCTCCACTTCATATAAAATAAGGAAAAGAGCTGGAAAGCATTCTGATTTCTGGGATCCAATACAATGGATTAAAATGGCTCAATGCTGTGTGCTACCTCAGAAATGGGGGGACGCTGCAGCAGTCAGCGAATGGCTACAATTTCCTCCTTTTTTTAGCATGCTTCTTCTAATTTGCATGCCAGGCTGCAATTCCACCAAGCTCAATGCTTCACCTAGGAGAAGAGAGGGACATCTCAGTAGACTCTGCAACCAAGGAGAGCAAGGACCCAGTCTATATTGTCACAAGGTGCCCATTTACATGAGCATTTTTCCAGCAGGATTCACCGAACAACCATCAACTACAATCCCATACTTGGCAGCTGACTGCATTCACCCCTCTCTGGTTGTGTCTGAACCAGGCCACAGGTTACCTCAGCATACTCTTCAACATATAGTTGAGCTTCAAGCCCTTTATCATCTCCAACTTCAAGAATGCCTGGCTAGCCTCGCTTCAATGTATCCAGGCAAAGGATATCATAAGGCCACCTACTTTTGTGACATCTTTTTGTTTCACCCCAAACACCTCCACTAGCACTTGAACATATTCAAATGTTTCCAGTTCCTCTCACCCTTTTTAGAATTAATTTACGGGATGTGGGCGACACTGATTAGGCCGGCAGTTATTGTCCATGTCTAGTTACCCTTGAGAAGGTGGTGGTGAGCTGCCTTCTTGAACCTCTGCAGTCCACGTGGTACAGGTTCACCCACTGCGCTGTCAGGGAGGCAGCTCCAGGATTTCGGCCCAGCGACAGTGAAGTAATGGTGATACATTTGCAACTTGGGACAGTGTGTGAGGAGCCTGGAAGGGAACTTGGAGGTGTTGCCTGCTGCTGCAGGGTATTGGGTTTGGAAGGTGCCGTTGGAACAGCCTTGGGGAGTTGCTCAGTGCACCTCCTGGAGGTTAGTAGATAATGCAACATGTCCTCCTTTCACTATTTACCATTCAGTAGCAATGATACAGGGAGCATTTTACCTGCCACCATGTTCTGGATGTGGTGAAAGTTGGTCTTTTCTGCTGATATTCCAGCTAAATTTGATCTGGATGTCATTCCCCCCATGAGGCCCATGGGGCCCACGGGGAAACCATTATTGATCTCCCTGTGGGTCTTGCAGAGTACCAGCTCCCCAGGCAGGGGGCGGAGGCCACTCAGCTGGGGCTCATTAGAACTGAACATAAAAGTCGGCCCGAGCAGGGACCGGCATGTTGGTTGTCCCAATGGGGACTCTGATTGTCAATAGTTACTGCCTTAGATACACTCACAGTGCTGTTAGGGAGGGAGCTCCAGGATTTTGACCCAGCAACAGTAAAGAAGTGGCGATATATTTCCAGGTCAGGATGGCGTGTGACTTGGATGGGAACCTCCAGGTGGTGGGTTTCCCAGGTATCTGCTGCTCTTGTCCTTCTAGATGGTAGTGGTCGTGGATTTGGAAGGTGATGTCGAAGGAACCTTGGTCAGTTACTGCAGTGCATCTTGTTAGTCCGGTGGTGGAGGGTTTGAATGTTTGTGGAAGGGGGAACAATCAAGAGGGCTGCTTTGCCTTGGATGGTGTTGGGCTTCTTGAGTGTTGTTGGAACTGCACACATCCAGGCAAATGGACAGTATGAAAATGAAATGAAATGAAATGAAAAATGAAATGAATGAAAATCGCTTATTGTCACGAGCAGGCTTCAATGAAGTTACTGTGAAAAGCCCCTAGTCGCCATATTCCGGTGCCTGTTCGGGGAGGCTGGTACGGGAATCGAACCGTGCTGCTGGCCTGCCTTGGTCTGCTTTAAAAGCCAGCGATTTAGCCCAGTGTGCCAAAACAGCCCCAGTGTTCCATTGCACTCCTGACTTGTGCCTTGGATTGGATTTGTTTATTGTCACATGTTCCGAGGTACAGTGAAAAGTATTTTCCTGCGAGCAGCTCAAACAGATCATTTAGTACATGGAAATAAAATAAAATAAAAAGAAAATACATAATCGGGCAACACAAGGTACACAATGTAAATACATAGACACCAGCATTGGGTGACGCATACAGGAGTGTAGTATTAATCAGGTCAGTCCATAAGAGGGTCCTTTAGGAGTCTGGCAACAGTGAGGAAGAAGCTGTTTTTGACTGGCGTTGCTCCTGGCATGCTCTCCTGCACTCTTCATTGAACCAGGGTTGATCCCTTGGCTTGGTGGTAATGGTAGAGTGGGGAATATGACAGGCCATGAGGTTGTAGATTGTGGATGAGTAAATTCTGCTACTGCTGATGGCCCATCACCCTCATGGACCCAGTCTTGATGATGGAGATTGAAGTCCCCCACCCAGAGCATATTCTGCACCCTTGCCACCCTCAGTGTTTTCTCCAATTGGTGTGCAACATGGAGAAGTACTGATTCATCAGCTGATGGTGGTAAGTGGTAATCAGCAGGAGGTTTCCTTGCCCATGTTTAATTTGAATCCATGAGTTTTTATGGGGTCCAGAGTCGATATTGAGGACTCCTAGGGCAACCCCCTCCTGACTGTATACCACTGTGCTGCCACATCTGCTGGGTCTGGTTTGCCGGTGAGACAGGACATACCCAGGAATGGTGATAGTGATGTCTGGGTGTGGTAGTGTGTATTGGGGGTCATGTGGGACTGGAAGCCCTAATGTCATTGGCTGACAGATCCCGAGTCCTGGTTGGCCATTGACCTCTAGCTCCGCCCCGAAGGCGGAGTATAAGAAGCCGGAGTCCTCCCCCGCAGGCCAGTCTACTATTGAGCTGCGGGGGAACAGACACGCTTAATAAAGCCTCATCGACTTCACTCTATTCGTCTCACGGAGTCTTTGTGCGCTACAATTTATTAAGCGTGCCTAAAAAGGACTATGGAGCTCAGGATCATTCCGGAATGCCTGAGGATCAGCCACTACGCAGTGAATGTGGCAGCAGCCTTCAAGCACTGGCAGACTTGTTTCGAGGCCTACCTCAGAACGGCCACCGGCCGGGTTACAGAAGACCAAAAACTACAGGTCCTGCACTCGAGGATGAGCACGGAGATCTTCTCCCTCATCGAAGACTCGGAGGATTTCCAGACGGCGTTCGCAGCACTGAAAAGTCTCTATGTCCGCCCAGTTAACCAAATCTACGCTCGCTACCAGCTCACGACGAGACGGCAAGGTCCCGGAGAATCGATGGACGAATTCTACGCCGCGCTGCTGATTTTGGGACGAGCCTGCAGCTGCCCTTCGGTGAACGCAAATGAACACACGGACATGTTAATGTGCGATGCTTTTGTGGCAGGTATGAATTCCTCCCAAATCCGCCAAAGACTTCTAGAAAGAGAGTCGCTAGGACTCTCAGAGGCCCGGGCCCTAGCAGCCTCCCTAGACGTGGCCGCGCGTAATACCCGCGCCTACGGCCCCGACCGCGCGACAGCCCATTGGGCTCCGTACGTACCCGTCGCGACAAACCCACCCCCCCCCCCCCCCCCGGACACCCCACAGGCTTGCGCGGTCCAAAGGCCGAGTCGCACCGGGGGCGCCAGCTGTTATTTCTGAGGCCAGGCGAAACACCCCCGGCAGCGCTGCCCGGCCCGCGCAGCAATCTGCAAGAGCTGCGGGAAAAAGGGCCATTACGCGGTTGTGTGCCAGTCCCGCGAGGTCGCCGCTGTCCCGGGAGAACAGGGAGCTCTGCAAGCCGTTTACGCGCCCCAACCCCCCCAGCACGCCATGTACGACCCGCAGGCGCAGCCGCTCTGGGTCCCGACCACCGCGGTCCCGGGAGAACAGGGAGCCCTGCACGCCGCTTACGCTCCCCAACCCCCCTCCCCGTACCCCATGTATGACCCACCGGCGCTACCGCTTTGGGTCCCGGCCACCACTCTCCACGGAGAAGAGGGAGTTTTGCGCGTCCCTAACGCCCCCCTAACCCCCACCCCGCGCCCCACTTCTGACCCGCTGGCGCCACCAACTTGGGTCCCGACCACCGCTGTCCCCGGTGAGGGAGCTCCGCGCGGTCCTAGCGCTCCCCAGCCCCCTCAGCGCCCCATGTGCGACCCGCAGACGCCGCCATTTTGGGTCCCGGCCACCACGAGGGGAGGAAGGGCGCCGCCATCTTGGACCGCCCCAGACCTGTACGACGCGTGGGGGCGGCCATTTTGTCCACCCCCGTCGCCATCTTGTGACCCACAAGCCACGTGCGATGTATGGGGGTGGCCATTTTGTCCATCCCCGACGCCATCTTGGACGGCAACAACGGACCCCACTCCACTACTACAACCATGTCTCGCTTCAATTACGCTCGATCAAGCTCGGCCCCGGACACTCCGGACGACGACGACAACGGTGCTAATAAACGGCCACGAGACGCCATGCCTAGTCGACTCCGGGAGCACGGAGAGCTTTATCCACCCCGACACGGTAAGACGCTGTTCCTTGACCACCTATCCCAGCGCACAAAAGATTTCCCTAGCTGCAGGATCCCACTCCGTACAGATCCAAGGATTCTGCATAGTTACCCTAACGGTGCAGGGGAGGGAGTTCAAAAACTACAAACTAAACGTCCTTCCCCAACTCTGTGCCCCCACCTTGCTGGGATTAGATTTCCAATGCAATCTACAGAGCCTTACGTTCAAATTCGGCGGCCCAATACCCCCACTCACTATCTGCGGCCTCGCAACCCTCAAGGTGCAACCCCCGTCCTTGTTTGCGAACCTCACCCCGGATTGCAAACCCGTCGCCACTAGGAGCAGACGGTACAGCGCCCAGGACCGGACCTTCATTCGGTCCGAAGTCCAGCGGCTACTAAACGAGGGCATAATTCAGGCCAGCAATAGTCCCTGGAGAGCGCAGGTGGTAGTAGTGAAGACAGGGGAGAAACAAAGGATGGTCATAGACTATAGCCAGACCATCAACAGGTACACACAACTAGACGCGTACCCTCTCTCCCGCATATCCGACATGGTCAATCGGATTGCCCAATATAAAGTCTTCTCCACCGTGCACCTCAAGTCCGCCTACCATCAGCTCCCCATCCGCCCAAGTGACCGCAAGTACACAGCCTTCGAGGCAGACGGGCGATTATACCATTTCCTAAGGGTCCCTTTTGGCGTCACAAACGGGGTCTCGGTCTTCCAACGGGAGATGGACCGAATGGTTGATCAACATGGGTTGCGGGCCACGTTCCCGTATCTCGACAATGTAACCATCTGCAGCCACGACCAGCAGGACCACGACGCCAACCTCCAAAAATTCCTCCAGACCGCCAAAGCCTTGAACCTCACGTACAACGAGGACAAGTGCGTTTTTAGCACCAATCGGCTAGCCATTCTGGGCTACGTAGTGCGCAATGGGATAATAGGCCCCGACCCCGAACGTATGCGCGCCCTCATGGAATTTCCCCTCCCGCACTGCCCAAAAGCCCTGAAACGCTGCCTGGGGTTCTTTTCATACTACACCCAGTGGGTCCCCCAGTACCCAGACAAGGCCCGCCCCCTAATACAGACCACGACCTTCCCTCTGTCGACAGAGGCTTGCCAGGCCTTCAGCCGCATCAAAGCGGAGATCGCAAAGGCCACGATGCGCGCCATCGACGAGTCCCTCCCCTTCCAGGTCGAGAGCGACGCCTCCGACGTAGCTCTAGCGGCCACCCTTAACCAAGCGGGCAGACCCGTGGCCTTCTTCTCCCGAACCCTCCACGCCTCAGAAATCCGCCACTCCTCAGTGGAAAAGGAAGCCCAAGCCATAGTGGAAGCTGTGCAACATTGGAGGCATTACCTGGCCGGCAGGAGATTCACTCTCCTCACCGACCAACGGTCGGTAGCCTTCATGTTCGATAATGCACAGCGGGGCAAAATCAAAAACGACAAGATCTTAAGGTGGAGGATCGAGCTCTCCACCTTCAACTATGAGATTTTGTATCGTCCCGGAAAGCTGAACGAGCCGTCTGATGCCCTATCCCGCGGCACATGTGCCAACGCACAAATTAACCGCCTCCAAACCCTCCACGAGGACCTCTGCCACCCGGGGGTCACTCGGTTTTACCACTTCATCAAGTCCCGCAATCTCCCATACTCTTTAGAGGAGGTCCGTACAGTCACAAGGGACTGTCACATCTGCGCGGAATGCAAACCGCATTTTTTCAGGCCGGATGGAGCGCACCTGATTAAGGCTTCCCGACCCTTTGAACGCCTCAGTCTCGATTTCAAAGGTCCCCTCCCCTCCACCGACCGCAACGCATATTTTCTTAATGTGGTGGACGAATACTCCCGCTTCCCTTTTGCCATTCCCTGCTCTGACATAACCGCGACCACAGTCATTAAAGCCCTGAACAGCATCTTCACACTGTTCGGTTACCCCGCATACGTCCATAGCGACAGGGGGTCCTCTTTCATGAGTGACGAGCTGCGCCAGTTCCTGCTCAGTAAGGGCATAGCCTCAAGCAGGACGACCAGCTACAACCCCCGGGGGAACGGGCAAGTAGAGAGGGAGAACGGCACGGTCTGGAAGGCCGTCCTACTGGCCCTACGGTCCAGGGATCTCCCAGTTTCACGGTGGCAGGAGGTCCTCCCGGACGCTCTCCACTCCATCCGGTCTCCTTGTCTTCCCTAGGAGGTCCTCCTCTGGAACGTCGCTGCCGACCTGGCTGGCGGCCCCAGGACCCATCTTGCTCCGAAAGCATGTGCGGGCACATAAGGCGGACCCGTTGGTCGAAAGGGTTCACCTCCTCCACGCGAACCCGCAGTACGCTTACGTGGAGTACCCCGACGGCCGACAGGACACGGTCTCCCTGCGGGATCTGGCGCCCGCCGGCAACACACACACACCCCCGACACCATTCACCCAACCCCCCCCCTTCCTGCCACCGCCGCACCCCGCGACCGCCCCCTTCCCAGGAGGATCGGTTCCCCTCCCCTCAGGCCCGACCAAGAATAAAGCCCAAGCTGAAACCGTAAGGCTCCCGGAGACGACAACACCGATACAAGCACCACCACCACCACCGGGGCCGAGGCGATCGACACGGACGACCAGATCGCCCGACCGACTCGTGGCGTCGATCTAAATCAAAATATGGACTTTTCACAAGAACATTTTGCTTTTCCCCCTATACCCTCTGTAAATAGTTGAAACAGGACAAAATTGTACAATACTGTATTGCCATGTGAATGTTTTTTTTCCTCCCAGGACCAGCCCTGTAAACCCTTACCACCATACGAAGCATCACCCCGCCGGGTTCATTTTTGACAAGGGGTGAATGTGGTAGTATGTATTGGGGGTCATGTGGGACTGGAAGCCCTAATGTCATTGGCTGACAGATCCCGGGTCCTGGTTGGCCGTTGACCTCTAGCTCCGCCCTGAAGGCGGAGTATATGAAGCCGGAGTCCTCCACCGCAGGCCAGTCTACTATTGAGCTGTGGGGGAACAGACACGCTTAATAAAGCCTCATCGACTTCACTCTATTCGTCTCACGGAGTCTTTGTGCGCTACACTGGGACATTGTTTGTAAAGAGTATGATTATGTCAGGCTGTTGCTTGACCCGTCTGTGAGACAGCTCTCCCAGATGTGAGTAAGATTGACAGGGCTGGGTTTGCCGCTGTCATTTCCGGTGCTTCGGTTGATGCCGAGAAGTCCATCTGGTTTCATTCCTCTTTTGTGTTTTCGTAGCAGTTGAATACAACTGAGTGGCTTGCTAGGCCATTTCACAGGCCATTTAAGAGTGAACACATTGCTGTGGGTCAGGAGTCACATGTAGGCCAGACTAGATAAGGACGGCAGATTTCCTTCCCCATTAGTGAACCAGATTGTTTTTAATAATAATAATCTTTATTGTCACAAGTAGGCTTACATTAACACCTCAATGAAGTTACTGTGAAAAGCCCCCCCGTCGCCACACTCTCGCGCCTGTTTGGGTACATGCAGCGGGAATTCAGAATGTCCAAATTACCTAACAGCGCGTCGTTCGGGACTTGTGGGAGGAAACTGGAGCACCCGGAGGAAACCCACGCAGATACGGGGAGAAGGTGCAGACTCAGCACTGACTGTGACCCAAGCCGGGAATCGAACCTGGACCTTGGCGCTGTGAAGCAACTGTGCTAACCACTGTGCTGCCATGTCACCTTATGACAATTGACAATGTTTCATGGTCATCATTAGACTCATAATTCCAGATATTTTATTGAATTTTTAAAATTCCACCACCTGCCGTGGTGGGTCTCTGAATTACTAGGCCAGCGACAATACCACTATGCCATCACTTCGCCAGTCTTTCTGTTGACTGCTGCCCTTCAATTTATTCAAACCTCTGCTGCCCGTTTTCCCTGCTGTACTGTCCGGCTTTCCAAATGCACATCCTTGTCCTTTACACTAGCTTCAACATTCCGGCCCACTAATACAGAATATTTAAAATCTTTATCTTCATATGTAGCTTTCCTCATGGATTTCTGCAATGCCTTCTACCTTTATGTCCCATCTCATACCTTCTGGTCACCTGACTGTAGTCTCCAATACATTCTCACTCTTTTCTATTCTTCCACGGGATATGCACATCACTGGCGAGGCCAGTATACATTGTCCGTCCCTAATTGCCCTTGGGAAGGTGGTGTGCATGAGCTGCCGCCGTCTTGAACCACTGCAGACCATGTGTTGTCAAAACATCCGCATTGCTGTTAGGGTGGGAGTTCCAGGATTTTGACCCAGCGACAGTGAAGGAATGGCCGATATATTTCCAAGTCAGGATGGTCAATGGCTTGGAGGAGAGCTCCCCCAGTCCTACTCGATGGTAAAGGTCACGGGTTTGGAAGGTGCCTTCGAAGGCCCTTGGTGAATTTGCTGCAGTTCATTGTGTGGATGGTACACACTGCTGCACTGTGCTTCGGTGCTGGAGGGAGTGAATATTTAAAGTGTTGGATGGGGTGCCAATCAATGGGTTGTTTTGCCTGGATGGTGTTGAGTTTCTCGAGTGTTGTTGGAACTGCACTCATCCAGGTTAGTGGCACTAAAGGCATATCATCTAAAGCCTTTAAGCATCTTGCCACTACTCTTTGGAACCTGCTCCTTAAATGCTCAATGTCTTCAAAAAATATATGCCTTTGACCAAGTTTCAGTCATCTCTCCTCATGTTCCCAAAATGATTTGGTTCCTCTGTGAAGCATCACAAATCTTTTTATGCGACTTTGAATCTCCAAAATAAATGCAAGTCACTGTTGATCAAAGTTATGAATACTTTCTGATACATATATACATAGATACATAGAAGATAGGAGCAGGAGGAGGCCATTTGGCCCTTCGAGCCAGTGCCGGCATTCATCACGTCATGGCTGATCATCCAACTCAATAGCCTAATCCTGCTTTCTCCCCATAGCCTTTGATCCCATTCTCCCCAAGTGCTGCATCCAGCCGCCTCTTGAATATATTCAAAGTTTTAGCATCAACTACTTCCTGTGGTAATGAATTCCACAGGCCCACCACTCTGTGTGAAGAAGTGTCTCCTTATCTCTGTCCGAAATGGTTTACCCTGAATCCTCAGACTGTGACCCCTGGGGCGTCATTCTCCGACCCCCCAGCGGGTCGGAGAATGGCCGTTGGCCGCCGTGAATCCTGCCCCCGCCGGTTGCCGAAGTCTCCGGTACCGGATATTCGGCGGGGGCGGGAATCGGGCCGCACCGGTTGGCGGGCCCCCCCCCGCTCGATTCTCCGGCCCGGATGGGCCAAAGTCCCGCCGATAAATTGCCTGTCCCGCTGGCGTAAATTAGAGTACCTATTTACCAGCGGGACAAGGCGGCGTGGGCGGGCTCCGGGGTCCTGGGGGGGCGCGGGGCGATCTGACCCCGGGGGGTGCCCCCACGGTGGCCTGGCCCGCGATCGGAGCCCACCGATCCGCGGCGGGCCTGTGACGTGGGGGCACTCTTTCCCTTCCGCCTACGCAACGGTCTCCACCATGGCGGGGGCGGAAGAGACTCTCCCCACTGCGCATGCGCGGGAAACTGTCAGCGGCCGCTGACACTCCCGCGCATGCGCCGCCCCGACATGTCATTTCCGCGCCAGCTGGCGGGGCAACAAAGGCCGTTTCCGCCAGCTGGCGGGGCGGAAATCCCTCCGGCGCCGGCCTAGCCCCTCAATGTTGGGGCTCGGCCCCCAAAGATGCGGAGCATTCCGCACCTTTGGGGCGGCGCAATGCCCGTCTGATTGGCACCGTTTTGGGCGCCAGTCGGCGTACATCGCGCCATTTGGGGAGAATTTCGCCTCTGGTTCTGGACACACCCATCATTGGTAACAACTTCCCTGCATCTACCCTGTCTAGTCGTGTTAGAATTTTATAAGTCTCTATGAGATCCCCCCTCATTCTTCTGAACTCCAGCAAGAACAATCCCAACCTGGTCAATCTCTCCTCATATGACAATCCCACCATCCCTGGAATCAGTCTGGTAAACCTTTGCTGCATTCCCTCAGAGCAAGAACATCCTTCCTCAGAGAAGGAGATCAAAACTGCACACAATACTCACCAAGGCCCTGTACAATTGCAGCAACACATCCCTACTTCTATACTCGAAACCTCTTGCAATGAAGGCCAAGTCAATTATCCATCCATAGGGGCTGGTTTAGCACAGGGCTAAAGAGCTGGCTTTTAAAGCAGACCAAGGCAGGCCAGCAGCACGGTTCAATTCCCGTACCAGCCTCCCCGAACAGGCGCCGGAATGTGGCAACTAGGTGTCACTCCGATATTCAAAAAGGGAGGTAGAGCGAAAGCAGGGAATTATAGACCAGTAAACCTAACATTGTTAGTGGGGAAAATGCTTGAATCCATTATCAAGGGCTTTATAGCGGAACATTTAGAAAGCAGTGGCAGGATCAGTCAGAGTCAGCATGGATTTATGAAGGGAAAATCATGCTTGACAAATCTATTGGAATTCTTTGAAGAGGTAACCAGTACAGTCGACAAGGGGGAGCCAGTCGATGTGGTATGTTTGGACTTTCAGAAGGCATTTGACAAAGTCCCACATAAGACTGTACTGTACTTTCCCCTTCTTAATCAATCCCTTCGTCCTTCTTTGCTGAACTCTAAACTACTCCCAACTTTCCATGAATGTTTGCCATTGTCTATCCACTGTCATCCCTTTAAGTAACTCCCCCCAATCTATCAAGGCCAACTCATGCCTCATATCCTCATAGTTCCCTTTATTAAGATTCAGCACCCTAGTCTCCGAATCAACTACTTCACTCTCCATCTTGAAAAAAAATTCTACCATGTTATGGTCGCTCATCCCCAAGGGGTCTCGTACAGCCAGATTGGCAATAATTCCCTTCTCATTACCCAGTCTAAGATGGCCTGCTCTCTAGTTGGTTCCTCTACATATTGGTCAAGAAAACCATCCCGTATACACTCCAGGAATTCCTCCTCTACGGCATTGTGGCTAATTTGATTTGCCCAATCTATGTGAAGATTAAAATCATAAGAACATAAGAACTAGGAACAGGAGTAGGCCATCTGGCCACTCGAGCCTGCTCCGCCATTTAATGAGATCATGGCTGATCTTTGTGGACTCAGCTCCACTCTCCGGCCCGTACACCATATCCCCGAATCCCTTTATTCATGATCAACCATGATCACCGATATTCCCTCATTACATGCATACTAATTTCTTGTTTAATGCCATTCCCGACCTCACCAGTGCAGTTTGGGGGTCTATATATTTTCATTTCTTAGCCCAGAAAAACCGAGACCAGTTGCAACGTTCTTACCACTGGCAGTCAGGACTGACTTAAATATCAATTCATGAAGGCCAAGCAGTCTTTTCCTTTCTCCAGCACTGGCTGCTTTTGAATTTCTGAGGTAAGTAAGAACTTAAAGGCGTGTTTTGGGTATTCCAGGCTCTTTACATGTTGATACAAGCAAACAGGAATGTAGGTCAGTGTAGCCCTCGGGATGATGTTATGGCTATATCCATATCAGAATGTGAACATTAGCAACATGGCTTTCTCAATCAGCAGCAACTGGACTTATTTCATTTGAACTTGAGGGTATTTGTGATTCGCTGCGAGGTTTGTAAGATTGGCTCCGGAGTCACAGATTGTACAAAAAGGTGGTCGAAGTCAGAGGTGATTTTTTTTGTTTTTTTATAACTTTAGAGTACCCAATTCATTTTTTCCAATTAAGGGGCAATTTAGTGTGGCCAATCCACCTAGCCTGCACATCTTTGGGTTGTGGGGGCGAAACCCACACGAACACGGAGAGAATGTGCAAACTCCACATGGACAGTGACCCAGAGCCGGGATCGAATCTGGGGCCTCGGCGCTGTGAGGCAACAGTGCTAACCACTGCGCCACCGTGCTGCCCTGTCATAGGTGATTTTAAAGCAATTTATTCATAATAATAATCTTTACTGTCACAAGTAGGCTTACATTATCACTGCAATGAAGTTACTGTGAAAAGCCCCCAATCGCCAAACCCCGGCGCCTGTTCAGGTACACAGGGGGAGAATTCAGAATGTCCAATTCACCTAACAGCGCCTCTTTTGGGACTTGTGGGAGGAAAGCGGGGCACCCAGAGGAAACCCACACAGACGGGGAGATCGTGCAGACTCCACACAGACAGTGACCAAGCCAGGAATCACTTATGAGGTGGGAAGCGGGGGGCTCGAGGACCCCCTAACAGGTGAGTTGGGGCACTGGGGGGGCCCGGGGTCATGTCGGGGGGATAAGAGACCCAGGGCAGGTTTCTCTGTTAGCTGATACCAAAATCAGGAAAGGCGATTGGGCGGAGAATTGTTTCCGGTGCCAAAATCTCGGCAGGTGCCGATTTGACGCCAAATCGCAATGCTCCAGCACCTCGACAGCAGCGTCAATGTGGGCCAGAACAAATGTACAGTAAACACTGTTTGCATATCATTAGCGGGCACAGCCCGGTATTCCCAGGGGCCTCCGTGATTCTCCGCCTTCGATGGGCCGAGTTCCCGACGGCGCTGTTCACTTGTGCTTTCAAAAATCGTTAAATCGGCGTGGCAGCTGCTGAGGGAGAGAGAGGGGGTACAGAAAGTGTCCAACATCACTGTAGTTTGCTGACAGTTGTGCAGCTGGCCGGGGGGCTTTTGCCAGGGCCGGGGGGAGTAGTGGGGGGTGGCCAGGAGGTGGGCTATGGGGTAAGGGTGGATGGGCACGGAACACCATTGCCGCAGCCGGCAAGGCAGCCATGCAGCTGCGCACACAGCTAACAACCCACTTTGAAGCTAGTGCCATGGGTCGTATGAATGTCCTTCCAGGGCACCTCCCTAGGTGCCCTCTGGCCCCAGCTGACCCATCATCTGTCTGGGCGCACTCCAGCACAACCAATGCCATCTTTTTGGATGGGGTGAGTACGTGTGGGGAGTGTAATGTGTATGTGCAGCTGCAGCTTGTCAGTGTCCCGCGTGTCAATCATGGACCCGGCGAATCCCGCACCGTTTTTCAGTGGAATCGATGGTGTTCCACATGGCACCGGTGCTAGCCCCTCAACAATAGCAGAATCTGTCCAGGTGCGGTGTCGGCTTTTCTGTCATAAAAGTCCATGGATCCTGCGTTGGCGTCAGCCCTTAATCTCAATAATGGAGAATCCGAACCCATATCTCTTCCCGCACTGACGAACAGAGCTCCTCAGTGCAGGAAATGCGAATGAATGCGTCCTTGGAGCGGTGATTCCCGCTGAGGTGGCCTCAGGTGGCCTTAGCCAAATGAGACCCTTAACTGGCCAATTAATGACAACATAACGGCAATCTGTGCTGTCATTTTTCCCATGGTAAGCGGGTGAGGGAACCCTGGGGTGGGGATTCTCCGATTGCCGACGCCGAAATCGCGTTCAGCAATCGGCCGGAGAATCCATTTTTACGCCGAAATCGGGGCAGCGCCGTTTTACAATGCTCCGCCTCCTACAAAATGGCATACTCCTCGAGGACGACACCTGAGGCCCTCCCCCGATGTTCCGCCGCCGATGGGCCGACTTCCCGATGGCGTGGGACACGTGTCCTCAATTATCGTAAGCCTGGCGTGGCAGCTGCGGACTGTGTCCAGCGCTGCCACAGTCGGGGGCCTGTTCCGGCGGGGGAGGCTTCGGTGGGGGCTGGGGGGAGTGGTCCGGGGTTGGCGAACAGGGTTACAGGGGGGCAGTTTTAGGCAGGCCTGGTCCGCATGCGACTGGCGCCATGTTGTGCGCCGCGGACGCCGCAAGCTGCCGCCATGCGCATGCGCGGCCACGGATCCGGCCTTTCTGCGTCCGTATCAGCAGGTAAAGGGGCTTTACGTTGCGTGACTACTAGGCTGGTAGGAGGATGACAGATTGGTGGGGCATGGAATACAAAACTTCTGAAACCTACATCTCGGGCATGAAAGAGATGGGAGGTAGCTCCATCAGAAGGTGATGGAGTGGTGCAGCTCTGTGAAGGGCCAGGGACCTCCAGACCAACCTCTCACCCAGCCAACACTGCGCCGCCCCACTTGGGGTGCCCCACATGTTCTTTACCCTCGCATTGCCAGAATTCTTACCACTGACCTGCCTCCATGACCCACACTGTGCCCAAAGGGCCTAGAAAGCTGCCAGCCAATCACCAAGGCTTCCTCCCTGTGACAGATGGAAGTTCCGCCTGCTGCCAATCAAGGTAAAGTGGCAGCTGGTCTTTTGGAGTCGGCAGGGATGTGTTACCCTCTGACACACCGGATGGCAGAGGCTAAGATCCCACCATCCTAAAAATTCAGGTTCAGGTCGCAAAAGCATCCATCCATTTTTCTGATTTAAAAAATTAATTTGCTGATTTGCCTTTGCAATTAGTTTTCAATTTTGACTAAGGCAATAAAATCTCGGACACTGCCTGGCGAAGCAGGCTCGAGGGCCTGAGGGAAATGGATGTGACCCAGTTTGATGACCAAGAAAAGTCAGCGGTAGGAAGTAAAAAGTTTATGTTACTGTTAACAATAATCTGCCCACGGCAGTAACTATCCACAATCAACCGTTGGGACAACCAACATGCCCGGCCCTACTCGGGCCGACATGTATGTTCAGTTCTAACGAGCCCCACTGGGTGGCCTTCACCCCACCTGGGGAGCTTGTACTCCACAGGCCCCACAAGGAGATCAATAACCGTTTCCCTGTGGGTCGCATGGGCCTCGTGGGGGGAATGACATCCAGATCAAATTTAGCTGGAATATCAGCGGAAAAGACCAAATTTCACCACATCCAGAACATGGTGGCATGTAAAATGCTCCCTGTATCATTGCTACTGAACGGCAAATGGTAAAAGGAGGACATGTTGCATTATCTACTATCCTCCAGGAGATGCACTGAGCAACTCTCCAAGGCTGTTCAAACGGCACCTTCCAAACCCGATACCCAGTAGCAGCAGGCAGCACCTCCAAAGGGGCTGGTTTAGCACACTGGGCTAAATCGCTGGCTTTTAAAGCAGACCAAGCAGGCCAGCAGCACGGTTCAATTCCCGTACCAGCCTCCCCAAACAGGCGCCGGAATGTGGCGACTAAGGGCTTTTCACAGTAACTTCATTGAAGCCTACTTGTGAAATAAGTGATTTTCATTTTCATTCAAGTTCCCTTCCAGGCTCCTCACACACCGTCCCAAGTTGCAAATGTATCATCATTACTTCACTGTCGCTGGGCCAAAATCCTGGAGCTGCCTCCCTGACAGCACAGTGGGTGTACCTACGCCACACGGACTGCAGCAGTTCAAGAAGGCAGCTCCCCACCACCTTCTGAAGGGCAATTGGGGATGAGCAATGAATGTTGGCTTTATCAATGGCACCCACATCCCAAGAATTTAAAAATGAAAAAATAGCGTGAGACGGATACATGAGGCACCAGTATCTTTGGAAGCATTGCAACATTGTCAAACAAGTACAGTAATGCTGCTGATCTGAGCCTATTTAGGAGAGGCGGTTTGAGCATCCCTAGTGCAATGAACCCCAAATCATTTCAACTCTTTTTGATTCTGGGTCAGATGAAGTATTTTATATTTATGTGCAATTCAAATAAAGCATTGCACCATTTTTTCTATCTCTGACATTTTTTGAACATTTCAAGATTGTCTTATTTTTGTTTCAGATTTCCAATGTTCTCCGTTTCTCTTGGTATCTCAAGTTGTACCAACTCTTAAGCAGGAAGCAATAAAGCTATGCTATGGTTAAGTGTTAAAATTCCATCCTTATTTGGAAGAGCATTTCGTTTCATGAGAACTCCCCTTAAAATATTTACAAAGAAGAGTTCAAAGCAACTAACCAGGCCTCCTTTGTCCCATTGGTTCACTCTCTGTAATTTATGAGCTCTGGTATCTGAGGAGGCTTCCCACAGTTACCTCAGCATCATCGAACAGTCTTTTTTCCAGTTGATGCTTTTTTTAGAAGAATGGAGTTCTGCACAATTGTCAACAATGTTGTCTCCCATGGAAATGTATAACAAACAAGTCCCAGGAACATTTATGCTAAGGAATCCATTTTTTGGTTATAAGCAATGAAAGTTGTGAGACGCAAGGTGAACCCCCTTAGTTAAGCATTATCCTTACCTGTACAGCGGGCCCAGCAGGGGACAATTGACGGGCCATCTCGGAGACGACTGCCATGGTTGTCCCCTTGCCTGCCCACTTGGGCTTGTTTTGTGAGGGCCACGAAGAATCCAGCACGAGATTCAAGGATACAATTATATTTTTTATATATATATATATATATATATACATAACAGCAGCAACCTCACTTGCTGCTTACTCCTTCCTGCTAGTTCCAAACTGGCCAGCTTTATTTATACAGGGAGTCTGCTAATGATTTCTCCGCCCTCCTCATTGGGGAAGCTCATACTCCCACAGGATTGTGGGATTGTCATTAGTCCCCAGCCAATGGTAAGCAGGCAGGTTATAACATCCCTCCCCCCACGGAGTCCAAGGAATCCACCGAAGACCCTGGCGAAGGAGGGCGTCGGACTCGTTTTGCCGCAGGCCGGACACCATTTGCACGAGGCGATGGATTGGGCGGCGTGTAACGAGACGGAGACCGGTGCTTCCGTGATGAACGGCATAACGGTTGTACATCCACGGCCCTTGGGCCCGAGGATTCCCCCGCTGATGCGTCCTGTGTCTCCATCTCGGAGTCAGAGTCTGCTGCCTCTGTCATCTAGGCGTCTCTATCTCCGCCCGGTTCTGTAACGACCTGCGCAGGATTTGAGTGAGCCACCAGAGGAACATTGTGAGGACTACTTTCTATTGTCTCTGGTCTCTGCGGCTGTAGAAATGATCTCCGGCGGCGGGGAATCTTTGGAAGGGATAGCCTTCTGGACCAAACGTGGTCTACATGTTTGAGCTGGAGACGTCCCTGGGCTTGCACCTGGTAAGATATAGGGCCCGTTTGGCGAAAGATTACGCCAGGGACCCACTGGGCACCCCCAGCAAAATTTCGAACCAACACTGGGTCACCGGGTGCAAACTGCCGAATTGGCCGATGCCGAGAAAAACCCTGTCCCTGCCGTTCTTGTGTGCGGCGTACTTTTGCGCCAATGTCCGGGAAAACCATACTAAGGCGGGTGCGAAGTCTCCGGCCCATTAGGAGTTCTGCGGGAGCTACCCCAGGCACCGCACGGGGGTGTGGTTCTACACAAAAACAAAAAGCGAGTCAGTCTAGTGTCCATTGGCGTGAAAGACTGCTTTTATAGGCCTCGTTTGAATGTCTGCACTCCGTCAACCCATTTGAAGCTGGGTGGTAAGGGGCAGTACGGATATGGCGTATGCCGTTCACCTTCATGAACCTCGCAAACTCCTCACTGGTGAATGGAGTGCCGTTATCCGTGATCAGCACCTCGGGGAGGCCATATGTACTAAAAGGCAAACGCATCTTTTCAATTGTTGCGCAGGACGTTGTCCCCTGCATCGTATGCAACTCTAGCCATTTAGACTGGGCGTCGATTAATAAAAGGAACATGGATCCTTGAAAACGGCCGGCAAAATCCGCAAGCAAGCGCGCCCAAGTGGCCATTCCCTGTGATGTAGGGGCGTGGCCGGTGGAAGCTTCTGATGCTCCTGACAAATGGAGCAGTTTTGGGCCACCTTCTCAATGTCGGCGTCGAGGCCTGGCCACCAAACATAACTCCGGGCCAACATTTTCATTTTGGTCACACCTGGATGCCCATTGTGTATGTCTCTTAGTATTAGCTCCTGTCCTTTTTCCGGGACAATCACACGCGTCCCCCACAAGAGGATGCTGTCTTCCACGCTGAATTCTGACAGCTTGGCGGAAAATGACCGCAACTCGCCTGGGAGCTGTCTATGCTGCCCACCATACAGGACTATGTGTCGAACCTTTGGCAGGACTGGCTCCGTCTGGGTCCACTCACGGATCTATGATGCCGTGACAGGCAAGGTGTCCATAAAATGTAGGGTTGCAACCACCTCACCGGTCGTGGGGGTTGACATGGGGCCGGTCGATAAAAGCAATCGGCTCAGTGCGTCGGCATTCGCTATCTGTGTTCCTGGTTTGTGCTCCAGAGAATACTCGTGTGCAGCAAGCAACAAAGCCCAGCGCTGGATCCGTGCGGAAGCAATGGGCGGTATTGGCTTATCCTCTCTGAGAAGTCCCAGCAGAGGCTTATGATCAGTCACGATAGTTAAGTGGCAGCCATACACGTACTGGTGGAAACGTTTCACCGCAAAGACCACTGCCAGGCCCTCCTTCTCGGTCTGCACGTACTTTTTTTCCGTTGCAGTCAATGTGCAGGAGGCGAAAGCTATCGACCGCTCGGCCCCGTTCTCCATCTTGTGGGACAGGACGGCCCCAATACCATACGGGGATGCATCACATGTGACGAGCAAAGGCTTTCCAGGATCATAGTGGGGAGGAACCCAGACGACGACAATTGTCGTTTTACCCGCCGGAAAGCGGTTTCTTGCGGCTGACCCCTAACCCAGGTGTGATTTTTCTTTAGCAGAAGGTGCAACGGGGCCAGCGTAGTTGCCAGATTGGGGGGGAACTTCCTGTAATGGTTTACGAGGCCAAGAAAAGAACGAAGATGCGAAGTGTCAGTCGGGGCGGGTGGGCTGTTGAATCGCACGCACCTTCTCTGCGACAGGGTGCAAACCTTCGCGGTCCACCCAATAACCCAGGTAGACTACTTACTTCGCCTGAAAGACGCACTTTGTGCGACGTAAACGGACTCCAGATGTCTAAGGACAGCCTCCAGATTTTCCAAATGTTCCTGCTCCGATGTCCCTGTGATCAAAACGTCATCCAAGTAGACAGCAACACCTGGTAAACCTCTCAAAATGCCCTCCATAACGCGTTGAAAAATTGCGCAGGCAGAGGATACTCCAAAGGGCAAACGTGTATATTCATACAGGCCCCAGTGTGTATTAATCGTTACATATGGTCGGGAGGCAGGGTCCAGCTCCAACTGTAGGTAGGCGTGGCTCATATCTAATTTTGTGAATGAGAGTCCTCCTGCAAGCTTTGCGTAGAGATCCTCTATGCGCGGCATTGGATATCGGTCGAATCGGGAAGCCGTATTCACAGTAAGTTTAAAGTCGCCGCACAAGCAAACTGTGGCATCTGGCTTCATTACAGGTACAATTGGTGCTGCCCAGTCAGCGAAACGGACAGGCCTGATAATACCCAAAGTTTCCAAACGAGTGAGCTCCCCTTCTACCTTCTCGAGCATGGCGTAAGGCACCAGGCGCGCCCGGAAATAGCGCGGCGTGGCTCCTGGTTCAACTTGGATACGGGCTACGGCCCCTTTTATTTTCCCCAAACCAGGCTGAAATACATCTGGGTATCGTCCTAGCACCTCAGTCAACCCTCCAGAAACTGTTTAGAGGATGTGCTACCACTGCAAGCGCAAATGGAGCAACCAGTCCCGACCCAACAGGCTGGGCCCATGGCCGTGCACCACGATAAGTGGGAAACGCCCCTCCTGGCATCCATAAACAACAGGGGTCATTGTAGCTCCTGCAATGTCCAGTGGTTCCCCCGTGTAGGTGGCCAACCTGGCCTGTGAGTCGGTTAATGTAAGGGTCTGTATACCCTGCTTGATATGGTCGAATGTCCTCTGGGCGATCACGGAGACCGCTACGCCAGTGTCCAACTCCATCAATGGTGACCATTGACCCGTACGGTCACCTTAATGGGGGCCACACAGGGAGCTGCCACACAATGCAGCTGCAGGCAGTTGTCCTCCGTCTCCACGTCCTCAGGAGCAGTCGCCGCAGGTTCATCCACATGGTAGGTATGGCCCCTGGGCTGGTCCCAGTTTCGGTCAGAACAACGGCATCTCTGGCACCCCCAGGACTGGCGTCCGCGACGGGGTCGGCGCCTACAAGTCTGACACGGACATGGCTCCTCATCCATTGGTTCTGGAGAAGGTTCCCTTCGGGGAGGAATGTCCGACGGCCACTGACGTCGATCCGGACGTCGTCTCGCCCAAGGTACTGCAAGAGTGCGGGGGGACATTTTAGGACGGAAGGGGTTGCGCCCCAAGGCATGCACTTCCATTCCCTGTATCTCCTGCACTCCTCGTTCTGCACTCTCTCGGGACAATACTATTTGAATGGCCTGTTGAAAAGTCAATGTTGGCTCAGCTAACAACTTTCTCTGGGTGGCCGCATTGTTAATACCGCAAACCAAACGGTCGCGTAACATTTCTGACAAGGTCTCACCATATTCACAGTACTCCGCAATCCTGCGTAGCCTGGATAGAAAATCGGCAAGGGATTCTCCAGGGGTCCTCTCAGTGGTATTAAACCGGTAACGTTGGACTATCGTGGACGGGGCTGGGTTAAAATGCTGCCCCACTAAATTCGCAAGTTCCTCAAATGTTTTGATGTCCGGCACAGCTGGGTACGTAAGGCTCCTAATCACCCCAAACGTATGTGGGCTGCAGGCGGTGAGCAATATGACCACCTCGCGCTCGTTTTCGGTGATATTGTTTGCTCGGATATAGTAACGCATCCGTTGTGCATACTGGTTCCAGCTTTCCAGCGCAGCATCAAAAACATCCAAACGTCCGTACAGAGGCATGGTGTAATAGAAAACAACTTCCAACCTGTATCCAACAAAAATCCAGGGAGGTGACTTCAGCAGTGTAGACAGCTATTCACTTTAACCCTCATCGCCAGTTTTGTGAGGGCCACGAAGAATCCAGCACGAGTTTCAAGAATACAAAGTAATAACATTTATTTACAATAACATAACAGCAGCAACCTCACTTGCTGCTTTCTCCTTCCTGCTGGTTCCAAACTGGCCAGCTTTATTTATACAGGGAAGCTCATACTCCCACAGGATTGTGGGATTGTCATTAATCCCCAGCCAATGGTAAGCAGGCAGGTTATAACAGCTCAGGACCCACATATCGTCCCAAAGTCGGGGATTGTCACCTGCTAAGAACATCCCGGCCAATGTTCCAGGTCAATAAACATTCCTCAGGGTCTGAGTGAAAGTGGATTGATAGATCATCAACTGAGACCTTTACTCATTCTCTCGCCACAGATTCAACCTGATACGCTGAGACTTTCCAATATTTTCATCTCAACTTTTATTTCAGTTGTCTAATGTCTTATGAACATACAAATTAGGAAAAGGAGTAGGCCACTCGGCCCCTTGAGCATGCTCTGCCATACAATACGATCATGGCTGATCTGCTTGTCACCTCAACCCCATGTTACTGCCCACCCACGATATCCCTTCACCTCCTTGTTAATCAAGGATCTATCTAGCGCTGTGTTAAAAATATTCAAACACTCGGGACGGGATTCCCCGCCGGCCGACGCCAGAATCGGGAAACTCGATTGGGTAGAGTACTGTACGTCAGCGAAAAATGGAGGTCGGCGCCGGGCGCCCGAGGGAATGCCATGCCCCGCTGCCTCGTCGGTGGCTTTCTACGGCACATGTACAGTAAATGCCGTTGGATATCATTAACGGGTCCATCCCGGAATTCTTCGGGGCTCCCGTGATGCTCCATCTCCACCCGAAGGAATTGCCGATGGCGAGCTTCACTTGTGGTTATAAAAATCAGGAAACAGGTGCAGTGACTGCTGAGGGAGAGAGCGGAAGTCGGTCATGTTCCCAGAGGTCCATGGGATGGAGGATGATGACAGCCCACTCCGCAATGATCTCTGGTGCTCCGCATCGTTTGACAACGTCTGACACCTGCCCATGGTCGCACTTTCCACCGTTCACCTGGGTGATCCCTGCATGTGAGCTGGCCATTCCATCACACAGTCCTGCCGAACTCCTGGAGTGGTGGAGGTGGGGATGGGCTGCGGGGGTGGGGGGAGTGTTGGGGTGGAGAGGGATGAGGGTGGGGCCAGGTACCGCGGCGGTGTGAACAAAGAACAAAGAACAAAGAAATGTACAGCACAGGAACAGGCCCTTCGGCCCTCTAAGCCCGTGCCGACCATGCTGCCCGAATAAACTACAATCTTCTACACTTCCTGGGTCCGTATCCCTCTATTCCCATCCTATTCATGTATTTGTCAAGATGCCCCTTAAATGTCACTATCGTCCTTGCTTCCACCACCTCCTCCGGTAGCGAGTTCCAGGCACCCACTACCCTCTGCGTAAAAATCTTGCCTCGTACATCTACTCTAAACCTTGCCCCTCTCACCTTAAACCTATGCCCCCTAGTAATTGACCCCTCTACCCTGGGGAAAAGCCTCTGACTATCCACTCTGTCAATGCCCCTCATAATTTTGTATACCTCTATCAGGTCTCCCCTCAACCTCCTTCGTTCCAGTGAGAACAAACTGAGTTTATTCAACCGCTCCTCATAGCTAATGCCCTCCATACCAGGCAACATTCTGGTAAATCTCTTCTGCACCCTCTCTAAAGCCTCCACATCCTTCTGGTAGTGTGGCGACCAGAATTGAACACTATACTCCAAGTGTGGCCTAACTAAGGTTCTATACAGCTGCAACATGACTTGCCAATTCTTATACTCAATGCCCCGGCCAATGAAGGCAAGCATGCCGTATGCCTTCTTGACTACCTTCTCCACCTGTGTTGCCCCTTTCAATGACCTGTGGACCTGTACTCTTAGATCTCTTTGTCTTTCAATACTCTTGAGGGTTCTACCATTCACAGTATATTCCCTACCTGCAATAGACCTTCCAAAATGCATTACCTCACATTTGTCCGGATTAAACTCCATCTGCCATCTCTCCGCCCAAGTCTCCAAACAATCTAAATCCTGCAGTATCCTCCGACAGTCCTCATCGCTATCCACAATTCCACCAACCTTTGTGTCGTCTGCAAACTTACTAATCAGACCAGTTACATTTTCCTCCAAATCATTTACATATACTACAAAGAGCAAAGGTCCCAGCACTGATCCCTGTGTGCAGTAAGCAGTGGCTGACCTGGGTGCCCTGGCCCCTGTCCAGCTTCAAAGGCCACACATCCACTACCTCCCCCCTCCACCCCACACCTCCCCGCCCGCAGCACCCCACCTGCAGCCAGCCCAGCCCTCATATCTATCTGTCAGAGCATCGAAGCAAGTTGAAACGTTTGTTAACAATTGTTTATCTGAACAAGTGAACATGTATCCACAGGTTTGTGCCCTAGCCCCTAACGTTATCCTGTGTGCTGCACCTGTGCAAACATGACTGGTGTCTAACTTTCTGGCCTTACGGGCCCTAACCTACTTCTAGCTATCCAGTTGGATCCAGTTGTTGTGGTCCACGTTGCGACTAACAACATAGGTAAGACTAGGAAAGAGGACCTGTTTGGGGATTATCAAACACTAGGGACTAAATTAAAGAACAGGTCCTCCAGGGTTATAATCTCTGGATTACTACCCGAGCCACGTGCCAATTGGCATAGGGTTGAGAAAATTAGAGAAGTTAACACGTGGCTAAAGGAGTGGTGCGGGAAAGAGGGATTCCATTTCATGCATTGGCATCAGTACAGGGGCAGGAGGGACCTGTACCGTTGGGACGGTCTTCACCTGAACCATTCTGGGACCCCAGTGTTCTAGTGAATAGGATAAATCGGTTGGTCACAAGGACTTTAAACTAGCAAGTTGGGGGGAAGGGAAGTGTAAAGCTATGGACAGTACAATGGTTAATGGAGATCAAGGCAGCAGGTTACGTGACAGGTTATTTTGTAGAGATATGGGTTTAAAGACAAGGAAAATTAGGAGAAAGGGTAAGAGGAAAAATAAATTGAAAAAATTTACTGATCAAGGTGTTAGGATTCATAACAAAGACATAAAAAACAGCATAAGTGTACTTTACCTGAATGCTCGTAGTATACGAAATAAGGTAAATGAGTTGATGGCGCAAATCATCGTGAATGACTATGATTTAGTGGCCATCACTGAAAAATGGTGAAAAGATGGTCACGACTGAGAGTTAAATATCCAAGGGTATCAGACTATACGAAAGGATAGAATGGACGGTAAGGGCGGTGGTGTAGCTTTGTTGTTTAAGGATGGCATCCGGGCAATAGTAAGGGATGATATTGGTGCTATGGAGGACAAGGTTGAATCAATTTGGGTGGAAATCAGGAATAGTAAGGCGAAAAGGTCACTGATAGGAGTAGTCTATAGCCCACCAAATAGTAACAGGATGGTAGGGCAGGCAATAAGCAAAGAAATAACGGATGCATGTAGAAATGGTACAGCGGTTATCATGGGAGATTTTAATCTGCATATCGATTGGTTTAACCAGGTTGGTAAAGGCAGCCTTGAGGAGGAGTTTATAGAATGTGCCCGGGATAATTTCCTGGAACAGTATGTAATGGAACCTACAAGGGAACAAGCGGTCCTAGATCTGGTCCTGTGTAATGAGGCAGGATTGATTAATGATCTCATAGTTCGGGATCCTCTTGGAAGGAGCGACCACAATATGGTGGAATTTAAAATACAGTTGGAGGATGACAAGGTAAAATCAAACACTAGTGTTTTGTGCTTAAACAAAGGCGATTACAATGGGATGAGAGAAGAACTAGCTAAGGTAGACTGGGAGCAAAGACTTCATGGTGAAGTAGTTGAGGAACAGTGGAGAACCTACCGAGCGATCTTTCACAGTGTTCAGAAAAGGTTCATACCGACAAAAAAGAAAGACGGTAGAAAGGGAAAAAATCGACCGTGGATATCTAAGGAGGTGAGGGAGAGTATCAAATTGAAGGAAAAAACATACAAAGTGGCAAAAATTAGTGGGAGACTAGAGGACTGGGAAGTCTTTAGGGGACAACAGAAAGCTACCAAAAAAGCCATAAAGAAGAGTAAGGTAGACTATGAACGTAAACTGGCTCAGAACATAAAAGCAGATAGTAAAAGCTTCTACAAATATATAAGACAAAAAAGAGTGGCTAAGATAAATATTGGTCCTTTTGAAGATGAGAATTGAGATTTAATAATAGGAGACGGGGAAATGGCTGAGGAGCTGAACAGGCTTTTTGGGTCAGTCTTCACAGTGGAGGACACAAATAACATGCCAGTGACTGATGGAAATAAAGATATGATAGGTGAGGACCTTGAGATGATTGTAATCACTAAGGAGGCAGTATTGGGCAAGCTAATGGGGCTAAAGGTAGACAAGTCTCCTGGCCCTGATGGGATGCATCCCAGAGTGTTAAAAGAGATGGCTAGGGAAATTGTAAATGCACTAGTGATAATTTATCAAAATTCACTAGACTCTGGGGTGGTCCCAGAGGATTGGAAAGTAGCAAACGTGACACCACTGTTTAAAAAAGGAGGTCGGCAGAAAGCGGGTAATTATAGGCCGGTAAGCTTAACTTCGGTTGTAGGGAAAATGCTGGAATCTATCATTAAGGAGGAAATAGCGGGGCACCTGGAGGGAAAATGTCCCATTGGGCAGACGCAGCATGGGTTCACAAAGGGTAGGTCGTGTCTGACTAATTTGGTAGAATTTTTTGAGGACGTTTCCAGTGCAGTAGATAACGGGGAGCCAATGGATGTGGTATATCTGGATTTCCAGAAAGCTTTTGACAAGGTGCCACACAAAAGGTTGCTGCATAAACTAAAGATGCATGGCATTGAGGGTAAAGTGGTAGCATGGGTAGAGGATTGGTTAACTAACAGAAAGCAGAGAGTGGGGATAAATGGGTGTTTCTCTGGTTGGCAACCTGTAACTAGTGGGGTCCCTCAAGGATCAGTGTTGGGCCCACAGTTGTTCACAATTTACATAGATGATTTGGAGTTGGGGACCAAGTGCAATGTGTCAAAGTTTGCAGACGACACTAAGATGAGTGGTAAAGCAAAAAGTGCAGAGGATACCGGAAGTCTGCAGAAGGATTTGGATAGGTTAGGTGAATGGGCTAGGGTCTGGCAGATGGAATTCAATGTTGCCAAGTGTGAGGCTATCCATTTTGGGAGGAATAACAGCAGAATGGATTATTATTTAAACGGTAAGCTGTTAAAACATGCTGCTGTGCAGAGGGACCTGGATGTGCTGGTGCACGAGTCGCAAAAAGTTGGTGTGCAGGTGCAACAGGTGATTAAGAAGTCTAATCGGGTTTTGGCTTTCATTGCTAGAGGGATGGAGTTCAAGACTAGTGAGGTTATGCTGCAATTGTATAGGGTGTTGGTGAGGCCGCATCTGGAGTATTGTGTTCAGTTTTGGTCTCCTTACCTGAGAAAGGACATATTGGCACTGGAGGGAGTGCAGAGGAGATTCACTAGGTTGATCCCAGAGTTGAGGGGATTAGATTATGACGAGATGTTGAGTAGACTGGGACTGTACTCATTGGAGTTTAGAAGGATGCGGGGGGATCTTACTGAGACATATAAAATTATGAAGGGAATAGATAGGATAGATGCGGGCAGGTTGTTTCCACTGGTCGGGGAAAGCAGAACTAGGGGGCATAGCCTCAAACTAAGGAGAGGTAGATTTAGGACGGAGTGTAGGAGGAATTTCTTCACCCAAAGGGTTGTGAATCTCTCGAATTCCTTGCCCAGTGAAGCAGTTGAGGCTCCTTCTTTAAACGTTTTTAAGAAAAACATAGATGCCTTTCTAAAGAATAAAGGGATTCTGGGATATGTTGTACGGGCTGGAGAGTGAAGCTGAGTCCATAAAAATCAGCCATGATCTCATTAAATGGCGGAGCAGGCTCAAGGGGCCAGATGGCCTACTCCTGTTCCTAGTTCTTATGTTCTTATGTTCTTATGTTCTTAGCTTGATCCCAAGGTGCTACATCAGGGGTGGAGGCGGCCTGCTGCGATTCCCGCCCTGTGACCTGGGTCCCCTTTGGCAGCCGTCCTATGGAGCGACCAGGACTGGACGGGCACGACAGTCTCTCAGGTGCCCTAGGTGGCGTGGTACCATCCTGGTCTGTCCGCTGCCATCGGATGCTCCAGGCACCTCCCCTGCAGGGGTCACCGGCACTAGCCCCATCACCTCCTCCTCCCTTGATGTGCCCGATGGCTCCGGGCTACACCTTGGGATGGGATTGCAGCTGGAGTGAGTTCCGGGGCTCCGCCACCACCTGGCCCAGGGTCTCAATGCTCACGGTCATGGAGCACAGGGACTGGGCCACTTCCCTCTGTGACTGGCTCAGGTTAGCCAGTGACCGGGCAATGCTGTCGACGCCCGCAGCCAAGACCTGTTGTGACTGGCCCACGCTCTGGAGTGCTGCTGCAATGTCCAGGTGGCTCTGGTACATGGCTGCCTGTGACAGGGCAGCCCTGCCCTGTGCCTCAGCCACCACCCGCGCACTGTGCCCCAGGCCTTGGACATCCTGACCCATGATGGCCGATACCTTTGCACCCAAGGCCTCCTCCGCGGACGCAACCTGTGCGGTGTTGGCCTGGGTGGCACGCATGGTTGGCACCACCTCCTGCTCCTGCATGGGGTTGGATTCCTCCAACTGTACCTGCAGGCGCTGGACGGTTGCTGACAACCCCTCATGTCATCCCTGGCTCTGTGACGGCATCTCCAGCATCGATGGGACCGCACTTTCCAGAAGCCCGAGACCCATCTGGACAGCAGATAGTCCCTGGGGCCGGACCACTGTCCGACCGTCCGCCCCCTCGGAGGCTCCTGCCTCGACCTGATGTACCACAGCACATGTATGGTGCACACCAAATAGTGCTCCAGGAGCCTCTTCACTAACATGTACAAATGAGGTGAGAGTCTCTGGGGTGGTGGAGGGTGTTGGAGACATCTGTGACGGAAAGTCGATGCCATCCCCCGACTGGTGCTCCCGGGTGTCGCGGCGGGCTGGCGTTTCGGGTGCTGAAGTGGGGGGATGGTGTGGGGGAGATGGTGTGGGGGCGTGGTGTGGGTTTGGTGTGGGGGAGATGGGGTGGCGTGGTGGTGTCGGGGGAGTTGGGGTGGCGGGGTGGTGTGGGGTTGGCGGAATGCTGAGGTTGGGGTGGTGCGGGGTTGGCGGGGTGCTGAGGTTGGGGTGGTGCGGGGTTGGCGGGGTGCTGAGGTTGGGGTGGCGGGGTGGTGTGGGGGAGATGGTGTGGGTTTGGTGTCGGGGGAGTTGGGGTGGCGGGGTGGTGTGGGGGAGATGGTGTGGGTTTGGTGTCGGGGGAGTTGGGGTGGCGGGGTGATGTCAGGGGAGTTGGGGTGGCGGGGTGGTGTGGGATTGGTGTGGTGGAGATGGTGTGGGGGTGTGGTGTGGGTTTGGGGAGGGGGAGTTGGGGTGGCGGGGTGGTGTGGGGTTGGCGGGATGCTGAGGTTGGGGTGGTGGGTGGTGTCGGGGGAGTTGGGGTGGCGGGGTGGTGTGGGGTTGGCAGGATGCTGAGGTTGGGATTGTGGGTGGTGTGGGGGAGGTGGGGTGGCAGGGTGGTGTGGGATTGGTGTGGTGGAGATGGTGTGGGGGTGTGGTGTGGGTTTGGGGTGGGGGAGATGGGGTGGCGGGGTGGTGTGGGGTTGGCGGGATGCTGAGGTTGGGGTGGCGGGGTGGTGTGGGGTTGGCGGGGTGCTGAGGTTGGGGTGGCGGGGTGGTGTGGGGAGATGGGATGGCGGAGTGGTGTGGGGTTGGCGGGGTGCTGAGGTTGGGGTGGCGGGGTGGTGTGGGGTTGGCGGGGTGCTGAGGTTGGGGTGGCGGAGTGGTGTGGGGGAGATGGGATGGCGAGGTGATGTAGGGGGAGTTGGGGTGGCGTGGTGGTGTGGGGTTGGCGGGGTGGTGTGGGTCCTGAATTGCTGTGGGGGTTGTGCTACATGTGCGAGAGGGACACCGCAACTCAGAGGGGGCTCACTTTGTTCCCAATGCTGACCTCAACCTCGCCAACTGCCCGCTCTCAGGGCCCATCAACCAGGTCCAGTGCCCACTGCTCTGCGACTGTGAGGGACCACCAGTCCGGTGGGCCCCCTCCAGTCTTTTCTCTCTCCCTGTGGTTGTCTACTGCCTTCTCCTGGGGGGGAGAGAGACAGAAAATGCGCAGTGTTCGGCTGTCAGACGGGGGCAGCACAGGGGATGGATAGCTGGTGGCTTTTGTGAACAGGGCACCCGGCCACGATGGGCAGTATGAATGTTGGCATATGGTGCAGGTTGTGTGCGAGCAGACTTGTGGCAGGTGGGGTTCGGTCATTCTCCAGGTGGAGGGCTGTGTGGGACGGGGGTTGGTGTAGGGATATGGTGCTGCTTACTCACCCTGGCCGCCCTGAGGAAGTCGTGCAGCTTTTTTGGGGTTCTACAGTTCGCTCCTTGCGGTGGGGCCCACGGCCTTCACAGCCTCTGCCACCTGCGCTCAGGCCAGGTGTACGACGGCTGGCGGCAGCCTCCTTCCCACCCCGGGGAACTGGGCAGCCCGCCTCTCCTCCATGGCATCCAGTAGGTTCTCCAGTTCAGCATTTGCAAGCCAGGATGTCGTTCTCCATGCTGCCATCTTGTTGGCTGGGATGAGTGTGTGGGGAATGGAGTGCTAATATGTGGCTCCAGCTCACCAGCCTCTCAAATGGCAATCCTGACCCGGACGAATTGGATGGCATTTTTCATTGGAATCAATCGTGTTCCATGTAGCACCGGTGCTAGCCCATTAACGGGTCCTGAATTGCTCCCAAACCGCCGCCAATTTAGTTGTCGTAGATGTCAACACTTCGGGCGGGATTCACTGTTCACCGTTCCCTGACACCGATTTCGGAATCGCCGATCGGTCGGAAACACCTTTTTGATGCCGAAATCGGGGGCGGTGCCAGTTTGACGCAGGTTTTGTATGCCGCTTCCAAAATGGCATCATCGCGGCACACGCCGTTGGGACGGCCTTAGCGTGTCACCGGAAGCCCCTCCCCCGATGCTTCGCCCCCGATGGGCCGAGTTTCAGACCGCGTGGTTGACACATGGCCTCAGCGGTCGGGAACCCAGTGTGGCGGCTGCACTGTGCCCAGCACTGCCGCAGTCGGGCGGGAGCCATTCACAAACGGTGAATCCAGCCCTCAATTTGTGAAACGGAGAATCCCGCTAATCCGGAATTTAACCACCAGTATGGTAAGGCAGTTAAAGAAAAGCGAGGATAATTTAGATTTTGTGCAGCCGTGTAAAAAGGATGCAATCACGAGTCAAGATAAGCTGCTGATTCACTGTCACAGAAAGTCAAAATTACCTCCAGTCAATCATAATATTATTAACTACTATCAAATCACTGTTCACCAAGAATAGTTAAAACTAACCATGGCTTTACAGCCACAGACTCCATAAACACAAAGGAAATACACTGATGGAGTGTATGTGACAAAAAGCAACAGCTTTACTGGGAAATTATGCCTGGAAATTACTCTCGATGATATGATTATATACATTTTAATGATTTATATCAAATTCTTTTGTCTGGCATTTTATCAGAAGCATTAACTCGTTTATTTTAAATGGAAAATGCCTCAGTATAATAGCAAACATCACAAGTACACAGTATAATTTCCATGCTATTATGCTACATCGTGGTAAGGCCCTGGGGTATGTACATTTTAGAATCTTCCACTCATAGGCCTGATGTTTAATGCAACATTGTGAAGGGATACTTGTTTGTTGACTAATTTCATCTGCTTGGCTGCTGTGGTAATGACGTTATTTTTCCATTTGCCAAACAAAAGGAATTTGAAGCTATGAAAATCCTTGATTTATAACGATTCATTTCTGACCCAGTGAACCATAAAGTGAGCAAGGAGTGCTGACAGCAGCAAACAGCACGCAAGCAGTGCAAAAACACAGTACATATATGAGCCTGCTCAATGAACAATGCAACTTCTTCAGGCTCCTCAATAATTCTGACAATGCCTGACAAGCACGGTTATACCTTAATAACCAGTCATGACATTTTCTGTCAAAAAAAAAAAATGATTTATACAGGGTTCATAAAGATTTTCCTTTCAAAATGTTGCTAGGTAACCTCTTTTGTTCCTTCTAACCACATATTTAATTTCCAGAAAAGAATTGCCCTGGAATGTTTTGTGTAGTGATTTGTTGAATATCAAGCAAGAAACAATTCAACAAGTAATTAGTGTGACTGCAGTCGTTAAGGGAGAGAGACTGTGTATTTTATGTAAACGTTCACATGTTAAAAATACATCCGACTGGCTCAATTTTAGACTGCTATGGGCCAAGGTTTTTTTAATGCTGAAGAAAGATAAAGGAATCATTGAAAACTGAGTAGAAAGAATCTTGGAAGGCTATAAGCTAACCTCAAAGTTTCAGATGGTGTATTATAGAGTAGTTAAGCTGTTCAAGTACAGTTACAACACTGGCATCGACCTATGGAAAGTTGCCCAGGTATGTCCCTACCTCAAAAACAGGACAAATCTAATTCTTGCTCATTACAATCTCTTTGTTCTATTCTCAATCATCAGCAAAGTGTTGGAAGGTGTCATTAACGGCACCATCAAGTGGCATTTGAACACCAATAATCTGCTCATCGATGCTTTGTTTGGGTTCCACCAGGACCACTGGGCACCAGACTCCAGACAGCTTTGGTCCAGAGCCGAATTCAGAAGGTGAGGCGGGAGTGACTGCCCACTGACATCAAGACAGGATTTAATGAAGGGTGACAACAGGGAATCCATGCAAAATAGAAGTCAATGTGAATCGGAAGTGTACGGTCCACTGATTGGAATCGTACCTGGCACGAAGGAAGATGGTTGTGGTTGTTGGAGGCCGATCCTTTCAGTCCCAGAACATCACTGCTGGAGTTTCTCAGGGTAGTGTACCACAGGACTCAGGGTATACCACAGGCCCAACTATCTTCAACTGCTTCAGTTACTTTCTCTATATAATCAGGTCAGAGGTGAGGATGTTCACTGATTAACATAGTGTTCAGTACCGTTCACAATGCCTCAGATCTTGAAGCAGTCCATGCAGCAAAACCTGGAGAACATTCAAGTCTTTGGTTAACAAGAAGTAAGGAATATTTGCACCAAACAATTGGGTTTGGATTTATTGTCATGTGTACCGACGTACAGTGAGAAGTATTGTTCTGCATACAGTCCAGACAGATCGTTCCACACATGAAGAACATAGGACATACGACATACACAATGTGAATACATAAACACAGACATCATGTGAAGTATACGGAGTGTAGTGCTACTCAGTAGGGAAGATGTATGGAGAGATCAGTTCAGTCTCTAAGAGGGTCATGCAGGAGTCTGGTAGCAGTGAGGGAGAAGCTGTTTTAGTGCGCGTTCTCAGACTTTTGTATCTCCTGCCCCATGGAAGAGGTTGGAAATAGAATAACCTGAGTGGGAGGGGTCGTTGGTTTTGTTGCCCGCTTTCCCAAGGCAGCGGGTGTTTGTCAGGAAATGACCATCTCCAACAGAATCTAGCTATCGCTTCTTGATATTCAATGGCATTAATACCCTTAACTCCCCACCAACAATATCCAGAGGGTCACCATCGAGTCGGAGACTTGGAATGCTATGGAAAGGAACTCAACTTCTGACTCCCCCAAATACTTTCCACCATCTGCAAGGCACAAGGCAGGAGTGTGATGGAATAATCCCCACTTGTCTGGGTGAGTGAAGCTCCAAAAACACTCAATAAGTTGGACACCCTCTGGAATAAAGCCATCTGCTTGATTGGCAGTCCGTAACCTTAAAGATTCATTCCCTCCACCATCAGCTCACTGTTGCATCATTGTGTGCCAACTACAAGATGCACTGCAGCAAATCCCCAATGTTTGCTTGACAACGTTGGTGGAATTGCGGACAGCGATGAGGACTGTCAGGGGATACAGCAGGATTTAGAATGTTTGGAGACTTGGGCAGAGAGATGGCAGATGGAGTTTAATCCGGACAAATGTGAGGTAATGCATTTTGGAAGGTCTAATGCAGGTAGGGAATATACAGTGAATGGTAGAACCCTCAAGAGTATTGAAAGTCAGAGAGATCTAGGAGTACAGGTCCACAGGTCACTGAAAGGGGCAACACAGGTGGAGAAGGTAGTCAAGAAGGCATACGGCATGCTTGCCTTCATTGGCCGGGGCATTGAGTATAAGAATTGGCAAGTCATGTTGCAGCTGTGTAGAACCTTAGTTGGGCCACACTTGGAGTATAGTGTTCAATTCTGGTCGCCACACTACCAGAAGGATGTGGAGGCTTTAGAGAGGGTGCAGAAGAGATTTACCAGAATGTTGCCTGGTATGGAGGGCATTAGCTATGTGGAACGGTTGAATAAACTCGGTTTGTTCTCACTGGAACGGCAGAGGTTGAGGGGCGACCTGATAGAGGTCTACAAAATTATGAGGGGCATAGACAGAGTGGATAGTCAGAGGCTTTTCCCCAGGGTAGAGGGGTCAATTGCTAGGGGGCATAGGTTTAAGGTGAGAGGGGCAAGGTTTAGAGTAGATATACGAGGCAAGTTTTTTACACAGAGGGTAGTGGGTGCCTGGAACTCGCTACTGGAGGAGGTGGTGGAAGCAGGGACGATAGTGACATTTAAGGGGCATCTTGACAAATACATGAATAGGATGGGAATAGAGGGAAACGGACCCAGGAAGTGTGGAAGATTGTAGTTTAGTCGGGCAGCATGGTCGGCACGGGCTTGGAGGGCCAAAGGGCCTGTTCCTGTGCTGTACATTTCTTTGTTCTTTGTTCTTTGTTCACAGCACGCCTCCCTACTATCCCCATGCAACAGGACCCACACCCAGCGAATCTGACCACGATTTGAGTGATCCCTTCCTCATTACATTCCTCAACAAACCCCACCAAAGACCACCGCCCTACGATGACGATTCCGTCCCCACAGAACTAGACACCACGTTTTGGCACCGCGATAATTCATACAGGCTCGTCTGGAACGACGAGATGGATCCCAAATCGCACCATGCAGCCCTATCAGCCCTTATACATTCCAAAGTATGGCATCCGGGAGAAGATAACGACTTTGAGTCTGACTCCCAAAGCAAGAACCCCTTTGCGACCCTGTTCGCAACTGATAACTGAGGTGTCCAGATGATGTTTAAAAAGGCACCGCTTGGGAGAAACGGTGTCCTTTCTGATGGAACCTGCAGCATGTTGTTCAATGTTGTTTGTTACTGTTATTGTTATGTGTTGTACGTAAGATCGGAAATATTTTCCACGGCCCCACCCCATATTTGTCTTCCGAAATCAATGAAAACTTGCCAGCACGCTTATCGGCAGAAACCGCTGAGAGCGTGCCAGCCCCCGTTCATAATTGCTCTTCTGGTTCGAAGAACCTTTACATCAACCCCCCCCCCCCCCCCCCCCCCCCCACGATACTATATTTCTTGCCCGTTCTTGCCGGTCGCTCAGGCAGTGGAGAAACGGCACTGGGCCCCGCCCTGCCTGAGGACCCCCCCTCTGGTCAGCTACACTCGGGCAGAGCACATACGGCATTGATCACCGTCCTACCCGGGGATTCCATCCAAATCTTACCCGTCGCGGCCCATACGCACCTCATTTCGGCACTTTTAGTTCAAAAAGTTTTGTTTTGTATTCAGGCGACCCTTAGGTTGCCATCCCTATGCTATTTACATCCTCAAACATTTGGATGGTAAAGCGCACAGCCTGCGAGACGGCTCGCACTGTTTCAGTATTTTTAAGTGTGTCTTGTCCTGAATATTCAGTTTTTTTTAAAATGAGGGAGTCACACATGGTGACAAATTATAAAGGGAGAATTGGCACTAAAGGACAGACATACGAACAGACGAGATATTAACCAAGATAGTAACAGAAACTATGCTTTATCCCACAGAACCCGAGAAGCCCCAAGGAAAGAAAAGAAGAGAAGAGAAAGAAGAACAATGAGGACATCCTCCGTGTTGATCACCACCATTATACTGTGTAATCGGATGCACGCGAATGCGAACCCCCTGACCCCAACCCCCCGGCCGTTAATGATTCACTTCCCCATAGCACCCAGAGCCCAGTAACAGGCAACACCACACCATCATGGTGTGATAAGCTCATAACGTGGCACTCCCTTTCCTATGTAGTCGAATCCCTATTAGTGTTGGTGATACTCTGCAGCATCGTGCAGACTATCCGCATGAGGAAATGGCGAAGGAGAGCCTACCGCTCTTGCACCCCAGTATACAGAATAAGATCCCCTATTTTCAGTTATCACCAGGACCCCGAACCCCTTGATCTACAATAAAGACCATTTGTGTTGCATCTGTTGTAAATAAAGAAATGTGAATATTGTATACCCCTGTGCTTGACTGCCAAGCCAGGAAAAATGTGAATGTTGCTATTATTTTTGTATTGTTTAGGAAGTTAATATGACTGAATGTTTTAGTGAGTGTAATTTATTGAGGACAGTTAGAGGTACCGTTTTTTTTTGTGTTGTAATGCATGTCCCTGTCTGACATAGCGCCACTTAGAAATTATTAGTTAAAATTTTTACTGCATAGTTATGGTCAGTGTAGAGGCCATGGAAGAGTGGCCGCTGGGTCAGGGAATAGAACATAGAACATAGAACATAGAACAATACAGCGCAGTACAGGCCCTTCGGCCCACGATGTTGCACCGAAACAAAAGCCATCTAACCTACACTATGCCATTATCATCCATATGTTTATCCAATAAACTTTTAAATGCCCTCAATGTTGGCGAGTTCACTACTGTAGCAGGTAGGGCATTCCACGGCCTCACTACTCTTTGCGTAAAGAACCTACCTCTGACCTCTGTCCGATATCTATTACCCCTCAGTTTAAAGTTATGTCCCCTCGTGCCAGCCATATCCATCCGCGGGAGAAGGCTCTCACTGTCCACCCTATCCAACCCCCTGATCATTTTGTATGCCTCTATTAAGTCTCCTCTTAACCTTCTTCTCTCCAACGAAAACAACCTCAAGTCCGTCAGCCTTTCCTCATAAGATTTTCCCTCCATACCAGGCAACATCCTGGTAAATCTCCTCTGCACCCGCTCCAAAGCCTCCACGTCCTTCCTATAATGCGGTGACCAGAACTGTACGCAATACTCCAAATGCGGCCGGACCAGAGTTCTGTACAGCTGCAACATGACCTCCCGACTCCGGAACTCAATCCCTCTACCAATAAAGGCCAACACACCATAGGCCTTCTTCACAACCCTATCAACCTGGGTGGCAACTTTCAGGGATCTATGTACATGGACACCTAGATCCCTCTGCTCAGCCACACTTTCAAGAACTTTACCATTAGCCAAATATTCCGCATTCCTGTTATTCCTTCCAAAGTGAATCACCTCACACTTCTCTACATTAAACTCCATTTGCCACCTCTCAGCCCAGCTCTGCAGCTTATCTATATCCCTCTGTAACCTGCTACATCCTTCCACACTATCGACAACACCACCGACTTTAGTATCATCTGCAAATTTACTCACCCACCCTTCTGTGCCTTCCTCTAGGTCATTGATAAAAATGACAAACAGCAACGGCCCCAGAACAGATCCTTGTGGTACTCCACTTGTGACTGTACTCCATTCTGAACATTTCACATCAACCACCACCCTCTGTCTTCTTTCAGCTAGCCAATTTCTGATCCACATCTCTAAATCACCCTTAATCCCCAGCCTCCGTATTTTTTGCAATAGCCTACCGTGGGGAACCTTATCAAACGCTTTGCTGAAATCCATATACACCACATCAACTGCTCTACCCTCGTCTACCTGTTCAGTCACCTTCTCAAAGAACTCAATAAGGTTTGTGAGGCATGACCTACCCTTCACAAAGCCATGCTGACTATCCCTGATCATATCATTCCTATCTAGATGATTATAAATCTTGTCCCTTATAATCCCCTCCAAGACTTTACCCACTACAGACGTGAGGCTCACCGGTCTATAGTTGCCGGGGTTGTCTCTGCTCCCCTTTTTGAACAAAGGGACCACATTTGCTGTCCTCCAGTCCTCTGGCACTATTCCTGTAGCCAATGATGACATAAAAATCAAAGCCAAAGGTCCAGCAATCTCTTCCCTGGCCTCCCATAGAATCCTAGGATAAATCCCATCAGGTCCCGGGGACTTATCTATTTTCAGCCTGTCCAGAATTGCCAACACCTCTTCCCTACGTACCTCAATGCCATCTATTCTATTAGCCTGGGGCTCAGCATTCTCCTCCACAACATTATCTTTTTCCTGAGTGAATACTGACGAAAAATATTCATTTAGTATCTCGCCTATCTCTTCAGACTCCACACACAATTTCCCATCCCTGTCCTTGACTGGTCCTACTCTTTCCCTAGTCATTCGCTTATTCCTGACATACCTACAGAAAGCTTTTGGGTTTTCCTTGATCCTTCCTGCCAAATACTTCTCATGTCCCCTCCTTGCTCGTCTTAGCTCTCTCTTTAGATCCTTCCTCGCTACCTTGTAACTATCCATCGCCCCAACCGAAACTTCACACTTCATCTTCACATAGGCCTCCTTCTTCCTCTTAACAAGAGATTCCACTTCCCTGGTAAACCACGGTTCCCTCGCTCGACGCCTTCCTCCCTGTCTGACCGGTACATACTTATCAAGAACACGCAGTAGCTGATCCCTGAACAAGCCCCACTTATCCAGTGTGCCCAACACTTGCAGCCTATTTCTCCACCTTATCCCCCCCAAGTCACGTCTAATGGCATCATAATTGCCCTTCCCCCAGCTATAACTCTTGCCCTGCGGTGTATACTTATCCCTTTCCATCATTAACGTAAACGTCACCGAATTGTGGTCACTGTCCCCAAAGTGCTCTCCTACCTCCAAATCCAACACCTGGCCTGGTTCATTACCCAAAACCAAATCCAACGTGGCCTCGCCTCTTGTTGGCCTGTCAACATATTGTTTCAGGAAACCCTCCTGCACACACTGTACAAAAAACGACCCATCTATTGTACTCGAACTATATCTTTTCCAGTCACTATTTGGAAAGTTAAAGTCTCCCATAATAACTACCCTGTTACTTTCGCTCATATCCAGAATCATCTTCGCCATCCTTTCCTCTACATCCCTAGAACTATTAGGAGGCCTATAAAAAACTCCCAACAGGGTGACCTCTCCTTTCCTGTTTCTAACTTCAGCCAATACTACCTCGGAAGAAGAGTCCCCATCTAGCATCCTCTCCGCCACCGTAATACTGCTCTTGACTAGCAGCGCCACACCTCCCCCTCTTTTGCCTCCTTCTCTGAGCTTACTAAAACACCTAAACCCCGGAACCTGCAACATCCATTCCTGTCCCTGCTCTATCCATGTCTCCGAAATGGCCACAACATCGAAGTCCCAGGTACCAACCCACGTTGCCAGTTCCCCAACCTTGTTTCGTATACTCCTGGCATTGAAGTAGACACACTTCAAACCACCTACCTGAACGCTGGCCCCCTCCTGCGACGTCAAATCTGTGCTCCTGACCTCTATACTCTCATTCTCCCTTACCCTAAAACTACAATCCAGGTTCCCATGCCCCTGCTGCATTAGTTTAAACCCCCCCAAAGAGCACTAACAAATCTCCCCCCCCAGGATATTTGTGCCCCTCAGGTTCAGGTGTAGACCATCCTGTCTGTAGAGGTCCCACCTTCCCCAGAAAGAGCCCCAGTTATCCAAAAATCTGAAACCCTCCCGCCTGCACCATCCCTGTAGCCACGTGTTTAAATGCTCTCTCTCCCTATTCCTCATCTCACTATCACGTGGCACGGGCAACAACCCAGAGATAACAACTCTGTTTGTTCTAGTTCTGAGCTTCCATCCTAGCTCCCTGAAAGCCTGCCTGACATCCTTGTCCCCTTTCCTACCTATGTCGTTGGTGCCAATGTGGACCACGACTTGGGGCTGCTCCCCCTCCCCCTAAGGACCCGGAAAACACGATCCGAGACATCACGTACCCTTGCACCTGGGAGGCAACATACCAAACGTGAGTCTCTCACGCTCCCACAAAATCTCCTATCTATGCCCCTGACTATAGAGTCCCCAATTACTAATGCTCTGCTCCTCTCCCCCCTTCCCTTCTGAGCAACAGGGACAGACTCCGTGCCAGAGGCCCGTACCCCATGGCTTACCCCTGGTAAGTCGTCCCCCCCACAAGTATCCAAAGCGGTATACTTGTTTCTCAGGGGAACGACCGCAGGGGATCCCTGCACTGACTGTTTTTTCCCAGTCCCTCTTACAGTTACCCACCTATCTCCAATCTTTGGTGTAACTAATTCCCTGAAGCTGCTATCTATGACCCCTTCTGCCTCCCGAATGATCCAAAGTTCTTCCAACTCCAGCTCCAGTTCCCTAACTCGGTCTTGGAGGAGCTGGAGATGGCAGCACTTCCTGCAGGTAAAATCAGCAGGGACACTAACTGCATCCCTCACCTCAAACATCCTGCAGGAGGAACATTGTACTCCCTTCCCTGCCATTCCTCTAACTTTCTACCAAGATCTAGCTAACAACTAAATTAAATTTTTATAAAAAATAATAATAATATAATTTAAAAAATGAAGACAACACAGTTATGTGATCCTTCACGCTTCGCGTTTGGGATCACAAGGAGGGGGTGTAGCCACCTGGGTTGGCCACTTCCCGACTTAAAATGGAGAACTGCAAAGACTAAAGGGAAATTCAGCCAACACAGGCAAAAACGAGCAAGTGCAGAAATCCTGTGTATTGGAACTTGCAAAAACCAGACAGCACTGAAACCAGTAGCCATCTGCATAGTAATGAGCGATTCCCAGACACAATTGAAACACTTAAGGTGAATAAGGCCAAGCCAGACTCCTCGGCGCCAGCAGGAGCCAAGACAAAGGAAGGCCAACGGACATTTAGGGACCGCCCAGCGATCAGGGAACAACTCCAGTGTTGGAGAAATCGATCCAAGTGATCGGAACGCAGTCCAGTCATTTGGAACCAGGTACGGGGTCCGCCCCAAAGGTTGGGAAGCCCCTGGGGACTATAAAGTAAAGCCCCCAAGTTCAAATCGGTCTTCTTGGCAGGGTCACTCAACAATGCGAATCAACCCCTGAGAGTGAACTGCCCAGCTGCCGCACCAACCAAGTAAGTCTCCAGTCAATGCTCGCTATGAGATAGGCGCTCCTAGCTACAAGTCCATACCAGCTTTTGAATCCTGCAGACTCAGGACCTGAACAAAAGGCCATTTGTTCCCCTGACCTGGTGGGCCAATTCCGAAGCTACGTATAGGCCTTTTAGTGATAGAAATAGTCTAGAAAGTAGAGTTATATGCATAAGTAGTGACTTACTTTATATATTAAATGTGTTTTGATTTGAATCTTACTAATTGGTGTGTTGAGTTATTGATTAGTACTTGAACTTGAACCTCGTGGCGGTATCATAAAGATACCTGGCGACTCTAGAGCAAAGGTTAAACAAACAGAGCAAATTACGAATTAAGAGCCAACCAAAAGTTAGCAACAGGAGAGAAAGAAAATCATCTATTTCTCCTGTTCTTAATCACTTTTTAGTAGCCCCTGGTGCATTGAACTTATGTCAACATTGAGTGAGGACAGGATAATTGAGCTAACGAACCCCCAGAATGCGAAGTACCTGAACTTAAAACAGACAATATTGGAAATAGTCAGCAGATCAGGCAGCACATCAACTTGATGGCTGTGATGGAAAGCCATCGACCTGAAAAGTTTAGCCATTTATTTTTCATCACTTAAATTAGAATCGCTGCTCAAAGCTAAAATGAAGGATAAGAGAAAGTAAAGGCATATCCTTATTCAGTCATCCTGTCTCCCCTTTCTCAGCGACATGGTGTCTTCCATATTCCAATTGTTGAAACTGCTGAGAGTTATATTAGCTGGCTGAGTTGTGCGATTCAATACATCCGTCTTCACATACACAGCATAAGTGGGCAAGCATTTAATTAAAATAGAGAGAGATAGGAATGACAGGGTTTGTGGTCAGTGTTATGGAGGGATTTAAAACAAATATGTGCAGTATCACAAAACAGTCTGAATCCCATTCGCAGATCTTTCTAAACAGTTCCAATGCTCAATTGTATTCAGCAGTTCGAACAGAATTTCGGAAAGGACCATTTGCCTCCGAGCCAATATGCAATTTCACCTCGATCATTTAATGAGAGTTGGTAACTCATTCCCTTAACCAATAGACAAATAATTCGATTAACTACGCTATTTATGATCTTACCAATCCTGCCCTTCAATAAAGAAGGTGACTCCCATGCTTTAACAATTTGATAGGTTAATCAAATACCACCTTAAAAACCCTCCTTCACTCATCAGCGGCCAAATTTATCACATTTCCGGTCAGAAATGCTGAACACAAATTAGGGAAGGATTTTAAGCTATGAAGCCCCGTTCTGTTCTCACCTACAGTGGTTGTCACACGGTCACTTTCCCTGAGTTACATTTACTATAGCATGATCTTCCTGATAAATGTACGCCCATCAGCTCCTATGTCCCCAAAACCAATTACAGTGCACTGAAATTACTTCTTTAAAATAATTAAAGGAGCAAAATTGATAAACATGAATGTAGTGCAATAAGCCAGAATGCCTAACCATCAAATCTGTCCTTATTGTAATTGTTTAAGGAGAGGGCTGAGTTGACATTTTAGGTGGGATTTTCCCTGCAAGCTTCTGGATGCTGCTGTTGGGAAACTGCATTAGCGGTTGATGGGCATAACTGCCTCCTGCCTCCACGACCCTTCTGTCACCCGTCCACTACCCAACCGCGGGTCGCGACCCCCATTTTGAAAACCCCTGCTGTAGATGAATGTCATGCCCCCTTAATCCTCCTCCTCCTTACGCCTCACCCACAGCTCACTCCCACACCTTCCATGCACCAATATCCCCTCAATTATCCAAGCATCTATGTCCCCTTCATATCTCTACATATCCCCCCGTGCACCCCTTGGCACATCCATGCCCAATCATTCACTCCTTAGATCTTTACTCCCGCTATTCCAACACATCCATTATCCAACATTGTTATAACCTGCCTACTTACCATTGGCTGGGGACTAATGACTATCCCACAATCCTGTGGGAGTATGAGCTTCCCCAATGAGGGGTCGGAGAAACCACTAGTAAACTCCTAGTATAAATAAAGCTGGCCAGTTCAGGAACCAGCAGGAAGGAGTAGGTAGCAAGGGAAGTTACTGCTACTGTTATGTATATATGTTATAGTAAATAAATGTTATTACTTTGTATCCTTAAAACTCGTGCTGGATTCTTCGTGGCCCTTACAAAAAACATGTACACTTGAGCCTTACAATAACTTTGAGCTCTTTGAGCTGTCAATGAAGCTATAACATAAACAAAGTCATTCAGAAACTTTTATCTTAGTACATGGTCATAATACTGTCAAGATAAATAAACTCACAGTCCCCCCTTGACAGCTGTGTCAACAAACCCTACTGAGCCCAATCCATCAGTGGGATCTGGAGCTCAGCCAACAATGCATAATGCAATTCTATTGAATGACTTCATCAACAACCCTTGCTGAACTAAAATATTAAAATATTAAATCACAAGGGACAACTGACACAGTCAAACCCGAATATCAATACCACTGAATGCAGAAAGGCATGTTATCTATTTGATGATGTACTCTAGTGCATCTGAACACTTTTCCACTTTCACAATGCTGGTCAATTTAATGGTCAGTTTTCTTTGAAGAACAAAGTCCTATCATTAATTACTGTATGAAAAATCCATTTAACCTATCACATAGCATTACATTTTGGCATGTGAAGTTGTTGACACCTTTTGAACATAGCTGACAAAATACCTGTTTTGACCTCAGCAGGGATAGGGATGATTGGTACACAGAACTAGGATTAGGGATTGTGAAAGGGGCAGCAGAGTTTTGGATGAGCTGAAGATGGGACAGAAGGGTAGTTGAGGTAGGACGTAGACAGGCATTAGAGAGGGAGGCAAAGAGTGGAGTAGAGATGCTAGAGGTGATCCTCGTTCTTCAGCTCGATTAGGCAGTATATAATACAAGTATAAGTATTAGGCATGGGCTGATCGTACCACACAGCATATAATTCAGTACAACTCAATGTAAAGTGAAAAATATAAATGACTGTGGATGTTAGAAATTTTAATTAAATCAGACAATTCTGCAAATGTTCAGCGGGTCAGGCAGCATCTACGGTGGGAGAAACGGAATTTAAAATGTTCCCGGTCAATGACCAATTATCAGAATTGACTATAACATAACAAAAGACTTGTGTGTTTTATCCCTTTATGGGGTTTGTGCTATATATGGCAAGTGATATTAGTGCTATGGGTTGAAACATTTACTATTTATAGCATCCAGCAATCCTAGGTCAGCTTTGACAAAGGTAGTCGCAGAATGGAGCAACTCTCTTTTAACAACATGCCTCAGTTATGAAAATAAGCTCCCCTCTTCTTTTCTGAGTGAGACAGTCAAATGTATCATTAACTTGCTGCCTGTAACTTAATTCACACCAAGCCTGTCCCCTCAGCACCCCATGCTCCATAACCTGAATTCTGTGGGAAAGTGTTTGTGAGATTGGGACAATGTCTGGAAGAGGAAAAAAAAAAGGGCAGCACGGTAGCATTGTGGATAGCACAATTGCTTCACAGCTCCAGGGTCCCAGGTTCAATTCCGGCTTGGGTCACTGTCTGTGCAGAGTCTGCACATCCTCCCCGTGTGTGCGTGGGTTTCCTCCGGGTGCTCCGGTTTCCTCCCACAGTCCAAAGATGTGCAGGTAGGTGGATTGGCCATGATAAATTGCCCTTAGTGTCCAAAATTGCCCTTAGTGTTGAGTGGGGTTACTGTGTTATGGGGATAGGATAGAGGTGTTGACCTTGGGTAGGGTGCTCTTTCCAAGAGCCGGTGCAGACTCGATGGGCTGAATGGCCTCCTTCTGCACTGTAAATTCTATGATAATCTATGAAAACCTACATTGGCTCCCCCTCTGTCAACCCCTTGCCTTAATACTCTCAGCCCTATTTTCAAATCCTTCCAAGGACTTACCTTTTCTTACCTCTGGTTCATCCTCCAGCTCCACAACCATCCAAGATTTCTGCACTCCTTCAATTGTGGCCTCTTGCACATTCATGATTTTTGTAACTCTATTAGTGTGGTCATTCAGCTACCTAAAGCCTGAGCTCCATAAACCTCTTGCTTTAAGACACTCTTTAAAACTCTAACTTTGACCAAGCTTTCGTCACCTGTCCTAATACCTCCCTGTGTGGCTCGCGTGTCATATAGGCCCGTGACCTCCGAGTATCGGCAAGAAGCCATGGCCTGCCGATAGGGAGAGAGAAACGTGCACACTTACCTGCTCTCAAAACTTGAGGCAGATCTTTCGGCTCCAGGGGTCTCTGGCGGGATACTCTACGCAGGCTCCAGCGCGGCGCAGTTTAAACTTAGCCACGCCCCCTTGCGACAGGGAAACTAAGGGAACATCCATTGAGGTCAGGGATTTAACTGCAGGTCTGTATTGCCAACCAGTAACAGGTTTCACAGCTGTTTTAAAAGTAAGTTGAAGTTCTTCAAGATTTGTTTTGCTCTTTCTTTTATACAGGCAATGCTACTGTTATTGTTTTTTAAAGTAATTTTTAATTTCACTTTTTTATAATTGAAGGTGATTATTATTTAATGTTTCTAAGTGAACGTGGGTTTTGTTATTTGTTTTAATTCTGTGAAACTATTTAAATCTGCATTATATTGTTATGTAACTTTACGCGTGACATGTTTAATTTAGATTATGGCAACCCTGAAAATTTAGTTGGAAAGATAACTGCTTGGACTACAAGCAATGGAGATTCTTGAAGCAGAACAAAAGATAAATAACACAGTCACCTTACGGACCTGCAGAAGCGGCCATAAAATGTTGTTACAAGATGGTTCTGACCAGGTCATAAGATTGAAAAAGCTTTTTGCTTTTAGCTGTCACTGTCCTTGTAACACCTGAATTTATTTTAATTTGTGTTTATCATTATTAAAAAGCAGAACCTAATAGACAATTATCTCTGGATTATTGCTCACATCACGTGCAAATTGGCATAGGGTACATAAAATTAGAGAGATGAGTATGCGGCTCAAACACTGGTGTGGGAGAAGTAGGTTCTAGCTCACGGGGCACTGGCACCAGTAATGTGGAAAGTAGGGACTGTAACGTTGGGATGGTCTACAACTGAACTTTTTTTTTTCTTTCTGTTTCTCTGTTCTTTAAAAAAAAGTTTCTCGTTTTTTGTTTTGTGGAAGCTGTTTGTAATGCCTTTGTTATTGATTTGGAACCAGTGGCAGAGCTGAGTGAGTTAAGGTTTTCATTTCCACTGTTGGGGGATGGAGGTGTACTTGTTTAGATTTTGGTGTTTTTCTGTCGGGCAATTGTGTGGGGATTGTTTGATGTTGGAGTATGTTTGTATGAGCGGGGGGGAGGGCGAGGAGGGAACAATAGGTGGGAGACTGTCTGACGCCAGGGATGGGGGCCACCAAGTTAGCTGGGCAGGCTAGCTCACGGAAGTGCAGTAGGGGGTGTGCATATGTTCGGTTTATCAAAGGGGTTGGGTTACAGAGTGTTGTCACTAGGGGGGGAGGGGGGGGGAAATGTTCTGCTGACGAGGGAGGGACTTGGGCCAAGGGACAGAGAGGGGGTTGGGGGCGGAGGCTGCCTGGGGGCGGGCCGGTGGAGGCGCGGAGCATGGGCTGGAGGCGGGCCCAAAAAAGGGGATGGCTGATCGGCAAAGGGGGGGGGGCAATGAGCCCCCCAACTAGGCTGATCACCTGGAATGTTCGAGGGTTAAATGGGCCGGTCAAGAGGGCACGTGTGTTCGCGCATCTTAGGGGACTAAAGGCGGACGTGGTAATGTTGCAGGAGACGCACCTTAGAGTAACTGACCAGATTAGATTGAGGAAAGGCTGGGTCAGTCAGGTCTTTCACTTGGGACTGGATTCAAAGACTAGAGGGATCGCGATCCTGATCAATAAGTGGTGGTGTTTGAGGCGGGTAGAATAGTTTCGGAAGTGGGAGGTCGGTACATTATGGTCAGTGGGAAACTGGAGAGGGTGCAGGTGGTATTAGTAAATGTGTATGCGCCAAATTGGGATGGTGTGGAGTTTCTAAAGAAGATGCTGGGGAAGATACCGGACCTGAACTCGCACAGGTTGGTCATGGAAGGGGACTTCAACACAGTTATTGACCCTGCCTTGGACTGGTCAAGCTCAAAAATGGGCAGGGTGCCAGCAATGGCAAAGGAACTAAAAGAGTTCATGGAGCAGACAGGGGGGGTGGTGGATCCATGGAGATTTAGGCAGCTGAGGGTGAAGGAGTTCTCCTTCTACTCCCACGTGCATAGTGTACTCCCGGATTGATTTATTTATTTTGAGCAGGGCTTTACTGACAGGGGTGGTGGACACGGGGTACTCGGCGATCACAATCTCAGACCATGCTCTGCACTGGGTTGACCTGCAGGTTAGTAAAGACAGTAACCAGCGCCCGCACTGGAGGTTAGATGTGGGACTTTTAACTGACGAAGGGGTGTGCGAGCGACTGAGGAAATGTATTCAGAACTACCTGCAGGTCAACGACAGGGGAGAAATTTCAGCAGCGATGGTCTGGGAAGCACTGAAGGCGGTGGTCAGGGGGGAACTGATCTCGATACGGGCCCAAAGGAAGGTGGACAGGGCAGAGATGGACCGACTGGTAAAGGAGATACTACAGATCGATAGGGGGTGTGCGGAGACCCCAGAGGCAGGGCTTTTAAGGGAACAGTGGAGACTGCAGGCGGAGTTCGGATTGTTAACCACAGGGAGGGCGGTGGTGCAGCTGAGAAAGGCGAGGGGGGCGATCTATGAGTATGGAGAGAAGGCTAGCAGGGTCCTTGCACAGCAGCTTAGAAAGAGGGAGGCAGCCAGGGAGATAGGGGAAGTAAATGACGGAGATGGGAACCTGGTTGGAGATTCAGCAGGGGTGAATAAGGCGTTTCGGGATTTCTACAGTATGCTGTATAGGTCGGAACCCCCTACGGGGCCAGAGGGGATGAGACACTTCTTGGGGGGGCTGAATTTCCCAAAGGTGGATGGGGAGCTGGCAGAAGGGCTCTGGGCCCCGATCGGGTTGGAAGAGATAGTGGAGGGTCTGAAGGCCATGCAAGCGGGTAAAGCCCCGGGGACGGACGGGTACCCAGTGGAGTTATATAAAATGTTCTCTGGGGTATTGGGGCCGGTGTTGATGAGGATGTTCAATGAGGCAAGGGAAAGAGGGGTGCTGCCCCCGATGAAGTCACAGGCCACGATTTTGCTGATTCTGAAGGGGGACATGAACCCGGAGCTATGTGGGTCCTACAGGCCGATATCCCTGTTGAATGTGGATGCCAAACTGCTGGCCAAAATTTTGGCCTCCAGGATTGAGGATTGTGTCCCGGACGTTATTGGGGAGGACCAGACGGGGTTTGTTAAGGGTAGGCAGTTGGTGGCCAATGTAAGAAGATGTGATCGTGATGCCCCCGGAAGGTAGGGAGGTGGAGGTAGTGATCGCAATGGATGCAGAAAAGGCTTTTGATCGGGTAGAATGGGATTATCTGTGGGAGGTACTGGGACGGTTCGGATGTGGGCAGGGCTTTATTGACTGGGTCAGGTTGCTGTATCAGGCTCCTGTAGCAAGTGTACGGGCGAATAGGACAACATCGGACTATTTTAGACTGCACCGGGGGACGAGACAGGGATGCCCCCTCTCACTGTTGTTTGTGCTGGCTATAGAGCCGTTGGCAATTGCTCTGAGAGCCTCAAGGGGCTGGTCGGAGGGGGAGTGGCGGGGGGGGGGGGGGGTGGGGGGGGTGGCGTGCACAGAGTTTCACTCTGTGCTGACGACCTGCTTCTGTATGAATCAAATCCATTAGAGGGGATGGAAGAAATGATGAGGATTCTAGGGAATTTGGCCGGTTTTCGGCATATAAGCTTAATATGGGGAAAAGTGAGATGTTTGCGGTCCAGGCGAGGGGGCAGGAGAGGCGATTGGGGGAGCTGCCGTTTAGATTAGTAGGGGGAAGCTTTAGGTACCTAGGCATCCAAGTGGCGTGGGAATGGGATCGGCTGCATAAATTAAATCTGGCCCGGCTAGCAGACTAAATGAAGGACGGTTTTCGGAGATTGGACGCACTCCCATTGTCATTAGCTGGGAGGGTGCAGACGGTGAAGATGACGGTCCTCCCGAGATTCCTGTTCGTGTTTCAATGTCTCCCCTTCTTTATTCCGTGGTCCTTTTTTAAACGGGTCAACAAAGTGATCTCTGGCTTTGTTTAGGCGGGCAAGACCCCGCGCGTCAGAAAGGTAATGCTTGAGCGGAGTCGGGGCGAGGGCGGGCTGGCGCTGCCAAATTTTAGTAACTATTACTGGTCGGCAAATATGGCCATGATCAGGAAGTGAGTGGTGGGGGAGAGGTCGACATGGGAGCGTATGGAGGCGGCTTCATGCAAGGACACCAGTTTGGGGGCGTTGGTAACTGCGCCTCTGCTGTCCCGCCGGCACGGTAATCCACCAGCCCCATGGTGGCAGCGGCCCTGAGAATCTGGGGCCAATGTAGGAGACATATGGGAGCAGAGGGAGCATCGGTCTGGTCCCCAATCTGTAATAATCACCGGTTTGCCACGGGAAGTATGGATGGGGGGGTTCCGGATGTGGCGGAGAGCAGGGATTGAGAGGATGGGGATATGTTTATAGAGGGGAGCTTTCTGAGTATGAGGGTGCTGGGGAAGAAGTTTGGGTTGGCGAGGGGAAACAAATTCAGGTATCTGCAGATGCGGGACTTCCTATGTAAACAAGTGTCAACCTACCCGCTCCTCCCTCTAAGGGGGATTCAAGACAGGGTAGTTTCCAGAGGGTGGGTAGGAGAAGGGAGCGTCTCGGACATTTACAAGAAACTTATGGGGTCAGAGGAGACGCAGACCGAGGAGCTGAAATGCAAGTGGGAGGAGGAGCTGGGAGGAGAGATAGAGGATGGTCTATGGGCGGATGCATTGAGTAGAGTCAACGCATCCGCAACATGTGCCAGGCTCAGCCTGATACAATTTAAGGTCGTTCACCGGGCTCACATGACAGTGGCCCGGATGAGCAGATTCTTGGGGTGGAGGATAGGTGTGCAAAATGTGCGGGAGGACCAGCGAACATGTCCACATGTTCTGGGCTTGTCCGAAGCTTAGGGGATTTTTGCAGGGCTCTGCAGATGTCGTGTCCACGGTGTTAAAAACAAGGGTGGCGCTGAGTCCAGAGGTGGCGATTTTCGGGGTGTCGGAAGACCCGGGAATCCAGGAGGAGAAAGAGGCAGATGTTCTGGCCTTTGCTTCCCTGGTAGCCCAGAGACGGATACTATTACCTTGGAGGAACTCAAAGCCCCCGAAGTTGGAGACCTGGCTATCGGACATGGCTAGCTTTCTCTGTATGGAGAAAATTAAGTTCGCCTTGAGAGGGTCACTGTTAGGGTTCACCGGAGGTGGCAACCGTTCATCGACTTCTTCGCGGAAAATTAATTGTCAGCAGAAGGTGGGGGGTTAGTTTAGCTTAGAGTAGGGGTTTAATAAAGGTGGGACCTGTAAGGGAGGGAGACTGCTTTTGCACTATGTTTATCGTTTCATGTATATTGTTTATTGTGTTGTTCTTATAATACCAAAAAATACCTCAATAAAATGTTTATATAAAAAAAAAGCTCAGTGGAGTAGCCTGAATATTCCTGGGCCAGGAACAAAGGAGCAGGCTAGCTGCCGTTCTGACACAAATCAGCCCTCGAAACCCACAACATCCCAAACCATTTTCTGGATACCTGCGTGAAAAGTAACAGAAAAGTATGTGCACAAATAAAAGTTATTGCTTCCGATCTTCGTCTTCAGTAGTCTGGATTCTTTGCGTCTGTCAACAGCAGTGTGATGTGTGGTGTAGGACAACAAAACACGTTTGTGAAGTCAAATTCCAAATATCTCATAAAGGAATAGTTAAACTTTCAGGTGGTGCATGTGGCTATCCGGTTTAGTGGGTTTGAACGAAAGCCTACACAAACTAATGCAAAAGAAATAAAAGTATTCTAGGTAAACCTTCAATGCTCATTGTCAAAGAGTCAGAGGATTAAGTTCAACAGTATGGTGGCAATAAAAACAGAGAAAGGGCATATTCAATTTCTCTGTATCCAGAAATGGCTAAAACTCAACAATGGACTTGAATGCACAATGGCGCAAGGGTGTATGAAAAACACCCTGAGTTTGCAGATTATAAACATTGTGCAGTTCTTGAATCCACTTAAGACCTACATCCAATCACTCAAGAACAGGAGTTTATGAAGGGAATGTTTTTCAGTTCAAGAACTGGAATTTACATAGTCTGGACCACATAGAAAAATGCATAATGGAAAGTCATTGTACTTGAACATACTTTAGCCAATTATGTTGTCAGTTGATGGGCTGTTGTTGGCCTGACCTGGGATAACCTGATATTACTTCTGCCAAACGCCTTAATAATGGTGGCATTTTTTTCTTTAAACTCCAGCTACTTCTGCCAAAATGGAGCAAAATGATCAACACGGACAGCTACAAAGAATCGATTGAATTTAAAGATGGACATTGAAATATAGCAGCAAACTCCCTTTCCATCCAATTCGTCCTATAAGGCCTATTATATAGATTGTCGCAAGTAAACTCAGCCATACAGGCCAGGAGCTACTTGGCTCAATCTCCAGTCTGTGCTGAATTTGCTGATTTTGGTTAAGCCGGTAGCTGTCATTGGCATTAACCCATCCCCAAAGAGTAGGGAACGGAAAGATTACTGACAGTTCTTACTCTTGATAATGCAGTGGTTCCTGCCTGCAAATATATTTACGTGAACAATAAAGTGCAGGTGTGATCAGGCCCAACTGTGATGGGCTTTACACCTTACACGCCTGCCCTTTGGAGTCTCGGCGGCATTGCCATATTTCACCGCGTTCAAAGATTACCCAAGGTGGAGGTGTACCTTGATGATGTATTGATTACGAGGGACTACAGAGCAGGAGCATCTAGCAAGCCTGGAAGAGGTCTTGTGGTGGTTTTCAAATGCAGGGGTACACCTCAAATGAGAAAAGTGCATTTTCCAAGTGAGTGAGGTCACCTACCTAGGATACCAAGTGGACAAGAAAGGTCTATGTTGTGTTCAGTGTTCGTTGTCTCGCAAGGAATCTACAGAACTACTGGTGACTTGTCCAAACCAGGATTGTATTAATGCACACATGGTAGGGAAACGATCAGTTATCATAGAGTTTCTTTATACTCCCCTGGAACTACTCCTATGCACGACTATCATCATGTACATCTTACAACATTCTGAGGATCACTGGATCTGTCCTGACTTATATCTGACGCCACCTGCTGGTGGGGGGTCACATTGTTGTATAAATGGCCACCTGCTGGTGGGAGGTCACACTGCTGCACACATGGAATATTATCTGCAGGCATGTCATCACATCCCCCTTCCTTAGGAGATATTGAACTTTGTTTACAAACATGATTACTATCATTAATCTATTCATTAGTAATAAGCATAAGCATTATAACAGGTTTAACTAGAGTGTCCATAAACATGATAAGCCTTCAAACAGGTCACTTGGGTTGTTGCCAGCCTTTTCAAAGACTGCTTTACGTGCTGGTCTCTTGCTTCGTATCCTCTTCACACTGTGCCTTTGGAAGGCATGTATCCATAATGTCCACACGTGCGTCACCAGCTTCTTTTTTGTTCGTGTTTTCCCAATGATGGTGTTTAGTGCTTCGTTGTGTGTTTGTTGTCTTTTCTATCTCTGGCTTATTAGTCACCATATTGCTTTCTTCTCTTCTGTTTTTGCCAGTGGGATGAGCTAGCTCCTTCTTGTTTTAACAATTAGTTTGCAAATTCTTTTCTTTTTATGTTTGGGATTGGCAACCCCTGGTTCGGTGCTGGTCTGCACCCTGTGCATGGAAGTATGCGGACGCTCAGGTGGAGCCTGAGGTGCTGAAGCGGCATCACGGGATTGTGTGACAATGCCCAATTCTGCACTCTCAACTGGATGTTGGAGCATCTCATTTTCTGATGCCTGGGAAAGGTTAGATCTACGACAATAGGTGCTGCCCCTTCTTAGCTCGCTGGAGCAACACTCAATGGCTCCTCATCACTGGAAATGATGCTGCAGACACTCTCTGGTCATGACGATCCAGGTGTTGGATTCTCTTGGTCTTGCTCGAGTATATGCGTGTGATCCTCTGAGCTACAGTGCAAAATAGTCATCAGTTCCTCCCACTCATTCTTCAGGTGGGGAGCAGCAGGGAGTCGACCACTGGATCCATTTCAGAGGCCTGCGACAATTCACCAGATGCCTCTGGGGAAAGCTTTTTTTTTAATTAAACATTTTATTGAGGTATTTTTGGTATAGAAACAACAACAAGATAGACACGATACATGAATTCATAAACATAGTGCAAAAACCTTTTACCTTTCGTACAGGTCCCACCCTTATTACCCCCCTACTCTAACCTAAACTGAACTACTCCCCCCCCACCCCACCCTCGTCTGCTGACGATTAATTTTCCGCGAAGAAGTCGATGAACGGTTGCCACCTCCAGGTGAACCCTAACAGTGAACCTCTCAAGGCAAACTTAATTTTCTCCATTCAGAGAAAGCCAGCCATGTCCAATAGCCAGGTCTCTGACTTTGGGGTTTTTGGGTCCTTCCTTGCCAATAGTATCCGTCTCCGGGCTACCAGAGGAGCAAAGGCCAGAACATCTGCCTCTTTCTCCTCCTGGATTCCCAGATCTTCTGACACCCCGAAAATAGCCACCTCTGGACCCAGCGTCACCCTTGTTTTTAATACCTTGGACATGACATCCGCAAACCCCTGCCAAAATCCCCGAAGCTTTGGACATGTCCAAAACATATGGACATGGTTCACTGGTCCTCCTGCGCATTTTGTGCACCTGTCCTCCACCCCAAAGAATCTGCTCATCCGGGCCACTGCCATGTGAGCCTGGTGCACAACCTTAAATTGTATCAGGCTGAGCCTGGCACATGTTGCAGACGCGTTGACTCTACTCAACGCATCCGCCCATAAACCATCCTCTATCTCACCTCCCAGCTTCTCCTCCCACTTACGCTTCAGCTCCTCGGTCTGCGTCTCCTCCGACCCCATAAGCTCCTTATAGATGTCCGAAACGCTCCCCTCCCCTACCCACCCTCTGGAAATTACCCTGTCCTGAATCACCCTCAGCGGTAGGAGCGGAAAGGTTGCTACCTGTTTACGAAGGAAGTCCAAGTATCTAAATTTGTTTCCCCTTGCCAGCCCAAACTTTTCCTCCAGCACCCTCATACTCAGAAAGCTCGCCTCTATGAACACATCCCCTATCCTCTCAATCCACGCTCTCCGCCATACCCGGAACCCCCCATCCATACTCCCCGGGGCAAACCGGTGGTTATCACAAATTGGGGCCCACACCGATGCTCCCTCTGCTCCCACATGGCGCCTCCACTGGCCCCAAACTCTCAGGGCCGCCACCACCATGGGGCTGGTGGAGTACCGTGCCGGCGGGAGCAGCAGAGGCACAGTTACCAACGCCCCCAGACTGGTGCCCTTACAAGAATCCCCGCCTCCATACACACCCACGCCGACCTCTCCCCCACTACCCATTTCCTGATCAGGGCTACGTTAGCCGCCCAGTAATAATTGCTAAAATTTGGCAGCGCCAGCCCGCCCTCTCCCCGGCTCCGCTCGAGCATTACCTTCCTTACCCGCGGGGTCTTGCCCGCCCAGACGAAGCCCATGATCACCCTGTTAACCCGCTTAAAAAAGGATCGCGGAATAAAAATGGGGAGACATTGAAATACAAATAGGAACCTCGAGCGGACAATCATTTTCACCGTTTGTACCCTCCCGGCCAGCGACAACGGGAGCGCGTCCCATCTGCGGAAATCGTCCTTCATTTGGTCCACTAGCCGGGCCAGATTCAATTTATGCAGCCGGCCCCATTCCCGCGCTACTTGGATACCTAGGTACCTAAAACTACCCCCTACTGACCTAAACGGCTGCTCCCCCAGTCATCCCTCCTGTCCCCTCGCCTGAACCACAAACATCTCACTCTTATCCATGTTTAGCTTATAGCCCGAAAACCGGCCGAATTACCCTAAAATCTTCATGATTTCCTCCATCCCCTCGACTGGGTCCGAAACGTTCAGAAGCAGATCATCCGCATAGAGCGAAACCCTGTGCTCCACAACGCCCCCCCCAGACCAGTCCCCTCCAGCCCCTTGAAGCTCAGAGCGATTGCCAACGGCTCTATAGCCAGTGCCAACAACAGTGGGGAGAGGGGGCATCCCTGTCTTGTCCCCCGTTGCAGTCTAAAGTAGTCCGAAGTTGTCCTGTTCGTCCGCATACTTGCTACCGGAGCCTGATACAGTAACCAGGCCCAGTCAGTAAAGCCCCGCCCAAATGCGAACCGTCCCAGTACCTCCCACAGATAGTCCCATTCTACCCGATTAAAAGCCTTTTCTGCATCCATTGCGATCACTACCTCCACCTCCCTACCTTCCGGGGGCATCACGATCACATTTAACAGCCTTCTTACATTGGCCACCAACTGCCTACCCTGAACAAACCCCGTCTGGTTCTCCCCAATAACGTCCGGAACACAGTCCTCAATCCTGGAGGACAAGATTTTGGCCAGCAACCTGGCATCCACATTCAGCAGGGAAATCAGCCTGTAGGACACACACAGCTCCGGGTTCTTGTCCCGCTTAAGAATCAGCGAAATTGTGGCCTGTGACATCGTCGGGGGCATCACCCCTCTTTCCCTTGCCTCATTGAACATCCTCATCAACACCGGCCCCAATATTCCAGAGAACGTTTTATAGAACTCCACTGGGTACCCGTCCGGACCCGGGGCCTTACCTGCCTGCATGGCCTTCAAGCCCTCCACTATCTCTTCCAACCCGATCGGAGCCCCCAGCCCTTCTACCTGCTCTCTGTCACCCGTTGGAAAGTTCAGCCCCTCCAAGAAGCGCCTCATCCCCTCCAGCCCCGCAGGGAGTTCCGACCTGTACAGCCTGCTGTAAAAATCTCTAAACGCCTTATTCACCCCTACCGAATCACCAACCAGGTTCCCCTCACCGTCCTTTACTTTCACTATCTCCCAGCTGCCTCCCTCTTCCTAAGCTGCTGTGCATGCATTCTGCTGGCCTTCTCCCCATGTTCATAAATCGCCCCCTCACCTTTCTCAGCTGCTCCACTGCCCTCCCTGTGGTCAGCAAGCTAAACTCCGCCTGCAGCCTTTGCCGTTCCCTCAGGAGCCCTGCCTCTGGGTTCTCCGCATACCTCCTATCGATCTGTAATATCTCCTTTACCAGTCTGGCCGTCTCTGCCCTGTCCACCTTCTCCCTATGAGCCCGGATCGAGATCAGCTCCCCCCTTACCACCGCCTTCAGTGCTTCCCAAACCACCGCTGCCGAGGTTTCCCCCATGTCATTAACCTGCAGGTAGTTCTGAATGCATTTCCTCAGCCGCTTGCACACCCCTTCATCCGCCAAAAGTCCCACATCTAACCTCCAGTGCGGGCGCTGATTACTGTCTTTACTAACCTGCAGGTCAACCCAGTGCGGAGCATGGTCTGAGATTGTGATCGCCGAATACCCCGTGTCCACTACCCCAGCCAGAAAGACCCTGCTCAAAATAAATAAATCAATCCGGGAGTACACTTTATGCACGTGTGAATAGAAGGAGAACTCCTTCGGCCCTCGGCTGCCCAAACCTCCATGGATCCACAGCCCCCCCCCCCCCCCCGCCCCCCATCAACGCCATGAACCCTCTTAGTTCCTTTGCCATTGCTGGCACAGTGTCCGTTTTTGA